>NW_027225534.1:2677380-4011070 GCF_041296235.1 Equus asinus
CCTTGTTTCCAAAGGGGCAGAGAGGCCCCAAAGCATCTTGCTTCCAGCTCTCTGGGAAGCTAAGAACCAACTCGCTCTGCCCCGTGCTCTTACAGCCTACCGGGAACATGTCTTTGAAAGGCCTGTGAAACGCAGTTTCTTGGCAGGCCTCATCTGGCTGAAGTAGAACTCCGGCTCTGGGTGTGCTCCATTGCCCTAGAGCTGCCAGGCCCAAAGTGCTGCCCTGTTTCCAAGGGGCAGAGAGGCCCAAAGCATCTTGCTTCCCGGTCTTTGCGAAGCTAAGACACAACTGGCTCTGCCCAGTGCTCTTACACCTACCGGGAACATCTCTTACCAAGGCCTGTCAAACGCTGTTTCTTTGCAGGCCTGATCAGGCTGAAGTAGAACTCCTGCTCTGCGTGTGCTCCATTGGCCTAGAGCTTCCCGACCCAAAAGGCTGCCTTGTTCCCAAACGGGCAGAGGGGTCCCAAGCATCTTGCTTCCAGCTTTTCAGGAAGGTAAGAAACAACTGGCTCTGCCCAGTGCTCTTACAGCCTACCGGGAACATCTCTTACCAAGGCCTGTGAAACGCAGTTTCCTGGCAGGCCTGATCTGGCTGAAGTAGAACTTCTGCTCTGGGTGTGCTCCATTGCCCTAGAGCTGCCAGGCCCAAAGGGCTGCCTTGTTTCCAAAGACGGAGAGTGGACCCAAAGCATCTTGCTCCCAGCTCTTCGGGAAGCTAAGAAACAGCTGGCTCTGCCCAGTGCTCTTACAGCCTAAGAGAACATCTCTTTGAAAGGCCTGTGAAACGCAGTTTCTTGGCAGGCCTGACCTGGCTGAAGTAGAACTTCTGTTCTGGTTGTGCTACATAGGCCTAGAGCTACCAGGACCTAAGGGCTGCCTTGTTTCCAAAGGGTGAGAGAGGCCCCAAAGCATCTTGCCTCCAGCACTTTGGGAAGCTAAAAAACAACTGGTTCTGCCCAGTGCTCTCACAGCCTACCGTGAACATCTCTTACCAAGGGCTGTGAAACGCAGTTTCTGGGCAGGACTGATCTGCCTGAAGTAGAACTTCTGCTGTGGGTGTGCTCCATTGGCCTAGAGCTGCCAGGCCCAAACGGCTGCCTTGTGTCCAAAGGGAGAGAGAGGCCCCAAAGCATCTTGCTTCCAGCTCTGTGGGAAGCTAAAGCAACTGGCTCTCCACAGTGCTCTCACAGCCTACCGGGAACATCTCTTACCAAGGCCTGTGAAACGCAGTTTCTTGGCAGGCCTGATCTGGCTGAAGTAGAACTCCTGCTCTGGGCGTGCTACTTTGGCCTAGAGCTGCCAGGCCCAAAGGGCCGCCTTGTTTCCAAAGGGGCTGAGAGTCCCCAAAGCATCTTGCTTCCAAATCTTTGGGAAGCTAAGAAACAACTGGCTCTGCACAGTGCTCTCACAGCCTACCGGCAACGTGACAGAGAAAGGCCTGTGAGACGCAGTTTCTTGGAAGGCCTGATCTGGCTGAGGTAGAACTTCTGCTCTGGGTGTACTCCATTGGCCTAGGGCTGCCAGGCCCAAAGGGCTGCCTTTATTTCCAAAGTGTGAGAGAGGCCCCAAAGCATCTTGCTTCCTGCTCTCTGGGAAGCTAAAACAACTGGCTCTGCACAGTGCTCTCAAAGCCAACCGGGAACGTCACATACAAAGGCCTGTGAAACGCAGCTTCTTGACAGGCCTTATCTGGCTGAGGTAGAACTTGTGCTCTGGGTGTGCTACTTTGGCCTAGAGCTGCCAGGCACAAAGGCTGCTTTGTTTCCAAAGGGGGAGAGAGGCCCCAAATCATGTTGCTTCCAGCTGTTTTTGAAGCTAAGAAACAACTCGCTCTGCCAGGTACTCTTACAGCCTTCCGTGAACACCTCTTACGAAGGCCTGTGAAAAGCAGTTTCTTGGCAGGCCTGATCTGGCTGAGGTAGAACTTCTGCTCTGGGTGTGCTCCATTGCCCTAGAGCTGAAAGGCCCAAAGGGCTGCCTTGTTTCCAAAGGGGGAGAGAGGCCCCAAAGCATCTTGCTTCCACCTCTTGGGAAGCTAAGAAACATCTGGCGTTGCCCAGTGCTCTTATAGCCTAAGAGAACATCTCTTATCAAGGCCTGTGAAACGCACTGTCAAGGCAGGCCTGATTTGGCTGAAGTAGAACTTCTGCTCTGGGTGTGCTCCATTGCCCTAGAGCTGCCAGGCCCAAGGTGCTGCCTTGTTTCCAAAGGGGCAGAGAGGCCCCAAAGCATCTTGCTTCCAGCTCTCTGGGAAGCTAAGAACCAACTCGCTCTGCCCCGTGCTCTTACAGCCTACCGGGAACATGTCTTTGAAAGGCCTCTGAAACGCAGTTTCTTGGCAGGCCTCATCTGGCTGAAGTAGAACTCCGGCTCTGGGTGTGCTCCATTGCCCTAGAGCTGCCAGGCCCAAAGTGCTGCCCTGTTTCCAAGGGGCAGAGAGGCCCAAAGCATCTTGCTTCCCGGTCTTTGCGAAGCTAAGACACAACTGGCTCTGCCCAGTGCTCTTACACCTACCGGGAACATCTCTTACCAAGGCCTGTCAAACGCTGTTTCTTTGAAGGCCTGATCAGGCTGAAGTAGAACTCCTGCTCTGCGTGTGCTCCATTGGCCTAGAGCTTCCCGACCCAAAAGGCTGCCTTGTTCCCAAACGGGCAGAGGGGTCCCAAGCATCTTGCTTCCAGCTTTTCAGGAAGGTAAGAAACAACTGGCTCTGCCCAGTGCTCTTACAGCCTACCGGGAACATCTCTTACCAAGGCCTGTGAAACGCAGTTTCCTGGCAGGCCTGATCTGGCTGAAGTAGAACTTCTGCTCTGGGTGTGCTCCATTGCCCTAGAGCTGCCAGGCCCAAAGGGCTGCCTTGTTTCCAAAGACGGAGAGTGGACCCAAAGCATCTTGCTCCCAGCTCTTCGGGAAGCTAAGAAACAGCTGGCTCTGCCCAGTGCTCTTACAGCCTAAGAGAACATCTCTTTGAAAGGCCTGTGAAACGCAGTTTCTTGGCAGGCCTGACCTGGCTGAAGTAGAACTTCTGTTCTGGTTGTGCTACATAGGCCTAGAGCTACCAGGACCTAAGGGCTGCCTTGTTTCCAAAGGGTGAGAGAGGCCCCAAAGCATCTTGCCTCCAGCACTTTGGGAAGCTAAGAAACAACTGGCTCTGCACAGTGCTCTCACAGCCTACCGGCAACGTGACAGAGAAAGGCCTGTGAGACGCAGTTTCTTGGAAGGCCTGATCTGGCTGAGGTAGAACTTCTGCTCTGGGTGTACTCCATTGGCCTAGGGCTGCCAGGCCCAAAGGGCTGCCTTTATTTCCAAAGTGTGAGAGAGGCCCCAAAGCATCTTGCTTCCTGCTCTCTGGGAAGCTAAAACAACTGGCTCTGCACAGTGCTCTCAAAGCCAACCGGGAGCGTCACATACAAAGGCCTGTGAAACGCAGCTTCTTGACAGGCCTTATCTGGCTGAGGTAGAACTTGTGCTCTGGGTGTGCTACTTTGGCCTAGAGCTGCCAGGCACAAAGGCTGCTTTGTTTCCAAAGGGGGAGAGAGGCCCCAAATCATGTTGCTTCCAGCTGTTTTTGAAGCTAAGAAACAACTCGCTCTGCCAGGTACTCTTACAGCCTTCCGGGAACACCTCTTACGAAGGCCTGTGAAAAGCAGTTTCTTGGCAGGCCTGATCTGGCTGAGGTAGAACTTCTGCTCTGGGTGTGCTCCATTGCCCTAGAGCTGAAAGGCCCAAAGGGCTGCCTTGTTTCCAAAGGGGGAGAGAGGCCCCAAAGCATCTTGCTTCCACCTCTTGGGAAGCTAAGAAACAACTGGCTGTGCCCAGTGCTCTTATAGCCTAAGAGAACATCTCTTATCAAGGCCTGTGAAACGCACTGTCTAGGCAGGCCTGATCTGGAAGAAGTAGAACTTCGGCTCTGGTTGTGCTCCATTGCCCTAGAGCTGCCAGACCCAACGTGCTGCCTTGTTTCCAAAGGGGCAGAGAGGCCCCAAAGCGTCTTGCTTCCAGCTGTTTGGGAAACAAGGAAACAACTGGCTCTGCACCGTGCTCTCACAGCCTACCGGGAACGTCACATACAAAGGCCTCTGAAACGCAGTTCCTTGGCAGGCCTGATCTGGCTGAAGTAGGACTTCTGCTCTGGGTGTGCTCCATTGGCCTAGAGCTGAAAGGCCCAAAGGTCGCCCTTGTTGGCAAAGGGGCAGGGAGCCCCCAAAGCATCTTGCTTCCAGCTCTTTGGGAAGCTAAGAAACAAATGGCTCTGCCCAGTGCTCTAAGAGAGTACCGGGAACATCTCTTACCAAAGCCTTTGAAACGCAGTTTCTTGGCAGGCCTTATCTGGCTGAGGTAGAACTTCTGCTCTGGGTGTGCTCCATTGGCCTAGAGCTGCCTGGCCCAAAGGTCGGCCTTGTTTGCAAAGGGGATGAGAGGCCCCAAAGCATCTTGCTTCCAGCTCTTCGGGAAGCTAAGAAACATCTGGCGTTGCCCAGTGCTCTTACAGCCTACCGGGAACATCTCTTGCAAAGGCCTGTGAAACGCAGTTTGTTGGTGGCCTGAACTGGCCGAAGTAGAACTTCTGCTCTGGGTGTGCTCCATTGGCCTAGAGCTGCCTGGCCCATAGGGCCGCCTTGTTTGCAAAGGGGATGAGAGGCCCCAAAGCATCTTGCTTCCAGCTCTTCGGGAAGCTAAGAAACATCTGGCGTTGCCCAGTGCTCTTACAGCCTACCGGGAACATCTCTTACCAAGCCTGTGAAACGCAGTTTGTTGGTGGCCTGAACTGGCCCAAGTAGAACTTCTGCTCTGGGTGTGCTCCACTGGCCTAGATCTACATGCCCCAAAGGGCTGCCTTGAGTCCAAAGTGAGAGAGTGGCACCAAAGCTTCTCGCTTCCAGCTCTTCGGGAAGCTAAGAAACATCTGGCGTTGCCCAGTGCTCTTACAGCCTACCGGGAACATCTCTTACCAAGGCCTGTGAAACGCCGTTTCCTGGCAGGCCTGATTTGGCTGAAGTAGAACTTCTGCTCTGGGTGTGCTCCATTGCCCTAGAGCTGCCAGGCCCAAGGTGCTGCCTTGTTTCCAAAGGGGCAGAGAGGCCCCAAAGCATCTTGCTTCCAGCTCTCTGGGAAGCTAAGAACCAACTCGCTCTGCCCCGTGCTCTTACAGCCTACCGGGAACATGTCTTTGAAAGGCCTGTGAAACGCAGTTTCTTGGCAGGCCTCATCTGGCTGAAGTAGAACTCCGGCTCTGGGTGTGCTCCATTGCCCTAGAGCTGCCAGGCCCAAAGTGCTGCCCTGTTTCCAAGGGGCAGAGAGGCCCAAAGCATCTTGCTTCCCGGTCTTTGCGAAGCTAAGACACAACTGGCTCTGCCCAGTGCTCTTACACCTACCGGGAACATCTCTTACCAAGGCCTGTCAAACGCTGTTTCTTTGCAGGCCTGATCAGGCTGAAGTAGAACTCCTGCTCTGCGTGTGCTCCATTGGCCTAGAGCTTCCCGACCCAAAAGGCTGCCTTGTTCCCAAACGGGCAGAGGGGTCCCAAGCATCTTGCTTCCAGCTTTTCAGGAAGGTAAGAAACAACTGGCTCTGCCCAGTGCTCTTACAGCCTACCGGGAACATCTCTTACCAAGGCCTGTGAAACGCAGTTTCCTGGCAGGCCTGATCTGGCTGAAGTAGAACTTCTGCTCTGGGTGTGCTCCATTGCCCTAGAGCTGCCAGGCCCAAAGGGCTGCCTTGTTTCCAAAGACGGAGAGTGGACCCAAAGCATCTTGCTCCCAGCTCTTCGGGAAGCTAAGAAACAGCTGGCTCTGCCCAGTGCTCTTACAGCCTAAGAGAACATCTCTTTGAAAGGCCTGTGAAACGCAGTTTCTTGGCAGGCCTGACCTGGCTGAAGTAGAACTTCTGTTCTGGTTGTGCTACATAGGCCTAGAGCTACCAGGACCTAAGGGCTGCCTTCTTTCCAAAGGGGGAGAGAGGCCCCAAAGCGTCTTGCCTCCAGCACTTTGGGAAGCTAAAAAACAACTGGTTCTGCCCAGTGCTCTCACAGCCTACCGTGAACATCTCTTACCAAGGGCTGTGAAACGCAGTTTCTGGGCAGGACTGATCTGCCTGAAGTAGAACTTCTGCTGTGGGTGTGCTCCATTGGCCTAGAGCTGCCAGGCGCAAACGGCTGCCTTGTGTCCAAAGGGAGAGAGAGGCCCCAAAGCATCTTGCTTCCAGCTCTGTGGGAAGCTAAAGCAACTGGCTCTCCACAGTGCTCTCACAGCCTACCGGGAACATCTCTTACCAAGGCCTGTGAAACGCAGTTTCTTGGCAGGCCTGATCTGGCTGAAGTAGAACTCCTGCTCTGGGCGTGCTACTTTGGCCTAGAGCTGCCAGGCCCAAAGGGCCGCCTTGTTTCCAAAGGGGCTGAGAGTCCCCAAAGCATCTTGCTTCCAAATCTTTGGGAAGCTAAGAAACAACTGGCTCTGCACAGTGCTCTCACAGCCTACCGGCAACGTGACAGAGAAAGGCCTGTGAGACGCAGTTTCTTGGAAGGCCTGATCTGGCTGAGGTAGAACTTCTGCTCTGGGTGTACTCCATTGGCCTAGGGCTGCCAGGCCCAAAGGGCTGCCTTTATTTCCAAAGTGTGAGAGAGGCCCCAAAGCATCTTGCTTCCTGCTCTCTGGGAAGCTAAAACAACTGGCTCTGCACAGTGCTCTCAAAGCCAACCGGGAACGTCACATACAAAGGCCTGTGAAACGCAGCTTCTTGACAGGCCTTATCTGGCTGAGGTAGAACTTGTGCTCTGGGTGTGCTACTTTGGCCTAGAGCTGCCAGGCACAAAGGCTGCTTTGTTTCCAAAGGGGGAGAGAGGCCCCAAATCATGTTGCTTCCAGCTGTTTTTGAAGCTAAGAAACAACTCGCTCTGCCAGGTACTCTTACAGCCTTCCGGGAACACCTCTTACGAAGGCCTGTGAAAAGCAGTTTCTTGGCAGGCCTGATCTGGCTGAGGTAGAACTTCTGCTCTGGGTGTGCTCCATTGCCCTAGAGCTGAAAGGCCCAAAGGGCTGCCTTGTTTCCAAAGGGGGAGAGAGGCCCCAAAGCATCTTGCTTCCACCTCTTGGGAAGCTAAGAAACAACTGGCTGTGCCCAGTGCTCTTATAGCCTAAGAGAACATCTCTTATCAAGGCCTGGGAAACGCACTGTCTAGGCAGGCCTGATCTGGAAGAAGTAGAACTTCGGCTCTGGTTGTGCTCCATTGCCCTAGAGCTGCCAGACCCAACGTGCTGCCTTGTTTCCAAAGGGGCAGAGAGGCCCCAAAGCGTCTTGCTTCCAGCTGTTTGGGAAACAAGGAAACAACTGGCTCTGCACCGTGCTCTCACAGCCTACCGGGAACGTCACATACAAAGGCCTCTGAAACGCAGTTCCTTGGCAGGCCTGATCTGGCTGAAGTAGGACTTCTGCTCTGGGTGTGCTCCATTGGCCTAGAGCTGAAAGGCCCAAAGGTCGCCCTTGTTGGCAAAGGGGCAGGGAGCCCCCAAAGCATCTTGCTTCCAGCTCTTTGGGAAGCTAAGAAACAAATGGCTCTGCCCAGTGCTCTAAGAGAGTACCGGGAACATCTCTTACCAAAGCCTTTGAAACGCAGTTTCTTGGCAGGCCTTATCTGGCTGAGGTAGAACTTCTGCTCTGGGTGTGCTCCATTGGCCTAGAGCTGCCTGGCCCAAAGGTCGGCCTTGTTTGCAAAGGGGATGAGAGGCCCCAAAGCATCTTGCTTCCAGCTCTTCGGGAAGCTAAGAAACATCTGGCGTTGCCCAGTGCTCTTACAGCCTACCGGGAACATCTCTTGCCAAGGCCTGTGAAACGCAGTTTGTTGGTGGCCTGAACTGGCCGAAGTAGAACTTCTGCTCTGGGTGTGCTCCATTGGCCTAGAGCTGCCTGGCCCATAGGGCCGCCTTGTTTGCAAAGGGGATGAGAGGCCCCAAAGCATCTTGCTTCCAGCTCTTCGGGAAGCTAAGAAACATCTGGCGTTGCCCAGTGCTCTTACAGCCTACCGGGAACATCTCTTACCAAGCCTGTGAAACGCAGTTTGTTGGTGGCCTGAACTGGCCCAAGTAGAACTTCTGCTCTGGGTGTGCTCCACTGGCCTAGATCTACATGCCCCAAAGGGCTGCCTTGAGTCCAAAGTGAGAGAGTGGCACCAAAGCTTCTCGCTTCCAGCTCTTCGGGAAGCTAAGAAACATCTGGCGTTGCCCAGTGCTCTTACAGCCTACCGGGAACATCTCTTACCAAGGCCTGTGAAACGCCGTTTCCTGGCAGGCCTGATTTGGCTGAAGTAGAACTTCTGCTCTGGGTGTGCTCCATTGCCCTAGAGCTGCCAGGCCCAAGGTGCTGCCTTGTTTCCAAAGGGGCAGAGAGGCCCCAAAGCATCTTGCTTCCAGCTCTCTGGGAAGCTAAGAACCAACTCGCTCTGCCCCGTGCTCTTACAGCCTACCGGGAACATGTCTTTGAAAGGCCTGTGAAACGCAGTTTCTTGGCAGGCCTCATCTGGCTGAAGTAGAACTCCGGCTCTGGGTGTGCTCCATTGCCCTAGAGCTGCCAGGCCCAAAGTGCTGCCCTGTTTCCAAGGGGCAGAGAGGCCCAAAGCATCTTGCTTCCCGGTCTTTGCGAAGCTAAGACACAACTGGCTCTGCCCAGTGCTCTTACACCTACCGGGAACATCTCTTACCAAGGCCTGTCAAACGCTGTTTCTTTGCAGGCCTGATCAGGCTGAAGTAGAACTCCTGCTCTGCGTGTGCTCCATTGGCCTAGAGCTTCCCGACCCAAAAGGCTGCCTTGTTCCCAAACGGGCAGAGGGGTCCCAAGCATCTTGCTTCCAGCTTTTCAGGAAGGTAAGAAACAACTGGCTCTGCCCAGTGCTCTTACAGCCTACCGGGAACATCTCTTACCAAGGCCTGTGAAACGCAGTTTCCTGGCAGGCCTGATCTGGCTGAAGTAGAACTTCTGCTCTGGGTGTGCTCCATTGCCCTAGAGCTGCCAGGCCCAAAGGGCTGCCTTGTTTCCAAAGACGGAGAGTGGACCCAAAGCATCTTGCTCCCAGCTCTTCGGGAAGCTAAGAAACAGCTGGCTCTGCCCAGTGCTCTTACAGCCTAAGAGAACATCTCTTTGAAAGGCCTGTGAAACGCAGTTTCTTGGCAGGCCTGACCTGGCTGAAGTAGAACTTCTGTTCTGGTTGTGCTACATAGGCCTAGAGCTACCAGGACCTAAGGGCTGCCTTGTTTCCAAAGGGTGAGAGAGGCCCCAAAGCATCTTGCCTCCAGCACTTTGGGAAGCTAAAAAACAACTGGTTCTGCCCAGTGCTCTCACAGCCTACCGTGAACATCTCTTACCAAGGGCTGTGAAACGCAGTTTCTGGGCAGGACTGATCTGCCTGAAGTAGAACTTCTGCTGTGGGTGTGCTCCATTGGCCTAGAGCTGCCAGGCCCAAAAGGCTGCCTTGTGTCCAAAGGGAGAGAGAGGCCCCAAGGCATCTTGCTTCCAGCTCTGTGGGAAGCTAAAGCAACTGGCTCTCCACAGTGCTCTCACAGCCTACCGGGAACATCTCTTACCAAGGCCTGTGAAACGCAGTTTCTTGGCAGGCCTGATCTGGCTGAAGTAGAACTCCTGCTCTGGGCGTGCTACTTTGGCCTAGAGCTGCCAGGCCCAAAGGGCCGCCTTGTTTCCAAAGGGGCTGAGAGTCCCCAAAGCATCTTGCTTCCAAATCTTTGGGAAGCTAAGAAACAACTGGCTCTGCACAGTGCTCTCACAGCCTACCGGCAACGTGACAGAGAAAGGCCTGTGAGACGCAGTTTCTTGGAAGGCCTGATCTGGCTGAGGTAGAACTTCTGCTCTGGGTGTACTCCATTGGCCTAGGGCTGCCAGGCCCAAAGGGCTGCCTTTATTTCCAAAGTGTGAGAGAGGCCCCAAAGCATCTTGCTTCCTGCTCTCTGGGAAGCTAAAACAACTGGCTCTGCACAGTGCTCTCAAAGCCAACCGGGAACGTCACATACAAAGGCCTGTGAAACGCAGCTTCTTGACAGGCCTTATCTGGCTGAGGTAGAACTTGTGCTCTGGGTGTGCTACTTTGGCCTAGAGCTGCCAGGCACAAAGGCTGCTTTGTTTCCAAAGGGGGAGAGAGGCCCCAAATCATGTTGCTTCCAGCTGTTTTTGAAGCTAAGAAACAACTCGCTCTGCCAGGTACTCTTACAGCCTTCCGGGAACACCTCTTACGAAGGCCTGTGAAAAGCAGTTTCTTGGCAGGCCTGATCTGGCTGAGGTAGAACTTCTGCTCTGGGTGTGCTCCATTGCCCTAGAGCTGAAAGGCCCAAAGGGCTGCCTTGTTTCCAAAGGGGGAGAGAGGCCCCAAAGCATCTTGCTTCCACCTCTTGGGAAGCTAAGAAACAACTGGCTGTGCCCAGTGCTCTTATAGCCTAAGAGAACATCTCTTATCAAGGCCTGGGAAACGCACTGTCTAGGCAGGCCTGATCTGGAAGAAGTAGAACTTCGGCTCTGGTTGTGCTCCATTGCCCTAGAGCTGCCAGACCCAACGTGCTGCCTTGTTTCCAAAGGGGCAGAGAGGCCCCAAAGCGTCTTGCTTCCAGCTGTTTGGGAAACAAGGAAACAACTGGCTCTGCACCGTGCTCTCACAGCCTACCGGGAACGTCACATACAAAGGCCTCTGAAACGCAGTTCCTTGGCAGGCCTGATCTGGCTGAAGTAGGACTTCTGCTCTGGGTGTGCTCCATTGGCCTAGAGCTGAAAGGCCCAAAGGTCGCCCTTGTTGGCAAAGGGGCAGGGAGCCCCCAAAGCATCTTGCTTCCAGCTCTTTGGGAAGCTAAGAAACAAATGGCTCTGCCCAGTGCTCTAACAGAGTACCGGGAACATCTCTTACCAAAGCCTTTGAAACGCAGTTTCTTGGCAGGCCTTATCTGGCTGAGGTAGAACTTCTGCTCTGGGTGTGCTCCATTGGCCTAGAGCTGCCTGGCCCAAAGGTCGGCCTTGTTTGCAAAGGGGATGAGAGGCCCCAAAGCATCTTGCTTCCAGCTCTTCGGGAAGCTAAGAAACATCTGGCGTTGCCCAGTGCTCTTACAGCCTACCGGGAACATCTCTTGCCAAGGCCTGTGAAACGCAGTTTGTTGGTGGCCTGAACTGGCCGAAGTAGAACTTCTGCTCTGGGTGTGCTCCATTGGCCTAGAGCTGCCTGGCCCATAGGGCCGCCTTGTTTGCAAAGGGGATGAGAGGCCCCAAAGCATCTTGCTTCCAGCTCTTCGGGAAGCTAAGAAACATCTGGCGTTGCCCAGTGCTCTTACAGCCTACCGGGAACATCTCTTACCAAGCCTGTGAAACGCAGTTTGTTGGTGGCCTGAACTGGCCCAAGTAGAACTTCTGCTCTGGGTGTGCTCCACTGGCCTAGATCTACATGCCCCAAAGGGCTGCCTTGAGTCCAAAGTGAGAGAGTGGCACCAAAGCTTCTCGCTTCCAGCTCTTCGGGAAGCTAAGAAACATCTGGCGTTGCCCAGTGCTCTTACAGCCTACCGGGAACATCTCTTACCAAGGCCTGTGAAACGCCGTTTCCTGGCAGGCCTGATTTGGCTGAAGTAGAACTTCTGCTCTGGGTGTGCTCCATTGCCCTAGAGCTGCCAGGCCCAAGGTGCTGCCTTGTTTCCAAAGGGGCAGAGAGGCCCCAAAGCATCTTGCTTCCAGCTCTCTGGGAAGCTAAGAACCAACTCGCTCTGCCCCGTGCTCTTACAGCCTACCGGGAACATGTCTTTGAAAGGCCTGTGAAACGCAGTTTCTTGGCAGGCCTCATCTGGCTGAAGTAGAACTCCGGCTCTGGGTGTGCTCCATTGCCCTAGAGCTGCCAGGCCCAAAGTGCTGCCCTGTTTCCAAGGGGCAGAGAGGCCCAAAGCATCTTGCTTCCCGGTCTTTGCGAAGCTAAGACACAACTGGCTCTGCCCAGTGCTCTTACACCTACCGGGAACATCTCTTACCAAGGCCTGTCAAACGCTGTTTCTTTGCAGGCCTGATCAGGCTGAAGTAGAACTCCTGCTCTGCGTGTGCTCCATTGGCCTAGAGCTTCCCGACCCAAAAGGCTGCCTTGTTCCCAAACGGGCAGAGGGGTCCCAAGCATCTTGCTTCCAGCTTTTCAGGAAGGTAAGAAACAACTGGCTCTGCCCAGTGCTCTTACAGCCTACCGGGAACATCTCTTACCAAGGCCTGTGAAACGCAGTTTCCTGGCAGGCCTGATCTGGCTGAAGTAGAACTTCTGCTCTGGGTGTGCTCCATTGCCCTAGAGCTGCCAGGCCCAAAGGGCTGCCTTGTTTCCAAAGACGGAGAGTGGACCCAAAGCATCTTGCTCCCAGCTCTTCGGGAAGCTAAGAAACAGCTGGCTCTGCCCAGTGCTCTTACAGCCTAAGAGAACATCTCTTTGAAAGGCCTGTGAAACGCAGTTTCTTGGCAGGCCTGACCTGGCTGAAGTAGAACTTCTGTTCTGGTTGTGCTACATAGGCCTAGAGCTACCAGGACCTAAGGGCTGCCTTGTTTCCAAAGGGTGAGAGAGGCCCCAAAGCATCTTGCCTCCAGCACTTTGGGAAGCTAAAAAACAACTGGTTCTGCCCAGTGCTCTCACAGCCTACCGTGAACATCTCTTACCAAGGGCTGTGAAACGCAGTTTCTGGGCAGGACTGATCTGCCTGAAGTAGAACTTCTGCTGTGGGTGTGCTCCATTGGCCTAGAGCTGCCAGGCCCAAACGGCTGCCTTGTGTCCAAAGGGAGAGAGAGGCCCCAAGGCATCTTGCTTCCAGCTCTGTGGGAAGCTAAAGCAACTGGCTCTCCACAGTGCTCTCACAGCCTACCGGGAACATCTCTTACCAAGGCCTGTGAAACGCAGTTTCTTGGCAGGCCTGATCTGGCTGAAGTAGAACTCCTGCTCTGGGCGTGCTACTTTGGCCTAGAGCTGCCAGGCCCAAAGGGCCGCCTTGTTTCCAAAGGGGCTGAGAGTCCCCAAAGCATCTTGCTTCCAAATCTTTGGGAAGCTAAGAAACAACTGGCTCTGCACAGTGCTCTCACAGCCTACCGGCAACGTGACAGAGAAAGGCCTGTGAGACGCAGTTTCTTGGAAGGCCTGATCTGGCTGAGGTAGAACTTGTGCTCTGGGTGTGCTACTTTGGCCTAGAGCTGCCAGGCACAAAGGCTGCTTTGTTTCCAAAGGGGGAGAGAGGCCCCAAATCATGTTGCTTCCAGCTGTTTTTGAAGCTAAGAAACAACTCGCTCTGCCAGGTACTCTTACAGCCTTCCGGGAACACCTCTTACGAAGGCCTGTGAAAAGCAGTTTCTTGGCAGGCCTGATCTGGCTGAGGTAGAACTTCTGCTCTGGGTGTGCTCCATTGCCCTAGAGCTGAAAGGCCCAAAGGGCTGCCTTGTTTCCAAAGGGGGAGAGAGGCCCCAAAGCATCTTGCTTCCACCTCTTGGGAAGCTAAGAAACAACTGGCTGTGCCCAGTGCTCTTATAGCCTAAGAGAACATCTCTTATCAAGGCCTGTGAAACGCACTGTCTAGGCAGGCCTGATCTGGAAGAAGTAGAACTTCGGCTCTGGTTGTGCTCCATTGCCCTAGAGCTGCCAGACCCAACGTGCTGCCTTGTTTCCAAAGGGGCAGAGAGGCCCCAAAGCGTCTTGCTTCCAGCTGTTTGGGAAACAAGGAAACAACTGGCTCTGCACCGTGCTCTCACAGCCTACCGGGAACGTCACATACAAAGGCCTCTGAAACGCAGTTCCTTGGCAGGCCTGATCTGGCTGAAGTAGGACTTCTGCTCTGGGTGTGCTCCATTGGCCTAGACCTGAAAGGCCCAAAGGTCGCCCTTGTTGGCAAAGGGGCAGGGAGCCCCCAAAGCATCTTGCTTCCAGCTCTTTGGGAAGCTAAGAAACAAATGGCTCTGCCCAGTGCTCTAACAGAGTACCGGGAACATCTCTTACCAAAGCCTTTGAAACGCAGTTTCTTGGCAGGCCTTATCTGGCTGAGGTAGAACTTCTGCTCTGGGTGTGCTCCATTGGCCTAGAGCTGCCTGGCCCAAAGGTCGGCCTTGTTTGCAAAGGGGATGAGAGGCCCCAAAGCATCTTGCTTCCAGCTCTTCGGGAAGCTAAGAAACATCTGGCGTTGCCCAGTGCTCTTACAGCCTACCGGGAACATCTCTTGCCAAGGCCTGTGAAACGCAGTTTGTTGGTGGCCTGAACTGGCCGAAGTAGAACTTCTGCTCTGGGTGTGCTCCATTGGCCTAGAGCTGCCTGGCCCATAGGGCCGCCTTCTTTGCAAAGGGGATGAGAGGCCCCAAAGCATCTTGCTTCCAGCTCTTCGGGAAGCTAAGAAACATCTGGCGTTGCCCAGTGCTCTTACAGCCTACCGGGAACATCTCTTACCAAGCCTGTGAAACGCAGTTTGTTGGTGGCCTGAACTGGCCCAAGTAGAACTTCTGCTCTGGGTGTGCTCCACTGGCCTAGATCTACATGCCCCAAAGGGCTGCCTTGAGTCCAAAGTGAGAGAGTGGCACCAAAGCTTCTCGCTTCCAGCTCTTCGGGAAGCTAAGAAACATCTGGCGTTGCCCAGTGCTCTTACAGCCTACCGGGAACATCTCTTACCAAGGCCTGTGAAACGCCGTTTCCTGGCAGGCCTGATTTGGCTGAAGTAGAACTTCTGCTCTGGGTGTGCTCCATTGCCCTAGAGCTGCCAGGCCCAAGGTGCTGCCTTGTTTCCAAAGGGGCAGAGAGGCCCCAAAGCATCTTGCTTCCAGCTCTCTGGGAAGCTAAGAACCAACTCGCTCTGCCCCGTGCTCTTACAGCCTACCGGGAACATGTCTTTGAAAGGCCTGTGAAACGCAGTTTCTTGGCAGGCCTCATCTGGCTGAAGTAGAACTCCGGCTCTGGGTGTGCTCCATTGCCCTAGAGCTGCCAGGCCCAAAGTGCTGCCCTGTTTCCAAGGGGCAGAGAGGCCCAAAGCATCTTGCTTCCCGGTCTTTGCGAAGCTAAGACACAACTGGCTCTGCCCAGTGCTCTTACACCTACCGGGAACATCTCTTACCAAGGCCTGTCAAACGCTGTTTCTTTGCAGGCCTGATCAGGCTGAAGTAGAACTCCTGCTCTGCGTGTGCTCCATTGGCCTAGAGCTTCCCGACCCAAAAGGCTGCCTTGTTCCCAAACGGGCAGAGGGGTCCCAAGCATCTTGCTTCCAGCTTTTCAGGAAGGTAAGAAACAACTGGCTCTGCCCAGTGCTCTTACAGCCTACCGGGAACATCTCTTACCAAGGCCTGTGAAACGCAGTTTCCTGGCAGGCCTGATCTGGCTGAAGTAGAACTTCTGCTCTGGGTGTGCTCCATTGCCCTAGAGCTGCCAGGCCCAAAGGGCTGCCTTGTTTCCAAAGACGGAAGAGTGGACCCAAAGCATCTTGCTCCCAGCTCTTCGGGAAGCTAAGAAACAGCTGGCTCTGCCCAGTGCTCTTACAGCCTAAGAGAACATCTCTTTGAAAGGCCTGTGAAACGCAGTTTCTTGGCAGGCCTGACCTGGCTGAAGTAGAACTTCTGTTCTGGTTGTGCTACATAGGCCTAGAGCTACCAGGACCTAAGGGCTGCCTTGTTTCCAAAGGGGGAGAGAGGCCCCAAAGCATCTTGCCTCCAGCACTTTGGGAAGCTAAAAAACAACTGGTTCTGCCCAGTGCTCTCACAGCCTACCGTGAACATCTCTTACCAAGGGCTGTGAAACGCAGTTTCTGGGCAGGACTGATCTGCCTGAAGTAGAACTTCTGCTGTGGGTGTGCTCCATTGGCCTAGAGCTGCCAGGCCCAAACGGCTGCCTTGTGTCCAAAGGGAGAGAGAGGCCCCAAGGCATCTTGCTTCCAGCTCTGTGGGAAGCTAAAGCAACTGGCTCTCCACAGTGCTCTCACAGCCTACCGGGAACATCTCTTACCAAGGCCTGTGAAACGCAGTTTCTTGGCAGGCCTGATCTGGCTGAAGTAGAACTCCTGCTCTGGGCGTGCTACTTTGGCCTAGAGCTGCCAGGCCCAAAGGGCCGCCTTGTTTCCAAAGGGGCTGAGAGTCCCCAAAGCATCTTGCTTCCAAATCTTTGGGAAGCTAAGAAACAACTGGCTCTGCACAGTGCTCTCACAGCCTACCGGCAACGTGACAGAGAAAGGCCTGTGAGACGCAGTTTCTTGGAAGGCCTGATCTGGCTGAGGTAGAACTTGTGCTCTGGGTGTGCTACTTTGGCCTAGAGCTGCCAGGCACAAAGGCTGCTTTGTTTCCAAAGGGGGAGAGAGGCCCCAAATCATGTTGCTTCCAGCTGTTTTTGAAGCTAAGAAACAACTCGCTCTGCCAGGTACTCTTACAGCCTTCCGGGAACACCTCTTACGAAGGCCTGTGAAAAGCAGTTTCTTGGCAGGCCTGATCTGGCTGAGGTAGAACTTCTGCTCTGGGTGTGCTCCATTGCCCTAGAGCTGAAAGGCCCAAAGGGCTGCCTTGTTTCCAAAGGGGGAGAGAGGCCCCAAAGCATCTTGCTTCCACCTCTTGGGAAGCTAAGAAACAACTGGCTGTGCCCAGTGCTCTTATAGCCTAAGAGAACATCTCTTATCAAGGCCTGTGAAACGCACTGTCTAGGCAGGCCTGATCTGGAAGAAGTAGAACTTCGGCTCTGGTTGTACTCCATTGCCCTAGAGCTGCCAGACCCAACGTGCTGCCTTGTTTCCAAAGGGGCAGAGAGGCCCCAAAGCGTCTTGCTTCCAGCTGTTTGGGAAACAAGGAAACAACTGGCTCTGCACCGTGCTCTCACAGCCTACCGGGAACGTCACATACAAAGGCCTCTGAAACGCAGTTCCTTGGCAGGCCTGATCTGGCTGAAGTAGGACTTCTGCTCTGGGTGTGCTCCATTGGCCTAGACCTGAAAGGCCCAAAGGTCGCCCTTGTTGGCAAAGGGGCAGGGAGCCCCCAAAGCATCTTGCTTCCAGCTCTTTGGGAAGCTAAGAAACAAATGGCTCTGCCCAGTGCTCTAACAGAGTACCGGGAACATCTCTTACCAAAGCCTTTGAAACGCAGTTTCTTGGCAGGCCTTATCTGGCTGAGGTAGAACTTCTGCTCTGGGTGTGCTCCATTGGCCTAGAGCTGCCTGGCCCAAAGGTCGGCCTTGTTTGCAAAGGGGATGAGAGGCCCCAAAGCATCTTGCTTCCAGCTCTTCGGGAAGCTAAGAAACATCTGGCGTTGCCCAGTGCTCTTACAGCCTACCGGGAACATCTCTTGCCAAGGCCTGTGAAACGCAGTTTGTTGGTGGCCTGAACTGGCCGAAGTAGAACTTCTGCTCTGGGTGTGCTCCATTGGCCTAGAGCTGCCTGGCCCATAGGGCCGCCTTGTTTGCAATGGGGATGAGAGGCCCCAAAGCATCTTGCTTCCAGCTCTTCGGGAAGCTAAGAAACATCTGGCGTTGCCCAGTGCTCTTACAGCCTACCGGGAACATCTCTTACCAAGCCTGTGAAACGCAGTTTGTTGGTGGCCTGAACTGGCCCAAGTAGAACTTCTGCTCTGGGTGTGCTCCACTGGCCTAGATCTACATGCCCCAAAGGGCTGCCTTGAGTCCAAAGTGAGAGAGTGGCACCAAAGCTTCTCGCTTCCAGCTCTTCGGGAAGCTAAGAAACATCTGGCGTTGCCCAGTGCTCTTACAGCCTACCGGGAACATCTCTTACCAAGGCCTGTGAAACGCCGTTTCCTGGCAGGCCTGATTTGGCTGAAGTAGAACTTCTGCTCTGGGTGTGCTCCATTGCCCTAGAGCTGCCAGGCCCAAGGTGCTGCCTTGTTTCCAAAGGGGCAGAGAGGCCCCAAAGCATCTTGCTTCCAGCTCTCTGGGAAGCTAAGAACCAACTCGCTCTGCCCCGTGCTCTTACAGCCTACCGGGAACATGTCTTTGAAAGGCCTGTGAAACGCAGTTTCTTGGCAGGCCTCATCTGGCTGAAGTAGAACTCCGGCTCTGGGTGTGCTCCATTGCCCTAGAGCTGCCAGGCCCAAAGTGCTGCCCTGTTTCCAAGGGGCAGAGAGGCCCAAAGCATCTTGCTTCCCGGTCTTTGCGAAGCTAAGACACAACTGGCTCTGCCCAGTGCTCTTACACCTACCGGGAACATCTCTTACCAAGGCCTGTCAAACGCTGTTTCTTTGCAGGCCTGATCAGGCTGAAGTAGAACTCCTGCTCTGCGTGTGCTCCATTGGCCTAGAGCTTCCCGACCCAAAAGGCTGCCTTGTTCCCAAACGGGCAGAGGGGTCCCAAGCATCTTGCTTCCAGCTTTTCAGGAAGGTAAGAAACAACTGGCTCTGCCCAGTGCTCTTACAGCCTACCGGGAACATCTCTTACCAAGGCCTCTGAAACGCAGTTTCCTGGCAGGCCTGATCTGGCTGAAGTAGAACTTCTGCTCTGGGTGTGCTCCATTGCCCTAGAGCTGCCAGGCCCAAAGGGCTGCCTTGTTTCCAAAGACGGAGAGTGGACCCAAAGCATCTTGCTCCCAGCTCTTCGGGAAGCTAAGAAACAGCTGGCTCTGCCCAGTGCTCTTACAGCCTAAGAGAACATCTCTTTGAAAGGCCTGTGAAACGCAGTTTCTTGGCAGGCCTGACCTGGCTGAAGTAGAACTTCTGTTCTGGTTGTGCTACATAGGCCTAGAGCTACCAGGACCTAAGGGCTGCCTTGTTTCCAAAGGGTGAGAGAGGCCCCAAAGCATCTTGCCTCCAGCACTTTGGGAAGCTAAAAAACAACTGGTTCTGCCCAGTGCTCTCACAGCCTACCGTGAACATCTCTTACCAAGGGCTGTGAAACGCAGTTTCTGGGCAGGACTGATCTGCCTGAAGTAGAACTTCTGCTGTGGGTGTGCTCCATTGGCCTAGAGCTGCCAGGCGCAAACGGCTGCCTTGTGTCCAAAGGGAGAGAGAGGCCCCAAGGCATCTTGCTTCCAGCTCTGTGGGAAGCTAAAGCAACTGGCTCTCCACAGTGCTCTCACAGCCTACCGGGAACATCTCTTACCAAGGCCTGTGAAACGCAGTTTCTTGGCAGGCCTGATCTGGCTGAAGTAGAACTCCTGCTCTGGGCGTGCTACTTTGGCCTAGAGCTGCCAGGCCCAAAGGGCCGCCTTGTTTCCAAAGGGGCTGAGAGTCCCCAAAGCATCTTGCTTCCAAATCTTTGGGAAGCTAAGAAACAACTGGCTCTGCACAGTGCTCTCACAGCCTACCGGCAACGTGACAGAGAAAGGCCTGTGAGACGCAGTTTCTTGGAAGGCCTGATCTGGCTGAGGTAGAACTTGTGCTCTGGGTGTGCTACTTTGGCCTAGAGCTGCCAGGCACAAAGGCTGCTTTGTTTCCAAAGGGGGAGAGAGGCCCCAAATCATGTTGCTTCCAGCTGTTTTTGAAGCTAAGAAACAACTCGCTCTGCCAGGTACTCTTACAGCCTTCCGGGAACACCTCTTACGAAGGCCTGTGAAAAGCAGTTTCTTGGCAGGCCTGATCTGGCTGAGGTAGAACTTCTGCTCTGGGTGTGCTCCATTGCCCTAGAGCTGAAAGGCCCAAAGGGCTGCCTTGTTTCCAAAGGGGGAGAGAGGCCCCAAAGCATCTTGCTTCCACCTCTTGGGAAGCTAAGAAACAACTGGCTGTGCCCAGTGCTCTTATAGCCTAAGAGAACATCTCTTATCAAGGCCTGGGAAACGCACTGTCTAGGCAGGCCTGATCTGGAAGAAGTAGAACTTCGGCTCTGGTTGTACTCCATTGCCCTAGAGCTGCCAGACCCAACGTGCTGCCTTGTTTCCAAAGGGGCAGAGAGGCCCCAAAGCGTCTTGCTTCCAGCTGTTTGGGAAACAAGGAAACAACTGGCTCTGCACCGTGCTCTCACAGCCTACCGGGAACGTCACATACAAAGGCCTCTGAAACGCAGTTCCTTGGCAGGCCTGATCTGGCTGAAGTAGGACTTCTGCTCTGGGTGTGCTCCATTGGCCTAGACCTGAAAGGCCCAAAGGTCGCCCTTGTTGGCAAAGGGGCAGGGAGCCCCCAAAGCATCTTGCTTCCAGCTCTTTGGGAAGCTAAGAAACAAATGGCTCTGCCCAGTGCTCTAACAGAGTACCGGGAACATCTCTTACCAAAGCCTTTGAAACGCAGTTTCTTGGCAGGCCTTATCTGGCTGAGGTAGAACTTCTGCTCTGGGTGTGCTCCATTGGCCTAGAGCTACCTGGCCCAAAGGTCGGCCTTGTTTGCAAAGGGGATGAGAGGCCCCAAAGCATCTTGCTTCCAGCTCTTCGGGAAGCTAAGAAACATCTGGCGTTGCCCAGTGCTCTTACAGCCTACCGGGAACATCTCTTGCCAAGGCCTGTGAAACGCAGTTTGTTGGTGGCCTGAACTGGCCGAAGTAGAACTTCTGCTCTGGGTGTGCTCCATTGGCCTAGAGCTGCCTGGCCCATAGGGCCGCCTTGTTTGCAAAGGGGATGAGAGGCCCCAAAGCATCTTGCTTCCAGCTCTTCGGGAAGCTAAGAAACATCTGGCGTTGCCCAGTGCTCTTACAGCCTACCGGGAACATCTCTTACCAAGCCTGTGAAACGCAGTTTGTTGGTGGCCTGAACTGGCCCAAGTAGAACTTCTGCTCTGGGTGTGCTCCACTGGCCTAGATCTACATGCCCCAAAGGGCTGCCTTGAGTCCAAAGTGAGAGAGTGGCACCAAAGCTTCTCGCTTCCAGCTCTTCGGGAAGCTAAGAAACATCTGGCGTTGCCCAGTGCTCTTACAGCCTACCGGGAACATCTCTTACCAAGGCCTGTGAAACGCAGTTTCCTGGCAGGCCTGATCTGGCTGAAGTAGAACTTCTGCTCTGGGTGTGCTCCATTGCCCTAGAGCTGCCAGGCCCAAAGGGCTGCCTTGTTTCCAAAGACGGAGAGTGGACCCAAAGCATCTTGCTCCCAGCTCTTCGGGAAGCTAAGAAACAGCTGGCTCTGCCCAGTGCTCTTACAGCCTAAGAGAACATCTCTTTGAAAGGCCTGTGAAACGCAGTTTCTTGGCAGGCCTGACCTGGCTGAAGTAGAACTTCTGTTCTGGTTGTGCTACATAGGCCTAGAGCTACCAGGACCTAAGGGCTGCCTTGTTTCCAAAGGGTGAGAGAGGCCCCAAAGCATCTTGCCTCCAGCACTTTGGGAAGCTAAAAAACAACTGGTTCTGCCCAGTGCTCTCACAGCCTACCGTGAACATCTCTTACCAAGGGCTGTGAAACGCAGTTTCTGGGCAGGACTGATCTGCCTGAAGTAGAACTTCTGCTGTGGGTGTGCTCCATTGGCCTAGAGCTGCCAGGCCCAAACGGCTGCCTTGTGTCCAAAGGGAGAGAGAGGCCCCAAGGCATCTTGCTTCCAGCTCTGTGGGAAGCTAAAGCAACTGGCTCTCCACAGTGCTCTCACAGCCTACCAGGAACATCTCTTACCAAGGCCTGTGAAACGCAGTTTCTTGGCAGGCCTGATCTGGCTGAAGTAGAACTCCTGCTCTGGGCGTGCTACTTTGGCCTAGAGCTGCCAGGCCCAAAGGGCCGCCTTGTTTCCAAAGGGGCTGAGAGTCCCCAAAGCATCTTGCTTCCAAATCTTTGGGAAGCTAAGAAACAACTGGCTCTGCACAGTGCTCTCACAGCCTACCGGCAACGTGACAGAGAAAGGCCTGTGAGACGCAGTTTCTTGGAAGGCCTGATCTGGCTGAGGTAGAACTTGTGCTCTGGGTGTGCTACTTTGGCCTAGAGCTGCCAGGCACAAAGGCTGCTTTGTTTCCAAAGGGGGAGAGAGGCCCCAAATCATGTTGCTTCCAGCTGTTTTTGAAGCTAAGAAACAACTCGCTCTGCCAGGTACTCTTACAGCCTTCCGGGAACACCTCTTACGAAGGCCTGTGAAAAGCAGTTTCTTGGCAGGCCTGATCTGGCTGAGGTAGAACTTCTGCTCTGGGTGTACTCCATTGGCCTAGAGCTGAATGGCCCAAAGGGCTGCCTTTATTTCCAAAGTGTGAGAGAGGCCCCAAAGCATCTTGCTTCCTGCTCTCTGGGAAGCTAAAACAACTGGCACTGCACAGTGCTCTCAAAACCAACCGGGAACGTCACATACAAAGGCCTGTGAAACGCAGCTTCTTGACAGGCCTTATCTGGCTGAGGTAGAACTTGTGCTCTGGGTGTGATACTTTGGCCTAGAGCTGCCAGGCACAAAGGCTGCTTTGTTTCCAAAGGGGGAGAGAGGCCCCAAATCATGTTGCTTCCAGCTGTTTTTGAAGCTAAGAAACAACTCGCTCTGCCAGGTACTCTTACAGCCTTCCGGGAACACCTCTTACGAAGGCCTGTGAAAAGCAGTTTCTTGGCAGGCCTGATCTGGCTGAGGTAGAACTTCTGCTCTGGGTGTGCTCCATTGCCCTAGAGCTGAAAGGCCCAAAGGGCTGCCTTGTTTCCAAAGGGGGAGAGAGGCCCCAAAGCATCTTGCTTCCACCTCTTGGGAAGCTAAGAAACAACTGGCTGTGCCCAGTGCTCTTATAGCCTAAGAGAACATCTCTTATCAAGGCCTGGGAAACGCACTGTCTAGGCAGGCCTGATCTGGAAGAAGTAGAACTTCGGCTCTGGTTGTGCTCCATTGCCCTAGAGCTGCCAGACCCAACGTGCTGCCTTGTTTCCAAAGGGGCAGAGAGGAACCAAAGCGTCTTGCTTCCAGCTGTTTGGGAAACAAGGAAACAACTGGCTCTGCACCGTGCTCTCACAGCCTACCGGGAACGTCACATACAAAGGCCTCTGAAACGCAGTTCCTTGGCAGGCCTGATCTGGCTGAAGTAGGACTTCTGCTCTGGGTGTGCTCCATTGGCCTAGACCTGAAAGGCCCAAAGGTCGCCCTTGTTGGCAAAGGGGCAGGGAGCCCCCAAAGCATCTTGCTTCCAGCTCTTTGGGAAGCTAAGAAACAAATGGCTCTGCCCAGTGCTCTAACAGAGTACCGGGAACATCTCTTACCAAAGCCTTTGAAACGCAGTTTCTTGGCAGGCCTTATCTGGCTGAGGTAGAACTTCTGCTCTGGGTGTGCTCCATTGGCCTAGAGCTGAAAGGCCCAAAGGTCGGCCTTGTTTGCAAAGGGGATGAGAGGCCCCAAAGCATCTTGCTTCCAGCTCTTCGGGTAGCTAAGAAACATCTGGCGTTGCCCAGTGCTCTTACAGCCTACCGGGAACATCTCTTGCCAAGGCCTGTGAAACGCAGTTTGTTGGTGGCCTGAACTGGCCGAAGTAGAACTTCTGCTCTGGGTGTGCTCCATTGGCCTAGAGCTGCCTGGCCCATAGGGCCGCCTTGTTTGCAAAGGGGATGAGAGGCCCCAAAGCATCTTGCTTCCAGCTCTTCGGGAAGCTAAGAAACATCTGGCGTTGCCCAGTGCTCTTACAGCCTACCGGGAACATCTCTTACCAAGCCTGTGAAACGCAGTTTGTTGGTGGCCTGAACTGGCCCAAGTAGAACTTCTGCTCTGGGTGTGCTCCACTGGCCTAGATCTACATGCCCCAAAGGGCTGCCTTGTTTCCAAAGGGGCAGAGAGGCCCCAAAGCATCTTGCTTCCAGCTCTCTGGGAAGCTAAGAACCAACTCGCTCTGCCCCGTGCTCTTACAGCCTACCGGGAACATGTCTTTGAAAGGCCTGTGAAACGCAGTTTCTTGGCAGGCCTCATCTGGCTGAAGTAGAACTCCGGCTCTGGGTGTGCTCCATTGCCCTAGAGCTGCCAGGCCCAAAGTGCTGCCCTGTTTCCAAGGGGCAGAGAGGCCCAAAGCATCTTGCTTCCCGGTCTTTGCGAAGCTAAGACACAACTGGCTCTGCCCCGTGCTCTTACACCTACCGGGAACATCTCTTACCAAGGCCTGTCAAACGCTGTTTCTTTGCAGGCCTGATCAGGCTGAAGTAGAACTCCTGCTCTGCGTGTGCTCCATTGGCCTAGAGCTTCCCGACCCAAAAGGCTGCCTTGTTCCCAAACGGGCAGAGGGGTCCCAAGCATCTTGCTTCCAGCTTTTCAGGAAGGTAAGAAACAACTGGCTCTGCCCAGTGCTCTTACAGCCTACCGGGAACATCTCTTACCAAGGCCTGTGAAACGCAGTTTCCTGGCAGGCCTGATCTGGCTGAAGTAGAACTTCTGCTCTGGGTGTGCTCCATTGCCCTAGAGCTGCCAGGCCCAAAGGGCTGCCTTGTTTCCAAAGACGGAGAGTGGACCCAAAGCATCTTGCTCCCAGCTCTTCGGGAAGCTAAGAAACAGCTGGCTCTGCCCAGTGCTCTTACAGCCTAAGAGAACATCTCTTTGAAAGGCCTGTGAAACGCAGTTTCTTGGCAGGCCTGACCTGGCTGAAGTAGAACTTCTGTTCTGGTTGTGCTACATAGGCCTAGAGCTACCAGGACCTAAGGGCTGCCTTGTTTCCAAAGGGTGAGAGAGGCCCCAAAGCATCTTGCCTCCAGCACTTTGGGAAGCTAAAAAACAACTGGTTCTGCCCAGTGCTCTCACAGCCTACCGTGAACATCTCTTACCAAGGGCTGTGAAACGCAGTTTCTGGGCAGGACTGATCTGCCTGAAGTAGAACTTCTGCTGTGGGTGTGCTCCATTGGCCTAGAGCTGCCAGGCCCAAACGACTGCCTTGTGTCCAAAGGGAGAGAGAGGCCCCAAGGCATCTTGCTTCCAGCTCTGTGGGAAGCTAAAGCAACTGGCTCTCCACAGTGCTCTCACAGCCTACCAGGAACATCTCTTACCAAGGCCTGTGAAACGCAGTTTCTTGGCAGGCCTGATCTGGCTGAAGTAGAACTCCTGCTCTGGGCGTGCTACTTTGGCCTAGAGCTGCCAGGCCCAAAGGGCCGCCTTGTTTCCAAAGGGGCTGAGAGTCCCCAAAGCATCTTGCTTCCAAATCTTTGGGAAGCTAAGAAACAACTGGCTCTGCACAGGGCTCTCACAGCCTACCGGCAACGTGACAGAGAAAGGCCTGCGAGACGCAGTTTCTTGGAAGGCCTGACCTGGCTGACGTAGAACTTCTGCTCTGGGTGTGCTCCATTGCCCTAGAGCTGCCAGGCACAAAGGCTGCTTTGTTTCCAAAGGGGGAGAGAGGCCCCAAATCATGTTGCTTCCAGCTGTTTTTGAAGCTAAGAAACAACTCGCTCTGCCAGGTACTCTTACAGCCTTCCGGGAACACCTCTTACGAAGGCCTGTGAAAAGCAGTTTCTTGGCAGGCCTGATCTGGCTGAGGTAGAACTTCTGCTCTGGGTGTGCTCCATTGCCCTAGAGCTGCCAGGCCCAAGGTGCTGCCTTGTTTCCAAAGGGGCAGAGAGGCCCCAAAGCATCTTGCTTCCAGCTCTCTGGGAAGCTAAGAACCAACTCGCTCTGCCCGTGCTCTTACAGCCTACCGGGAACATGTCTTTGAAAGGCCTGTGAAACGCAGTTTCTTGGCAGGCCTCATCTGGCTGAAGTAGAACTCCGGCTCTGGGTGTGCTCCATTGCCCTAGAGCTGCCAGGCCCAAAGTGCTGCCCTGTTTCCAAGGGGCAGAGAGGCCCAAAGCATCTTGCTTCCCGGTCTTTGCGAAGCTAAGACACAACTGGCTCTGCCCAGTGCTCTTACACCTACCGGGAACATCTCTTACCAAGGCCTGTCAAACGCTGTTTCTTTGCAGGCCTGATCAGGCTGAAGTAGAACTCCTGCTCTGCGTGTGCTACATTGGCCTAGAGCTTCCCGACCCAAAAGGCTGCCTTGTTCCCAAACGGGCAGAGGGGTCCCAAGCATCTTGCTTCCAGCTTTTCAGGAAGGAAAGAAACAACTGGCTCTGCCCAGTGCTCTTACAGCCTACCGGGAACATCTCTTACCAAGGCCTGTGAAACGCAGTTTCCTGGCAGGCCTGATCTGGCTGAAGTAGAACTCCTGCTCTGGGCGTGCTACTTTGGCCTAGAGCTGCCAGGCCCAAAGGGCCGACTTGCTTCCAAAGGGGCTGAGAGTCCCCAAAGCATCTTGCTTCCAAATCTTTGGGAAGCTAAGAAACAACTGGCTCTGCACAGTGCTCTCACAGCCTACCGGCAACGTGACAGAGAAAGGCCTGTGAGACGCAGTTTCTTGGAAGGCCTGATCTGGCTGAGGTAGAACTTCTGCTCTGGGTGTACTCCATTGGCCTAGAGCTGAAAGGCCCAAAGGGCTGCCTTTATTTCCAAAGTGTGAGAGAGGCCCCAAAGCATCTTGCTTCCTGCTCTCTGGGAAGCTAAAACAACTGGCACTGCACAGTGCTCTCAAAACCAACCGGGAACGTCACATACAAAGGCCTGTGAAACGCAGCTTCTTGACAGGCCTTATCTGGCTGAGGTAGAACTTGTGCTCTGGGTGTGCTACTTTGGCCTAGAGCTGCCAGGCACAAAGGCTGCTTTGTTTCCAAAGGGGGAGAGAGGCCCCAAATCATGTTGCTTCCAGCTGTTTTTGAAGCTAAGAAACAACTCGCTCTGCCAGGTACTCTTACAGCCTTCCGGGAACACCTCTTACGAAGGCCTGTGAAAAGCAGTTTCTTGGCAGGCCTGATCTGGCTGAGGTAGAACTTCTGCTCTGGGTGTGCTCCATTGCCCTAGAGCTGAAAGGCCCAAAGGGCTGCCTTGTTTCCAAAGGGGGAGAGAGGCCCCAAAGCATCTTGCTTCCACCTCTTGGGAAGCTAAGAAACAACTGGCTGTGCCCAGTGCTCTTATAGCCTAAGAGAACATCTCTTATCAAGGCCTGGGAAACGCACTGTCTAGGCAGGCCTGATCTGGAAGAAGTAGAACTTCGGCTCTGGTTGTGCTCCATTGCCCTAGAGCTGCCAGACCCAACGTGCTGCCTTGTTTCCAAAGGGGCAGAGAGGAACCAAAGCGTCTTGCTTCCAGCTGTTTGGGAAACAAGGAAACAACTGGCTCTGCACCGTGCTCTCACAGCCTACCGGGAACGTCACATACAAAGGCCTCTGAAACGCAGTTCCTTGGCAGGCCTGATCTGGCTGAAGTAGGACTTCTGCTCTGGGTGTGCTCCATTGGCCTAGAGCTGAAAGGCCCAAAGGTCGCCCTTGTTGGCAAAGGGGCAGGGAGCCCCCAAAGCATCTTGCTTCCAGCTCTTTGGGAAGCTAAGAAACAAATGGCTCTGCCCAGTGCTCTAACAGAGTACCGGGAACATCTCTTACCAAAGCCTTTGAAACGCAGTTTCTTGGCAGACCTTATCTGGCTGAGGTAGAACTTCTGCTCTGGGTGTGCTCCATTGGCCTAGAGCTGAAAGGCCCAAAGGTCGGCCTTGTTTGCAAAGGGGATGAGAGGCCCCAAAGCATCTTGCTTCCAGCTCTTCGGGTAGCTAAGAAACATCTGGCGTTGCCCAGTGCTCTTACAGCCTACCGGGAACATCTCTTGCAAAGGCCTGTGAAACGCAGTTTGTTGGTGGCCTGAACTGGCCGAAGTAGAACTTCTGCTCTGGGTGTCCTCCATTGGCCTAGAGCTGCCTGGCCCATAGGGCCGCCTTGTTTGCAAAGGGGATGAGAGGCCCCAAAGCATCTTGCTTCCAGCTCTTCGGGAAGCTAAGAAACATCTGGCGTTGCCCAGTGCTCTTACAGCCTACCGGGAACATCTCTTACCAAGCCTGTGAAACGCAGTTTGTTGGTGGCCTGAACTGGCCCAAGTAGAACTTCTGCTCTGGGTGTGCTCCACTGGCCTAGATCTACATGCCCCAAAGGGCTGCCTTGAGTCCAAAGTGAGAGAGTGGCACCAAAGCTTCTCGCTTCCAGCTCTTCGGGAAGCTAAGAAACATCTGGCGTTGCCCAGTGCTCTTACAGCCTACCGGGAACATCTCTTACGAAGCCTGTGAAACGCAGTTTGTTGGTGGCCTGAACTGGCCGAAGTAGAACTTCTGCTCTGGGTGTGCTCCATTGGCCTAGAGCTGCCAGGCCCAAGGTGCTGCCTTGTTTCCAAAGGGGCAGAGAGGCCCCAAAGCATCTTGCTTCCAGCTCTCTGGGAAGCTAAGAACCAACTCGCTCTGCCCCGTGCTCTTACAGCCTACCGGGAACATGTCTTTGAAAGGCCTGTGAAACGCAGTTTCTTGGCAGGCCTCATCTGGCTGAAGTAGAACTCCGGCTCTGGGTGTGCTCCATTGCCCTAGAGCTGCCAGGCCCCAAGTGCTGCCCTGTTTCCAAGGGGCAGAGAGGCCCAAAGCATCTTGCTTCCCGGTCTTTGCGAAGCTAAGACACAACTGGCTCTGCCCAGTGCTCTTACACCTACCGGGAACATCTCTTACCAAGGCCTGTCAAACGCTGTTTCTTTGCAGGCCTGATCAGGCTGAAGTAGAACTCCTGCTCTGCGTGTGCTCCATTGGCCTAGAGCTTCCCGACCCAAAAGGCTGCCTTGTTCCCAAACGGGCAGAGGGGTCCCAAGCATCTTGCTTCCAGCTTTTCAGGAAGGTAAGAAACAACTGGCTCTGCCCAGTGCTCTTACAGCCTACCGGGAACATCTCTTACCAAGGCCTGTGAAACGCAGTTTCCTGGCAGGCCTGATCTGGCTGAAGTAGAACTTCTGCTCTGGGTGTGCTCCATTGCCCTAGAGCTGCCAGGCCCAAAGGGCTGCCTTGTTTCCAAAGACGGAGAGTGGACCCAAAGCATCTTGCTCCCAGCTCTTCGGGAAGCTAAGAAACAGCTGGCTCTGCCCAGTGCTCTTACAGCCTAAGAGAACATCTCTTTGAAAGGCCTGTGAAACGCAGTTTCTTGGCAGGCCTGACCTGGCTGAAGTAGAACTTCTGTTCTGGTTGTGCTACATAGGCCTAGAGCTACCAGGACCTAAGGGCTGCCTTGTTTCCAAAGGGTGAGAGAGGCCCCAAAGCATCTTGCCTCCAGCACTTTGGGAAGCTAAAAAACAACTGGTTCTGCCCAGTGCTCTCACAGCCTACCGTGAACATCTCTTACCAAGGGCTGTGAAACGCAGTTTCTGGGCAGGACTGATCTGCCTGAAGTAGAACTTCTGCTGTGGGTGTGCTCCATTGGCCTAGAGCTGCCAGGCCCAAACGACTGCCTTGTGTCCAAAGGGAGAGAGAGGCCCCAAGGCATCTTGCTTCCAGCTCTGTGGGAAGCTAAAGCAACTGGCTCTCCACAGTGCTCTCACAGCCTACCAGGAACATCTCTTACCAAGGCCTGTGAAACGCAGTTTCTTGGCAGGCCTGATCTGGCTGAAGTAGAACTCCTGCTCTGGGCGTGCTACTTTGGCCTAGAGCTGCCAGGCCCAAAGGGCCGCCTTGTTTCCAAAGGGGCTGAGAGTCCCCAAAGCATCTTGCTTCCAAATCTTTGGGAAGCTAAGAAACAACTGGCTCTGCACAGTGCTCTCACAGCCTACCGGCAACGTGACAGAGAAAGGCCTGTGAGACGCAGTTTCTTGGAAGGCCTGACCTGGCTGAGGTAGAACTTGTGCTCTGGGTGTGCTACTTTGGCCTAGAGCTGCCAGGCACAAAGGCTGCTTTGTTTCCAAAGGGGGAGAGAGGCCCCAAATCATGTTGCTTCCAGCTGTTTTTGAAGCTAAGAAACAACTCGCTCTGCCAGGTACTCTTACAGCCTTCCGGGAACACCTCTTACGAAGGCCTGTGAAAAGCAGTTTCTTGGCAGGCCTGATCTGGCTGAGGTAGAACTTCTGCTCTGGGTGTGCTCCATTGCCCTAGAGCTGAAAGGCCCAAAGGGCTGCCTTGTTTCCAAAGGGGGAGAGAGGCCCCAAAGCATCTTGCTTCCACCTCTTGGGAAGCTAAGAAACAACTGGCTGTGCCCAGTGCTCTTATAGCCTAAGAGAACATCTCTTATCAAGGCCTGGGAAACGCACTGTCTAGGCAGGCCTGATCTGGAAGAAGTAGAACTTCGGCTCTGGTTGTGCTCCATTGCCCTAGAGCTGCCAGACCCAACGTGCTGCCTTGTTTCCAAAGGGGCAGAGAGGCCCCAAAGCGTCTTGCTTCCAGCTGTTTGGGAAACAAGGAAACAACTGGCTCTGCACCGTGCTCTCACAGCCTACCGGGAACGTCACATACAAAGGCCTCTGAAACGCAGTTCCTTGGCAGGCCTGATCTGGCTGAAGTAGGACTTCTGCTCTGGGTGTGCTCCATTGGCCTAGAGCTGAAAGGCCCAAAGGTCGCCCTTGTTGGCAAAGGGGCAGGGAGCCCCCAAAGCATCTTGCTTCCAGCTCTTTGGGAAGCTAAGAAACAAATGGCTCTGCCCAGTGCTCTAACAGAGTACCGGGAACATCTCTTACCAAAGCCTTTGAAACGCAGTTTCTTGGCAGGCCTTATCTGGCTGAGGTAGAACTTCTGCTCTGGGTGTGCTCCATTGGCCTAGAGCTGCCTGGCCCAAAGGTCGGCCTTGTTTGCAAAGGGGATGAGAGGCCCCAAAGCATCTTGCTTCCAGCTCTTCAGGAAGCTAAGAAACATCTGGCGTTGCCCAGTGCTCTTACAGCCTACCGGGAACATCTCTTGCCAAGGCCTGTGAAACGCAGTTTGTTGGTGGCCTGAACTGGCCGAAGTAGAACTTCTGCTCTGGGTGTGCTCCATTGGCCTAGAGCTGCCTGGCCCATAGGGCCGCCTTGTTTGCAAAGGGGATGAGAGGCCCCAAAGCATCTTGCTTCCAGCTCTTCGGGAAGCTAAGAAACATCTGGCGCTGCCCAGTGCTCTTACAGCCTACCGGGAACATCTCTTACCAAGCCTGTGAAACGCAGTTTGTTGGTGGCCTGAACTGGCCCAAGTAGAACTTCTGCTCTGGGTGTGCTCCACTGGCCTAGAGCTACCTGCCCCAAAGGGCTGCCTTGAGTCCAAAGTGAGAGAGTGGCACCAAAGCTTCTCGCTTCCAGCTCTTCGGGAAGCTAAGAAACATCTGGCGTTGCCCAGTGCTCTTACAGCCTACCGGGAACATCTCTTACCAAGGCCTGTGAAACGCCGTTTCCTGGCAGGCCTGATTTGGCTGAAGTAGAACTTCTGCTCTGGGTGTGCTCCATTGCCCTAGAGCTGCCAGGCCCAAGGTGCTGCCTTGTTTCCAAAGGGGCAGAGAGGCCCCAAAGCATCTTGCTTCCAGCTCTCTGGGAAGCTAAGAACCAACTCGCTCTGCCCCGTGCTCTTACAGCCTACCGGGAACATGTCTTTGAAAGGCCTGTGAAACGCAGTTTCTTGGCAGGCCTCATCTGGCTGAAGTAGAACTCCGGCTCTGGGTGTGCTCCATTGCCCTAGAGCTGCCAGGCCCAAAGTGCTGCCCTGTTTCCAAGGGGCAGAGAGGCCCAAAGCATCTTGCTTCCCAGTCTTTGCGAAGCTAAGACACAACTGGCTCTGCCCAGTGCTCTTACACCTACCGGGAACATCTCTTACCAAGGCCTGTCAAACGCTGTTTCTTTGCAGGCCTGATCAGGCTGAAGTAGAACTCCTGCTCTGCGTGTGCTCCATTGGCCTAGAGCTTCCCGACCCAAAAGGCTGCCTTGTTCCCAAACGGGCAGAGGGGTCCCAAGCATCTTGCTTCCAGCTTTTCAGGAAGGTAAGAAACAACTGGCTCTGCCCAGTGCTCTTACTGCCTACCGGGAACATCTCTTACCAAGGCCTGTGAAACGCAGTTTCCTGGCAGGCCTGATCTGGCTGAAGTAGAACTTCTGCTCTGGGTGTGCTCCATTGCCCTAGAGCTGCCAGGCCCAAAGGGCTGCCTTGTTTCCAAAGACGGAGAGTGGACCCAAAGCATCTTGCTCCCAGCTCTTCGGGAAGCTAAGAAACAGCTGGCTCTGCCCAGTGCTCTTACAGCCTAAGAGAACATCTCTTTGAAAGGCCTGTGAAACGCAGTTTCTTGGCAGGCCTGACCTGGCTGAAGTAGAACTTCTGTTCTGGTTGTGCTACATAGGCCTAGAGCTACCAGGACCTAAGGGCTGCCTTGTTTCCAAAGGGTGAGAGAGGCCCCAAAGCATCTTGCCTCCAGCACTTTGGGAAGCTAAAAAACAACTGGTTCTGCCCAGTGCTCTCACAGCCTACCGTGAACATCTCTTACCAAGGGCTGTGAAACGCAGTTTCTGGGCAGGACTGATCTGCCTGAAGTAGAACTTCTGCTGTGGGTGTGCTCCATTGGCCTAGAGCTGCCAGGCCCAAACGGCTGCCTTGTGTCCAAAGGGAGAGAGAGGCCCCAAAGCATCTTGCTTCCAGCTCTGTGGGAAGCTAAAGCAACTGGCTCTCCACAGTGATCTCACAGCCTACCGGGAACATCACTTACAAAGGCCTGTGAAACGCAGTTTCCTGGCAGGCCTGATCTGGCTGAAGTAGAACTCCTGCTCTGGGCGTGCTACTTTGGCCTAGAGCTGCCAGGCCCAAAGGGCCGCCTTGTTTCCAAAGGGGCTGAGAGTCCCCAAAGCATCTTGCTTCCAAATCTTTGGGAAGCTAAGAAACAACTGGCTCTGCACAGTGCTCTCACAGCCTACCGGCAACGTGACAGAGAAAGGCCTGTGAGACGCAGTTTCTTGGAAGGCCTGATCTGGCTGAGGTAGAACTTCTGCTCTGGGTGTGCTCCATTGGCCTAGGGCTGCCAGGCCCAAAGGGCTGCCTTTATTTCCAAAGTGTGAGAGAGGCCCCAAAGCATCTTGCTTCCTGCTCTCTGGGAAGCTAAAACAACTGGCTCTGCACAGTGCTCTCAAAACCAACCGGGAACGTCACATACAAAGGCCTGTGAAACGCAGCTTCTTGACAGGCCTTATCTGGCTGAGGTAGAACTTCTGCTCTGGGTGTGCTCCATTGCCCTAGAGCTGAAAGGCCCAAAGGGCTGCCTTGTTTCCAAAGGGGGAGAGAGGCCCCAAAGCATCTTGCTTCCACCTCTTGGGAAGCTAAGAAACAACTGGCTGTGCCCAGTGCTCTTATAGCCTAAGAGAACATCTCTTATCAAGGCCTGTGAAACGCACTGTCTAGGCAGGCCTGATCTGGAAGAAGTAGAACTTCGGCTCTGGTTGTGCTCCATTGCCCTAGAGCTGCCAGACCCAACGTGCTGCCTTGTTTCCAAAGGGGCAGAGAGGCCCCAAAGCGTCTTGCTTCCAGCTGTTTGGGAAACAAGGAAACAACTGGCTCTGCACCGTGCTCTCACAGCCTACCGGGAACGTCACATACAAAGGCCTCTGAAACGCAGTTCCTTGGCAGGCCTGATCTGGCTGAAGTAGGACTTCTGCTCTGGGTGTGCTCCATTGGCCTAGACCTGAAAGGCCCAAAGGTCGCCCTTGTTGGCAAAGGGGCAGGGAGCCCCCAAAGCATCTTGCTTCCAGCTCTTTGGGAAGCTAAGAAACAAATGGCTCTGCCCAGTGCTCTAACAGAGTACCGGGAACATCTCTTACCAAAGCCTTTGAAACGCAGTTTCTTGGCAGGCCTTATCTGGCTGAGGTAGAACTTCTGCTCTGGGTGTGCTCCATTGGCCTAGAGCTGCCTGGCCCAAAGGTCGGCCTTGTTTGCAAAGGGGATGAGAGGCCCCAAAGCATCTTGCTTCCAGCTCTTCGGGAAGCTAAGAAACATCTGGCGTTGCCCAGTGCTCTTACAGCCTACCGGGAACATCTCTTGCCAAGGCCTGTGAAACGCAGTTTGTTGGTGGCCTGAACTGGCCGAAGTAGAACTTCTGCTCTGGGTGTGCTCCATTGGCCTAGAGCTGCCTGGCCCATAGGGCCGCCTTGTTTGCAAAGGGGATGAGAGGCCCCAAAGCATCTTGCTTCCAGCTCTTCGGGAAGCTAAGAAACATCTGGCGTTGCCCAGTGCTCTTACAGCCTACCGGGAACATCTCTTACCAAGCCTGTGAAACGCAGTTTGTTGGTGGCCTGAACTGGCCCAAGTAGAACTTCTGCTCTGGGTGTGCTCCACTGGCCTAGAGCTACCTGCCCCAAAGGGCTGCCTTGAGTCCAAAGTGAGAGAGTGGCACCAAAGCTTCTCGCTTCCAGCTCTTCGGGAAGCTAAGAAACATCTGGCGTTGCCCAGTGCTCTTACAGCCTACCGGGAACATCTCTTACCAAGGCCAGTGAAACGCCGTTTCCTGGCAGGCCTGATTTGGCTGAAGTAGAACTTCTGCTCTGGGTGTGCTCCATTGCCCTAGAGCTGCCAGGCCCAAGGTGCTGCCTTGTTTCCAAAGGGGCAGAGAGGCCCCAAAGCATCTTGCTTCCAGCTCTCTGGGAAGCTAAGAACCAACTCGCTCTGCCCCGTGCTCTTACAGCCTACCGGGAACATGTCTTTGAAAGGCCTGTGAAACGCAGTTTCTTGGCAGGCCTCATCTGGCTGAAGTAGAACTCCGGCTCTGGGTGTGCTCCATTGCCCTAGAGCTGCCAGGCCCAAAGTGCTGCCCTGTTTCCAAGGGGCAGAGAGGCCCAAAGCATCTTGCTTCCCGGTCTTTGCGAAGCTAAGACACAACTGGCTCTGCCCAGTGCTCTTACACCTACCGGGAACATCTCTTACCAAGGCCTGTCAAACGCTGTTTCTTTGCAGGCCTGATCAGGCTGAAGTAGAACTCCTGCTCTGCGTGTGCTCCATTGGCCTAGAGCTTCCCGACCCAAAAGGCTGCCTTGTTCCCAAACGGGCAGAGGGGTCCCAAGCATCTTGCTTCCAGCTTTTCAGGAAGGTAAGAAACAACTGGCTCTGCCCAGTGCTCTTACAGCCTACCGGGAACATCTCTTACCAAGGCCTGTGAAACGCAGTTTCCTGGCAGGCCTGATCTGGCTGAAGTAGAACTTCTGCTCTGGGTGTGCTCCATTGCCCTAGAGCTGCCAGGCCCAAAGGGCTGCCTTGTTTCCAAAGACGGAGAGTGGACCCAAAGCATCTTGCTCCCAGCTCTTCGGGAAGCTAAGAAACAGCTGGCTCTGCCCAGTGCTCTTACAGCCTAAGAGAACATCTCTTTGAAAGGCCTGTGAAACGCAGTTTCTTGGCAGGCCTGACCTGGCTGAAGTAGAACTTCTGTTCTGGTTGTGCTACATAGGCCTAGAGCTACCAGGACCTAAGGGCTGCCTTGTTTCCAAAGGGTGAGAGAGGCCCCAAAGCATCTTGCCTCCAGCACTTTGGGAAGCTAAAAAACAACTGGTTCTGCCCAGTGCTCTCACAGCCTACCGTGAACATCTCTTACCAAGGGCTGTGAAACGCAGTTTCTGGGCAGGACTGATCTGCCTGAAGTAGAACTTCTGCTGTGGGTGTGCTCCATTGGCCTAGAGCTGCCAGGCCCAAACGGCTGCCTTGTGTCCAAAGGGAGAGAGAGGCCCCAAAGCATCTTGCTTCCAGCTCTGTGGGAAGCTAAAGCAACTGGCTCTCCACAGTGATCTCACAGCCTACCGGGAACATCACTTACAAAGGCCTGTGAAACGCAGTTTCCTGGCAGGCCTGATCTGGCTGAAGTAGAACTCCTGCTCTGGGCGTGCTACTTTGGCCTAGAGCTGCCAGGCCCAAAGGGCCGCCTTGTTTCCAAAGGGGCTGAGAGTCCCCAAAGCATCTTGCTTCCAAATCTTTGGGAAGCTAAGAAACAACTGGCTCTGCACAGTGCTCTCACAGCCTACCGGCAACGTGACAGAGAAAGGCCTGTGAGACGCAGTTTCTTGGAAGGCCTGATCTGGCTGAGGTAGAACTTCTGCTCTGGGTGTGCTCCATTGGCCTAGGGCTGCCAGGCCCAAAGGGCTGCCTTTATTTCCAAAGTGTGAGAGAGGCCCCAAAGCATCTTGCTTCCTGCTCTCTGGGAAGCTAAAACAACTGGCTCTGCACAGTGCTCTCAAAACCAACCGGGAACGTCACATACAAAGGCCTGTGAAACGCAGCTTCTTGACAGGCCTTATCTGGCTGAGGTAGAACTTGTGCTCTGGGTGTGCTACTTTGGCCTAGGGCTGCCAGGCCCAAAGGGCTGCCTTTATTTCCAAAGTGTGAGAGAGGCCCCAAAGCATCTTGCTTCCTGCTCTCTGGGAAGCTAAAACAACTGGCTCTGCACAGTGCTCTCAAAGCCAACCGGGAACGTCACATACAAAGGCCTGTGAAACGCAGCTTCTTGACAGGCCTTATCTGGCTGAGGTAGAACTTGTGCTCTGGGTGTGCTACTTTGGCCTAGAGCTGCCAGGCACAAAGGCTGCTTTGTTTCCAAAGGGGGAGAGAGGCCCCAAATCATGTTGCTTCCAGCTGTTTTTGAAGCTAAGAAACAACTCGCTCTGCCAGGTACTCTTACAGCCTTCCGGGAACACCTCTTACGAAGGCCTGTGAAAAGCAGTTTCTTGGCAGGCCTGATCTGGCTGAGGTAGAACTTCTGCTCTGGGTGTGCTCCATTGCCCTAGAGCTGAAAGGCCCAAAGGGCTGCCTTGTTTCCAAAGGGGGAGAGAGGCCCCAAAGCATCTTGCTTCCACCTCTTGGGAAGCTAAGAAACAACTGGCTGTGCCCAGTGCTCTTATAGCCTAAGAGAACATCTCTTATCAAGGCCTGTGAAACGCACTGTCTAGGCAGGCCTGATCTGGAAGAAGTAGAACTTCGGCTCTGGTTGTGCTCCATTGCCCTAGAGCTGCCAGACCCAACTTGCTGCCTTGTTTCCAAAGGGGCAGAGAGGCCCCAAAGCGTCTTGCTTCCAGCTGTTTGGGAAACAAGGAAACAACTGGCTCTGCACCGTGCTCTCACAGCCTACCGGGAACGTCACATACAAAGGCCTCTGAAACGCAGTTCCTTGGCAGGCCTGATCTGGCTGAAGTAGGACTTCTGCTCTGGGTGTGCTCCATTGGCCTAGACCTGAAAGGCCCAAAGGTCGCCCTTGTTGGCAAAGGGGCAGGGAGCCCCCAAAGCATCTTGCTTCCAGCTCTTTGGGAAGCTAAGAAACAAATGGCTCTGCCCAGTGCTCTAACAGAGTACCGGGAACATCTCTTACCAAAGCCTTTGAAACGCAGTTTCTTGGCAGGCCTTATCTGGCTGAGGTAGAACTTCTGCTCTGGGTGTGCTCCATTGGCCTAGAGCTGCCTGGCCCAAAGGTCGGCCTTGTTTGCAAAGGGGATGAGAGGCCCCAAAGCATCTTGCTTCCAGCTCTTCGGGAAGCTAAGAAACATCTGGCGTTGCCCAGTGCTCTTACAGCCTACCGGGAACATCTCTTGCCAAGGCCTGTGAAACGCAGTTTGTTGGTGGCCTGAACTGGCCGAAGTAGAACTTCTGCTCTGGGTGTGCTCCATTGGCCTAGAGCTGCCTGGCCCATAGGGCCGCCTTGTTTGCAAAGGGGATGAGAGGCCCCAAAGCATCTTGCTTCCAGCTCTTCGGGAAGCTAAGAAACATCTGGCGCTGCCCAGTGCTCTTACAGCCTACCGGGAACATCTCTTACCAAGCCTGTGAAACGCAGTTTGTTGGTGGCCTGAACTGGCCGAAGTAGAACTTCTGCTCTGGGTGTGCTCCACTGGCCTAGAGCTACCTGCCCCAAAGGGCTGCCTTGAGTCCAAAGTGAGAGAGTGGCACCAAAGCTTCTCGCTTCCAGCTCTTCGGGAAGCTAAGAAACATCTGGCGTTGCCCAGTGCTCTTACAGCCTACCGGGAACATCTCTTACCAAGGCCTGTGAAACGCCGTTTCCTGGCAGGCCTGATTTGGCTGAAGTAGAACTTCTGCTCTGGGTGTGCTCCATTGCCCTAGAGCTGCCAGGCCCAAGGTGCTGCCTTGTTTCCAAAGGGGCAGAGAGGCCCCAAAGCATCTTGCTTCCAGCTCTCTGGGAAGCTAAGAACCAACTCGCTCTGCCCCGTGCTCTTACAGCCTACCGGGAACATGTCTTTGAAAGGCCTGTGAAACGCAGTTTCTTGGCAGGCCTCATCTGGCTGAAGTAGAACTCCGGCTCTGGGTGTGCTCCATTGCCCTAGAGCTGCCAGGCCCAAAGTGCTGCCCTGTTTCCAAGGGGCAGAGAGGCCCAAAGCATCTTGCTTCCCGGTCTTTGCGAAGCTAAGACACAACTGGCTCTGCCCAGTGCTCTTACACCTACCGGGAACATCTCTTACCAAGGCCTGTCAAACGCTGTTTCTTTGCAGGCCTGATCAGGCTGAAGTAGAACTCCTGCTCTGCGTGTGCTCCATTGGCCTAGAGCTTCCGGACCCAAAAGGCTGCCTTGTTCCCAAACGGGCAGAGGGGTCCCAAGCATCTTGCTTCCAGCTTTTCAGGAAGGTAAGAAACAACTGGCTCTGCCCAGTGCTCTTACAGCCTACCGGGAACATCTCTTACCAAGGCCTGTGAAACGCAGTTTCCTGGCAGGCCTGATCTGGCTGAAGTAGAACTTCTGCTCTGGGTGTGCTCCATTGCCCTAGAGCTGCCAGGCCCAAAGGGCTGCCTTGTTTCCAAAGACGGAGAGTGGACCCAAAGCATCTTGCTCCCAGCTCTTCGGGAAGCTAAGAAACAGCTGGCTCTGCCCAGTGCTCTTACAGCCTAAGAGAACATCTCTTTGAAAGGCCTGTGAAACGCAGTTTCTTGGCAGGCCTGACCTGGCTGAAGTAGAACTTCTGTTCTGGTTGTGCTACATAGGCCTAGAGCTACCAGGACCTAAGGGCTGCCTTGTTTCCAAAGGGGGAGAGAGGCCCCAAAGCATCTTGCTTCCACCTCTTGGGAAGCTAAGAAACAACTGGCTGTGCCCAGTGCTCTTATAGCCTAAGAGAACATCTCTTATCAAGGCCTGTGAAACACACTGTCTAGGCAGGCCTGATCTGGAAGAAGTAGAACTTCGGCTCTGGTTGTGCTCCATTGCCCTAGAGCTGCCAGACGCAACGTGCTGCCTTGTTTCCAAAGGGGCAGAGAGGCCCCAAAGTGTCTTGCTTCCAGCTGTTTGGGAAACAAGGAAACAACTGGCTCTGCACCGTGCTCTCACAGCCTACCGGGAACGTCACATACAAAGGCCTCTGAAACGCAGTTCCTTGGCAGGCCTGATCTGGCTGAAGTAGGACTTCTGCTCTGGGTGTGCTCCATTGGCCTAGAGCTGAAAGGCCCAAAGGTCGCCCTTGTTGGCAAAGGGGCAGGGAGCCCCCAAAGCATCTTGCTTCCAGCTCTTTGGGAAGCTAAGAAACAAATGGCTCTGCCCAGTGCTCTAACAGAGTACCGGGAACATCTCTTACCAAAGCCTTTGAAACGCAGTTTCTTGGCAGGCCTTATCTGGCTGAGGTAGAACTTCTGCTCTGGGTGTGCTCCATTGGCCTAGAGCTGTCTGGCCCAAAGGTCGGCCTTGTTTGCAAAGGGGATGAGAGGCCCCAAAGCATCTTGCTTCCAGCTCTTCGGGAAGCTAAGAAACATCTGGCGTTGCCCTGTGCTCTTACAGCCTACCGGGAACATCTCTTACCAAGGCCTGTGAAACGCAGTTTGTTGGTGGCCTGAACTGGCCCAAGTAGAACTTCTGCTCTGGGTGTGCTCCACTGGCCTAGAGCTACCTGCCCCAAAGGGCTGCCTTGAGTCCAAAGTGAGAGAGTGGCACCAAAGCTTCTCGCTTCCAGCTCTTCGGGAAGCTAAGAAACATCTGGCGTTGCCCAGTGCTCTTACAGCCTACCGGGAACATCTCTTACCAAGGTCTTTGAAACGCCGTTTCCTGGCAGGCCTGATTTGGCTGAAGTAGAACTTCTGCTCTGGGTGTGCTCCATTGCCCTAGAGCTGCCAGGCCCAAGGTGCTGCCTTGTTTCCAAAGGGGCAGAGAGGCCCCAAAGCATCTTGCTTCCAGCTCTCTGGGAAGCTAAGAACCAACTCGCTCTGCCCCGTGCTCTTACAGCCTACCGGGAACATGTCTTTGAAAGGCCTGTGAAACGCAGTTTCTTGGCAGGCCTCATCTGGCTGAAGTAGAACTCCGGCTCTGGGTGTGCTCCATTGCCCTAGAGCTGCCAGGCCCAAAGTGCTGCCCTGTTTCCAAGGGGCAGAGAGGCCCAAAGCATCTTGCTTCCCGGTCTTTGCGAAGCTAAGACACAACTGGCTCTGCCCAGTGCTCTTACACCTACCGGGAACATCTCTTACCAAGGCCTGTCAAACGCTGTTTCTTTGCAGGCCTGATCAGGCTGAAGTAGAACTCCTGCTCTGCGTGTGCTCCATTGGCCTAGAGCTTCCGGACCCAAAAGGCTGCCTTGTTCCCAAACGGGCAGAGGGGTCCCAAGCATCTTGCTTCCAGCTTTTCAGGAAGGTAAGAAACAACTGGCTCTGCCCAGTGCTCTTACAGCCTACCGGGAACATCTCTTACCAAGGCCTGTGAAACGCAGTTTCCTGGCAGGCCTGATCTGGCTGAAGTAGAACTTCTGCTCTGGGTGTGCTCCATTGCCCTAGAGCTGCCAGGCCCAAAGGGCTGCCTTGTTTCCAAAGACGGAGAGTGGACCCAAAGCATCTTGCTCCCAGCTCTTAGGGAAGCTAAGAAACAGCTGGCTCTGCCCAGTGCTCTTACAGCCTAAGAGAACATCTCTTTGAAAGGCCTGTGAAACGCAGTTTCTTGGCAGGCCTGACCTGGCTGAAGTAGAACTTCTGTTCTGGTTGTGCTACATAGGCCTAGAGCTACCAGGACCTAAGGGCTGCCTTGTTTCCAAAGGGGGAGAGAGGCCCCAAAGCATCTTGCTTCCACCTCTTGGGAAGCTAAGAAACAACTGGCTGTGCCCAGTGCTCTTATAGCCTAAGAGAACATCTCTTATCAAGGCCTGTGAAACACACTGTCTAGGCAGGCCTGATCTGGAAGAAGTAGAACTTCGGCTCTGGTTGTGCTCCATTGCCCTAGAGCTGCCAGACGCAACGTGCTGCCTTGTTTCCAAAGGGGCAGAGAGGCCCCAAAGTGTCTTGCTTCCAGCTGTTTGGGAAACAAGGAAACAACTGGCTCTGCACCGTGCTCTCACAGCCTACCGGGAACGTCACATACAAAGGCCTCTGAAACGCAGTTCCTTGGCAGGCCTGATCTGGCTGAAGTAGGACTTCTGCTCTGGGTGTGCTCCATTGGCCTAGAGCTGAAAGGCCCAAAGGTCGCCCTTGTTGGCAAAGGGGCAGGGAGCCCCCAAAGCATCTTGCTTCCAGCTCTTTGGGAAGCTAAGAAACAAATGGCTCTGCCCAGTGCTCTAACAGAGTACCGGGAACATCTCTTACCAAAGCCTTTGAAACGCAGTTTCTTGGCAGGCCTTATCTGGCTGAGGTAGAACTTCTGCTCTGGGTGTGCTCCATTGGCCTAGAGCTGTCTGGCCCAAAGGTCGGCCTTGTTTGCAAAGGGGATGAGAGGCCCCAAAGCATCTTGCTTCCAGCTCTTCGGGAAGCTAAGAAACATCTGGCGTTGCCCTGTGCTCTTACAGCCTACCGGGAACATCTCTTACCAAGGCCTGTGAAACGCAGTTTGTTGGTGGCCTAAACTGGCCCAAGTAGAACTTCTGCTCTGGGTGTGCTCCACTGGCCTAGAGCTACCTGCCCCAAAGGGCTGCCTTGAGTCCAAAGTGAGAGAGTGGCACCAAAGCTTCTCGCTTCCAGCTCTTCGGGAAGCTAAGAAACATCTGGCGTTGCCCAGTGCTCTTACAGCCTACCGGGAACATCTCTTACCAAGGTCTTTGAAACGCCGTTTCCTGGCAGGCCTGATTTGGCTGAAGTAGAACTTCTGCTCTGGGTGTGCTCCATTGCCCTAGAGCTGCCAGGCCCAAGGTGCTGCCTTGTTTCCAAAGGGGCAGAGAGGCCCCAAAGCATCTTGCTTCCAGCTCTCTGGGAAGCTAAGAACCAACTCGCTCTGCCCCGTGCTCTTACAGCCTACCGGGAACATGTCTTTGAAAGGCCTGTGAAACGCAGTTTCTTGGCAGGCCTCATCTGGCTGAAGTAGAACTCCGGCTCTGGGTGTGCTCCATTGCCCTAGAGCTGCCAGGACCAAAGTGCTGCCCTGTTTCCAAGGGGCAGAGAGGCCCAAAGCATCTTGCTTCCCGGTCTTTGCGAAGCTAAGAAACAACTGGCTCTGCCCAGTGCTCTTACACCTACCGGGAACATCTCTTACCAAGGCCTGTCAAACGCTGTTTCTTTGCAGGCCTGATCAGGCTGAAGTAGAACTCCTGCTCTGCGTGTGCTCCATTGGCCTAGAGCTTCCCGACCCAAAAGGCTGCCTTGTTCCCAAACGGGCAGAGGGGTCCCAAGCATCTTGCTTCCAGCTTTTCAGGAAGGTAAGAAACAACTGGCTCTGCCCAGTGCTCTTACAGCCTACCGGGAACATCTCTTACCAAGACCTGTGAAACGCAGTTTCCTGGCAGGCCTGATCTGGCTGAAGTAGAACTTCTGCTCTGGGTGTGCTCCATTGCCCTAGAGCTGCCAGGCCCAAAGGGCTGCCTTGTTTCCAAAGACGGAGAGTGGACCCAAAGCATCTTGCTCCGAGCTCTTCGGGAAGCTAAGAAACAGCTGGCTCTGCCGAGTGCTCTTACAGCCTAAGAGAACATCTCTTTGAAAGGCCTGTGAAACGCAGTTTCTTGGCAGGCCCGACCTGGCTGAAGTAGAACTTCTGTTCTGGTTGTGCTACATAGGCCTAGAGCTACCAGGACCTAAGGGCTGCCTTGTTTCCAAAGGGTGAGAGAGGCCCCAAAGCATCTTGCCTCCAGCACTTTGGGAAGCTAAAAAACAACTGGTTCTGCCCAGTGCTCTCACAGCCTACCGGGAACATCTCTTACCAAGGCCTGTGAAACGCAGTTTCCTGGCAGGCCTGATCTGGCTGAAGTAGAACTCCTGCTCTGGGCGTGCTACTTTGGCCTAGAGCTGCCAGGCCCAAAGGGCCGCCTTGTTTCCAAAGGGGCTGAGAGTCCCCAAAGCATCTTGCTTCCAAATCTTTGGGAAGCTAAGAAACAACTGGCTCTGCACAGTGCTCTCACAGCCTACCGGCAACGTGACAGAGAAAGGCCTGTGAGACGCAGTTTCTTGGAAGGCCTGATCTGGCTGAGGTAGAACTTCTGCTCTGGGTGTGCTCCATTGGCCTAGGGCTGCCAGGCCCAAAGGGCTGCCTTTATTTCCAAAGTGTGAGAGAGGCTCCAAAGCATCTTGCTTCCTGCTCTCTGGGAAGCTAAAACAACTGGCTCTGCACAGTGCTCTCAAAACCAACCGGGAACGTCACATACAAAGGCCTGTGAAACGCAGCTTCTTGACAGGCCTTATCTGGCTGAGGTAGAACTTGTGCTCTGGGTGTGCTACTTTGGCCTAGAGCTGCCAGGCACAAAGGCTGCTTTGTTTCCAAAGGGGGAGAGAGGCCCCAAATCATGTTGCTTCCAGCTGTTTTTGAAGCTAAGAAACAACTCGCTCTGCCAGGTACTCTTACAGCCTTCCGGGAACACCTCTTACGAAGGCCTGTGAAGAGCAGTTTCTTGGCAGGCCTGATCTGGCTGAGGTAGAACTTCTGCTCTGGGTGTGCTCCATTGCCCTAGAGCTGAAAGGCCCAAAGGGCTGCCTTGTTTCCAAAGGGGGAGAGAGGCCCCAAAGCATCTTGCTTCCACCTCTTGGGAAGCTAAGAAACAACTGGCTGTGCCCAGTGCTCTTATAGCCTAAGAGAACATCTCTTATCAAGGCCTGTGAAACGCACTGTCTAGGCAGGCCTGATCTGGAAGAAGTAGAACTTCGGCTCTGGTTGTGCTCCATTGCCCTAGAGCTGCCAGACCCAACGTGCTGCCTTGTTTCCAAAGGGGCAGAGAGGCCCCAAAGCGTCTTGCTTCCAGCTGTTTGGGAAACAAGGAAACAACTGGCTCTGCACCGTGCTCTCACAGCCTACCGGGAACGTCACATACAAAGGCCTCTGAAACGCAGTTCCTTGGCAGGCCTGATCTGGCTGAAGTAGGACTTCTGCTCTGGGTGTGCTCCATTGGCCTAGAGCTGAAAGGCCCAAAGGTCGCCCTTGTTGGCAAAGGGGCAGGGAGCCCCCAAAGCATCTTGCTTCCAGCTCTTTGGGAAGCTAAGAGACAAATGGCTCTGCCCAGTGCTCTAACAGAGTACCGGGAACATCTCTTACCAAAGCCTTTGAAACGCAGTTTCTTGGCAGGCCTTATCTGGCTGAGGTAGAACTTCTGCTCTGGGTGTGCTCCATTGGCCTAGAGCTGTCTGGCCCAAAGGTCGGCCTTGTTTGCAAAGGGGATGAGAGGCCCCAAAGCATCTTGCTTCCAGCTCTTCGGGAAGCTAAGAAACATCTGGCGTTGCCCAGTGCTCTTACAGCCTACCGGGAACATCTCTTACCAAGGCCTGTGAAACGCAGTTTGTTGGTGGCCTGAACTGGCCCAAGTAGAACTTCTGCTCTGGGTGTGCTCCACTGGCCTAGATCTACCTGCCCCAAAGGGCTGCCTTGAGTCCAAAGTGAGAGAGTGGCACCAAAGCTTCTCGCTTCCAGCTCTTCGGGAAGCTAAGAAACATCTGGCGTTGCCCAGTGCTCTTACAGCCTACCGGGAACATCTCTTACCAAGGTCTTTGAAACGCCGTTTCCTGGCAGGCCTGATTTGGCTGAAGTAGAACTTCTGCTCTGGGTGTGCTCCATTGCCCTAGAGCTGCCAGGCCCAAGGTGCTGCCTTGTTTCCAAAGGGGCAGAGAGGCCCCAAAGCATCTTGCTTCCAGCTCTCTGGGAAGCTAAGAACCAACTCGCTCTGCCCCGTGCTCTTACAGCCTACCGGGAACATGTCTTTGAAAGGCCTGTGAAACGCAGTTTCTTGGCAGGCCTCATCTGGCTGAAGTAGAACTCCGGCTCTGGGTGTGCTCCATTGCCCTAGAGCTGCCAGGCCCAAAGTGCTGCCCTGTTTCCAAGGGGCAGAGAGGCCCAAAGCATCTTGCTTCCCGGTCTTTGCGAAGCTAAGAAACAACTGGCTCTGCCCAGTGCTCTTACACCTACCGGGAACATCTCTTACCAAGGCCTGTCAAACGCTGTTTCTTTGCAGGCCTGATCAGGCTGAAGTAGAACTCCTGCTCTGCGTGTGCTCCATTGGCCTAGAGCTTCCCGACCCAAAAGGCTGCCTTGTTCCCAAACGGGCAGAGGGGTCCCAAGCATCTTGCTTCCAGCTTTTCAGGAAGGTAAGAAACAACTGGCTCTGCCCAGTGCTCTTACAGCCTACCGGGAACATCTCTTACCAAGGCCTGTGAAACGCAGTTTCCTGGCAGGCCTGATCTGGCTGAAGTAGAACTTCTGCTCTGGGTGTGCTCCATTGCCCTAGAGCTGCCAGGCCCAAAGGGCTGCCTTGTTTCCAAAGACGGAGAGTGGACCCAAAGCATCTTGCTCCCAGCTCTTCGGGAAGCAAAGAAACAGCTGGCTCTGCCGAGTGCTCTTACAGCCTAAGAGAACATCTCTTTGAAAGGCCTGTGAAACGCAGTTTCTTGGCAGGCCCGACCTGGCTGAAGTAGAACTTCTGTTCTGGTTGTGCTACATAGGCCTAGAGCTACCAGGACCTAAGGGCTGCCTTGTTTCCAAAGGGTGAGAGAGGCCCCAAAGCATCTTGCCTCCAGCACTTTGGGAAGCTAAAAAACAACTGGTTCTGCCCAGTGCTCTCACAGCCTACCGGGAACATCTCTTACCAAGGCCTGTGAAACGCAGTTTCCTGGCAGGCCTGATCTGGCTGAAGTAGAACTCCTGCTCTGGGCGTGCTACTTTGGCCTAGAGCTGCCAGGCCCAAAGGGCCGCCTTGTTTCCAAAGGGGCTGAGAGTCCCCAAAGCATCTTGCTTCCAAATCTTTGGGAAGCTAAGAAACAACTGGCTCTGCACAGTGCTCTCACAGCCTACCGGCAACGTGACAGAGAAAGGCCTGTGAGACGCAGTTTCTTGGAAGGCCTGATCTGGCTGAGGTAGAACTTCTGCTCTGGGTGTGCTCCATTGGCCTAGGGCTGCCAGGCCCAAAGGGCTGCCTTTATTTCCAAAGTGTGAGAGAGGCTCCAAAGCATCTTGCTTCCTGCTCTCTGGGAAGCTAAAACAACTGGCTCTGCACAGTGCTCTCAAAACCAACCGGGAACGTCACATACAAAGGCCTGTGAAACGCAGCTTCTTGACAGGCCTTATCTGGCTGAGGTAGAACTTGTGCTCTGGGTGTGCTACTTTGGCCTAGAGCTGCCAGGCACAAAGGCTGCTTTGTTTCCAAAGGGGGAGAGAGGCCCCAAATCATGTTGCTTCCAGCTGTTTTTGAAGCTAAGAAACAACTCGCTCTGCCAGGTACTCTTACAGCCTTCCGGGAACACCTCTTACGAAGGCCTGTGAAGAGCAGTTTCTTGGCAGGCCTGATCTGGCTGAGGTACAACTTCTGCTCTGGGTGTGCTCCATTGCCCTAGAGCTGAAAGGCCCAAAGGGCTGCCTTGTTTCCAAAGGGGGAGAGAGGACCCAAAGCATCTTGCTTCCACCTCTTGGGAAGCTAAGAAACAACTGGCTGTGCCCAGTGCTCTTATAGCCTAAGAGAACATCTCTTATCAAGGCCTGGGAAACGCACTGTCTAGGCAGGCCTGATCTGGAAGAAGTAGAACTTCGGCTCTGGTTGTGCTCCATTGCCCTAGAGCTGCCAGACCCAACGTGCTGCCTTGTTTCCAAAGGGGCAGAGTGGCCCCAAAGCGTCTTGCTTCCAGCTGTTTGGGAAACAAGGAAACAACTGGCTCTGCACCGTGCTCTCACAGCCTACCGGGAACGTCACATACAAAGGCCTCTGAAACGCAGTTCCTTGGCAGGCCTGATCTGCCTGAAGTAGGACTTCTGCTCTGGGTGTGCTCCATTGGCCTAGACCTGAAAGGCCCAAAGGTCGCCCTTGTTGGCAAAGGGGCAGGGAGCCCCCAAAGCATCTTGCTTCCAGCTCTTTGGGAAGCTAAGAAACAAATGGCTCTGCCCAGTGCTCTAACAGAGTACCGGGAACATCTCTTACCAAAGCCTTTGAAACGCAGTTTCTTGGCAGGCCTTATCTGGCTGAGGTAGAACTTCTGCTCTGGGTGTGCTCCATTGGCCTAGAGCTGCCTGGCCCAAAGGTCGGCCTTGTTTGCAAAGGGGATGAGAGGCCCCAAAGCATCTTGCTTCCAGCTCTTCGGGAAGCTAAGAAACATCTGGCGTTGCCCAGTGCTCTTACAGCCTACCGGGAACATCTCTTGCCAAGGCCTGTGAAACGCAGTTTGTTGGTGGCCTGAACTGGCCGAAGTAGAACTTCTGCTCTGGGTGTGCTCCATTGGCCTAGAGCTGCCTGGCCCATAGGGCCGCCTTGTTTGCAAAGGGGATGAGAGGCCCCAAAGCATCTTGCTTCCAGCTCTTCGGGAAGCTAAGAAACATCTGGCGTTGCCCAGTGCTCTTACAGCCTACCGGGAACATCTCTTACCAAGCCTGTGAAACTCAGTTTGTTGGTGGCCTGAACTGGCCCAAGTAGAACTTCTGCTCTGGGTGTGCTCCACTGGCCTAGAGCTACCTGCCCCAAAGGGCTGCCTTGAGTCCAAAGTGAGAGAGTGGCACCAAAGCTTCTCGCTTCCAGCTCTTCGGGAAGCTAAGAAACATCTGGCGTTGCCCAGTGCTCTTACAGCCTACCGGGAACATCTCTTACCAAGGCCTGTGAAACGCCGTTTCCTGGCAGGCCTGATTTGGCTGAAGTAGAACTTCTGCTCTGGGTGTGCTCCATTGCCCTAGAGCTGCCAGGCCCAAGGTGCTGCCTTGTTTCCAAAGGGGCAGAGAGGCCCCAAAGCATCTTGCTTCCAGCTCTCTGGGAAGCTAACAACCAACTCGCTCTGCCCCGTGCTCTTACAGCCTACCGGGAACATGTCTTTGAAAGGCCTGTGAAACGCAGTTTCTTGGCAGGCCTCATCTGGCTGAAGTAGAACTCCGGCTCTGGGTGTGCTCCATTGCCCTAGAGCTGCCAGGCCCAAAGTGCTGCCCTGTTTCCAAGGGGCAGAGAGGCCCAAAGCATCTTGCTTCCCGGTCTTTGCGAAGCTAAGACACAACTGGCTCTGCCCAGTGCTCTTACACCTACCGGGAACATCTCTTACCAAGGCCTGTCAAACGCTGTTTCTTTGCAGGCCTGATCAGGCTGAAGTAGAACTCCTGCTCTGCGTGTGCTCCATTGGCCTAGAGCTTCCCGACCCAAAAGGCTGCCTTGTTCCCAAACGGGCAGAGGGGTCCCAAGCATCTTGCTTCCAGCTTTTCAGGATGGTAAGAAACAACTGGCTCTGCCCAGTGCTCTTACAGCCTACCGGGAACATCTCTTACCAAGGCCTGTGAAACGCAGTTTCCTGGCAGGCCTGATCTGGCTGAAGTAGAACTTCTGCTCTGGGTGTGCTCCATTGCCCTAGAGCTGCCAGGCCCAAAGGGCTGCCTTGTTTCCAAAGACGGAGAGTGGACCCAAAGCATCTTGCTCCCAGCTCTTCGGGAAGCTAAGAAACAGCTGGCTCTGCCCAGTGCTCTTACAGCCTAAGAGAACATCTCTTTGAAAGGCCTGTGAAACGCAGTTTCTTGGCAGGCCTGACCTGGCTGAAGTAGAACTTCTGTTCTGGTTGTGCTACATAGGCCTAGAGCTACCAGGACCTAAGGGCTGCCTTGTTTCCAAAGGGGGAGAGAGGCCCCAAAGCATCTTGCTTCCACCTCTTGGGAAGCTAAGAAACAACTGGCTGTGCCCAGTGCTCTTATAGCCTAAGAGAACATCTCTTATCAAGGCCTGGGAAACGCACTGTCTAGGCAGGCCTGATCTGGAAGAAGTAGAACTTCGGCTCTGGTTGTGCTCCATTGCCCTAGAGCTGCCAGACGCAACGTGCTGCCTTGTTTCCAAAGGGGCAGAGAGGCCCCAAAGTGTCTTGCTTCCAGCTGTTTGGGAAACAAGGAAACAACTGGCTCTGCACCGTGCTCTCACAGCCTACCGGGAACGTCACATACAAAGGCCTCTGAAACGCAGTTCCTTGGCAGGCCTGATCTGGCTGAAGTAGGACTTCTGCTCTGGGTGTGCTCCATTGGCCTAGAGCTGAAAGGCCCAAAGGTCGCCCTTGTTGGCAAAGGGGCAGGGAGCCCCCAAAGCATCTTGCTTCCAGCTCTTTGGGAAGCTAAGAAACAAATGGCTCTGCCCAGTGCTCTAACAGAGTACCGGGAACATCTCTTACCAAAGCCTTTGAAACGCAGTTTCTTGGCAGGCCTTATGTGGCTGAGGTAGAACTTCTGCTCTGGGTGTGCTCCATTGGCCTAGAGCTGCCTGGCCCAAAGGTCGGCCTTGTTTGCAAAGGGGATGAGAGGCCCCAAAGCATCTTGCTTCCAGCTCTTCGGGAAGCTAAGAAACATCTGGCGTTGCCCAGTGCTCTTACAGCCTACCGGGAACATCTCTTACCAAGGCCTGTGAAACGCAGTTTGTTGGTGGCCTGAACTGGCCCAAGTAGAACTTCTGCTCTGGGTGTGCTCCACTGGCCTAGAGCTACCTGCCCCAAAGGGCTGCCTTGAGTCCAAAGTGAGAGAGTGGCACCAAAGCTTCTCGCTTCCAGCTCTTCGGGAAGCTAAGAAACATCTGGCGTTGCCCAGTGCTCTTACAGCCTACCGGGAACATCTCTTACCAAGGTCTTTGAAACGCCGTTTCCTGGCAGGCCTGATTTGGCTGAAGTAGAACTTCTGCTCTGGGTGTGCTCCATTGCCCTAGAGCTGCCAGGCCCAAGGTGCTGCCTTGTTTCCAAAGGGGCAGAGAGGCCCCAAAGCATCTTGCTTCCAGCTCTCTGGGAAGCTAAGAACCAACTCGCTCTGCCCCGTGCTCTTACAGCCTACCGGGAACATGTCTTTGAAAGGCCTGTGAAACGCAGTTTCTTGGCAGGCCTCATCTGGCTGAAGTAGAACTCCGGCTCTGGGTGTGCTCCATTGCCCTAGAGCTGCCAGGCCCAAAGTGCTGCCCTGTTTCCAAGGGGCAGAGAGGCCCAAAGCATCTTGCTTCCCGGTCTTTGCGAAGCTAAGAAACAACTGGCTCTGCCCAGTGCTCTTACACCTACCGGGAACATCTCTTACCAAGGCCTGTCAAACGCTGTTTCTTTGCAGGCCTGATCAGGCTGAAGTAGAACTCCTGCTCTGCGTGTGCTCCATTGGCCTAGAGCTTCCCGACCCAAAAGGCTGCCTTGTTCCCAAACGGGCAGAGGGGTCCCAAGCATCTTGCTTCCAGCTTTTCAGGAAGGTAAGAAACAACTGGCTCTGCCCAGTGCTCTTACAGCCTACCGGGAACATCTCTTACCAAGGCCTGTGAAACGCAGTTTCCTGGCAGGCCTGATCTGGCTGAAGTAGAACTTCTGCTCTGGGTGTGCTCCATTGCCCTAGAGCTGCCAGGCCCAAAGGGCTGCCTTGTTTCCAAAGACGGAGAGTGGACCCAAAGCATCTTGCTCCCAGCTCTTCGGGAAGCTAAGAAACAGCTGGCTCTGCCCAGTGCTCTTACAGCCTAAGAGAACATCTCTTTGAAAGGCCTGTGAAACGCAGTTTCTTGGCAGGCCTGACCTGGCTGAAGTAGAACTTCTGTTCTGGTTGTGCTACATAGGCCTAGAGCTACCAGGACCTAAGGGCTGCCTTGTTTCCAAAGGGTGAGAGAGGCCCCAAAGCATCTTGCCTCCAGCACTTTGGGAAGCTAAAAAACAACTGGTTCTGCCCAGTGCTCTCACAGCCTACCGTGAACATCTCTTACCAAGGGCTGTGAAACGCAGTTTCTGGGCAGGACTGATCTGCCTGAAGTAGAACTTCTGCTGTGGGTGTGCTCCATTGGCCTAGAGCTGCCAGGCCCAAACGGCTGCCTTGTGTCCAAAGGGAGAGAGAGGCCCCAAGGCATCTTGCTTCCAGCTCTGTGGGAAGCTAAAGCAACTGGCTCTCCACAGTGCTCTCACAGCCTACCGGGAACATCTCTTACCAAGGCCTGTGAAACGCAGTTTCTTGGCAGGCCTGATCTGGCTGAAGTAGAACTCCTGCTCTGGGCGTGCTACTTTGGCCTAGAGCTGCCAGGCCCAAAGGGCCGCCTTGTTTCCAAAGGGGCTGAGAGTCCCCAAAGCATCTTGCTTCCAAATCTTTGGGAAGCTAAGAAACAACTGGCTCTGCACAGTGCTCTCACAGCCTACCGGCAACGTGACAGAGAAAGGCCTGTGAGACGCAGTTTCTTGGAAGGCCTGATCTGGCTGAGGTAGAACTTCTGCTCTGGGTGTACTCCATTGGCCTAGGGCTGCCAGGCCCAAAGGGCTGCCTTTATTTCCAAAGTGTGAGAGAGGCCCCAAAGCATCTTGCTTCCTGCTCTCTGGGAAGCTAAAACAACTGGCTCTGCACAGTGCTCTCAAAGCCAACCGGGAACGTCACATACAAAGGCCTGTGAAACGCAGCTTCTTGACAGGCCTTATCTGGCTGAGGTAGAACTTGTGCTCTGGGTGTGCTACTTTGGCCTAGAGCTGCCAGGCACAAAGGCTGCTTTGTTTCCAAAGGGGGAGAGAGGCCCCAAATCATGTTGCTTCCAGCTGTTTTTGAAGCTAAGAAACAACTCGCTCTGCCAGGTACTCTTACAGCCTTCCGGGAACACCTCTTACGAAGGCCTGTGAAAAGCAGTTTCTTGGCAGGCCTGATCTGGCTGAGGTAGAACTTCTGCTCTGGGTGTGCTCCATTGGCCTAGAGCTGAAAGGCCCAAAGGGCTGCCTTGTTTCCAAAGGGGGAGAGAGGCCCCAAAGCATCTTGCTTCCACCTCTTGGGAAGCTTAGAAATAACTGGCTGTGCCCAGTGCTCTTATAGCCTAAGAGAACATCTCTTATCAAGGCCTGTGAAACGCACTGTCTAGGCAGGCCTGATCTGGAAGAAGTAGAACTTCGGCTCTGGTTGTGCTCCATTGCCCTAGAGCTGCCAGACCCAACGTGCTGCCTTGTTTCCAAAGGGGCAGAGAGGCCCCAAAGCGTCTTGCTTCCAGCTGTTTGGGAAACAAGGAAACAACTGGCTCTGCACCGTGCTCTCACAGCCTACCGGGAACGTCACATACAAAGGCCTCTGAAACGCAGTTCCTTGGCAGGCCTGATCTGGCTGAAGTAGGACTTCTGCTCTGGGTGTGCTCCATTGGCCTAGAGCTGAAAGGCCCAAAGGTCGCCCTTGTTGGCAAAGGGGCAGGGAGCCCCCAAAGCATCTTGCTTCCAGCTCTTTGGGAAGCTAAGAAACAAATGGCTCTGCCCAGTGCTCTAACAGAGTACCGGGAACATCTCTTACCAAAGCCTTTGAAACGCAGTTTCTTGGCAGGCCTTATGTGGCTGAGGTAGAACTTCTGCTCTGGGTGTGCTCCATTGGCCTAGAGCTGCCTGGCCCATAGGGCCGCCTTGTTTGCAAAGGGGATGAGAGGCCCCAAAGCATCTTGCTTCCAGCTCTTCGGGAAGCTAAGAAACATCTGGCGTTGCCCAGTGCTCTTACAGCCTACCGGGAACATCTCTTACCAAGGCCTGTGAAACGCAGTTTGTTGGTGGCCTGAACTGGCCCAAGTAGAACTTCTGCTCTGGGTGTGCTCCACTGGCCTAGAGCTACCTGCCCCAAAGGGCTGCCTTGAGTCCAAAGTGAGAGAGTGGCACCAAAGCTTCTCGCTTCCAGCTCTTCGGGAAGCTAAGAAACATCTGGCGTTGCCCAGTGCTCTTACAGCCTACCGGGAACATCTCTTACCAAGGTCTTTGAAACGCCGTTTCCTGGCAGGCCTGATTTGGCTGAAGTAGAACTTCTGCTCTGGGTGTGCTCCATTGCCCTAGAGCTGCCAGGCCCAAGGTGCTGCCTTGTTTCCAAAGGGGCAGAGAGGCCCCAAAGCATCTTGCTTCCAGCTCTCTGGGAAGCTAAGAACCAACTCGCTCTGCCCCGTGCTCTTACAGCCTACCGGGAACATGTCTTTGAAAGGCCTGTGAAACGCAGTTTCTTGGCAGGCCTCATCTGGCTGAAGTAGAACTCCGGCTCTGGGTGTGCTCCATTGCCCTAGAGCTGCCAGGCCCAAAGTGCTGCCCTGTTTCCAAGGGGCAGAGAGGCCCAAAGCATCTTGCTTCCCGGTCTTTGCGAAGCTAAGAAACAACTGGCTCTGCCCAGTGCTCTTACACCTACCGGGAACATCTCTTACCAAGGCCTGTCAAACGCTGTTTCTTTGCAGGCCTGATCAGGCTGAAGTAGAACTCCTGCTCTGCGTGTGCTCCATTGGCCTAGAGCTTCCCGACCCAAAAGGCTGCCTTGTTCCCAAACGGGCAGAGGGGTCCCAAGCATCTTGCTTCCAGCTTTTCAGGAAGGTAAGAAACAACTGGCTCTGCCCAGTGCTCTTACAGCCTACCGGGAACATCTCTTACCAAGGCCTGTGAAACGCAGTTTCCTGGCAGGCCTGATCTGGCTGAAGTAGAACTTCTGCTCTGGGTGTGCTCCATTGCCCTAGAGCTGCCAGGCCCAAAGGGCTGCCTTGTTTCCAAAGACGGAGAGTGGACCCAAAGCATCTTGCTCCCAGCACTTTGGGAAGCTAAAAAACAACTGGTTCTGCCCAGTGCTCTCACAGCCTACCGTGAACATCTCTTACCAAGGGCTGTGAAACGCAGTTTCTGGGCAGGACTGATCTGCCTGAAGTAGAACTTCTGCTGTGGGTGTGCTCCATTGGCCTAGAGCTGCCAGGCCCAAACTGCTGCCTTGTGTCCAAAGGGAGAGAGAGGCCCCAAGGCATCTTGCTTCCAGCTCTGTGGGAAGCTAAAGCAACTGGCTCTCCACAGTGCTCTCACAGCCTACCGGGAACATCTCTTACCAAGGCCTGTGAAACGCAGTTTCTTGGCAGGCCTGATCTGGCTGAAGTAGAACTCCTGCTCTGGGCGTGCTACTTTGGCCTAGAGCTGCCAGGCCCAAAGGGCCGCCTTGTTTCCAAAGGGGCTGAGAGTCCCCAAAGCATCTTGCTTCCAAATCTTTGGGAAGCTAAGAAACAACTGGCTCTGCACAGTGCTCTCACAGCCTACCGGCAACGTGACAGAGAAAGGCCTGTGAGACGCAGTTTCTTGGAAGGCCTGATCTGGCTGAGGTAGAAATTCTGCTCTGGGTGTACTCCATTGGCCTAGAGCTGAAAGGCCCAAAGGGCTGCCTTTATTTCCAAAGTGTGAGAGAGGCCCCAAAGCATCTTGCTTCCTGCTCTCTGGGAAGCTAAAACAACTGGCTCTGCACAGTGCTCTCAAAGCCAACCGGGAACGTCACATACAAAGGCCTGTGAAACGCAGCTTCTTGACAGGCCTTATCTGGCTGAGGTAGAACTTGTGCTCTGGGTGTGCTACTTTGGCCTAGAGCTGCCAGGCACAAAGGCTGCTTTGTTTCCAAAGGGGGAGAGAGGCCCCAAATCATGTTGCTTCCAGCTGTTTTTGAAGCTAAGAAACAACTCGCTCTGCCAGGTACTCTTACAGCCTTCCGGGAACACCTCTTACGAAGGCCTGTGAAAAGCAGTTTCTTGGCAGGCCTGATCTGGCTGAGGTAGAACTTCTGCTCTGGGTGTGCTCCATTGCCCTAGAGCTGAAAGGCCCAAAGGGCTGCCTTGTTTCCAAAGGGGGAGAGAGGCCCCAAAGCATCTTGCTTCCACCTCTTGGGAAGCTAAGAAATAACTGGCTGTGCCCAGTGCTCTTATAGCCTAAGAGAACATCTCTTATCAAGGCCTGTGAAACGCACTGTCTAGGCAGGCCTGATCTGGAAGAAGTAGAACTTCGGCTCTGGTTGTGCTCCATTGCCCTAGAGCTGCCAGACCCAACGTGCTGCCTTGTTTCCAAAGGGGCATAGGGCCCCAAAGCGTCTTGCTTCCAGCTGTTTGGGAAACAAGGAAACAACTGGCTCTGCACCGTGCTCTCACAGCCTACCGGGAACGTCACATACAAAGGCCTCTGAAACGCAGTTCCTTGGCAGGCCTGATCTGGCTGAAGTAGGACTTCTGCTCTGGGTGTGCTCCATTGGCCTAGAGCTGAAAGGCCCAAAGGTCGCCCTTGTTGGCAAAGGGGCAGGGAGCCCCCAAAGCATCTTGCTTCCAGCTCTTTGGGAAGCTAAGAAACAAATGGCTCTGCCCAGTGCTCTAAGAGAGTACCGGGAACATCTCTTACCAAAGCCTTTGAAACGCAGTTTCTTGGCAGGACTTATCTGGCTGAGGTAGAACTTCTGCTCTGGGTGTGCTCCATTGGCCTAGAGCTGCCTGGCCCAAAGGTCGGCCTTGTTTGCAAAGGGGATGAGAGGCCCCAAAGCATCTTGCTTCCAGCTCTTCGGGAAGCTAAGAAACATCTGGCATTGCCCAGTGCTCTTACAGCCTACCGGGAACATCTCTTACCAAGGCCTGTGAAACGCAGTTTGTTGGTGGCCTGAACTGGCCGAAGTAGAACTTCTGCTCTGGGTGTGCTCCATTGGCCTAGAGCTGCCTGGCCCATAGGGCCGCCTTGTTTGCAAAGGGGATGAGAGGCCCCAAAGCATCTTGCTTCCAGCTCTTCGGGAAGCTAAGAAACATCTGGCGTTGCCCAGTGCTCTTACAGCCTACCGGGAACATCTCTTACCAAGGCCTGTGAAACGCAGTTTGTTGGTGGCCTGAACTGGCCCAAGTAGAACTTCTGCTCTGGGTGTGCTCCACTGGCCTAGAGCTACCTGCCCCAAAGGGCTGCCTTGATTCCAAAGTGAGTGAGTGGCACCAAAGCATCTTGCTTCCAGCTCTTCGGGAAGCTAAGAAACATCTGGCGTTGCCCAGTGCTCTTACAGCCTACCGGGAACATCTCTTACCAAGGTCTTTGAAACGCCGTTTCCTGGCAGGCCTGATTTGGCTGAAGTAGAACTTCTGCTCTGGGTGTGCTCCATTGCCCTAGAGCTGCCAGGCCCAAGGTGCTGCCTTGTTTCCAAAGGGGCAGAGAGGCCCCAAAGCATCTTGCTTCCAGCTCTCTGGGAAGCTAAGAACCAACTCGCTCTGCCCCGTGCTCTTACAGCCTACCGGGAACATGTCTTTGAAAGGCCTGTGACACGCAGTTTCTTGGCAGGCCTCATCTGGCTGAAGTAGAACTCCGGCTCTGGGTGTGCTCCATTGCCCTAGAGCTGCCAGGCCCAAAGTGCTGCCCTGTTTCCAAGGGGCAGAGAGGCCCAAAGCATCTTGCTTCCCGGTCTTTGCGAAGCTAAGAAACAACTGGCTCTGCCCAGTGCTCTTACACCTACCGGGAACATCTCTTACCAAGGCCTGTCAAACGCTGTTTCTTTGCAGGCCTGATCAGGCTGAAGTAGAACTCCTGCTCTGCGTGTGCTCCATTGGCCTAGAGCTTCCCGACCCAAAAGGCTGCCTTGTTCCCAAACGGGCAGAGGGGTCCCAAGCATCTTGCTTCCAGCTTTTCAGGAAGGTAAGAAACAACTGGCTCTGCCCAGTGCTCTTACGGCCTACCGGGAACATCTCTTACCAAGGCCTGTGAAACGCAGTTTCCTGGCAGGCCTGATCTGGCTGAAGTAGAACTTCTGCTCTGGGTGTGCTCCATTGCCCTAGAGCTGCCAGGCCCAAAGGGCTGCCTTGTTTCCAAAGACGGAGAGTGGACCCAAAGCATCTTGCTCCCAGCTCTTCGGGAAGCTAAGAAACAGCTGGCTCTGCCCAGTGCTCTTACAGCCTAAGAGAACATCTCTTTGAAAGGCCTGTGAAACGCAGTTTCTTGGCAGGCCTGACCTGGCTGAAGTAGAACTTCTGTTCTGGTTGTGCTACATAGGCCTAGAGCTACCAGGACCTAAGGGCTGCCTTGTTTCCAAAGGGTGAGAGAGGCCCCAAAGCATCTTGCCTCCAGCACTTTGGGAAGCTAAAAAACAACTGGTTCTGCCCAGTGCTCTCACAGCCTACCGTGAACATCTCTTACCAAGGGCTGTGAAACGCAGTTTCTGGGCAGGACTGATCTGCCTGAAGTAGAACTTCTGCTGTGGGTGTGCTCCATTGGCCTAGAGCTGCCAGGCCCAAAAGGCTGCCTTGTGTCCAAAGGGAGAGAGAGGCCCCAAGGCATCTTGCTTCCAGCTCTGTGGGAAGCTAAAGCAACTGGCTCTCCACAGTGCTCTCACAGCCTACCGGGAACATCTCTTACCAAGGCCTGTGAAACGCAGTTTCTTGGCAGGCCTGATCTGGCTGAAGTAGAACTCCTGCTCTGGGCGTGCTACTTTGGCCTAGAGCTGCCAGGCCCAAAGGGCCGCCTTGTTTCCAAAGGGGCTGAGAGTCCCCAAAGCATCTTGCTTCCAAATCTTTGGGAAGCTAAGAAACAACTGGCTCTGCACAGTGCTCTCACAGCCTACCGGCAACGTGACAGAGAAAGGCCTGTGAGACGCAGTTTCTTGGAAGGCCTGATCTGGCTGAGGTAGAACTTGTGCTCTGGGTGTGCTACTTTGGCCTAGAGCTGCCAGGCACAAAGGCTGCTTTGTTTCCAAAGGGGGAGAGAGGCCCCAAATCATGTTGCTTCCAGCTGTTTTTGAAGCTAAGAAACAACTCGCTCTGCCAGGTACTCTTACAGCCTTCCGGGAACACCTCTTACGAAGGCCTGTGAAAAGCAGTTTCTTGGCAGGCCTGATCTGGCTGAGGTAGAACTTCTGCTCTGGGTGTGCTCCATTGCCCTAGAGCTGAAAGGCCCAAAGGGCTGCCTTGTTTCCAAAGGGGGAGAGAGGCCCCAAAGCATCTTGCTTCCACCTCTTGGGAAGCTAAGAAACAACTGGCTGTGCCCAGTGCTCTTATAGCCTAAGAGAACATCTCTTATCAAGGCCTGGGAAACGCACTGTCTAGGCAGGCCTGATCTGGAAGAAGTAGAACTTCGGCTCTGGTTGTGCTCCATTGCCCTAGAGCTGCCAGACCCAACGTGCTGCCTTGTTTCCAAAGGGGCAGAGAGGCCCCAAAGCGTCTTGCTTCCAGCTGTTTGGGAAACAAGGAAACAACTGGCTCTGCACCGTGCTCTCACAGCCTACCGGGAACGTCACATACAAAGGCCTCTGAAACGCAGTTCCTTGGCAGGCCTGATCTGGCTGAAGTAGGACTTCTGCTCTGGGTGTGCTCCATTGGCCTAGAGCTGAAAGGCCCAAAGGTCGCCCTTGTTGGCAAAGGGGCAGGGAGCCCCCAAAGCATCTTGCTTCCAGCTCTTTGGGAAGCTAAGAAACAAATGGCTCTGCCCAGTGCTCTAACAGAGTACCGGGAACATCTCTTACCAAAGCCTTTGAAACGCAGTTTCTTGGCAGGCCTTATCTGGCTGAGGTAGAACTTCTGCTCTGGGTGTGCTCCATTGGCCTAGAGCTGCCTGGCCCAAAGGTCGGCCTTGTTTGCAAAGGGGATGAGAGGCCCCAAAGCATCTTGCTTCCAGCTCTTCGGGAAGCTAAGAAACATCTGGCGTTGCCCAGTGCTCTTACAGCCTACCGGGAACATCTCTTACCAAGGCCTGTGAAACGCAGTTTGTTGGTGGCCTGAACTGGCCGAAGTAGAACTTCTGCTCTGGGTGTGCTCCATTGGCCTAGAGCTGCCAGGCCCAAGGTGCTGCCTTGTTTCCAAAGGGGCAGAGAGGCCCCAAAGCATCTTGCTTCCAGCTCTCTGGGAAGCTAAGAACCAACTCGCTCTGCCCCGTGCTCTTACAGCCTACCGGGAACATGTCTTTGAAAGGCCTGTGACATGCAGTTTCTTGGCAGGCCTCATCTGGCTGAAGAAGAACTCCGGCTCTGGGTGTGCTCCATTGCCCTAGAGCTGCCAGGCCCAAAGTGCTGCCCTGTTTCCAAGGGGCAGAGAGGCCCAAAGCATCTTGCTTCCCGGTCTTTGCGAAGCTAAGAAACAACTGGCTCTGCCCAGTGCTCTTACACCTACCGGGAACATCTCTTACCAAGGCCTGTCAAACGCTGTTTCTTTGCAGGCCTGATCAGGCTGAAGTAGAACTCCTGCTCTGCGTGTGCTCCATTGGCCTAGAGCTTCCCGACCCAAAAGGCTGCCTTGTTCCCAAACGGGCAGAGGGGTCCCAAGCATCTTGCTTCCAGCTTTTCAGGAAGGTAAGAAACAACTGGCTCTGCCCAGTGCTCTTACGGCCTACCGGGAACATCTCTTACCAAGGCCTGTGAAACGCAGTTTCCTGGCAGGCCTGATCTGGCTGAAGTAGAACTTCTGCTCTGGGTGTGCTCCATTGCCCTAGAGCTGCCAGGCCCAAAGGGCTGCCTTGTTTCCAAAGACGGAGAGTGGACCCAAAGCATCTTGCTCCCAGCTCTTCGGGAAGCTAAGAAACAGCTGGCTCTGCCCAGTGCTCTTACAGCCTAAGAGAACATCTCTTTGAAAGGCCTGTGAAACGCAGTTTCTTGGCAGGCCTGACCTGGCTGAAGTAGAACTTCTGTTCTGGTTGTGCTACATAGGCCTAGAGCTACCAGGACCTAAGGGCTGCCTTGTTTCCAAAGGGTGAGAGAGGCCCCAAAGCATCTTGCCTCCAGCACTTTGGGAAGCTAAAAAACAACTGGTTCTGCCCAGTGCTCTCACAGCCTACCGTGAACATCTCTTACCAAGGGCTGTGAAACGCAGTTTCTGGGCAGGACTGATCTGCCTGAAGTAGAACTTCTGCTGTGGGTGTGCTCCATTGGCCTAGAGCTGCCAGGCCCAAAAGGCTGCCTTGTGTCCAAAGGGAGAGAGAGGCCCCAAGGCATCTTGCTTCCAGCTCTGTGGGAAGCTAAAGCAACTGGCTCTCCACAGTGCTCTCACAGCCTTCCGGGAACATCTCTTACCAAGGCCTGTGAAACGCAGTTTCTTGGCAGGCCTGATCTGGCTGAAGTAGAACTCCTGCTCTGGGCGTGCTACTTTGGCCTAGAGCTGCCAGGCCCAAAGGGCCGCCTTGTTTCCAAAGGGGCTGAGAGTCCCCAAAGCATCTTGCTTCCAAATCTTTGGGAAGCTAAGAAACAACTGGCTCTGCACAGTGCTCTCACAGCCTACCGGCAACGTGACAGAGAAAGGCCTGTGAGACGCAGTTTCTTGGAAGGCCTGATCTGGCTGAGGTAGAACTTGTGCTCTGGGTGTGCTACTTTGGCCTAGAGCTGCCAGGCACAAAGGCTGCTTTGTTTCCAAAGGGGGAGAGAGGCCCCAAATCATGTTGCTTCCAGCTGTTTTTGAAGCTAAGAAACAACTCGCTCTGCCAGGTACTCTTACAGCCTTCCGGGAACACCTCTTACGAAGGCCTGTGAAAAGCAGTTTCTTGGCAGGCCTGATCTGGCTGAGGTAGAACTTCTGCTCTGGGTGTGCTCCATTGCCCTAGAGCTGAAAGGCCCAAAGGGCTGCCTTGTTTCCAAAGGGGGAGAGAGGCCCCAAAGCATCTTGCTTCCACCTCTTGGGAAGCTAAGAAACAACTGGCTGTGCCCAGTGCTCTTATAGCCTAAGAGAACATCTCTTATCAAGGCCTGGGAAACGCACTGTCTAGGCAGGCCTGATCTGGAAGAAGTAGAACTTCGGCTCTGGTTGTGCTCCATTGCCCTAGAGCTGCCAGACCCAACGTGCTGCCTTGTTTCCAAAGGGGCAGAGAGGCCCCAAAGCGTCTTGCTTCCAGCTGTTTGGGAAACAAGGAAACAACTGGCTCTGCACCGTGCTCTCACAGCCTACCGGGAACGTCACATACAAAGGCCTCTGAAACGCAGTTCCTTGGCAGGCCTGATCTGGCTGAAGTAGGACTTCTGCTCTGGGTGTGCTCCATTGGCCTAGAGCTGAAAGGCCCAAAGGTCGCCCTTGTTGGCAAAGGGGCAGGGAGCCCCCAAAGCATCTTGCTTCCAGCTCTTTGGGAAGCTAAGAAACAAATGGCTCTGCCCAGTGCTCTAACAGAGTACCGGGAACATCTCTTACCAAAGCCTTTGAAACGCAGTTTCTTGGCAGGCCTTATCTGGCTGAGGTAGAACTTCTGCTCTGGGTGTGCTCCATTGGCCTAGAGCTGCCTGGCCCAAAGGTCGGCCTTGTTTGCAAAGGGGATGAGAGGCCCCAAAGCATCTTGCTTCCAGCTCTTCGGGAAGCTAAGAAACATCTGGCGTTGCCCAGTGCTCTTACAGCCTACCGGGAACATCTCTTACCAAGGCCTGTGAAACGCAGTTTGTTGGTGGCCTGAACTGGCCGAAGTAGAACTTCTGCTCTGGGTGTGCTCCATTGGCCTAGAGCTGCCAGGCCCAAGGTGCTGCCTTGTTTCCAAAGGGGCAGAGAGGCCCCAAAGCATCTTGCTTCCAGCTCTCTGGGAAGCTAAGAACCAACTCGCTCTGCCCCGTGCTCTTACAGCCTACCGGGAACATGTCTTTGAAAGGCCTGTGACACGCAGTTTCTTGGCAGGCCTCATCTGGCTGAAGTAGAACTCCGGCTCTGGGTGTGCTCCATTGCCCTAGAGCTGCCAGGCCCAAAGTGCTGCCCTGTTTCCAAGGGGCAGAGAGGCCCAAAGCATCTTGCTTCCCGGTCTTTGCGAAGCTAAGAAACAACTGGCTCTGCCCAGTGCTCTTACACCTACCGCGAACATCTCTTACCAAGGCCTGTCAAACGCTGTTTCTTTGCAGGCCTGATCAGGCTGAAGTAGAACTCCTGCTCTGCGTGTGCTCCATTGGCCTAGAGCTTCCCGACCCAAAAGGCTGCCTTGTTCCCAAACGGGCAGAGGGGTCCCAAGCATCTTGCTTCCAGCTTTTCAGGAAGGTAAGAAACAACTGGCTCTGCCCAGTGCTCTTACAGCCTACCGGGAACATCTCTTACCAAGGCCTGTGAAACGCAGTTTCCTGGCAGGCCTGATCTGGCTGAAGTAGAACTTCTGCTCTGGGTGTGCTCCATTGCCCTAGAGCTGCCAGGCCCAAAGGGCTGCCTTGTTTCCAAAGACGGAGAGTGGACCCAAAGCATCTTGCTCCCAGCTCTTCGGGAAGCTAAGAAACAGCTGGCTCTGCCCAGTGCTCTTACAGCCTAAGAGAACATCTCTTTGAAAGGCCTGTGAAACGCAGTTTCTTGGCAGGCCTGACCTGGCTGAAGTAGAACTTCTGTTCTGGTTGTGCTACATAGGCCTAGAGCTACCAGGACCTAAGGGCTGCCTTGTTTCCAAAGGGTGAGAGAGGCCCCAAAGCATCTTGCCTCCAGCACTTTGGGAAGCTAAAAAACAACTGGTTCTGCCCAGTGCTCTCACAGCCTACCGTGAACATCTCTTACCAAGGGCTGTGAAACGCAGTTTCTGGGCAGGACTGATCTGCCTGAAGTAGAACTTCTGCTGTGGGTGTGCTCCATTGGCCTAGAGCTGCCAGGCCCAAACGGCTGCCTTGTGTCCAAAGGGAGAGAGAGGCCCCAAGGCATCTTGCTTCCAGCTCTGTGGGAAGCTAAAGCAACTGGCTCTCCACAGTGCTCTCACAGCCTACCGGGAACATCTCTTACCAAGGCCTGTGAAACGCAGTTTCTTGGCAGGCCTGATCTGGCTGAAGTAGAACTCCTGCTCTGGGCGTGCTACTTTGGCCTAGAGCTGCCAGGCCCAAAGGGCCGCCTTGTTTCCAAAGGGGCTGAGAGTCCCCAAAGCATCTTGCTTCCAAATCTTTGGGAAGCTAAGAAACAACTGGCTCTGCACAGTGCTCTCACAGCCTACCGGCAACGTGACAGAGAAAGGCCTGTGAGACGCAGTTTCTTGGAAGGCCTGATCTGGCTGAGGTAGAACTTGTGCTCTGGGTGTGCTACTTTGGCCTAGAGCTGCCAGGCACAAAGGCTGCTTTGTTTCCAAAGGGGGAGAGAGGCCCCAAATCATGTTGCTTCCAGCTGTTTTTGAAGCTAAGAAACAACTCGCTCTGCCAGGTACTCTTACAGCCTTCCGGGAACACCTCTTACGAAGGCCTGTGAAAAGCAGTTTCTTGGCAGGCCTGATCTGGCTGAGGTAGAACTTCTGCTCTGGGTGTGCTCCATTGCCCTAGAGCTGAAAGGCCCAAAGGGCTGCCTTGTTTCCAAAGGGGGAGAGAGGCCCCAAAGCATCTTGCTTCCACCTCTTGGGAAGCTAAGAAACAACTGGCTGTGCCCAGTGCTCTTATAGCCTAAGAGAACATCTCTTATCAAGGCCTGGGAAACGCACTGTCTAGGCAGGCCTGATCTGGAAGAAGTAGAACTTCGGCTCTGGTTGTGCTCCATTGCCCTAGAGCTGCCAGACCCAACGTGCTGCCTTGTTTCCAAAGGGGCAGAGAGGCCCCAAAGCGTCTTGCTTCCAGCTGTTTGGGAAACAAGGAAACAACTGGCTCTGCACCGTGCTCTCACAGCCTACCGGGAACGTCACATACAAAGGCCTCTGAAACGCAGTTCCTTGGCAGGCCTGATCTGGCTGAAGTAGGACTTCTGCTCTGGGTGTGCTCCATTGGCCTAGAGCTGAAAGGCCCAAAGGTCGCCCTTGTTGGCAAAGGGGCAGGGAGCCCCCAAAGCATCTTGCTTCCAGCTCTTTGGGAAGCTAAGAAACAAATGGCTCTGCCCAGTGCTCTAAGAGAGTACCGGGAACATCTCTTACCAAAGCCTTTGAAACGCAGTTTCTTGGCAGGCCTTATCTGGCTGAGGTAGAACTTCTGCTCTGGGTGTGCTCCATTGGCCTAGAGCTGCCTGGCCCAAAGATCGGCCTTGTTTGCAAAGGGGATGAGAGGCCCCAAAGCAGCTTGCTTCCAGCTCTTCGGGAAGCTAAGAAACATCTGGCGTTGCCCAGTGCTCTTACAGCCTACCGGGAACATCTCTTACCAAGGCCTGTGAAACGCAGTTTGTTGGTGGCCTGAACTGGCCGAAGTAGAACTTCTGCTCTGGGTGTGCTCTATTGGCCTAGAGCTGCCTGGCCCATAGGGCCGCCTTGTTTGCAAAGGGGATGAGAGGCCCCAAAGCATCTTGCTTCCAGCTCTTCGGGAAGCTAAGAAACATCTGGCGTTGCCCAGTGCTCTTACAGCCTACCGGGAACATCTCTTACCAAGCCTGTGAAACGCAGTTTGTTGGTGGCCTGAACTGGCCCAAGTAGAACTTCTGCTCTGGGTGTGCTCCACTGGCCTAGAGCTACCTGCCCCAAAGGGCTGCCTTGAGTCCAAAGTGAGAGAGTGGCACCAAAGCTTCTCGCTTCCAGCACTTGGGGAAGCTAAGAAACATCTGGCGTTGCCCAGTGCTCTTACAGCCTACCGGGAACATCTCTTACCAAGGCCTGTGAAACGCCGTTTCCTGGCAGGCCTGATTTGGCTGAAGTAGAACTTCTGCTCTGGGTGTGCTCCATTGCCCTAGAGCTGCCAGGCCCAAGGTGCTGCCTTGTTTCCAAAGGGGCAGAGAGGCCCCAAAGCATCTTGCTTCCAGCTCTCTGGGAAGCTAAGAACCAACTCGCTCTGCCCCGTGCTCTTACAGCCTACCGGGAACATGTCTTTGAAAGGCCTGTGAAACGCAGTTTCTTGGCAGGCCTCATCTGGCTGAAGTAGAACTCCGGCTCTGGGTGTGCTCCATTGCCCTAGAGCTGCCAGGCCCAAAGTGCTGCCCTGTTTCCAAGGGGCAGAGAGGCCCAAAGCATCTTGCTTCCCGGTCTTTGCGAAGCTAAGAAACAACTGGCTCTGCCCAGTGCTCTTACACCTACCGCGAACATCTCTTACCAAGGCCTGTCAAACGCTGTTTCTTTGCAGGCCTGATCAGGCTGAAGTAGAACTCCTGCTCTGCGTGTGCTCCATTGGCCTAGAGCTTCCCGACCCAAAAGGCTGCCTTGTTCCCAAACGGGCAGAGGGGTCCCAAGCATCTTGCTTCCAGCTTTTCAGGAAGGTAAGAAACAACTGGCTCTGCCCAGTGCTCTTACAGCCTACCGGGAACATCTCTTACCAAGGCCTGTGAAACGCAGTTTCCTGGCAGGCCTGATCTGGCTGAAGTAGAACTTCTGCTCTGGGTGTGCTCCATTGCCCTAGAGCTGCCAGGCCCAAAGGGCTGCCTTGTTTCCAAAGACGGAGAGTGGACCCAAAGCATCTTGCTCCCAGCTCTTCGGGAAGCTAAGAAACAGCTGGCTCTGCCCAGTGCTCTTACAGCCTAAGAGAACATCTCTTTGAAAGGCCTGTGAAACGCAGTTTCTTGGCAGGCCTGACCTGGCTGAAGTAGAACTTCTGTTCTGGTTGTGCTACATAGGCCTAGAGCTACCAGGACCTAAGGGCTGCCTTGTTTCCAAAGGGTGAGAGAGGCCCCAAAGCATCTTGCCTCCAGCACTTTGGGAAGCTAAAAAACAACTGGTTCTGCCCAGTGCTCTCACAGCCTACCGTGAACATCTCTTACCAAGGGCTGTGAAACGCAGTTTCTGGGCAGGACTGATCTGCCTGAAGTAGAACTTCTGCTGTGGGTGTGCTCCATTGGCCTAGAGCTGCCAGGCCCAAACGGCTGCCTTGTGTCCAAAGGGAGAGAGAGGCCCCAAGGCATCTTGCTTCCAGCTCTGTGGGAAGCTAAAGCAACTGGCTCTCCACAGTGCTCTCACAGCCTACCGGGAACATCTCTTACCAAGGCCTGTGAAACGCAGTTTCTTGGCAGGCCTGATCTGGCTGAAGTAGAACTCCTGCTCTGGGCGTGCTACTTTGGCCTAGAGCTGCCAGGCCCAAAGGGCCGCCTTGTTTCCAAAGGGGCTGAGAGTCCCCAAAGCATCTTGCTTCCAAATCTTTGGGAAGCTAAGAAACAACTGGCTCTGCACAGTGCTCTCACAGCCTACCGGCAACGTGACAGAGAAAGGCCTGTGAGACGCAGTTTCTTGGAAGGCCTGATCTGGCTGAGGTAGAACTTCTGCTCTGGGTGTACTCCATTGGCCTAGGGCTGCCAGGCCCAAAGGGCTGCCTTTATTTCCAAAGTGTGAGAGAGGCCCCAAAGCATCTTGCTTCCTGCTCTCTGGGAAGCTAAAACAACTGGCTCTGCACAGTGCTCTCAAAGCCAACCGGGAACGTCACATACAAAGGCCTGTGAAACGCAGCTTCTTGACAGGCCTTATCTGGCTGAGGTAGAACTTGTGCTCTGGGTGTGCTACTTTGGCCTAGAGCTGCCAGGCACAAAGGCTGCTTTGTTTCCAAAGGGGGAGAGAGGCCCCAAATCATGTTGCTTCCAGCTGTTTTTGAAGCTAAGAAACAACTCGCTCTGCCAGGTACTCTTACAGCCTTCCGGGAACACCTCTTACGAAGGCCTGTGAAAAGCAGTTTCTTGGCAGGCCTGATCTGGCTGAGGTAGAACTTCTGCTCTGGGTGTGCTCCATTGCCCTAGAGCTGAAAGGCCCAAAGGGCTGCCTTGTTTCCAAAGGGGGAGAGAGGCCCCAAAGCATCTTGCTTCCACCTCTTGGGAAGCTAAGAAACATCTGGCGTTGCCCAGTGCTCTTATAGCCTAAGAGAACATCTCTTATCAAGGCCTGTGAAACGCACTGTCAAGGCAGGCCTGATTTGGCTGAAGTAGAACTTCTGCTCTGGGTGTGCTCCATTGCCCTAGAGCTGCCAGGCCCAAGGTGCTGCCTTGTTTCCAAAGGGGCAGAGAGGCCCCAAAGCATCTTGCTTCCAGCTCTCTGGGAAGCTAAGAACCAACTCGCTCTGCCCCGTGCTCTTACAGCCTACCGGGAACATGTCTTTGAAAGGCCTGTGAAACGCAGTTTCTTGGCAGGCCTCATCTGGCTGAAGTAGAACTCCGGCTCTGGGTGTGCTCCATTGCCCTAGAGCTGCCAGGCCCAAAGTGCTGCCCTGTTTCCAAGGGGCAGAGAGGCCCAAAGCATCTTGCTTCCCGGTCTTTGCGAAGCTAAGAAACAACTGGCTCTGCCCAGTGCTCTTACACCTACCGCGAACATCTCTTACCAAGGCCTGTCAAACGCTGTTTCTTTGCAGGCCTGATCAGGCTGAAGTAGAACTCCTGCTCTGCGTGTGCTCCATTGGCCTAGAGCTTCCCGACCCAAAAGGCTGCCTTGTTCCCAAACGGGCAGAGGGGTCCCAAGCATCTTGCTTCCAGCTTTTCAGGAAGGTAAGAAACAACTGGCTCTGCCCAGTGCTCTTACAGCCTACCGGGAACATCTCTTACCAAGGCCTGTGAAACGCAGTTTCCTGGCAGGCCTGATCTGGCTGAAGTAGAACTTCTGCTCTGGGTGTGCTCCATTGCCCTAGAGCTGCCAGGCCCAAAGGGCTGCCTTGTTTCCAAAGACGGAGAGTGGACCCAAAGCATCTTGCTCCCAGCTCTTCGGGAAGCTAAGAAACAGCTGGCTCTGCCCAGTGCTCTTACAGCCTAAGAGAACATCTCTTTGAAAGGCCTGTGAAACGCAGTTTCTTGGCAGGCCTGACCTGGCTGAAGTAGAACTTCTGTTCTGGTTGTGCTACATAGGCCTAGAGCTACCAGGACCTAAGGGCTGCCTTGTTTCCAAAGGGTGAGAGAGGCCCCAAAGCATCTTGCCTCCAGCACTTTGGGAAGCTAAAAAACAACTGGTTCTGCCCAGTGCTCTCACAGCCTACCGTGAACATCTCTTACCAAGGGCTGTGAAACGCAGTTTCTGGGCAGGACTGATCTGCCTGAAGTAGAACTTCTGCTGTGGGTGTGCTCCATTGGCCTAGAGCTGCCAGGCCCAAACGGCTGCCTTGTGTCCAAAGGGAGAGAGAGGCCCCAAGGCATCTTGCTTCCAGCTCTGTGGGAAGCTAAAGCAACTGGCTCTCCACAGTGCTCTCACAGCCTACCGGGAACATCTCTTACCAAGGCCTGTGAAACGCAGTTTCTTGGCAGGCCTGATCTGGCTGAAGTAGAACTCCTGCTCTGGGCGTGCTACTTTGGCCTAGAGCTGCCAGGCCCAAAGGGCCGCCTTGTTTCCAAAGGGGCTGAGAGTCCCCAAAGCATCTTGCTTCCAAATCTTTGGGAAGCTAAGAAACAACTGGCTCTGCACAGTGCTCTCACAGCCTACCGGCAACGTGACAGAGAAAGGCCTGTGAGACGCAGTTTCTTGGAAGGCCTGATCTGGCTGAGGTAGAACTTCTGCTCTGGGTGTACTCCATTGGCCTAGGGCTGCCAGGCCCAAAGGGCTGCCTTTATTTCCAAAGTGTGAGAGAGGCCCCAAAGCATCTTGCTTCCTGCTCTCTGGGAAGCTAAAACAACTGGCTCTGCACAGTGCTCTCAAAGCCAACCGGGAACGTCACATACAAAGGCCTGTGAAACGCAGCTTCTTGACAGGCCTTATCTGGCTGAGGTAGAACTTGTGCTCTGGGTGTGCTACTTTGGCCTAGAGCTGCCAGGCACAAAGGCTGCTTTGTTTCCAAAGGGGGAGAGAGGCCCCAAATCATGTTGCTTCCAGCTGTTTTTGAAGCTAAGAAACAACTCGCTCTGCCAGGTACTCTTACAGCCTTCCGGGAACACCTCTTACGAAGGCCTGTGAAAAGCAGTTTCTTGGCAGGCCTGATCTGGCTGAGGTAGAACTTCTGCTCTGGGTGTGCTCCATTGCCCTAGAGCTGAAAGGCCCAAAGGGCTGCCTTGTTTCCAAAGGGGGAGAGAGGCCCCAAAGCATCTTGCTTCCACCTCTTGGGAAGCTAAGAAACATCTGGCGTTGCCCAGTGCTCTTATAGCCTAAGAGAACATCTCTTATCAAGGCCTGTGAAACGCACTGTCAAGGCAGGCCTGATTTGGCTGAAGTAGAACTTCTGCTCTGGGTGTGCTCCATTGCCCTAGAGCTGCCAGGCCCAAGGTGCTGCCTTGTTTCCAAAGGGGCAGAGAGGCCCCAAAGCGTCTTGCTTCCAGCTGTTTGGGAAACAAGGAAACAACTGGCTCTGCACCGTGCTCTCACAGCCTACCGGGAACGTCACATACAAAGGCCTCTGAAACGCAGTTCCTTGGCAGGCCTGATCTGGCTGAAGTAGGACTTCTGCTCTGGGTGTGCTCCATTGGCCTAGAGCTGAAAGGCCCAAAGGTCGCCCTTGTTGGCAAAGGGGCAGGGAGCCCCCAAAGCATCTTGCTTCCAGCTCTTTGGGAAGCTAAGAAACAAATGGCTCTGCCCAGTGCTCTAACAGAGTACCGGGAACATCTCTTACCAAAGCCTTTGAAACGCAGTTTCTTGGCAGGCCTTATCTGGCTGAGGTAGAACTTCTGCTCTGGGTGTGCTCCATTGGCCTAGAGCTGCCTGGCCCAAAGGTCGGCCTTGTTTGCAAAGGGGATGAGAGGCCCCAAAGCATCTTGCTTCCAGCTCTTCGGGAAGCTAAGAAACATCTGGCGTTGCCCAGTGCTCTTACAGCCTACCGGGAACATCTCTTACCAAGGCCTGTGAAACGCAGTTTGTTGGTGGCCTGAACTGGCCGAAGTAGAACTTCTGCTCTGGGTGTGCTCCATTGGCCTAGAGCTGCCAGGCCCAAGGTGCTGCCTTGTTTCCAAAGGGGCAGAGAGGCCCCAAAGCATCTTGCTTCCAGCTCTCTGGGAAGCTAAGAACCAACTCGCTCTGCCCCGTGCTCTTACAGCCTACCGGGAACATGTCTTTGAAAGGCCTGTGAAACGCAGTTTCTTGGCAGGCCTCATCTGGCTGAAGTAGAACTCCGGCTCTGGGTGTGCTCCATTGCCCTAGAGCTGCCAGGCCCAAAGTGCTGCCCTGTTTCCAAGGGGCAGAGAGGCCCAAAGCATCTTGCTTCCCGGTCTTTGCGAAGCTAAGAAACAACTGGCTCTGCCCAGTGCTCTTACACCTACCGCGAACATCTCTTACCAAGGCCTGTCAAACGCTGTTTCTTTGCAGGCCTGATCAGGCTGAAGTAGAACTCCTGCTCTGCGTGTGCTCCATTGGCCTAGAGCTTCCCGACCCAAAAGGCTGCCTTGTTCCCAAACGGGCAGAGGGGTCCCAAGCATCTTGCTTCCAGCTTTTCAGGAAGGTAAGAAACAACTGGCTCTGCCCAGTGCTCTTACAGCCTACCGGGAACATCTCTTACCAAGGCCTGTGAAACGCAGTTTCCTGGCAGGCCTGATCTGGCTGAAGTAGAACTTCTGCTCTGGGTGTGCTCCATTGCCCTAGAGCTGCCAGGCCCAAAGGGCTGCCTTGTTTCCAAAGACGGAGAGTGGACCCAAAGCATCTTGCTCCCAGCTCTTCGGGAAGCTAAGAAACAGCTGGCTCTGCCCAGTGCTCTTACAGCCTAAGAGAACATCTCTTTGAAAGGCCTGTGAAACGCAGTTTCTTGGCAGGCCTGACCTGGCTGAAGTAGAACTTCTGTTCTGGTTGTGCTACATAGGCCTAGAGCTACCAGGACCTAAGGGCTGCCTTGTTTCCAAAGGGTGAGAGAGGCCCCAAAGCATCTTGCCTCCAGCACTTTGGGAAGCTAAAAAACAACTGGTTCTGCCCAGTGCTCTCACAGCCTACCGTGAACATCTCTTACCAAGGGCTGTGAAACGCAGTTTCTGGGCAGGACTGATCTGCCTGAAGTAGAACTTCTGCTGTGGGTGTGCTCCATTGGCCTAGAGCTGCCAGGCCCAAAAGGCTGCCTTGTGTCCAAAGGGAGAGAGAGGCCCCAAGGCATCTTGCTTCCAGCTCTGTGGGAAGCTAAAGCAACTGGCTCTCCACAGTGCTCTCACAGCCTACCGGGAACATCTCTTACCAAGGCCTGTGAAACGCAGTTTCTTGGCAGGCCTGATCTGGCTGAAGTAGAACTCCTGCTCTGGGCGTGCTACTTTGGCCTAGAGCTGCCAGGCCCAAAGGGCTGCCTTGTTTCCAAAGGGGGTGAGAGTCCCCAAAGCATCTTGCTTCCAAATCTTTGGGAAGCTAAGAAACAACTGGCTCTGCACAGTGCTCTCACAGCCTACCGGCAACGTGACAGAGAAAGGCCTTTGAGACGCAGTTTCTTGGAAGGCCTGATCTGGCTGAGGTAGAACTTGTGCTCTGGGTGTACTCCATTGGCCTAGGGCTGCCAGGCCCAAAGGGTTGCCTTTATTTCCAAAGTGTGAGAGAGGCCCCAAAGCATCTTGCTTCCTGCTCTCTGGGAAGCTAAAACAACTGGCTCTGCACAGTGCTCTCAAAGCCAACCGGGAACGTCACATACAAAGGCCTGTGAAACGCAGCTTCTTGACAGGCCTTATCTGGCTGAGGTAGAACTTGTGCTCTGGGTGTGCTACTTTGGCCTAGAGCTGCCAGGCACAAAGGCTGCTTTGTTTCCAAAGGGGGAGAGAGGCCCCAAATCATGTTGCTTCCAGCTGTTTTTGAAGCTAAGAAACAACTCGCTCTGCCAGGTACTCTTACAGCCTTCCGGGAACACCTCTTACGAAGGCCTGTGAAAAGCAGTTTCTTGGCAGGCCTGATCTGGCTGAGGTAGAACTTCTGCTCTGGGTGTGCTCCATTGCCCTAGAGCTGAAAGGCCCAAAGGGCTGCCTTGTTTCCAAAGGGGGAGAGAGGCCCCAAAGCATCTTGCTTCCACCTCTTGGGAAGCTAAGAAACAACTGGCTGTGCCCAGTGCTCTTATAGCCTAAGAGAACATCTCTTATCAAGGCCTGGGAAACGCACTGTCTAGGCAGGCCTGATCTGGAAGAAGTAGAACTTCGGCTCTGGTTGTGCTCCATTGCCCTAGAGCTGCCAGACCCAACGTGCTGCCTTGTTTCCAAAGGGGCAGAGAGGCCCCAAAGCGTCTTGCTTCCAGCTGTTTGGGAAACAAGGAAACAACTGGCTCTGCACCGTGCTCTCACAGCCTACCGGGAACGTCACATACAAAGGCCTCTGAAACGCAGTTCCTTGGCAGGCCTGATCTGGCTGAAGTAGGACTTCTGCTCTGGGTGTGCTCCATTGGCCTAGAGCTGAAAGGCCCAAAGGTCGCCCTTGTTGGCAAAGGGGCAGGGAGCCCCCAAAGCATCTTGCTTCCAGCTCTTTGGGAAGCTAAGAAACAAATGGCTCTGCCCAGTGCTCTAACAGAGTACCGGGAACATCTCTTACCAAAGCCTTTGAAACGCAGTTTCTTGGCAGGCCTTATCTGGCTGAGGTAGAACTTCTGCTCTGGGTGTGCTCCATTGGCCTAGAGCTGCCTGGCCCAAAGATCGGCCTTGTTTGCAAAGGGGATGAGAGGCCCCAAAGCAGCTTGCTTCCAGCTCTTCGGGAAGCTAAGAAACATCTGGCGTTGCCCAGTGCTCTTACAGCCTACCGGGAACATCTCTTACCAAGGCCTGTGAAACGCAGTTTGTTGGTGGCCTGAACTGGCCGAAGTAGAACTTCTGCTCTGGGTGTGCTCCATTGGCCTAGAGCTGCCTGGCCCATAGGGCCGCCTTGTTTGCAAAGGGGATGAGAGGCCCCAAAGCATCTTGCTCCCAGCTCTTCGGGAAGCTAAGAAACATCTGGCGTTGCCCAGTGCTCTTACAGCCTACCGGGAACATCTCTTACCAAGCCTGTGAAACGCAGTTTGTTGGTGGCCTGAACTGGCCCAAGTAGAACTTCTGCTCTGGGTGTGCTCCACTGGCCTAGAGCTACCTGCCCCAAAGGGCTGCCTTGAGTCCAAAGTGAGAGAGTGGCACCAAAGCTTCTCGCTTCCAGCTCTTCGGGAAGCTAAGAAACATCTGGCGTTGCCCAGTGCTCTTACAGCCTACCGGGAACATCTCTTACCAAGGCCTGTGAAACGCCGTTTCCTGGCAGGCCTGATTTGGCTGAAGTAGAACTTCTGCTCTGGGTGTGCTCCATTGCCCTAGAGCTGCCAGGCCCAAGGTGCTGCCTTGTTTCCAAAGGGGCAGAGAGGCCCCAAAGCATCTTGCTTCCAGCTCTCTGGGAAGCTAAGAACCAACTCGCTCTGCCCCGTGCTCTTACAGCCTACCGGGAACATGTCTTTGAAAGGCCTGTGTAACGCAGTTTCTTGGCAGGCCTCATCTGGCTGAAGTAGAACTCCGGCTCTGGGTGTGCTCCATTGCCCTAGAGCTGCCAGGCCCAAAGTGCTGCCCTGTTTCCAAGGGGCAGAGAGGCCCAAAGCATCTTGCTTCCCGGTCTTTGCGAAGCTAAGAAACAACTGGCTCTGCCCAGTGCTCTTACACCTACCGCGAACATCTCTTACCAAGGCCTGTCAAACGCTGTTTCTTTGCAGGCCTGATCAGGCTGAAGTAGAACTCCTGCTCTGCGTGTGCTCCATTGGCCTAGAGCTTCCCGACCCAAAAGGCTGCCTTGTTCCCAAACGGGCAGAGGGGTCCCAAGCATCTTGCTTCCAGCTTTTCAGGAAGGTAAGAAACAACTGGCTCTGCCCAGTGCTCTTACAGCCTACCGGGAACATCTCTTACCAAGGCCTGTGAAACGCAGTTTCCTGGCAGGCCTGATCTGGCTGAAGTAGAACTTCTGCTCTGGGTGTGCTCCATTGCCCTAGAGCTGCCAGGCCCAAAGGGCTGCCTTGTTTCCAAAGACGGAGAGTGGACCCAAAGCATCTTGCTCCCAGCTCTTCGGGAAGCTAAGAAACAGCTGGCTCTGCCCAGTGCTCTTACAGCCTAAGAGAACATCTCTTTGAAAGGCCTGTGAAACGCAGTTTCTTGGCAGGCCTGACCTGGCTGAAGTAGAACTTCTGTTCTGGTTGTGCTACATAGGCCTAGAGCTACCAGGACCTAAGGGCTGCCTTGTTTCCAAAGGGTGAGAGAGGCCCCAAAGCATCTTGCCTCCAGCACTTTGGGAAGCTAAAAAACAACTGGTTCTGCCCAGTGCTCTCACAGCCTACCGTGAACATCTCTTACCAAGGGCTGTGAAACGCAGTTTCTGGGCAGGACTGATCTGCCTGAAGTAGAACTTCTGCTGTGGGTGTGCTCCATTGGCCTAGAGCTGCCAGGCCCAAACGGCTGCCTTGTGTCCAAAGGGAGAGAGAGGCCCCAAGGCATCTTGCTTCCAGCTCTGTGGGAAGCTAAAGCAACTGGCTCTCCACAGTGCTCTCACAGCCTACCGGGAACATCTCTTACCAAGGCCTGTGAAACGCAGTTTCTTGGCAGGCCTGATCTGGCTGAAGTAGAACTCCTGCTCTGGGCGTGCTACTTTGGCCTAGAGCTGCCAGGCCCAAAGGGCCGCCTTGTTTCCAAAGGGGCTGAGAGTCCCCAAAGCATCTTGCTTCCAAATCTTTGAGAAGCTAAGAAACAACTGGCTCTGCACAGTGCTCTCACAGCCTACCGGCAACGTGACAGAGAAAGGCCTGTGAGACGCAGTTTCTTGGAAGGCCTGATCTGGCTGAGGTAGAACTTGTGCTCTGGGTGTGCTACTTTGGCCTAGAGCTGCCAGGCACAAAGGCTGCTTTGTTTCCAAAGGGGGAGAGAGGCCCCAAATCATGTTGCTTCCAGCTGTTTTTGAAGCTAAGAAACAACTCGCTCTGCCAGGTACTCTTACAGCCTTCAGGGAACACCTCTTACGAAGGCCTGTGAAAAGCAGTTTCTTGGCAGGCCTGATCTGGCTGAGGTAGAACTTCTGCTCTGGGTGTGCTCCATTGCCCTAGAGCTGAAAGGCCCAAAGGGCTGCCTTGTTTCCAAAGGGGGAGAGAGGCCCCAAAGCATCTTGCTTCCACCTCTTGGGAAGCTAAGAAACAACTGGCTGTGCCCAGTGCTCTTATAGCCTAAGAGAACATCTCTTATCAAGGCCTGTGAAACGCACTGTCTAGGCAGGCCTGATCTGGAAGAAGTAGAACTTCGGCTCTGGTTGTGCTCCATTGCCCTAGAGCTGCCAGACCCAACGTGCTGCCTTGTTTCCAAAGGGGCAGAGAGGCCCCAAAGCGTCTTGCTTCCAGCTGTTTGGGAAACAAGGAAACAACTGGCTCTGCACCGTGCTCTCACAGCCTACCGGGAACGTCACATACAAAGGCCTCTGAAACGCAGTTCCTTGGCAGGCCTGATCTGGCTGAAGTAGGACTTCTGCTCTGGGTGTGCTCCATTGGCCTAGAGCTGAAAGGCCCAAAGGTCGCCCTTGTTGGCAAAGGGGCAGGGAGCCCCCAAAGCATCTTGCTTCCAGCTCTTTGGGAAGCTAAGAAACAAATGGCTCTGCCCAGTGCTCTAATAGAGTACCGGGAACATCTCTTACCAAAGCCTTTGAAACGCAGTTTCTTGGCAGGCCTTATCTGGCTGAGGTAGAACTTCTGCTCTGGGTGTGCTCCATTGGCCTAGAGCTGCCTGGCCCATAGGGCCGCCTTGTTTGCAAAGGGGATGAGAGGCCCCAAAGCATCTTGCTTCCAGCTCTTCGGGAAGCTAAGAAACATCTGGCATTGCCCAGTGCTCTTACAGCCTACCGGGAACATCTCTTACCAAGGCCTGTGAAACGCAGTTTGTTGGTGGCCTGAACTGGCCCAAGTAGAACTTCTGCTCTGGGTGTGCTCCACTGGCCTAGAGCTACCTGCCCCAAAGGGCTGCCTTGAGTCCAAAGTGAGAGAGTGGCACCAAAGCTTCTTGCTTCCAGCTCTTCGGGAAGCTAAGAAACATCTGGCGTTGCCCAGTGCTCTTACAGCCTACCGGGAACATCTCTTACCAAGGCCTGTGAAACGCCGTTTCCTGGCAGGCCTGATTTGGCTGAAGTAGAACTTCTGCTCTGGGTGTGCTCCATTGCCCTAGAGCTGCCAGGCCCACGGTGCTGCCTTGTTTCCAAAGGGGCAGAGAGGCCCCAAAGCATCTTGCTTCCAGCTCTCTGGGAAGCTAAGAACCAACTCGCTCTGCCCCGTGCTCTTACAGCCTACCGGGAACATGTCTTTGAAAGGCCTGTGAAACGCAGTTTCTTGGCAGGCCTCATCTGGCTGAAGTAGAACTCCGGCTCTGGGTGTGCTCCATTGCCCTAGAGCTGCCAGGCCCAAAGTGCTGCCCTGTTTCCAAGGGGCAGAGAGGCCCAAAGCATCTTGCTTCCCGGTCTTTGCGAAGCTAAGAAACAACTGGCTCTGCCCAGTGCTCTTACACCTACCGCGAACATCTCTTACCAAGGCCTGTCAAACGCTGTTTCTTTGCAGGCCTGATCAGGCTGAAGTAGAACTCCTGCTCTGCGTGTGCTCCATTGGCCTAGAGCTTCCCGACCCAAAAGGCTGCCTTGTTCCCAAACGGGCAGAGGGGTCCCAAGCATCTTGCTTCCAGCTTTTCAGGAAGGTAAGAAACAACTGGCTCTGCCCAGTGCTCTTACGGCCTACCGGGAACATCTCTTACCAAGGCCTGTGAAACGCAGTTTCCTGGCAGGCCTGATCTGGCTGAAGTAGAACTTCTGCTCTGGGTGTGCTCCATTGCCCTAGAGCTGCCAGGCCCAAAGGGCTGCCTTGTTTCCAAAGACGGAGAGTGGACCCAAAGCATCTTGCTCCCAGCTCTTCGGGAAGCTAAGAAACAGCTGGCTCTGCCCAGTGCTCTTACAGCCTAAGAGAACATCTCTTTGAAAGGCCTGTGAAACGCAGTTTCTTGGCAGGCCTGACCTGGCTGAAGTAGAACTTCTGTTCTGGTTGTGCTACATAGGCCTAGAGCTACCAGGACCTAAGGGCTGCCTTGTTTCCAAAGGGTGAGAGAGGCCCCAAAGCATCTTGCCTCCAGCACTTTGGGAAGCTAAAAAACAACTGGTTCTGCCCAGTGCTCTCACAGCCTACCGTGAACATCTCTTACCAAGGGCTGTGAAACGCAGTTTCTGGGCAGGACTGATCTGCCTGAAGTAGAACTTCTGCTGTGGGTGTGCTCCATTGGCCTAGAGCTGCCAGGCCCAAACGGCTGCCTTGTGTCCAAAGGGAGAGAGAGGCCCCAAGGCATCTTGCTTCCAGCTCTGTGGGAAGCTAAAGCAACTGGCTCTCCACAGTGCTCTCACAGCCTACCGGGAACATCTCTTACCAAGGCCTGTGAAACGCAGTTTCTTGGCAGGCCTGATCTGGCTGAAGTAGAACTCCTGCTCTGGGCGTGCTACTTTGGCCTAGAGCTGCCAGGCCCAAAGGGCCGCCTTGTTTCCAAAGGGGCTGAGAGTCCCCAAAGCATCTTGCTTCCAAATCATTGGGAAGCTAAGAAACAACTGGCTCTGCACAGTGCTCTCACAGCCTACCGGCAACGTGACAGAGAAAGGCCTGTGAGACGCAGTTTCTTGGAAGGCCTGATCTGGCTGAGGTAGAACTTGTGCTCTGGGTGTGCTACTTTGGCCTAGAGCTGCCAGGCACAAAGGCTGCTTTGTTTCCAAAGGGGGAGAGAGGCCCCAAATCATGTTGCTTCCAGCTGTTTTTGAAGCTAAGAAACAACTCGCTCTGCCAGGTACTCTTACAGCCTTCCGGGAACACCTCTTACGAAGGCCTGTGAAAAGCAGTTTCTTGGCAGGCCTCATCTGGCTGAGGTAGAACTTCTGCTCTGGGTGTGCTCCATTGCCCTAGAGCTGAAAGGCCCAAAGGGCTGCCTTGTTTCCAAAGGGGGAGAGAGGCCCCAAAGCATCTTGCTTCCACCTCTTGGGAAGCTAAGAAACAACTGGCTGTGCCCAGTGCTCTTATAGCCTAAGAGAACATCTCTTATCAAGGCCTGTGAAACGCACTGTCTAGGCAGGCCTGATCTGGAAGAAGTAGAACTTCGGCTCTGGTTGTGCTCCATTGCCCTAAGCTGCCAGACCCAACGTGCTGCCTTGTTTCCAAAGGGGCAGAGAGGCCCCAAAGCATCTTGCTTCCAGCTCTTTGGGAAGCTAAGAAACAAATGGCTCTGCCCAGTGCTCTAACAGAGTACCGGGAACATCTCTTACCAAAGCCTTTGAAACGCAGTTTCTTGGCAGGCCTTATCTGGCTGAGGTAGAACTTCTGCTCTGGGTGTGCTCCATTGGCCTAGAGCTGCCTGGCCCATAGGGCCGCCTTGTTTGCAAAGGGGATGAGAGGCCCCAAAGCATCTTGCTTCCAGCTCTTCGGGAAGCTAAGAAACATCTGGCGTTGCCCAGTGCTCTTACAGCCTACCGGGAACATCTCTTACCAAGGCCTGTGAAACGCAGTTTGTTGGTGGCCTGAACTGGCCCAAGTAGAACTTCTGCTCTGGGTGTGCTCCACTGGCCTAGAGCTACCTGCCCCAAAGGGCTGCCTTGAGTCCAAAGTGAGAGAGTGGCACCAAAGCTTCTTGCTTCCAGCTCTTCGGGAAGCTAAGAAACATCTGGCGTTGCCCAGTGCTCTTACAGCCTACCGGGAACATCTCTTACCAAGGCCTGTGAAACGCCGTTTCCTGGCAGGCCTGATTTGGCTGAAGTAGAACTTCTGCTCTGGGTGTGCTCCATTGCCCTAGAGCTGCCAGGCCCAAGGTGCTGCCTTGTTTCCAAAGGGGCAGAGAGGCCCCAAAGCATCTTGCTTCCAGCTCTCTGGGAAGCTAACAACCAACTCGCTCTGCCCCGTGCTCTTACAGCCTACCGGGAACATGTCTTTGAAAGGCCTGTGAAACGCAGTTTCTTGGCAGGCCTCATCTGGCTGAAGTAGAACTCCGGCTCTGGGTGTGCTCCATTGCCCTAGAGCTGCCAGGCCCCAAGTGCTGCCCTGTTTCCAAGGGGCAGAGAGGCCCAAAGCATCTTGCTTCCCGGTCTTTGCGAAGCTAAGAAACAACTGGCTCTGCCCAGTGCTCTTACACCTACCGCGAACATCTCTTACCAAGGCCTGTCAAACGCTGTTTCTTTGCAGGCCTGATCAGGCTGAAGTAGAACTCCTGCTCTGCGTGTGCTCCATTGGCCTAGAGCTTCCCGACCCAAAAGGCTGCCTTGTTCCCAAACGGGCAGAGGGGTCCCAAGCATCTTGCTTCCAGCTTTTCAGGAAGGTAAGAAACAACTGGCTCTGCCCAGTGCTCTTACGGCCTACCGGGAACATCTCTTACCAAGGCCTGTGAAACGCAGTTTCCTGGCAGGCCTGATCTGGCTGAAGTAGAACTTCTGCTCTGGGTGTGCTCCATTGCCCTAGAGCTGCCAGGCCCAAAGGGCTGCCTTGTTTCCAAAGACGGAGAGTGGACCCAAAGCATCTTGCTCCCAGCTCTTCGGGAAGCTAAGAAACAGCTGGCTCTGCCCAGTGCTCTTACAGCCTAAGAGAACATCTCTTTGAAAGGCCTGTGAAACGCAGTTTCTTGGCAGGCCTGACCTGGCTGAAGTAGAACTTCTGTTCTGGTTGTGCTACATAGGCCTAGAGCTACCAGGACCTAAGGGCTGCCTTGTTTCCAAAGGGTGAGAGAGGCCCCAAAGCATCTTGCCTCCAGCACTTTGGGAAGCTAAAAAACAACTGGTTCTGCCCAGTGCTCTCACAGCCTACCGTGAACATCTCTTACCAAGGGCTGTGAAACGCAGTTTCTGGGCAGGACTGATCTGCCTGAAGTAGAACTTCTGCTGTGGGTGTGCTCCATTGGCCTAGAGCTGCCAGGCCCAAACGGCTGCCTTGTGTCCAAAGGGAGAGAGAGGCCCCAAGGCATCTTGCTTCCAGCTCTGTGGGAAGCTAAAGCAACTGGCTCTCCACAGTGCTCTCACAGCCTACCGGGAACATCTCTTACCAAGGCCTGTGAAACGCAGTTTCTTGGCAGGCCTGATCTGGCTGAAGTAGAACTCCTGCTCTGGGCGTGCTGCTTTGCCTAGAGCTGCCAGGCCCAAAGGGCCGCCTTGTTTCCAAAGGGGCTGAGAGTCCCCAAAGCATCTTGCTTCCAAATCTTTGGGAAGCTAAGAAACAACTGGCTCTGCACAGTGCTCTCACAGCCTACCGGCAACGTGACAGAGAAAGGCCTGTGAGACGCAGTTTCTTGGAAGGCCTGATCTGGCTGAGGTAGAACTCGTGCTCTGGGTGTGCTACTTTGGCCTAGAGCTGCCAGGCACAAAGGCTGCTTTGTTTCCAAAGGGGGAGAGAGGCCCCAAATCATGTTGCTTCCAGCTGTTTTTGAAGCTAAGAAACAACTCGCTCTGCCAGGTACTCTTACAGCCTTCCGGGAACACCTCTTACGAAGGCCTGTGAAAAGCAGTTTCTTGGCAGGCCTGATCTGGCTGAGGTAGAACTTCTGCTCTGGGTGTGCTCCATTGCCCTAGAGCTGAAAGGCCCAAAGGGCTGCCTTGTTTCCAAAGGGGGAGAGAGGCCCCAAAGCATCTTGCTTCCACCTCTTGGGAAGCTAAGAAACAACTGGCTGTGCCCAGTGCTCTTATAGCCTAAGAGAACATCTCTTATCAAGGCCTGTGAAACGCACTGTCTAGGCAGGCCTGATCTGGAAGAAGTAGAACTTCGGCTCTGGTTGTGCTCCATTGCCCTAGAGCTGCCAGACCCAACGTGCTGCCTTGTTTCCAAAGGGGCAGAGAGGCCCCAAAGCATCTTGCTTCCAGCTCTTTGGGAAGCTAAGAAACAAATGGCTCTGCCCAGTGCTCTAACAGAGTACCGGGAACATCTCTTACCAAAGCCTTTGAAACGCAGTTTCTTGGCAGGCCTTATCTGGCTGAGGTAGAACTTCTGCTCTGGGTGTGCTCCATTGGCCTAGAGCTGCCTGGCCCATAGGGCCGCCTTGTTTGCAAAGGGGATGAGAGGCCCCAAAGCATCTTGCTTCCAGCTCTTCGGGAAGCTAAGAAACATCTGGCGTTGCCCAGTGCTCTTACAGCCTACCGGGAACATCTCTTACCAAGGCCTGTGAAACGCAGTTTGTTGGTGGCCTGAACTGGCCCAAGTAGAACTTCTGCTCTGGGTGTGCTCCACTGGCCTAGAGCTACCTGCCCCAAAGGGCTGCCTTGAGTCCAAAGTGAGAGAGTGGCACCAAAGCTTCTCGCTTCCAGCTCTTCGGGAAGCTAAGAAACATCTGGCGTTGCCCAGTGCTCTTACAGCCTACCGGGAACATCTCTTACCAAGGCCTGTGAAACGCCGTTTCCTGGCAGGCCTGATTTGGCTGAAGTAGAACTTCTGCTCTGGGTGTGCTCCATTGCCCTAGAGCTGCCAGGCCCAAGGTGCTGCCTTGTTTCCAAAGGGGCAGAGAGGCCCCAAAGCATCTTGCTTCCAGCTCTCTGGGAAGCTAAGAACCAACTCGCTCTGCCCCGTGCTCTTACAGCCTACCGGGAACATGTCTTTGAAAGGCCTGTGAAACGCAGTTTCTTGGCAGGCCTCATCTGGCTGAAGTAGAACTCCGGCTCTGGGTGTGCTCCATTGCCCTAGAGCTGCCAGGCCCAAAGTGCTGCCCTGTTTCCAAGGGGCAGAGAGGCCCAAATCATCTTGCTTCCCGGTCTTTGCGAAGCTAAGAAACAACTGGCTCTGCCCAGTGCTCTTACACCTACCGCGAACATCTCTTACCAAGGCCTGTCAAACGCTGTTTCTTTGCAGGCCTGATCAGGCTGAAGTAGAACTCCTGCTCTGCGTGTGCTCCATTGGCCTAGAGCTTCCCGACCCAAAAGGCTGCCTTGTTCCCAAACGGGCAGAGGGGTCCCAAGCATCTTGCTTCCAGCTTTTCAGGAAGGTAAGAAACAACTGGCTCTGCCCAGTGCTCTTACAGCCTACCGGGAACATCTCTTACCAAGGCCTGTGAAACGCAGTTTCCTGGCAGGCCTGATCTGGCTGAAGTAGAACTTCTGCTCTGGGTGTGCTCCATTGCCCTAGAGCTGCCAGGCCCAAAGGGCTGCCTTGTTTCCAAAGACGGAGAGTGGACCCAAAGCATCTTGCTCCCAGCTCTTCGGGAAGCTAAGAAACAGCTGGCTCTGCCCAGTGCTCTTACAGCCTAAGAGAACATCTCTTTGAAAGGCCTGTGAAACGCAGTTTCTTGGCAGGCCTGACCTGGCTGAAGTAGAACTTCTGTTCTGGTTGTGCTACATAGGCCTAGAGCTACCAGGACCTAAGGGCTGCCTTGTTTCCAAAGGGTGAGAGAGGCCCCAAAGCATCTTGCCTCCAGCACTTTGGGAAGCTAAAAAACAACTGGTTCTGCCCAGTGCTCTCACAGCCTACCGTGAACATCTCTTACCAAGGGCTGTGAAACGCAGTTTCTGGGCAGGACTGATCTGCCTGAAGTAGAACTTCTGCTGTGGGTGTGCTCCATTGGCCTAGAGCTGCCAGGCCCAAACGGCTGCCTTGTGTCCAAAGGGAGAGAGAGGCCCCAAGGCATCTTGCTTCCAGCTCTGTGGGAAGCTAAAGCAACTGGCTCTCCACAGTGCTCTCACAGCCTACCGGGAACATCTCTTACCAAGGCCTGTGAAACGCAGTTTCTTGGCAGGCCTGATCTGGCTGAAGTAGAACTCCTGCTCTGGGCGTGCTGCTTTGCCTAGAGCTGCCAGGCCCAAAGGGCCGCCTTGTTTCCAAAGGGGCTGAGAGTCCCCAAAGCATCTTGCTTCCAAATCTTTGGGAAGCTAAGAAACAACTGGCTCTGCACAGTGCTCTCACAGCCTACCGGCAACGTGACAGAGAAAGGCCTGTGAGACGCAGTTTCTTGGAAGGCCTGATCTGGCTGAGGTAGAACTCGTGCTCTGGGTGTGCTACTTTGGCCTAGAGCTGCCAGGCACAAAGGCTGCTTTGTTTCCAAAGGGGGAGAGAGGCCCCAAATCATGTTGCTTCCAGCTGTTTTTGAAGCTAAGAAACAACTCGCTCTGCCAGGTACTCTTACAGCCTTCCGGGAACACCTCTTACGAAGGCCTGTGAAAAGCAGTTTCTTGGCAGGCCTGATCTGGCTGAGGTAGAACTTCTGCTCTGGGTGTGCTCCATTGCCCTAGAGCTGAAAGGCCCAAAGGGCTGCCTTGTTTCCAAAGGGGGAGAGAGGCCCCAAAGCATCTTGCTTCCACCTCTTGGGAAGCTAAGAAACAACTGGCTGTGCCCAGTGCTCTTATAGCCTAAGAGAACATCTCTTATCAAGGCCTGTGAAACGCACTGTCTAGGCAGGCCTGATCTGGAAGAAGTAGAACTTCGGCTCTGGTTGTGCTCCATTGCCCTAGAGCTGCCAGACCCAACGTGCTGCCTTGTTTCCAAAGGGGCAGAGAGGCCCCAAAGCATCTTGCTTCCAGCTCTTTGGGAAGCTAAGAAACAAATGGCTCTGCCCAGTGCTCTAACAGAGTACCGGGAACATCTCTTACCAAAGCCTTTGAAACGCAGTTTCTTGGCAGGCCTTATCTGGCTGAGGTAGAACTTCTGCTCTGGGTGTGCTCCATTGGCCTAGAGCTGCCTGGCCCATAGGGCCGCCTTGTTTGCAAAGGGGATGAGAGGCCCCAAAGCATCTTGCTTCCAGCTCTTCGGGAAGCTAAGAAACATCTGGCGTTGCCCAGTGCTCTTACAGCCTACCGGGAACATCTCTTACCAAGGCCTGTGAAACGCAGTTTGTTGGTGGCCTGAACTGGCCCAAGTAGAACTTCTGCTCTGGGTGTGCTCCACTGGCCTAGAGCTACCTGCCCCAAAGGGCTGCCTTGAGTCCAAAGTGAGAGAGTGGCACCAAAGCTTCTCGCTTCCAGCTCTTCGGGAAGCTAAGAAACATCTGGCGTTGCCCAGTGCTCTTACAGCCTACCGGGAACATCTCTTACCAAGGCCTGTGAAACGCCGTTTCCTGGCAGGCCTGATTTGGCTGAAGTAGAACTTCTGCTCTGGGTGTGCTCCATTGCCCTAGAGCTGCCAGGCCCAAGGTGCTGCCTTGTTTCCAAAGGGGCAGAGAGGCCCCAAAGCATCTTGCTTCCAGCTCTCTGGGAAGCTAAGAACCAACTCGCTCTGCCCCGTGCTCTTACAGCCTACCGGGAACATGTCTTTGAAAGGCCTGTGAAACGCAGTTTCTTGGCAGGCCTCATCTGGCTGAAGTAGAACTCCGGCTCTGGGTGTGCTCCATTGCCCTAGAGCTGCCAGGCCCAAAGTGCTGCCCTGTTTCCAAGGGGCAGAGAGGCCCAAAGCATCTTGCTTCCCGGTCTTTGCGAAGCTAAGAAACAACTGGCTCTGCCCAGTGCTCTTACACCTACCGCGAACATCTCTTACCAAGGCCTGTCAAACGCTGTTTCTTTGCAGGCCTGATCAGGCTGAAGTAGAACTCCTGCTCTGCGTGTGCTCCATTGGCCTAGAGCTTCCCGACCCAAAAGGCTGCCTTGTTCCCAAACGGGCAGAGGGGTCCCAAGCATCTTGCTTCCAGCTTTTCAGGAAGGTAAGAAACAACTGGCTCTGCCCAGTGCTCTTACAGCCTACCGGGAACATCTCTTACCAAGGCCTGTGAAACGCAGTTTCCTGGCAGGCCTGATCTGGCTGAAGTAGAACTTCTGCTCTGGGTGTGCTCCATTGCCCTAGAGCTGCCAGGCCCAAAGGGCTGCCTTGTTTCCAAAGACGGAGAGTGGACCCAAAGCATCTTGCTCCCAGCTCTTCGGGAAGCTAAGAAACAGCTGGCTCTGCCCAGTGCTCTTACAGCCTAAGAGAACATCTCTTTGAAAGGCCTGTGAAACGCAGTTTCTTGGCAGGCCTGACCTGGCTGAAGTAGAACTTCTGTTCTGGTTGTGCTACATAGGCCTAGAGCTACCAGGACCTAAGGGCTGCCTTGTTTCCAAAGGGTGAGAGAGGCCCCAAAGCATCTTGCCTCCAGCACTTTGGGAAGCTAAAAAACAACTGGTTCTGCCCAGTGCTCTCACAGCCTACCGTGAACATCTCTTACCAAGGGCTGTGAAACGCAGTTTCTGGGCAGGACTGATCTGCCTGAAGTAGAACTTCTGCTGTGGGTGTGCTCCATTGGCCTAGAGCTGCCAGGCCCAAACGGCTGCCTTGTGTCCAAAGGGAGAGAGAGGCCCCAAGGCATCTTGCTTCCAGCTCTGTGGGAAGCTAAAGCAACTGGCTCTCCACAGTGCTCTCACAGCCTACCGGGAACATCTCTTACCAAGGCCTGTGAAACGCAGTTTCTTGGCAGGCCTGATCTGGCTGAAGTAGAACTCCTGCTCTGGGCGTGCTACTTTGGCCTAGAGCTGCCAGGCCCAAAGGGCCGCCTTGTTTCCAAAGGGGCTGAGAGTCCCCAAAGCATCTTGCTTCCAAATCTTTGGGAAGCTAAGAAACAACTGGCTCTGCACAGTGCTCTCACAGCCTACCGGCAACGTGACAGAGAAAGGCCTGTGAGACGCAGTTTCTTGGAAGGCCTGATCTGGCTGAGGTAGAACTTGTGCTCTGGGTGTGCTACTTTGGCCTAGAGCTGCCAGGCACAAAGGCTGCTTTGTTTCCAAAGGGGGAGAGAGGCCCCAAATCATGTTGCTTCCAGCTGTTTTTGAAGCTAAGAAACAACTCGCTCTGCCAGGTACTCTTACAGCCTTCCGGGAACACCTCTTACGAAGGCCTGTGAAAAGCAGTTTCTTGGCAGGCCTGATCTGGCTGAGGTAGAACTTCTGCTCTGGGTGTGCTCCATTGCCCTAGAGCTGAAAGGCCCAAAGGGCTGCCTTGTTTCCAAAGGGGGAGAGAGGCCCCAAAGCATCTTGCTTCCACCTCTTGGGAAGCTAAGAAACAACTGGCTGTGCCCAGTGCTCTTATAGCCTAAGAGAACATCTCTTATCAAGGCCTGGGAAACGCACTGTCTAGGCAGGCCTGATCTGGAAGAAGTAGAACTTCGGCTCTGGTTGTGCTCCATTGCCCTAGAGCTGCCAGACCCAACGTGCTGCCTTGTTTCCAAAGGGGCAGAGAGGCCCCAAAGCGTCTTGCTTCCAGCTGTTTGGGAAACAAGGAAACAACTGGCTCTGCACCGTGCTCTCACAGCCTACCGGGAACGTCACATACAAAGGCCTCTGAAACGCAGTTCCTTGGCAGGCCTGATCTGGCTGAAGTAGGACTTCTGCTCTGGGTGTGCTCCATTGGCCTAGAGCTGAAATGCCCAAAGGTCGCCCTTGTTGGCAAAGGGGCAGGGAGCCCCCAAAGCATCTTGCTTCCAGCTCTTTGGGAAGCTAAGAAACAAATGGCTCTGCCCAGTGCTCTAACAGAGTACCGGGAACATCTCTTACCAAAGCCTTTGAAACGCAGTTTCTTGGCAGGCCTTATCTGGCTGAGGTAGAACTTCTGCTCTGGGTGTGCTCCATTGGCCTAGAGCTGCCTGGCCCAAAGGTCGGCCTTGTTTGCAAAGGGGATGAGAGGCCCCAAAGCATCTTCTTCCAGCTCTTCGGGAAGCTAAGAAACATCTGGCGTTGCCCAGTGCTCTTACAGCCTACCGGGAACATCTCTTACCAAGGCCTGTGAAACGCAGTTTGTTGGTGGCCTGAACTGGCAGAAGTAGAACTTCTGCTCTGGGTGTGCTCCATTGGCCTAGAGCTGCCTGGCCCATAGGGCCGCCTTGTTTGCAAAGGGGATGAGAGGCCCCAAAGCATCTTGCTTCCAGCTCTTCGGGAAGCTAAGAAACATCTGGCGTTGCCCAGTGCTCTTACAGCCTACCGGGAACATCTCTTACCAAGGCCTGTGAAACGCAGTTTGTTGGTGGCCTGAACTGGCCCAAGTAGAACTTCTGCTCTGGGTGTGCTCCACTGGCCTAGAGCTACCTGCCCCAAAGGGCTGCCTTGAGTCCAAAGTGAGAGAGTGGCACCAAAGCTTCTTGCTTCCAGCTCTTCGGGAAGCTAAGAAACATCTGGCGTTGCCCAGTGCTCTTACAGCCTACCGGGAACATCTCTTACCAAGGCCTGTGAAACGCCGTTTCCTGGCAGGCCTGATTTGGCTGAAGTAGAACTTCTGCTCTGGGTGTGCTCCATTGCCCTAGAGCTGCCAGGCCCAAGGTGCTGCCTTGTTTCCAAAGGGGCAGAGAGGCCCCAAAGCATCTTGCTTCCAGCTCTCTGGGAAGCTAAGAACCAACTCGCTCTGCCCCGTGCTCTTACAGCCTACCGGGAACATGTCTTTGAAAGGCCTGTGAAACGCAGTTTCTTGGCAGGCCTCATCTGGCTGAAGTAGAACTCCGGCTCTGGGTGTGCTCCATTGCCCTAGAGCTGCCAGGCCCAAAGTGCTGCCCTGTTTCCAAGGGGCAGAGAGGCCCAAAGCATCTTGCTTCCCGGTCTTTGCGAAGCTAAGAAACAACTGGCTCTGCCCAGTGCTCTTACACCTACCGCGAACATCTCTTACCAAGGCCTGTCAAACGCTGTTTCTTTGCAGGCCTGATCAGGCTGAAGTAGAACTCCTGCTCTGCGTGTGCTCCATTGGCCTAGAGCTTCCCGACCCAAAAGGCTGCCTTGTTCCCAAACGGGCAGAGGGGTCCCAAGCATCTTGCTTCCAGCTTTTCAGGAAGGTAAGAAACAACTGGCTCTGCCCAGTGCTCTTACAGCCTACCGGGAACATCTCTTACCAAGGCCTGTGAAACGCAGTTTCCTGGCAGGCCTGATCTGGCTGAAGTAGAACTTCTGCTCTGGGTGTGCTCCATTGCCCTAGAGCTGCCAGGCCCAAAGGGCTGCCTTGTTTCCAAAGACGGAGAGTGGACCCAAAGCATCTTGCTCCCAGCTCTTCGGGAAGCTAAGAAACAGCTGGCTCTGCCCAGTGCTCTTACAGCCTAAGAGAACATCTCTTTGAAAGGCCTGTGAAACGCAGTTTCTTGGCAGGCCTGACCTGGCTGAAGTAGAACTTCTGTTCTGGTTGTGCTACATAGGCCTAGAGCTACCAGGACCTAAGGGCTGCCTTGTTTCCAAAGGGTGAGAGAGGCCCCAAAGCATCTTGCCTCCAGCACTTTGGGAAGCTAAAAAACAACTGGTTCTGCCCAGTGCTCTCACAGCCTACCGTGAACATCTCTTACCAAGGGCTGTGAAACGCAGTTTCTGGGCAGGACTGATCTGCCTGAAGTAGAACTTCTGCTGTGGGTGTGCTCCATTGGCCTAGAGCTGCCAGGCCCAAACGGCTGCCTTGTGTCCAAAGGGAGAGAGAGGCCCCAAGGCATCTTGCTTCCAGCTCTGTGGGAAGCTAAAGCAACTGGCTCTCCACAGTGCTCTCACAGCCTACCGGGAACATCTCTTACCAAGGCCTGTGAAACGCAGTTTCTTGGCAGGCCTGATCTGGCTGAAGTAGAACTCCTGCTCTGGGCGTGCTACTTTGGCCTAGAGCTGCCAGGCCCAAAGGGCCGCCTTGTTTCCAAAGGGGCTGAGAGTCCCCAAAGCATCTTGCTTCCAAATCTTTGGGAAGCTAAGAAACAACTGGCTCTGCACAGTGCTCTCACAGCCTACCGGCAACGTGACAGAGAAAGGCCTGTGAGACGCAGTTTCTTGGAAGGCCTGATCTGGCTGAGGTAGAACTTGTGCTCTGGGTGTGCTACTTTGGCCTAGAGCTGCCAGGCACAAAGGCTGCTTTGTTTCCAAAGGGGGAGAGAGGCCCCAAATCATGTTGCTTCCAGCTGTTTTTGAAGCTAAGAAACAACTCGCTCTGCCAGGTACTCTTACAGCCTTCCGGGAACACCTCTTACGAAGGCCTGTGAAAAGCAGTTTCTTGGCAGGCCTGATCTGGCTGAGGTAGAACTTCTGCTCTGGGTGTGCTCCATTGCCCTAGAGCTGAAAGGCCCAAAGGGCTGCCTTGTTTCCAAAGGGGGAGAGAGGCCCCAAAGCATCTTGCTTCCACCTCTTGGGAAGCTAAGAAACAACTGGCTGTGCCCAGTGCTCTTATAGCCTAAGAGAACATCTCTTATCAAGGCCTGGGAAACGCACTGTCTAGGCAGGCCTGATCTGGAAGAAGTAGAACTTCGGCTCTGGTTGTGCTCCATTGCCCTAGAGCTGCCAGACCCAACGTGCTGCCTTGTTTCCAAAGGGGCAGAGAGGCCCCAAAGCGTCTTGCTTCCAGCTGTTTGGGAAACAAGGAAACAACTGGCTCTGCACCGTGCTCTCACAGCCTACCGGGAACGTCACATACAAAGGCCTCTGAAACGCAGTTCCTTGGCAGGCCTGATCTGGCTGAAGTAGGACTTCTGCTCTGGGTGTGCTCCATTGGCCTAGACCTGAAAGGCCCAAAGGTCGCCCTTGTTGGCAAAGGGGCAGGGAGCCCCCAAAGCATCTTGCTTCCAGCTCTTTGGGAAGCTAAGAAACAAATGGCTCTGCCCAGTGCTCTAACAGAGTACCGGGAACATCTCTTACCAAAGCCTTTGAAACGCAGTTTCTTGGCAGGCCTTATCTGGCTGAGGTAGAACTTCTGCTCTGGGTGTGCTCCATTGGCCTAGAGCTGCCTGGCCCAAAGGTCGGCCTTGTTTGCAAAGGGGATGAGAGGCCCCAAAGCATCTTGCTTCCAGCTCTTCGGGAAGCTAAGAAACATCTGGCGTTGCCCAGTGCTCTTACAGCCTACCGGGAACATCTCTTACCAAGGCCTGTGAAACGCCGTTTCCTGGCAGGCCTGATTTGGCTGAAGTAGAACTTCTGCTCTGGGTGTGCTCCATTGCCCTAGAGCTGCCAGGCCCAAGGTGCTGCCTTGTTTCCAAAGGGGCAGAGAGGCCCCAAAGCATCTTGCTTCCAGCTCTCTGGGAAGCTAAGAACCAACTCGCTCTGCCCCGTGCTCTTACAGCCTACCGGGAACATGTCTTTGAAAGGCCTGTGAAACGCAGTTTCTTGGCAGGCCTCATCTGGCTGAAGTAGAACTCCGGCTCTGGGTGTGCTCCATTGCCCTAGAGCTGCCAGGCCCAAAGTGCTGCCCTGTTTCCAAGGGGCAGAGAGGCCCAAAGCATCTTGCTTCCCGGTCTTTGCGAAGCTAAGAAACAACTGGCTCTGCCCAGTGCTCTTACACCTACCGCGAACATCTCTTACCAAGGCCTGTCAAACGCTGTTTCTTTGCAGGCCTGATCAGGCTGAAGTAGAACTCCTGCTCTGCGTGTGCTCCATTGGCCTAGAGCTTCCCGACCCAAAAGGCTGCCTTGTTCCCAAACGGGCAGAGGGGTCCCAAGCATCTTGCTTCCAGCTTTTCAGGAAGGTAAGAAACAACTGGCTCTGCCCAGTGCTCTTACAGCCTACCGGGAACATCTCTTACCAAGGCCTGTGAAACGCAGTTTCCTGGCAGGCCTGATCTGGCTGAAGTAGAACTTCTGCTCTGGGTGTGCTCCATTGCCCTAGAGCTGCCAGGCCCAAAGGGCTGCCTTGTTTCCAAAGACGGAGAGTGGACCCAAAGCATCTTGCTCCCAGCTCTTCGGGAAGCTAAGAAACAGCTGGCTCTGCCCAGTGCTCTTACAGCCTAAGAGAACATCTCTTTGAAAGGCCTGTGAAACGCAGTTTCTTGGCAGGCCTGACCTGGCTGAAGTAGAACTTCTGTTCTGGTTGTGCTACATAGGCCTAGAGCTACCAGGACCTAAGGGCTGCCTTGTTTCCAAAGGGTGAGAGAGGCCCCAAAGCATCTTGCCTCCAGCACTTTGGGAAGCTAAAAAACAACTGGTTCTGCCCAGTGCTCTCACAGCCTACCGTGAACATCTCTTACCAAGGGCTGTGAAACGCAGTTTCTGGGCAGGACTGATCTGCCTGAAGTAGAACTTCTGCTGTGGGTGTGCTCCATTGGCCTAGAGCTGCCAGGCCCAAAAGGCTGCCTTGTGTCCAAAGGGAGAGAGAGGCCCCAAGGCATCTTGCTTCCAGCTCTGTGGGAAGCTAAAGCAACTGGCTCTCCACAGTGCTCTCACAGCCTACCGGGAACATCTCTTACCAAGGCCTGTGAAACGCAGTTTCTTGGCAGGCCTGATCTGGCTGAAGTAGAACTCCTGCTCTGGGCGTTCTACTTTGGCCTAGAGCTGCCAGGCCCAAAGGGCCGCCTTGTTTCCAAAGGGGCTGAGAGTCCCCAAAGCATCTTGCTTCCAAATCTTTGGGAAGCTAAGAAACAACTGGCTCTGCACAGTGCTCTCACAGCCTACCGGCAACGTGACAGAGAAAGGCCTGTGAGACGCAGTTTCTTGGAAGGCCTGATCTGGCTGAGGTAGAACTTGTGCTCTGGGTGTGCTACTTTGGCCTAGAGCTGCCAGGCACAAAGGCTGCTTTGTTTCCAAAGGGGGAGAGAGGCCCCAAATCATGTTGCTTCCAGCTGTTTTTGAAGCTAAGAAACAACTCGCTCTGCCAGGTACTCTTACAGCCTTCCGGGAACACCTCTTACGAAGGCCTGTGAAAAGCAGTTTCTTGGCAGGCCTGATCTGGCTGAGGTAGAACTTCTGCTCTGGGTGTGCTCCATTGCCCTAGAGCTGAAAGGCCCAAAGGGCTGCCTTTATTTCCAAAGTGTGAGAGAGGCCCCAAAGCATCTTGCTTCCTGCTCTCTGGGAAGCTAAAACAACTGGCTCTGCACAGTGCTCTCAAAGCCAACCGGGAACGTCACATACAAAGGCCTGTGAAACGCAGCTTCTTGACAGGCCTTATCTGGCTGAGGTAGAACTTGTGCTCTGGGTGTGCTACTTTGGCCTAGAGCTGCCAGGCACAAAGGCTGCTTTGTTTCCAAAGGGGGAGAGAGGCCCCAAATCATGTTGCTTCCAGCTGTTTTTGAAGCTAAGAAACAACTCGCTCTGCCAGGTACTCTTACAGCCTTCCGGGAACACCTCTTACGAAGGCCTGTGAAAAGCAGTTTCTTGGCAGGCCTGATCTGGCTGAGGTAGATCTTCTGCTCTGGGTGTGCTCCATTGCCCTAGAGCTGAAAGGCCCAAAGGGCTGCCTTGTTTCCAAAGGGGGAGAGAGGCCCCAAAGCATCTTGCTTCCACCTCTTGGGAAGCTAAGAAACAACTGGCTGTGCCCAGTGCTCTTATAGCCTAAGAGAACATCTCTTATCAAGGCCTGGGAAACGCACTGTCTAGGCAGGCCTGATCTGGAAGAAGTAGAACTTCGGCTCTGGTTGTGCTCCATTGCCCTAGAGCTGCCAGACCCAACGTGCTGCCTTGTTTCCAAAGGGGCAGAGAGGCCCCAAAGCGTCTTGCTTCCAGCTGTTTGGGAAACAAGGAAACAACTGGCTCTGCACCGTGCTCTCACAGCCTACCGGGAACGTCACATACAAAGGCCTCTGAAACGCAGTTCCTTGGCAGGCCTGATCTGGCTGAAGTAGGACTTCTGCTCTGGGTGTGCTCCATTGGCCTAGAGCTGAAAGGCCCAAAGGTCGCCCTTGTTGGCAAAGGGGCAGGGAGCCCCCAAAGCATCTTGCTTCCAGCTCTTTGGGAAGCTAAGAAACAAATGGCTCTGCCCAGTGCTCTAACGGAGTAGCGGGAACATCTCTTACCAAAGCATTTGAAACGCAGTTTCTTGGCAGGCCTTATCTGGCTGAGGTAGAACTTCTGCTCTGGGTGTGCTCCATTGGCCTAGAGCTGCCTGGCCCAAAGGTCGGCCTTGTTTGCAAAGGGGATGAGAGGCCCCAAAGCATCTTGCTTCCAGCTCTTCGGGAAGCTAAGAAACATCTGGCGTTGCCCAGTGCTCTTACAGCCTACCGGGAACATCTCTTACCAAGGCCTGTGAAACGCAGTTTGTTGGTGGCCTGAACTGGCCGAAGTAGAACTTCTGCTCTGGGTGTTCTCCATTGGCCTAGAGCTGCCTGGCCCATAGGGCCGCCTTGTTTGCAAAGGGGATGAGAGGCCCCAAAGCATCTTGCTTCCAGCTCTTCGGGAAGCTAAGAAACATCTGGCGTTGCCCAGGGCTCTTACAGCCTACCGGGAACATCTCCTACCAAGGCCTGTGAAACGCAGTTTGTTGGTGGCCTGAACTGGCCCAAGTAGAACTTCTGCTCTGGGTGTGCTCCACTGGGCTAGAGCTACCTGCCCCAAAGGGCTGCCTTGAGTCCAAAGTGAGAGTGTGGCACCAAAGCTTCTCGCTTCCAGCTCTTCGGGAAGCTAAGAAACATCTGGCATTGCCCAGTGCTCTTACAGCCTACCGGGAACATCTCTTACCAAGGCCTGTGAAACGCCGTTTCCTGGCAGGCCTGATTTGGCTGAAGTAGAACTTCTGCTCTGGGTGTGCTCCATTGCCCTAGAGCTGCCAGGCCCAAGGTGCTGCCTTGTTTCCAAAGGGGCAGAGAGGCCCCAAAGCATCTTGCTTCCAGCTCTCTGGGAAGCTAAGAACCAACTCGCTCTGCCCCGTGCTCTTACAGCCTACCGGGAACATGTCTTTGAAAGGCCTGTGAAACGCAGTTTCTTGGCAGGCCTCATCTGGCTGAAGTAGAACTCCGGCTCTGGGTGTGCTCCATTGCCCTAGAGCTGCCAGGCCCAAAGTGCTGCCCTGTTTCCAAGGGGCAGAGAGGCCCAAAGCATCTTGCTTCCCGGTCTTTGCGAAGCTAAGAAACAACTGGCTCTGCCCAGTGCTCTTACACCTACCGCGAACATCTCTTACCAAGGCCTGTCAAACGCTGTTTCTTTGCAGGCCTGATCAGGCTGAAGTAGAACTCCTGCTCTGCGTGTGCTCCATTGGCCTAGAGCTTCCCGACCCAAAAGGCTGCCTTGTTCCCAAACGGGCAGAGGGGTCCCAAGCATCTTGCTTCCAGCTTTTCAGGAAGGTAAGAAACAACTGGCTCTGCCCAGTGCTCTTACAGCCTACCGGGAACATCTCTTACCAAGGCCTGTGAAACGCAGTTTCCTGGCAGGCCTGATCTGGCTGAAGTAGAACTTCTGCTCTGGGTGTGCTCCATTGCCCTAGAGCTGCCAGGCCCAAAGGGCTGCCTTGTTTCCAAAGACGGAGAGTGGACCCAAAGCATCTTGCTCCCAGCTCTTCGGGAAGCTAAGAAACAGCTGGCTCTGCCCAGTGCTCTTACAGCCTAAGAGAACATCTCTTTGAAAGGCCTGTGAAACGCAGTTTCTTGGCAGGCCTGACCTGGCTGAAGTAGAACTTCTGTTCTGGTTGTGCTACATAGGCCTAGAGCTACCAGGACCTAAGGGCTGCCTTGTTTCCAAAGGGTGAGAGAGGCCCCAAAGCATCTTGCCTCCAGCACTTTGGGAAGCTAAAAAACAACTGGTTCTGCCCAGTGCTCTCACAGCCTACCGTGAACATCTCTTACCAAGGGCTGTGAAACGCAGTTTCTGGGCAGGACTGATCTGCCTGAAGTAGAACTTCTGCTGTGGGTGTGCTCCATTGGCCTAGAGCTGCCAGGCCCAAACGGCTGCCTTGTGTCCAAAGGGAGAGAGAGGCCCCAAGGCATCTTGCTTCCAGCTCTGTGGGAAGCTAAAGCAACTGGCTCTCCACAGTGCTCTCACAGCCTACCGGGAACATCTCTTACCAAGGCCTGTGAAACGCAGTTTCTTGGCAGGCCTGATCTGGCTGAAGTAGAACTCCTGCTCTGGGCGTGCTACTTTGGCCTAGAGCTGCCAGGCCCAAAGGGCCGCCTTGTTTCCAAAGGGGCTGAGAGTCCCCAAAGCATCTTGCTTCCAAATCTTTGGGAAGCTAAGAAACAACTGGCTCTGCACAGTGCTCTCACAGCCTACCGGCAACGTGACAGAGAAAGGCCTGTGAGACGCAGTTTCTTGGAAGGCCTGATCTGGCTGAGGTAGAACTTGTGCTCTGGGTGTGCTACTTTGGCCTAGAGCTGCCAGGCACAAAGGCTGCTTTGTTTCCAAAGGGGGAGAGAGGCCCCAAATCATGTTGCTTCCAGCTGTTTTTGAAGCTAAGAAACAACTCGCTCTGCCAGGTACTCTTACAGCCTTCCGGGAACACCTCTTACGAAGGCCTGTGAAAAGCAGTTTCTTGGCAGGCCTCATCTGGCTGAGGTAGAACTTCTGCTCTGGGTGTGCTCCATTGCCCTAGAGCTGAAAGGCCCAAAGGGCTGCCTTGTTTCCAAAGGGGGAGAGAGGCCCCAAAGCATCTTGCTTCCACCTCTTGGGAAGCTAAGAAACAACTGGCTGTGCCCAGTGCTCTTATAGCCTAAGAGAACATCTCTTATCAAGGCCTGGGAAACGCACTGTCTAGGCAGGCCTGATCTGGAAGAAGTAGAACTTCGGCTCTGGTTGTGCTCCATTGCCCTAGAGCTGCCAGACCCAACGTGCTGCCTTGTTTCCAAAGGGGCAGAGAGGCCCCAAAGCGTCTTGCTTCCAGCTGTTTGGGAAACAAGGAAACAACTGGCTCTGCACCGTGCTCTCACAGCCTACCGGGAACGTCACATACAAAGGCCTCTGAAACGCAGTTCCTTGGCAGGCCTGATCTGGCTGAAGTAGGACTTCTGCTCTGGGTGTGCTCCATTGGCCTAGAGCTGAAAGGCCCAAAGGTCGCCCTTGTTGGCAAAGGGGCAGGGAGCCCCCAAAGCATCTTGCTTCCAGCTCTTTGGGAAGCTAAGAAACAAATGGCTCTGCCCAGTGCTCTAACAGAGTAGCGGGAACATCTCTTACCAAAGCCTTTGAAACGCAGTTTCTTGGCAGGCCTTATCTGGCTGAGGTAGAACTTCTGCTCTGGGTGTGCTCCATTGGCCTAGAGCTGTCTGGCCCAAAGGTCGGCCTTGTTTGCAAAGGGGATGAGAGGCCCCAAAGCATCTTGATTCCAGCTCTTCGGGAAGCTAAGAAACATCTGGCGTTGCCCAGTGCTCTTACAGCCTACCGGGAACATCTCTTACCAAGGCATGTGAAACGCAGTTTGTTGGTGGCCTGAACTGGCCCAAGTAGAACTTCTGCTCTGGGTGTGCTCCACTGGCCTAGAGCTACCTGCCCCAAAGGGCTGCCTTGAGTCCAAAGTGAGAGAGTGGCACCAAAGCTTCTTGCTTCCAGCTCTTCGGGAAGCTAAGAAACATCTGGCGTTGCCCAGTGCTCTTACAGCCTACCGGGAACATCTCTTACCAAGGCCTGTGAAACGCCGTTTCCTGGCAGGCCTGATTTGGCTGAAGTAGAACTTCTGCTCTGGGTGTGCTCCATTGCCCTAGAGCTGCCAGGCCCAAGGTGCTGCCTTGTTTCCAAAGGGTGAGAGAGGCCCCAAAGCATCTTGCTTCCAGCTCTCTGGGAAGCTAAGAACCAACTCGCTCTGCCCCGTGCTCTTACAGCCTACCGGGAACATGTCTTTGAAAGGCCTGTGAAACGCAGTTTCTTGGCAGGCCTCATCTGGCTGAAGTAGAACTCCGGCTCTGGGTGTGCTCCATTGCCCTAGAGCTGCCAGGCCCAAAGTGCTGCCCTGTTTCCAAGGGGCAGAGAGGCCCAAAGCATCTTGCTTCCCGGTCTTTGCGAAGCTAAGAAACAACTGGCTCTGCCCAGTGCTCTTACACCTACCGGGAACATCTCTTACCAAGGCCTGTCAAACGCTGTTTCTTTGCAGGCCTGATCAGGCTGAAGTAGAACTCCTGCTCTGCGTGTGCTCCATTGGCCTAGAGCTTCCCGACCCAAAAGGCTGCCTTGTTCCCAAACGGGCAGAGGGGTCCCAAGCATCTTGCTTCCAGCTTTTCAGGAAGGTAAGAAACAACTGGCTCTGCCCAGTGCTCTTACAGCCTACCGGGAACATCTCTTACCAAGGCCTGTGAAACGCAGTTTCCTGGCAGGCCTGATCTGGCTGAAGTAGAACTTCTGCTCTGGGTGTGCTCCATTGCCCTAGAGCTGCCAGGCCCAAAGGGCTGCCTTGTTTCCAAAGACGGAGAGTGGACCCAAAGCATCTTGCTCCCAGCTCTTCGGGAAGCTAAGAAACAGCTGGCTCTGCCCAGTGCTCTTACAGCCTAAGAGAACATCTCTTTGAAAGGCCTGTGAAACGCAGTTTCTTGGCAGGCCTGACCTGGCTGAAGTAGAACTTCTGTTCTGGTTGTGCTACATAGGCCTAGAGCTACCAGGACCTAAGGGCTGCCTTGTTTCCAAAGGGTGAGAGAGGCCCCAAAGCATCTTGCCTCCAGCACTTTGGGAAGCTAAAAAACAACTGGTTCTGCCCAGTGCTCTCACAGCCTACCGGGAACATCTCTTACCAAGGCCTGTGAAATGCAGTTTCTTGGCAGGCCTGATCTGGCTGAAGTAGAACTCCTGCTCTGGGCGTGCTACTTTGGCCTAGAGCAGCCAGGCCCAAAGGGCCGCCTTGTTTCCAAAGGGGCTGAGAGTCCCCAACGCATCTTGCTTCCAAATCTATGGGAAGCTAAGAAACAACTGGCTCTGCACAGTGCTCTCACAGCCTACCGGCAACGTGACAGAGAAAGGCCTGTGAGACGCAGTTTCTTGGAAGGCCTGATCTGGCTGAGGTAGAACTTGTGCTCTGGGTGTACTCCATTGGCCTAGGGCTGCCAGGCCCAAAGGGCTGCCTTTATTTCCAAAGTGTGAGAGAGGCCCCAAAGCATCTTGCTTCCTGCTCTCTGGGAAGCTAAAACAACTGGCTCTGCACAGTGCTCTCAAAGCCAACCGGGAACGTCACATACAAAGGCCTGTGAAACGCAGCTTCTTGACAGGCCTTATCTGGCTGAGGTAGAACTTGTGCTCTGGGTGTGCTACTTTGGCCTAGAGCTGCCAGGCACAAAGGCTGCTTTGCTTCCAAAGGGGGAGAGAGGCCCCAAATCATATTGCTTCCAGCTGTTTTTGAAGCTAAGAAACAACTCGCTCTGCCAGGTACTCTTACAGCCTTCCGGGAACACCTCTTACGAAGGCCTGTGAAAAGCAGTTTCTTGGCAGGCCTGATCTGGCTGAGGTAGATCTTCTGCTCTGGGTGTGCTCCATTGCCCTAGAGCTGAAAGGCCCAAAGGGCTGCCTTGTTTCCAAAGGGGGAGAGAGGCCCCAAAGCATCTTGCTTCCACCTCTTGGGAAGCTAAGAAACAACTGGCTGTGCCCAGTGCTCTTATAGCCTAAGAGAACATCTCTTATCAAGGCCTGGGAAACGCACTGTCTAGGCAGGCCTGATCTGGAAGAAGTAGAACTTCGGCTCTGGTTGTGCTCCATTGCCCTAGAGCTGCCAGACCCAACGTGCTGCCTTGTTTCCAAAGGGGCAGAGAGGCCCCAAAGCGTCTTGCTTCCAGCTGTTTGGGAAACAAGGAAACAACTGGCTCTGCACCGTGCTCTCACAGCCTACCGGGAACGTCACATACAAAGGCCTCTGAAACGCAGTTCCTTGGCAGGCCTGATCTGGCTGAAGTAGGACTTCTGCTCTGGGTGTGCTCCATTGGCCTAGAGCTGAAAGGCCCAAAGGTCGCCCTTGTTGGCAAAGGGGCAGGGAGCCCCCAAAGCATCTTGCTTCCAGCTCTTTGGGAAGCTAAGAAACAAATGGCTCTGCCCAGTGCTCTAACAGAGTAGCGGGAACATCTCTTACCAAAGCATTTGAAACGCAGTTTCTTGGCAGGCCTTATCTGGCTGAGGTAGAACTTCTGCTCTGGGTGTGCTCCATTGGCCTAGAGCTGCCTGGCCCAAAGGTCGGCCTTGTTTGCAAAGGGGATGAGAGGCCCCAAAGCATCTTGCTTCCAGCTCTTCGGGAAGCTAAGAAACATCTGGCGTTGCCCAGGGCTCTTACAGCCTACCGGGAACATCTCCTACCAAGGCCTGTGAAACGCAGTTTGTTGGTGGCCTGAACTGGCCCAAGTAGAACTTCTGCTCTGGGTGTGCTCCACTGGGCTAGAGCTACCTGCCCCAAAGGGCTGCCTTGAGTCCAAAGTGAGAGAGTGGCACCAAAGCTTCTCGCTTCCAGCTCTTCGGGAAGCTAAGAAACATCTGGCGTTGCCCAGTGCTCTTACAGCCTACCGGGAACATCTCTTACCAAGGCCTGTGAAACGCCGTTTCCTGGCAGGCCTGATTTGGCTGAAGTAGAACTTCTGCTCTGGGTGTGCTCCATTGCCCTAGAGCTGCCAGGCCCAAGGTGCTGCCTTGTTTCCAAAGGGGCAGAGAGGCCCCAAAGCATCTTGCTTCCAGCTCTCTGGGAAGCTAAGAACCAACTCGCTCTGCCCCGTGCTCTTACAGCCTACCGGGAACATGTCTTTGAAAGGCCTGTGAAACGCAGTTTCTTGGCAGGCCTCATCTGGCTGAAGTAGAACTCCGGCTCTGGGTGTGCTCCATTGCCCTAGAGCTGCCAGGCCCAAAGTGCTGCCCTGTTTCCAAGGGGCAGAGAGGCCCAAAGCATCTTGCTTCCCGGTCTTTGCGAAGCTAAGAAACAACTGGCTCTGCCCAGTGCTCTTACACCTACCGCGAACATCTCTTACCAAGGCCTGTCAAACGCTGTTTCTTTGCAGGCCTGATCAGGCTGAAGTAGAACTCCTGCTCTGCGTGTGCTCCATTGGCCTAGAGCTTCCCGACCCAAAAGGCTGCCTTGTTCCCAAACGGGCAGAGGGGTCCCAAGCATCTTGCTTCCAGCTTTTCAGGAAGGTAAGAAACAACTGGCTCTGCCCAGTGCTCTTACAGCCTACCGGGAACATCTCTTACCAAGGCCTGTGAAACGCAGTTTCCTGGCAGGCCTGATCTGGCTGAAGTAGAACTTCTGCTCTGGGTGTGCTCCATTGCCCTAGAGCTGCCAGGCCCAAAGGGCTGCCTTGTTTCCAAAGACGGAGAGTGGACCCAAAGCATCTTGCTCCCAGCTCTTCGGGAAGCTAAGAAACAGCTGGCTCTGCCCAGTGCTCTTACAGCCTAAGAGAACATCTCTTTGAAAGGCCTGTGAAACGCAGTTTCTTGGCAGGCCTGACCTGGCTGAAGTAGAACTTCTGTTCTGGTTGTGCTACATAGGCCTAGAGCTACCAGGACCTAAGGGCTGCCTTGTTTCCAAAGGGTGAGAGAGGCCCCAAAGCATCTTGCCTCCAGCACTTTGGGAAGCTAAAAAACAACTGGTTCTGCCCAGTGCTCTCACAGCCTACCGTGAACATCTCTTACCAAGGGCTGTGAAACGCAGTTTCTGGGCAGGACTGATCTGCCTGAAGTAGAACTTCTGCTGTGGGTGTGCTCCATTGGCCTAGAGCTGCCAGGCCCAAAAGGCTGCCTTGTGTCCAAAGGGAGAGAGAGGCCCCAAGGCATCTTGCTTCCAGCTCTGTGGGAAGCTAAAGCAACTGGCTCTCCACAGTGCTCTCACAGCCTACCGGGAACATCTCTTACCAAGGCCTGTGAAACGCAGTTTCTTGGCAGGCCTGATCTGGCTGAAGTAGAACTCCTGCTCTGGGCGTGCTACTTTGGCCTAGAGCTGCCAGGCCCAAAGGGCCGCCTTGTTTCCAAAGGGGCTGAGAGTCCCCAAAGCATCTTGCTTCCAAATCTTTGGGAAGCTAAGAAACAACTGGCTCTGCACAGTGCTCTCACAGCCTACCGGCAACGTGACAGAGAAAGGCCTGTGAGACGCAGTTTCTTGGAAGGCCTGATCTGGCTGAGGTAGAACTTGTGCTCTGGGTGTGCTACTTTGGCCTAGAGCTGCCAGGCACAAAGGCTGCTTTGTTTCCAAAGGGGGAGAGAGGCCCCAAATCATGTTGCTTCCAGCTGTTTTTGAAGCTAAGAAACAACTCGCTCTGCCAGGTACTCTTACAGCCTTCCGGGAACACCTCTTACGAAGGCCTGTGAAAAGCAGTTTCTTGGCAGGCCTGATCTGGCTGAGGTAGAACTTCTGCTCTGGGTGTGCTCCATTGCCCTAGAGCTGAAAGGCCCAAAGGGCTGCCTTGTTTCCAAAGGGGGAGAGAGGCCCCAAAGCATCTTGCTTCCACCTCTTGGGAAGCTAAGAAACAACTGGCTGTGCCCAGTGCTCTTATAGCCTAAGAGAACATCTCTTATCAAGGCCTGGGAAACGCACTGTCTAGGCAGGCCTGATCTGGAAGAAGTAGAACTTCGGCTCTGGTTGTGCTCCATTGCCCTAGAGCTGCCAGACCCAACGTGCTGCCTTGTTTCCAAAGGGGCAGAGAGGCCCCAAAGCGTCTTGCTTCCAGCTGTTTGGGAAACAAGGAAACAACTGGCTCTGCACCGTGCTCTCACAGCCTACCGGGAACGTCACATACAAAGGCTTCTGAAACGCAGTTCCTTGGCAGGCCTGATCTGGCTGAAGTAGGACTTCTGCTCTGGGTGTGCTCCATTGGCCTAGAGCTGAAAGGCCCAAAGGTCGCCCTTGTTGGCAAAGGGGCAGGGAGCCCCCAAAGCATCTTGCTTCCAGCTCTTTGGGAAGCTAAGAAACAAATGGCTCTGCCCAGTGCTCTAACAGAGTAGCGGGAACATCTCTTACCAAAGCCTTTGAAACGCAGTTTCTTGGCAGGCCTTATCTGGCTGAGGTAGAACTTCTGCTCTGGGTGTGCTCCATTGGCCTAGAGCTGTCTGGCCCAAAGGTCGGCCTTGTTTGCAAAGGGGATGAGAGGCCCCAAAGCATCTTGATTCCAGCTCTTCGGGAAGCTAAGAAACATCTGGCGTTGCCCAGTGCTCTTACAGCCTACCGGGAACATCTCTTACCAAGGCATGTGAAACGCAGTTTGTTGGTGGCCTGAACTGGCCCAAGTAGAACTTCTGTTCTGGGTGTGCTCCACTGGCCTAGAGCTACCTGCCCCAAAGGGCTGCCTTGAGTCCAAAGTGAGAGAGTGGCACCAAAGCTTCTTGCTTCCAGCTCTTCGGGAAGCTAAGAAACATCTGGCGTTGCCCAGTGCTCTTACAGCCTACCGGGAACATCTCTTACCAAGGCCTGTGAAACGCCGTTTCCTGGCAGGCCTGATTTGGCTGAAGTAGAACTTCTGCTCTGGGTGTGCTCCATTGCCCTAGAGCTGCCAGGCCCAAGGTGCTGCCTTGTTTCCAAAGGGTGAGAGAGGCCCCAAAGCATCTTGCTTCCAGCTCTCTGGGAAGCTAAGAACCAACTCGCTCTGCCCCGTGCTCTTACAGCCTACCGGGAACATGTCTTTGAAAGGCCTGTGAAACGCAGTTTCTTGGCAGGCCTCATCTGGCTGAAGTAGAACTCCGGCTCTGGGTGTGCTCCATTGCCCTAGAGCTGCCAGGCCCAAAGTGCTGCCCTGTTTCCAAGGGGCAGAGAGGCCCAAAGCATCTTGCTTCCCGGTCTTTGCGAAGCTAAGAAACAACTGGCTCTGCCCAGTGCTCTTACACCTACCGGGAAAATCTCTTACCAAGGCCTGTCAAACGCTGTTTCTTTGCAGGCCTGATCAGGCTGAAGTAGAACTCCTGCTCTGCGTGTGCTCCATTGGCCTAGAGCTTCCCGACCCAAAAGGCTGCCTTGTTCCCAAACGGGCAGAGGGGTCCCAAGCATCTTGCTTCCAGCTTTTCAGGAAGGTAAGAAACAACTGGCTCTGCCCAGTGCTCTTACAGCCTACCGGGAACATCTCTTACCAAGGCCTGTGAAACGCAGTTTCCTGGCAGGCCTGATCTGGCTGAAGTAGAACTTCTGCTCTGGGTGTGCTCCATTGCCCTAGAGCTGCCAGGCCCAAAGGGCTGCCTTGTTTCCAAAGACGGAGAGTGGACCCAAAGCATCTTGCTCCCAGCTCTTCGGGAAGCTAAGAAACAGCTGGCTCTGCCCAGTGCTCTTACAGCCTAAGAGAACATCTCTTTGAAAGGCCTGTGAAACGCAGTTTCTTGGCAGGCCTGACCTGGCTGAAGTAGAACTTCTGTTCTGGTTGTGCTACATAGGCCTAGAGCTACCAGGACCTAAGGGCTGCCTTGTTTCCAAAGGGTGAGAGAGGCCCCAAAGCATCTTGCCTCCAGCACTTTGGGAAGCTAAAAAACAACTGGTTCTGCCCAGTGCTCTCACAGCCTACCGGGAACATCTCTTACCAAGGCCTGTGAAATGCAGTTTCTTGGCAGGCCTGATCTGGCTGAAGTAGAACTCCTGCTCTGGGCGTGCTACTTTGGCCTAGAGCAGCCAGGCCCAAAGGGCCGCCTTGTTTCCAAAGGGGCTGAGAGTCCCCAACGCATCTTGCTTCCAAATCTATGGGAAGCTAAGAAACAACTGGCTCTGCACAGTGCTCTCACAGCCTACCGGCAACGTGACAGAGAAAGGCCTGTGAGACGCAGTTTCTTGGAAGGCCTGATCTGGCTGAGGTAGAACTTGTGCTCTGGGTGTACTCCATTGGCCTAGGGCTGCCAGGCCCAAAGGGCTGCCTTTATTTCCAAAGTGTGAGAGAGGCCCCAAAGCATCTTGCTTCCTGCTCTCTGGGAAGCTAAAACAACTGGCTCTGCACAGTGCTCTCAAAGCCAACCGGGAACGTCACATACAAAGGCCTGTGAAACGCAGCTTCTTGACAGGCCTTATCTGGCTGAGGTAGAACTTGTGCTCTGGGTGTGCTACTTTGGCCTAGAGCTGCCAGGCACAAAGGCTGCTTTGCTTCCAAAGGGGGAGAGAGGCCCCAAATCATATTGCTTCCAGCTGTTTTTGAAGCTAAGAAACAACTCGCTCTGCCAGGTACTCTTACAGCCTTCCGGGAACACCTCTTACGAAGGCCTGTGAAAAGCAGTTTCTTGGCAGGCCTGATCTGGCTGAGGTAGATCTTCTGCTCTGGGTGTGCTCCATTGCCCTAGAGCTGAAAGGCCCAAAGGGCTGCCTTGTTTCCAAAGGGGGAGAGAGGCCCCAAAGCATCTTGCTTCCACCTCTTGGGAAGCTAAGAAACAACTGGCTGTGCCCAGTGCTCTTATAGCCTAAGAGAACATCTCTTATCAAGGCCTGGGAAACGCACTGTCTAGGCAGGCCTGATCTGGAAGAAGTAGAACTTCGGCTCTGGTTGTGCTCCATTGCCCTAGAGCTGCCAGACCCAACGTGCTGCCTTGTTTCCAAAGGGGCAGAGAGGCCCCAAAGCGTCTTGCTTCCAGCTGTTTGGGAAACAAGGAAACAACTGGCTCTGCACCGTGCTCTCACAGCCTACCGGGAACGTCACATACAAAGGCCTCTGAAACGCAGTTCCTTGGCAGGCCTGATCTGGCTGAAGTAGGACTTCTGCTCTGGGTGTGCTCCATTGGGCTAGAGCTGAAAGGCCCAAAGGTCGCCCTTGTTGGCAAAGGGGCAGGGAGCCCCCAAAGCATCTTGCTTCCAGCTCTTTGGGAAGCTAAGAAACAAATGGCTCTGCCCAGTGCTCTAACAGAGTAGCGGGAACATCTCTTACCAAAGCCTTTGAAACGCAGTTTCTTGGCAGGCCTTATCTGGCTGAGGTAGAACTTCTGCTCTGGGTGTGCTCCATTGGCCTAGAGCTGCCTGGCCCAAAGGTCGGCCTTGTTTGCAAAGGGGATGAGAGGCCCCAAAGCATCTTGCTTCCAGCTCTTCGGGAAGCTAAGAAACATCTGGCGTTGCCCAGTGCTCTTACAGCCTACCGGGAACATCTCTTACCAAGGCCTGTGAAACGCAGTTTGTTGGTGGCCTGAACTGGCCGAAGTAGAACTTCTGCTCTGGGTGTGCTCCATTGGCCTAGAGCTGCCTGGCCCATAGGGCCGCCTTGTTTGCAAAGGGGATGAGAGGCCCCAAAGCATCTTGCTTCCAGCTCTTCGGGAAGCTAAGAAACATCTGGCGTTGCCCAGGGCTCTTACAGCCTACCGGGAACATCTCCTACCAAGGCCTGTGAAACGCAGTTTGTTGGTGGCCTGAACTGGCCCAAGTAGAACTTCTGCTCTGGGTGTGCTCCACTGGGCTAGAGCTACCTGCCCCAAAGGGCTGCCTTGAGTCCAAAGTGAGAGAGTGGCACCAAAGCTTCTCGCTTCCAGCTCTTCGGGAAGCTAAGAAACATCTGGCGTTGCCCAGTGCTCTTACAGCCTACCGGGAACATCTCTTACCAAGGCCTGTGAAACGCCGTTTCCTGGCAGGCCTGATTTGGCTGAAGTAGAACTTCTGCTCTGGGTGTGCTCCATTGCCCTAGAGCTGCCAGGCCCAAGGTGCTGCCTTGTTTCCAAAGGGGCAGAGAGGCCCCAAAGCATCTTGCTTCCAGCTCTCTGGGAAGCTAAGAACCAACTCGCTCTGCCCCGTGCTCTTACAGACTACCGGGAACATGTCTTTGAAAGGCCTGTGAAATGCAGTTTCTTGGCAGGCCTCATCTGGCTGAAGTAGAACTCCGGCTCTGGGTGTGCTCCATTGCCCTAGAGCTGCCAGGCCCAAAGTGCTGCCCTGTTTCCAAGGGGCAGAGAGGCCCAAAGCATCTTGCTTCCCGGTCTTTGCGAAGCTAAGAAACAACTGGCTCTGCCCAGTGCTCTTACACCTACCGCGAACATCTCTTACCAAGGCCTGTCAAACGCTGTTTCTTTGCAGGCCTGATCAGGCTGAAGTAGAACTCCTGCTCTGCGTGTGCTCCATTGGCCTAGAGCTTCCCGACCCAAAAGGCTGCCTTGTTCCCAAACGGGCAGAGGGGTCCCAAGCATCTTGCTTCCAGCTTTTCAGGAAGGTAAGAAACAACTGGCTCTGCCCAGTGCTCTTACAGCCTACGGGGAACATCTCTTACCAAGGCCTGTGAAACGCAGTTTCCTGGCAGGCCTGATCTGGCTGAAGTAGAACTTCTGCTCTGGGTGTGCTCCATTGCCCTAGAGCTGCCAGGCCCAAAGGGCTGCCTTGTTTCCAAAGACGGAGAGTGGACCCAAAGCATCTTGCTCCCAGCTCTTCGGGAAGCTAAGAAACAGCTGGCTCTGCCCAGTGCTCTTACAGCCTAAGAGAACATCTCTTTGAAAGGCCTGTGAAACGCAGTTTCTTGGCAGGCCTGACCTGGCTGAAGTAGAACTTCTGTTCTGGTTGTGCTACATAGGCCTAGAGCTACCAGGACCTAAGGGCTGCCTTGTTTCCAAAGGGTGAGAGAGGCCCCAAAGCATCTTGCCTCCAGCACTTTGGGAAGCTAAGAAACAACTGGTTCTGCCCAGTGCTCTCACAGCCTACCGTGAACATCTCTTACCAAGGGCTGTGAAACGCAGTTTCTGGGCAGGACTGATCTGCCTGAAGTAGAACTTCTGCTGTGGGTGTGCTCCATTGGCCTAGAGCTGCCAGGCCCAAACGGCTGCCTTGTGTCCAAAGGGAGAGAGAGGCCCCAAGGCATCTTGCTTCCAGCTCTGTGGGAAGCTAAAGCAACTGGCTCTCCACAGTGCTCTCACAGCCTACCGGGAACATCTCTTACCAAGGCCTGTGAAACGCAGTTTCTTGGCAGGCCTGATCTGGCTGAAGTAGAACTCCTGCTCTGGGCGTGCTACTTAGGCCTAGAGCTGCCAGGCCCAAAGGGCCGCCTTGTTTCCAAAGGGGCTGAGAGTCCCCAAAGCATCTTGCTTCCAAATCTTTGGGAAGCTAAGAAACAACTGGCTCTGCACAGTGCTCTCACAGCCTACCGGCAACGTGACAGAGAAAGGCCTGTGAGACGCAGTTTCTTGGAAGGCCTGATCTGGCTGAGGTAGAACTTGTGCTCTGGGTGTGCTACTTTGGCCTAGAGCTGCCAGGCACAAAGGCTGCTTTGTTTCCAAAGGGGGAGAGAGGCCCCAAATCATGTTGCTTCCAGCTGTTTTTGAAGCTAAGAAACAACTCGCTCTGCCAGGTACTCTTACAGCCTTCCGGGAACACCTCTTACGAAGGCCTGTGAAAAGCAGTTTCTTGGCAGGCCTCATCTGGCTGAGGTAGAACTTCTGCTCTGGGTGTGCTCCATTGCCCTAGAGCTGAAAGGCCCAAAGGGCTGCCTTGTTTCCAAAGGGGGAGAGAGGCCCCAAAGCATCTTGCTTCCACCTCTTGGGAAGCTAAGAAACAACTGGCTGTGCCCAGTGCTCTTATAGCCTAAGAGAACATCTCTTATCAAGGCCTGGGAAACGCACTGTCTAGGCAGGCCTGATCTGGAAGAAGTAGAACTTCGGCTCTGGTTGTGCTCCATTGCCCTAGAGCTGCCAGACCCAACGTGCTGCCTTGTTTCCAAAGGGGCAGAGAGGCCCCAAAGCGTCTTGCTTCCAGCTGTTTGGGAAACAAGGAAACAACTGGCTCTGCACCGTGCTCTCACAGCCTACCGGGAACGTCACATACAAAGGCCTCTGAAACGCAGTTCCTTGGCAGGCCTGATCTGGCTGAAGTAGGACTTCTGCTCTGGGTGTGCTCCATTGGCCTAGAGCTGAAAGGCCCAAAGGTCGCCCTTGTTGGCAAAGGGGCAGGGAGCCCCCAAAGCATCTTGCTTCCAGCTCTTTGGGAAGCTAAGAAACAAATGGCTCTGCCCAGTGCTCTAACAGAGTAGCGGGAACATCTCTTACCAAAGCCTTTGAAACGCAGTTTCTTGGCAGGCCTTATCTGGCTGAGGTAGAACTTCTGCTCTGGGTGTGCTCCATTGGCCTAGAGCTGTCTGGCCCAAAGGTCGGCCTTGTTTGCAAAGGGGATGAGAGGCCCCAAAGCATCTTGATTCCAGCTCTTCGGGAAGCTAAGAAACATCTGGCGTTGCCCAGTGCTCTTACAGCCTACCGGGAACATCTCTTACCAAGGCATGTGAAACGCAGTTTGTTGGTGGCCTGAACTGGCCCAAGTAGAACTTCTGCTCTGGGTGTGCTCCACTGGCCTAGAGCTACCTGCCCCAAAGGGCTGCCTTGAGTCCAAAGTGAGAGAGTGGCACCAAAGCTTCTTGCTTCCAGCTCTTCGGGAAGCTAAGAAACATCTGGCGTTGCCCAGTGCTCTTACAGCCTACCGGGAACATCTCTTACCAAGGCCTGTGAAACGCCGTTTCCTGGCAGGCCTGATTTGGCTGAAGTAGAACTTCTGCTCTGGGTGTGCTCCATTGCCCTAGAGCTGCCAGGCCCAAGGTGCTGCCTTGTTTCCAAAGGGTGAGAGAGGCCCCAAAGCATCTTGCTTCCAGCTCTCTGGGAAGCTAAGAACCAACTCGCTCTGCCCCGTGCTCTTACAGCCTACCGGGAACATGTCTTTGAAAGGCCTGTGAAACGCAGTTTCTTGGCAGGCCTCATCTGGCTGAAGTAGAACTCCGGCTCTGGGTGTGCTCCATTGCCCTAGAGCTGCCAGGCCCAAAGTGCTGCCCTGTTTCCAAGGGGCAGAGAGGCCCAAAGCATCTTGCTTCCCGGTCTTTGCGAAGCTAAGAAACAACTGGCTCTGCCCAGTGCTCTTACACCTACCGCGAACATCTCTTACCAAGGCCTGTCAAACGCTGTTTCTTTGCAGGCCTGATCAGGCTGAAGTAGAACTCCTGCTCTGCGTGTGCTCCATTGGCCTAGAGCTTCCCGACCCAAAAGGCTGCCTTGTTCCCAAACGGGCAGAGGGGTCCCAAGCATCTTGCTTCCAGCTTTTCAGGAAGGTAAGAAACAACTGGCTCTGCCCAGTGCTCTTACAGCCTACCGGGAACATCTCTTACCAAGGCCTGTGAAACGCAGTTTCCTGGCAGGCCTGATCTGGCTGAAGTAGAACTTCTGCTCTGGGTGTGCTCCATTGCCCTAGAGCTGCCAGGCCCAAAGGGCTGCCTTGTTTCCAAAGACGGAGAGTGGACCCAAAGCATCTTGCTCCCAGCTCTTCGGGAAGCTAAGAAACAGCTGGCTCTGCCCAGTGCTCTTACAGCCTAAGAGAACATCTCTTTGAAAGGCCTGTGAAACGCAGTTTCTTGGCAGGCCTGACCTGGCTGAAGTAGAACTTCTGTTCTGGTTGTGCTACATAGGCCTAGAGCTACCAGGACCTAAGGGCTGCCTTGTTTCCAAAGGGTGAGAGAGGCCCCAAAGCATCTTGCCTCCAGCACTTTGGGAAGCTAAAAAACAACTGGTTCTGCCCAGTGCTCTCACAGCCTACCGGGAACATCTCTTACCAAGGCCTGTGAAATGCAGTTTCTTGGCAGGCCTGATCTGGCTGAAGTAGAACTCCTGCTCTGGGCGTGCTACTTTGGCCTAGAGCAGCCAGGCCCAAAGGGCCGCCTTGTTTCCAAAGGGGCTGAGAGTCCCCAACGCATCTTGCTTCCAAATCTATGGGAAGCTAAGAAACAACTGGCTCTGCACAGTGCTCTCACAGCCTACCGGCAACGTGACAGAGAAAGGCCTGTGAGACGCAGTTTCTTGGAAGGCCTGATCTGGCTGAGGTAGAACTTGTGCTCTGGGTGTACTCCATTGGCCTAGGGCTGCCAGGCCCAAAGGGCTGCCTTTATTTCCAAAGTGTGAGAGAGGCCCCAAAGCATCTTGCTTCCTGCTCTCTGGGAAGCTAAAACAACTGGCTCTGCACAGTGCTCTCAAAGCCAACCGGGAACGTCACATACAAAGGCCTGTGAAACGCAGCTTCTTGACAGGCCTTATCTGGCTGAGGTAGAACTTGTGCTCTGGGTGTGCTACTTTGGCCTAGAGCTGCCAGGCACAAAGGCTGCTTTGCTTCCAAAGGGGGAGAGAGGCCCCAAATCATATTGCTTCCAGCTGTTTTTGAAGCTAAGAAACAACTCGCTCTGCCAGGTACTCTTACAGCCTTCCGGGAACACCTCTTACGAAGGCCTGTGAAAAGCAGTTTCTTGGCAGGCCTGATCTGGCTGAGGTAGATCTTCTGCTCTGGGTGTGCTCCATTGCCCTAGAGCTGAAAGGCCCAAAGGGCTGCCTTGTTTCCAAAGGGGGAGAGAGGCCCCAAAGCATCTTGCTTCCACCTCTTGGGAAGCTAAGAAACAACTGGCTGTGCCCAGTGCTCTTATAGCCTAAGAGAACATCTCTTATCAAGGCCTGGGAAACGCACTGTCTAGGCAGGCCTGATCTGGAAGAAGTAGAACTTCGGCTCTGGTTGTGCTCCATTGCCCTAGAGCTGCCAGACCCAACGTGCTGCCTTGTTTCCAAAGGGGCAGAGAGGCCCCAAAGCGTCTTGCTTCCAGCTGTTTGGGAAACAAGGAAACAACTGGCTCTGCACCGTGCTCTCACAGCCTACCGGGAACGTCACATACAAAGGCCTCTGAAACGCAGTTCCTTGGCAGGCCTGATCTGGCTGAAGTAGGACTTCTGCTCTGGGTGTGCTCCATTGGCCTAGAGCTGAAAGGCCCAAAGGTCGCCCTTGTTGGCAAAGGGGCAGGGAGCCCCCAAAGCATCTTGCTTCCAGCTCTTTGGGAAGCTAAGAAACAAATGGCTCTGCCCAGTGCTCTAACAGAGTAGCGGGAACATCTCTTACCAAAGCCTTTGAAACGCAGTTTCTTGGCAGGCCTTATCTGGCTGAGGTAGAACTTCTGCTCTGGGTGTGCTCCATTGGCCTAGAGCTGTCTGGCCCAAAGGTCGGCCTTGTTTGCAAAGGGGATGAGAGGCCCCAAAGCATCTTGATTCCAGCTCTTCGGGAAGCTAAGAAACATCTGGCGTTGCCCAGTGCTCTTACAGCCTACCGGGAACATCTCTTACCAAGGCATGTGAAACGCAGTTTGTTGGTGGCCTGAACTGGCCCAAGTAGAACTTCTGCTCTGGGTGTGCTCCACTGGCCTAGAGCTACCTGCCCCAAAGGGCTGCCTTGAGTCCAAAGTGAGAGAGTGGCACCAAAGCTTCTTGCTTCCAGCTCTTCGGGAAGCTAAGAAACATCTGGCGTTGCCCAGTGCTCTTACAGCCTACCGGGAACATCTCTTACCAAGGCCTGTGAAACGCCGTTTCCTGGCAGGCCTGATTTGGCTGAAGTAGAACTTCTGCTCTGGGTGTGCTCCATTGCCCTAGAGCTGCCAGGCCCAAGGTGCTGCCTTGTTTCCAAAGGGTGAGAGAGGCCCCAAAGCATCTTGCTTCCAGCTCTCTGGGAAGCTAAGAACCAACTCGCTCTGCCCCGTGCTCTTACAGCCTACCGGGAACATGTCTTTGAAAGGCCTGTGAAACGCAGTTTCTTGGCAGGCCTCATCTGGCTGAAGTAGAACTCCGGCTCTGGGTGTGCTCCATTGCCCTAGAGCTGCCAGGCCCAAAGTGCTGCCCTGTTTCCAAGGGGCAGAGAGGCCCAAAGCATCTTGCTTCCCGGTCTTTGCGAAGCTAAGAAACAACTGGCTCTGCCCAGTGCTCTTACACCTACCGCGAACATCTCTTACCAAGGCCTGTCAAACGCTGTTTCTTTGCAGGCCTGATCAGGCTGAAGTAGAACTCCTGCTCTGCGTGTGCTCCATTGGCCTAGAGCTTCCCGACCCAAAAGGCTGCCTTGTTCCCAAACGGGCAGAGGGGTCCCAAGCATCTTGCTTCCAGCTTTTCAGGAAGGTAAGAAACAACTGGCTCTGCCCAGTGCTCTTACAGCCTACCGGGAACATCTCTTACCAAGGCCTGTGAAACGCAGTTTCCTGGCAGGCCTGATCTGGCTGAAGTAGAACTTCTGCTCTGGGTGTGCTCCATTGCCCTAGAGCTGCCAGGCCCAAAGGGCTGCCTTGTTTCCAAAGACGGAGAGTGGACCCAAAGCATCTTGCTCCCAGCTCTTCGGGAAGCTAAGAAACAGCTGGCTCTGCCCAGTGCTCTTACAGCCTAAGAGAACATCTCTTTGAAAGGCCTGTGAAACGCAGTTTCTTGGCAGGCCTGACCTGGCTGAAGTAGAACTTCTGTTCTGGTTGTGCTACATAGGCCTAGAGCTACCAGGACCTAAGGGCTGCCTTGTTTCCAAAGGGTGAGAGAGGCCCCAAAGCATCTTGCCTCCAGCACTTTGGGAAGCTAAGAAACAACTGGTTCTGCCCAGTGCTCTCACAGCCTACCGTGAACATCTCTTACCAAGGGCTGTGAAACGCAGTTTCTGGGCAGGACTGATCTGCCTGAAGTAGAACTTCTGCTGTGGGTGTGCTCCATTGGCCTAGAGCTGCCAGGCCCAAACGGCTGCCTTGTGTCCAAAGGGAGAGAGAGGCCCCAAGGCATCTTGCTTCCAGCTCTGTGGGAAGCTAAAGCAACTGGCTCTCCACAGTGCTCTCACAGCCTACCGGGAACATCTCTTACCAAGGCCTGTGAAACGCAGTTTCTTGGCAGGCCTGATCTGGCTGAAGTAGAACTCCTGCTCTGGGCGTGCTACTTTGGCCTAGAGCTGCCAGGCCCAAAGGGCCGCCTTGTTTCCAAAGGGGCTGAGAGTCCCCAAAGCATCTTGCTTCCAAATCTTTGGGAAGCTAAGAAACAACTGGCTCTGCACAGTGCTCTCACAGCCTACCGGCAACGTGACAGAGAAAGGCCTGTGAGACGCAGTTTCTTGGAAGGCCTGATCTGGCTGAGGTAGAACTTGTGCTCTGGGTGTGCTACTTTGGCCTAGAGCTGCCAGGCACAAAGGCTGCTTTGTTTCCAAAGGGGGAGAGAGGCCCCAAATCATGTTGCTTCCAGCTGTTTTTGAAGCTAAGAAACAACTCGCTCTGCCAGGTACTCTTACAGCCTTCCGGGAACACCTCTTACGAAGGCCTGTGAAAAGCAGTTTCTTGGCAGGCCTGATCTGGCTGAGGTAGAACTTCTGCTCTGGGTGTGCTCCATTGCCCTAGAGCTGAAAGGCCCAAAGGGCTGCCTTGTTTCCAAAGGGGGAGAGAGGCCCCAAAGCATCTTGCTTCCACCTCTTGGGAAGCTAAGAAACAACTGGCTGTGCCCAGTGCTCTTATAGCCTAAGAGAACATCTCTTATCAAGGCCTGGGAAACGCACTGTCTAGGCAGGCCTGATCTGGAAGAAGTAGAACTTCGGCTCTGGTTGTGCTCCATTGCCCTAGAGCTGCCAGACCCAACGTGCTGCCTTGTTTCCAAAGGGGCAGAGAGGCCCCAAAGCGTCTTGCTTCCAGCTGTTTGGGAAACAAGGAAACAACTGGCTCTGCACCGTGCTCTCACAGCCTACCGGGAACGTCACATACAAAGGCCTCTGAAACGCAGTTCCTTGGCAGGCCTGATCTGGCTGAAGTAGGACTTCTGCTCTGGGTGTGCTCCATTGGCCTAGAGCTGAAAGGCCCAAAGGTCGCCCTTGTTGGCAAAGGGGCAGGGAGCCCCCAAAGCATCTTGCTTCCAGCTCTTTGGGAAGCTAAGAAACAAATGGCTCTGCCCAGTGCTCTAACAGAGTACCGGGAACATCTCTTACCAAAGCCTTTGAAACGCAGTTTCTTGGCAGGCCTTATCTGGCTGAGGTAGAACTTCTGCTCTGGGTGTGCTCCATTGGCCTAGAGCTGCCTGGCCCAAAGGTCGGCCTTGTTTGCAAAGGGGATGAGAGGCCCCAAAGCATCTTGCTTCCAGCTCTTCGGGAAGCTAAGAAACATCTGGCGTTGCCCAGTGCTCTTACAGCCTACCGGGAACATCTCTTACCAAGGCCTGTGAAACGCAGTTTGTTGGTGGCCTGAACTGGCCGAAGTAGAACTTCTGCTCTGGGTGTGCTCCATTGGCCTAGAGCTGCCTGGCCCATAGGGCCGCCTTGTTTGCAAAGGGGATGAGAGGCCCCAAAGCATCTTGCTTCCAGCTCTTCGGGAAGCTAAGAAACATCTGGCGTTGCCCAGGGCTCTTACAGCCTACCGGGAACATCTCCTACCAAGGCCTGTGAAACGCAGTTTGTTGGTGGCCTGAACTGGCCCAAGTAGAACTTCTGCTCTGGTTGTGCTCCACTGGGCTAGAGCTACCTGCCCCAAAGGGCTGCCTTGAGTCCAAAGTGAGAGAGCGGCACCAAAGCTTCTCGCTTCCAGCTCTTCGGGAAGCTAAGAAACATCTGGCGTTGCCCAGTGCTCTTACAGCCTACCGGGAACATCTCTTACCAAGGCCTGTGAAACGCCGTTTCCTGGCAGGCCTGATTTGGCTGAAGTAGAACTTCTGCTCTGGGTGTGCTCCATTGCCCTAGAGCTGCCAGGCCCAAGGTGCTGCCTTGTTTCCAAAGGGGCAGAGAGGCCCCAAAGCATCTTGCTTCCAGCTCTCTGGGAAGCTAAGAACCAACTCGCTCTGCCCCGTGCTCTTACAGACTACCGGGAACATGTCTTTGAAAGGCCTGTGAAATGCAGTTTCTTGGCAGGCCTCATCTGGCTGAAGTAGAACTCCGGCTCTGGGTGTGCTCCATTGCCCTAGAGCTGCCAGGCCCAAAGTGCTGCCCTGTTTCCAAGGGGCAGAGAGGCCCAAAGCATCTTGCTTCCCGGTCTTTGCGAAGCTAAGAAACAACTGGCTCTGCCCAGTGCTCTTACACCTACCGGGAACATCTCTTACCAAGGCCTGTCAAACGCTGTTTCTTTGCAGGCCTGATCAGGCTGAAGTAGAACTCCTGCTCTGCGTGTGCTCCATTGGCCTAGAGCTTCCCGACCCAAAAGGCTGCCTTGTTCCCAAACGGGCAGAGGGGTCCCAAGCATCTTGCTTCCAGCTTTTCAGGAAGGTAAGAAACAACTGGCTCTGCCCAGTGCTCTTACAGCCTACCGGGAACATCTCTTACCAAGGCCTGTGAAACGCAGTTTCCTGGCAGGCCTGATCTGGCTGAAGTAGAACTTCTGCTCTGGGTGTGCTCCATTGCCCTAGAGCTGCCAGGCCCAAAGGGCTGCCTTGTTTCCAAAGACGGAGAGTGGACCCAAAGCATCTTGCTCCCAGCTCTTCGGGAAGCTAAGAAACAGCTGGCTCTGCCCAGTGCTCTTACAGCCTAAGAGAACATCTCTTTGAAAGGCCTGTGAAACGCAGTTTCTTGGCAGGCCTGACCTGGCTGAAGTAGAACTTCTGTTCTGGTTGTGCTACATAGGCCTAGAGCTACCAGGACCTAAGGGCTGCCTTGTTTCCAAAGGGTGAGAGAGGCCCCAAAGCATCTTGCCTCCAGCACTTTGGGAAGCTAAAAAACAACTGGTTCTGCCCAGTGCTCTCACAGCCTACCGTGAACATCTCTTACCAAGGGCTGTGAAACGCAGTTTCTGGGCAGGACTGATCTGCCTGAAGTAGAACTTCTGCTGTGGGTGTGCTCCATTGGCCTAGAGCTGCCAGGCCCAAACGGCTGCCTTGTGTCCAAAGGGAGAGAGAGGCCCCAAGGCATCTTGCTTCCAGCTCTGTGGGAAGCTAAAGCAACTGGCTCTCCACAGTGCTCTCACAGCCTACCGGGAACATCTCTTACCAAGGCCTGTGAAACGCAGTTTCTTGGCAGGCCTGATCTGGCTGAAGTAGAACTCCTGCTCTGGGCGTGCTACTTTGGCCTAGAGCTGCCAGGCCCAAAGGGCCGCCTTGTTTCCAAAGGGGCTGAGAGTCCCCAAAGCATCTTGCTTCCAAATCTTTGGGAAGCTAAGAAACAACTGGCTCTGCACAGTGCTCTCACAGCCTACCGGCAACGTGACAGAGAAAGGCCTGTGAGACGCAGTTTCTTGGAAGGCCTGATCTGGCTGAGGTAGAACTTGTGCTCTGGGTGTGCTACTTTGGCCTAGAGCTGCCAGGCACAAAGGCTGCTTTGTTTCCAAAGGGGGAGAGAGGCCCCAAATCATGTTGCTTCCAGCTGTTTTTGAAGCTAAGAAACAACTCGCTCTGCCAGGTACTCTTACAGCCTTCCGGGAACACCTCTTACGAAGGCCTGTGAAAAGCAGTTTCTTGGCAGCCCTGATCTGGCTGAGGTAGAACTTCTGCTCTGGGTGTGCTCCATTGCCCTAGAGCTGAAAGGCCCAAAGGGCTGCCTTGTTTCCAAAGGGGGAGAGAGGCCCCAAAGCATCTTGCTTCCACCTCTTGGGAAGCTAAGAAACAACTGGCTGTGCCCAGTGCTCTTATAGCCTAAGAGAACATCTCTTATCAAGGCCTGGGAAACGCACTGTCTAGGCAGGCCTGATCTGGAAGAAGTAGAACTTCGGCTCTGGTTGTGCTCCATTGCCCTAGAGCTGCCAGACCCAACGTGCTGCCTTGTTTCCAAAGGGGCAGAGAGGCCCCAAAGCGTCTTGCTTCCAGCTGTTTGGGAAACAAGGAAACAACTGGCTCTGCACCGTGCTCTCACAGCCTACCGGGAACGTCACATACAAAGGCCTCTGAAACGCAGTTCCTTGGCAGGCCTGATCTGGCTGAAGTAGGACTTCTGCTCTGGGTGTGCTCCATTGGCCTAGAGCTGAAAGGCCCAAAGGTCGCCCTTGTTGGCAAAGGGGCAGGGAGCCCCCAAAGCATCTTGCTTCCAGCTCTTTGGGAAGCTAAGAAACAAATGGCTCTGCCCAGTGCTCTAACGGAGTAGCGGGAACATCTCTTACCAAAGCATTTGAAACGCAGTTTCTTGGCAGGCCTTATCTGGCTGAGGTAGAACTTCTGCTCTGGGTGTGCTCCATTGGCCTAGAGCTGCCTGGCCCAAAGGTCGGCCTTGTTTGCAAAGGGGATGAGAGGCCCCAAAGCATCTTGCTTCCAGCTCTTCGGGAAGCTAAGAAACATCTGGCGTTGCCCAGTGCTCTTACAGCCTACCGGGAACATCTCTTACCAAGGCCTGTGAAACGCAGTTTGTTGGTGGCCTGAACTGGCCGAAGTAGAACTTCTGCTCTGGGTGTTCTCCATTGGCCTAGAGCTGCCTGGCCCATAGGGCCGCCTTGTTTGCAAAGGGGATGAGAGGCCCCAAAGCATCTTGCTTCCAGCTCTTCGGGAAGCTAAGAAACATCTGGCGTTGCCCAGGGCTCTTACAGCCTACCGGGAACATCTCCTACCAAGGCCTGTGAAACGCAGTTTGTTGGTGGCCTGAACTGGCCCAAGTAGAACTTCTGCTCTGGGTGTGCTCCACTGGCCTAGAGCTACCTGCCCCAAAGGGCTGCCTTGAGTCCAAAGTGAGAGAGTGGCACCAAAGCTTCTTGCTTCCAGCTCTTCGGGAAGCTAAGAAACATCTGGCGTTGCCCAGTGCTCTTACAGCCTACCGGGAACATCTCTTACCAAGGCCTGTGAAACGCCGTTTCCTGGCAGGCCTGATTTGGCTGAAGTAGAACTTCTGCTCTGGGTGTGCTCCATTGCCCTAGAGCTGCCAGGCCCAAGGTGCTGCCTTGTTTCCAAAGGGTGAGAGAGGCCCCAAAGCATCTTGCTTCCAGCTCTCTGGGAAGCTAAGAACCAACTCGCTCTGCCCCGTGCTCTTACAGCCTACCGGGAACATGTCTTTGAAAGGCCTGTGAAACGCAGTTTCTTGGCAGGCCTCATCTGGCTGAAGTAGAACTCCGGCTCTGGGTGTGCTCCATTGCCCTAGAGCTGCCAGGCCCAAAGTGCTGCCCTGTTTCCAAGGGGCAGAGAGGCCCAAAGCATCTTGCTTCCCGGTCTTTGCGAAGCTAAGAAACAACTGGCTCTGCCCAGTGCTCTTACACCTACCGCGAACATCTCTTACCAAGGCCTGTCAAACGCTGTTTCTTTGCAGGCCTGATCAGGCTGAAGTAGAACTCCTGCTCTGCGTGTGCTCCATTGGCCTAGAGCTTCCCGACCCAAAAGGCTGCCTTGTTCCCAAACGGGCAGAGGGGTCCCAAGCATCTTGCTTCCAGCTTTTCAGGAAGGTAAGAAACAACTGGCTCTGCCCAGTGCTCTTACAGCCTACCGGGAACATCTCTTACCAAGGCCTGTGAAACGCAGTTTCCTGGCAGGCCTGATCTGGCTGAAGTAGAACTTCTGCTCTGGGTGTGCTCCATTGCCCTAGAGCTGCCAGGCCCAAAGGGCTGCCTTGTTTCCAAAGACGGAGAGTGGACCCAAAGCATCTTGCTCCCAGCTCTTCGGGAAGCTAAGAAACAGCTGGCTCTGCCCAGTGCTCTTACAGCCTAAGAGAACATCTCTTTGAAAGGCCTGTGAAACGCAGTTTCTTGGCAGGCCTGACCTGGCTGAAGTAGAACTTCTGTTCTGGTTGTGCTACATAGGCCTAGAGCTACCAGGACCTAAGGGCTGCCTTGTTTCCAAAGGGTGAGAGAGGCCCCAAAGCATCTTGCCTCCAGCACTTTGGGAAGCTAAAAAACAACTGGTTCTGCCCAGTGCTCTCACAGCCTACCGGGAACATCTCTTACCAAGGCCTGTGAAATGCAGTTTCTTGGCAGGCCTGATCTGGCTGAAGTAGAGCTCCTGCTCTGGGCGTGCTACTTTGGCCTAGAGCAGCCAGGCCCAAAGGGCCGCCTTGTTTCCAAAGGGGCTGAGAGTCCCCAACGCATCTTGCTTCCAAATCTATGGGAAGCTAAGAAACAACTGGCTCTGCACAGTGCTCTCACAGCCTACCGGCAACGTGACAGAGAAAGGCCTGTGAGACGCAGTTTCTTGGAAGGCCTGATCTGGCTGAGGTAGAACTTGTGCTCTGGGTGTACTCCATTGGCCTAGGGCTGCCAGGCCCAAAGGGCTGCCTTTATTTCCAAAGTGTGAGAGAGGCCCCAAAGCATCTTGCTTCCTGCTCTCTGGGAAGCTAAAACAACTGGCTCTGCACAGTGCTCTCAAAGCCAACCGGGAACGTCACATACAAAGGCCTGTGAAACGCAGCTTCTTGACAGGCCTTATCTGGCTGAGGTAGAACTTGTGCTCTGGGTGTGCTACTTTGGCCTAGAGCTGCCAGGCACAAAGGCTGCTTTGCTTCCAAAGGGGGAGAGAGGCCCCAAATCATATTGCTTCCAGCTGTTTTTGAAGCTAAGAAACAACTCGCTCTGCCAGGTACTCTTACAGCCTTCCGGGAACACCTCTTACGAAGGCCTGTGAAAAGCAGTTTCTTGGCAGGCCTGATCTGGCTGAGGTAGATCTTCTGCTCTGGGTGTGCTCCATTGCCCTAGAGCTGAAAGGCCCAAAGGGCTGCCTTGTTTCCAAAGGGGGAGAGAGGCCCCAAAGCATCTTGCTTCCACCTCTTGGGAAGCTAAGAAACAACTGGCTGTGCCCAGTGCTCTTATAGCCTAAGAGAACATCTCTTATCAAGGCCTGGGAAACGCACTGTCTAGGCAGGCCTGATCTGGAAGAAGTAGAACTTCGGCTCTGGTTGTGCTCCATTGCCCTAGAGCTGCCAGACCCAACGTGCTGCCTTGTTTCCAAAGGGGCAGAGAGGCCCCAAAGCGTCTTGCTTCCAGCTGTTTGGGAAACAAGGAAACAACTGGCTCTGCACCGTGCTCTCACAGCCTACCGGGAACGTCACATACAAAGGCCTCTGAAACGCAGTTCCTTGGCAGGCCTGATCTGGCTGAAGTAGGACTTCTGCTCTGGGTGTGCTCCATTGGCCTAGAGCTGAAAGGCCCAAAGGTCGCCCTTGTTGGCAAAGGGGCAGGGAGCCCCCAAAGCATCTTGCTTCCAGCTCTTTGGGAAGCTAAGAAACAAATGGCTCTGCCCAGTGCTCTAACAGAGTAGCGGGAACATCTCTTACCAAAGCCTTTGAAACGCAGTTTCTTGGCAGGCCTTATCTGGCTGAGGTAGAACTTCTGCTCTGGGTGTGCTCCATTGGCCTAGAGCTGTCTGGCCCAAAGGTCGGCCTTGTTTGCAAAGGGGATGAGAGGCCCCAAAGCATCTTGATTCCAGCTCTTCGGGAAGCTAAGAAACATCTGGCGTTGCCCAGTGCTCTTACAGCCTACCGGGAACATCTCTTACCAAGGCATGTGAAACGCAGTTTGTTGGTGGCCTGAACTGGCCCAAGTAGAACTTCTGCTCTGGGTGTGCTCCACTGGCCTAGAGCTACCTGCCCCAAAGGGCTGCCTTGAGTCCAAAGTGAGAGAGTGGCACCAAAGCTTCTTGCTTCCAGCTCTTCGGGAAGCTAAGAAACATCTGGCGTTGCCCAGTGCTCTTACAGCCTACCGGGAACATCTCTTACCAAGGCCTGTGAAACGCCGTTTCCTGGCAGGCCTGATTTGGCTGAAGTAGAACTTCTGCTCTGGGTGTGCTCCATTGCCCTAGAGCTGCCAGGCCCAAGGTGCTGCCTTGTTTCCAAAGGGTGAGAGAGGCCCCAAAGCATCTTGCTTCCAGCTCTCTGGGAAGCTAAGAACCAACTCGCTCTGCCCCGTGCTCTTACAGCCTACCGGGAACATGTCTTTGAAAGGCCTGTGAAACGCAGTTTCTTGGCAGGCCTCATCTGGCTGAAGTAGAACTCCGGCTCTGGGTGTGCTCCATTGCCCTAGAGCTGCCAGGCCCAAAGTGCTGCCCTGTTTCCAAGGGGCAGAGAGGCCCAAAGCATCTTGCTTCCCGGTCTTTGCGAAGCTAAGAAACAACTGGCTCTGCCCAGTGCTCTTACACCTACCGGGAACATCTCTTACCAAGGCCTGTCAAACGCTGTTTCTTTGCAGGCCTGATCAGGCTGAAGTAGAACTCCTGCTCTGCGTGTGCTCCATTGGCCTAGAGCTTCCCGACCCAAAAGGCTGCCTTGTTCCCAAACGGGCAGAGGGGTCCCAAGCATCTTGCTTCCAGCTTTTCAGGAAGGTAAGAAACAACTGGCTCTGCCCAGTGCTCTTACAGCCTACCGGGAACATCTCTTACCAAGGCCTGTGAAACGCAGTTTCCTGGCAGGCCTGATCTGGCTGAAGTAGAACTTCTGCTCTGGGTGTGCTCCATTGCCCTAGAGCTGCCAGGCCCAAAGGGCTGCCTTGTTTCCAAAGACGGAGAGTGGACCCAAAGCATCTTGCTCCCAGCTCTTCGGGAAGCTAAGAAACAGCTGGCTCTGCCCAGTGCTCTTACAGCCTAAGAGAACATCTCTTTGAAAGGCCTGTGAAACGCAGTTTCTTGGCAGGCCTGACCTGGCTGAAGTAGAACTTCTGTTCTGGTTGTGCTACATAGGCCTAGAGCTACCAGGACCTAAGGGCTGCCTTGTTTCCAAAGGGTGAGAGAGGCCCCAAAGCATCTTGCCTCCAGCACTTTGGGAAGCTAAAAAACAACTGGTTCTGCCCAGTGCTCTCACAGCCTACCGGGAACATCTCTTACCAAGGCCTGTGAAATGCAGTTTCTTGGCAGGCCTGATCTGGCTGAAGTAGAACTCCTGCTCTGGGCGTGCTACTTTGGCCTAGAGCAGCCAGGCCCAAAGGGCCGCCTTGTTTCCAAAGGGGCTGAGAGTCCCCAACGCATCTTGCTTCCAAATCTATGGGAAGCTAAGAAACAACTGGCTCTGCACAGTGCTCTCACAGCCTACCGGCAACGTGACAGAGAAAGGCCTGTGAGACGCAGTTTCTTGGAAGGCCTGATCTGGCTGAGGTAGAACTTGTGCTCTGGGTGTACTCCATTGGCCTAGGGCTGCCAGGCCCAAAGGGCTGCCTTTATTTCCAAAGTGTGAGAGAGGCCCCAAAGCATCTTGCTTCCTGCTCTCTGGGAAGCTAAAACAACTGGCTCTGCACAGTGCTCTCAAAGCCAACCGGGAACGTCACATACAAAGGCCTGTGAAACGCAGCTTCTTGACAGGCCTTATCTGGCTGAGGTAGAACTTGTGCTCTGGGTGTGCTACTTTGGCCTAGAGCTGCCAGGCACAAAGGCTGCTTTGCTTCCAAAGGGGGAGAGAGGCCCCAAATCATATTGCTTCCAGCTGTTTTTGAAGCTAAGAAACAACTCGCTCTGCCAGGTACTCTTACAGCCTTCCGGGAACACCTCTTACGAAGGCCTGTGAAAAGCAGTTTCTTGGCAGGCCTGATCTGGCTGAGGTAGATCTTCTGCTCTGGGTGTGCTCCATTGCCCTAGAGCTGAAAGGCCCAAAGGGCTGCCTTGTTTCCAAAGGGGGAGAGAGGCCCCAAAGCATCTTGCTTCCACCTCTTGGGAAGCTAAGAAACAACTGGCTGTGCCCAGTGCTCTTATAGCCTAAGAGAACATCTCTTATCAAGGCCTGGGAAACGCACTGTCTAGGCAGGCCTGATCTGGAAGAAGTAGAACTTCGGCTCTGGTTGTGCTCCATTGCCCTAGAGCTGCCAGACCCAACGTGCTGCCTTGTTTCCAAAGGGGCAGAGAGGCCCCAAAGCGTCTTGCTTCCAGCTGTTTGGGAAACAAGGAAACAACTGGCTCTGCACCGTGCTCTCACAGCCTACCGGGAACGTCACATACAAAGGCCTCTGAAACGCAGTTCCTTGGCAGGCCTGATCTGGCTGAAGTAGGACTTCTGCTCTGGGTGTGCTCCATTGGCCTAGAGCTGAAAGGCCCAAAGGTCGCCCTTGTTGGCAAAGGGGCAGGGAGCCACCAAAGCATCTTGCTTCCAGCTCTTTGGGAAGCTAAGAAACAAATGGCTCTGCCCAGTGCTCTAACAGAGTACCGGGAACATCTCTTACCAAAGCCTTTGAAACGCAGTTTCTTGGCAGGCCTTATCTGGCTGAGGTAGAACTTCTGCTCTGGGTGTGCTCCATTGGCCTAGAGCTGCCTGGCCCAAAGGTCGGCCTTGTTTGCAAAGGGGATGAGAGGCCCCAAAGCATCTTGCTTCCAGCTCTTCGGGAAGCTAAGAAACATCTGGCGTTGCCCAGTGCTCTTACAGCCTACCGGGAACATCTCTTACCAAGGCCTGTGAAACGCAGTTTGTTGGTGGCCTGAACTGGCCGAAGTAGAACTTCTGCTCTGGGTGTGCTCCATTGGCCTAGAGCTGCCTGGCCCATAGGGCCGCCTTGTTTGCAAAGGGGATGAGAGGCCCCAAAGCATCTTGCTTCCAGCTCTTCGGGAAGCTAAGAAACATCTGGCGTTGCCCAGGGCTCTTACAGCCTACCGGGAACATCTCCTACCAAGGCCTGTGAAACGCAGTTTGTTGGTGGCCTGAACTGGCCCAAGTAGAACTTCTGCTCTGGGTGTGCTCCACTGGGCTAGAGCTACCTGCCCCAAAGGGCTGCCTTGAGTCCAAAGTGAGAGAGTGGCACCAAAGCTTCTCGCTTCCAGCTCTTCGGGAAGCTAAGAAACATCTGGCGTTGCCCAGTGCTCTTACAGCCTACCGGGAACATCTCTTACCAAGGCCTGTGAAACGCCGTTTCCTGGCAGGCCTGATTTGGCTGAAGTAGAACTTCTGCTCTGGGTGTGCTCCATTGCCCTAGAGCTGCCAGGCCCAAGGTGCTGCCTTGTTTCCAAAGGGGCAGAGAGGCCCCAAAGCATCTTGCTTCCAGCTCTCTGGGAAGCTAAGAACCAACTCGCTCTGCCCCGTGCTCTTACAGACTACCGGGAACATGTCTTTGAAAGGCCTGTGAAATGCAGTTTCTTGGCAGGCCTCATCTGGCTGAAGTAGAACTCCGGCTCTGGGTGTGCTCCATTGCCCTAGAGCTGCCAGGCCCAAAGTGCTGCCCTGTTTCCAAGGGGCAGAGAGGCCCAAAGCATCTTGCTTCCCGGTCTTTGCGAAGCTAAGAAACAACTGGCTCTGCCCAGTGCTCTTACACCTACCGCGAACATCTCTTACCAAGGCCTGTCAAACGCTGTTTCTTTGCAGGCCTGATCAGGCTGAAGTAGAACTCCTGCTCTGCGTGTGCTCCATTGGCCTAGAGCTTCCCGACCCAAAAGGCTGCCTTGTTCCCAAACGGGCAGAGGGGTCCCAAGCATCTTGCTTCCAGCTTTTCAGGAAGGTAAGAAACAACTGGCTCTGCCCAGTGCTCTTACAGCCTACGGGGAACATCTCTTACCAAGGCCTGTGAAACGCAGTTTCCTGGCAGGCCTGATCTGGCTGAAGTAGAACTTCTGCTCTGGGTGTGCTCCATTGCCCTAGAGCTGCCAGGCCCAAAGGGCTGCCTTGTTTCCAAAGACGGAGAGTGGACCCAAAGCATCTTGCTCCCAGCTCTTCGGGAAGCTAAGAAACAGCTGGCTCTGCCCAGTGCTCTTACAGCCTAAGAGAACATCTCTTTGAAAGGCCTGTGAAACGCAGTTTCTTGGCAGGCCTGACCTGGCTGAAGTAGAACTTCTGTTCTGGTTGTGCTACATAGGCCTAGAGCTACCAGGACCTAAGGGCTGCCTTGTTTCCAAAGGGTGAGAGAGGCCCCAAAGCATCTTGCCTCCAGCACTTTGGGAAGCTAAGAAACAACTGGTTCTGCCCAGTGCTCTCACAGCCTACCGTGAACATCTCTTACCAAGGGCTGTGAAACGCAGTTTCTGGGCAGGACTGATCTGCCTGAAGTAGAACTTCTGCTGTGGGTGTGCTCCATTGGCCTAGAGCTGCCAGGCCCAAACGGCTGCCTTGTGTCCAAAGGGAGAGAGAGGCCCCAAGGCATCTTGCTTCCAGCTCTGTGGGAAGCTAAAGCAACTGGCTCTCCACAGTGCTCTCACAGCCTACCGGGAACATCTCTTACCAAGGCCTGTGAAACGCAGTTTCTTGGCAGGCCTGATCTGGCTGAAGTAGAACTCCTGCTCTGGGCGTGCTACTTTGGCCTAGAGCTGCCAGGCCCAAAGGGCCGCCTTGTTTCCAAAGGGGCTGAGAGTCCCCAAAGCATCTTGCTTCCAAATCTTTGGGAAGCTAAGAAACAACTGGCTCTGCACAGTGCTCTCACAGCCTACCGGCAACGTGACAGAGAAAGGCCTGTGAGACGCAGTTTCTTGGAAGGCCTGATCTGGCTGAGGTAGAACTTGTGCTCTGGGTGTGCTACTTTGGCCTAGAGCTGCCAGGCACAAAGGCTGCTTTGTTTCCAAAGGGGGAGAGAGGCCCCAAATCATGTTGCTTCCAGCTGTTTTTGAAGCTAAGAAACAACTCGCTCTGCCAGGTACTCTTACAGCCTTCCGGGAACACCTCTTACGAAGGCCTGTGAAAAGCAGTTTCTTGGCAGGCCTGATCTGGCTGAGGTAGAACTTCTGCTCTGGGTGTGCTCCATTGCCCTAGAGCTGAAAGGCCCAAAGGGCTGCCTTGTTTCCAAAGGGGGAGAGAGGCCCCAAAGCATCTTGCTTCCACCTCTTGGGAAGCTAAGAAACAACTGGCTGTGCCCAGTGCTCTTATAGCCTAAGAGAACATCTCTTATCAAGGCCTGGGAAACGCACTGTCTAGGCAGGCCTGATCTGGAAGAAGTAGAACTTCGGCTCTGGTTGTGCTCCATTGCCCTAGAGCTGCCAGACCCAACGTGCTGCCTTGTTTCCAAAGGGGCAGAGAGGCCCCAAAGCGTCTTGCTTCCAGCTGTTTGGGAAACAAGGAAACAACTGGCTCTGCACCGTGCTCTCACAGCCTACCGGGAACGTCACATACAAAGGCCTCTGAAACGCAGTTCCTTGGCAGGCCTGATCTGGCTGAAGTAGGACTTCTGCTCTGGGTGTGCTCCATTGGCCTAGAGCTGAAAGGCCCAAAGGTCGCCCTTGTTGGCAAAGGGGCAGGGAGCCCCCAAAGCATCTTGCTTCCAGCTCTTTGGGAAGCTAAGAAACAAATGGCTCTGCCCAGTGCTCTAACAGAGTAGCGGGAACATCTCTTACCAAAGCCTTTGAAACGCAGTTTCTTGGCAGGCCTTATCTGGCTGAGGTAGAACTTCTGCTCTGGGTGTGCTCCATTGGCCTAGAGCTGTCTGGCCCAAAGGTCGGCCTTGTTTGCAAAGGGGATGAGAGGCCCCAAAGCATCTTGATTCCAGCTCTTCGGGAAGCTAAGAAACATCTGGCGTTGCCCAGTGCTCTTACAGCCTACCGGGAACATCTCTTACCAAGGCATGTGAAACGCAGTTTGTTGGTGGCCTGAACTGGCCCAAGTAGAACTTCTGCTCTGGGTGTGCTCCACTGGCCTAGAGCTACCTGCCCCAAAGGGCTGCCTTGAGTCCAAAGTGAGAGAGTGGCACCAAAGCTTCTTGCTTCCAGCTCTTCGGGAAGCTAAGAAACATCTGGCGTTGCCCAGTGCTCTTACAGCCTACCGGGAACATCTCTTACCAAGGCCTGTGAAACGCCGTTTCCTGGCAGGCCTGATTTGGCTGAAGTAGAACTTCTGCTCTGGGTGTGCTCCATTGCCCTAGAGCTGCCAGGCCCAAGGTGCTGCCTTGTTTCCAAAGGGTGAGAGAGGCCCCAAAGCATCTTGCTTCCAGCTCTCTGGGAAGCTAAGAACCAACTCGCTCTGCCCCGTGCTCTTACAGCCTACCGGGAACATGTCTTTGAAAGGCCTGTGAAACGCAGTTTCTTGGCAGGCCTCATCTGGCTGAAGTAGAACTCCGGCTCTGGGTGTGCTCCATTGCCCTAGAGCTGCCAGGCCCAAAGTGCTGCCCTGTTTCCAAGGGGCAGAGAGGCCCAAAGCATCTTGCTTCCCGGTCTTTGCGAAGCTAAGAAACAACTGGCTCTGCCCAGTGCTCTTACACCTACCGGGAACATCTCTTACCAAGGCCTGTCAAACGCTGTTTCTTTGCAGGCCTGATCAGGCTGAAGTAGAACTCCTGCTCTGCGTGTGCTCCATTGGCCTAGAGCTTCCCGACCCAAAAGGCTGCCTTGTTCCCAAACGGGCAGAGGGGTCCCAAGCATCTTGCTTCCAGCTTTTCAGGAAGGTAAGAAACAACTGGCTCTGCCCAGTGCTCTTACAGCCTACCGGGAACATCTCTTACCAAGGCCTGTGAAACGCAGTTTCCTGGCAGGCCTGATCTGGCTGAAGTAGAACTTCTGCTCTGGGTGTGCTCCATTGCCCTAGAGCTGCCAGGCCCAAAGGGCTGCCTTGTTTCCAAAGACGGAGAGTGGACCCAAAGCATCTTGCTCCCAGCTCTTCGGGAAGCTAAGAAACAGCTGGCTCTGCCCAGTGCTCTTACAGCCTAAGAGAACATCTCTTTGAAAGGCCTGTGAAACGCAGTTTCTTGGCAGGCCTGACCTGGCTGAAGTAGAACTTCTGTTCTGGTTGTGCTACATAGGCCTAGAGCTACCAGGACCTAAGGGCTGCCTTGTTTCCAAAGGGTGAGAGAGGCCCCAAAGCATCTTGCCTCCAGCACTTTGGGAAGCTAAAAAACAACTGGTTCTGCCCAGTGCTCTCACAGCCTACCGTGAACATCTCTTACCAAGGGCTGTGAAACGCAGTTTCTGGGCAGGACTGATCTGCCTGAAGTAGAACTTCTGCTGTGGGTGTGCTCCATTGGCCTAGAGCTGCCAGGCCCAAACGGCTGCCTTGTGTCCAAAGGGAGAGAGAGGCCCCAAGGCATCTTGCTTCCAGCTCTGTGGGAAGCTAAAGCAACTGGCTCTCCACAGTGCTCTCACAGCCTACCGGGAACATCTCTTACCAAGGCCTGTGAAACGCAGTTTCTTGGCAGGCCTGATCTGGCTGAAGTAGAACTCCTGCTCTGGGCGTGCTACTTTGGCCTAGAGCTGCCAGGCCCAAAGGGCCGCCTTGTTTCCAAAGGGGCTGAGAGTCCCCAAAGCATCTTGCTTCCAAATCTTTGGGAAGCTAAGAAACAACTGGCTCTGCACAGTGCTCTCACAGCCTACCGGCAACGTGACAGAGAAAGGCCTGTGAGACGCAGTTTCTTGGAAGGCCTGATCTGGCTGAGGTAGAACTTGTGCTCTGGGTGTGCTACTTTGGCCTAGAGCTGCCAGGCACAAAGGCTGCTTTGTTTCCAAAGGGGGAGAGAGGCCCCAAATCATGTTGCTTCCAGCTGTTTTTGAAGCTAAGAAACAACTCGCTCTGCCAGGTACTCTTACAGCCTTCCGGGAACACCTCTTACGAAGGCCTGTGAAAAGCAGTTTCTTGGCAGGCCTGATCTGGCTGAGGTAGAACTTCTGCTCTGGGTGTGCTCCATTGCCCTAGAGCTGAAAGGCCCAAAGGGCTGCCTTGTTTCCAAAGGGGGAGAGAGGCCCCAAAGCATCTTGCTTCCACCTCTTGGGAAGCTAAGAAACAACTGGCTGTGCCCAGTGCTCTTATAGCCTAAGAGAACATCTCTTATCAAGGCCTGGGAAACGCACTGTCTAGGCAGGCCTGATCTGGAAGAAGTAGAACTTCGGCTCTGGTTGTGCTCCATTGCCCTAGAGCTGCCAGACCCAACGTGCTGCCTTGTTTCCAAAGGGGCAGAGAGGCCCCAAAGCGTCTTGCTTCCAGCTGTTTGGGAAACAAGGAAACAACTGGCTCTGCACCGTGCTCTCACAGCCTACCGGGAACGTCACATACAAAGGCCTCTGAAACGCAGTTCCTTGGCAGGCCTGATCTGGCTGAAGTAGGACTTCTGCTCTGGGTGTGCTCCATTGGCCTAGAGCTGAAAGGCCCAAAGGTCGCCCTTGTTGGCAAAGGGGCAGGGAGCCCCCAAAGCATCTTGCTTCCAGCTCTTTGGGAAGCTAAGAAACAAATGGCTCTGCCCAGTGCTCTAACAGAGTACCGGGAACATCTCTTACCAAAGCCTTTGAAACGCAGTTTCTTGGCAGGCCTTATCTGGCTGAGGTAGAACTTCTGCTCTGGGTGTGCTCCATTGGCCTAGAGCTGTCTGGCCCAAAGGTCGGCCTTGTTTGCAAAGGGGATGAGAGGCCCCAAAGCATCTTGCTTCCAGCTCTTCGGGAAGCTAAGAAACATCTGGCGTTGCCCAGTGCTCTTACAGCCTACCGGGAACATCTCTTACCAAGGCATGTGAAACGCAGTTTGTTGGTGGCCTGAACTGGCCCAAGTAGAACTTCTGCTCTGGGTGTGCTCCACTGGCCTAGAGCTACCTGCCCCAAAGGGCTGCCTTGAGTCCAAAGTGAGAGAGTGGCACCAAAGCTTCTTGCTTCCAGCTCTTCGGGAAGCTAAGAAACATCTGGCGTTGCCCAGTGCTCTTACAGCCTACCGGGAACATCTCTTACCAAGGCCTGTGAAACGCCGTTTCCTGGCAGGCCTGATTTGGCTGAAGTAGAACTTCTGCTCTGGGTGTGCTCCATTGCCCTAGAGCTGCCAGGCCCAAGGTGCTGCCTTGTTTCCAAAGGGTGAGAGAGGCCCCAAAGCATCTTGCTTCCAGCTCTCTGGGAAGCTAAGAACCAACTCGCTCTGCCCCGTGCTCTTACAGCCTACCGGGAACATGTCTTTGAAAGGCCTGTGAAACGCAGTTTCTTGGCAGGCCTCATCTGGCTGAAGTAGAACTCCGGCTCTGGGTGTGCTCCATTGCCCTAGAGCTGCCAGGCCCAAAGTGCTGCCCTGTTTCCAAGGGGCAGAGAGGCCCAAAGCATCTTGCTTCCCGGTCTTTGCGAAGCTAAGAAACAACTGGCTCTGCCCAGTTCTCTTACACCTACCGGGAACATCTCTTACCAAGGCCTGTCAAACGCTGTTTCTTTGCAGGCCTGATCAGGCTGAAGTAGAACTCCTGCTCTGCGTGTGCTCCATTGGCCTAGAGCTTCCCGACCCAAAAGGCTGCCTTGTTCCCAAACGGGCAGAGGGGTCCCAAGCATCTTGCTTCCAGCTTTTCAGGAAGGTAAGAAACAACTGGCTCTGCCCAGTGCTCTTACAGCCTACGGGGAACATCTCTTACCAAGGCCTGTGAAACGCAGTTTCCTGGCAGGCCTGATCTGGCTGAAGTAGAACTTCTGCTCTGGGTGTGCTCCATTGCCCTAGAGCTGCCAGGCCCAAAGGGCTGCCTTGTTTCCAAAGACGGAGAGTGGACCCAAAGCATCTTGCTCCCAGCTCTTCGGGAAGCTAAGAAACAGCTGGCTCTGCCCAGTGCTCTTACAGCCTAAGAGAACATCTCTTTGAAAGGCCTGTGAAACGCAGTTTCTTGGCAGGCCTGACCTGGCTGAAGTAGAACTTCTGTTCTGGTTGTGCTACATAGGCCTAGAGCTACCAGGACCTAAGGGCTGCCTTGTTTCCAAAGGGTGAGAGAGGCCCCAAAGCATCTTGCCTCCAGCACTTTGGGAAGCTAAAAAACAACTGGTTCTGCCCAGTGCTCTCACAGCCTACCGTGAACATCTCTTACCAAGGGCTGTGAAACGCAGTTTCTGGGCAGGACTGATCTGCCTGAAGTAGAACTTCTGCTGTGGGTGTGCTCCATTGGCCTAGAGCTGCCAGGCCCAAACGGCTGCCTTGTGTCCAAAGGGAGAGAGAGGCCCCAAGGCATCTTGCTTCCAGCTCTGTGGGAAGCTAAAGCAACTGGCTCTCCACAGTGCTCTCACAGCCTACCGGGAACATCTCTTACCAAGGCCTGTGAAACGCAGTTTCTTGGCAGGCCTGATCTGGCTGAAGTAGAACTCCTGCTCTGGGCGTGCTACTTTGGCCTAGAGCTGCCAGGCCCAAAGGGCCGCCTTGTTTCCAAAGGGGCTGAGAGTCCCCAAAGCATCTTGCTTCCAAATCTTTGGGAAGCTAAGAAACAACTGGCTCTGCACAGTGCTCTCACAGCCTACCGGCAACGTGACAGAGAAAGGCCTGTGAGACGCAGTTTCTTGGAAGGCCTGATCTGGCTGAGGTAGAACTTCTGCTCTGGGTGTACTCCATTGGCCTAGGGCTGCCAGGCCCAAAGGGCTGCCTTTATTTCCAAAGTGTGAGAGAGGCCCCAAAGCATCTTGCTTCCTGCTCTCTGGGAAGCTAAAACAACTGGCTCTGCACAGTGCTCTCAAAGCCAACCGGGAACGTCACATACAAAGGCCTGTGAAACGCAGCTTCTTGACAGGCCTTATCTGGCTGAGGTAGAACTTGTGCTCTGGGTGTGCTACTTTGGCCTAGAGCTGCCAGGCACAAAGGCTGCTTTGTTTCCAAAGGGGGAGAGAGGCCCCAAATCATGTTGCTTCCAGCTGTTTTTGAAGCTAAGAAACAACTCGCTCTGCCAGGTACTCTTACAGCCTTCCGGGAACACCTCTTACGAAGGCCTGTGAAAAGCAGTTTCTTGGCAGGCCTGATCTGGCTGAGGTAGAACTTCTGCTCTGGGTGTGCTCCATTGCCCTAGAGCTGAAAGGCCCAAAGGGCTGCCTTGTTTCCAAAGGGGGAGAGAGGCCCCAAAGCATCTTGCTTCCACCTCTTGGGAAGCTAAGAAACAACTGGCTGTGCCCAGTGCTCTTATAGCCTAAGAGAACATCTCTTATCAAGGCCTGGGAAACGCACTGTCTAGGCAGGCCTGATCTGGAAGAAGTAGAACTTCGGCTCTGGTTGTGCTCCATTGCCCTAGAGCTGCCAGACCCAACGTGCTGCCTTGTTTCCAAAGGGGCAGAGAGGCCCCAAAGCGTCTTGCTTCCAGCTGTTTGGGAAACAAGGAAACAACTGGCTCTGCACCGTGCTCTCACAGCCTACCGGGAACGTCACATACAAAGGCCTCTGAAACGCAGTTCCTTGGCAGGCCTGATCTGGCTGAAGTAGGACCTCTGCTCTGGGTGTGCTCCATTGGCCTAGAGCTGAAAGGCCCAAAGGTCGCCCTTGTTGGCAAAGGGGCAGGGAGCCCCCAAAGCATCTTGCTTCCAGCTCTTTGGGAAGCTAAGAAACAAATGGCTCTGCCCAGTGCTCTAACAGAGTACCGGGAACATCTCTTACCAAAGCCTTTGAAACGCAGTTTCTTGGCAGGCCTTATCTGGCTGAGGTAGAACTTCTGCTCTGGGTGTGCTCCATTGGCCTAGAGCTGCCTGGCCCAAAGGTCGGCCTTGTTTGCAAAGGGGATGAGAGGCCCCAAAGCATCTTGCTTCCAGCTCTTCGGGAAGCTAAGAAACATCTGGCGTTGCCCAGTGCTCTTACAGCCTACCGGGAACATCTCTTACCAAGGCCTGTGAAACGCAGTTTGTTGGTGGCCTGAACTGGCCGAAGTAGAACTTCTGCTCTGGGTGTGCTCCATTGGCCTGGAGCTGCCTGGCCCATAGGGCCGCCTTGTTTGCAAAGGGGATGAGAGGCCCCAAAGCATCTTGCTTCCAGCTCTTCGGGAAGCTAAGAAACATCTGGCGTTGCCCAGTGCTCTTACAGCCTACCGGGAACATCTCTTACCAAGGCCTGTGAAACGCAGTTTGTTGGTGGCCTGAACTGGCCGAAGTAGAACTTCTGCTCTGGGTGTGCTCCACTGGGCTAGAGCTACCTGCCCCAAAGGGCTGCCTTGAGTCCAAAGTGAGAGAGTGGCACCAAAGCTTCTCGCTTCCAGCTCTTCGGGAAGCTAAGAAACATCTGGCGTTGCCCAGTGCTCTTACAGCCTACCGGGAACATCTCTTACCAAGGCCTGTGAAACGCCGTTTCCTGGCAGGCCTGATTTGGCTGAAGTAGAACTTCTGCTCTGGGTGTGCTCCATTGTCCTAGAGCTGCCAGGCCCAAGGTGCTGCCTTGTTTCCAAAGGGGCAGAGAGGCCCCAAAGCATCTTGCTTCCAGCTCTCTGGGAAGCTAAGAACCAACTCGCTCTGCCCCGTGCTCTTACAGCCTGCCGGGAACATGTCTTTGAAAGGCCTGTGAAACGCAGTTTCTTGGCAGGCCTCATCTGGCTGAAGTAGAACTCCGGCTCTGGGTGTGCTCCATTGCCCTAGGGCTGCCAGGCCCAAAGTGCTGCCCTGTTTCCAAGGGGCAGAGAGGCCCAAAGCATCTTGCTTCCCGGTCTTTGCGAAGCTAAGAAACAACTGGCTCTGCCCAGTGCTCTTACACCTACCGGGAACATCTCTTACCAAGGCCTGTCAAACGCTGTTTCTTTGCAGGCCTGATCAGGCTGAAGTAGAACTCCTGCTCTGCGTGTGCTCCATTGGCCTAGAGCTTCCCGACCCAAAAGGCTGCCTTGTTCCCAAACGGGCAGAGGGGTCCCAAGCATCTTGCTTCCAGCTTTTCAGGAAGGTAAGAAACAACTGGCTCTGCCCAGTGCTCTTACAGCCTACCGGGAACATCTCTTACCAAGGCCTGTGAAACGCAGTTTCCTGGCAGGCCTGATCTGGCTGAAGTAGAACTTCTGCTCTGGGTGTGCTCCATTGCCCTAGAGCTGCCAGGCCCAAAGGGCTGCCTTGTTTCCAAAGACGGAGAGTGGACCCAAAGCATCTTGCTCCCAGCTCTTCGGGAAGCTAAGAAACAGCTGGCTCTGCCCAGTGCTCTTACAGCCTAAGAGAACATCTCTTTGAAAGGCCTGTGAAACGCAGTTTCTTGGCAGGCCTGACCTGGCTGAAGTAGAACTTCTGTTCTGGTTGTGCTACATAGGCCTAGAGCTACCAGGACCTAAGGGCTGCCTTGTTTCCAAAGGGTGAGAGAGGCCCCAAAGCATCTTGCCTCCAGCACTTTGGGAAGCTAAAAAACAACTGGTTCTGCCCAGTGCTCTCACAGCCTACCGTGAACATCTCTTACCAAGGGCTGTGAAACGCAGTTTCTGGGCAGGACTGATCTGCCTGAAGTAGAACTTCTGCTGTGGGTGTGCTCCATTGGCCTAGAGCTGCCAGGCCCAAACGGCTGCCTTGTGTCCAAAGGGAGAGAGAGGCCCCAAGGCATCTTGCTTCCAGCTCTGTGGGAAGCTAAAGCAACTGGCTCTCCACAGTGCTCTCACAGCCTACCGGGAACATCTCTTACCAAGGCCTGTGAAACGCAGTTTCTTGGCAGGCCTGATCTGGCTGAAGTAGAACTCCTGCTCTGGGCGTGCTACTTTGGCCTAGAGCTGCCAGGCCCAAAGGGCCGCCTTGTTTCCAAAGGGGCTGAGAGTCCCCAAAGCATCTTGCTTCCAAATCTTTGGGAAGCTAAGAAACAACTGGCTCTGCACAGTGCTCTCACAGCCTACCGGCAACGTGACAGAGAAAGGCCTGTGAGACGCAGTTTCTTGGAAGGCCTGATCTGGCTGAGGTAGAACTTGTGCTCTGGGTGTGCTACTTTGGCCTAGAGCTGCCAGGCACAAAGGCTGCTTTGTTTCCAAAGGGGGAGAGAGGCCCCAAATCATGTTGCTTCCAGCTGTTTTTGAAGCTAAGAAACAACTCGCTCTGCCAGGTACTCTTACAGCCTTCCGGGAACACCTCTTACGAAGGCCTGTGAAAAGCAGTTTCTTGGCAGGCCTCATCTGGCTGAGGTAGAACTTCTGCTCTGGGTGTGCTCCATTGCCCTAGAGCTGAAAGGCCCAAAGGGCTGCCTTGTTTCCAAAGGGGGAGAGAGGCCCCAAAGCATCTTGCTTCCACCTCTTGGGAAGCTAAGAAACAACTGGCTGTGCCCAGTGCTCTTATAGCCTAAGAGAACATCTCTTATCAAGGCCTGGGAAACGCACTGTCTAGGCAGGCCTGATCTGGAAGAAGTAGAACTTCGGCTCTGGTTGTGCTCCATTGCCCTAGAGCTGCCAGACCCAACGTGCTGCCTTGTTTCCAAAGGGGCAGAGAGGCCCCAAAGCGTCTTGCTTCCAGCTGTTTGGGAAACAAGGAAACAACTGGCTCTGCACCGTGCTCTCACAGCCTACCGGGAACGTCACATACAAAGGCCTCTGAAACGCAGTTCCTTGGCAGGCCTGATCTGGCTGAAGTAGGACCTCTGCTCTGGGTGTGCTCCATTGGCCTAGAGCTGAAAGGCCCAAAGGTCGCCCTTGTTGGCAAAGGGGCAGGGAGCCCCCAAAGCATCTTGCTTCCAGCTCTTTGGGAAGCTAAGAAACAAATGGCTCTGCCCAGTGCTCTAACAGAGTACCGGGAACATCTCTTACCAAAGCCTTTGAAACGCAGTTTCTTGGCAGGCCTTATCTGGCTGAGGTAGAACTTCTGCTCTGGGTGTGCTCCATTGGCCTAGAGCTGCCTGGCCCAAAGGTCGGCCTTGTTTGCAAAGGGGATGAGAGGCCCCAAAGCATCTTGCTTCCAGCTCTTCGGGAAGCTAAGAAACATCTGGCGTTGCCCAGTGCTCTTACAGCCTACCGGGAACATCTCTTACCAAGGCCTGTGAAACGCAGTTTGTTGGTGGCCTGAACTGGCCGAAGTAGAACTTCTGCTCTGGGTGTGCTCCATTGGCCTGGAGCTGCCTGGCCCATAGGGCCGCCTTGTTTGCAAAGGGGATGAGAGGCCCCAAAGCATCTTGCTTCCAGCTCTTCGGGAAGCTAAGAAACATCTGGCGTTGCCCAGTGCTCTTACAGCCTACCGGGAACATCTCTTACCAAGGCCTGTGAAACGCAGTTTGTTGGTGGCCTGAACTGGCCGAAGTAGAACTTCTGCTCTGGGTGTGCTCCACTGGGCTAGAGCTACCTGCCCCAAAGGGCTGCCTTGAGTCCAAAGTGAGAGAGTGGCACCAAAGCTTCTCGCTTCCAGCTCTTCGGGAAGCTAAGAAACATCTGGCGTTGCCCAGTGCTCTTACAGCCTACCGGGAACATCTCTTACCAAGGCCTGTGAAACGCCGTTTCCTGGCAGGCCTGATTTGGCTGAAGTAGAACTTCTGCTCTGGGTGTGCTCCATTGTCCTAGAGCTGCCAGGCCCAAGGTGCTGCCTTGTTTCCAAAGGGGCAGAGAGGCCCCAAAGCATCTTGCTTCCAGCTCTCTGGGAAGCTAAGAACCAACTCGCTCTGCCCCGTGCTCTTACAGCCTGCCGGGAACATGTCTTTGAAAGGCCTGTGAAACGCAGTTTCTTGGCAGGCCTCATCTGGCTGAAGTAGAACTCCGGCTCTGGGTGTGCTCCATTGCCCTAGGGCTGCCAGGCCCAAAGTGCTGCCCTGTTTCCAAGGGGCAGAGAGGCCCAAAGCATCTTGCTTCCCGGTCTTTGCGAAGCTAAGAAACAACTGGCTCTGCCCAGTGCTCTTACACCTACCGGGAACATCTCTTACCAAGGCCTGTCAAACGCTGTTTCTTTGCAGGCCTGATCAGGCTGAAGTAGAACTCCTGCTCTGCGTGTGCTCCATTGGCCTAGAGCTTCCCGACCCAAAAGGCTGCCTTGTTCCCAAACGGGCAGAGGGGTCCCAAGCATCTTGCTTCCAGCTTTTCAGGAAGGTAAGAAACAACTGGCTCTGCCCAGTGCTCTTACAGCCTACCGGGAACATCTCTTACCAAGGCCTGTGAAACGCAGTTTCCTGGCAGGCCTGATCTGGCTGAAGTAGAACTTCTGCTCTGGGTGTGCTCCATTGCCCTAGAGCTGCCAGGCCCAAAGGGCTGCCTTGTTTCCAAAGACGGAGAGTGGACCCAAAGCATCTTGCTCCCAGCTCTTCGGGAAGCTAAGAAACAGCTGGCTCTGCCCAGTGCTCTTACAGCCTAAGAGAACATCTCTTTGAAAGGCCTGTGAAACGCAGTTTCTTGGCAGGCCTGACCTGGCTGAAGTAGAACTTCTGTTCTGGTTGTGCTACATAGGCCTAGAGCTACCAGGACCTAAGGGCTGCCTTGTTTCCAAAGGGTGAGAGAGGCCCCAAAGCATCTTGCCTCCAGCACTTTGGGAAGCTAAAAAACAACTGGTTCTGCCCAGTGCTCTCACAGCCTACCGTGAACATCTCTTACCAAGGGCTGTGAAACGCAGTTTCTGGGCAGGACTGATCTGCCTGAAGTAGAACTTCTGCTGTGGGTGTGCTCCATTGGCCTAGAGCTGCCAGGCCCAAACGGCTGCCTTGTGTCCAAAGGGAGAGAGAGGCCCCAAGGCATCTTGCTTCCAGCTCTGTGGGAAGCTAAAGCAACTGGCTCTCCACAGTGCTCTCACAGCCTACCGGGAACATCTCTTACCAAGGCCTGTGAAACGCAGTTTCTTGGCAGGCCTGATCTGGCTGAAGTAGAACTCCTGCTCTGGGCGTGCTACTTTGGCCTAGAGCTGCCAGGCCCAAAGGGCCGCCTTGTTTCCAAAGGGGCTGAGAGTCCCCAAAGCATCTTGCTTCCAAATCTTTGGGAAGCTAAGAAACAACTGGCTCTGCACAGTGCTCTCACAGCCTACCGGCAACGTGACAGAGAAAGGCCTGTGAGACGCAGTTTCTTGGAAGGCCTGATCTGGCTGAGGTAGAACTTGTGCTCTGGGTGTGCTACTTTGGCCTAGAGCTGCCAGGCACAAAGGCTGCTTTGTTTCCAAAGGGGGAGAGAGGCCCCAAATCATGTTGCTTCCAGCTGTTTTTGAAGCTAAGAAACAACTCGCTCTGCCAGGTACTCTTACAGCCTTCCGGGAACACCTCTTACGAAGGCCTGTGAAAAGCAGTTTCTTGGCAGGCCTCATCTGGCTGAGGTAGAACTTCTGCTCTGGGTGTGCTCCATTGCCCTAGAGCTGAAAGGCCCAAAGGGCTGCCTTGTTTCCAAAGGGGGAGAGAGGCCCCAAAGCATCTTGCTTCCACCTCTTGGGAAGCTAAGAAACAACTGGCTGTGCCCAGTGCTCTTATAGCCTAAGAGAACATCTCTTATCAAGGCCTGGGAAACGCACTGTCTAGGCAGGCCTGATCTGGAAGAAGTAGAACTTCGGCTCTGGTTGTGCTCCATTGCCCTAGAGCTGCCAGACCCAACGTGCTGCCTTGTTTCCAAAGGGGCAGAGAGGCCCCAAAGCGTCTTGCTTCCAGCTGTTTGGGAAACAAGGAAACAACTGGCTCTGCACCGTGCTCTCACAGCCTACCGGGAACGTCACATACAAAGGCCTCTGAAACGCAGTTCCTTGGCAGGCCTGATCTGGCTGAAGTAGGACTTCTGCTCTGGGTGTGCTCCATTGGCCTAGAGCTGAAAGGCCCAAAGGTCGCCCTTGTTGGCAAAGGGGCAGGGAGCCCCCAAAGCATCTTGCTTCCAGCTCTTTGGGAAGCTAAGAAACAAATGGCTCTGCCCAGTGCTCTAACAGAGTACCGGGAACATCTCTTACCAAAGCCTTTGAAACGCAGTTTCTTGGCAGGCCTTATCTGGCTGAGGTAGAACTTCTGCTCTGGGTGTGCTCCATTGGCCTAGAGCTGCCTGGCCCAAAGGTCGGCCTTGTTTGCAAAGGGGATGAGAGGCCCCAAAGCATCTTGCTTCCAGCTCTTCGGGAAGCTAAGAAACATCTGGCGTTGCCCAGTGCTCTTACAGCCTACCGGGAACATCTCTTACCAAGGCCTGTGAAACGCAGTTTGTTGGTGGCCTGAACTGGCCGAAGTAGAACTTCTGCTCTGGGTGTGCTCCACTGGGCTAGAGCTACCTGCCCCAAAGGGCTGCCTTGAGTCCAAAGTGAGAGAGTGGCACCAAAGCTTCTCGCTTCCAGCTCTTCGGGAAGCTAAGAAACATCTGGCGTTGCCCAGTGCTCTTACAGCCTACCGGGAACATCTCTTACCAAGGCCTGTGAAACGCCGTTTCCTGGCAGGCCTGATTTGGCTGAAGTAGAACTTCTGCTCTGGGTGTGCTCCATTGTCCTAGAGCTGCCAGGCCCAAGGTGCTGCCTTGTTTCCAAAGGGGCAGAGAGGCCCCAAAGCATCTTGCTTCCAGCTCTCTGGGAAGCTAAGAACCAACTCGCTCTGCCCCGTGCTCTTACAGCCTGCCGGGAACATGTCTTTGAAAGGCCTGTGAAACGCAGTTTCTTGGCAGGCCTCATCTGGCTGAAGTAGAACTCCGGCTCTGGGTGTGCTCCATTGCCCTAGGGCTGCCAGGCCCAAAGTGCTGCCCTGTTTCCAAGGGGCAGAGAGGCCCAAAGCATCTTGCTTCCCGGTCTTTGCGAAGCTAAGAAACAACTGGCTCTGCCCAGTGCTCTTACACCTACCGGGAACATCTCTTACCAAGGCCTGTCAAACGCTGTTTCTTTGCAGGCCTGATCAGGCTGAAGTAGAACTCCTGCTCTGCGTGTGCTCCATTGGCCTAGAGCTTCCCGACCCAAAAGGCTGCCTTGTTCCCAAACGGGCAGAGGGGTCCCAAGCATCTTGCTTCCAGCTTTTCAGGAAGGTAAGAAACAACTGGCTCTGCCCAGTGCTCTTACAGCCTACCGGGAACATCTCTTACCAAGGCCTGTGAAACGCAGTTTCCTGGCAGGCCTGATCTGGCTGAAGTAGAACTTCTGCTCTGGGTGTGCTCCATTGCCCTAGAGCTGCCAGGCCCAAAGGGCTGCCTTGTTTCCAAAGACGGAGAGTGGACCCAAAGCATCTTGCTCCCAGCTCTTCGGGAAGCTAAGAAACAGCTGGCTCTGCCCAGTGCTCTTACAGCCTAAGAGAACATCTCTTTGAAAGGCCTGTGAAACGCAGTTTCTTGGCAGGCCTGACCTGGCTGAAGTAGAACTTCTGTTCTGGTTGTGCTACATAGGCCTAGAGCTACCAGGACCTAAGGGCTGCCTTGTTTCCAAAGGGTGAGAGAGGCCCCAAAGCATCTTGCCTCCAGCACTTTGGGAAGCTAAAAAACAACTGGTTCTGCCCAGTGCTCTCACAGCCTACCGTGAACATCTCTTACCAAGGGCTGTGAAACGCAGTTTCTGGGCAGGACTGATCTGCCTGAAGTAGAACTTCTGCTGTGGGTGTGCTCCATTGGCCTAGAGCTGCCAGGCCCAAACGGCTGCCTTGTGTCCAAAGGGAGAGAGAGGCCCCAAGGCATCTTGCTTCCAGCTCTGTGGGAAGCTAAAGCAACTGGCTCTCCACAGTGCTCTCACAGCCTACCGGGAACATCTCTTACCAAGGCCTGTGAAACGCAGTTTCTTGGCAGGCCTGATCTGGCTGAAGTAGAACTCCTGCTCTGGGCGTGCTACTTTGGCCTAGAGCTGCCAGGCCCAAAGGGCCGCCTTGTTTCCAAAGGGGCTGAGAGTCCCCAAAGCATCTTGCTTCCAAATCTTTGGGAAGCTAAGAAACAACTGGCTCTGCACAGTGCTCTCACAGCCTACCGGCAACGTGACAGAGAAAGGCCTGTGAGACGCAGTTTCTTGGAAGGCCTGATCTGGCTGAGGTAGAACTTGTGCTCTGGGTGTGCTACTTTGGCCTAGAGCTGCCAGGCACAAAGGCTGCTTTGTTTCCAAAGGGGGAGAGAGGCCCCAAATCATGTTGCTTCCAGCTGTTTTTGAAGCTAAGAAACAACTCGCTCTGCCAGGTACTCTTACAGCCTTCCGGGAACACCTCTTACGAAGGCCTGTGAAAAGCAGTTTCTTGGCAGGCCTGATCTGGCTGAGGTAGAACTTCTGCTCTGGGTGTGCTCCATTGCCCTAGAGCTGAAAGGCCCAAAGGGCTGCCTTGTTTCCAAAGGGGGAGAGAGGCCCCAAAGCATCTTGCTTCCACCTCTTGGGAAGCTAAGAAACAACTGGCTGTGCCCAGTGCTCTTATAGCCTAAGAGAACATCTCTTATCAAGGCCTGTGAAACGCACTGTCTAGGCAGGCCTGATCTGGAAGAAGTAGAACTTCGGCTCTGGTTGTGCTCCATTGCCCTAGAGCTGCCAGACCCAACGTGCTGCCTTGTTTCCAAAGGGGCAGAGAGGCCCCAAAGCGTCTTGCTTCCAGCTGTTTGGGAAACAAGGAAACAACTGGCTCTGCACCGTGCTCTCACAGCCTACCGGGAACGTCACATACAAAGGCCTCTGAAACGCAGTTCCTTGGCAGGCCTGATCTGGCTGAAGTAGGACTTCTGCTCTGGGTGTGCTCCATTGGCCTAGAGCTGAAAGGCCCAAAGGTCGCCCTTGTTGGCAAAGGGGCAGGGAGCCCCCAAAGCATCTTGCTTCCAGCTCTTTGGGAAGCTAAGAAACAAATGGCTCTGCCCAGTGCTCTAACAGAGTACCGGGAACATCTCTTACCAAAGCCTTTGAAACGCAGTTTCTTGGCAGGCCTTATCTGGCTGAGGTAGAACTTCTGCTCTGGGTGTGCTCCATTGGCCTAGAGCTGCCTGGCCCAAAGGTCGGCCTTGTTTGCAAAGGGGATGAGAGGCCCCAAAGCATCTTGCTTCCAGCTCTTCGGGAAGCTAAGAAACATCTGGCGTTGCCCAGTGCTCTTACAGCCTACCGGGAACATCTCTTACCAAGGCCTGTGAAACGCAGTTTGTTGGTGGCCTGAACTGGCCGAAGTAGAACTTCTGCTCTGGGTGTGCTCCATTGGCCTGGAGCTGCCTGGCCCATAGGGCCGCCTTGTTTGCAAAGGGGATGAGAGGCCCCAAAGCATCTTGCTTCCAGCTCTTCGGGAAGCTAAGAAACATCTGGCGTTGCCCAGTGCTCTTACAGCCTACCGGGAACATCTCTTACCAAGGCCTGTGAAACGCAGTTTGTTGGTGGCCTGAACTGGCCGAAGTAGAACTTCTGCTCTGGGTGTGCTCCACTGGGCTAGAGCTACCTGCCCCAAAGGGCTGCCTTGAGTCCAAAGTGAGAGAGTGGCACCAAAGCTTCTCGCTTCCAGCTCTTCGGGAAGCTAAGAAACATCTGGCGTTGCCCAGTGCTCTTACAGCCTACCGGGAACATCTCTTACCAAGGCCTGTGAAACGCCGTTTCCTGGCAGGCCTGATTTGGCTGAAGTAGAACTTCTGCTCTGGGTGTGCTCCATTGTCCTAGAGCTGCCAGGCCCAAGGTGCTGCCTTGTTTCCAAAGGGGCAGAGAGGCCCCAAAGCATCTTGCTTCCAGCTCTCTGGGAAGCTAAGAACCAACTCGCTCTGCCCCGTGCTCTTACAGCCTGCCGGGAACATGTCTTTGAAAGGCCTGTGAAACGCAGTTTCTTGGCAGGCCTCATCTGGCTGAAGTAGAACTCCGGCTCTGGGTGTGCTCCATTGCCCTAGGGCTGCCAGGCCCAAAGTGCTGCCCTGTTTCCAAGGGGCAGAGAGGCCCAAAGCATCTTGCTTCCCGGTCTTTGCGAAGCTAAGAAACAACTGGCTCTGCCCAGTGCTCTTACACCTACCGGGAACATCTCTTACCAAGGCCTGTCAAACGCTGTTTCTTTGCAGGCCTGATCAGGCTGAAGTAGAACTCCTGCTCTGCGTGTGCTCCATTGGCCTAGAGCTTCCCGACCCAAAAGGCTGCCTTGTTCCCAAACGGGCAGAGGGGTCCCAAGCATCTTGCTTCCAGCTTTTCAGGAAGGTAAGAAACAACTGGCTCTGCCCAGTGCTCTTACAGCCTACCGGGAACATCTCTTACCAAGGCCTGTGAAACGCAGTTTCCTGGCAGGCCTGATCTGGCTGAAGTAGAACTTCTGCTCTGGGTGTGCTCCATTGCCCTAGAGCTGCCAGGCCCAAAGGGCTGCCTTGTTTCCAAAGACGGAGAGTGGACCCAAAGCATCTTGCTCCCAGCTCTTCGGGAAGCTAAGAAACAGCTGGCTCTGCCCAGTGCTCTTACAGCCTAAGAGAACATCTCTTTGAAAGGCCTGTGAAACGCAGTTTCTTGGCAGGCCTGACCTGGCTGAAGTAGAACTTCTGTTCTGGTTGTGCTACATAGGCCTAGAGCTACCAGGACCTAAGGGCTGCCTTGTTTCCAAAGGGTGAGAGAGGCCCCAAAGCATCTTGCCTCCAGCACTTTGGGAAGCTAAAAAACAACTGGTTCTGCCCAGTGCTCTCACAGCCTACCGTGAACATCTCTTACCAAGGGCTGTGAAACGCAGTTTCTGGGCAGGACTGATCTGCCTGAAGTAGAACTTCTGCTGTGGGTGTGCTCCATTGGCCTAGAGCTGCCAGGCCCAAACGGCTGCCTTGTGTCCAAAGGGAGAGAGAGGCCCCAAGGCATCTTGCTTCCAGCTCTGTGGGAAGCTAAAGCAACTGGCTCTCCACAGTGCTCTCACAGCCTACCGGGAACATCTCTTACCAAGGCCTGTGAAACGCAGTTTCTTGGCAGGCCTGATCTGGCTGAAGTAGAACTCCTGCTCTGGGCGTGCTACTTTGGCCTAGAGCTGCCAGGCCCAAAGGGCCGCCTTGTTTCCAAAGGGGCTGAGAGTCCCCAAAGCATCTTGCTTCCAAATCTTTGGGAAGCTAAGAAACAACTGGCTCTGCACAGTGCTCTCACAGCCTACCGGCAACGTGACAGAGAAAGGCCTGTGAGACGCAGTTTCTTGGAAGGCCTGATCTGGCTGAGGTAGAACTTGTGCTCTGGGTGTGCTACTTTGGCCTAGAGCTGCCAGGCACAAAGGCTGCTTTGTTTCCAAAGGGGGAGAGAGGCCCCAAATCATGTTGCTTCCAGCTGTTTTTGAAGCTAAGAAACAACTCGCTCTGCCAGGTACTCTTACAGCCTTCCGGGAACACCTCTTACGAAGGCCTGTGAAAAGCAGTTTCTTGGCAGGCCTGATCTGGCTGAGGTAGAACTTCTGCTCTGGGTGTGCTCCATTGCCCTAGAGCTGAAAGGCCCAAAGGGCTGCCTTGTTTCCAAAGGGGGAGAGAGGCCCCAAAGCATCTTGCTTCCACCTCTTGGGAAGCTAAGAAACAACTGGCTGTGCCCAGTGCTCTTATAGCCTAAGAGAACATCTCTTATCAAGGCCTGTGAAACGCACTGTCTAGGCAGGCCTGATCTGGAAGAAGTAGAACTTCGGCTCTGGTTGTGCTCCATTGCCCTAGAGCTGCCAGACCCAACGTGCTGCCTTGTTTCCAAAGGGGCAGAGAGGCCCCAAAGCGTCTTGCTTCCAGCTGTTTGGGAAACAAGGAAACAACTGGCTCTGCACCGTGCTCTCACAGCCTACCGGGAACGTCACATACAAAGGCCTCTGAAACGCAGTTCCTTGGCAGGCCTGATCTGGCTGAAGTAGGACTTCTGCTCTGGGTGTGCTCCATTGGCCTAGAGCTGAAAGGCCCAAAGGTCGCCCTTGTTGGCAAAGGGGCAGGGAGCCCCCAAAGCATCTTGCTTCCAGCTCTTTGGGAAGCTAAGAAACAAATGGCTCTGCCCAGTGCTCTAACAGAGTACCGGGAACATCTCTTACCAAAGCCTTTGAAACGCAGTTTCTTGGCAGGCCTTATCTGGCTGAGGTAGAACTTCTGCTCTGGGTGTGCTCCATTGGCCTAGAGCTGCCTGGCCCAAAGGTCGGCCTTGTTTGCAAAGGGGATGAGAGGCCCCAAAGCATCTTGCTTCCAGCTCTTCGGGAAGCTAAGAAACATCTGGCGTTGCCCAGTGCTCTTACAGCCTACCGGGAACATCTCTTACCAAGGCCTGTGAAACGCAGTTTGTTGGTGGCCTGAACTGGCCGAAGTAGAACTTCTGCTCTGGGTGTGCTCCATTGGCCTGGAGCTGCCTGGCCCATAGGGCCGCCTTGTTTGCAAAGGGGATGAGAGGCCCCAAAGCATCTTGCTTCCAGCTCTTCGGGAAGCTAAGAAACATCTGGCGTTGCCCAGTGCTCTTACAGCCTACCGGGAACATCTCTTACCAAGGCCTGTGAAACGCAGTTTGTTGGTGGCCTGAACTGGCCGAAGTAGAACTTCTGCTCTGGGTGTGCTCCACTGGGCTAGAGCTACCTGCCCCAAAGGGCTGCCTTGAGTCCAAAGTGAGAGAGTGGCACCAAAGCTTCTCGCTTCCAGCTCTTCGGGAAGCTAAGAAACATCTGGCGTTGCCCAGTGCTCTTACAGCCTACCGGGAACATCTCTTACCAAGGCCTGTGAAACGCCGTTTCCTGGCAGGCCTGATTTGGCTGAAGTAGAACTTCTGCTCTGGGTGTGCTCCATTGTCCTAGAGCTGCCAGGCCCAAGGTGCTGCCTTGTTTCCAAAGGGGCAGAGAGGCCCCAAAGCATCTTGCTTCCAGCTCTCTGGGAAGCTAAGAACCAACTCGCTCTGCCCCGTGCTCTTACAGCCTGCCGGGAACATGTCTTTGAAAGGCCTGTGAAACGCAGTTTCTTGGCAGGCCTCATCTGGCTGAAGTAGAACTCCGGCTCTGGGTGTGCTCCATTGCCCTAGGGCTGCCAGGCCCAAAGTGCTGCCCTGTTTCCAAGGGGCAGAGAGGCCCAAAGCATCTTGCTTCCCGGTCTTTGCGAAGCTAAGAAACAACTGGCTCTGCCCAGTGCTCTTACACCTACCGGGAACATCTCTTACCAAGGCCTGTCAAACGCTGTTTCTTTGCAGGCCTGATCAGGCTGAAGTAGAACTCCTGCTCTGCGTGTGCTCCATTGGCCTAGAGCTTCCCGACCCAAAAGGCTGCCTTGTTCCCAAACGGGCAGAGGGGTCCCAAGCATCTTGCTTCCAGCTTTTCAGGAAGGTAAGAAACAACTGGCTCTGCCCAGTGCTCTTACAGCCTACCGGGAACATCTCTTACCAAGGCCTGTGAAACGCAGTTTCCTGGCAGGCCTGATCTGGCTGAAGTAGAACTTCTGCTCTGGGTGTGCTCCATTGCCCTAGAGCTGCCAGGCCCAAAGGGCTGCCTTGTTTCCAAAGACGGAGAGTGGACCCAAAGCATCTTGCTCCCAGCTCTTCGGGAAGCTAAGAAACAGCTGGCTCTGCCCAGTGCTCTTACAGCCTAAGAGAACATCTCTTTGAAAGGCCTGTGAAACGCAGTTTCTTGGCAGGCCTGACCTGGCTGAAGTAGAACTTCTGTTCTGGTTGTGCTACATAGGCCTAGAGCTACCAGGACCTAAGGGCTGCCTTGTTTCCAAAGGGTGAGAGAGGCCCCAAAGCATCTTGCCTCCAGCACTTTGGGAAGCTAAAAAACAACTGGTTCTGCCCAGTGCTCTCACAGCCTACCGTGAACATCTCTTACCAAGGGCTGTGAAACGCAGTTTCTGGGCAGGACTGATCTGCCTGAAGTAGAACTTCTGCTGTGGGTGTGCTCCATTGGCCTAGAGCTGCCAGGCCCAAACGGCTGCCTTGTGTCCAAAGGGAGAGAGAGGCCCCAAGGCATCTTGCTTCCAGCTCTGTGGGAAGCTAAAGCAACTGGCTCTCCACAGTGCTCTCACAGCCTACCGGGAACATCTCTTACCAAGGCCTGTGAAACGCAGTTTCTTGGCAGGCCTGATCTGGCTGAAGTAGAACTCCTGCTCTGGGCGTGCTACTTTGGCCTAGAGCTGCCAGGCCCAAAGGGCCGCCTTGTTTCCAAAGGGGCTGAGAGTCCCCAAAGCATCTTGCTTCCAAATCTTTGGGAAGCTAAGAAACAACTGGCTCTGCACAGTGCTCTCACAGCCTACCGGCAACGTGACAGAGAAAGGCCTGTGAGACGCAGTTTCTTGGAAGGCCTGATCTGGCTGAGGTAGAACTTGTGCTCTGGGTGTGCTACTTTGGCCTAGAGCTGCCAGGCACAAAGGCTGCTTTGTTTCCAAAGGGGGAGAGAGGCCCCAAATCATGTTGCTTCCAGCTGTTTTTGAAGCTAAGAAACAACTCGCTCTGCCAGGTACTCTTACAGCCTTCCGGGAACACCTCTTACGAAGGCCTGTGAAAAGCAGTTTCTTGGCAGGCCTGATCTGGCTGAGGTAGAACTTCTGCTCTGGGTGTGCTCCATTGCCCTAGAGCTGAAAGGCCCAAAGGGCTGCCTTGTTTCCAAAGGGGGAGAGAGGCCCCAAAGCATCTTGCTTCCACCTCTTGGGAAGCTAAGAAACAACTGGCTGTGCCCAGTGCTCTTATAGCCTAAGAGAACATCTCTTATCAAGGCCTGTGAAACGCACTGTCTAGGCAGGCCTGATCTGGAAGAAGTAGAACTTCGGCTCTGGTTGTGCTCCATTGCCCTAGAGCTGCCAGACCCAACGTGCTGCCTTGTTTCCAAAGGGGCAGAGAGGCCCCAAAGCGTCTTGCTTCCAGCTGTTTGGGAAACAAGGAAACAACTGGCTCTGCACCGTGCTCTCACAGCCTACCGGGAACGTCACATACAAAGGCCTCTGAAACGCAGTTCCTTGGCAGGCCTGATCTGGCTGAAGTAGGACTTCTGCTCTGGGTGTGCTCCATTGGCCTAGAGCTGAAAGGCCCAAAGGTCGCCCTTGTTGGCAAAGGGGCAGGGAGCCCCCAAAGCATCTTGCTTCCAGCTCTTTGGGAAGCTAAGAAACAAATGGCTCTGCCCAGTGCTCTAACAGAGTACCGGGAACATCTCTTACCAAAGCCTTTGAAACGCAGTTTCTTGGCAGGCCTTATCTGGCTGAGGTAGAACTTCTGCTCTGGGTGTGCTCCATTGGCCTAGAGCTGCCTGGCCCAAAGGTCGGCCTTGTTTGCAAAGGGGATGAGAGGCCCCAAAGCATCTTGCTTCCAGCTCTTCGGGAAGCTAAGAAACATCTGGCGTTGCCCAGTGCTCTTACAGCCTACCGGGAACATCTCTTACCAAGGCCTGTGAAACGCAGTTTGTTGGTGGCCTGAACTGGCCGAAGTAGAACTTCTGCTCTGGGTGTGCTCCATTGGCCTGGAGCTGCCTGGCCCATAGGGCCGCCTTGTTTGCAAAGGGGATGAGAGGCCCCAAAGCATCTTGCTTCCAGCTCTTCGGGAAGCTAAGAAACATCTGGCGTTGCCCAGTGCTCTTACAGCCTACCGGGAACATCTCTTACCAAGGCCTGTGAAACGCAGTTTGTTGGTGGCCTGAACTGGCCGAAGTAGAACTTCTGCTCTGGGTGTGCTCCACTGGGCTAGAGCTACCTGCCCCAAAGGGCTGCCTTGAGTCCAAAGTGAGAGAGTGGCACCAAAGCTTCTCGCTTCCAGCTCTTCGGGAAGCTAAGAAACATCTGGCGTTGCCCAGTGCTCTTACAGCCTACCGGGAACATCTCTTACCAAGGCCTGTGAAACGCCGTTTCCTGGCAGGCCTGATTTGGCTGAAGTAGAACTTCTGCTCTGGGTGTGCTCCATTGTCCTAGAGCTGCCAGGCCCAAGGTGCTGCCTTGTTTCCAAAGGGGCAGAGAGGCCCCAAAGCATCTTGCTTCCAGCTCTCTGGGAAGCTAAGAACCAACTCGCTCTGCCCCGTGCTCTTACAGCCTGCCGGGAACATGTCTTTGAAAGGCCTGTGAAACGCAGTTTCTTGGCAGGCCTCATCTGGCTGAAGTAGAACTCCGGCTCTGGGTGTGCTCCATTGCCCTAGGGCTGCCAGGCCCAAAGTGCTGCCCTGTTTCCAAGGGGCAGAGAGGCCCAAAGCATCTTGCTTCCCGGTCTTTGCGAAGCTAAGAAACAACTGGCTCTGCCCAGTGCTCTTACACCTACCGGGAACATCTCTTACCAAGGCCTGTCAAACGCTGTTTCTTTGCAGGCCTGATCAGGCTGAAGTAGAACTCCTGCTCTGCGTGTGCTCCATTGGCCTAGAGCTTCCCGACCCAAAAGGCTGCCTTGTTCCCAAACGGGCAGAGGGGTCCCAAGCATCTTGCTTCCAGCTTTTCAGGAAGGTAAGAAACAACTGGCTCTGCCCAGTGCTCTTACAGCCTACCGGGAACATCTCTTACCAAGGCCTGTGAAACGCAGTTTCCTGGCAGGCCTGATCTGGCTGAAGTAGAACTTCTGCTCTGGGTGTGCTCCATTGCCCTAGAGCTGCCAGGCCCAAAGGGCTGCCTTGTTTCCAAAGACGGAGAGTGGACCCAAAGCATCTTGCTCCCAGCTCTTCGGGAAGCTAAGAAACAGCTGGCTCTGCCCAGTGCTCTTACAGCCTAAGAGAACATCTCTTTGAAAGGCCTGTGAAACGCAGTTTCTTGGCAGGCCTGACCTGGCTGAAGTAGAACTTCTGTTCTGGTTGTGCTACATAGGCCTAGAGCTACCAGGACCTAAGGGCTGCCTTGTTTCCAAAGGGTGAGAGAGGCCCCAAAGCATCTTGCCTCCAGCACTTTGGGAAGCTAAAAAACAACTGGTTCTGCCCAGTGCTCTCACAGCCTACCGTGAACATCTCTTACCAAGGGCTGTGAAACGCAGTTTCTGGGCAGGACTGATCTGCCTGAAGTAGAACTTCTGCTGTGGGTGTGCTCCATTGGCCTAGAGCTGCCAGGCCCAAACGGCTGCCTTGTGTCCAAAGGGAGAGAGAGGCCCCAAGGCATCTTGCTTCCAGCTCTGTGGGAAGCTAAAGCAACTGGCTCTCCACAGTGCTCTCACAGCCTACCGGGAACATCTCTTACCAAGGCCTGTGAAACGCAGTTTCTTGGCAGGCCTGTTCTGGCTGAAGTAGAACTCCTGCTCTGGGCGTGCTACTTTGGCCTAGAGCTGCCAGGCCCAAAGGGCCGCCTTGTTTCCAAAGGGGCTGAGAGTCCCCAAAGCATCTTGCTTCCAAATCTTTGGGAAGCTAAGAAACAACTGGCTCTGCACAGTGCTCTCACAGCCTACCGGCAACGTGACAGAGAAAGGCCTGTGAGACGCAGTTTCTTGGAAGGCCTGATCTGGCTGAGGTAGAACTTGTGCTCTGGGTGTGCTACTTTGGCCTAGAGCTGCCAGGCACAAAGGCTGCTTTGTTTCCAAAGGGGGAGAGAGGCCCCAAATCATGTTGCTTCCAGCTGTTTTTGAAGCTAAGAAACAACTCGCTCTGCCAGGTACTCTTACAGCCTTCCGGGAACACCTCTTACGAAGGCCTGTGAAAAGCAGTTTCTTGGCAGGCCTGATCTGGCTGAGGTAGAACTTCTGCTCTGGGTGTGCTCCATTGCCCTAGAGCTGAAAGGCCCAAAGGGCTGCCTTGTTTCCAAAGGGGGAGAGAGGCCCCAAAGCATCTTGCTTCCACCTCTTGGGAAGCTAAGAAACAACTGGCTGTGCCCAGTGCTCTTATAGCCTAAGAGAACATCTCTTATCAAGGCCTGGGAAACGCACTGTCTAGGCAGGCCTGATCTGGAAGAAGTAGAACTTCGGCTCTGGTTGTGCTCCATTGCCCTAGAGCTGCCAGACCCAACGTGCTGCCTTGTTTCCAAAGGGGCAGAGAGGCCCCAAAGCGTCTTGCTTCCAGCTGTTTGGGAAACAAGGAAACAACTGGCTCTGCACCGTGCTCTCACAGCCTACCGGGAACGTCACATACAAAGGCCTCTGAAACGCAGTTCCTTGGCAGGCCTGATCTGGCTGAAGTAGGACTTCTGCTCTGGGTGTGCTCCATTGGCCTAGAGCTGAAAGGCCCAAAGGTCGCCCTTGTTGGCAAAGGGGCAGGGAGCCACCAAAGCATCTTGCTTCCAGCTCTTTGGGAAGCTAAGAAACAAATGGCTCTGCCCAGTGCTCTAACAGAGTACCGGGAACATCTCTTACCAAAGCCTTTGAAACGCAGTTTCTTGGCAGGCCTTATCTGGCTGAGGTAGAACTTCTGCTCTGGGTGTGCTCCATTGGCCTAGAGCTGCCTGGCCCAAAGGTCGGCCTTGTTTGCAAAGGGGATGAGAGGCCCCAAAGCATCTTGCTTCCAGCTCTTCGGGAAGCTAAGAAACATCTGGCGTTGCCCAGTGCTCTTACAGCCTACCGGGAACATCTCTTACCAAGGCCTGTGAAACGCAGTTTGTTGGTGGCCTGAACTGGCCGAAGTACAACTTCTGCTCTGGGTGTGCTCCATTGGCCTAGAGCTGCCAGGCCCAAGGTGCTGCCTTGTTTCCAAAGGGGCAGAGAGGCCCCAAAGCATCTTGCTTCCAGCTCTCTGGGAAGCTAAGAACCAACTCGCTCTGCCCCGTGCTCTTACAGCCTACCGGGAACATGTCTTTGAAAGGCCTGTGAAACGCAGTTTCTTGGAAGGCCTGATCTGGCTGAGGTAGAACTTCTGCTCTGGGTGTACTCCATTGGCCTAGGGCTGCCAGGCCCAAAGGGCTGCCTTTATTTCCAAAGTGTGAGAGAGGCCCCAAAGCATCTTGCTTCCTGCTCTCTGGGAAGCTAAAACAACTGGCTCTGCACAGTGCTCTCAAAGCCAACCGGGAACGTCACATACAAAGGCCTGTGAAACGCAGCTTCTTGACAGGCCTTATCTGGCTGAGGTAGAACTTGTGCTCTGGGTGTGCTACTTTGGCCTAGAGCTGCCAGGCACAAAGGCTGCTTTGTTTCCAAAGGGGGAGAGAGGCCCCAAATCATGTTGCTTCCAGCTGTTTTTGAAGCTAAGAAACAACTCGCTCTGCCAGGTACTCTTACAGCCTTCCGGGAACACCTCTTACGAAGGCCTGTGAAAAGCAGTTTCTTGGCAGGCCTGATCTGGCTGAGGTAGAACTTCTGCTCTGGGTGTGCTCCATTGCCCTAGAGCTGAAAGGCCCAAAGGGCTGCCTTGTTTCCAAAGGGGGAGAGAGGCCCCAAAGCATCTTGCTTCCACCTCTTGGGAAGCTAAGAAACAACTGGCTGTGCCCAGTGCTCTTATAGCCTAAGAGAACATCTCTTATCAAGGCCTGGGAAACGCACTGTCTAGGCAGGCCTGATCTGGAAGAAGTAGAACTTCGGCTCTGGTTGTGCTCCATTGCCCTAGAGCTGCCAGACCCAACGTGCTGCCTTGTTTCCAAAGGGGCAGAGAGGCCCCAAAGCGTCTTGCTTCCAGCTGTTTGGGAAACAAGGAATCAACTGGCTCTGCACCGTGCTCTCACAGCCTACCGGGAACGTCACATACAAAGGCCTCTGAAACGCAGTTCCTTGGCAGGCCTGATCTGGCTGAAGTAGGACTTCTGCTCTGGGTGTGCTCCATTGGCCTAGAGCTGAAAGGCCCAAAGGTCGCCCTTGTTGGCAAAGGGGCAGGGAGCCCCCAAAGCATCTTGCTTCCAGCTCTTTGGGAAGCTAAGAAACAAATGGCTCTGCCCAGTGCTCTAACAGAGTACCGGGAACATCTCTTACCAAAGCCTTTGAAACGCAGTTTCTTGGCAGGCCTTATCTGGCTGAGGTAGAACTTCTGCTCTGGGTGTGCTCCATTGGCCTAGAGCTGCCTGGCCCAAAGGTCGGCCTTGTTTGCAAAGGGGATGAGAGGCCCCAAAGCATCTTGCTTCCAGCTCTTCGGGAAGCTAAGAAACATCTGGCGTTGCCCAGTGCTCTTACAGCCTACCGGGAACATCTCTTACCAAGGCCTGTGAAACGCAGTTTGTTGGTGGCCTGAACTGGCCGAAGTAGAACTTCTGCTCTGGGTGTGCTCCATTGGCCTAGAGCTGCCAGGCCCAAGGTGCTGCCTTGTTTCCAAAGGGGCAGAGAGGCCCCAAAGCATCTTGCTTCCAGCTCTCTGGGAAGCTAAGAACCAACTCGCTCTGCCCCGTGCTCTTACAGCCTACCGGGACCATGTCTTTGAAAGGCCTGTGAAACGCAGTTTCTTGGCAGGCCTCATCTGGCTGAAGTAGAACTCCGGCTCTGGGTGTGCTCCATTGCCCTAGAGCTGCCAGGCCCAAAGTGCTGCCCTGTTTCCAAGGGGCAGAGAGGCCCAAAGCATCTTGCTTCCCGGTCTTTGCGAAGCTAAGAAACAACTGGCTCTGCCCAGTGCTCTTACACCTACCGCGAACATCTCTTACCAAGGCCTGTCAAACGCTGTTTCTTTGCAGGCCTGATCAGGCTGAAGTAGAACTCCTGCTCTGCGTGTGCTCCATTGGCCTAGAGCTTCCCGACCCAAAAGGCTGCCTTGTTCCCAAACGGGCAGAGGGGTCCCAAGCATCTTGCTTCCAGCTTTTCAGGAAGGTAAGAAACAACTGGCTCTGCCCAGTGCTCTTACAGCCTACCGGGAACATCTCTTACCAAGGCCTGTGAAACGCAGTTTCCTGGCAGGCCTGATCTGGCTGAAGTAGAACTTCTGCTCTGGGTGTGCTCCATTGCCCTAGAGCTGCCAGGCCCAAAGGGCTGCCTTGTTTCCAAAGACGGAGAGTGGACCCAAAGCATCTTGCTCCCAGCTCTTCGGGAAGCTAAGAAACAGCTGGCTCTGCCCAGTGCTCTTACAGCCTAAGAGAACATCTCTTTGAAAGGCCTGTGAAACGCAGTTTCTTGGCAGGCCTGACCTGGCTGAAGTAGAACTTCTGTTCTGGTTGTGCTACATAGGCCTAGAGCTACCAGGACCTAAGGGCTGCCTTGTTTCCAAAGGGTGAGAGAGGCCCCAAAGCATCTTGCCTCCAGCACTTTGGGAAGCTAAAAAACAACTGGTTCTGCCCAGTGCTCTCACAGCCTACCGTGAACATCTCTTACCAAGGGCTGTGAAACGCAGTTTCTGGGCAGGACTGATCTGCCTGAAGTAGAACTTCTGCTGTGGGTGTGCTCCATTGGCCTAGAGCTGCCAGGCCCAAACGGCTGCCTTGTGTCCAAAGGGAGAGAGAGGCCCCAAGGCATCTTGCTTCCAGCTCTGTGGGAAGCTAAAGCAACTGGCTCTCCACAGTGCTCTCACAGCCTACCGGGAACATCTCTTACCAAGGCCTGTGAAACGCAGTTTCTTGGCAGGCCTGATCTGGCTGAAGTAGAACTCCTGCTCTGGGCGTGCTACTTTGGCCTAGAGCTGCCAGGCCCAAAGGGCCGCCTTGTTTCCAAAGGGGCTGAGAGTCCCCAAAGCATCTTGCTTCCAAATCTTTGGGAAGCTAAGAAACAACTGGCTCTGCACAGTGCTCTCACAGCCTACCGGCAACGTGACAGAGAAAGGCCTGTGAGACGCAGTTTCTTGGAAGGCCTGATCTGGCTGAGGTAGAACTTGTGCTCTGGGTGTGCTACTTTGGCCTAGAGCTGCCAGGCACAAAGGCTGCTTTGTTTCCAAAGGGGGAGAGAGGCCCCAAATCATGTTGCTTCCAGCTGTTTTTGAAGCTAAGAAACAACTCGCTCTGCCAGGTACTCTTACAGCCTTCCGGGAACACCTCTTACGAAGGCCTGTGAAAAGCAGTTTCTTGGCAGGCCTGATCTGGCTGAGGTAGAACTTCTGCTCTGGGTGTGCTCCATTGCCCTAGAGCTGAAAGGCCCAAAGGGCTGCCTTGTTTCCAAAGGGGGAGAGAGGCCCCAAAGCATCTTGCTTCCACCTCTTGGGAAGCTAAGAAACAACTGGCTGTGCCCAGTGCTCTTATAGCCTAAGAGAACATCTCTTATCAAGGCCTGTGAAACGCACTGTCTAGGCAGGCCTGATCTGGAAGAAGTAGAACTTCGGCTCTGGTTGTGCTCCATTGCCCTAGAGCTGCCAGACCCAACGTGCTGCCTTGTTTCCAAAGGGGCAGAGAGGCCCCAAAGCGTCTTGCTTCCAGCTGTTTGGGAAACAAGGAAACAACTGGCTCTGCACCGTGCTCTCACAGCCTACCGGGAACGTCACATACAAAGGCCTCTGAAACGCAGTTCCTTGGCAGGCCTGATCTGGCTGAAGTAGGACTTCTGCTCTGGGTGTGCTCCATTGGCCTAGAGCTGAAAGGCCCAAAGGTCGCCCTTGTTGGCAAAGGGGCAGGGAGCCCCCAAAGCATCTTGCTTCCAGCTCTTTGGGAAGCTAAGAAACAAATGGCTCTGCCCAGTGCTCTAACAGAGTACCGGGAACATCTCTTACCAAAGCCTTTGAAACGCAGTTTCTTGGCAGGCCTTATCTGGCTGAGGTAGAACTACTGCTCTGGGTGTGCTCCATTGGCCTAGAGCTGCCTGGCCCAAAGGTCGGCCTTGTTTGCAAAGGGGATGAGAGGCCCCAAAGCATCTTGCTTCCAGCTCTTCGGGAAGCTAAGAAACATCTGGCGTTGCCCAGTGCTCTTACAGCCTACCGGGAACATCTCTTACCAAGGCCTGTGAAACGCAGTTTGTTGGTGGCCTGAACTGGCCGAAGTAGAACTTCTGCTCTGGGTGTGCTCCATTGGCCTAGAGCTGCCAGGCCCAAACGGCTGCCTTGTGTCCAAAGGGAGAGAGAGGCCCCAAGGCATCTTGCTTCCAGCTCTGTGGGAAGCTAAAGCAACTGGCTCTCCACAGTGCTCTCACAGCCTACCGGGAACATCTCTTACCAAGGCCTGTGAAACGCAGTTTCTTGGCAGGCCTGATCTGGCTGAAGTAGAACTCCTGCTCTGGGCGTGCTACTTTGGCCTAGAGCTGCCAGGCCCAAAGGGCCGCCTTGTTTCCAAAGGGGCTGAGAGTCCCCAAAGCATCTTGCTTCCAAATCTTTGGGAAGCTAAGAAACAACTGGCTCTGCACAGTGCTCTCACAGCCTACCGTCAACGTGACAGAGAAAGGCCTGTGAGACGCAGTTTCTTGGAAGGCCTGATCTGGCTGAGGTAGAACTTCTGCTCTGGGTGTACTCCATTGGCCTAGGGCTGCCAGGCCCAAAGGGCTGCCTTTATTTCCAAAGTGTGAGAGAGGCCCCAAAGCATCTTGCTTCCTGCTCTCTGGGAAGCTAAAACAACTGGCTCTGCACAGTGCTCTCAAAGCCAACCGGGAACGTCACATACAAAGGCCTGTGAAACGCAGCTTCTTGACAGGCCTTATCTGGCTGAGGTAGAACTTGTGCTCTGGGTGTGCTACTTTGGCCTAGAGCTGCCAGGCACAAAGGCTGCTTTGTTTCCAAAGGGGGAGAGAGGCCCCAAATCATGTTGCTTCCAGCTGTTTTTGAAGCTAAGAAACAACTCGCTCTGCCAGGTACTCTTACAGCCTTCCGGGAACACCTCTTACGAAGGCCTGTGAAAAGCAGTTTCTTGGCAGGCCTGATCTGGCTGAGGTAGAACTTCTGCTCTGGGTGTGCTCCATTGCCCTAGAGCTGAAAGGCCCAAAGGGCTGCCTTGTTTCCAAAGGGGGAGAGAGGCCCCAAAGCATCTTGCTTCCACCTCTTGGGAAGCTAAGAAACAACTGGCTGTGCCCAGTGCTCTTATAGCCTAAGAGAACATCTCTTATCAAGGCCTGGGAAACGCACTGTCTAGGCAGGCCTGATCTGGAAGAAGTAGAACTTCGGCTCTGGTTGTGCTCCATTGCCCTAGAGCTGCCAGACCCAACGTGCTGCCTTGTTTCCAAAGGGGCAGAGAGGCCCCAAAGCGTCTTGCTTCCAGCTGTTTGGGAAACAAGGAAACAACTGGCTCTGCACCGTGCTCTCACAGCCTACCGGGAACGTCACATACAAAGGCCTCTGAAACGCAGTTCCTTGGCAGGCCTGATCTGGCTGAAGTAGGACTTCTGCTCTGGGTGTGCTCCATTGGCCTAGAGCTGAAAGGCCCAAAGGTCGCCCTTGTTGGCAAAGGGGCAGGGAGCCCCCAAAGCATCTTGCTTCCAGCTCTTTGGGAAGCTAAGAAACAAATGGCTCTGCCCAGTGCTCTAACAGAGTACCGGGAACATCTCTTACCAAAGCCTTTGAAACGCAGTTTCTTGGCAGGCCTTATCTGGCTGAGGTAGAACTTCTGCTCTGGGTGTGCTCCATTGGCCTAGAGCTGTCTGGCCCAAAGGTCGGCCTTGTTTGCAAAGGGGATGAGAGGCCCCAAAGCATCTTGCTTCCAGCTCTTCGGGAAGCTAAGAAACATCTGGCGTTGCCCAGTGCTCTTACAGCCTACCGGGAACATCTCTTACCAAGGCATGTGAAACGCAGTTTGTTGGTGGCCTGAACTGGCCCAAGTAGAACTTCTGCTCTGGGTGTGCTCCACTGGCCTAGAGCTACCTGCCCCAAAGGGCTGCCTTGAGTCCAAAGTGAGAGAGTGGCACCAAAGCTTCTTGCTTCCAGCTCTTCGGGAAGCTAAGAAACATCTGGCGTTGCCCAGTGCTCTTACAGCCTACCGGGAACATCTCTTACCAAGGCCTGTGAAACGCCGTTTCCTGGCAGGCCTGATTTGGCTGAAGTAGAACTTCTGCTCTGGGTGTGCTCCATTGCCCTAGAGCTGCCAGGCCCAAGGTGCTGCCTTGTTTCCAAAGGGTGAGAGAGGCCCCAAAGCATCTTGCTTCCAGCTCTCTGGGAAGCTAAGAACCAACTCGCTCTGCCCCGTGCTCTTACAGCCTACCGGGAACATGTCTTTGAAAGGCCTGTGAAACGCAGTTTCTTGGCAGGCCTCATCTGGCTGAAGTAGAACTCCGGCTCTGGGTGTGCTCCATTGCCCTAGAGCTGCCAGGCCCAAAGTGCTGCCCTGTTTCCAAGGGGCAGAGAGGCCCAAAGCATCTTGCTTCCCGGTCTTTGCGAAGCTAAGAAACAACTGGCTCTGCCCAGTTCTCTTACACCTACCGGGAACATCTCTTACCAAGGCCTGTCAAACGCTGTTTCTTTGCAGGCCTGATCAGGCTGAAGTAGAACTCCTGCTCTGCGTGTGCTCCATTGGCCTAGAGCTTCCCGACCCAAAAGGCTGCCTTGTTCCCAAACGGGCAGAGGGGTCCCAAGCATCTTGCTTCCAGCTTTTCAGGAAGGTAAGAAACAACTGGCTCTGCCCAGTGCTCTTACAGCCTACGGGGAACATCTCTTACCAAGGCCTGTGAAACGCAGTTTCCTGGCAGGCCTGATCTGGCTGAAGTAGAACTTCTGCTCTGGGTGTGCTCCATTGCCCTAGAGCTGCCAGGCCCAAAGGGCTGCCTTGTTTCCAAAGACGGAGAGTGGACCCAAAGCATCTTGCTCCCAGCTCTTCGGGAAGCTAAGAAACAGCTGGCTCTGCCCAGTGCTCTTACAGCCTAAGAGAACATCTCTTTGAAAGGCCTGTGAAACGCAGTTTCTTGGCAGGCCTGACCTGGCTGAAGTAGAACTTCTGTTCTGGTTGTGCTACATAGGCCTAGAGCTACCAGGACCTAAGGGCTGCCTTGTTTCCAAAGGGTGAGAGAGGCCCCAAAGCATCTTGCCTCCAGCACTTTGGGAAGCTAAAAAACAACTGGTTCTGCCCAGTGCTCTCACAGCCTACCGTGAACATCTCTTACCAAGGGCTGTGAAACGCAGTTTCTGGGCAGGACTGATCTGCCTGAAGTAGAACTTCTGCTGTGGGTGTGCTCCATTGGCCTAGAGCTGCCAGGCCCAAACGGCTGCCTTGTGTCCAAAGGGAGAGAGAGGCCCCAAGGCATCTTGCTTCCAGCTCTGTGGGAAGCTAAAGCAACTGGCTCTCCACAGTGCTCTCACAGCCTACCGGGAACATCTCTTACCAAGGCCTGTGAAACGCAGTTTCTTGGCAGGCCTGATCTGGCTGAAGTAGAACTCCTGCTCTGGGCGTGCTACTTTGGCCTAGAGCTGCCAGGCCCAAAGGGCCGCCTTGTTTCCAAAGGGGCTGAGAGTCCCCAAAGCATCTTGCTTCCAAATCTTTGGGAAGCTAAGAAACAACTGGCTCTGCACAGTGCTCTCACAGCCTACCGGCAACGTGACAGAGAAAGGCCTGTGAGACGCAGTTTCTTGGAAGGCCTGATCTGGCTGAGGTAGAACTTCTGCTCTGGGTGTACTCCATTGGCCTAGGGCTGCCAGGCCCAAAGGGCTGCCTTTATTTCCAAAGTGTGAGAGAGGCCCCAAAGCATCTTGCTTCCTGCTCTCTGGGAAGCTAAAACAACTGGCTCTGCACAGTGCTCTCAAAGCCAACCGGGAACGTCACATACAAAGGCCTGTGAAACGCAGCTTCTTGACAGGCCTTATCTGGCTGAGGTAGAACTTGTGCTCTGGGTGTGCTACTTTGGCCTAGAGCTGCCAGGCACAAAGGCTGCTTTGTTTCCAAAGGGGGAGAGAGGCCCCAAATCATGTTGCTTCCAGCTGTTTTTGAAGCTAAGAAACAACTCGCTCTGCCAGGTACTCTTACAGCCTTCCGGGAACACCTCTTACGAAGGCCTGTGAAAAGCAGTTTCTTGGCAGGCCTGATCTGGCTGAGGTAGAACTTCTGCTCTGGGTGTGCTCCATTGCCCTAGAGCTGAAAGGCCCAAAGGGCTGCCTTGTTTCCAAAGGGGGAGAGAGGCCCCAAAGCATCTTGCTTCCACCTCTTGGGAAGCTAAGAAACAACTGGCTGTGCCCAGTGCTCTTATAGCCTAAGAGAACATCTCTTATCAAGGCCTGGGAAACGCACTGTCTAGGCAGGCCTGATCTGGAAGAAGTAGAACTTCGGCTCTGGTTGTGCTCCATTGCCCTAGAGCTGCCAGACCCAACGTGCTGCCTTGTTTCCAAAGGGGCAGAGAGGCCCCAAAGCGTCTTGCTTCCAGCTGTTTGGGAAACAAGGAAACAACTGGCTCTGCACCGTGCTCTCACAGCCTACCGGGAACGTCACATACAAAGGCCTCTGAAACGCAGTTCCTTGGCAGGCCTGATCTGGCTGAAGTAGGACTTCTGCTCTGGGTGTGCTCCATTGGCCTAGAGCTGAAAGGCCCAAAGGTCGCCCTTGTTGGCAAAGGGGCAGGGAGCCCCCAAAGCATCTTGCTTCCAGCTCTTTGGGAAGCTAAGAAACAAATGGCTCTGCCCAGTGCTCTAACAGAGTACCGGGAACATCTCTTACCAAAGCCTTTGAAACGCAGTTTCTTGGCAGGCCTTATCTGGCTGAGGTAGAACTTCTGCTCTGGGTGTGCTCCATTGGCCTAGAGCTGTCTGGCCCAAAGGTCGGCCTTGTTTGCAAAGGGGATGAGAGGCCCCAAAGCATCTTGCTTCCAGCTCTTCGGGAAGCTAAGAAACATCTGGCGTTGCCCAGTGCTCTTACAGCCTACCGGGAACATCTCTTACCAAGGCATGTGAAACGCAGTTTGTTGGTGGCCTGAACTGGCCCAAGTAGAACTTCTGCTCTGGGTGTGCTCCACTGGCCTAGAGCTACCTGCCCCAAAGGGCTGCCTTGAGTCCAAAGTGAGAGAGTGGCACCAAAGCTTCTTGCTTCCAGCTCTTCGGGAAGCTAAGAAACATCTGGCGTTGCCCAGTGCTCTTACAGCCTACCGGGAACATCTCTTACCAAGGCCTGTGAAACGCCGTTTCCTGGCAGGCCTGATTTGGCTGAAGTAGAACTTCTGCTCTGGGTGTGCTCCATTGCCCTAGAGCTGCCAGGCCCAAGGTGCTGCCTTGTTTCCAAAGGGGCAGAGAGGCCCCAAAGCATCTTGCTTCCAGCTCTCTGGGAAGCTAAGAACCAACTCGCTCTGCCCCGTGCTCTTACAGCCTACCGGGAACATGTCTTTGAAAGGCCTGTGAAACGCAGTTTCTTGGCAGGCCTCATCTGGCTGAAGTAGAACTCCGGCTCTGGGTGTGCTCCATTGCCCTAGAGCTGCCAGGCCCAAAGTGCTGCCCTGTTTCCAAGGGGCAGAGAGGCCCAAAGCATCTTGCTTCCCGGTCTTTGCGAAGCTAAGAAACAACTGGCTCTGCCCAGTTCTCTTACACCTACCGGGAACATCTCTTACCAAGGCCTGTCAAACGCTGTTTCTTTGCAGGCCTGATCAGGCTGAAGTAGAACTCCTGCTCTGCGTGTGCTCCATTGGCCTAGAGCTTCCCGACCCAAAAGGCTGCCTTGTTCCCAAACGGGCAGAGGGGTCCCAAGCATCTTGCTTCCAGCTTTTCAGGAAGGTAAGAAACAACTGGCTCTGCCCAGTGCTCTTACAGCCTACGGGGAACATCTCTTACCAAGGCCTGTGAAACGCACTTTCCTGGCAGGCCTGATCTGGCTGAAGTAGAACTTCTGCTCTGGGTGTGCTCCATTGCCCTAGAGCTGCCAGGCCCAAAGGGCTGCCTTGTTTCCAAAGACGGAGAGTGGACCCAAAGCATCTTGCTCCCAGCTCTTCGGGAAGCTAAGAAACAGCTGGCTCTGCCCAGTGCTCTTACAGCCTAAGAGAACATCTCTTTGAAAGGCCTGTGAAACGCAGTTTCTTGGCAGGCCTGACCTGGCTGAAGTAGAACTTCTGTTCTGGTTGTGCTACATAGGCCTAGAGCTACCAGGACCTAAGGGCTGCCTTGTTTCCAAAGGGTGAGAGAGGCCCCAAAGCATCTTGCCTCCAGCACTTTGGGAAGCTAAAAAACAACTGGTTCTGCCCAGTGCTCTCACAGCCTACCGTGAACATCTCTTACCAAGGGCTGTGAAACGCAGTTTCTGGGCAGGACTGATCTGCCTGAAGTAGAACTTCTGCTGTGGGTGTGCTCCATTGGCCTAGAGCTGCCAGGCCCAAACGGCTGCCTTGTGTCCAAAGGGAGAGAGAGGCCCCAAGGCATCTTGCTTCCAGCTCTGTGGGAAGCTAAAGCAACTGGCTCTCCACAGTGCTCTCACAGCCTACCGGGAACATCTCTTACCAAGGCCTGTGAAACGCAGTTTCTTGGCAGGCCTGATCTGGCTGAAGTAGAACTCCTGCTCTGGGCGTGCTACTTTGGCCTAGAGCTGCCAGGCCCAAAGGGCCGCCTTGTTTCCAAAGGGGCTGAGAGTCCCCAAAGCATCTTGCTTCCAAATCTTTGGGAAGCTAAGAAACAACTGGCTCTGCACAGTGCTCTCACAGCCTACCGGCAACGTGACAGAGAAAGGCCTGTGAGACGCAGTTTCTTGGAAGGCCTGATCTGGCTGAGGTAGAACTTCTGCTCTGGGTGTACTCCATTGGCCTAGGGCTGCCGGGCCCAAAGGGCTGCCTTTATTTCCAAAGTGTGAGAGAGGCCCCAAAGCATCTTGCTTCCTGCTCTCTGGGAAGCTAAAACAACTGGCTCTGCACAGTGCTCTCAAAGCCAACCGGGAACGTCACATACAAAGGCCTGTGAAACGCAGCTTCTTGACAGGCCTTATCTGGCTGAGGTAGAACTTGTGCTCTGGGTGTGCTACTTTGGCCTAGAGCTGCCAGGCACAAAGGCTGCTTTGTTTCCAAAGGGGGAGAGAGGCCCCAAATCATGTTGCTTCCAGCTGTTTTTGAAGCTAAGAAACAACTCGCTCTGCCAGGTACTCTTACAGCCTTCCGGGAACACCTCTTACGAAGGCCTGTGAAAAGCAGTTTCTTGGCAGGCCTGATCTGGCTGAGGTAGAACTTCTGCTCTGGGTGTGCTCCATTGCCCTAGAGCTGAAAGGCCCAAAGGGCTGCCTTGTTTCCAAAGGGGGAGAGAGTCCCCAAAGCATCTTGCTTCCACCTCTTGGGAAGCTAAGAAACAACTGGCTGTGCCCAGTGCTCTTATAGCCTAAGAGAACATCTCTTATCAAGGCCTGGGAAACGCACTGTCTAGGCAGGCCTGATCTGGAAGAAGTAGAACTTCGGCTCTGGTTGTGCTCCATTGCCCTAGAGCTGCCAGACCCAACGTGCTGCCTTGTTTCCAAAGAGGCAGAGAGGCCCCAAAGCGTCTTGCTTCCAGCTGTTTGGGAAACAAGGAAACAACTGGCTCTGCACCGTGCTCTCACAGCCTACCGGGAACGTCACATACAAAGGCCTCTGAAACGCAGTTCCTTGGCAGGCCTGATCTGGCTGAAGTAGGACTTCTGCTCTGGGTGTGCTCCATTGGCCTAGAGCTGAAAGGCCCAAAGGTCGCCCTTGTTGGCAAAGGGGCAGGGAGCCCCCAAAGCATCTTGCTTCCAGCTCTTTGGGAAGCTAAGAAACAAATGGCTCTGCCCAGTGCTCTAACAGAGTACCGGGAACATCTCTTACCAAAGCCTTTGAAACGCAGTTTCTTGGCAGGCCTTATCTGGCTGAGGTAGAACTTCTGCTCTGGGTGTGCTCCATTGGCCTAGAGCTGCCTGGCCCAAAGGTCGGCCTTGTTTGCAAAGGGGATGAGAGGCCCCAAAGCATCTTGCTTCCAGCTCTTCGGGAAGCTAAGAAACATCTGGCGTTGCCCAGTGCTCTTACAGCCTACCGGGAACATCTCTTACCAAGGCCTGTGAAACGCAGTTTGTTGGTGGCCTGAACTGGCCGAAGTAGAACTTCTGCTCTGGGTGTGCTCCATTGGCCTGGAGCTGCCTGGCCCATAGGGCCGCCTTGTTTGCAAAGGGGATGAGAGGCCCCAAAGCATCTTGCTTCCAGCTCTTCGGGAAGCTAAGAAACATCTGGCGTTGCCCAGTGCTCTTACAGCCTACCGGGAACATCTCTTACCAAGGCCTGTGAAACGCAGTTTGTTGGTGGCCTGAACTGGCCGAAGTAGAACTTCTGCTCTGGGTGTGCTCCACTGGGCTAGAGCTACCTGCCCCAAAGGGCTGCCTTGAGTCCAAAGTGAGAGAGTGGCACCAAAGCTTCTCGCTTCCAGCTCTTCGGGAAGCTAAGAAACATCTGGCGTTGCCCAGTGCTCTTACAGCCTACCGGGAACATCTCTTACCAAGGCCTGTGAAACGCAGTTTGTTGGTGGCCTGAACTGGCCGAAGTAGAACTTCTGCTCTGGGTGTGCTCCATTGGCCTAGAGCTGCCAGGCCCAAGGTGCTGCCTTGTTTCCAAAGGGGCAGAGAGGCCCCAAAGCATCTTGCTTCCAGCTCTCTGGGAAGCTAAGAACCAACTCGCTCTGCCCCGTGCTCTTACAGCCTACCGGGAACATGTCTTTGAAAGGCCTGTGAAACGCAGTTTCTTGGAAGGCCTGATCTGGCTGAGGTAGAACTTCTGCTCTGGGTGTACTCCATTGGCCTAGGGCTGCCAGGCCCAAAGGGCTGCCTTTATTTCCAAAGTGTGAGAGAGGCCCCAAAGCATCTTGCTTCCTGCTCTCTGGGAAGCTAAAACAACTGGCTCTGCACAGTGCTCTCAAAGCCAACCGGGAACGTCACATACAAAGGCCTGTGAAACGCAGCTTCTTGACAGGCCTTATCTGGCTGAGGTAGAACTTGTGCTCTGGGTGTGCTACTTTGGCCTAGAGCTGCCAGGCACAAAGGCTGCTTTGTTTCCAAAGGGGGAGAGAGGCCCCAAATCATGTTGCTTCCAGCTGTTTTTGAAGCTAAGAAACAACTCGCTCTGCCAGGTACTCTTACAGCCTTCCGGGAACACCTCTTACGAAGGCCTGTGAAAAGCAGTTTCTTGGCAGGCCTGATCTGGCTGAGGTAGAACTTCTGCTCTGGGTGTGCTCCATTGCCCTAGAGCTGAAAGGCCCAAAGGGCTGCCTTGTTTCCAAAGGGGGAGAGAGGCCCCAAAGCATCTTGCTTCCACCTCTTGGGAAGCTAAGAAACAACTGGCTGTGCCCAGTGCTCTTATAGCCTAAGAGAACATCTCTTATCAAGGCCTGGGAAACGCACTGTCTAGGCAGGCCTGATCTGGAAGAAGTAGAACTTCGGCTCTGGTTGTGCTCCATTGCCCTAGAGCTGCCAGACCCAACGTGCTGCCTTGTTTCCAAAGGGGCAGAGAGGCCCCAAAGCGTCTTGCTTCCAGCTGTTTGGGAAACAAGGAAACAACTGGCTCTGCACCGTGCTCTCACAGCCTACCAGGAACGTCACATACAAAGGCCTCTGAAACGCAGTTCCTTGGCAGGCCTGATCTGGCTGAAGTAGGACTTCTGCTCTGGGTGTGCTCCATTGGCCTAGAGCTGAAAGGCCCAAAGGTCGCCCTTGTTGGCAAAGGGGCAGGGAGCCCCCAAAGCATCTTGCTTCCAGCTCTTTGGGAAGCTAAGAAACAAATGGCTCTGCCCAGTGCTCTAACAGAGTACCGGGAACATCTCTTACCAAAGCCTTTGAAACGCAGTTTCTTGGCAGGCCTTATCTGGCTGAGGTAGAACTTCTGCTCTGGGTGTGCTCCATTGGCCTAGAGCTGCCTGGCCCAAAGGTCGGCCTTGTTTGCAAAGGGGATGAGAGGCCCCAAAGCATCTTGCTTCCAGCTCTTCGGGAAGCTAAGAAACATCTGGCGTTGCCCAGTGCTCTTACAGCCTACCGGGAACATCTCTTACCAAGGCCTGTGAAACGCAGTTTGTTGGTGGCCTGAACTGGCCGAAGTAGAACTTCTGCTCTGGGTGTGCTCCATTGGCCTAGAGCTGCCAGGCCCAAGGTGCTGCCTTGTTTCCAAAGGGGCAGAGAGGCCCCAAAGCATCTTGCTTCCAGCTCTCTGGGAAGCTAAGAACCAACTCGCTCTGCCCCGTGCTCTTACAGCCTACCGGGAACATGTCTTTGAAAGGCCTGTGAAACGCAGTTTCTTGGCAGGCCTCATCTGGCTGAAGTAGAACTCCGGCTCTGGGTGTGCTCCATTGCCCTAGAGCTGCCAGGCCCAAAGTGCTGCCCTGTTTCCAAGGGGCAGAGAGGCCCAAAGCATCTTGCTTCCCGGTCTTTGCGAAGCTAAGAAACAACTGGCTCTGCCCAGTGCTCTTACACCTACCGCGAACATCTCTTACCAAGGCCTGTCAAACGCTGTTTCTTTGCAGGCCTGATCAGGCTGAAGTAGAACTCCTGCTCTGCGTGTGCTCCATTGGCCTAGAGCTTCCCGACCCAAAAGGCTGCCTTGTTCCCAAACGGGCAGAGGGGTCCCAAGCATCTTGCTTCCAGCTTTTCAGGAAGGTAAGAAACAACTGGCTCTGCCCAGTGCTCTTACAGCCTACCGGGAACATCTCTTACCAAGGCCTGTGAAACGCAGTTTCCTGGCAGGCCTGATCTGGCTGAAGTAGAACTTCTGCTCTGGGTGTGCTCCATTGCCCTAGAGCTGCCAGGCCCAAAGGGCTGCCTTGTTTCCAAAGACGGAGAGTGGACCCAAAGCATCTTGCTCCCAGCTCTTCGGGAAGCTAAGAAACAGCTGGCTCTGCCCAGTGCTCTTACAGCCTAAGAGAACATCTCTTTGAAAGGCCTGTGAAACGCAGTTTCTTGGCAGGCCTGACCTGGCTGAAGTAGAACTTCTGTTCTGGTTGTGCTACATAGGCCTAGAGCTACCAGGACCTAAGGGCTGCCTTGTTTCCAAAGGGTGAGAGAGGCCCCAAAGCATCTTGCCTCCAGCACTTTGGGAAGCTAAAAAACAACTGGTTCTGCCCAGTGCTCTCACAGCCTACCGTGAACATCTCTTACCAAGGGCTGTGAAACGCAGTTTCTGGGCAGGACTGATCTGCCTGAAGTAGAACTTCTGCTGTGGGTGTGCTCCATTGGCCTAGAGCTGCCAGGCCCAAACGGCTGCCTTGTGTCCAAAGGGAGAGAGAGGCCCCAAGGCATCTTGCTTCCAGCTCTGTGGGAAGCTAAAGCAACTGGCTCTCCACAGTGCTCTCACAGCCTACCGGGAACATCTCTTACCAAGGCCTGTGAAACGCAGTTTCTTGGCAGGCCTGATCTGGCTGAAGTAGAACTCCTGCTCTGGGCGTGCTACTTTGGCCTAGAGCTGCCAGGCCCAAAGGGCCGCCTTGTTTCCAAAGGGGCTGAGAGTCCCCAAAGCATCTTGCTTCCAAATCTTTGGGAAGCTAAGAAACAACTGGCTCTGCACAGTGCTCTCACAGCCTACCGGCAACGTGACAGAGAAAGGCCTGTGAGACGCAGTTTCTTGGAAGGCCTGATCTGGCTGAGGTAGAACTTGTGCTCTGGGTGTGCTACTTTGGCCTAGAGCTGCCAGGCACAAAGGCTGCTTTGTTTCCAAAGGGGGAGAGAGGCCCCAAATCATGTTGCTTCCAGCTGTTTTTGAAGCTAAGAAACAACTCGCTCTGCCAGGTACTCTTACAGCCTTCCGGGAACACCTCTTACGAAGGCCTGTGAAAAGCAGTTTCTTGGCAGGCCTGATCTGGCTGAGGTAGAACTTCTGCTCTGGGTGTGCTCCATTGCCCTAGAGCTGAAAGGCCCAAAGGGCTGCCTTGTTTCCAAAGGGGGAGAGAGGCCCCAAAGCATCTTGCTTCCACCTCTTGGGAAGCTAAGAAACAACTGGCTGTGCCCAGTGCTCTTATAGCCTAAGAGAACATCTCTTATCAAGGCCTGGGAAACGCACTGTCTAGGCAGGCCTGATCTGGAAGAAGTAGAACTTCGGCTCTGGTTGTGCTCCATTGCCCTAGAGCTGCCAGACCCAACGTGCTGCCTTGTTTCCAAAGGGGCAGAGAGGCCCCAAAGCGTCTTGCTTCCAGCTGTTTGGGAAACAAGGAAACAACTGGCTCTGCACCGTGCTCTCACAGCCTACCGGGAACGTCACATACAAAGGCCTCTGAAACGCAGTTCCTTGGCAGGCCTGATCTGGCTGAAGTAGGACTTCTGCTCTGGGTGTGCTCCATTGGCCTAGAGCTGAAAGGCCCAAAGGTCGCCCTTGTTGGCAAAGGGGCAGGGAGCCCCCAAAGCATCTTGCTTCCAGCTCTTTGGGAAGCTAAGAAACAAATGGCTCTGCCCAGTGCTCTAACAGAGTACCGGGAACATCTCTTACCAAAGCCTTTGAAACGCAGTTTCTTGGCAGGCCTTATCTGGCTGAGGTAGAACTACTGCTCTGGGTGTGCTCCATTGGCCTAGAGCTGCCTGGCCCAAAGGTCGGCCTTGTTTGCAAAGGGGATGAGAGGCCCCAAAGCATCTTGCTTCCAGCTCTTCGGGAAGCTAAGAAACATCTGGCGTTGCCCAGTGCTCTTACAGCCTACCGGGAACATCTCTTACCAAGGCCTGTGAAACGCAGTTTGTTGGTGGCCTGAACTGGCCGAAGTAGAACTTCTGCTCTGGGTGTGCTCCATTGGCCTAGAGCTGCCAGGCCCAAACGGCTGCCTTGTGTCCAAAGGGAGAGAGAGGCCCCAAGGCATCTTGCTTCCAGCTCTGTGGGAAGCTAAAGCAACTGGCTCTCCACAGTGCTCTCACAGCCTACCGGGAACATCTCTTACCAAGGCCTGTGAAACGCAGTTTCTTGGCAGGCCTGATCTGGCTGAAGTAGAACTCCTGCTCTGGGCGTGCTACTTTGGCCTAGAGCTGCCAGGCCCAAAGGGCCGCCTTGTTTCCAAAGGGGCTGAGAGTCCCCAAAGCATCTTGCTTCCAAATCTTTGGGAAGCTAAGAAACAACTGGCTCTGCACAGTGCTCTCACAGCCTACCGGCAACGTGACAGAGAAAGGCCTGTGAGACGCAGTTTCTTGGAAGGCCTGATCTGGCTGAGGTAGAACTTCTGCTCTGGGTGTACTCCATTGGCCTAGGGCTGCCAGGCCCAAAGGGCTGCCTTTATTTCCAAAGTGTGAGAGAGGCCCCAAAGCATCTTGCTTCCTGCTCTCTGGGAAGCTAAAACAACTGGCTCTGCACAGTGCTCTCAAAGCCAACCGGGAACGTCACATACAAAGGCCTGTGAAACGCAGCTTCTTGACAGGCCTTATCTGGCTGAGGTAGAACTTGTGCTCTGGGTGTGCTACTTTGGCCTAGAGCTGCCAGGCACAAAGGCTGCTTTGTTTCCAAAGGGGGAGAGAGGCCCCAAATCATGTTGCTTCCAGCTGTTTTTGAAGCTAAGAAACAACTCGCTCTGCCAGGTACTCTTACAGCCTTCCGGGAACACCTCTTACGAAGGCCTGTGAAAAGCAGTTTCTTGGCAGGCCTGATCTGGCTGAGGTAGAACTTCTGCTCTGGGTGTGCTCCATTGCCCTAGAGCTGAAAGGCCCAAAGGGCTGCCTTGTTTCCAAAGGGGGAGAGAGGCCCCAAAGCATCTTGCTTCCACCTCTTGGGAAGCTAAGAAACAACTGGCTGTGCCCAGTGCTCTTATAGCCTAAGAGAACATCTCTTATCAAGGCCTGGGAAACGCACTGTCTAGGCAGGCCTGATCTGGAAGAAGTAGAACTTCGGCTCTGGTTGTGCTCCATTGCCCTAGAGCTGCCAGACCCAACGTGCTGCCTTGTTTCCAAAGGGGCAGAGAGGCCCCAAAGCGTCTTGCTTCCAGCTGTTTGGGAAACAAGGAAACAACTGGCTCTGCACCGTGCTCTCACAGCCTACCGGGAACGTCACATACAAAGGCCTCTGAAACGCAGTTCCTTGGCAGGCCTGATCTGGCTGAAGTAGGACTTCTGCTCTGGGTGTGCTCCATTGGCCTAGAGCTGAAAGGCCCAAAGGTCGCCCTTGTTGGCAAAGGGGCAGGGAGCCCCCAAAGCATCTTGCTTCCAGCTCTTTGGGAAGCTAAGAAACAAATGGCTCTGCCCAGTGCTCTAACAGAGTACCGGGAACATCTCTTACCAAAGCCTTTGAAACGCAGTTTCTTGGCAGGCCTTATCTGGCTGAGGTAGAACTACTGCTCTGGGTGTGCTCCATTGGCCTAGAGCTGCCTGGCCCAAAGGTCGGCCTTGTTTGCAAAGGGGATGAGAGGCCCCAAAGCATCTTGCTTCCAGCTCTTCGGGAAGCTAAGAAACATCTGGCGTTGCCCAGTGCTCTTACAGCCTACCGGGAACATCTCTTACCAAGGCCTGTGAAACGCAGTTTGTTGGTGGCCTGAACTGGCCGAAGTAGAACTTCTGCTCTGGGTGTGCTCCATTGGCCTAGAGCTGCCAGGCCCAAACGGCTGCCTTGTGTCCAAAGGGAGAGAGAGGCCCCAAGGCATCTTGCTTCCAGCTCTGTGGGAAGCTAAAGCAACTGGCTCTCCACAGTGCTCTCACAGCCTACCGGGAACATCTCTTACCAAGGCCTGTGAAACGCAGTTTCTTGGCAGGCCTGATCTGGCTGAAGTAGAACTCCTGCTCTGGGCGTGCTACTTTGGCCTAGAGCTGCCAGGCCCAAAGGGCCGCCTTGTTTCCAAAGGGGCTGAGAGTCCCCAAAGCATCTTGCTTCCAAATCTTTGGGAAGCTAAGAAACAACTGGCTTGCACAGTGCTCTCACAGCCTACCGGCAACGTGACAGAGAAAGGCCTGTGAGACGCAGTTTCTTGGAAGGCCTGATCTGGCTGAGGTAGAACTTCTGCTCTGGGTGTACTCCATTGGCCTAGGGCTGCCAGGCCCAAAGGGCTGCCTTTATTTCCAAAGTGTGAGAGAGGCCCCAAAGCATCTTGCTTCCTGCTCTCTGGGAAGCTAAAACAACTGGCTCTGCACAGTGCTCTCAAAGCCAACCGGGAACGTCACATACAAAGGCCTGTGAAACGCAGCTTCTTGACAGGCCTTATCTGGCTGAGGTAGAACTTGTGCTCTGGGTGTGCTACTTTGGCCTAGAGCTGCCAGGCACAAAGGCTGCTTTGTTTCCAAAGGGGGAGAGAGGCCCCAAATCATGTTGCTTCCAGCTGTTTTTGAAGCTAAGAAACAACTCGCTCTGCCAGGTACTCTTACAGCCTTCCGGGAACACCTCTTACGAAGGCCTGTGAAAAGCAGTTTCTTGGCAGGCCTGATCTGGCTGAGGTAGAACTTCTGCTCTGGGTGTGCTCCATTGCCCTAGAGCTGAAAGGCCCAAAGGGCTGCCTTGTTTCCAAAGGGGGAGAGAGGCCCCAAAGCATCTTGCTTCCACCTCTTGGGAAGCTAAGAAACAACTGGCTGTGCCCAGTGCTCTTATAGCCTAAGAGAACATCTCTTATCAAGGCCTGTGAAACGCACTGTCTAGGCAGGCCTGATCTGGAAGAAGTAGAACTTCGGCTCTGGTTGTGCTCCATTGCCCTAGAGCTGCCAGACCCAACGTGCTGCCTTGTTTCCAAAGGGGCAGAGAGGCCCCAAAGCGTCTTGCTTCCAGCTGTTTGGGAAACAAGGAAACAACTGGCTCTGCACCGTGCTCTCACAGCCTACCGGGAACGTCACATACAAAGGCCTCTGAAACGCAGTTCCTTGGCACGCCTGATCTGGCTGAAGTAGGACTTCTGCTCTGGGTGTGCTCCATTGGCCTAGAGCTGAAAGGCCCAAAGGTCGCCCTTGTTGGCAAAGGGGCAGGGAGCCCCCAAAGCATCTTGCTTCCAGCTCTTTGGGAAGCTAAGAAACACATGGCTCTGCCCAGTGCTCTAACAGAGTACCGGGAACATCTCTTACCAAAGCCTTTGAAACGCAGTTTCTTGGCAGGCCTTATCTGGCTGAGGTAGAACTTCTGCTCTGGGTGTGCTCCATTGGCCTAGAGCTGCCTGGCCCAAAGGTCGGCCTTGTTTGCAAAGGGGATGAGAGGCCCCAAAGCATCTTGCTTCCAGCTCTTCGGGAAGCTAAGAAACATCTGGCGTTGCCCAGTGCTCTTACAGCCTACCGGGAACATCTCTTACCAAGGCCTGTGAAACGCAGTTTGTTGGTGGCCTGAACTGGCCGAAGTAGAACTTCTGCTCTGGGTGTGCTCCATTGGCCTAGAGCTGCCAGGCCCAAGGTGCTGCCTTGTTTCCAAAGGGGCAGAGAGGCCCCAAAGCATCTTGCTTCCAGCTCTCTGGGAAGCTAAGAACCAACTCGCTCTGCCCCGTGCTCTTACAGCCTACCGGGAACATGTCTTTGAAAGGCCTGTGAAACGCAGTTTCTTGGCAGGCCTCATCTGGCTGAAGTAGAACTCCGGCTCTGGGTGTGCTCCATTGCCCTAGAGCTGCCAGGCCCCAAGTGCTGCCCTGTTTCCAAGGGGCAGAGAGGCCCAAAGCATCTTGCTTCCCGGTCTTTGCGAAGCTAAGAAACAACTGGCTCTGCCCAGTGCTCTTAAACCTACCGGGAACATCTCTTACCAAGGCCTGTCAAACGCTGTTTCTTTGCAGGCCTGATCAGGCTGAAGTAGAACTCCTGCTCTGCGTGTGCTCCATTGGCCTAGAGCTTCCCGACCCAAAAGGCTGCCTTGTTCCCAAACGGGCAGAGGGGTCCCAAGCATCTTGCTTCCAGCTTTTCAGGAAGGTAAGAAACAACTGGCTCTGCCCAGTGCTCTTACAGCCTACCGGGAACATCTCTTACCAAGGCCTGTGAAACGCAGTTTCCTGGCAGGCCTGATCTGGCTGAAGTAGAACTTCTGCTCTGGGTGTGCTCCATTGCCCTAGAGCTGCCAGGCCCAAAGGGCTGCCTTGTTTCCAAAGACGGAGAGTGGACCCAAAGCATCTTGCTCCCAGCTCTTCGGGAAGCTAAGAAACAGCTGGCTCTGCCCAGTGCTCTTACAGCCTAAGAGAACATCTCTTTGAAAGGCCTGTGAAACGCAGTTTCTTGGCAGGCCTGACCTGGCTGAAGTAGAACTTCTGTTCTGGTTGTGCTACATAGGCCTAGAGCTACCAGGACCTAAGGGCTGCCTTGTTTCCAAAGGGTGAGAGAGGCCCCAAAGCATCTTGCCTCCAGCACTTTGGGAAGCTAAAAAACAACTGGTTCTGCCCAGTGCTCTCACAGCCTACCGTGAACATCTCTTACCAAGGGCTGTGAAACGCAGTTTCTGGGCAGGACTGATCTGCCTGAAGTAGAACTTCTGCTGTGGGTGTGCTCCATTGGCCTAGAGCTGCCAGGCCCAAACGGCTGCCTTGTGTCCAAAGGGAGAGAGAGGCCCCAAGGCATCTTGCTTCCAGCTCTGTGGGAAGCTAAAGCAACTGGCTCTCCACAGTGCTCTCACAGCCTACCGGGAACATCTCTTACCAAGGCCTGTGAAACGCAGTTTCTTGGCAGGCCTGATCTGGCTGAAGTAGAACTCCTGCTCTGGGCGTGCTACTTTGGCCTAGAGCTGCCAGGCCCAAAGGGCCGCCTTGTTTCCAAAGGGGCTGAGAGTCCCCAAAGCATCTTGCTTCCAAATCTTTGGGAAGCTAAGAAACTACTGGCTCTGCACAGTGCTCTCACAGCCTACCGGCAACGTGACAGAGAAAGGCCTGTGAGACGCAGTTTCTTGGAAGGCCTGATCTGGCTGAGGTAGAACTTCTGCTCTGGGTGTACTCCATTGGCCTAGGGCTGCCAGGCCCAAAGGGCTGCCTTTATTTCCAAAGTGTGAGAGAGGCCCCAAAGCATCTTGCTTCCTGCTCTCTGGGAAGCTAAAACAACTGGCTCTGCACAGTGCTCTCAAAGCCAACCGGGAACGTCACATACAAAGGCCTGTGAAACGCAGCTTCTTGACAGGCCTTATCTGGCTGAGGTAGAACTTGTGCTCTGGGTGTGCTACTTTGGCCTAGAGCTGCCAGGCACAAAGGCTGCTTTGTTTCCAAAGGGGGAGAGAGGCCCCAAATCATGTTGCTTCCAGCTGTTTTTGAAGCTAAGAAACAACTCGCTCTGCCAGGTACTCTTACAGCCTTCCGGGAACACCTCTTACGAAGGCCTGTGAAAAGCAGTTTCTTGGCAGGCCTGATCTGGCTGAGGTAGAACTTCTGCTCTGGGTGTGCTCCATTGCCCTAGAGCTGAAAGGCCCAAAGGGCTGCCTTGTTTCCAAAGGGGGAGAGAGGCCCCAAAGCATCTTGCTTCCACCTCTTGGGAAGCTAAGAAACAACTGGCTGTGCCCAGTGCTCTTATAGCCTAAGAGAACATCTCTTATCAAGGCCTGTGAAACGCACTGTCTAGGCAGGCCTGATCTGGAAGAAGTAGAACTTCGGCTCTGGTTGTGCTCCATTGCCCTAGAGCTGCCAGACCCAACGTGCTGCCTTGTTTCCAAAGGGGCAGAGAGGCCCCAAAGCGTCTTGCTTCCAGCTGTTTGGGAAACAAGGAAACAACTGGCTCTGCACCGTGCTCTCACAGCCTACCGGGAACGTCACATACAAAGGCCTCTGAAACGCAGTTCCTTGGCAGGCCTGATCTGGCTGAAGTAGGACTTCTGCTCTGGGTGTGCTCCATTGGCCTAGAGCTGAAAGGCCCAAAGGTCGCCCTTGTTGGCAAAGGGGCAGGGAGCCCCCAAAGCATCTTGCTTCCAGCTCTTTGGGAAGCTAAGAAACAAATGGCTCTGCCCAGTGCTCTAACAGAGTACCGGGAACATCTCTTACCAAAGCCTTTGAAACGCAGTTTCTTGGCAGGCCTTATCTGGCTGAGGTAGAACTTCTGCTCTGGGTGTGCTCCATTGGCCTAGAGCTGCCTGGCCCAAAGGTCGGCCTTGTTTGCAAAGGGGATGAGAGGCCCCAAAGCATCTTGCTTCCAGCTCTTCGGGAAGCTAAGAAACATCTGGCGTTGCCCAGTGCTCTTACAGCCTACCGGGAACATCTCTTACCAAGGCCTGTGAAACGCAGTTTGTTGGTGGCCTGAACTGGCCGAAGTAGAACTTCTGCTCTGGGTGTGCTCCATTGGCCTAGAGCTGCCAGGCCCAAACGGCTGCCTTGTGTCCAAAGGGAGAGAGAGGCCCCAAGGCATCTTGCTTCCAGCTCTGTGGGAAGCTAAAGCAACTGGCTCTCCACAGTGCTGTCACAGCCTACCAGGAACATCTCTTACCAAGGCCTGTGAAACGCAGTTTCTTGGCAGGCCTGATCTGGCTGAAGTAGAACTCCTGCTCTGGGCGTGCTACTTTGGCCTAGAGCTGCCAGGCCCAAAGGGCCGCCTTGTTTCCAAAGGGGCTGAGAGTCCCCAAAGCATCTTGCTTCCAAATCTTTGGGAAGCTAAGAAACAACTGGCTCTGCACAGTGCTCTCACAGCCTACCGGCAACGTGACAGAGAAAGGCCTGTGAGACGCAGTTTCTTGGAAGGCCTGATCTGGCTGAGGTAGAACTTCTGCTCTGGGTGTACTCCATTGGCCTAGGGCTGCCAGGCCCAAAGGGCTGCCTTTATTTCCAAAGTGTGAGAGAGGCCCCAAAGCATCTTGCTTCCTGCTCTCTGGGAAGCTAAAACAACTGGCTCTGCACAGTGCTCTCAAAGCCAACCGGGAACGTCACATACAAAGGCCTGTGAAACGCAGCTTCTTGACAGGCCTTATCTGGCTGAGGTAGAACTTGTGCTCTGGGTGTGCTACTTTGGCCTAGAGCTGCCAGGCACAAAGGCTGCTTTGTTTCCAAAGGGGGAGAGAGGCCCCAAATCATGTTGCTTCCAGCTGTTTTTGAAGCTAAGAAACAACTCGCTCTGCCAGGTACTCTTACAGCCTTCCGGGAACACCTCTTACGAAGGCCTGTGAAAAGCAGTTTCTTGGCAGGCCTGATCTGGCTGAGGTAGAACTTCTGCTCTGGGTGTGCTCCATTGCCCTAGAGCTGAAAGGCCCAAAGGGCTGCCTTGTTTCCAAAGGGGGAGAGAGGCCCCAAAGCATCTTGCTTCCACCTCTTGGGAAGCTAAGAAACAACTGGCTGTGCCCAGTGCTCTTATAGCCTAAGAGAACATCTCTTATCAAGGCCTGGGAAACGCACTGTCTAGGCAGGCCTGATCTGGAAGAAGTAGAACTTCGGCTCTGGTTGTGCTCCATTGCCCTAGAGCTGCCAGACCCAACGTGCTGCCTTGTTTCCAAAGGGGCAGAGAGGCCCCAAAGCGTCTTGCTTCCAGCTGTTTGGGAAACAAGGAAACAACTGGCTCTGCACCGTGCTCTCACAGCCTACCGGGAACGTCACATACAAAGGCCTCTGAAACGCAGTTCCTTGGCAGGCCTGATCTGGCTGAAGTAGGACTTCTGCTCTGGGTGTGCTCCATTGGCCTAGAGCTGAAAGGCCCAAAGGTCGCCCTTGTTGGCAAAGGGGCAGGGAGCCCCCAAAGCATCTTGCTTCCAGCTCTTTGGGAAGCTAAGAAACAAATGGCTCTGCCCAGTGCTCTAACAGAGTACCGGGAACATCTCTTACCAAAGCCTTTGAAACGCAGTTTCTTGGCAGGCCTTATCTGGCTGAGGTAGAACTTCTGCTCTGGGTGTGCTCCATTGGCCTAGAGCTGCCTGGCCCAAAGGTCGGCCTTGTTTGCAAAGGGGATGAGAGGCCCCAAAGCATCTTGCTTCCAGCTCTTCGGGAAGCTAAGAAACATCTGGCGTTGCCCAGTGCTCTTACAGCCTACCGGGAACATCTCTTACCAAGGCCTGTGAAACGCAGTTTGTTGGTGGCCTGAACTGGCCGAAGTAGAACTTCTGCTCTGGGTGTGCTCCATTGGCCTAGAGCTGCCAGGCCCAAGGTGCTGCCTTGTTTCCAAAGGGGCAGAGAGGCCCCAAAGCATCTTGCTTCCAGCTCTCTGGGAAGCTAAGAACCAACTCGCTCTGCCCCGTGCTCTTACAGCCTACCGGGAACATGTCTTTGAAAGGCCTGTGAAACGCAGTTTCTTGGCAGGCCTCATCTGGCTGAAGTAGAACTCCGGCTCTGGGTGTGCTCCATTGCCCTAGAGCTGCCAGGCCCCAAGTGCTGCCCTGTTTCCAAGGGGCAGAGAGGCCCAAAGCATCTTGCTTCCCGGTCTTTGCGAAGCTAAGAAACAACTGGCTCTGCCCAGTGCTCTTACACCTACCGGGAACATCTCTTACCAAGGCCTGTCAAACGCTGTTTCTTTGCAGGCCTGATCAGGCTGAAGTAGAACTCCTGCTCTGCGTGTGCTCCATTGGCCTAGAGCTTCCCGACCCAAAAGGCTGCCTTGTTCCCAAACGGGCAGAGGGGTCCCAAGCATCTTGCTTCCAGCTTTTCAGGAAGGTAAGAAACAACTGGCTCTGCCCAGTGCTCTTACAGCCTACCGGGAACATCTCTTACCAAGGCCTGTGAAACGCAGTTTCCTGGCAGGCCTGATCTGGCTGAAGTAGAACTTCTGCTCTGGGTGTGCTCCATTGCCCTAGAGCTGCCAGGCCCAAAGGGCTGCCTTGTTTCCAAAGACGGAGAGTGGACCCAAAGCATCTTGCTCCCAGCTCTTCGGGAAGCTAAGAAACAGCTGGCTCTGCCCAGTGCTCTTACAGCCTAAGAGAACATCTCTTTGAAAGGCCTGTGAAACGCAGTTTCTTGGCAGGCCTGACCTGGCTGAAGTAGAACTTCTGTTCTGGTTGTGCTACATAGGCCTAGAGCTACCAGGACCTAAGGGCTGCCTTGTTTCCAAAGGGTGAGAGAGGCCCCAAAGCATCTTGCCTCCAGCACTTTGGGAAGCTAAAAAACAACTGGTTCTGCCCAGTGCTCTCACAGCCTACCGTGAACATCTCTTACCAAGGGCTGTGAAACGCAGTTTCTGGGCAGGACTGATCTGCCTGAAGTAGAACTTCTGCTGTGGGTGTGCTCCATTGGCCTAGAGCTGCCAGGCCCAAAAGGCTGCCTTGTGTCCAAAGGGAGAGAGAGGCCCCAAGGCATCTTGCTTCCAGCTCTGTGGGAAGCTAAAGCAACTGGCTCTCCACAGTGCTCTCACAGCCTACCGGGAACATCTCTTACCAAGGCCTGTGAAACGCAGTTTCTTGGCAGGCCTGATCTGGCTGAAGTAGAACTCCTGCTCTGGGCGTGCTACTTTGGCCTAGAGCTGCCAGGCCCAAAGGGCCGCCTTGTTTCCAAAGGGGCTGAGAGTCCCCAAAGCATCTTGCTTCCAAATCTTTGGGAAGCTAAGAAACAACTGGCTCTGCACAGTGCTCTCACAGCCTACCGGCAACGTGACAGAGAAAGGCCTGTGAGACGCAGTTTCTTGGAAGGCCTGATCTGGCTGAGGTAGAACTTCTGCTCTGGGTGTACTCCATTGGCCTAGGGCTGCCAGGCCCAAAGGGCTGCCTTTATTTCCAAAGTGTGAGAGAGGCCCCAAAGCATCTTGCTTCCTGCTCTCTGGGAAGCTAAAACAACTGGCTCTGCACAGTGCTCTCAAAGCCAACCGGGAACGTCACATACAAAGGCCTGTGAAACGCAGCTTCTTGACAGGCCTTATCTGGCTGAGGTAGAACTTGTGCTCTGGGTGTGCTACTTTGGCCTAGAGCTGCCAGGCACAAAGGCTGCTTTGTTTCCAAAGGGGGAGAGAGGCCCCAAATCATGTTGCTTCCAGCTGTTTTTGAAGCTAAGAAACAACTCGCTCTGCCAGGTACTCTTACAGCCTTCCGGGAACACCTCTTACGAAGGCCTGTGAAAAGCAGTTTCTTGGCAGGCCTGATCTGGCTGAGGTAGAACTTCTGCTCTGGGTGTGCTCCATTGCCCTAGAGCTGAAAGGCCCAAAGGGCTGCCTTGTTTCCAAAGGGGGAGAGAGGCCCCAAAGCATCTTGCTTCCACCTCTTGGGAAGCTAAGAAACAACTGGCTGTGCCCAGTGCTCTTATAGCCTAAGAGAACATCTCTTATCAAGGCCTGGGAAACGCACTGTCTAGGCAGGCCTGATCTGGAAGAAGTAGAACTTCGGCTCTGGTTGTGCTCCATTGCCCTAGAGCTGCCAGACCCAACGTGCTGCCTTGTTTCCAAAGGGGCAGAGAGGCCCCAAAGCGTCTTGCTTCCAGCTGTTTGGGAAACAAGGAAACAACTGGCTCTGCACCGTGCTCTCACAGCCTACCGGGAACGTCACATACAAAGGCCTCTGAAACGCAGTTCCTTGGCAGGCCTGATCTGGCTGAAGTAGGACTTCTGCTCTGGGTGTGCTCCATTGGCCTAGAGCTGAAAGGCCCAAAGGTCGCCCTTGTTGGCAAAGGGGCAGGGAGCCCCCAAAGCATCTTGCTTCCAGCTCTTTGGGAAGCTAAGAAACAAATGGCTCTGCCCAGTGCTCTAACAGAGTACCGGGAACAGCTCTTACCAAAGCCTTTGAAACGCAGTTTCTTGGCAGGCCTTATCTGGCTGAGGTAGAACTTCTGCTCTGGGTGTGCTCCATTGGCCTAGAGCTGCCTGGCCCAAAGGTCGGCCTTGTTTGCAAAGGGGATGAGAGGCCCCAAAGCATCTTGCTTCCAGCTCTTCGGGAAGCTAAGAAACATCTGGCGTTGCCCAGTGCTCTTACAGCCTACCGGGAACATCTCTTACCAAGGCCTGTGAAACGCAGTTTGTTGGTGGCCTGAACTGGCCGAAGTAGAACTTCTGCTCTGGGTGTGCTCCATTGGCCTAGAGCTGCCAGGCCCAAGGTGCTGCCTTGTTTCCAAAGGGGCAGAGAGGCCCCAAAGCATCTTGCTTCCAGCTCTCTGGGAAGCTAAGAACCAACTCGCTCTGCCCCGTGCTCTTACAGCCTACCGGGAACATGTCTTTGAAAGGCCTGTGAAACGCAGTTTCTTGGCAGGCCTCATCTGGCTGAAGTAGAACTCCGGCTCTGGGTGTGCTCCATTGCCCTAGAGCTGCCAGGCCCCAAGTGCTGCCCTGTTTCCAAGGGGCAGAGAGGCCCAAAGCATCTTGCTTCCCGGTCTTTGCGAAGCTAAGAAACAACTGGCTCTGCCCAGTGCTCTTACACCTACCGGGAACATCTCTTACCAAGGCCTGTCAAACGCTGTTTCTTTGCAGGCCTGATCAGGCTGAAGTAGAACTCCTGCTCTGCGTGTGCTCCATTGGCCTAGAGCTTCCCGACCCAAAAGGCTGCCTTGTTCCCAAACGGGCAGAGGGGTCCCAAGCATCTTGCTTCCAGCTTTTCAGGAAGGTAAGAAACAACTGGCTCTGCCCAGTGCTCTTACAGCCTACCGGGAACATCTCTTACCAAGGCCTGTGAAACGCAGTTTCCTGGCAGGCCTGATCTGGCTGAAGTAGAACTTCTGCTCTGGGTGTGCTCCATTGCCCTAGAGCTGCCAGGCCCAAAGGGCTGCCTTGTTTCCAAAGACGGAGAGTGGACCCAAAGCATCTTGCTCCCAGCTCTTCGGGAAGCTAAGAAACAGCTGGCTCTGCCCAGTGCTCTTACAGCCTAAGAGAACATCTCTTTGAAAGGCCTGTGAAACGCAGTTTCTTGGCAGGCCTGACCTGGCTGAAGTAGAACTTCTGTTCTGGTTGTGCTACATAGGCCTAGAGCTACCAGGACCTAAGGGCTGCCTTGTTTCCAAAGGGTGAGAGAGGCCCCAAAGCATCTTGCCTCCAGCACTTTGGGAAGCTAAAAAACAACTGGTTCTGCCCAGTGCTCTCACAGCCTACCGTGAACATCTCTTACCAAGGGCTGTGAAACGCAGTTTCTGGGCAGGACTGATCTGCCTGAAGTAGAACTTCTGCTGTGGGTGTGCTCCATTGGCCTAGAGCTGCCAGGCCCAAAAGGCTGCCTTGTGTCCAAAGGGAGAGAGAGGCCCCAAGGCATCTTGCTTCCAGCTCTGTGGGAAGCTAAAGCAACTGGCTCTCCACAGTGCTCTCACAGCCTACCGGGAACATCTCTTACCAAGGCCTGTGAAACGCAGTTTCTTGGCAGGCCTGATCTGGCTGAAGTAGAACTCCTGCTCTGGGCGTGCTACTTTGGCCTAGAGCTGCCAGGCCCAAAGGGCCGCCTTGTTTCCAAAGGGGCTGAGAGTCCCCAAAGCATCTTGCTTCCAAATCTTTGGGAAGCTAAGAAACAACTGGCTCTGCACAGTGCTCTCACAGCCTACCGGCAACGTGACAGAGAAAGGCCTGTGAGACGCAGTTTCTTGGAAGGCCTGATCTGGCTGAGGTAGAACTTCTGCTCTGGGTGTACTCCATTGGCCTAGGGCTGCCAGGCCCAAAGGGCTGCCTTTATTTCCAAAGTGTGAGAGAGGCCCCAAAGCATCTTGCTTCCTGCTCTCTGGGAAGCTAAAACAACTGGCTCTGCACAGTGCTCTCAAAGCCAACCGGGAACGTCACATACAAAGGCCTGTGAAACGCAGCTTCTTGACAGGCCTTATCTGGCTGAGGTAGAACTTGTGCTCTGGGTGTGCTACTTTGGCCTAGAGCTGCCAGGCACAAAGGCTGCTTTGTTTCCAAAGGGGGAGAGAGGCCCCAAATCATGTTGCTTCCAGCTGTTTTTGAAGCTAAGAAACAACTCGCTCTGCCAGGTACTCTTACAGCCTTCCGGGAACACCTCTTACGAAGGCCTGTGAAAAGCAGTTTCTTGGCAGGCCTGATCTGGCTGAGGTAGAACTTCTGCTCTGGGTGTGCTCCATTGCCCTAGAGCTGAAAGGCCCAAAGGGCTGCCTTGTTTCCAAAGGGGGAGAGAGGCCCCAAAGCATCTTGCTTCCACCTCTTGGGAAGCTAAGAAACAACTGGCTGTGCCCAGTGCTCTTATAGCCTAAGAGAACATCTCTTATCAAGGCCTGGGAAACGCACTGTCTAGGCAGGCCTGATCTGGAAGAAGTAGAACTTCGGCTCTGGTTGTGCTCCATTGCCCTAGAGCTGCCAGACCCAACGTGCTGCCTTGTTTCCAAAGGGGCAGAGAGGCCCCAAAGCGTCTTGCTTCCAGCTGTTTGGGAAACAAGGAAACAACTGGCTCTGCACCGTGCTCTCACAGCCTACCGGGAACGTCACATACAAAGGCCTCTGAAACGCAGTTCCTTGGCAGGCCTGATCTGGCTGAAGTAGGACTTCTGCTCTGGGTGTGCTCCATTGGCCTAGAGCTGAAAGGCCCAAAGGTCGCCCTTGTTGGCAAAGGGGCAGGGAGCCCCCAAAGCATCTTGCTTCCAGCTCTTTGGGAAGCTAAGAAACAAATGGCTCTGCCCAGTGCTCTAACAGAGTACCGGGAACAGCTCTTACCAAAGCCTTTGAAACGCAGTTTCTTGGCAGGCCTTATCTGGCTGAGGTAGAACTTCTGCTCTGGGTGTGCTCCATTGGCCTAGAGCTGCCTGGCCCAAAGGTCGGCCTTGTTTGCAAAGGGGATGAGAGGCCCCAAAGCATCTTGCTTCCAGCTCTTCGGGAAGCTAAGAAACATCTGGCGTTGCCCAGTGCTCTTACAGCCTACCGGGAACATCTCTTACCAAGGCCTGTGAAACGCAGTTTGTTGGTGGCCTGAACTGGCCGAAGTAGAACTTCTGCTCTGGGTGTGCTCCATTGGCCTAGAGCTGCCAGGCCCAAGGTGCTGCCTTGTTTCCAAAGGGGCAGAGAGGCCCCAAAGCATCTTGCTTCCAGCTCTCTGGGAAGCTAAGAACCAACTCGCTCTGCCCCGTGCTCTTACAGCCTACCGGGAACATGTCTTTGAAAGGCCTGTGAAACGCAGTTTCTTGGCAGGCCTCATCTGGCTGAAGTAGAACTCCGGCTCTGGGTGTGCTCCATTGCCCTAGAGCTGCCAGGCCCCAAGTGCTGCCCTGTTTCCAAGGGGCAGAGAGGCCCAAAGCATCTTGCTTCCCGGTCTTTGCGAAGCTAAGAAACAACTGGCTCTGCCCAGTGCTCTTACACCTACCGGGAACATCTCTTACCAAGGCCTGTCAAACGCTGTTTCTTTGCAGGCCTGATCAGGCTGAAGTAGAACTCCTGCTCTGCGTGTGCTCCATTGGCCTAGAGCTTCCCGACCCAAAAGGCTGCCTTGTTCCCAAACGGGCAGAGGGGTCCCAAGCATCTTGCTTCCAGCTTTTCAGGAAGGTAAGAAACAACTGGCTCTGCCCAGTGCTCTTACAGCCTACCGGGAACATCTCTTACCAAGGCCTGTGAAACGCAGTTTCCTGGCAGGCCTGATCTGGCTGAAGTAGAACTTCTGCTCTGGGTGTGCTCCATTGCCCTAGAGCTGCCAGGCCCAAAGGGCTGCCTTGTTTCCAAAGACGGAGAGTGGACCCAAAGCATCTTGCTCCCAGCTCTTCGGGAAGCTAAGAAACAGCTGGCTCTGCCCAGTGCTCTTACAGCCTAAGAGAACATCTCTTTGAAAGGCCTGTGAAACGCAGTTTCTTGGCAGGCCTGACCTGGCTGAAGTAGAACTTCTGTTCTGGTTGTGCTACATAGGCCTAGAGCTACCAGGACCTAAGGGCTGCCTTGTTTCCAAAGGGTGAGAGAGGCCCCAAAGCATCTTGCCTCCAGCACTTTGGGAAGCTAAAAAACAACTGGTTCTGCCCAGTGCTCTCACAGCCTACCGTGAACATCTCTTACCAAGGGCTGTGAAACGCAGTTTCTGGGCAGGACTGATCTGCCTGAAGTAGAACTTCTGCTGTGGGTGTGCTCCATTGGCCTAGAGCTGCCAGGCCCAAAAGGCTGCCTTGTGTCCAAAGGGAGAGAGAGGCCCCAAGGCATCTTGCTTCCAGCTCTGTGGGAAGCTAAAGCAACTGGCTCTCCACAGTGCTCTCACAGCCTACCGGGAACATCTCTTACCAAGGCCTGTGAAACGCAGTTTCTTGGCAGGCCTGATCTGGCTGAAGTAGAACTCCTGCTCTGGGCGTGCTACTTTGGCCTAGAGCTGCCAGGCCCAAAGGGCCGCCTTGTTTCCAAAGGGGCTGAGAGTCCCCAAAGCATCTTGCTTCCAAATCTTTGGGAAGCTAAGAAACAACTGGCTCTGCACAGTGCTCTCACAGCCTACCGGCAACGTGACAGAGAAAGGCCTGTGAGACGCAGTCTCTTGGAAGGCCTGATCTGGCTGAGGTAGAACTTCTGCTCTGGGTGTGCTACTTTGGCCTAGAGCTGCCAGGCACAAAGGCTGCTTTGTTTCCAAAGGGGGAGAGAGGCCCCAAATCATGTTGCTTCCAGCTGTTTTTGAAGCTAAGAAACAACTCGCTCTGCCAGGTACTCTTACAGCCTTCCGGGAACACCTCTTACGAAGGCCTGTGAAAAGCAGTTTCTTGGCAGGCCTGATCTGGCTGAGGTAGAACTTCTGCTCTGGGTGTGCTCCATTGCCCTAGAGCTGAAAGGCCCAAAGGGCTGCCTTGTTTCCAAAGGGGGAGAGAGGCCCCAAAGCATCTTGCTTCCACCTCTTGGGAAGCTAAGAAACAACTGGCTGTGCCCAGTGCTCTTATAGCCTAAGAGAACATCTCTTATCAAGGCCTGGGAAACGCACTGTCTAGGCAGGCCTGATCTGGAAGAAGTAGAACTTCGGCTCTGGTTGTGCTCCATTGCCCTAGAGCTGCCAGACCCAACGTGCTGCCTTGTTTCCAAAGGGGCAGAGAGGCCCCAAAGCGTCTTGCTTCCAGCTGTTTGGGAAACAAGGAAACAACTGGCTCTGCACCGTGCTCTCACAGCCTACCGGGAACGTCACATACAAAGGCCTCTGAAACGCAGTTCCTTGGCAGGCCTGATCTGGCTGAAGTAGGACTTCTGCTCTGGGTGTGCTCCATTGGCCTAGAGCTGAAAGGCCCAAAGGTCGCCCTTGTTGGCAAAGGGGCAGGGAGCCCCCAAAGCATCTTGCTTCCAGCTCTTTGGGAAGCTAAGAAACAAATGGCTCTGCCCAGTGCTCTAACAGAGTACCGGGAACATCTCTTACCAAAGCCTTTGAAACGCAGTTTCTTGGCAGGCCTTATCTGGCTGAGGTAGAACTTCTGCTCTGGGTGTGCTCCATTGGCCTAGAGCTGCCTGGCCCAAAGGTCGGCCTTGTTTGCAAAGGGGATGAGAGGCCCCAAAGCATCTTGCTTCCAGCTCTTCGGGAAGCTAAGAAACATCTGGCGTTGCCCAGTGCTCTTACAGCCTACCGGGAACATCTCTTACCAAGGCCTGTGAAACGCAGTTTGTTGGTGGCCTGAACTGGCCGAAGTAGAACTTCTGCTCTGGGTGTGCTCCATTGGCCTAGAGCTGCCAGGCCCAAGGTGCTGCCTTGTTTCCAAAGGGGCAGAGAGGCCCCAAAGCATCTTGCTTCCAGCTCTCTGGGAAGCTAAGAACCAACTCGCTCTGCCCCGTGCTCTTACAGCCTACCGGGAACATGTCTTTGAAAGGCCTGTGACACGCAGTTTCTTGGCAGGCCTCATCTGGCTGAAGTAGAACTCCGGCTCTGGGTGTGCTCCATTGCCCTAGAGCTGCCAGGCCCAAAGTGCTGCCCTGTTTCCAAGGGGCAGAGAGGCCCAAAGCATCTTGCTTCCCGGTCTTTGCGAAGCTAAGAAACAACTGGCTCTGCCCAGTGCTCTTACACCTACCGGGAACATCTCTTACCAAGGCCTGTCAAACGCTGTTTCTTTGCAGGCCTGATCAGGCTGAAGTAGAACTCCTGCTCTGCGTGTGCTCCATTGGCCTAGAGCTTCCCGACCCAAAAGGCTGCCTTGTTCCCAAACGGGCAGAGGGGTCCCAAGCATCTTGCTTCCAGCTTTTCAGGAAGGTAAGAAACAACTGGCTCTGCCCAGTGCTCTTACAGCCTACCGGGAACATCTCTTACCAAGGCCTGTGAAACGCAGTTTCCTGGCAGGCCTGATCTGGCTGAAGTAGAACTTCTGCTCTGGGTGTGCTCCATTGCCCTAGAGCTGCCAGGCCCAAAGGGCTGCCTTGTTTCCAAAGACGGAGAGTGGACCCAAAGCATCTTGCTCCCAGCTCTTCGGGAAGCTAAGAAACAGCTGGCTCTGCCCAGTGCTCTTACAGCCTAAGAGAACATCTCTTTGAAAGGCCTGTGAAACGCAGTTTCTTGGCAGGCCTGACCTGGCTGAAGTAGAACTTCTGTTCTGGTTGTGCTACATAGGCCTAGAGCTACCAGGACCTAAGGGCTGCCTTGTTTCCAAAGGGTGAGAGAGGCCCCAAAGCATCTTGCCTCCAGCACTTTGGGAAGCTAAAAAACAACTGGTTCTGCCCAGTGCTCTCACAGCCTACCGTGAACATCTCTTACCAAGGGCTGTGAAACGCAGTTTCTGGGCAGGACTGATCTGCCTGAAGTAGAACTTCTGCTGTGGGTGTGCTCCATTGGCCTAGAGCTGCCAGGCCCAAACGGCTGCCTTGTGTCCAAAGGGAGAGAGAGGCCCCAAGGCATCTTGCTTCCAGCTCTGTGGGAAGCTAAAGCAACTGGCTCTCCACAGTGCTCTCACAGCCTACCGGGAACATCTCTTACCAAGGCCTGTGAAACGCAGTTTCTTGGCAGGCCTGATCTGGCTGAAGTAGAACTCCTGCTCTGGGCGTGCTACTTTGGCCTAGAGCTGCCAGGCCCAAAGGGCCGCCTTGTTTCCAAAGGGGCTGAGAGTCCCCAAAGCATCTTGCTTCCAAATCTTTGGGAAGCTAAGAAACAACTGGTTCTGCACAGTGCTCTCACAGCCTACCGGCAACGTGACAGAGAAAGGCCTGTGAGACGCAGTTTCTTGGAAGGCCTGATCTGGCTGAGGTAGAACTTCTGCTCTGGGTGTACTCCATTGGCCTAGGGCTGCCAGGCCCAAAGGGCTGCCTTTATTTCCAAAGTGTGAGAGAGGCCCCAAAGCATCTTGCTTCCTGCTCTCTGGGAAGCTAAAACAACTGGCTCTGCACAGTGCTCTCAAAGCCAACCGGGAACGTCACATACAAAGGCCTGTGAAACGCAGCTTCTTGACAGGCCTTATCTGGCTGAGGTAGAACTTGTGCTCTGGGTGTGCTACTTTGGCCTAGAGCTGCCAGGCACAAAGGCTGCTTTGTTTCCAAAGGGGGAGAGAGGCCCCAAATCATGTTGCTTCCAGCTGTTTTTGAAGCTAAGAAACAACTCGCTCTGCCAGGTACTCTTACAGCCTTCCGGGAACACCTCTTACGAAGGCCTGTGAAAAGCAGTTTCTTGGCAGGCCTGATCTGGCTGAGGTAGATCTTCTGCTCTGGGTGTGCTCCATTGCCCTAGAGCTGAAAGGCCCAAAGGGCTGCCTTGTTTCCAAAGGGGGAGAGAGGCCCCAAAGCATCTTGCTTCCACCTCTTGGGAAGCTAAGAAACAACTGGCTGTGCCCAGTGCTCTTATAGCCTAAGAGAACATCTCTTATCAAGGCCTGGGAAACGCACTGTCTAGGCAGGCCTGATCTGGAAGAAGTAGAACTTCGGCTCTGGTTGTGCTCCATTGCCCTAGAGCTGCCAGACCCAACGTGCTGCCTTGTTTCCAAAGGGGCAGAGAGGCCCCAAAGCGTCTTGCTTCCAGCTGTTTGGGAAACAAGGAAACAACTGGCTCTGCACCGTGCTCTCACAGCCTACCGGGAACGTCACATACAAAGGCCTCTGAAACGCAGTTCCTTGGCAGGCCTGATCTGGCTGAAGTAGGACTTCTGCTCTGGGTGTGCTCCATTGGCCTAGAGCTGAAAGGCCCAAAGGTCGCCCTTGTTGGCAAAGGGGCAGGGAGCCCCCAAAGCATCTTGCTTCCAGCTCTTTGGGAAGCTAAGAAACAAATGGCTCTGCCCAGTGCTCTAACAGAGTACCGGGAACATCTCTTACCAAAGCCTTTGAAACGCAGTTTCTTGGCAGGCCTTATCTGGCTGAGGTAGAACTTCTGCTCTGGGTGTGCTCCATTGGCCTAGAGCTGCCTGGCCCAAAGGTCGGCCTTGTTTGCAAAGGGGATGAGAGGCCCCAAAGCATCTTGCTTCCAGCTCTTCGGGAAGCTAAGAAACATCTGGCGTTGCCCAGTGCTCTTACAGCCTACCGGGAACATCTCTTACCAAGGCCTGTGAAACGCAGTTTGTTGGTGGCCTGAACTGGCCGAAGTAGAACTTCTGCTCTGGGTGTGCTCCATTGGCCTAGAGCTGCCAGGCCCAAGGTGCTGCCTTGTTTCCAAAGGGGCAGAGAGGCCCCAAAGCATCTTGCTTCCAGCTCTCTGGGAAGCTAAGAACCAACTCGCTCTGCCCCGTGCTCTTACAGCCTACCGGGAACATGTCTTTGAAAGGCCTGTGAAACGCAGTTTCTTGGCAGGCCTCATCTGGCTGAAGTAGAACTCCGGCTCTGGGTGTGCTCCATTGCCCTAGAGCTGCCAGGCCCCAAGTGCTGCCCTGTTTCCAAGGGGCAGAGAGGCCCAAAGCATCTTGCTTCCCGGTCTTTGCGAAGCTAAGAAACAACTGGCTCTGCCCAGTGCTCTTACACCTACTGGGAACATCTCTTACCAAGGCCTGTCAAACGCTGTTTCTTTGCAGGCCTGATCAGGCTGAAGTAGAACTCCTGCTCTGCGTGTGCTCCATTGGCCTGGAGCTTCCCGACCCAAAAGGCTGCCTTGTTCCCAAACAGGCAGAGGGGTCCCAAGCATCTTGCTTCCAGCTTTTCAGGAAGGTAAGAAACAACTGGCTCTGCCCAGTGCTCTTACAGCCTACCGGGAACATCTCTTACCAAGGCCTGTGAAACGCAGTTTCCTGGCAGGCCTGATCTGGCTGAAGTAGAACTTCTGCTCTGGGTGTGCTCCATTGCCCTAGAGCTGCCAGGCCCAAAGGGCTGCCTTGTTTCCAAAGACGGAGAGTGGACCCAAAGCATCTTGCTCCCAGCTCTTCGGGAAGCTAAGAAACAGCTGGCTCTGCCCAGTGCTCTTACAGCCTAAGAGAACATCTCTTTGAAAGGCCTGTGAAACGCAGTTTCTTGGCAGGCCTGACCTGGCTGAAGTAGAACTTCTGTTCTGGTTGTGCTACATAGGCCTAGAGCTACCAGGACCTAAGGGCTGCCTTGTTTCCAAAGGGTTAGAGAGGCCCCAAAGCATCTTGCCTCCAGCACTTTGGGAAGCTAAAAAACAACTGGTTCTGCCCAGTGCTCTCACAGCCTACCGTGAACATCTCTTACCAAGGGCTGTGAAACGCAGTTTCTGGGCAGGACTGATCTGCCTGAAGTAGAACTTCTGCTGTGGGTGTGCTCCATTGGCCTAGAGCTGCCAGGCCCAAACGGCTGCCTTGTGTCCAAAGGGAGAGAGAGGCCCCAAGGCATCTTGCTTCCAGCTCTGTGGGAAGCTAAAGCAACTGGCTCTCCACAGTGCTCTCACAGCCTACCGGGAACATCTCTTACCAAGGCCTGTGAAACGCAGTTTCTTGGCAGGCCTGATCTGGCTGAAGTAGAACTCCTGCTCTGGGCGTGCTACTTTGGCCTAGAGCTGCCAGGCCCAAAGGGCCGCCTTGTTTCCAAAGGGGCTGAGAGTCCCCAAAGCATCTTGCTTCCAAATCTTTGGGAAGCTAAGAAACAACTGGCTCTGCACAGTGCTCTCACAGCCTACCGGCAACGTGACAGAGAAAGGCCTGTGAGACGCAGTTTCTTGGAAGGCCTGATCTGGCTGAGGTAGAACTTCTGCTCTGGGTGTGCTACTTTGGCCTAGAGCTGCCAGGCACAAAGGCTGCTTTGTTTCCAAAGGGGGAGAGAGGCCCCAAATCATGTTGCTTCCAGCTGTTTTTGAAGCTAAGAAACAACTCGCTCTGCCAGGTACTCTTACAGCCTTCCGGGAACACCTCTTACGAAGGCCTGTGAAAAGCAGTTTCTTGGCAGGCCTGATCTGGCTGAGGTAGAACTTCTGCTCTGGGTGTGCTCCATTGCCCTAGAGCTGAAAGGCCCAAAGGGCTGCCTTGTTTCCAAAGGGGGAGAGAGGCCCCAAAGCATCTTGCTTCCACCTCTTGGGAAGCTAAGAAACAACTGGCTGTGCCCAGTGCTCTTATAGCCTAAGAGAACATCTCTTATCAAGGCCTGGGAAACGCACTGTCTAGGCAGGCCTGATCTGGAAGAAGTAGAACTTCGGCTCTGGTTGTGCTCCATTGCCCTAGAGCTGCCAGACCCAACGTGCTGCCTTGTTTCCAAAGGGGCAGAGAGGCCCCAAAGCGTCTTGCTTCCAGCTGTTTGGGAAACAAGGAAACAACTGGCTCTGCACCGTGCTCTCACAGCCTACCGGGAACGTCACATACAAAGGCCTCTGAAACGCAGTTCCTTGGCAGGCCTGATCTGGCTGAAGTAGGACTTCTGCTCTGGGTGTGCTCCATTGGCCTAGAGCTGAAAGGCCCAAAGGTCGCCCTTGTTGGCAAAGGGGCAGGGAGCCCCCAAAGCATCTTGCTTCCAGCTCTTTGGGAAGCTAAGAAACAAATGGCTCTGCCCAGTGCTCTAACAGAGTACCGGGAACATCTCTTACCAAAGCCTTTGAAACGCAGTTTCTTGGCAGGCCTTATCTGGCTGAGGTAGAACTTCTGCTCTGGGTGTGCTCCATTGGCCTAGAGCTGCCTGGCCCAAAGGTCGGCCTTGTTTGCAAAGGGGATGAGAGGCCCCAAAGCATCTTGCTTCCAGCTCTTCGGGAAGCTAAGAAACATCTGGCGTTGCCCAGTGCTCTTACAGCCTACCGGGAACATCTCTTACCAAGGCCTGTGAAACGCAGTTTGTTGGTGGCCTGAACTGGCCGAAGTAGAACTTCTGCTCTGGGTGTGCTCCATTGGCCTAGAGCTGCCAGGCCCAAGGTGCTGCCTTGTTTCCAAAGGGGCAGAGAGGCCCCAAAGCATCTTGCTTCCAGCTCTCTGGGAAGCTAAGAACCAACTCGCTCTGCCCCGTGCTCTTACAGCCTACCGGGAACATGTCTTTGAAAGGCCTGTGACACGCAGTTTCTTGGCAGGCCTCATCTGGCTGAAGTAGAACTCCGGCTCTGGGTGTGCTCCATTGCCCTAGAGCTGCCAGGCCCAAAGTGCTGCCCTGTTTCCAAGGGGCAGAGAGGCCCAAAGCATCTTGCTTCCCGGTCTTTGCGAAGCTAAGAAACAACTGGCTCTGCCCAGTGCTCTTACACCTACCGGGAACATCTCTTACCAAGGCCTGTCAAACGCTGTTTCTTTGCAGGCCTGATCAGGCTGAAGTAGAACTCCTGCTCTGCGTGTGCTCCATTGGCCTAGAGCTTCCCGACCCAAAAGGCTGCCTTGTTCCCAAACGGGCAGAGGGGTCCCAAGCATCTTGCTTCCAGCTTTTCAGGAAGGTAAGAAACAACTGGCTCTGCCCAGTGCTCTTACAGCCTACCGGGAACATCTCTTACCAAGGCCTGTGAAACGCAGTTTCCTGGCAGGCCTGATCTGGCTGAAGTAGAACTTCTGCTCTGGGTGTGCTCCATTGCCCTAGAGCTGCCAGGCCCAAAGGGCTGCCTTGTTTCCAAAGACGGAGAGTGGACCCAAAGCATCTTGCTCCCAGCTCTTCGGGAAGCTAAGAAACAGCTGGCTCTGCCCAGTGCTCTTACAGCCTAAGAGAACATCTCTTTGAAAGGCCTGTGAAACGCAGTTTCTTGGCAGGCCTGACCTGGCTGAAGTAGAACTTCTGTTCTGGTTGTGCTACATAGGCCTAGAGCTACCAGGACCTAAGGGCTGCCTTGTTTCCAAAGGGTGAGAGAGGCCCCAAAGCATCTTGCCTCCAGCACTTTGGGAAGCTAAAAAACAACTGGTTCTGCCCAGTGCTCTCACAGCCTACCGTGAACATCTCTTACCAAGGGCTGTGAAACGCAGTTTCTGGGCAGGACTGATCTGCCTGAAGTAGAAATTCTGCTGTGGGTGTGCTCCATTGGCCTAGAGCTGCCAGGCCCAAACGGCTGCCTTGTGTCCAAAGGGAGAGAGAGGCCCCAAGGCATCTTGCTTCCAGCTCTGTGGGAAGCTAAAGCAACTGGCTCTCCACAGTGCTCTCACAGCCTACCGGGAACATCTCTTACCAAGGCCTGTGAAACGCAGTTTCTTGGCAGGCCTGATCTGGCTGAAGTAGAACTCCTGCTCTGGGCGTGCTACTTTGGCCTAGAGCTGCCAGGCCCAAAGGGCCGCCTTGTTTCCAAAGGGGCTGAGAGTCCCCAAAGCATCTTGCTTCCAAATCTTTGGGAAGCTAAGAAACAACTGGTTCTGCACAGTGCTCTCACAGCCTACCGGCAACGTGACAGAGAAAGGCCTGTGAGACGCAGTTTCTTGGAAGGCCTGATCTGGCTGAGGTAGAACTTCTGCTCTGGGTGTACTCCATTGGCCTAGGGCTGCCAGGCCCAAAGGGCTGCCTTTATTTCCAAAGTGTGAGAGAGGCCCCAAAGCATCTTGCTTCCTGCTCTCTGGGAAGCTAAAACAACTGACTCTGCACAGTGCTCTCAAAGCCAACCGGGAACGTCACATACAAAGGCCTGTGAAACGCAGCTTCTTGACAGGCCTTATCTGGCTGAGGTAGAACTTGTGCTCTGGGTGTGCTACTTTGGCCTAGAGCTGCCAGGCACAAAGGCTGCTTTGTTTCCAAAGGGGGAGAGAGGCCCCAAATCATGTTGCTTCCAGCTGTTTTTGAAGCTAAGAAACAACTCGCTCTGCCAGGTACTCTTACAGCCTTCCGGGAACACCTCTTACGAAGGCCTGTGAAAAGCAGTTTCTTGGCAGGCCTGATCTGGCTGAGGTAGATCTTCTGCTCTGGGTGTGCTCCATTGCCCTAGAGCTGAAAGGCCCAAAGGGCTGCCTTGTTTCCAAAGGGGGAGAGAGGCCCCAAAGCATCTTGCTTCCACCTCTTGGGAAGCTAAGAAACAACTGGCTGTGCCCAGTGCTCTTATAGCCTAAGAGAACATCTCTTATCAAGGCCTGGGAAACGCACTGTCTAGGCAGGCCTGATCTGGAAGAAGTAGAACTTCGGCTCTGGTTGTGCTCCATTGCCCTAGAGCTGCCAGACCCAACGTGCTGCCTTGTTTCCAAAGGGGCAGAGAGGCCCCAAAGCGTCTTGCTTCCAGCTGTTTGGGAAACAAGGAAACAACTGGCTCTGCACCGTGCTCTCACAGCCTACCGGGAACGTCACATACAAAGGCCTCTGAAACGCAGTTCCTTGGCAGGCCTGATCTGGCTGAAGTAGGACTTCTGCTCTGGGTGTGCTCCATTGGCCTAGAGCTGAAAGGCCCAAAGGTCGCCCTTGTTGGCAAAGGGGCAGGGAGCCACCAAAGCATCTTGCTTCCAGCTCTTTGGGAAGCTAAGAAACAAATGGCTCTGCCCAGTGCTCTAACAGAGTACCGGGAACATCTCTTACCAAAGCCTTTGAAACGCAGTTTCTTGGCAGGCCTTATCTGGCTGAGGTAGAACTTCTGCTCTGGGTGTGCTCCATTGGCCTAGAGCTGCCTGGCCCAAAGGTCGGCCTTGTTTGCAAAGGGGATGAGAGGCCCCAAAGCATCTTGCTTCCAGCTCTTCGGGAAGCTAAGAAACATCTGGCGTTGCCCAGTGCTCTTACAGCCTACCGGGAACATCTCTTACCAAGGCCTGTGAAACGCAGTTTGTTGGTGGCCTGAACTGGCCGAAGTAGAACTTCTGCTCTGGGTGTGCTCCATTGGCCTAGAGCTGCCAGGCCCAAGGTGCTGCCTTGTTTCCAAAGGGGCAGAGAGGCCCCAAAGCATCTTGCTTCCAGCTCTCTGGGAAGCTAAGAACCAACTCGCTCTGCCCCGTGCTCTTACAGCCTACCGGGAACATGTCTTTGAAAGGCCTGTGAAACGCAGTTTCTTGGCAGGCCTCATCTGGCTGAAGTAGAACTCCGGCTCTGGGTGTGCTCCATTGCCCTAGAGCTGCCAGGCCCCAAGTGCTGCCCTGTTTCCAAGGGGCAGAGAGGCCCAAAGCATCTTGCTTCCCGGTCTTTGCGAAGCTAAGAAACAACTGGCTCTGCCCAGTGCTCTTACACCTACCGGGAACATCTCTTACCAAGGCCTGTCAAACGCTGTTTCTTTGCAGGCCTGATCAGGCTGAAGTAGAACTCCTGCTCTGCGTGTGCTCCATTGGCCTGGAGCTTCCCGACCCAAAAGGCTGCCTTGTTCCCAAACGGGCAGAGGGGTCCCAAGCATCTTGCTTCCAGCTTTTCAGGAAGGTAAGAAACAACTGGCTCTGCCCAGTGCTCTTACAGCCTACCGGGAACATCTCTTACCAAGGCCTGTGAAACGCAGTTTCCTGGCAGGCCTGATCTGGCTGAAGTAGAACTTCTGCTCTGGGTGTGCTCCATTGCCCTAGAGCTGCCAGGCCCAAAGGGCTGCCTTGTTTCCAAAGACGGAGAGTGGACCCAAAGCATCTTGCTCCCAGCTCTTCGGGAAGCTAAGAAACAGCTGGCTCTGCCCAGTGCTCTTACAGCCTAAGAGAACATCTCTTTGAAAGGCCTGTGAAACGCAGTTTCTTGGCAGGCCTGACCTGGCTGAAGTAGAACTTCTGTTCTGGTTGTGCTACATAGGCCTAGAGCTACCAGGACCTAAGGGCTGCCTTGTTTCCAAAGGGTTAGAGAGGCCCCAAAGCATCTTGCCTCCAGCACTTTGGGAAGCTAAAAAACAACTGGTTCTGCCCAGTGCTCTCACAGCCTACCGTGAACATCTCTTACCAAGGGCTGTGAAACGCAGTTTCTGGGCAGGACTGATCTGCCTGAAGTAGAACTTCTGCTGTGGGTGTGCTCCATTGGCCTAGAGCTGCCAGGCCCAAACGGCTGCCTTGTGTCCAAAGGGAGAGAGAGGCCCCAAGGCATCTTGCTTCCAGCTCTGTGGGAAGCTAAAGCAACTGGCTCTCCACAGTGCTCTCACAGCCTACCGGGAACATCTCTTACCAAGGCCTGTGAAACGCAGTTTCTTGGCAGGCCTGATCTGGCTGAAGTAGAACTCCTGCTCTGGGCGTGCTACTTTGGCCTAGAGCTGCCAGGCCCAAAGGGCCGCCTTGTTTCCAAAGGGGCTGAGAGTCCCCAAAGCATCTTGCTTCCAAATCTTTGGGAAGCTAAGAAACAACTGGCTCTGCACAGTGCTCTCACAGCCTACCGGCAACGTGACAGAGAAAGGCCTGTGAGACGCAGTTTCTTGGAAGGCCTGATCTGGCTGAGGTAGAACTTCTGCTCTGGGTGTGCTACTTTGGCCTAGAGCTGCCAGGCACAAAGGCTGCTTTGTTTCCAAAGGGGGAGAGAGGCCCCAAATCATGTTGCTTCCAGCTGTTTTTGAAGCTAAGAAACAACTCGCTCTGCCAGGTACTCTTACAGCCTTCCGGGAACACCTCTTACGAAGGCCTGTGAAAAGCAGTTTCTTGGCAGGCCTGATCTGGCTGAGGTAGAACTTCTGCTCTGGGTGTGCTCCATTGCCCTAGAGCTGAAAGGCCCAAAGGGCTGCCTTGTTTCCAAAGGGGGAGAGAGGCCCCAAAGCATCTTGCTTCCACCTCTTGGGAAGCTAAGAAACAACTGGCTGTGCCCAGTGCTCTTATAGCCTAAGAGAACATCTCTTATCAAGGCCTGGGAAACGCACTGTCTAGGCAGGCCTGATCTGGAAGAAGTAGAACTTCGGCTCTGGTTGTGCTCCATTGCCCTAGAGCTGCCAGACCCAACGTGCTGCCTTGTTTCCAAAGGGGCAGAGAGGCCCCAAAGCGTCTTGCTTCCAGCTGTTTGGGAAACAAGGAAACAACTGGCTCTGCACCGTGCTCTCACAGCCTACCGGGAACGTCACATACAAAGGCCTCTGAAACGCAGTTCCTTGGCAGGCCTGATCTGGCTGAAGTAGGACTTCTGCTCTGGGTGTGCTCCATTGGCCTAGAGCTGAAAGGCCCAAAGGTCGCCCTTGTTGGCAAAGGGGCAGGGAGCCCCCAAAGCATCTTGCTTCCAGCTCTTTGGGAAGCTAAGAAACAAATGGCTCTGCCCAGTGCTCTAACAGAGTACCGGGAACATCTCTTACCAAAGCCTTTGAAACGCAGTTTCTTGGCAGGCCTTATCTGGCTGAGGTAGAACTTCTGCTCTGGGTGTGCTCCATTGGCCTAGAGCTGCCTGGCCCAAAGGTCGGCCTTGTTTGCAAAGGGGATGAGAGGCCCCAAAGCATCTTGCTTCCAGCTCTTCGGGAAGCTAAGAAACATCTGGCGTTGCCCAGTGCTCTTACAGCCTACCGGGAACATCTCTTACCAAGGCCTGTGAAACGCAGTTTGTTGGTGGCCTGAACTGGCCGAAGTAGAACTTCTGCTCTGGGTGTGCTCCATTGGCCTAGAGCTGCCAGGCCCAAGGTGCTGCCTTGTTTCCAAAGGGGCAGAGAGGCCCCAAAGCATCTTGCTTCCAGCTCTCTGGGAAGCTAAGAACCAACTCGCTCTGCCCCGTGCTCTTACAGCCTACCGGGAACATGTCTTTGAAAGGCCTGTGAAACACAGTTTCTTGGCAGGCCTCATCTGGCTGAAGTAGAACTCCGGCTCTGGGTGTGCTCCATTGCCCTAGAGCTGCCAGGCCCCAAGTGCTGCCCTGTTTCCAAGGGGCAGAGAGGCCCAAAGCATCTTGCTTCCCGGTCTTTGCGAAGCTAAGAAACAACTGGCTCTGCCCAGTGCTCTTACACCTACCGGGAACATCTCTTACCAAGGCCTGTCAAACGCTGTTTCTTTGCAGGCCTGATCAGGCTGAAGTAGAACTCCTGCTCTGCGTGTGCTCCATTGGCCTAGAGCTTCCCGACCCAAAAGGCTGCCTTGTTCCCAAACGGGCAGAGGGGTCCCAAGCATCTTGCTTCCAGCTTTTCAGGAAGGTAAGAAACAACTGGCTCTGCCCAGTGCTCTTACAGCCTACCGGGAACATCTCTTACCAAGGCCTGTGAAACGCAGTTTCCTGGCAGGCCTGATCTGGCTGAAGTAGAACTTCTGCTCTGGGTGTGCTCCATTGCCCTAGAGCTGCCAGGCCCAAAGGGCTGCCTTGTTTCCAAAGACGGAGAGTGGACCCAAAGCATCTTGCTCCCAGCTCTTCGGGAAGCTAAGAAACAGCTGGCTCTGCCCAGTGCTCTTACAGCCTAAGAGAACATCTCTTTGAAAGGCCTGTGAAACGCAGTTTCTTGGCAGGCCTGACCTGGCTGAAGTAGAACTTCTGTTCTGGTTGTGCTACATAGGCCTAGAGCTACCAGGACCTAAGGGCTGCCTTGTTTCCAAAGGGTTAGAGAGGCCCCAAAGCATCTTGCCTCCAGCACTTTGGGAAGCTAAAAAACAACTGGTTCTGCCCAGTGCTCTCACAGCCTACCGTGAACATCTCTTACCAAGGGCTGTGAAACGCAGTTTCTGGGCAGGACTGATCTGCCTGAAGTAGAACTTCTGCTGTGGGTGTGCTCCATTGGCCTAGAGCTGCCAGGCCCAAACGGCTGCCTTGTGTCCAAAGGGAGAGAGAGGCCCCAAGGCATCTTGCTTCCAGCTCTGTGGGAAGCTAAAGCAACTGGCTCTCCACAGTGCTCTCACAGCCTACCGGGAACATCTCTTACCAAGGCCTGTGAAACGCAGTTTCTTGGCAGGCCTGATCTGGCTGAAGTAGAACTCCTGCTCTGGGCGTGCTACTTTGGCCTAGAGCTGCCAGGCCCAAAGGGCCGCCTTGTTTCCAAAGGGGCTGAGAGTCCCCAAAGCATCTTGCTTCCAAATCTTTGGGAAGCTAAGAAACAACTGGCTCTGCACAGTGCTCTCACAGCCTACCGGCAACGTGACAGAGAAAGGCCTGTGAGACGCAGTTTCTTGGAAGGCCTGATCTGGCTGAGGTAGAACTTCTGCTCTGGGTGTGCAACTTTGGCCTAGAGCTGCCAGGCACAAAGGCTGCTTTGTTTCCAAAGGGGGAGAGAGGCCCCAAATCATGTTGCTTCCAGCTGTTTTTGAAGCTAAGAAACAACTCGCTCTGCCAGGTACTCTTACAGCCTTCCGGGAACACCTCTTACGAAGGCCTGTGAAAAGCAGTTTCTTGGCAGGCCTGATCTGGCTGAGGTAGAACTTCTGCTCTGGGTGTGCTCCATTGCCCTAGAGCTGAAAGGCCCAAAGGGCTGCCTTGTTTCCAAAGGGGGAGAGAGGCCCCAAAGCATCTTGCTTCCACCTCTTGGGAAGCTAAGAAACAACTGGCTGTGCCCAGTGCTCTTATAGCCTAAGAGAACATCTCTTATCAAGGCCTGGGAAACGCACTGTCTAGGCAGGCCTGATCTGGAAGAAGTAGAACTTCGGCTCTGGTTGTGCTCCATTGCCCTAGAGCTGCCAGACCCAACGTGCTGCCTTGTTTCCAAAGGGGCAGAGAGGCCCCAAAGCGTCTTGCTTCCAGCTGTTTGGGAAACAAGGAAACAACTGGCTCTGCACCGTGCTCTCACAGCCTACCGGGAACATCACATACAAAGGCCTCTGAAACGCAGTTCCTTGGCAGCCCTGATCTGGCTGAAGTAGGACTTCTGCTCTGGGTGTGCTCCATTGGCCTAGAGCTGAAAGGCCCAAAGGTCGCCCTTGTTGGCAAAGGGGCAGGGAGCCCCCAAAGCATCTTGCTTCCAGCTCTTTGGGAAGCTAAGAAACAAATGGCTCTGCCCAGTGCTCTAACAGAGTACCGGGAACATCTCTTACCAAAGCCTTTGAAACGCAGTTTCTTGGCAGGCCTTATCTGGCTGAGGTAGAACTTCTGCTCTGGGTGTGCTCCATTGGCCTAGAGCTGCCTGGCCCAAAGGTCGGCCTTGTTTGCAAAGGGGATGAGAGGCCCCAAAGCATCTTGCTTCCAGCTCTTCGGGAAGCTAAGAAACATCTGGCGTTGCCCAGTGCTCTTACAGCCTACCGGGAACATCTCTTACCAAGGCCTGTGAAACGCAGTTTGTTGGTGGCCTGAACTGGCCGAAGTAGAACTTCTGCTCTGGGTGTGCTCCATTGGCCTAGAGCTGCCAGGCCCAAGGTGCTGCCTTGTTTCCAAAGGGGCAGAGAGGCCCCAAAGCATCTTGCTTCCAGCTCTCTGGGAAGCTAAGAACCAACTCGCTCTGCCCCGTGCTCTTACAGCCTACCGGGAACATGTCTTTGAAAGGCCTGTGAAACGCAGTTTCTTGGCAGGCCTCATCTGGCTGAAGTAGAACTCCGGCTCTGGGTGTGCTCCATTGCCCTAGAGCTGCCAGGCCCCAAGTGCTGCCCTGTTTCCAAGGGGCAGAGAGGCCCAAAGCATCTTGCTTCCCGGTCTTTGCGAAGCTAAGAAACAACTGGCTCTGCCCAGTGCTCTTACACCTACCGCGAACATCTCTTACCAAGGCCTGTCAAACGCTGTTTCTTTGCAGGCCTGATCAGGCTGAAGTAGAACTCCTGCTCTGCGTGTGCTCCATTGGCCTAGAGCTTCCCGACCCAAAAGGCTGCCTTGTTCCCAAACGGGCAGAGGGGTCCCAAGCATCTTGCTTCCAGCTTTTCAGGAAGGTAAGAAACAACTGGCTCTGCCCAGTGCTCTTACAGCCTACCGGGAACATCTCTTAACAAGGCCTGTGAAACGCAGTTTCCTGGCAGGCCTGATCTGGCTGAAGTAGAACTTCTGCTCTGGGCGTGCTCCATTGCCCTAGAGCTGCCAGGCCCAAAGGGCTGCCTTGTTTCCAAAGACGGAGAGTGGACCCAAAGCATCTTGCTCCCAGCTCTTCGGGAAGCTAAGAAACAGCTGGCTCTGCCCAGTGCTCTTACAGCCTAAGAGAACATCTCTTTGAAAGGCCTGTGAAACGCAGTTTCTTGGCAGGCCTGACCTGGCTGAAGTAGAACTTCTGTTCTGGTTGTGCTACATAGGCCTAGAGCTACCAGGACCTAAGGGCTGCCTTGTTTCCAAAGGGTGAGAGAGGCCCCAAAGCATCTTGCCTCCAGCACTTTGGGAAGCTAAAAAGCAACTGGTTCTGCCCAGTGCTCTCACAGCCTACCGTGAACATCTCTTACCAAGGGCTGTGAAACGCAGTTTCTGGGCAGGACTGATCTGCCTGAAGTAGAACTTCTGCTGTGGGTGTGCTCCATTGGCCTAGAGCTGCCAGGCCCAAAAGGCTGCCTTGTGTCCAAAGGGAGAGAGAGGCCCCAAGGCATCTTGCTTCCAGCTCTGTGGGAAGCTAAAGCAACTGGCTCTCCACAGTGCTCTCACAGCCTACCGGGAACATCTCTTACCAAGGCCTGTGAAACGCAGTTTCTTGGCAGGCCTGATCTGGCTGAAGTAGAACTCCTGCTCTGGGCGTGCTACTTTGGCCTAGAGCTGCCAGGCCCAAAGGGCCGCCTTGTTTCCAAAGGGGCTGAGAGTCCCCAAAGCATCTTGCTTCCAAATCTTTGGGAAGCTAAGAAACAACTGGCTCTGCACAGTGCTCTCACAGCCTACCGGCAACGTGACAGAGACAGGCCTGTGAGACGCAGTTTCTTGGAAGGCCTGATCTGGCTGAGGTAGAACTTGTGCTCTGGGTGTGCTACTTTGGCCTAGAGCTGCCAGGCACAAAGGCTGCTTTGTTTCCAAAGGGGGAGAGAGGCCCCAAATCATGTTGCTTCCAGCTGTTTTTGAAGCTAAGAAACAACTCGCTCTGCCAGGTACTCTTACAGCCTTCCGGGAACACCTCTTACGAAGGCCTGTGAAAAGCAGTTTCTTGGCAGGCCTGATCTGGCTGAGGTAGAACTTCTGCTCTGGGTGTGCTCCATTGCCCTAGAGCTGAAAGGCCCAAAGGGCTGCCTTGTTTCCAAAGGGGGAGAGAGGCCCCAAAGCATCTTGCTTCCACCTCTTGGGAAGCTAAGAAACAACTGGCTGTGCCCAGTGCTCTTATAGCCTAAGAGAACATCTCTTATCAAGGCCTGGGAAACGCACTGTCTAGGCAGGCCTGATCTGGAAGAAGTAGAACTTCGGCTCTGGTTGTGCTCCATTGCCCTAGAGCTGCCAGACCCAACGTGCTGCCTTGTTTCCAAAGGGGCAGAGAGGCCCCAAAGCGTCTTGCTTCCAGCTGTTTGGGAAACAAGGAAACAACTGGCTCTGCACCGTGCTCTCACAGCCTACCGGGAACGTCACATACAAAGGCCTCTGAAACGCAGTTCCTTGGCAGCCCTGATCTGGCTGAAGTAGGACTTCTGCTCTGGGTGTGCTCCATTGGCCTAGAGCTGAAAGGCCCAAAGGTCGCCCTTGTTGGCAAAGGGGCAGGGAGCCCCCAAAGCATCTTGCTTCCAGCTCTTTGGGAAGCTAAGAAACAAATGGCTCTGCCCAGTGCTCTAACAGAGTACCGGGAACATCTCTTACCAAAGCCTTTGAAACGCAGTTTCTTGGCAGGCCTTATCTGGCTGAGGTAGAACTTCTGCTCTGGGTGTGCTCCATTGGCCTGGAGCTGCCTGGCCCAAAGGTCGGCCTTGTTTGCAAAGGGGATGAGAGGCCCCAAAGCATCTTGCTTCCAGCTCTTCGGGAAGCTAAGAAACATCTGGCGTTGCCCAGTGCTCTTACAGCCTACCGGGAACATCTCTTACCAAGGCCTGTGAAACGCAGTTTGTTGGTGGCCTGAACTGGCCGAAGTAGAACTTCTGCTCTGGGTGTGCTCCATTGGCCTAGAGCTGCCAGGCCCAAGGTGCTGCCTTGTTTCCAAAGGGGCAGAGAGGCCCCAAAGCATCTTGCTTCCAGCTCTCTGGGAAGCTAAGAACCAACTCGCTCTGCCCCGTGCTCTTACAGCCTACCGGGAACATGTCTTTGAAAGGCCTGTGAAACGCAGTTTCTTGGCAGGCCTCATCTGGCTGAAGTAGAACTCCGGCTCTGGGTGTGCTCCATTGCCCTAGAGCTGCCAGGCCCCAAGTGCTGCCCTGTTTCCAAGGGGCAGAGAGGCCCAAAGCATCTTGCTTCCCGGTCTTTGCGAAGCTAAGAAACAACTGGCTCTGCCCAGTGCTCTTACACCTACCGCGAACATCTCTTACCAAGGCCTGTCAAACGCTGTTTCTTTGCAGGCCTGATCAGGCTGAAGTAGAACTCCTGCTCTGCGTGTGCTCCATTGGCCTAGAGCTTCCCGACCCAAAAGGCTGCCTTGTTCCCAAACGGGCAGAGGGGTCCCAAGCATCTTGCTTCCAGCTTTTCAGGAAGGTAAGAAACAACTGGCTCTGCCCAGTGCTCTTACAGCCTACCGGGAACATCTCTTACCAAGGCCTGTGAAACGCAGTTTCCTGGCAGGCCTGATCTGGCTGAAGTAGAACTTCTGCTCTGGGTGTGCTCCATTGCCCTAGAGCTGCCAGGCCCAAAGGGCTGCCTTGTTTCCAAAGACGGAGAGTGGACCCAAAGCATCTTGCTCCCAGCTCTTCGGGAAGCTAAGAAACAGCTGGCTCTGCCCAGTGCTCTTACAGCCTAAGAGAACATCTCTTTGAAAGGCCTGTGAAACGCAGTTTCTTGGCAGGCCTGACCTGGCTGAAGTAGAACTTCTGTTCTGGTTGTGCTACATAGGCCTAGAGCTACCAGGACCTAAGGGCTGCCTTGTTTCCAAAGGGTGAGAGAGGCCCCAAAGCATCTTGCCTCCAGCACTTTGGGAAGCTAAAAAACAACTGGTTCTGCCCAGTGCTCTCACAGCCTACCGTGAACATCTCTTACCAAGGGCTGTGAAACGCAGTTTCTGGGCAGGACTGATCTGCCTGAAGTAGAACTTCTGCTGTGGGTGTGCTCCATTGGCCTAGAGCTGCCAGGCCCAAAAGGCTGCCTTGTGTCCAAAGGGAGAGAGAGGCCCCAAGGCATCTTGCTTCCAGCTCTGTGGGAAGCTAAAGCAACTGGCTCTCCACAGTGCTCTCACAGCCTACCGGGAACATCTCTTACCAAGGCCTGTGAAACGCAGTTTCTTGGCAGGCCTGATCTGGCTGAAGTAGAACTCCTGCTCTGGGCGTGCTACTTTGGCCTAGAGCTGCCAGGCCCAAAGGGCCGCCTTGTTTCCAAAGGGGCTGAGAGTCCCCAAAGCATCTTGCTTCCAAATCTTTGGGAAGCTAAGAAACAACTGGCTCTGCACAGTGCTCTCACAGCCTACCGGCAACGTGACAGAGAAAGGCCTGTGAGACGCAGTTTCTTGGAAGGCCTGATCTGGCTGAGGTAGAACTTGTGCTCTGGGTGTGCTACTTTGGCCTAGAGCTGCCAGGCACAAAGGCTGCTTTGTTTCCAAAGGGGGAGAGAGGCCCCAAATCATGTTGCTTCCAGCTGTTTTTGAAGCTAAGAAACAACTCGCTCTGCCAGGTACTCTTACAGCCTTCCGGGAACACCTCTTACGAAGGCCTGTGAAAAGCAGTTTCTTGGCAGGCCTGATCTGGCTGAGGTAGAACTTCTGCTCTGGGTGTGCTCCATTGCCCTAGAGCTGAAAGGCCCAAAGGGCTGCCTTGTTTCCAAAGGGGGAGAGAGGCCCCAAAGCATCTTGCTTCCACCTCTTGGGAAGCTAAGAAACAACTGGCTGTGCCCAGTGCTCTTATAGCCTAAGAGAACATCTCTTATCAAGGCCTGGGAAAACGCACTGTCTAGGCAGGCCTGATCTGGAAGAAGTAGAACTTCGGCTCTGGTTGTGCTCCATTGCCCTAGAGCTGCCAGACCCAACGTGCTGCCTTGTTTCCAAAGGGGCAGAGAGGCCCCAAAGCGTCTTGCTTCCAGCTGTTTGGGAAACAAGGAAACAACTGGCTCTGCACCGTGCTCTCACAGCCTACCGGGAACGTCACATACAAAGGCCTCTGAAACGCAGTTCCTTGGCAGGCCTGATCTGGCTGAAGTAGGACTTCTGCTCTGGGTGTGCTCCATTGGCCTAGAGCTGAAAGGCCCAAAGGTCGCCCTTGTTGGCAAAGGGGCAGGGAGCCCCCAAAGCATCTTGCTTCCAGCTCTTTGGGAAGCTAAGAAACAAATGGCTCTGCCCAGTGCTCTAACAGAGTACCGGGAACATCTCTTACCAAAGCCTTTGAAACGCAGTTTCTTGGCAGGCCTTATCTGGCTGAGGTAGAACTTCTGCTCTGGGTGTGCTCCATTGGCCTAGAGCTGCCTGGCCCAAAGGTCGGCCTTGTTTGCAAAGGGGATGAGAGGCCCCAAAGCATCTTGCTTCCAGCTCTTCGGGAAGCTAAGAAACATCTGGCGTTGCCCAGTGCTCTTACAGCCTACCGGGAACATCTCTTACCAAGGCCTGTGAAACGCAGTTTGTTGGTGGCCTGAACTGGCCGAAGTAGAACTTCTGCTCTGGGTGTGCTCCATTGGCCTAGAGCTGCCAGGCCCAAGGTGCTGCCTTGTTTCCAAAGGGGCAGAGAGGCCCCAAAGCATCTTGCTTCCAGCTCTCTGGGAAGCTAAGAACCAACTCGCTCTGCCCCGTGCTCTTACAGCCTACCGGGAACATGTCTTTGAAAGGCCTGTGAAACGCAGTTTCTTGGCAGGCCTCATCTGGCTGAAGTAGAACTCCGGCTCTGGGTGTGCTCCATTGCCCTAGAGCTGCCAGGCCCCAAGTGCTGCCCTGTTTCCAAGGGGCAGAGAGGCCCAAAGCATCTTGCTTCCCGGTCTTTGCGAAGCTAAGAAACAACTGGCTCTGCCCAGTGCTCTTACACCTACCGCGAACATCTCTTACCAAGGCCTGTCAAACGCTGTTTCTTTGCAGGCCTGATCAGGCTGAAGTAGAACTCCTGCTCTGCGTGTGCTCCATTGGCCTAGAGCTTCCCGACCCAAAAGGCTGCCTTGTTCCCAAACGGGCAGAGGGGTCCCAAGCATCTTGCTTCCAGCTTTTCAGGAAGGTAAGAAACAACTGGCTCTGCCCAGTGCTCTTACAGCCTACCGGGAACATCTCTTACCAAGGCCTGTGAAACGCAGTTTCCTGGCAGGCCTGATCTGGCTGAAGTAGAACTTCTGCTCTGGGCGTGCTCCATTGCCCTAGAGCTGCCAGGCCCAAAGGGCTGCCTTGTTTCCAAAGACGGAGAGTGGACCCAAAGCATCTTGCTCCCAGCTCTTCGGGAAGCTAAGAAACAGCTGGCTCTGCCCAGTGCTCTTACAGCCTAAGAGAACATCTCTTTGAAAGGCCTGTGAAACGCAGTTTCTTGGCAGGCCTGACCTGGCTGAAGTAGAACTTCTGTTCTGGTTGTGCTACATAGGCCTAGAGCTACCAGGACCTAAGGGCTGCCTTGTTTCCAAAGGGTGAGAGAGGCCCCAAAGCATCTTGCCTCCAGCACTTTGGGAAGCTAAAAAGCAACTGGTTCTGCCCAGTGCTCTCACAGCCTACCGTGAACATCTCTTACCAAGGGCTGTGAAACGCAGTTTCTGGGCAGGACTGATCTGCCTGAAGTAGAACTTCTGCTGTGGGTGTGCTCCATTGGCCTAGAGCTGCCAGGCCCAAAAGGCTGCCTTGTGTCCAAAGGGAGAGAGAGGCCCCAAGGCATCTTGCTTCCAGCTCTGTGGGAAGCTAAAGCAACTGGCTCTCCACAGTGCTCTCACAGCCTACCGGGAACATCTCTTACCAAGGCCTGTGAAACGCAGTTTCTTGGCAGGCCTGATCTGGCTGAAGTAGAACTCCTGCTCTGGGCGTGCTACTTTGGCCTAGAGCTGCCAGGCCCAAAGGGCCGCCTTGTTTCCAAAGGGGCTGAGAGTCCCCAAAGCATCTTGCTTCCAAATCTTTGGGAAGCTAAGAAACAACTGGCTCTGCACAGTGCTCTCACAGCCTACCGGCAACGTGACAGAGACAGGCCTGTGAGACGCAGTTTCTTGGAAGGCCTGATCTGGCTGAGGTAGAACTTGTGCTCTGGGTGTGCTACTTTGGCCTAGAGCTGCCAGGCACAAAGGCTGCTTTGTTTCCAAAGGGGGAGAGAGGCCCCAAATCATGTTGCTTCCAGCTGTTTTTGAAGCTAAGAAACAACTCGCTCTGCCAGGTACTCTTACAGCCTTCCGGGAACACCTCTTACGAAGGCCTGTGAAAAGCAGTTTCTTGGCAGGCCTGATCTGGCTGAGGTAGAACTTCTGCTCTGGGTGTGCTCCATTGCCCTAGAGCTGAAAGGCCCAAAGGGCTGCCTTGTTTCCAAAGGGGGAGAGAGGCCCCAAAGCATCTTGCTTCCACCTCTTGGGAAGCTAAGAAACAACTGGCTGTGCCCAGTGCTCTTATAGCCTAAGAGAACATCTCTTATCAAGGCCTGTGAAACGCACTGTCTAGGCAGGCCTGATCTGGAAGAAGTAGAACTTCGGCTCTGGTTGTGCTCCATTGCCCTAGAGCTGCCAGACCCAACGTGCTGCCTTGTTTCCAAAGGGGCAGAGAGGCCCCAAAGCGTCTTGCTTCCAGCTGTTTGGGAAACTTGGAAACAACTGGCTCTGCACCGTGCTCTCACAGCCTACCGGGAACGTCACATACAAAGGCCTCTGAAACGCAGTTCCTTGGCAGGCCTGATCTGGCTGAAGTAGGACTTCTGCTCTGGGTGTGCTCCATTGGCCTAGAGCTGAAAGGCCCAAAGGTCGCCCTTGTTGGCAAAGGGGCAGGGAGCCCCCAAAGCATCTTGCTTCCAGCTCTTTGGGAAGCTAAGAAACAAATGGCTCTGCCCAGTGCTCTAACAGAGTACCGGGAACATCTCTTACCAAAGCCTTTGAAACGCAGTTTCTTGGCAGGCCTTATCTGGCTGAGGTAGAACTTCTGCTCTGGGTGTGCTCCATTGGCCTAGAGCTGCCTGGCCCAAAGGTCGGCCTTGTTTGCAAAGGGGATGAGAGGCCCCAAAGCATCTTGCTTCCAGCTCTTCGGGAAGCTAAGAAACATCTGGCGTTGCCCAGTGCTCTTACAGCCTACCGGGAACATCTCTTACCAAGGCCTGTGAAACGCAGTTTGTTGGTGGCCTGAACTGGCCGAAGTAGAACTTCTGCTCAGGGTGTGCTCCATTGGCCTAGAGCTGCCAGGCCCAAGGTGCTGCCTTGTTTCCAAAGGGGCAGAGAGGCCCCAAAGCATCTTGCTTCCAGCTCTCTGGGAAGCTAAGAACCAACTCGCTCTGCCCCGTGCTCTTACAGCCTACCGGGAACATGTCTTTGAAAGGCCTGTGAAACGCAGTTTCTTGGCAGGCCTCATCTGGCTGAAGTAGAACTCCGGCTCTGGGTGTGCTCCATTGCCCTAGGGCTGCCAGGCCCCAAGTGCTGCCCTGTTTCCTAGGGGCAGAGAGGCCCAAAGCATCTTGCTTCCCGGTCTTTGCGAAGCTAAGAAACAACTGGCTCTGCCCAGTGCTCTTACACCTACCGGGAACATCTCTTACCAAGGCCTGTCAAACGCTGTTTCTTTGCAGGCCTGATCAGGCTGAAGTAGAACTCCTGCTCTGCGTGTGCTCCATTGGCCTAGAGCTTCCCGACCCAAAAGGCTGCCTTGTTCCCAAACGGGCAGAGGGGTCCCAAGCATCTTGCTTCCAGCTTTTCAGGAAGGTTAGAAACAACTGGCTCTGCCCAGTGCTCTTACAGCCTACCGGGAACATCTCTTACCAAGGCCTGTGAAACGCAGTTTCCTGGCAGGCCTGATCTGGCTGAAGTAGAACTTCTGCTCTGGGTGTGCTCCATTGCCCTAGAGCTGCCAGGCCCAAAGGGCTGCCTTGTTTCCAAAGACGGAGAGTGGACCCAAAGCATCTTGCTCCCAGCTCTTCGGGAAGCTAAGAAACAGCTGGCTCTGCCCAGTGCTCTTACAGCCTAAGAGAACATCTCTTTGAAAGGCCTGTGAAACGCAGTTTCTTGGCAGGCCTGACCTGGCTGAAGTAGAACTTCTGTTCTGGTTGTGCTACATAGGCCTAGAGCTACCAGGACCTAAGGGCTGCCTTGTTTCCAAAGGGTGAGAGAGGCCCCAAAGCATCTTGCCTCCAGCACTTTGGGAAGCTAAAAAACAACTGGTTCTGCCCAGTGCTCTCACAGCCTACCGTGAACATCTCTTACCAAGGGCTGTGAAACGCAGTTTCTGGGCAGGACTGATCTGCCTGAAGTAGAACTTCTGCTGTGGGTGTGCTCCATTGGCCTAGAGCTGCCAGGCGCAAACGGCTGCCTTGTGTCCAAAGGGAGAGAGAGGCCCCAAAGCATCTTGCTTCCAGCTCTGTGGGAAGCTAAAGCAACTGGCTCTCCACAGTGCTCTCACAGCCTACCGGGAACATCTCTTACCAAGGCCTGTGAAACGCAGTTTCTTGGCAGGCCTGATCTGGCTGAAGTAGAACTCCTGCTCTGGGCGTGCTACTTTGGCCTAGAGCTGCCAGGCCCAAAGGGCCGCCTTGTTTCCAAAGGGGCTGAGAGTCCCCAAAGTATCTTGCTTCCAAATCTTTGGGAAGCTAAGAAACAACTGGCTCTGCACAGTGCTCTCACAGCCTACCGGCAACGTGACAGAGACAGGCCTGTGAGACGCAGTTTCTTGGAAGGCCTGATCTGGCTGAGGTAGAACTTCTGCTCTGGGTGTACTCCATTGGCCTAGGGCTGCCAGGCCCAAAGGGCTGCCTTTATTTCCAAAGTGTGAGAGAGGCCCCAAAGCATCTTGCTTCCTGCTCTCTGGGAAGCTAAAACAACTGGCTCTGCACAGTGCTCTCAAAGCCAACCGGGAACGTCACATACAAAGGCCTGTGAAACGCAGCTTCTTGACAGGCCTTATCTGGCTGAGGTAGAACTTGTGCTCTGGGTGTGCTACTTTGGCCTAGAGCTGCCAGGCACAAAGGCTGCTTTGTTTCCAAAGGGGGAGAGAGGCCCCAAATCATGTTGCTTCCAGCTGTTTTTGAAGCTAAGAAACAACTCGCCCTGCCAGGTACTCTTACAGCCTTCCGGGAACACCTCTTACGAAGGCCTGTGAAAAGCAGTTTCTTGGCAGGCCTGATCTGGCTGAGGTAGAACTTCTGCTCTGGGTGTGCTCCATTGCCCTAGAGCTGAAAGGCCCAAAGGGCTGCCTTGTTTCCAAAGGGGGAGAGAGGCCCCAAAGCATCTTGCTTCCACCTCTTGGGAAGCTAAGAAACAACTGGCTGTGCCCAGTGCTCTTATAGCCTAAGAGAACATCTCTTATCAAGGCCTGTGAAACGCACTTTCTAGGCAGGCCTGATCTGGAAGAAGTAGAACTTCTGCTCTGGTTGTGCTCCATTGCCCTAGAGCTGCCAGACCCAACGTGCTGCCTTGTTTCCAAAGGGGCAGAGAGGCCCCAAAGCGTCTTGCTTCCAGCTGTTTGGGAAACAAGGAAACAACTGGCTCTGCACCGTGCTCTCACAGCCTACCGGGAACGTCACATACAAAGGCCTCTGAAACGCAGTTCCTTGGCAGGCCTGATCTGGCTGAAGTAGGACTTCTGCTCTGGCTGTGCTCCATTGGCCTAGAGCTGAAAGGCCCAAAGAGATGCCTTGTTTGCAAAGGGGCAGAGAGGCCCCAAAGCATCTTGCTTCCAGCTCATTGGGAAGCTAAGAAACAACTGTCTCTGCCCAGTGCTCTGACAGAGTACCGGCAACATCTCTTACCAAAGCCTTTGAAACGCAGTTTCTTGGCAGGCCTTATCTGGCTGAGGTAGAACTTCTGCTCTGGGTGTGCTCCATTGGCCTAGAGCTGAAAGGCCCAAAGGTCGGCCTTGTTGGCAAAGGGGCAGGGAGCCCCCAAAGCATCTTGCTTCCAGCTCTTTGGGAAGCTAAGAAAAAACTGGCTCTGCCCAGTGCTCTTACAGCCTGAGAGAAAATCTCTTACCAAGGCCTGTGAAACGCACTTTGTTGGTGGCCTGATCTAGCTGAAGTAGAACTTCTGCTCTGGGTGTGCTCCACTGGCCTAGAGCTGCCTGGCCCAAAAGGCCGCCTTGCTTGCAAAGGGGATGAGAGGCCACAAAGCATCTTGCTTCCAGCTCTTCGGGAAGCTAAGAAACATCTGGCGTTGCCCAGTGCTCTTACAGCCTACCGGGAACATCTCTTACCAAGGCCTGTGAACCGCAGTTTGTTGGTGGCCTGAACTGGCCGAAGTAGAACTTCTGCTCTGGGTGTGCTCCACTGGCCTAGAGCTACCTGCCCCAAAGGGCTGCCTTGATTCCAAAGTGAGAGAGTGGCACCAAAGCATCTTGCTTCCAGCTCTTCGGGAAGCTAAGAAACATCTGGCGTTGCCCAGTGCTCTTACAGCCTACCGGGAACATCTCTTACCAAGGCCTGTGAAACGCCGTTTCCTGGCAGGCCTGATTTGGCTGAAGTAGAACTTCTGCTCTGGGTGTGCTCCATTGCCCTAGAGCTGCCAGGCCCAAGGTGCTGCCTTGTTTCCAAAGGGGCAGAGAGGCCCCAAAGCATCTTGCTTCCGGCTCTCTGGGAAGCTAAGAACCAACTCGCTCTGCCCCGTGCTCTTACAGCCTACCGGGAACATGTCTTTGAAAGGCCTGTGAAACGCAGTTTCTTGGCAGGCCTCATCTGGCTGAAGTAGAACTCCGGCTCTGGGTGTGCTCCATTGCCCTAGAGCTGCCAGGCCCCAAGTGCTGCCCTGTTTCCAAGGGGCAGAGAGGCCCAAAGCATCTTGCTTCCCGGTCTTTGCGAAGCTAAGAAACAACTGGCTCTGCCCAGTGCTCTTACACCTACCGGGAACATCTCTTACCAAGGCCTGTCAAACGCTGTTTCTTTGCAGGCCTGATCAGGCTGAAGTAGAACTCCTGCTCTGCGTGTGCTCCATTGGCCTAGAGCTTCCCGACCCAAAAGGCTGCCTTGTTCCCAAACGGGCAGAGGGGTCCCAAGCATCTTGCTTCCAGCTTTTCAGGAAGGTAAGAAACAACTGGCTCTGCCCAGTGCTCTTACAGCCTACCGGGAACATCTCTTACCAAGGCCTGTGAAACGCAGTTTCCTGGCAGGCCTGATCTGGCTGAAGTAGAACTTCTGCTCTGGGTGTGCTCCATTGCCCTAGAGCTGCCAGGCCCAAAGGGCTGCCTTGTTTCCAAAGATGGAGAGTGGACCCAAAGCATCTTGCTCCCGGCTCTTCGGGAAGCTAAGAAACAGCTGGCTCTGCCCAGTGCTATTACAGCCTAAGAGAACATCTCTTTGAAAGGCCTGTGAAACGCAGTTTCTTGGCAGGCCTGACCTGGCTGAAGTAGAACTTCTGTTCTGGTTGTGCTACATAGGCCTAGAGCTACCAGGACCTAAGGGCTGCCTTGTTTCCAAAGGGTGAGAGAGGCCACAAAGCATCTTGCTTCCGGCTCTCTGGGAAGCTAAGAACCAACTCGCTCTGCCCCGTGCTCTTACAGCCGACCGGGAACATGTCTTTGAAAGGCCTGTGAAACGCAGTTTCTTGGCAGGCCTCATCTGGCTGAAGTAGAACTCCGGCTCTGGGTGTGCTCCATTGCCCTAGAGCTGCCAGGCCCCAAGTGCTGCCCTGTTTCCAAGGGGCAGAGAGGCCCAAAGCATCTTGCTTCCCGGTCTTTGCGAAGCTAAGAAACAACTGGCTCTGCCCAGTGCTCTTACACCTACCGGGAACATCTCTTACCAAGGCCTGTCAAACGCTGTTTCTTTGCAGGCCTGATCAGGCTGAAGTAGAACTCCTGCTCTGCGTGTGCTCCATTGGCCTAGAGCTTCCCGACCCAAAAGGCTGCCTTGTTCCCAAACGGGCAGAGGGGTCCCAAGCATCTTGCTTCCAGCTTTTCAGGAAGGTAAGAAACAACTGGCTCTGCCCAGTGCTCTTACAGCCTACCGGGAACATCTCTTACCAAGGCCTGTGAAACGCAGTTTCCTGGCAGGCCTGATCTGGCTGAAGTAGAACTTCTGCTCTGGGTGTGCTCCATTGCCCTAGAGCTGCCAGGCCCAAAGGGCTGCCTTGTTTCCAAAGATGGAGAGTGGACCCAAAGCATCTTTCTCCCGGCTCTTCGGGAAGCTAAGAAACAGCTGGCTCTGCCCAGTGCTATTACAGCCTAAGAGAACATCTCTTTGAAAGGCCTGTGAAACGCAGTTTCTTGGCAGGCCTGACCTGGCTGAAGTAGAACTTCTGTTCTGGTTGTGCTACATAGGCCTAGAGCTACCAGGACCTAAGGGCTGCCTTGTTTCCAAAGGGTGAGAGAGGCCACAAAGCATCTTCCTTCCGGCTCTCTGGGAAGCTAAGAACCAACTCGCTCTGCCCCGTGCTCTTACAGCCGACCGGGAACATGTCTTTGAAAGGCCTGTGAAACGCAGTTTCTTGGCAGGCCTCATCTGGCTGAAGTAGAACTCCGGCTCTGGGTGTGCTCCATTGCCCTAGAGCTGCCAGGCCCCAAGTGCTGCCCTGTTTCCAAGGGGCAGAGAGGCCCAAAGCATCTTGCTTCCCGGTCTTTGCGAAGCTAAGAAACAACTGGCTCTGCCCAGTGCTCTTACACCTACCGGGAACATCTCTTACCAAGGCCTGTCAAACGCTGTTTCTTTGCAGGCCTGATCAGGCTGAAGTAGAACTCCTGCTCTGCGTGTGCTCCATTGGCCTAGAGCTTCCCGACCCAAAAGGCTGCCTTGTTCCCAAACGGGCAGAGGGGTCCCAAGCATCTTGCTTCCAGCTTTTCAGGAAGGTAAGAAACAACTGGCTCTGCCCAGTGCTCTTACAGCCTACCGGGAACATCTCTTACCAAGGCCTGTGAAACGCAGTTTCCTGGCAGGCCTGATCTGGCTGAAGTAGAACTTCTGCTCTGGGTGTGCTCCATTGCCCTAGAGCTGCCAGGCCCAAAGGGCTGCCTTGTTTCCAAAGATGGAGAGTGGACCCAAAGCATCTTGCTCCCGGCTCTTCGGGAAGCTAAGAAACAGCTGGCTCTGCCCAGTGCTATTACAGCCTAAGAGAACATCTCTTTGAAAGGCCTGTGAAACGCAGTTTCTTGGCAGGCCTGACCTGGCTGAAGTAGAACTTCTGTTCTGGTTGTGCTACATAGGCCTAGAGCTACCAGGACCTAAGGGCTGCCTTGTTTCCAAAGGGTGAGAGAGGCCACAAAGCATCTTGCTTCCGGCTCTCTGGGAAGCTAAGAACCAACTCGCTCTGCCCCGTGCTCTTACAGCCGACCGGGAACATGTCTTTGAAAGGCCTGTGAAACGCAGTTTCTTGGCAGGCCTCATCTGGCTGAAGTAGAACTCCGGCTCTGGGTGTGCTCCATTGCCCTAGAGCTGCCAGGCCCCAAGTGCTGCCCTGTTTCCAAGGGGCAGAGAGGCCCAAAGCATCTTGCTTCCCGGTCTTTGCGAAGCTAAGAAACAACTGGCTCTGCCCAGTGCTCTTACACCTACCGGGAACATCTCTTACCAAGGCCTGTCAAACGCTGTTTCTTTGCAGGCCTGATCAGGCTGAAGTAGAACTCCTGCTCTGCGTGTGCTCCATTGGCCTAGAGCTTCCCGACCCAAAAGGCTGCCTTGTTCCCAAACGGGCAGAGGGGTCCCAAGCATCTTGCTTCCAGCTTTTCAGGAAGGTAAGAAACAACTGGCTCTGCCCAGTGCTCTTACAGCCTACCGGGAACATCTCTTACCAAGGCCTGTGAAACGCAGTTTCCTGGCAGGCCTGATCTGGCTGAAGTAGAACTTCTGCTCTGGGTGTGCTCCATTGCCCTAGAGCTGCCAGGCCCAAAGGGCTGCCTTGTTTCCAAAGATGGAGAGTGGACCCAAAGCATCTTTCTCCCGGCTCTTCGGGAAGCTAAGAAACAGCTGGCTCTGCCCAGTGCTATTACAGCCTAAGAGAACATCTCTTTGAAAGGCCTGTGAAACGCAGTTTCTTGGCAGGCCTGACCTGGCTGAAGTAGAACTTCTGTTCTGGTTGTGCTACATAGGCCTAGAGCTACCAGGACCTAAGGGCTGCCTTGTTTCCAAAGGGTGAGAGAGGCCACAAAGCATCTTCCTTCCGGCTCTCTGGGAAGCTAAGAACCAACTCGCTCTGCCCCGTGCTCTTACAGCCGACCGGGAACATGTCTTTGAAAGGCCTGTGAAACGCAGTTTCTTGGCAGGCCTCATCTGGCTGAAGTAGAACTCCGGCTCTGGGTGTGCTCCATTGCCCTAGAGCTGCCAGGCCCCAAGTGCTGCCCTGTTTCCAAGGGGCAGAGAGGCCCAAAGCATCTTGCTTCCCGGTCTTTGCGAAGCTAAGAAACAACTGGCTCTGCCCAGTGCTCTTACACCTACCGGGAACATCTCTTACCAAGGCCTGTCAAACGCTGTTTCTTTGCAGGCCTGATCAGGCTGAAGTAGAACTCCTGCTCTGCGTGTGCTCCATTGGCCTAGAGCTTCCCGACCCAAAAGGCTGCCTTGTTCCCAAACGGGCAGAGGGGTCCCAAGCATCTTGCTTCCAGCTTTTCAGGAAGGTAAGAAACAACTGGCTCTGCCCAGTGCTCTTACAGCCTACCGGGAACATCTCTTACCAAGGCCTGTGAAACGCAGTTTCCTGGCAGGCCTGATCTGGCTGAAGTAGAACTTCTGCTCTGGGTGTGCTCCATTGCCCTAGAGCTGCCAGGCCCAAAGGGCTGCCTTGTTTCCAAAGATGGAGAGTGGACCCAAAGCATCTTGCTCCCGGCTCTTCGGGAAGCTAAGAAACAGCTGGCTCTGCCCAGTGCTCTTACAGCCTAAGAGAACATCTCTTTGAAAGGCCTGTGAAACGCAGTTTCTTGGCAGGCCTGACCTGGCTGAAGTAGAACTTCTGTTCTGGTTGTGCTACATAGGCCTAGAGCTACCAGGACCTAAGGGCTGCCTTGTTTCCAAAGGGTGAGAGAGGCCACAAAGCATCTTCCTTCCGGCTCTCTGGGAAGCTAAGAACCAACTCGCTCTGCCCCGTGCTCTTACAGCCGACCGGGAACATGTCTTTGAAAGGCCTGTGAAACGCAGTTTCATGGCAGGCCTCATCTGGCTGAAGTAGAACTCCGGCTCTGGGTGTGCTCCATTGCCCTAGAGCTGCCAGGCCCAAGGTGCTGCCTTGTTTCCAAAGGGGCAGAGAGGCCCCAAAGCATCTTGCTTCCGGCTCTCTGGGAAGCTAAGAAACAACTGGCTGTGCCCAGTGCTCTTATAGCCTAAGAGAACATCTCTTATCAAGGCCTGTTAAACGCATTTTCTAGGCAGGCCTGATCTTGAAGAAGTAGAACTTCTGCTCTGGTTGTGCTCCATAGCCCTAGAGCTGCCAGACCCAACGTGCTGCCTTGTTTCCAAAGGGGCAGAGAGGCCCCAAAGCGTCTTGCTTCCAGCTGTTTGGGAAACAAGGAAACAACTGGCTCTGCACCGTGCTCTCACAGCCTACCGGGAACGTCACATACAAAGGCCTCTGAAACGCAGTTCCTTGGCAGGCCTGATCTGGCTGAAGTAGGACTTCTGCTCTGGCTGTGCTCCATTGGTCTAGAGCTGAAAGGCCCAAAGGGATGCCTTGTTTGCAAAGGGGCAGAGAGGCCCCAAAGCATCTTGCTTCCAGCTCATTGGGAAGCTAAGAAACAACTGTCTCTGCCCAGTGCTCTGACAGAGTACCGGCAACGTCTCTTACCAAAGCCTTTGAAACGCAGTTTCCTGGCAGGCCTTATCTGGCTGAGGTAGAACTTCTGCTCTGGGTGTGCTCCATTGGCCTAGAGCTGAAAGGCCCAAAGGTCGGCCTTGTTGGCAAAGGGGCAGGGAGCCCCCAAAGCATCTTGCTTCCAGCTCTTTGGGAAGCTAAGAAAAAACTGGCTCTGCCCAGTGCTCTTACAGCCTGGGAGAAAATCTCTTACCAAGGCCTGTGAAACGCACTTTGTTGGTGGCCTGATCTAGCTGAAGTAGAACTTCTGCTCTGGGTGTGCTCCATTGGCCTAGAGCTGCCTGGCCCAAAGGGCCGCCTTGTTTGCAAAGGGGATGAGAGGCCCCAAAGCATCTTGCTTCCAGCTCTTCGGGAAGCTAAGAAACATCTGGCGTTGCCCAGTGCTCTTACAGCCTACCGGGAACATCTCTTACCAAGGCCTGTGAAATGCAGTTTGTTGGTGGCCTGAACTGGCCGAAGTAGAACTTCTGCTCTGGGTGTGCTCCACTGGCCTAGAGCTACCTGCTCCAAAGGGCTGCCTTGACTCCAAAGTGAGAGAGTGGCACCAAAGCATCTTGCTTCCAGCTCTTCGGGAAGCTAAGAAACATCTGGCGTTGCCCAGTGCTCTTACAGCCTACCGGGAACATCTCTTACCAAGGCCTGTGAAACGCCGTTTCCTGGAAGGCCTGATTTGGCTGAAGTAGAACTTCTGCTCTGGGTGTGCTCCGTTGCCCTAGAGCTGCCAGGCCCAAGGTGCTGCCTTGTTTCCAAAGAAGCAGAGAGGCCCCAAAGCATCTTGCTTCCAGCTCTCTGGGAAGCTAAGAACCAACTCGCTCTGCCCCGTGCTCTTACACCTACCGGGAACATCTCTTACCAAGGCCTGTCAAACGCTGTTTCTTTGCAGGCCTGATCAGGCTGAAGTAGAACTCCTGCTCTGCGTGTGCTCCATTGGCCCAGAGCTTCCCGACCCAAAAGGCTGCCTTGTTCCCAAACGGGCAGAGGGGTCCCAAGCATCTTGCTTCCAGCTTTTCAGGAAGGTAAGAAACAACTGGCTCTGCCCAGTGCTCTTACAGCCTACCGGGAACATCTCTTACCAAGGCCTGTGAAACGCAGTTTCCTGGCAGGCCTGATCTGGCTGAAGTAGAACTTCTGCTCTGGGTGTGCTCCATTGCCCTAGAGCTGCCAGGCCCAAAGGGCTGCCTTGTTTCCAAAGACGGAGAGTGGACCCAAAGCATCTTGCTCCCAGCTCTTCGGGAAGCTAAGAAACAGCTGGCTCTGCCCAGTGCTCTTACAGCCTAAGAGAACATCTCTTTGAAAGGCCTGTGAAACGCAGTTTCTTGGCAGGCCTGACCTGGCTGAAGTAGAACTTCTGTTCTGGTTGTGCTACATAGGCCTAGAGCTACCAGGACCTAAGGGCTGCCTTGTTTCCAAAGGGTGAGAGAGGCCCCAAAGCATCTTGCCTCCAGCACTTTGGGAAGCTAAAAAACAACTGGTTCTGCCCAGTGCCTTCACAGCCTACCGTGAACATCTCTTACCAAGGGCTGTGAAACGCAGTTTCTGGGCAGGACTGATCTGCCTGAAGTAGAACTTCTGCTGTGGGTGTGCTACATTGGCCTAGAGCTGCCAGGCGCAAACGGCTGCCTTGTGTCCAAAGGGAGAGAGAGGCCCCAAAGCATCTTGCTTCCAGCTCATTGGGAAGCTAAGAAACAACTGTCTCTGCCCAGTGCTCTGACAGAGTACCGGCAACATCTCTTACCAAAGCCTTTGAAACGCAGTTTCTTGGCAGCCCTTATCTGGCTGAGGTAGAACTTTTGCTCTGGGTGTGCTCCATTGGCCTAGAGCTGAAAGGCCCAAAGGTCGGCCTTGTTGGCAAAGGGACAGGGAGCCCCCAAAGCATCTTGCTTCCAGCTCTTTGGGAAGCTAAGAAACAACTGGCTCTGCCCAGTGCTCTTACAGCCTGGGAGAAAATCTCTTACCAAGGCCTGTGAAACGCACTTTGTTGGTGGCCTGATCTAGCTGAAGTAGAACTTCTGCTCTGGGTGTGCTCCATTGGCCTAGAGCTGCCTGGCCCAAAGGGCCGCCTTGTTTGCAAAGGGGATGAGAGGCCCCAAAGCATCTTGCTTCCAGCTCTTCGGGAAGCTAAGAAACATCTGGCGTTGCCCAGTGCTCTTACAGCCTACCGGGAACATCTCTTACCAAGGCCTGTGAAACGCACTTTCTAGGCAGGCCTGATTTGGAAGAAGTAGAACTTCTGCTCTGGTTGTGCTCCATTGCCCTAGAGCTGCCAGACCCAACGTGCTGCCTTGTTTCCAAAGAGGCAGAGAGGCCCCAAAGCGTCTTGCTTCCAGCTGTTTGGGAAACAAGGAAACAACTGGCTCTGCACCGTGCTCTCACAGCCTACCGGGAACGTCACATACAAAGGCCTCTGAAACGCAGTTCCTTGGCAGGCCTGATCTGGCTGAAGTAGGACTTCTGCTCTGCTGTGCTCCATTGGCCTAGAGCTGAAAGGCCAAAGGGATGCCTTGTTTGCAAAGGGGCAGAGAGGCCCCAAAGCATCTTGCTTCCAGCTCTTTGGGAAGCTAAGAAACAACTGTCTCTGCCCAGTGCTCTGACAGAGTACCGGCAACATCTCTTACCAAAGCCTTTGAAACGCAGTTTCTTGGCAGGCCTTATCTGGCTGAGGTAGAACTTCTGCTCTGGGTGTGCTCCATTGGCCTAGAGCTGAAAGGCCCAAAGGTCGGCCTTGTTGGCAAAGGGGCAGGGAGTCCCCAAAGTACCTTGCTTCCAAATCTTTGGGAAGCTAAGAAACAACTGGCTCTGCACAGTGCTCTCACAGCCTACCGGCAACGTGACAGAGAAAGGCTTGTGAGACGCAGTTTCTTGGAAGGCCTGATCTGGCTGAGGTAGAACTTCTGCTCTGGGTGTACTCCATTGGCCTAGGGCTGCCAGGCCCAAAGGGCTGCCTTTATTTCCAAAGTGTGAGAGAGGCCCCAAAGCATCTTGCTTCCTGCTCTCTGGGAAGCTAAAACAACTGGCTCTGCACAGTGCTCTCAAAGCCAACCGGGAACGTCACATACAAAGGCCTGTGAAACGCAGCTTCTTGACAGGCCTTATCTGGCTGAGGTAGAACTTGTGCTCTGGGTGTGCTACTTTGGCCTAGAGCTGCCAGGCACAAAGGCTGCTTTGTTTCCAAAGGGGGAGAGAGGCCCCAAATCATGTTGCTTCCAGCTGTTTTTGAAGCTAAGAAACAACTCGCTCTGCCAGGTACTCTTACAGCCTTCCGGGAACACCTCTAACGAAGGCCTGTGAAAAGCAGTTTCTTGGCAGGCCTGATCTGGCTGAGGTAGAACTTCTGCTCTGGGTGTGCTCCATTGGCCTAGAGCTGAAAGGCCCAAAGGGCTGCCTTGTTTCCAAAGGGGGAGAGAGGACCCAAAGCATCTTGCTTCCACCTCTTGGGAAGCTAAGAAACAACTGGCTGTGCCCAGTGCTCTTATAGCCTAAGAGAACATCTCTTATCAAGGCCTGTGAAACGCACTTTCTAGGCAGGCCTGATCTGGAAGAAGTAGAACTTCTGCTCTGGTTGTGCTCCATTGCCCTAGAGCTGCCAGACCCAACGTGCTGCCTTGTTTCCAAAGGGGCAGAGAGGCCCCAAAGCGTCTTGCTTCCAGCTGTTTGGGAAACAAGGAAACAACTGGCTCTGCACCGTGCTCTCACAGCCTACCGGGAACGTCACATACAAAGGCCTCTGAAACGCAGTTCCTTGGCAGGCCTGATCTGGCTGAAGTAGGACTTCTGCTCTGGCTGTGCTCCATTGGCCTAGAGCTGAAAGGCCCAAAGGGATGCCTTGTTTGCAAAGGGGCAGAAAGGCCCCAAAGCATCTTGCTTCCAGCTCTCTGGGAAGCTAAGAACCAACTCGCTCTGCCCCGTGCTCTTACAGCCTACCGGGAACATGTCTTTGAAAGGCCTGTGAAACGCAGTTTCTTGGCAGGCCTCATCTGGCTGAAGTAGAACTCCGGCTCTGGGTGTGCTCCATTGCCCTAGAGCTGCCATGCCCCAAGTGCTGCCCTGTTTCCAAGGGGCAGAGAGGCCCAAAGCATCTTGCTTCCCGGTCTTTGCGAAGCTAAGAAACAACTGGCTCTGCCCAGTGCTCTTACACCTACCGGGAACATCTCTTACCAAGGCCTGTCAAACGCTGTTTCTTTGCAGGCCTGATCAGGCTGAAGTAGAACTCCTGCTCTGCGTGTGATCCATTGGCCTAGAGCTTCCCGACCCAAAAGGCTGCCTTGTTCCCAAACGGGCAGAGGGGTCCCAAGCATCTTGCTTCCAGCTTTTCAGGAAGGTAAGAAACAACTGGCTCTGCCCAGTGCTCTTACAGCCTACCGGGAACATCTCTTACCAAGGCCTGTGAAACGAGTTTCCTGGCAGGACTGATCTGGCTGAAGTAGAACTTCTGCTCTGGGTGTGCTCCATTGCCCTAGAGCTGCCAGGCCCAAAGGGCTGCCTTGTTTCCAAAGATGGAGAGTGGACCCAAAGCATCTTGCTCCCGGCTCTTCGGGAAGCTAAGAAACAGCTGGCTCTGCCCAGTGCTCTTACAGCCTAAGAGAACATCTCTTTGAAAGGCCTGTGAAACGCAGTTTCTTGGCAGGCCTGACCTGGCTGAAGTAGAACTTCTGTTCTGGTTGTGCTACATAGGCCTAGAGCTACCAGGACCTAAGGGCTGCCTTGTTTCCAAAGGGTGAGAGAGGCCCCAAAGCATCTTGCCTCCAGCACTTTGGGAAGCTAAAAAACAACTGGTTCTGCCCAGTGCTCTCACAGCCTACCGTGAACATCTCTTACCAAGGGCTGTGAAACGCAGTTTCTGGGCAGGACTGATCTGCCTGAAGTAGAACTTCTGCTGTGGGTGTGCTCCATTGGCCTAGAGCTGCCAGGCGCAAACGGCTGCCTTGTGTCCAAAGGGAGAGAGAGGCCCCAAAGCATCTTGCTTCCAGCTCTGTGGGAAGCTAAAGCAACTGGCTCTCCACAGTGCTCTCACAGCCTACCGGGAACATCTCTTACCAAGGCCTGTGAAACGCAGTTTCTTGGCAGGCCTGATCTGGCTGAAGTAGAACTCCTGCTCTGGGCGTGCTACTTTGGCCTAGAGCTGCCAGGCCCAAAGGGCCGCCTTGTTTCCAAAGGGGCTGAGAGTCCCCAAAGTATCTTGCTTCCAAATCTTTGGGAAGCTAAGAAACAACTGGCTCTGCACAGTGCTCTCACAGCCTACCGGCAACGTGACAGGGACAGGCCTGTGAGACGCAGTTTCTTGGAAGGCCTGATCTGGCTGAGGTAGAACTTCTGCTCTGGGTGTACTCCATTGGCCTAGGGCTGCCAGGCCCAAAGGGCTGCCTTTATTTCCAAAGTGTGAGAGAGGCCCCAAAGCATCTTGCTTCCTGCTCTCTGGGAAGCTAAAACAACTGGCTCTGCACAGTGCTCTCAAAGCCAACCGGGAACGTCACATACAAAGGCCTGTGAAACGCAGCTTCTTGACAGGACTTATCTGGCTGAGGTAGAACTTGTGCTCTGGGTGTGCTACTTTGGCCTAGAGCTGCCAGGCACAAAGGCTGCTTTGTTTCCAAAGGGGGAGAGAGGCCCCAAATCATGTTGCTTCCAGCTGTTTTTGAAGCTAAGAAACAACTCGCCCTGCCAGGTACTCTTACAGCCTTCCGGGAACACCTCTTACGAAGGCCTGTGAAAAGCAGTTTCTTGGCAGGCCTGATCTGGCTGAGGTAGAACTTCTGCTCTGGGTGTGCTCCATTGCCCTAGAGCTGAAAGGCCCAAAGGGCTGCCTTGTTTCCAAAGGGGGAGAGAGGCCCCAAAGCATCTTGCTTCCACCTCTTGGGAAGCTAAGAAACAACTGGCTGTGCCCAGTGCTCTTATAGCCTAAGAGAACATCTCTTATCAAGGCCTGTGAAACGCACTTTCTAGGCAGGCCTGATCTGGAAGAAGTAGAACTTCTGCTCTGGTTGTGCTCCATTGCCCTAGAGCTGCCAGACCCAACGTGCTGCCTTGTTTCCAAAGGGGCAGAGAGGCCCCAAAGCGTCTTGCTTCCAGCTGTTTGGGAAACAAGGAAACAACTGGCTCTGCACCGTGCTCTCACAGCCTACCGGGAACGTCACATACAAAGGCCTCTGAAACGCAGTTCCTTGGCAGGCCTGATCTGGCTGAAGTAGGACTTCTGCTCTGGCTGTGCTCCATTGGCCTAGAGCTGAAAGGCCCAAAGGGATGCCTTGTTTGCAAAGGGGCAGAGAGGCCCCAAAGCATCTTGCTTCCAGCTCATTGGGAAGCTAAGAAACAACTGTCTCTGCCCAGTGCTCTGACAGAGTACCGGCAACATCTCTTACCAAAGCCTTTGAAACGCAGTTTCTTGGCAGGCCTTATCTGGCTGAGGTAGAACTTCTGCTCTGGGTGTGCTCCATTGGCCTAGAGCTGAAAGGCCCAAAGGTCGGCCTTGTTGGCAAAGGGGCAGGGAGCCCCCAAAGCATCTTGCTTCCAGCTCTTTGGGAAGCTAAGAAAAAACTGGCTCTGCCCAGTGCTCTTACAGCCTGAGAGAAAATCTCTTACCAAGGCCTGTGAAACGCACTTTGTTGGTGGCCTGATCTAGCTGAAGTAGAACTTCTGCTCTGGGTGTGCTCCACTGGCCTAGAGCTGCCTGGCCCAAAAGGCCGCCTTGCTTGCAAAGGGGATGAGAGGCCACAAAGCATCTTGCTTCCAGCTCTTCGGGAAGCTAAGAAACATCTGGCGTTGCCCAGTGCTCTTACAGCCTACCGGGAACATCTCTTACCAAGGCCTGTGAACCGCAGTTTGTTGGTGGCCTGAACTGGCCGAAGTAGAACTTCTGCTCTGGGTGTGCTCCACTGGCCTAGAGCTACCTGCCCCAAAGGGCTGCCTTGATTCCAAAGTGAGAGAGTGGCACCAAAGCATCTTGCTTCCAGCTCTTCGGGAAGCTAAGAAACATCTGGCGTTGCCCAGTGCTCTTACAGCCTACCGGGAACATCTCTTACCAAGGCCTGTGAAACGCCGTTTCCTGGCAGGCCTGATTTGGCTGAAGTAGAACTTCTGCTCTGGGTGTGCTCCATTGCCCTAGAGCTGCCAGGCCCAAGGTGCTGCCTTGTTTCCAAAGGGGCAGAGAGGCCCCAAAGCATCTTGCTTCCGGCTCTCTGGGAAGCTAAGAACCAACTCGCTCTGCCCCGTGCTCTTACAGCCTACCGGGAACATGTCTTTGAAAGGCCTGTGAAACGCAGTTTCTTGGCAGGCCTCATCTGGCTGAAGTAGAACTCCGGCTCTGGGTGTGCTCCATTGCCCTAGAGCTGCCAGGCCCCAAGTGCTGCCCTGTTTCCAAGGGGCAGAGAGGCCCAAAGCATCTTTCTTCCCGGTCTTTGCGAAGCTAAGAAACAACTGGCTCTGCCCAGTGCTCTTACACCTACCGGGAACATCTCTTACCAAGGCCTGTCAAACGCTGTTTCTTTGCAGGCCTGATCAGGCTGAAGTAGAACTCCTGCTCTGCGTGTGCTCCATTGGCCTAGAGCTTCCCGACCCAAAAGGCTGCCTTGTTCCCAAACGGGCAGAGGGGTCCCAAGCATCTTGCTTCCAGCTTTTCAGGAAGGTAAGAAACAACTGGCTCTGCCCAGTGCTCTTACAGCCTACCGGGAACATCTCTTACCAAGGCCTGTGAAACGCAGTTTCCTGGCAGGCCTGATCTGGCTGAAGTAGAACTTCTGCTCTGGGTGTGCTCCATTGCCCTAGAGCTGCCAGGCCCAAAGGGCTGCCTTGTTTCCAAAGATGGAGAGTGGACCCAAAGCATCTTGCTCCCGGCTCTTCGGGAAGCTAAGAAACAGCTGGCTCTGCCCAGTGCTATTACAGCCTAAGAGAACATCTCTTTGAAAGGCCTGTGAAACGCAGTTTCTTGGCAGGCCTGACCTGGCTGAAGTAGAACTTCTGTTCTGGTTGTGCTACATAGGCCTAGAGCTACCAGGACCTAAGGGCTGCCTTGTTTCCAAAGGGTGAGAGAGGCCACAAAGCATCTTGCTTCCGGCTCTCTGGGAAGCTAAGAACCAACTCGCTCTGCCCCGTGCTCTTACAGCCGACCGGGAACATGTCTTTGAAAGGCCTGTGAAACGCAGTTTCTTGGCAGGCCTCATCTGGCTGAAGTAGAACTCCGGCTCTGGGTGTGCTCCATTGCCCTAGAGCTGCCAGGCCCCAAGTGCTGCCCTGTTTCCAAGGGGCAGAGAGGCCCAAAGCATCTTTCTTCCCGGTCTTTGCGAAGCTAAGAAACAACTGGCTCTGCCCAGTGCTCTTACACCTACCGGGAACATCTCTTACCAAGGCCTGTCAAACGCTGTTTCTTTGCAGGCCTGATCAGGCTGAAGTAGAACTCCTGCTCTGCGTGTGCTCCATTGGCCTAGAGCTTCCCGACCCAAAAGGCTGCCTTGTTCCCAAACGGGCAGAGGGGTCCCAAGCATCTTGCTTCCAGCTTTTCAGGAAGGTAAGAAACAACTGGCTCTGCCCAGTGCTCTTACAGCCTACCGGGAACATCTCTTACCAAGGCCTGTGAAACGCAGTTTCCTGGCAGGCCTGATCTGGCTGAAGTAGAACTTCTGCTCTGGGTGTGCTCCATTGCCCTAGAGCTGCCAGGCCCAAAGGGCTGCCTTGTTTCCAAAGATGGAGAGTGGACCCAAAGCATCTTGCTCCCGGCTCTTCGGGAAGCTAAGAAACAGCTGGCTCTGCCCAGTGCTCTTACAGCCTAAGAGAACATCTCTTTGAAAGGCCTGTGAAACGCAGTTTCTTGGCAGGCCTGACCTGGCTGAAGTAGAACTTCTGTTCTGGTTGTGCTACATAGGCCTAGAGCTACCAGGACCTAAGGGCTGCCTTGTTTCCAAAGGGTGAGAGAGGCCACAAAGCATCTTGCTTCCGGCTCTCTGGGAAGCTAAGAACGAACTCGCTCTGCCCCGTGCTCTTACAGCCGACCGGGAACATGTCTTTGAAAGGCCTGTGAAACGCAGTTTCTTGGCAGGCCTCATCTGGCTGAAGTAGAACTCCGGCTCTGGGTGTGCTCCATTGCCCTAGAGCTGCCAGGCCCCAAGTGCTGCCCTGTTTCCAAGGGGCAGAGAGGCCCAAAGCATCTTGCTTCCCGGTCTTTGCGAAGCTAAGAAACAACTGGCTCTGCCCAGTGCTCTTACACCTACCGGGAACATCTCTTACCAAGGCCTGTCAAACGCTGTTTCTTTGCAGGCCTGATCAGGCTGAAGTAGAACTCCTGCTCTGCGTGTGCTCCATTGGCCTAGAGCTTCCCGACCCAAAAGGCTGCCTTGTTCCCAAACGGGCAGAGGGGTCCCAAGCATCTTGCTTCCAGCTTTTCAGGAAGGTAAGAAACAACTGGCTCTGCCCAGTGCTCTTACAGCCTACCGGGAACATCTCTTACCAAGGCCTGTGAAACGCAGTTTCCTGGCAGGCCTGATCTGGCTGAAGTAGAACTTCTGCTCTGGGTGTGCTCCATTGCCCTAGAGCTGCCAGGCCCAAAGGGCTGCCTTGTTTCCAAAGATGGAGAGTGGACCCAAAGCATCTTGCTCCCGGCTCTTCGGGAAGCTAAGAAACAGCTGGCTCTGCCCAGTGCTCTTACAGCCTAAGAGAACATCTCTTTGAAAGGCCTGTGAAACGCAGTTTCTTGGCAGGCCTGACCTGGCTGAAGTAGAACTTCTGTTCTGGTTGTGCTACATAGGCCTAGAGCTACCAGGACCTAAGGGCTGCCTTGTTTCCAAAGGGTGAGAGAGGCCCCAAAGCATCTTGCCTCCAGCACTTTGGGAAGCTAAAAAACAACTGGTTCTGCCCAGTGCTCTCACAGCCTACCGTGAACATCTCTTACCAAGGGCTGTGAAACGCAGTTTCTGGGCAGGACTGATCTGCCTGAAGTAGAACTTCTGCTGTGGGTGTGCTCCATTGGCCTAGAGCTGCCAGGCGCAAACGGCTGCCTTGTGTCCAAAGGGAGAGAGAGGCCCCAAAGCATCTTGCTTCCAGCTCTGTGGGAAGCTAAAGCAACTGGCTCTCCACAGTGCTCTCACAGCCTACCGGGAACATCTCTTACCAAGGCCTGTGAAACGCAGTTTCTTGGCAGGCCTGATCTGGCTGAAGTAGAACTCCTGCTCTGGGCGTGCTACTTTGGCCTAGAGCTGCCAGGCCCAAAGTGCCGCCTTGTTTGCAAAGGGGCTGAGAGTCCCCAAAGTATCTTGCTTCCAAATCTTTGGGAAGCTAAGAAACAACTGGCTCTGCACAGTGCTCTCACAGCCTACCGGCAACGTGACAGAGACAGGCCTGTGAGACGCAGTTTCTTGGAAGGCCTGAACTGGCTGAGGTAGAACTTCTGCTCTGGGTGTACTCCATTGGCCTAGGGCTGCCAGTCCCAAAGGGCTGCCTTTATTTCCAAAGTGTGAGAGAGGCCCCAAAGCATCTTGCTTCCTGCTCTCTGGGAAGCTAAAACAACTGGCTCTGCACAGTGCTCTCAAAGCCAACCGGGAACGTCACATACAAAGGCCTGTGAAACGCAGCTTCTTGACAGGCCTTATCTGGCTGAGGTAGAACTTGTGCTCTGGGTGTGCTACTTTGGCCTAGAGCTGCCAGGCACAAAGGCTGCTTTGTTTCCAAAGGGGGAGAGAGGCCCCAAATCATGTTGCTTCCAGCTGTTTTTGAAGCTAAGAAACAACTCGCTCTGCCAGGTACTCTTACAGCCTTCCGGGAACACCTCTTACGAAGGCCTGTGAAAAGCAGTTTCTTGGCAGGCCTGATCTGGCTGAGGTAGAACTTCTGCTCTGGGTGTGCTCCATTGCCCTAGAGCTGAAAGGCCCAAAGGGCTGCCTTGTTTCCAAAGGGGGAGAGAGGCCCGAAGGCATCTTGCTTCCACCTCTTGGGAAGCTAAGAAACAACTGGCTGTGCCCAGTGCTCTTATAGCCTAAGAGAACATCTCTTATCAAGGCCTGTGAAACGCATTTTCTAGGCATGCCTGATCTGGAAGAAGTAGAACTTCTGCTCTGGTTGTGCTCCATTGCCCTAGAGCTGCCAGACCCAACGTGCTGCCTTGTTTCCAAAGGGGCAGAGAGGCCCCAAAGCGTCTTGCTTCCAGCTGTTTGGGAAACAAGGAAACAACTGGCTCTGCACCGTGCTCTCACAGCCTACCGGGAACGTCACATACAAAGGCCTCTGAAACGCAGTTCCTTGGCACGCCTGATCTGGCTGAAGTAGGACTTCTGCTCTGGCTGTGCTCCATTGGCCTAGAGCTGAAAGGCCCTAAGGGATGCCTTGTTTGCAAAGGGGCAGAGAGGCCCCAAAGCATCTTGCTTCCAGCTCTTTGGGAAGCTAAGAAACAACTGTCTCTGCCCAGTGCTCTGACAGAGTACCGGCAACATCTCTTACCAAAGCCTTTGAAACGCAGTTTCTTGGCAGGCCTCATCTGGCTGAAGTAGAACTCCTGCTCTGGGCGTGCTACTTTGGCCTAGAGCTGCCAGGCCCAAAGGGCCGCCTTGTTTCCAAAGGGGCTGAGAGTCCCAAAGTACCTTGCTTCCAAATCTTTGGGAAGCTAAGAAACAACTGGCTCTGCACAGTGCTCTCACAGCCTACCGGCAACGTGACAGAGAAAGGCCTGTGAGACGCAGTTTCTTGGAAGGCCTGATCTGGCTGAGGTAGAACTTCTGCTCTGGGTGTACTCCATTGGCCTAGGGCTGCCAGGCCCAAAGGGCTGCCTTTATTTCCAAAGTGTGAGAGAGGCCCCAAAGCATCTTGCTTCCTGCTCTCTGGGAAGCTAAAACAACTGGCTCTGCACAGTGCTCTCAAAGCCAACCGGGAACGTCACATACAAAGGCCTGTGAAACGCAGCTTCTTGACAGGCCTTATCTGGCTGAGGTAGAACTTGTGCTCTGGGTGTGCTACTTTGGCCTAGAGCTGCCAGGCACAAAGGCTGCTTTGTTTCCAAAGGGGGAGAGAGGCCCCAAATCATGTTGCTTCCAGCTGTTTTTGAAGCTAAGAAACAACTCGCTCTGCCAGGTACTCTTACAGCCTTCCGGGAACACCTCTTACGAAGGCCTGTGAAAAGCGGTTTCTTGGCAGGCCTGATCTGGCTGAGGTAGAACTTCTGCTCTGGGTCTGCTCCATTGGCCTAGAGCTGAAAGGCCCAAAGGGCTGCCTTGTTTCCAAAGGGGGAGAGAGGCGCCAAAGCATCTTGCTTCCAGCTCATTGGGAAGCTAAGAAACAACTGGCTGTGCCCAGTGCTCTTATAGCCTAAGAGAACATCTCTTATCAAGGCCTGTGAAACGCACTTTCTAGGCAGGCCTTATCTGGCTGAGGTAGAACTTCTGCTCTGGTTGTGCTCCATTGCCCTAGAGCTGCCAGACCCAACGTGCTGCCTTGTTTCCAAAGGGGCAGAGAGGCCCCAAAGCGTCTTGCTTCCAGCTGTTTGGGAAACAAGGAAACAACTGGCTCTGCACCGTGCTCTCACAGCCTACCGGGAACGTCACATACAAAGGCCTCTGAAACGCAGTTCCTTGGCAGGCCTGATCTGGCTGAAGTAGGACTTCTGCTCTGGCTGTGCTACATTGGCCTAGAGCTGAAAGGCCCAAAGGTATGCCTTGTTTGCAAAGGGGCAGAGAGGCCCCAAAGCATCTTGCTTCCAGCTCTCTGGGAAGCTAAGAACCAACTCGCTCTGCCCCGTGCTCTTACATGCCTACCAGGAACATGTCTTTGAAAGGCCTGTGAAACGCAGTTTCTTGGCAGGCCTCATCTGTTTGAAGTAGAACTCCGGCTCTGGGTGTGCTCCATTGCCCTAGAGCTGCCAGGCCCCAAGTGCTGCCCTGTTTCCAAGGGGCAGAGAGGCCCAAAGCATCTTGCTTCCCGGTCGTTGCGAAGCTAAGAAACAACTGGCTCTGCCCAGTGCTCTTACACCTACCGGGAACATCTCTTACCAAGGCCTGTCAAACGCTGTTTCTTTGCAGACCTGATCAGGCTGAAGTAGAACTCCTGCTCTGCGTGTGCTCCATTGGCCTAGAGCTTCCCGACCCAAAAGGCTGCCTTGTTCCCAAACGGGCAGAGGGGTCCCAAGCATCTTGCTTCCAGCTTTTCAGGAAGGTAAGAAACAACTGGCTCTGCCCAGTGCTCTTACAGCCTAGCGGGAACATCTCTTACCAAGGCCTGTGAAACGCAGTTTCCTGGCAGGCCTGATCTGGCTGAAGTAGAACTCCTGCTCTGGGCGTGCTACTTTGGCCTAGAGCTGCCAGGCCCAAAGGGCCGCCTTGTTTCCAAAGGGGCTGAGAGTCCCCAAAGTATCTTGCTTCCAAATCTTTGGGAAGCTAAGAAACAACTGGCTCTGCACAGTGCTCTCACAGCCTACCGGCAACGTGACAGAGACAGGCCTGTGAGACGCAGTTTCTTGGAAGGCCTGAACTGGCTGAGGTAGAACTTCTGCTCTGGGTGTACTCCATTGGCCTAGGGCTGCCAGTCCCAAAGGGCTGCCTTTATTTCCAAAGTGTGAGAGAGGCCCCAAAGCATCTTGCTTCCTGCTCTCTGGGAAGCTAAAACAACTGGCTCTGCACAGTGCTCTCAAAGCCAACCGGGAACGTCACATACAAAGGCCTGTGAAACGCAGCTTCTTGACAGGCCTTATCTGGCTGAGGTAGAACTTGTGCTCTGGGTGTGCTACTTTGGCCTAGAGCTGCCAGGCACAAAGGCTGCTTTGTTTCCAAAGGGGGAGAGAGGCCCCAAATCATGTTGCTTCCAGCTGTTTTTGAAGCTAAGAAACAACTCGCTCTGCCAGGTACTCTTACAGCCTTCCGGGAACACCTCTTACGAAGGCCTGTGAAAAGCAGTTTCTTGGCAGGCCTGATCTGGCTGAGGTAGAACTTCTGCTCTGGGTGTGCTCCATTGCCCTAGAGCTGAAAGGCCCAAAGGGCTGCCTTGTTTCCAAAGGGGGAGAGAGGCCCGAAGGCATCTTGCTTCCACCTCTTGGGAAGCTAAGAAACAACTGGCTGTGCCCAGTGCTCTTATAGCCTAAGAGAACATCTCTTATCAAGGCCTGTGAAACGCATTTTCTAGGCATGCCTGATCTGGAAGAAGTAGAACTTCTGCTCTGGTTGTGCTCCATTGCCCTAGAGCTGCCAGACCCAACGTGCTGCCTTGTTTCCAAAGGGGCATAGGGCCCCAAAGCGTCTTGCTTCCAGCTGTTTGGGAAACAAGGAAACAACTGGCTCTGCACCGTGCTCTCACAGCCTACTGGGAACGTCACATACAAAGGCCTCTGAAACGCAGCTTCTTGACAGGCCTTATCTGGCTGAGGTAGAACTTGTGCTCTGGGTGTGCTACTTTGGCCTAGAGCTGCCAGGCACAAAGGCTGCTTTGTTTCCAAAGGGGGAGAGAGGCCCCAAATCATGTTGCTTCCAGCTGTTTTTGAAGCTAAGAAACAACTCGCTCTGCCAGGTACTCTTACAGCCTTCCGGGAACACCTCTTACGAAGGCCTGTGAAAAGCAGTTTCTTGGCAGGCCTGATCTGGCTGAGGTAGAACTTCTGCTCTGGGTGTACTCCATTGGCCTAGGGCTGCCAGGCCCAAAGGGCTGCCTTTATTTCCAAAGTGTGAGAGAGGCCCCAAAGCATCTTGCTTCCTGCTCTCTGGGAAGCTAAAACAACTGGCTCTGCACAGTGCTCTCAAAGCCAACCGGGAACGTCACATAAAAAGGCCTGTGAAACGCAGCTTCTTGACAGGACTTATCTGGCTGAGGTAGAACTTGTGCTCTGGGTGTGCTACTTTGGCCTAGAGCTGCCAGGCACAAAGGCTGCTTTGTTTCCAAAGGGGGAGAGAGGCCCCAAATCATGTTGCTTCCAGCTGTTTTTGAAGCTAAGAAACAACTCGCTCTGCCAGGTACTCTTACAGCCTTCCGGGAACACCTCTTACGAAGGCCTGTGAAAAGCAGTTTCTTGGCAGGCCTGATCTGGCTGAGGTAGAACTTCTGCTCTGGGTGTGCTCCATTGCCCTAGAGCTGAAAGGCCCAAAGGGCTGCCTTGTTTCCAAAGGGGGAGAGAGGCCCCAAAGCATCTTGCTTCCACCTCTTGGGAAGCTAAGAAACAACTGGCTGTGCCCAGTGCTCTTATAGCCTAAGAGAACATCTCTTATCAAGGCCTGTGAAACGCACTTTCTAGGCAGGCCTGATCTGGAAGAAGTAGAACTTCTGCTCTGGTTGTGCTCCATTGCCCTAGAGCTGCCAGACCCAACGTGCTGCCTTGTTTCCAAAGGGGCAGAGAGGCCCCAAAGCGTCTTGCTTCCAGCTGTTTGGGAAACAAGGAAACAACTGGCTCTGCACCGTGCTCTCACAGCCTACCGGGAACGTCACATACAAAGGCCTCTGAAACGCAGTTCCTTGGCACGCCTGATCTGGCTGAAGTAGGACTTCTGCTCTGGCTGTGCTCCATTGGCCTAGAGCTGAAAGGCCCAAAGGGTTGCCTTGTTTGCAAAGGGGCAGAGAGGCCCCAAAGCATCTTGCTTCCAGCTCTCTGGGAAGCTAAGAACCAACTCGCTCTGCCCCGTGCTCTTACAGCCTACCGGGAACATGTCTTTGAAAGGCCTGTGAAACGCAGTTTCTTGGCAGGCCTCATCTGGCTGAAGTAGAACTCCGGCTCTGGGTGTGCTCCATTGCCCTAGAGCTGCCATGCCCCAAGTGCTGCCCTGTTTCCAAGGGGCAGAGAGGCCCAAAGCATCTTGCTTCCCGGTCTTTGCGAAGCTAAGAAACAACTGGCTCTGCCCAGTGCTCTTACACCTACCGGGAACATCTCTTACCAAGGCCTGTCAAACGCTGTTTCTTTGCAGGCCTGATCAGGCTGAAGTAGAACTCCTGCTCTGCGTGTGATCCATTGGCCTAGAGCTTCCCGACCCAAAAGGCTGCCTTGTTCCCAAACGGGCAGAGGGGTCCCAAGCATCTTGCTTCCAGCTTTTCAGGAAGGTAAGAAACAACTGGCTCTGCCCAGTGCTCTTACAGCCTACCGGGAACATCTCTTACCAAGGCCTGTGAAACGCAGTTTCTTGGCAGGCCTGATCTGGCTGAAGTAGAACTCCTGCTCTGGGCGTGCTACTTTGGCCTAGAGCTGCCAGGCCCAAAGGGCCGCCTTGTTTCCAAAGGGGCTGAGAGTCCCCAAAGTATCTTGCTTCCAAATCTTTGGGAAGCTAAGAAACAACTGGCTCTGCACAGTGTTCTCACAGCCTACCGGCAACGTGACAGAGAAAGCCCTGTGAGACGCAGTTTCTTGGAAGGCCTGATCTGGCTGAGGTAGAACTTCTGCTCTGGGTGTACTCCATTGGCCTAGGGCTGCCAGGCCCAAAGGGCTGCCTTTATTTCCAAAGTGTGAGAGAGGCCCCAAAGCATCTTGCTTCCTGCTCTCTGGGAAGCTAAAACAACTGGCTCTGCACAGTGCTCTCAAAGCCAACCGGGAACGTCACATACAAAGCCCTGTGAAATGCAGCTTCTTGACAGGCCTTATCTGGCTGAGGTAGAACTTGTGCTCTGGGTGTGCTACTTTGGCCTAGAGCTGCCAGGCACAAAGGCTGCTTTGTTTCCAAAGGGGGAGAGAGGCCCCAAATCATGTTGCTTCCAGCTGTTTTTGAAGCTAAGAAACAACTCGCTCTGCCAGGTACTCTTACAGCCTTCCGGGAACACCTCTTACGAAGGCCTGTGAAAAGCAGTTTCTTGGCAGGCCTGATCTGGCTGAGGTAGAACTTCTGCTCTGGGTGTGCTCCATTGCCCTAGAGCTGAAAGGCCCAAAGGGCTGCCTTGTTTCCAAAGGGGGAGAGAGGCCCGAAGGCATCTTGCTTCCACCTCTTGGGAAGCTAAGAAACAACTGGCTGTGCCCAGTGCTCTTATAGCCTAAGAGAACATCTCTTATCAAGGCCTGTGAAACGCATTTTCTAGGCATGCCTGATCTAGAAGAAGTAGAACTTCTGCTCTGGTTGTGCTCCATTGCCCTAGAGCTGCCAGACCCAACGTGCTGCCTTGTTTCCAAAGGGGCATAGGGCCCCAAAGCGTCTTGCTTCCAGCTGTTTGGGAAACAAGGAAACAACTGGCTCTGCACCGTGCTCTCACAGCCTACTGGGAACGTCACATACAAAGGCCTCTGAAACGCAGCTTCTTGACAGGCCTTATCTGGCTGAGGTAGAACTTGTGCTCTGGGTGTGCTACTTTGGCCTAGAGCTGCCAGGCACAAAGGCTGCTTTGTTTCCAAAGGGGGAGAGAGGCCCCAAATCATGTTGCTTCCAGCTGTTTTTGAAGCTAAGAAACAACTCGCTCTGCCAGGTACTCTTACAGCCTTCCGGGAACACCTCTTACGAAGGCCTGTGAAAAGCAGTTTCTTGGCAGGCCTGATCTGGCTGAGGTAGAACTTCTGCTCTGGGTGTACTCCATTGGCCTAGGGCTGCCAGGCCCAAAGGGCTGCCTTTATTTCCAAAGTGTGAGAGAGGCCCCAAAGCATCTTGCTTCCTGCTCTCTGGGAAGCTAAAACAACTGGCTCTGCACAGTGCTCTCAAAGCCAACCGGGAACGTCACATACAAAGGCCTGTGAAACGCAGCTTCTTGACAGGCCTTATCTGGCTGAGGTAGAACTTGTGCTCTGGGTGTGCTACTTTGGCCTAGAGCTGCCAGGCACAAAGGCTGCTTTGTTTCCAAAGGGGGAGAGAGGCCCCAAATCATGTTGCTTCCAGCTGTTTTTGAAGCTAAGAAACAACTCGCTCTGCCAGGTACTCTTACAGCCTTCCGGGAACACCTCTTACGAAGGCCTGTGAAAAGCAGTTTCTTGGCAGGCCTGATCTGGCTGAGGTAGAACTTCTGCTCTGGGTGTGCTCCATTGCCCTAGAGCTGAAAGGCCCAAAGGGCTGCCTTGTTTCCAAAGGGGGAGAGAGGCCCCAAAGCATCTTGCTTCCACCTCTTGGGAAGCTAAGAAACAACTGGCTGTGCCCAGTGCTCTTATAGCCTAAGAGAACATCTCTTATCAAGGCCTGTGAAACGCACTTTCTAGGCAGGCCTGATCTGGAAGAAGTAGAACTTCTGCTCTGGTTGTGCTCCATTGCCCTAGAGCTGCCAGACCCAACGTACTGCCTTGTTTCCAAAGGGGCAGAGAGGCCCCAAAGCGTCTTGCTTCCAGCTGTTTGGGAAACAAGGAAACAACTGGCTCTGCACCGTGCTCTCACAGCCTACCGGGAACGTCACATACAAAGGCCTCTGAAACGCAGTTCCTTGGCACGCCTGATCTGGCTGAAGTAGGACTTCTGCTCTGGCTGTGCTCCATTGGCCTAGAGCTGAAAGGCCCAAAGGGTTGCCTTGTTTGCAAAGGGGCAGAGAGGCCCCAAAGCATCTTGCTTCCAGCTCTCTGGGAAGCTAAGAACCAACTCGCTCTGCCCCGTGCTCTTACAGCCTACCGGGAACATGTCTTTGAAAGGCCTGTGAAACGCAGTTTCTTGGCAGGCCTCATCTGGCTGAAGTAGAACTCCGGCTCTGGGTGTGCTCCATTGCCCTAGAGCTGCCATGCCCCAAGTGCTGCCCTGTTTCCAAGGGGCAGAGAGGCCCAAAGCATCTTGCTTCCCGGTCTTTGCGAAGCTAAGAAACAACTGGCTCTGCCCAGTGCTCTTACACCTACCGGGAACATCTCTTACCAAGGCCTGTCAAACGCTGTTTCTTTGCAGGCCTGATCAGGCTGAAGTAGAACTCCTGCTCTGCGTGTGATCCATTGGCCTAGAGCTTCCCGACCCAAAAGGCTGCCTTGTTCCCAAACGGGCAGAGGGGTCCCAAGCATCTTGCTTCCAGCTTTTCAGGAAGGTAAGAAACAACTGGCTCTGCCCAGTGCTCTTACAGCCTACCGGGAACATCTCTTACCAAGGCCTGTGAAACGAGTTTCCTGGCAGGACTGATCTGGCTGAAGTAGAACTTCTGCTCTGGGTGTGCTCCATTGCCCTAGAGCTGCCAGGCCCAAAGGGCTGCCTTGTTTCCAAAGATGGAGAGTGGACCCAAAGCATCTTGCTCCCGGCTCTTCGGGAAGCTAAGAAACAGCTGGCTCTGCCCAGTGCTCTCAAAGCCAACCGGGAACGTCACATACAAAGGCCTGTGAAACGCAGCTTCTTGACAGGCCTTATCTGGCTGAGGTAGAACTTGTGCTCTGGGTGTGCTACTTTGGCCTAGAGCTGCCAGGCACAAAGGCTGCTTTGTTTCCAAAGGGGGAGAGAGGCCCCAAATCATGTTGCTTCCAGCTGTTTTTGAAGCTAAGAAACAACTCGCTCTGCCAGGTACTCTTACAGCCTTCCGGGAACACCTCTTACGAAGGCCTGTGAAAAGCAGTTTCTTGGCAGGCCTGATCTGGCTGAGGTAGAACTTCTGCTCTGGGTGTACTCCATTGGCCTAGGGCTGCCAGGCCCAAAGGGCTGCCTTTATTTCCAAAGTGTGAGAGAGGCCCCAAAGCATCTTGCTTCCTGCTCTCTGGGAAGCTAAAACAACTGGCTCTGCACAGTGCTCTCAAAGCCAACCGGGAACGTCACATACAAAGGCCTGTGAAACGCAGCTTCTTGACAGGCCTTATCTGGCTGAGGTAGAACTTGTGCTCTGGGTGTGCTACTTTGGCCTAGAGCTGCCAGGCACAAAGGCTGCTTTGTTTCCAAAGGGGGAGAGAGGCCCCAAATCATGTTGCTTCCAGCTGTTTTTGAAGCTAAGAAACAACTCGCTCTGCCAGGTACTCTTACAGCCTTCCGGGAACACCTCTTACGAAGGCCTGTGAAAAGCAGTTTCTTGGCAGGCCTGATCTGGCTGAGGTAGAACTTCTGCTCTGGGTGTGCTCCATTGCCCTAGAGCTGAAAGGCCCAAAGGGCTGCCTTGTTTCCAAAGGGGGAGAGAGGCCCCAAAGCATCTTGCTTCCACCTCTTGGGAAGCTAAGAAACAACTGGCTGTGCCCAGTGCTCTTATAGCCTAAGAGAACATCTCTTATCAAGGCCTGTGAAACGCACTTTCTAGGCAGGCCTGATCTGGAAGAAGTAGAACTTCTGCTCTGGTTGTGCTCCATTGCCCTAGAGCTGCCAGACCCAACGTGCTGCCTTGTTTCCAAAGGGGCAGAGAGGCCCCAAAGCGTCTTGCTTCCAGCTGTTTGGGAAACAAGGAAACAACTGGCTCTGCACCGTGCTCTCACAGCCTACCGGGAACGTCACATACAAAGGCCTCTGAAACGCAGTTCCTTGGCACGCCTGATCTGGCTGAAGTAGGACTTCTGCTCTGGCTGTGCTCCATTGGCCTAGAGCTGAAAGGCCCAAAGGGTTGCCTTGTTTGCAAAGGGGCAGAGAGGCCCCAAAGCATCTTGCTTCCAGCTCTCTGGGAAGCTAAGAACCAACTCGCTCTGCCCCGTGCTCTTACAGCCTACCGGGAACATGTCTTTGAAAGGCCTGTGAAACGCAGTTTCTTGGCAGGCCTCATCTGGCTGAAGTAGAACTCCGGCTCTGGGTGTGCTCCATTGCCCTAGAGCTGCCATGCCCCAAGTGCTGCCCTGTTTCCAAGGGGCAGAGAGGCCCAAAGCATCTTGCTTCCCGGTCTTTGCGAAGCTAAGAAACAACTGGCTCTGCCCAGTGCTCTTACACCTACCGGGAACATCTCTTACCAAGGCCTGTCAAACGCTGTTTCTTTGCAGGCCTGATCAGGCTGAAGTAGAACTCCTGCTCTGCGTGTGATCCATTGGCCTAGAGCTTCCCGACCCAAAAGGCTGCCTTGTTCCCAAACGGGCAGAGGGGTCCCAAGCATCTTGCTTCCAGCTTTTCAGGAAGGTAAGAAACAACTGGCTCTGCCCAGTGCTCTTACAGCCTACCGGGAACATCTCTTACCAAGGCCTGTGAAACGAGTTTCCTGGCAGGACTGATCTGGCTGAAGTAGAACTTCTGCTCTGGGTGTGCTCCATTGCCCTAGAGCTGCCAGGCCCAAAGGGCTGCCTTGTTTCCAAAGATGGAGAGTGGACCCAAAGCATCTTGCTCCCGGCTCTTCGGGAAGCTAAGAAACAGCTGGCTCTGCCCAGTGCTCTTACAGCCTAAGAGAACATCTCTTTGAAAGGCCTGTGAAACGCAGTTTCTTGGCAGGCCTGACCTGGCTGAAGTAGAACTTCTGTTCTGGTTGTGCTACATAGGCCTAGAGCTACCAGGACCTAAGGGCTGCCTTGTTTCCAAAGGGTGAGAGAGGCCCCAAAGCATCTTGCCTCCAGCACTTTGGGAAGCTAAAAAACAACTGGTTCTGCCCAGTGCTCTCACAGCCTACCGTGAACATCTCTTACCAAGGGCTGTGAAACGCAGTTTCTGGGCAGGACTGATCTGCCTGAAGTAGAACTTCTGCTGTGGGTGTGCTCCATTGGCCTAGAGCTGCCAGGCGCAAACGGCTGCCTTGTGTCCAAAGGGAGAGAGAGGCCCCAAAGCATCTTGCTTCCAGCTCTGTGGGAAGCTAAAGCAACTGGCTCTCCACAGTGCTCTCACAGCCTACCGGGAACATCTCTTACCAAGGCCTGTGAAACGCCGTTTCCTGGCAGGCCTGATTTGGCTGAAGTAGAACTTCTGCTCTGGGTGTGCTCCATTGCCCTAGAGCTGCCAGGCCCAAGGTGCTGCCTTGTTTCCAAAGGGGCAGAGAGGCCCCAAAGCATCTTGCTTCCAGCTCTCTGGCAAGCTAAGAACCAACTCGCTCTGCCCCGTGCTCTTACAGCCTACCGGGGACATGTCTTTGAAAGGCCTGTGAAACGCAGTTTCTTGGCAGGCCTCATCTGGCTGAAGTAGAACTCCGGCTCTGGGTGTGCTCCATTGCCCTAGAGCTGCCAGGCCCCAAGTGCTGCCCTGTTTCCAAGGGGCAGAGAGGCCCAAAGCATCTTGCTTCCCGGTCTTTGCGAAGCTAAGAAACAACTGGCTCTGCCCAGTGCTCTTACACCTACCGGGAACATCTCTTACCAAGGCCTGTCAAACGCTGTTTCTTTGCAGGCCTGATCAGGCTGAAGTAGAACTCCTGCTCTGCGTGTGCTCCATTGGCCTAGAGCTTCCCGACCCAAAAGGCTGCCTTGTTCCCAAACGGGCAGAGGGGTCCCAAGCGTCTTGCTTCCAGCTTTTCAGGAAGGTAAGAAACAACTGGCTCTGCCCAGTGCTCTTACAGCCTACCGGGAACATCTCTTACCAAGGCCTGTGAAACGCAGTTTCTTGGCAGGCCTGATCTGGCTGAAGTAGAACTCCTGCTCTGGGCGTGCTACTTTGGCCTAGAGCTGCCAGGCCCAAAGGGCCGCCTTGTTTCCAAAGGGGCTGAGAGTCCCCAAAGTATCTTGCTTCCAAATCTTTGGGAAGCTAAGAAACAACTGGCTCTGCACAGTGCTCTCACAGCCTACCGGCAACGTGACAGAGAAAGGCCTGTGAGACGCAGTTTCTTGGAAGGCCTGATCTGGCTGAGGTAGAACTTCTGCTCTGGGTGTACTCCGTTTGCCTAGGGCTGCCAGGCCCAAAGGGCTGCCTTTATTTCCAAAGTGTGAGAGAGGCCCCAAAGCATCTTGCTTCCTGCTCTCTGGGAAGCTAAAACAACTGGCTCTGCACAGTGCTCTCAAAGCCAACCGGGAACGTCACATACAAAGGCCTGTGAAACGCAGCTTCTTGACAGGCCTTATCTGGCTGAGGTAGAACTTGTGCTCTGGGTGTGCTACTTTGGCCTAGAGCTGCCAGGCACAAAGGCTGCTTTGTTTCCAAAGGGGGAGAGAGGCCCCAAATCATGTTGCTTCCAGCTGTTTTTGAAGCTAAGAAACAACTCGCTCTGCCAGGTACTCTTACAGCCTTCCGGGAACACCTCTTACGAAGGCCTGTGAAAAGCAGTTTCTTGGCAGGCCTGATCTGGCTGAGGTAGAACTTCTGCTCTGGGTGTGCTCCATTGCCCTAGAGCTGAAAGGCCCAAAGGGATGCCTTGTTTGCAAAGGGGCAGAGAGGCCCCAAAGCATCTTGCTTCCAGCTCATTGGGAAGCTAAGAGACAACTGTCTCTGCCCAGTGCTCTGACAGAGTACCGGGAACATCTCTTACCAAAGCCTTTGAAACGCAGTTTCTTCGCAGGCCTTATCTGGCTGAGGTAGAACTTCTGCTCTGGGTGTGCTCCATTGGCCTAGAGCTGAAAGGCCCAAAGGTCGGCCTTGTTGGCAAAGGGGCAGGGAGCCCCCAAAGCATCTTGCTTCCAGCTCTTTGGGAAGCTAAGAAACAACTGGCTCTGCCCAGTGCTCTTACAGCCTGAGAGAAAATCTCTTACCAAGGCCTGTGAAACGCACTTTGTTGGTGGCCTGATCTAGCTGAAGTAGAACTTCTGCTCTGGGTGTGCTCCATTGGCCTAGAGCTGCCTGGCCCAAAGGGCCGCCTTGTTTGCAAAGGGGCAGAGAGGCCCCAAAGCATCTTGCTTCCAGCTCTTCGGGAAGCTAAGAAACATCTGGCGTTGCCCAGTGCTCTTACAGCCTACCGGGAACATCTCTTACCAAGGCCTGTGAAACGCAGTTTGTTGGTGGCCTGAACCGGCCGAAGTAGAACTTCTGCTCTGGGTGTGCTCCACTGGCCTGGAGCTACCTGCCCCAAAGGGCTGCCTTGATTCCAAAGTGAGAGAGTGGCACCAAAGCATCTTGCTTCCAGCTCTTCGGGAAGCTAAGAAACATCTGGCGTTGCCCGGTGCTCTTACAGCCTACCGGGAACATCTCTTACCAAGGCCTGTGAAACGCCGTTTCCTGGCAGGCCTGATTTGGCTGAAGTAGAACTTCTGCTCTGGGTGTGCTCCATTGCCCTAGAGCTGCCAGGCCCAAGGTGCTGCCTTGTTTCCAAAGGGGCAGAGAGGCCCCAAAGCCTCTTGCTTCCAGCTCTCTGGGAAGCTAAGAACCAACTCGCTCTGCCCCGTGCTCTTACAGCCTACCGGGAACATGTCTTTGAAAGGCCTGTGAAACGCAGTTTCTTGGCAGGCCTCATCTGGCTGAAGTAGAACTCCGGCTCTGGGTGTGCTCCATTGCCCTAGAGCTGCCAGGCCCCAAGTGCTGCCCTGTTTCCAAGGGGCAGAGAGGCCCAAAGCATCTTGCTTCCCGGTCTTTGCGAAGCTAAGAAACAACTGGCTCTGCCCAGTGCTCTTACACCTACCGGGAACATCTCTTACCAAGGCCTGTCAAACGCTGTTTCGTTGCAGGCCTGATCAGGCTGAAGTAGAACTCCTGCTCTGCGTGTGCTCCATTGGCCTAGAGCTTCCCGACCCAAAAGGCTGCCTTGTTCCCAAACGGGCAGAGGGGTCCCAAGCGTCTTGCTTCCAGCTTTTCAGGAAGGTAAGAAACAACTGGCTCTGCCCAGTGCTCTTACAGCCTACCGGGAACATCTCTTACCAAGGCCTGTGAAACGCAGTTTCTTGGCAGGCCTGATTTGGCTGAAGTAGAACTTCTGCTCTGGGTGTGCTCCATTGCCCTAGAGCTGCCAGGCCCAAGGTGCTGCCTTGTTTCCAAAGGGGCTGAGAGTCCCCAAAGTATCTTGCTTCCAAATCTTTGGGAAGCTAAGAAACAACTGGCTCTGCACAGTGCTCTCACAGCCTACCGGCAACGTGACAGAGAAAGGCCTGTGAGACGCAGTTTCTTGGAAGGCCTGATCTGGCTGAGGTAGAACTTCTGCTCTGGGTGTACTCCATTGGCCTAGGGCTGCCAGGCCCAAAGGGCTGCCTTTATTTCCAAAGTGTGAGAGAGGCCCCAAAGCATCTTGCTTCCTGCTCTCTGGGAAGCTAAAACAACTGGCTCTGCACAGTGCTCTCAAAGCCAACCGGGAACGTCACATACAAAGGCCTGTGAAACGCAGCTTCTTGACAGGCCTTATCTGGCTGAGGTAGAACTTGTGCTCTGGGTGTGCTACTTTGGCCTAGAGCTGCCAGGCACAAAGGCTGCTTTGTTTCCAAAGGGGGAGAGAGGCCCCAAATCATGTTGCTTCCAGCTGTTTTTGAAGCTAAGAAACAACTCGCTCTGCCAGGTACTCTTACAGCCTTCCGGGAACACCTCTTACGAAGGCCTGTGAAAAGCAGTTTCTTTGCAGGCCTGATCTGGCTGAGGTAGAACTTCTGCTCTGGGTGTGCTCCATTGCCCTAGAGCTGAAAGGCCCAAAGGGATGCCTTGTTTGCAAAGGGGCAGAGAGGCCCCAAAGCATCTTGCTTCCAGCTCATTGGGAAGCTAAGAGACAACTGTCTCTGCCCAGTGCTCTGACAGAGTACCGGGAACATCTCTTACCAAAGCCTTTGAAACGCAGTTTCTTGGCAGGCCTTATCTGGCTGAGGTAGAACTTCTGCTCTGGGTGTGCTCCATTGGCCTAGAGCTGCCTGGCCCAAAGGGCCGCCTTGTTTGCAAAGGGGATGAGAGGCCCAAAAGCATCTTGCTTCCAGCTCTTCAGGAAGCTAAGAAACATCTGGCATTGCCCAGTGCTCTTACAGCCTACCGGGAACATCTCTTACCAAGGCCTGTGAAACGCAGTTTGTTGGTGGCCTGAACCGGCCGAAGTAGAACTTCTGCTCTGGGTGTGCTCCACTGGCCTGGAGCTACCTGCCCCAAAGGGCTGCCTTGATTCCAAAGTGAGAGAGTGGCACCAAAGCATCTTGCTTCCAGCTCTTCGGGAAGCTAAGAAACATCTGGCGTTGCCCAGTGCTCTTACAGCCTACCGGGAACATCTCTTACCAAGGCCTGTGAAACGCCGTTTCCTGGCAGGCCTGATTTGGCTGAAGTAGAACTTCTGCTCTGGGTGTGCTCCATTGCCCTAGAGCTGCCAGGCCCAAGGTGCTGCCTTGTTTCCAAAGGGGCAGAGAGGCCCCAAAGCCTCTTGCTTCCAGCTCTCTGGGAAGCTAAGAACCAACTCGCTCTGCCCCGTGCTCTTACAGCCTACCGGGAACATGTCTTTGAAAGGCCTGTGAAACGCAGTTTCTTGGCAGGCCTCATCTGGCTGAAGTAGAACTCCGGCTCTGGGTGTGCTCCATTGCCCTAGAGCTGCCAGGCCCCAAGTGCTGCCCTGTTTCCAAGGGGCAGAGAGGCCCAAAGCATCTTGCTTCCCGGTCTTTGCGAAGCTAAGAAACAACTGGCTCTGCCCAGTGCTCTTACACCTACCGGGACCATCTCTTACCAAGGCCTGTCAAACGCTGTTTCTTTGCAGGCCTGATCAGGCTGAAGTAGAACTCCTGCTCTGTGTGTGCTCCATTGGCCTAGAGCTTCCCGACCCAAAAGGCTGCCTTGTTCCCAAACGGGCAGAGGGGTCCCAAGCGTCTTGCTTCCAGCTTTTCAGGAAGGTAAGAAACAACTGGCTCTGCCCAGTGCTCTTACAGCCTACCGGGAACATCTCTTACCAAGGCCTGTGAAACGCAGTTTCTTGGCAGGCCTGATCTGGCTGAAGTAGAACTCCTGCTCTGGGCGTGCTACTTTGGCCTAGAGCTGCCAGGCCCAAAGGGCCGCCTTGTTTCCAAAGGGGCTGAGAGTCCCCAAAGTATCTTGCTTCCAAATCTTTGGGAAGCTAAGAAACAACTGGCTCTGCACAGTGCTCTCACAGCCTACCGGCAACGTGACAGAGACAGGCCTGTGAGACGCAGTTTCTTGGAAGGCCTGATCTGGCTGAGGTAGAACTTCTGCTCTGGGTGTACTCCATTGGCCTAGGGCTGCCAGGCCCAAAGGGCTGCCTTTATTTCCAAAGTGTGAGAGAGGCCCCAAAGCATCTTGCTTCCTGCTCTCTGGGAAGCTAAAACAACTGGCTCTGCACAGTGCTCTCAAAGCCAACCGGGAACGTCACATACAAAGGCCTGTGAAATGCAGCTTCTTGACAGGCCTTATCTGGCTGAGGTAGAACTTGTGCTCTGGGTGTGCTACTTTGGCCTAGAGCTGCCAGGCACAAAGGCTGCTTTGTTTCCAAAGGGGGAGAGAGGCCCCAAATCATGTTGCTTCCAGCTGTTTTTGAAGCTAAGAAACAACTCGCTCTGCCAGGTACTCTTACAGCCTTCCGGGAACACCTCTTACGAAGGCCTGTGAAAAGCAGTTTCTTGGCAGGCCTGATCTGGCTGAGGTAGAACTTCTGCTCTGGGTGTGCTCCATTGCCCTAGAGCTGAAAGGCCCAAAGGGCTGCCTTGTTTCCAAAGGGGGAGAGAGGCCCCAATGCATCTTGCTTCCACCTCTTGGGAAGCTAAGAAACAACTGGCTGTGCCCAGTGCTCTTATAGCCTAAGAGAACATCTCTTATCAAGGCCTGTGAAACGCACTTTCTAGGCAGGCCTGACTGGAAGAAGTAGAACTTCTGCTCTGGTTGTGCTCCATTGCCCTAGAGCTGCCAGACCCAACGTGCTGCCTTGTTTCCAAAGGGGCAGAGAGGCCCCAAAGCGTCTTGCTTCCAGCTGTTTGGGAAACAAGGAAACAACTGGCTCTGCACCGTGCTCTCACAGCCTACCGGGAACGTCACATACAAAGGCCTCTGAAACGCAGTTCCTTGGCACGCCTGATCTGGCTGAAGTAGGACTTCTGCTCTGGCTGTGCTCCATTGGCCTAGAGCTGAAAGGCCCAAAGGGTTGCCTTGTTTGCAAAGGGGCAGAGAGGCCCCAAAGCATCTTGCTTCCAGCTCTCTGGGAAGCTAAGAACCAACTCGCTCTGCCCCGTGCTCTTACAGCCTACCGGGAACATGTCTTTGAAAGGCCTGTGAAACGCAGTTTCTTGGCAGGCCTCATCTGGCTGAAGTAGAACTCCGGCTCTGGGTGTGCTCCATTGCCCTAGAGCTGCCATGCCCCAAGTGCTGCCCTGTTTCCAAGGGGCAGAGAGGCCCAAAGCATCTTGCTTCCCGGTCTTTGCGAAGCTAAGAAACAACTGGCTCTGCCCAGTGCTCTTACACCTACCGGGAACATCTCTTACCAAGGCCTGTCAAACGCTGTTTCTTTGCAGGCCTGATCAGGCTGAAGTAGAACTCCTGCTCTGCGTGTGATCCATTGGCCTAGAGCTTCCCGACCCAAAAGGCTGCCTTGTTCCCAAACGGGCAGAGGGGTCCCAAGCATCTTGCTTCCAGCTTTTCAGGAAGGTAAGAAACAACTGGCTCTGCCCAGTGCTCTTACAGCCTACCGGGAACATCTCTTACCAAGGCCTGTGAAACGAGTTTCCTGGCAGGACTGATCTGGCTGAAGTAGAACTTCTGCTCTGGGTGTGCTCCATTGCCCTAGAGCTGCCAGGCCCAAAGGGCTGCCTTGTTTCCAAAGATGGAGAGTGGACCCAAAGCATCTTGCTCCCGGCTCTTCGGGAAGCTAAGAAACAGCTGGCTCTGCCCAGTGCTCTTACAGCCTAAGAGAACATCTCTTTGAAAGGCCTGTGAAACGCAGTTTCTTGGCAGGCCTGACCTGGCTGAAGTAGAACTTCTGTTCTGGTTGTGCTACATAGGCCTAGAGCTACCAGGACCTAAGGGCTGCCTTGTTTCCAAAGGGTGAGAGAGGCCCCAAAGCATCTTGCCTCCAGCACTTTGGGAAGCTAAAAAACAACTGGTTCTGCCCAGTGCTCTCACAGCCTACCGTGAACATCTCTTACCAAGGGCTGTGAAACGCAGTTTCTGGGCAGGACTGATCTGCCTGAAGTAGAACTTCTGCTGTGGGTGTGCTCCATTGGCCTAGAGCTGCCAGGCGCAAACGGCTGCCTTGTGTCCAAAGGGAGAGAGAGGCCCCAAAGCATCTTGCTTCCAGCTCTGTGGGAAGCTAAAGCAACTGGCTCTCCACAGTGCTCTCACAGCCTACCGGGAACATCTCTTACCAAGGCCTGTGAAACGCCGTTTCCTGGCAGGCCTGATTTGGCTGAAGTAGAACTTCTGCTCTGGGTGTGCTCCATTGCCCTAGAGCTGCCAGGCCCAAGGTGCTGCCTTGTTTCCCAAGGGGCAGAGAGGCCCCAAAGCATCTTGCTTCCAGCTCTCTGGCAAGCTAAGAACCAACTCGCTCTGCCCCGTGCTCTTACAGCCTACCGGGAACATGTCTTTGAAAGGCCTGTGAAACGCAGTTTCTTGGCAGGCCTCATCTGGCTGAAGTAGAACTCCGGCTCTGGGTGTGCTCCATTGCCCTAGAGCTGCCAGGCCCCAAGTGCTGCCTTGTTTCCAAGGTGCAGAGAGGCCCAAAGCATCTTGCTTCCCGGTCTTTGCGAAGCTAAGAAACAACTGGCTCTGCCCAGTGCTCTTACACCTACCGGGAACATCTCTTACCAAGGCCTGTCAAACGCTGTTTCTTTGCAGGCCTGATCAGGCTGAAGTAGAACTCCTGCTCTGCGTGTGCTCCATTGGCCTAGAGCTTCCCGACCCAAAAGGCTGCCTTGTTCCCAAACGGGCAGAGGGGTCCCAAGCGTCTTGCTTCCAGCTTTTCAGGAAGGTAAGAAACAACTGGCTCTGCCCAGTGCTCTTACAGCCTACCGGGAACATCTCTTACCAAGGCCTGTGAAACGCAGTTTCTTGGCAGGCCTGATCTGGCTGAAGTAGAACTCCTGCTCTGGGCGTGCTACTTTGGCCTAGAGCTGCCAGGCCCAAAGGGCCGCCTTGTTTCCAAAGGGGCTGAGAGTCCCCAAAGTATCTTGCTTCCAAATCTTTGGGAAGCTAAGAAACAACTGGCTCTGCACAGTGCTCTCACAGCCTACCGGCAACGTGACAGAGAAAGGCCTGTGAGACGCAGTTTCTTGGAAGGCCTGATCTGGCTGAGGTAGAACTTCTGCTCTGGGTGTACTCCATTGGCCTAGGGCTGCCAGGCCCAAAGGGCTGCCTTTATTTCCAAAGTGTGAGAGAGGCCCCAAAGCATCTTGCTTCCTGCTCTCTGGGAAGCTAAAACAACTGGCTCTGCACAGTGCTCTCAAAGCCAACCGGGAACGTCACATACAAAGGCCTGTGAAACGCAGCTTCTTGACAGGCCTTATCTGGCTGAGGTAGAACTTGTGCTCTGGGTGTGCTACTTTGGCCTAGAGCTGCCAGGCACAAAGGCTGCTTTGTTTCCAAAGGGGGAGAGAGGCCCCAAATCATGTTGCTTCCAGCTGTTTTTGAAGCTAAGAAACAACTCGCTCTGCCAGGTACTCTTACAGCCTTCCGGGAACACCTCTTACGAAGGCCTGTGAAAAGCAGTTTCTTGGCAGGCCTGATCTGGCTGAGGTAGAACTTCTGCTCTGGGTGTGCTCCATTGCCCTAGAGCTGAAAGGCCCAAAGGGATGCCTTGTTTGCAAAGGGGCAGAGAGGCCCCAAAGCATCTTGCTTCCAGCTCATTGGGAAGCTAAGAGACAACTGTCTCTGCCCAGTGCTCTGACAGAGTACCGGGAACATCTCTTACCAAAGCCTTTGAAACGCAGTTTCTTCGCAGGCCTTATCTGGCTGAGGTAGAACTTCTGCTCTGGGTGTGCTCCATTGGCCTAGAGCTGAAAGGCCCAAAGGTCGGCCTTGTTGGCAAAGGGGCAGGGAGCCCCCAAAGCATCTTGCTTCCAGCTCTTTGGGAAGCTAAGAAACAACTGGCTCTGCCCAGTGCTCTTACAGCCTGAGAGAAAATCTCTTACCAAGGCCTGTGAAACGCACTTTGTTGGTGGCCTGATCTAGCTGAAGTAGAACTTCTGCTCTGGGTGTGCTCCATTGGCCTAGAGCTGCCTGGCCCAAAGGGCCGCCTTGTTTGCAAAGGGGCAGAGAGGCCCCAAAGCATCTTGCTTCCAGCTCTTCGGGAAGCTAAGAAACATCTGGCGTTGCCCAGTGCTCTTACAGCCTACCGGGAACATCTCTTACCAAGGCCTGTGAAACGCAGTTTGTTGGTGGCCTGAACCGGCCGAAGTAGAACTTCTGCTCTGGGTGTGCTCCACTGGCCTGGAGCTACCTGCCCCAAAGGGCTGCCTTGATTCCAAAGTGAGAGAGTGGCACCAAAGCATCTTGCTTCCAGCTCTTCGGGAAGCTAAGAAACATCTGGCGTTGCCCAGTGCTCTTACAGCCTACCGGGAACATCTCTTACCAAGGCCTGTGAAACGCCGTTTCCTGGCAGGCCTGATTTGGCTGAAGTAGAACTTCTGCTCTGGGTGTGCTCCATTGCCCTAGAGCTGCCAGGCCCAAGGTGCTGCCTTGTTTCCAAAGGGGCAGAGAGGCCCCAAAGCCTCTTGCTTCCAGCTCTCTGGCAAGCTAAGAACCAACTCGCTCTGCCCCGTGCTCTTACAGCCTACCGGGAACATGTCTTTGAAAGGCCTGTGAAACGCAGTTTCTTGGCAGGCCTCATCTGGCTGAAGTAGAACTCCGGCTCTGGGTGTGCTCCATTGCCCTAGAGCTGCCAGGCCCCAAGTGCTGCCCTGTTTCCAAGGGGCAGAGAGGCCCAAAGCATCTTGCTTCCCGGTCTTTGCGAAGCTAAGAAACAACTGGCTCTGCCCAGTGCTCTTACACCTACCGGGAACATCTCTTACCAAGGCCTGACAAACGCTGTTTCGTTGCAGGCCTGATCAGGCTGAAGTAGAACTCCTGCTCTGCGTGTGCTCCATTGGCCTAGAGCTTCCCGACCCAAAAGGCTGCCTTGTTCCCAAACGGGCAGAGGGGTCCCAAGCGTCTTGCTTCCAGCTTTTCAGGAAGGTAAGAAACAACTGGCTCTGCCCAGTGCTCTTACAGCCTACCGGGAACATCTCTTACCAAGGCCTGTGAAACGCAGTTTCTTGGCAGGCCTGATTTGGCTGAAGTAGAACTTCTGCTCTGGGTGTGCTCCATTGCCCTAGAGCTGCCAGGCCCAAGGTGCTGCCTTGTTTCCAAAGGGGCTGAGAGTCCCCAAAGTATCTTGCTTCCAAATCTTTGGGAAGCTAAGAAACAACTGGCTCTGCACAGTGCTCTCACAGCCTACCGGCAACGTGACAGAGAAAGGCCTGTGAGACGCAGTTTCTTGGAAGGCCTGATCTGGCTGAGGTAGAACTTCTGCTCTGGGTGTACTCCATTGGCCTAGGGCTGCCAGGCCCAAAGGGCTGCCTTTATTTCCAAAGTGTGAGAGAGGCCCCAAAGCATCTTGCTTCCTGCTCTCTGGGAAGCTAAAACAACTGGCTCTGCACAGTGCTCTCAAAGCCAACCGGGAACGTCACATACAAAGGCCTGTGAAACGCAGCTTCTTGACAGGCCTTATCTGGCTGAGGTAGAACTTGTGCTCTGGGTGTGCTACTTTGGCCTAGAGCTGCCAGGCACAAAGGCTGCTTTGTTTCCAAAGGGGGAGAGAGGCCCCAAATCATGTTGCTTCCAGCTGTTTTTGAAGCTAAGAAACAACTCGCTCTGCCAGGTACTCTTACAGCCTTCCGGGAACACCTCTTACGAAGGCCTGTGAAAAGCAGTTTCTTTGCAGGCCTGATCTGGCTGAGGTAGAACTTCTGCTCTGGGTGTGCTCCATTGCCCTAGAGCTGAAAGGCCCAAAGGGATGCCTTGTTTGCAAAGGGGCAGAGAGGCCCCAAAGCATCTTGCTTCCAGCTCATTGGGAAGCTAAGAGACAACTGTCTCTGCCCAGTGCTCTGACAGAGTACCGGGAACATCTCTTACCAAAGCCTTTGAAACGCAGTTTCTTGGCAGGCCTTATCTGGCTGAGGTAGAACTTCTGCTCTGGGTGTGCTCCATTGGCCTAGAGCTGCCTGGCCCAAAGGGCCGCCTTGTTTGCAAAGGGGCAGAGAGGCCCCAAAGCATCTTGCTTCCAGCTCTTCAGGAAGCTAAGAAACATCTGGCATTGCCCAGTGCTCTTACAGCCTACCGGGAACATCTCTTACCAAGGCCTGTGAAACGCAGTTTGTTGGTGGCCTGAACCGGCCGAAGTAGAACTTCTGCTCTGGGTGTGCTCCACTGGCCTGGAGCTACCTGCCCCAAAGGGCTGCCTTGATTCCAAAGTGAGAGAGTGGCACCAAAGCATCTTGCTTCCAGCTCTTCGGGAAGCTAAGAAACATCTGGCGTTGCCCAGTGCTCTTACAGCCTACCGGGAACATCTCTTACCAAGGCCTGTGAAACGCCGTTTCCTGGCAGGCCTGATTTGGCTGAAGTAGAACTTCTGCTCTGGGTGTGCTCCATTGCCCTAGAGCTGCCAGGCCCAAGGTGCTGCCTTGTTTCCAAAGGGGCAGAGAGGCCCCAAAGCCTCTTGCTTCCAGCTCTCTGGGAAGCTAAGAACCAACTCGCTCTGCCCCGTGCTCTTACAGCCTACCGGGAACATGTCTTTGAAAGGCCTGTGAAACGCAGTTTCTTGGCAGGCCTCATCTGGCTGAAGTAGAACTCCGGCTCTGGGTGTGCTCCATTGCCCTAGAGCTGCCAGGCCCCAAGTGCTGCCCTGTTTCCAAGGGGCAGAGAGGCCCAAAGCATCTTGCTTCCCGGTCTTTGCGAAGCTAAGAAACAACTGGCTCTGCCCAGTGCTCTTACACCTACCGGGAACATCTCTTACCAAGGCCTGTCAAACGCTGTTTCTTTGCAGGCCTGATCAGGCTGAAGTAGAACTCCTGCTCTGTGTGTGCTCCATTGGCCTAGAGCTTCCCGACCCAAAAGGCTGCCTTGTTCCCAAACGGGCAGAGGGGTCCCAAGCGTCTTGCTTCCAGCTTTTCAGGAAGGTAAGAAACAACTGGCTCTGCCCAGTGCTCTTACAGCCTACCGGGAACATCTCTTACCAAGGCCTGTGAAACGCAGTTTCTTGGCAGGCCTGATCTGGCTGAAGTAGAACTCCTGCTCTGGGCGTGCTACTTTGGCCTAGAGCTGCCAGGCCCAAAGGGCCGCCTTGTTTCCAAAGGGGCTGAGAGTCCCCAAAGTATCTTGCTTCCAAATCTTTGGGAAGCTAAGAAACAACTGGCTCTGCACAGTGCTCTCACAGCCTACCGGCAACGTGACAGAGACAGGCCTGTGAGACGCAGTTTCTTGGAAGGCCTGATCTGGCTGAGGTAGAACTTCTGCTCTGGGTGTACTCCATTGGCCTAGGGCTGCCAGGCCCAAAGGGCTGCCTTTATTTCCAAAGTGTGAGAGAGGCCCCAAAGCATCTTGCTTCCTGCTCTCTGGGAAGCTAAAACAACTGGCTCTGCACAGTGCTCTCAAAGCCAACCGGGAACGTCACATACAAAGGCCTGTGAAACGCAGCTTCTTGACAGGCCTTTTCTGGCTGAGGTAGAACTTGTGCTCTGGGTGTGCTACTTTGGCCTAGAGCTGCCAGGCACAAAGGCTGCTTTGTTTCCAAAGGGGGAGAGAGGCCCCAAATCATGTTGCTTCCAGCTGTTTTTGAAGCTAAGAAACAACTCGCTCTGCCAGGTACTCTTACAGCCTTCCGGGAACACCTCTTACGAAGGCCTGTGAAAAGCAGTTTCTTGGCAGGCCTGATCTGGCTGAGGTAGAACTTCTGCTCTGGGTGTGCTCCATTGCCCTAGAGCTGAAAGGCCCAAAGGGATGCCTTGTTTGCAAAGGGGCAGAGAGGCCCCAAAGCATCTTGCTTCCAGCTCATTGGGAAGCTAAGAGACAACTGTCTCTGCCCAGTGCTCTGACAGAGTACCGGGAACATCTCTTACCAAAGCCTTTGAAACGCAGTTTCTTCGCAGGCCTTATCTGGCTGAGGTAGAACTTCTGCTCTGGGTGTGCTCCATTGGCCTAGAGCTGAAAGGCCCAAAGGTCGGCCTTGTTGGCAAAGGGGCAGGGAGCCCCCAAAGCATCTTGCTTCCAGCTCTTCGGGAAGCTAAGAAACAACTGGCTCTGCCCAGTGCTCTTACAGCCTGAGAGAAAATCTCTTACCAAGGCCTGTGAAACGCACTTTGTTGGTGGCCTGATCTAGCTGAAGTAGAACTTCTGCTCTGGGTGTGCTCCATTGGCCTAGAGCTGCCTGGCCCAAAGGGCCGCCTTGTTTGCAAAGGGGCAGAGAGGCCCCAAAGCATCTTGCTTCCAGCTCTTCGGGAAGCTAAGAAACATCTGGCGTTGCCCAGTGCTCTTACAGCCTACCGGGAACATCTCTTACCAAGGCCTGTGAAACGCAGTTTGTTGGTGGCCTGAACCGGCCGAAGTAGAACTTCTGCTCTGGGTGTGCTCCACTGGCCTGGAGCTACCTGCCCCAAAGGGCTGCCTTGATTCCAAAGTGAGAGAGTGGCACCAAAGCATCTTGCTTCCAGCTCTTCGGGAAGCTAAGAAACATCTGGCGTTGCCCAGTGCTCTTACAGCCTACCGGGAACATCTCTTACCAAGGCCTGTGAAACGCCGTTTCCTGGCAGGCCTGATTTGGCTGAAGTAGAACTTCTGCTCTGGGTGTGCTCCATTGCCCTAGAGCTGCCAGGCCCAAGGTGCTGCCTTGTTTCCAAAGGGGCAGAGAGGCCCCAAAGCCTCTTGCTTCCAGCTCTCTGGGAAGCTAAGAACCAACTCGCTCTGCCCCGTGCTCTTACAGCCTACCGGGAACATGTCTTTGAAAGGCCTGTGAAACGCAGTTTCTTGGCAGGCCTCATCTGGCTGAAGTAGAACTCCGGCTCTGGGTGTGCTCCATTGCCCTAGAGCTGCCAGGCCCCAAGTGCTGCCCTGTTTCCAAGGGGCAGAGAGGCCCAAAGCATCTTGCTTCCCGGTCTTTGCGAAGCTAAGAAACAACTGGCTCTGCCCAGTGCTCTTACACCTACCGGGAACATCTCTTACCAAGGCCTGTCAAACGCTGTTTCTTTGCAGGCCTGATCAGGCTGAAGTAGAACTCCTGCTCTGCGTGTGCTCCATTGGCCTAGAGCTTCCCGACCCAAAAGGCTGCCTTGTTCCCAAACGGGCAGAGGGGTCCCAAGCGTCTTGCTTCCAGCTTTTCAGGAAGGTAAGAAACAACTGGCTCTGCCCAGTGCTCTTACAGCCTACCGGGAACATCTCTTACCAAGGCCTGTGAAACGCAGTTTCTTGGCAGGCCTGATCTGGCTGAAGTAGAACTCCTGCTCTGGGCGTGCTACTTTGGCCTAGAGCTGCCAGGCCCAAAGGGCCGCCTTGTTTCCAAAGGGGCTGAGAGTCCCCAAAGTATCTTGCTTCCAAATCTTTGGGAAGCTAAGAAACAACTGGCTCTGCACAGTGCTCTCACAGCCTACCGGCAACGTGACAGAGACAGGCCTGTGAGACGCAGTTTCTTGGAAGGCCTGATCTGGCTGAGGTAGAACTTCTGCTCTGGGTGTACTCCATTGGCCTAGGGCTGCCAGGCCCAAAGGGCTGCCTTTATTTCCAAAGTGTGAGAGAGGCCCCAAAGCATCTTGCTTCCTGCTCTCTGGGAAGCTAAAACAACTGGCTCTGCACAGTGCTCTCAAAGCCAACCGGGAACGTCACATACAAAGGCCTGTGAAACGCAGCTTCTTGACAGGCCTTTTCTGGCTGAGGTAGAACTTGTGCTCTGGGTGTGCTACTTTGGCCTAGAGCTGCCAGGCACAAAGGCTGCTTTGTTTCCAAAGGGGGAGAGAGGCCCCAAATCATGTTGCTTCCAGCTGTTTTTGAAGCTAAGAAACAACTCGCTCTGCCAGGTACTCTTACAGCCTTCCGGGAACACCTCTTACGAAGGCCTGTGAAAAGCAGTTTCTTGGCAGGCCTGATCTGGCTGAGGTAGAACTTCTGCTCTGGGTGTGCTCCATTGCCCTAGAGCTGAAAGGCCCAAAGGGATGCCTTGTTTGCAAAGGGGCAGAGAGGCCCCAAAGCATCTTGCTTCCAGCTCATTGGGAAGCTAAGAGACAACTGTCTCTGCCCAGTGCTCTGACACAGTACCGGGAACATCTCTTACCAAAGCCTTTGAAACGCAGTTTCTTCGCAGGCCTTATCTGGCTGAGGTAGAACTTCTGCTCTGGGTGTGCTCCATTGGCCTAGAGCTGAAAGGCCCAAAGGTCGGCCTTGTTGGCAAAGGGGCAGGGAGCCCCCAAAGCATCTTGCTTCCAGCTCTTCGGGAAGCTAAGAAACAACTGGCTCTGCCCAGTGCTCTTACAGCCTGAGAGAAAATCTCTTACCAAGGCCTGTGAAACGCACTTTGTTGGTGGCCTGATCTAGCTGAAGTAGAACTTCTGCTCTGGGTGTGCTCCATTGGCCTAGAGCTGCCTGGCCCAAAGGGCCGCCTTGTTTGCAAAGGGGCAGAGAGGCCCCAAAGCATCTTGCTTCCAGCTCTTCGGGAAGCTAAGAAACATCTGGCGTTGCCCAGTGCTCTTACAGCCTACCGGGAACATCTCTTACCAAGGCCTGTGAAACGCAGTTTGTTGGTGGCCTGAACCGGCCGAAGTAGAACTTCTGCTCTGGGTGTGCTCCACTGGCCTGGAGCTACCTGCCCCAAAGGGCTGCCTTGATTCCAAAGTGAGAGAGTGGCACCAAAGCATCTTGCTTCCAGCTCTTCGGGAAGCTAAGAAACATCTGGCGTTGCCCAGTGCTCTTACAGCCTACCGGGAACATCTCTTACCAAGGCCTGTGAAACGCCGTTTCCTGGCAGGCCTGATTTGGCTGAAGTAGAACTTCTGCTCTGGGTGTGCTCCATTGCCCTAGAGCTGCCAGGCCCAAGGTGCTGCCTTGTTTCCAAAGGGGCAGAGAGGCCCCAAAGCCTCTTGCTTCCAGCTCTCTGGCAAGCTAAGAACCAACTCGCTCTGCCCCGTGCTCTTACAGCCTACCGGGAACATGTCTTTGAAAGGCCTGTGAAACGCAGTTTCTTGGCAGGCCTCATCTGGCTGAAGTAGAACTCCGGCTCTGGGTGTGCTCCATTGCCCTAGAGCTGCCAGGCCCCAAGTGCTGCCCTGTTTCCAAGGGGCAGAGAGGCCCAAAGCATCTTGCTTCCCGGTCTTTGCGAAGCTAAGAAACAACTGGCTCTGCCCAGTGCTCTTACACCTACCGGGAACATCTCTTACCAAGGCCTGTCAAACGCTGTTTCTTTGCAGGCCTGATCAGGCTGAAGTAGAACTCCTGCTCTGCGTGTGCTCCATTGGCCTAGAGCTTCCCGACCCAAAAGGCTGCCTTGTTCCCAAACGGGCAGAGGGGTCCCAAGCGTCTTGCTTCCAGCTTTTCAGGAAGGTAAGAAACAACTGGCTCTGCCCAGTGCTCTTACAGCCTACCGGGAACATCTCTTACCAAGGCCTGTGAAACGCAGTTTCTTGGCAGGCCTGATCTGGCTGAAGTAGAACTCCTGCTCTGGGCGTGCTACTTTGGCCTAGAGCTGCCAGGCCCAAAGGGCCGCCTTGTTTCCAAAGGGGCTGAGAGTCCCCAAAGTATCTTGCTTCCAAATCTTTGGGAAGCTAAGAAACAACTGGCTCTGCACAGTGCTCTCACAGCCTACCGGCAACGTGACAGAGAAAGGCCTGTGAGACGCAGTTTCTTGGAAGGCCTGATCTGGCTGAGGTAGAACTTCTGCTCTGGGTGTACTCCATTGGCCTAGGGCTGCCAGGCCCAAAGGGCTGCCTTTATTTCCAAAGTGTGAGAGAGGCCCCAAAGCATCTTGCTTCCTGCTCTCTGGGAAGCTAAAACAACTGGCTCTGCACAGTGCTCTCAAAGCCAACCGGGAACGTCACATACAAAGGCCTGTGAAACGCAGCTTCTTGACAGGCCTTTTCTGGCTGAGGTAGAACTTGTGCTCTGGGTGTGCTACTTTGGCCTAGAGCTGCCAGGCACAAAGGCTGCTTTGTTTCCAAAGGGGGAGAGAGGCCCCAAATCATGTTGCTTCCAGCTGTTTTTGAAGCTAAGAAACAACTCGCTCTGCCAGGTACTCTTACAGCCTTCCGGGAACACCTCTTACGAAGGCCTGTGAAAAGCAGTTTCTTGGCAGGCCTGATCTGGCTGAGGTAGAACTTCTGCTCTGGGTGTGCTCCATTGCCCTAGAGCTGAAAGGCCCAAAGGGATGCCTTGTTTGCAAAGGGGCAGAGAGGCCCCAAAGCATCTTGCTTCCAGCTCATTGGGAAGCTAAGAGACAACTGTCTCTGCCCAGTGCTCTGACAGAGTACCGGGAACATCTCTTACCAAAGCCTTTGAAACGCAGTTTCTTCGCAGGCCTTATCTGGCTGAGGTAGAACTTCTGCTCTGGGTGTGCTCCATTGGCCTAGAGCTGAAAGGCCCAAAGGTCGGCCTTGTTGGCAAAGGGGCAGGGAGCCCCCAAAGCATCTTGCTTCCAGCTCTTTGGGAAGCTAAGAAACAACTGGCTCTGCCCAGTGCTCTTACAGCCTGAGAGAAAATCTCTTACCAAGGCCTGTGAAACGCACTTTGTTGGTGGCCTGATCTAGCTGAAGTAGAACTTCTGCTCTGGGTGTGCTCCATTGGCCTAGAGCTGCCTGGCCCAAAGGGCCGCCTTGTTTGCAAAGGGGCAGAGAGGCCCCAAAGCATCTTGCTTCCAGCTCTTCGGGAAGCTAAGAAACATCTGGCGTTGCCCAGTGCTCTTACAGCCTACCGGGAACATCTCTTACCAAGGCCTGTGAAACGCAGTTTGTTGGTGGCCTGAACCGGCCGAAGTAGAACTTCTGCTCTGGGTGTGCTCCACTGGCCTGGAGCTACCTGCCCCAAAGGGCTGCCTTGATTCCAAAGTGAGAGAGTGGCACCAAAGCATCTTGCTTCCAGCTCTTCGGGAAGCTAAGAAACATCTGGCGTTGCCCAGTGCTCTTACAGCCTACCGGGAACATCTCTTACCAAGGCCTGTGAAACGCCGTTTCCTGGCAGGCCTGATTTGGCTGAAGTAGAACTTCTGCTCTGGGTGTGCTCCATTGCCCTAGAGCTGCCAGGCCCAAGGTGCTGCCTTGTTTCCAAAGGGGCAGAGAGGCCCCAAAGCCTCTTGCTTCCAGCTCTCTGGGAAGCTAAGAACCAACTCGCTCTGCCCCGTGCTCTTACAGCCTACCGGGAACATGTCTTTGAAAGGCCTGTGAAACGCAGTTTCTTGGCAGGCCTCATCTGGCTGAAGTAGAACTCCGGCTCTGGGTGTGCTCCATTGCCCTAGAGCTGCCAGGCCCCAAGTGCTGCCCTGTTTCCAAGGGGCAGAGAGGCCCAAAGCATCTTGCTTCCCGGTCTTTGCGAAGCTAAGAAACAACTGGCTCTGCCCAGTGCTCTTACACCTACCGGGAACATCTCTTACCAAGGCCTGTCAAACGCTGTTTCTTTGCAGGCCTGATCAGGCTGAAGTAGAACTCCTGCTCTGCGTGTGCTCCATTGGCCTAGAGCTTCCCGACCCAAAAGGCTGCCTTGTTCCCAAACGGGCAGAGGGGTCCCAAGCGTCTTGCTTCCAGCTTTTCAGGAAGGTAAGAAACAACTGGCTCTGCCCAGTGCTCTTACAGCCTACCGGGAACATCTCTTACCAAGGCCTGTGAAACGCAGTTTCTTGGCAGGCCTGATCTGGCTGAAGTAGAACTCCTGCTCTGGGCGTGCTACTTTGGCCTAGAGCTGCCAGGCCCAAAGGGCCGCCTTGTTTCCAAAGGGGCTGAGAGTCCCCAAAGTATCTTGCTTCCAAATCTTTGGGAAGCTAAGAAACAACTGGCTCTGCACAGTGCTCTCACAGCCTACCGGCAACGTGACAGAGAAAGGCCTGTGAGACGCAGTTTCTTGGAAGGCCTGATCTGGCTGAGGTAGAACTTCTGCTCTGGGTGTACTCCATTGGCCTAGGGCTGCCAGGCCCAAAGGGCTGCCTTTATTTCCAAAGTGTGAGAGAGGCCCCAAAGCATCTTGCTTCCTGCTCTCTGGGAAGCTAAAACAACTGGCTCTGCACAGTGCTCTCAAAGCCAACCGGGAACGTCACATACAAAGGCCTGTGAAACGCAGCTTCTTGACAGGCCTTTTCTGGCTGAGGTAGAACTTGTGCTCTGGGTGTGCTACTTTGGCCTAGAGCTGCCAGGCACAAAGGCTGCTTTGTTTCCAAAGGGGGAGAGAGGCCCCAAATCATGTTGCTTCCAGCTGTTTTTGAAGCTAAGAAACAACTCGCTCTGCCAGGTACTCTTACAGCCTTCCGGGAACACCTCTTACGAAGGCCTGTGAAAAGCAGTTTCTTGGCAGGCCTGATCTGGCTGAGGTAGAACTTCTGCTCTGGGTGTGCTCCATTGCCCTAGAGCTGAAAGGCCCAAAGGGATGCCTTGTTTGCAAAGGGGCAGAGAGGCCCCAAAGCATCTTGCTTCCAGCTCATTGGGAAGCTAAGAGACAACTGTCTCTGCCCAGTGCTCTGACAGAGTACCGGGAACATCTCTTACCAAAGCCTTTGAAACGCAGTTTCTTCGCAGGCCTTATCTGGCTGAGGTAGAACTTCTGCTCTGGGTGTGCTCCATTGGCCTAGAGCTGAAAGGCCCAAAGGTCGGCCTTGTTGGCAAAGGGGCAGGGAGCCCCCAAAGCATCTTGCTTCCAGCTCTTTGGGAAGCTAAGAAACAACTGGCTCTGCCCAGTGCTCTTACAGCCTGAGAGAAAATCTCTTACCAAGGCCTGTGAAACGCACTTTGTTGGTGGCCTGATCTAGCTGAAGTAGAACTTCTGCTCTGGGTGTGCTCCATTGGCCTAGAGCTGCCTGGCCCAAAGGGCCGCCTTGTTTGCAAAGGGGCAGAGAGGCCCCAAAGCATCTTGCTTCCAGCTCTTCGGGAAGCTAAGAAACATCTGGCGTTGCCCAGTGCTCTTACAGCCTACCGGGAACATCTCTTACCAAGGCCTGTGAAACGCAGTTTGTTGGTGGCCTGAACCGGCCGAAGTAGAACTTCTGCTCTGGGTGTGCTCCACTGGCCTGGAGCTACCTGCCCCAAAGGGCTGCCTTGATTCCAAAGTGAGAGAGTGGCACCAAAGCATCTTGCTTCCAGCTCTTCGGGAAGCTAAGAAACATCTGGCGTTGCCCAGTGCTCTTACAGCCTACCGGGAACATCTCTTACCAAGGCCTGTGAAACGCCGTTTCCTGGCAGGCCTGATTTGGCTGAAGTAGAACTTCTGCTCTGGGTGTGCTCCATTGCCCTAGAGCTGCCAGGCCCAAGGTGCTGCCTTGTTTCCAAAGGGGCAGAGAGGCCCCAAAGCCTCTTGCTTCCAGCTCTCTGGGAAGCTAAGAACCAACTCGCTCTGCCCCGTGCTCTTACAGCCTACCGGGAACATGTCTTTGAAAGGCCTGTGAAACGCAGTTTCTTGGCAGGCCTCATCTGGCTGAAGTAGAACTCCGGCTCTGGGTGTGCTCCATTGCCCTAGAGCTGCCAGGCCCCAAGTGCTGCCCTGTTTCCAAGGGGCAGAGAGGCCCAAAGCATCTTGCTTCCCGGTCTTTGCGAAGCTAAGAAACAACTGGCTCTGCCCAGTGCTCTTACACCTACCGGGAACATCTCTTACCAAGGCCTGTCAAACGCTGTTTCTTTGCAGGCCTGATCAGGCTGAAGTAGAACTCCTGCTCTGCGTGTGCTCCATTGGCCTAGAGCTTCCCGACCCAAAAGGCTGCCTTGTTCCCAAACGGGCAGAGGGGTCCCAAGCGTCTTGCTTCCAGCTTTTCAGGAAGGTAAGAAACAACTGGCTCTGCCCAGTGCTCTTACAGCCTACCGGGAACATCTCTTACCAAGGCCTGTGAAACGCAGTTTCTTGGCAGGCCTGATCTGGCTGAAGTAGAACTCCTGCTCTGGGCGTGCTACTTTGGCCTAGAGCTGCCAGGCCCAAAGGGCCGCCTTGTTTCCAAAGGGGCTGAGAGTCCCCAAAGTATCTTGCTTCCAAATCTTTGGGAAGCTAAGAAACAACTGGCTCTGCACAGTGCTCTCACAGCCTACCGGCAACGTGACAGAGACAGGCCTGTGAGACGCAGTTTCTTGGAAGGCCTGATCTGGCTGAGGTAGAACTTCTGCTCTGGGTGTACTCCATTGGCCTAGGGCTGCCAGGCCCAAAGGGCTGCCTTTATTTCCAAAGTGTGAGAGAGGCCCCAAAGCATCTTGCTTCCTGCTCTCTGGGAAGCTAAAACAACTGGCTCTGCACAGTGCTCTCAAAGCCAACCGGGAACGTCACATACAAAGGCCTGTGAAACGCAGCTTCTTGACAGGCCTTTTCTGGCTGAGGTAGAACTTGTGCTCTGGGTGTGCTACTTTGGCCTAGAGCTGCCAGGCACAAAGGCTGCTTTGTTTCCAAAGGGGGAGAGAGGCCCCAAATCATGTTGCTTCCAGCTGTTTTTGAAGCTAAGAAACAACTCGCTCTGCCAGGTACTCTTACAGCCTTCCGGGAACACCTCTTACGAAGGCCTGTGAAAAGCAGTTTCTTGGCAGGCCTGATCTGGCTGAGGTAGAACTTCTGCTCTGGGTGTGCTCCATTGCCCTAGAGCTGAAAGGCCCAAAGGGATGCCTTGTTTGCAAAGGGGCAGAGAGGCCCCAAAGCATCTTGCTTCCAGCTCATTGGGAAGCTAAGAGACAACTGTCTCTGCCCAGTGCTCTGACACAGTACCGGGAACATCTCTTACCAAAGCCTTTGAAACGCAGTTTCTTGGCAGGCCTTATCTGGCTGAGGTAGAACTTCTGCTCTGGGTGTGCTCCATTGGCCTAGAGCTGAAAGGCCCAAAGGTCGGCCTTGTTGGCAAAGGGGCAGGGAGCCCCCAAAGCATCTTGCTTCCAGCTCTTCGGGAAGCTAAGAAACAACTGGCTCTGCCCAGTGCTCTTACAGCCTGAGAGAAAATCTCTTACCAAGGCCTGTGAAACGCACTTTGTTGGTGGCCTGATCTAGCTGAAGTAGAACTTCTGCTCTGGGTGTGCTCCATTGGCCTAGAGCTGCCTGGCCCAAAGGGCCGCCTTGTTTGCAAAGGGGCAGAGAGGCCCCAAAGCATCTTGCTTCCAGCTCTTCGGGAAGCTAAGAAACATCTGGCGTTGCCCAGTGCTCTTACAGCCTACCGGGAACATCTCTTACCAAGGCCTGTGAAACGCAGTTTGTTGGTGGCCTGAACCGGCCGAAGTAGAACTTCTGCTCTGGGTGTGCTCCACTGGCCTGGAGCTACCTGCCCCAAAGGGCTGCCTTGATTCCAAAGTGAGAGAGTGGCACCAAAGCATCTTGCTTCCAGCTCTTCGGGAAGCTAAGAAACATCTGGCGTTGCCCAGTGCTCTTACAGCCTACCGGGAACATCTCTTACCAAGGCCTGTGAAACGCCGTTTCCTGGCAGGCCTGATTTGGCTGAAGTAGAACTTCTGCTCTGGGTGTGCTCCATTGCCCTAGAGCTGCCAGGCCCAAGGTGCTGCCTTGTTTCCAAAGGGGCAGAGAGGCCCCAAAGCCTCTTGCTTCCAGCTCTCTGGGAAGCTAAGAACCAACTCGCTCTGCCCCGTGCTCTTACAGCCTACCGGGAACATGTCTTTGAAAGGCCTGTGAAACGCAGTTTCTTGGCAGGCCTCATCTGGCTGAAGTAGAACTCCGGCTCTGGGTGTGCTCCATTGCCCTAGAGCTGCCAGGCCCCAAGTGCTGCCCTGTTTCCAAGGGGCAGAGAGGCCCAAAGCATCTTGCTTCCCGGTCTTTGCGAAGCTAAGAAACAACTGGCTCTGCCCAGTGCTCTTACACCTACCGGGAACATCTCTTACCAAGGCCTGTCAAACGCTGTTTCTTTGCAGGCCTGATCAGGCTGAAGTAGAACTCCTGCTCTGCGTGTGCTCCATTGGCCTAGAGCTTCCCGACCCAAAAGGCTGCCTTGTTCCCAAACGGGCAGAGGGGTCCCAAGCGTCTTGCTTCCAGCTTTTCAGGAAGGTAAGAAACAACTGGCTCTGCCCAGTGCTCTTACAGCCTACCGGGAACATCTCTTACCAAGGCCTGTGAAACGCAGTTTCTTGGCAGGCCTGATCTGGCTGAAGTAGAACTCCTGCTCTGGGCGTGCTACTTTGGCCTAGAGCTGCCAGGCCCAAAGGGCCGCCTTGTTTCCAAAGGGGCTGAGAGTCCCCAAAGTATCTTGCTTCCAAATCTTTGGGAAGCTAAGAAACAACTGGCTCTGCACAGTGCTCTCACAGCCTACCGGCAACGTGACAGAGACAGGCCTGTGAGACGCAGTTTCTTGGAAGGCCTGATCTGGCTGAGGTAGAACTTCTGCTCTGGGTGTACTCCATTGGCCTAGGGCTGCCAGGCCCAAAGGGCTGCCTTTATTTCCAAAGTGTGAGAGAGGCCCCAAAGCATCTTGCTTCCTGCTCTCTGGGAAGCTAAAACAACTGGCTCTGCACAGTGCTCTCAAAGCCAACCGGGAACGTCACATACAAAGGCCTGTGAAACGCAGCTTCTTGACAGGCCTTTTCTGGCTGAGGTAGAACTTGTGCTCTGGGTGTGCTACTTTGGCCTAGAGCTGCCAGGCACAAAGGCTGCTTTGTTTCCAAAGGGGGAGAGAGGCCCCAAATCATGTTGCTTCCAGCTGTTTTTGAAGCTAAGAAACAACTCGCTCTGCCAGGTACTCTTACAGCCTTCCGGGAACACCTCTTACGAAGGCCTGTGAAAAGCAGTTTCTTGGCAGGCCTGATCTGGCTGAGGTAGAACTTCTGCTCTGGGTGTGCTCCATTGCCCTAGAGCTGAAAGGCCCAAAAAGATGCCTTGTTTGCAAAGGGGCAGAGAGGCCCCAAAGCATCTTGCTTCCAGCTCATTGGGAAGCTAAGAGACAACTGTCTCTGCCCAGTGCTCTGACAGAGTACCGGGAACATCTCTTACCAAAGCCTTTGAAACGCAGTTTCTTCGCAGGCCTTATCTGGCTGAGGTAGAACTTCTGCTCTGGGTGTGCTCCATTGGCCTAGAGCTGAAAGGCCCAAAGGTCGGCCTTGTTGGCAAAGGGGCAGGGAGCCCCCAAAGCATCTTGCTTCCAGCTCTTTGGGAAGCTAAGAAACAACTGGCTCTGCCCAGTGCTCTTACAGCCTGAGAGAAAATCTCTTACCAAGGCCTGTGAAACGCACTTTGTTGGTGGCCTGATCTAGCTGAAGTAGAACTTCTGCTCTGGGTGTGCTCCATTGGCCTAGAGCTGCCTGGCCCAAAGGGCCGCCTTGTTTGCAAAGGGGCAGAGAGGCCCCAAAGCATCTTGCTTCCAGCTCTTCGGGAAGCTAAGAAACATCTGGCGTTGCCCAGTGCTCTTACAGCCTACCGGGAACATCTCTTACCAAGGCCTGTGAAACGCAGTTTGTTGGTGGCCTGAACCGGCCGAAGTAGAACTTCTGCTCTGGGTGTGCTCCACTGGCCTGGAGCTACCTGCCCCAAAGGGCTGCCTTGATTCCAAAGTGAGAGAGTGGCACCAAAGCATCTTGCTTCCAGCTCTTCGGGAAGCTAAGAAACATCTGGCGTTGCCCAGTGCTCTTACAGCCTACCGGGAACATCTCTTACCAAGGCCTGTGAAACGCCGTTTCCTGGCAGGCCTGATTTGGCTGAAGTAGAACTTCTGCTCTGGGTGTGCTCCATTGCCCTAGAGCTGCCAGGCCCAAGGTGCTGCCTTGTTTCCAAAGGGGCAGAGAGGCCCCAAAGCCTCTTGCTTCCAGCTCTCTGGGAAGCTAAGAACCAACTCGCTCTGCCCCGTGCTCTTACAGCCTACCGGGAACATGTCTTTGAAAGGCCTGTGAAACGCAGTTTCTTGGCAGGCCTCATCTGGCTGAAGTAGAACTCCGGCTCTGGGTGTGCTCCATTGCCCTAGAGCTGCCAGGCCCCAAGTGCTGCCCTGTTTCCAAGGGGCAGAGAGGCCCAAAGCATCTTGCTTCCCGGTCTTTGCGAAGCTAAGAAACAACTGGCTCTGCCCAGTGCTCTTACACCTACCGGGAACATCTCTTACCAAGGCCTGTCAAACGCTGTTTCTTTGCAGGCCTGATCAGGCTGAAGTAGAACTCCTGCTCTGCGTGTGCTCCATTGGCCTAGAGCTTCCCGACCCAAAAGGCTGCCTTGTTCCCAAACGGGCAGAGGGGTCCCAAGCGTCTTGCTTCCAGCTTTTCAGGAAGGTAAGAAACAACTGGCTCTGCCCAGTGCTCTTACAGCCTACCGGGAACATCTCTTACCAAGGCCTGTGAAACGCAGTTTCTTGGCAGGCCTGATCTGGCTGAAGTAGAACTCCTGCTCTGGGCGTGCTACTTTGGCCTAGAGCTGCCAGGCCCAAAGGGCCGCCTTGTTTCCAAAGGGGCTGAGAGTCCCCAAAGTATCTTGCTTCCAAATCTTTGGGAAGCTAAGAAACAACTGGCTCTGCACAGTGCTCTCACAGCCTACCGGCAACGTGACAGAGAAAGGCCTGTGAGACGCAGTTTCTTGGAAGGCCTGATCTGGCTGAGGTAGAACTTCTGCTCTGGGTGTACTCCATTGGCCTAGGGCTGCCAGGCCCAAAGGGCTGCCTTTATTTCCAAAGTGTGAGAGAGGCCCCAAAGCATCTTGCTTCCTGCTCTCTGGGAAGCTAAAACAACTGGCTCTGCACAGTGCTCTCAAAGCCAACCGGGAACGTCACATACAAAGGCCTGTGAAACGCAGCTTCTTGACAGGCCTTTTCTGGCTGAGGTAGAACTTGTGCTCTGGGTGTGCTACTTTGGCCTAGAGCTGCCAGGCACAAAGGCTGCTTTGTTTCCAAAGGGGGAGAGAGGCCCCAAATCATGTTGCTTCCAGCTGTTTTTGAAGCTAAGAAACAACTCGCTCTGCCAGGTACTCTTACAGCCTTCCGGGAACACCTCTTACGAAGGCCTGTGAAAAGCAGTTTCTTGGCAGGCCTGATCTGGCTGAGGTAGAACTTCTGCTCTGGGTGTGCTCCATTGCCCTAGAGCTGAAAGGCCCAAAGGGATGCCTTGTTTGCAAAGGGGCAGAGAGGCCCCAAAGCATCTTGCTTCCAGCTCATTGGGAAGCTAAGAGACAACTGTCTCTGCCCAGTGCTCTGACAGAGTACCGGGAACATCTCTTACCAAAGCCTTTGAAACGCAGTTTCTTCGCAGGCCTTATCTGGCTGAGGTAGAACTTCTGCTCTGGGTGTGCTCCATTGGCCTAGAGCTGAAAGGCCCAAAGGTCGGCCTTGTTGGCAAAGGGGCAGGGAGCCCCCAAAGCATCTTGCTTCCAGCTCTTCGGGAAGCTAAGAAACAACTGGCTCTGCCCAGTGCTCTTACAGCCTGAGAGAAAATCTCTTACCAAGGCCTGTGAAACGCACTTTGTTGGTGGCCTGATCTAGCTGAAGTAGAACTTCTGCTCTGGGTGTGCTCCATTGGCCTAGAGCTGCCTGGCCCAAAGGGCCGCCTTGTTTGCAAAGGGGCAGAGAGGCCCCAAAGCATCTTGCTTCCAGCTCTTCGGGAAGCTAAGAAACATCTGGCGTTGCCCAGTGCTCTTACAGCCTACCGGGAACATCTCTTACCAAGGCCTGTGAAACGCAGTTTGTTGGTGGCCTGAACCGGCCGAAGTAGAACTTCTGCTCTGGGTGTGCTCCACTGGCCTGGAGCTACCTGCCCCAAAGGGCTGCCTTGATTCCAAAGTGAGAGAGTGGCACCAAAGCATCTTGCTTCCAGCTCTTCGGGAAGCTAAGAAACATCTGGCGTTGCCCAGTGCTCTTACAGCCTACCGGGAACATCTCTTACCAAGGCCTGTGAAACGCCGTTTCCTGGCAGGCCTGATTTGGCTGAAGTAGAACTTCTGCTCTGGGTGTGCTCCATTGCCCTAGAGCTGCCAGGCCCAAGGTGCTGCCTTGTTTCCAAAGGGGCAGAGAGGCCCCAAAGCCTCTTGCTTCCAGCTCTCTGGCAAGCTAAGAACCAACTCGCTCTGCCCCGTGCTCTTACAGCCTACCGGGAACATGTCTTTGAAAGGCCTGTGAAACGCAGTTTCTTGGCAGGCCTCATCTGGCTGAAGTAGAACTCCGGCTCTGGGTGTGCTCCATTGCCCTAGAGCTGCCAGGCCCCAAGTGCTGCCCTGTTTCCAAGGGGCAGAGAGGCCCAAAGCATCTTGCTTCCCGGTCTTTGCGAAGCTAAGAAACAACTGGCTCTGCCCAGTGCTCTTACACCTACCGGGAACATCTCTTACCAAGGCCTGTCAAACGCTGTTTCTTTGCAGGCCTGATCAGGCTGAAGTAGAACTCCTGCTCTGCGTGTGCTCCATTGGCCTAGAGCTTCCCGACCCAAAAGGCTGCCTTGTTCCCAAACGGGCAGAGGGGTCCCAAGCGTCTTGCTTCCAGCTTTTCAGGAAGGTAAGAAACAACTGGCTCTGCCCAGTGCTCTTACAGCCTACCGGGAACATCTCTTACCAAGGCCTGTGAAACGCAGTTTCTTGGCAGGCCTGATCTGGCTGAAGTAGAACTCCTGCTCTGGGCGTGCTACTTTGGCCTAGAGCTGCCAGGCCCAAAGGGCCGCCTTGTTTCCAAAGGGGCTGAGAGTCCCCAAAGTATCTTGCTTCCAAATCTTTGGGAAGCTAAGAAACAACTGGCTCTGCACAGTGCTCTCACAGCCTACCGGCAACGTGACAGAGACAGGCCTGTGAGACGCAGTTTCTTGGAAGGCCTGATCTGGCTGAGGTAGAACTTCTGCTCTGGGTGTACTCCATTGGCCTAGGGCTGCCAGGCCCAAAGGGCTGCCTTTATTTCCAAAGTGTGAGAGAGGCCCCAAAGCATCTTGCTTCCTGCTCTCTGGGAAGCTAAAACAACTGGCTCTGCACAGTGCTCTCAAAGCCAACCGGGAACGTCACATACAAAGGCCTGTGAAACGCAGCTTCTTGACAGGCCTTTTCTGGCTGAGGTAGAACTTGTGCTCTGGGTGTGCTACTTTGGCCTAGAGCTGCCAGGCACAAAGGCTGCTTTGTTTCCAAAGGGGGAGAGAGGCCCCAAATCATGTTGCTTCCAGCTGTTTTTGAAGCTAAGAAACAACTCGCTCTGCCAGGTACTCTTACAGCCTTCCGGGAACACCTCTTACGAAGGCCTGTGAAAAGCAGTTTCTTGGCAGGCCTGATCTGGCTGAGGTAGAACTTCTGCTCTGGGTGTGCTCCATTGCCCTAGAGCTGAAAGGCCCAAAGGGATGCCTTGTTTGCAAAGGGGCAGAGAGGCCCCAAAGCATCTTGCTTCCAGCTCATTGGGAAGCTAAGAGACAACTGTCTCTGCCCAGTGCTCTGACACAGTACCGGGAACATCTCTTACCAAAGCCTTTGAAACGCAGTTTCTTCGCAGGCCTTATCTGGCTGAGGTAGAACTTCTGCTCTGGGTGTGCTCCATTGGCCTAGAGCTGAAAGGCCCAAAGGTCGGCCTTGTTGGCAAAGGGGCAGGGAGCCCCCAAAGCATCTTGCTTCCAGCTCTTTGGGAAGCTAAGAAACAACTGGCTCTGCCCAGTGCTCTTACAGCCTGAGAGAAAATCTCTTACCAAGGCCTGTGAAACGCACTTTGTTGGTGGCCTGATCTAGCTGAAGTAGAACTTCTGCTCTGGGTGTGCTCCATTGGCCTAGAGCTGCCTGGCCCAAAGGGCCGCCTTGTTTGCAAAGGGGCAGAGAGGCCCCAAAGCATCTTGCTTCCAGCTCTTCGGGAAGCTAAGAAACATCTGGCGTTGCCCAGTGCTCTTACAGCCTACCGGGAACATCTCTTACCAAGGCCTGTGAAACGCAGTTTGTTGGTGGCCTGAACCGGCCGAAGTAGAACTTCTGCTCTGGGTGTGCTCCACTGGCCTGGAGCTACCTGCCCCAAAGGGCTGCCTTGATTCCAAAGTGAGAGAGTGGCACCAAAGCATCTTGCTTCCAGCTCTTCGGGAAGCTAAGAAACATCTGGCGTTGCCCAGTGCTCTTACAGCCTACCGGGAACATCTCTTACCAAGGCCTGTGAAACGCCGTTTCCTGGCAGGCCTGATTTGGCTGAAGTAGAACTTCTGCTCTGGGTGTGCTCCATTGCCCTAGAGCTGCCAGGCCCAAGGTGCTGCCTTGTTTCCAAAGGGGCAGAGAGGCCCCAAAGCCTCTTGCTTCCAGCTCTCTGGCAAGCTAAGAACCAACTCGCTCTGCCCCGTGCTCTTACAGCCTACCGGGAACATGTCTTTGAAAGGCCTGTGAAACGCAGTTTCTTGGCAGGCCTCATCTGGCTGAAGTAGAACTCCGGCTCTGGGTGTGCTCCATTGCCCTAGAGCTGCCAGGCCCCAAGTGCTGCCCTGTTTCCAAGGGGCAGAGAGGCCCAAAGCATCTTGCTTCCCGGTCTTTGCGAAGCTAAGAAACAACTGGCTCTGCCCAGTGCTCTTACACCTACCGGGAACATCTCTTACCAAGGCCTGTCAAACGCTGTTTCTTTGCAGGCCTGATCAGGCTGAAGTAGAACTCCTGCTCTGCGTGTGCTCCATTGGCCTAGAGCTTCCCGACCCAAAAGGCTGCCTTGTTCCCAAACGGGCAGAGGGGTCCCAAGCGTCTTGCTTCCAGCTTTTCAGGAAGGTAAGAAACAACTGGCTCTGCCCAGTGCTCTTACAGCCTACCGGGAACATCTCTTACCAAGGCCTGTGAAACGCAGTTTCTTGGCAGGCCTGATCTGGCTGAAGTAGAACTCCTGCTCTGGGCGTGCTACTTTGGCCTAGAGCTGCCAGGCCCAAAGGGCCGCCTTGTTTCCAAAGGGGCTGAGAGTCCCCAAAGTATCTTGCTTCCAAATCTTTGGGAAGCTAAGAAACAACTGGCTCTGCACAGTGCTCTCACAGCCTACCGGCAACGTGACAGAGACAGGCCTGTGAGACGCAGTTTCTTGGAAGGCCTGATCTGGCTGAGGTAGAACTTCTGCTCTGGGTGTACTCCATTGGCCTAGGGCTGCCAGGCCCAAAGGGCTGCCTTTATTTCCAAAGTGTGAGAGAGGCCCCAAAGCATCTTGCTTCCTGCTCTCTGGGAAGCTAAAACAACTGGCTCTGCACAGTGCTCTCAAAGCCAACCGGGAACGTCACATACAAAGGCCTGTGAAACGCAGCTTCTTGACAGGCCTTTTCTGGCTGAGGTAGAACTTGTGCTCTGGGTGTGCTACTTTGGCCTAGAGCTGCCAGGCACAAAGGCTGCTTTGTTTCCAAAGGGGGAGAGAGGCCCCAAATCATGTTGCTTCCAGCTGTTTTTGAAGCTAAGAAACAACTCGCTCTGCCAGGTACTCTTACAGCCTTCCGGGAACACCTCTTACGAAGGCCTGTGAAAAGCAGTTTCTTGGCAGGCCTGATCTGGCTGAGGTAGAACTTCTGCTCTGGGTGTGCTCCATTGCCCTAGAGCTGAAAGGCCCAAAGGGATGCCTTGTTTGCAAAGGGGCAGAGAGGCCCCAAAGCATCTTGCTTCCAGCTCATTGGGAAGCTAAGAGACAACTGTCTCTGCCCAGTGCTCTGACAGAGTACCGGGAACATCTCTTACCAAAGCCTTTGAAACGCAGTTTCTTCGCAGGCCTTATCTGGCTGAGGTAGAACTTCTGCTCTGGGTGTGCTCCATTGGCCTAGAGCTGAAAGGCCCAAAGGTCGGCCTTGTTGGCAAAGGGGCAGGGAGCCCCCAAAGCATCTTGCTTCCAGCTCTTCGGGAAGCTAAGAAACAACTGGCTCTGCCCAGTGCTCTTACAGCCTGAGAGAAAATCTCTTACCAAGGCCTGTGAAACGCACTTTGTTGGTGGCCTGATCTAGCTGAAGTAGAACTTCTGCTCTGGGTGTGCTCCATTGGCCTAGAGCTGCCTGGCCCAAAGGGCCGCCTTGTTTGCAAAGGGGCAGAGAGGCCCCAAAGCATCTTGCTTCCAGCTCTTCGGGAAGCTAAGAAACATCTGGCGTTGCCCAGTGCTCTTACAGCCTACCGGGAACATCTCTTACCAAGGCCTGTGAAACGCAGTTTGTTGGTGGCCTGAACCGGCCGAAGTAGAACTTCTGCTCTGGGTGTGCTCCACTGGCCTGGAGCTACCTGCCCCAAAGGGCTGCCTTGATTCCAAAGTGAGAGAGTGGCACCAAAGCATCTTGCTTCCAGCTCTTCGGGAAGCTAAGAAACATCTGGCGTTGCCCAGTGCTCTTACAGCCTACCGGGAACATCTCTTACCAAGGCCTGTGAAACGCCGTTTCCTGGCAGGCCTGATTTGGCTGAAGTAGAACTTCTGCTCTGGGTGTGCTCCATTGCCCTAGAGCTGCCAGGCCCAAGGTGCTGCCTTGTTTCCAAAGGGGCAGAGAGGCCCCAAAGCCTCTTGCTTCCAGCTCTCTGGGAAGCTAAGAACCAACTCGCTCTGCCCCGTGCTCTTACAGCCTACCGGGAACATGTCTTTGAAAGGCCTGTGAAACGCAGTTTCTTGGCAGGCCTCATCTGGCTGAAGTAGAACTCCGGCTCTGGGTGTGCTCCATTGCCCTAGAGCTGCCAGGCCCCAAGTGCTGCCCTGTTTCCAAGGGGCAGAGAGGCCCAAAGCATCTTGCTTCCCGGTCTTTGCGAAGCTAAGAAACAACTGGCTCTGCCCAGTGCTCTTACACCTACCGGGAACATCTCTTACCAAGGCCTGTCAAACGCTGTTTCTTTGCAGGCCTGATCAGGCTGAAGTAGAACTCCTGCTCTGCGTGTGCTCCATTGGCCTAGAGCTTCCCGACCCAAAAGGCTGCCTTGTTCCCAAACGGGCAGAGGGGTCCCAAGCGTCTTGCTTCCAGCTTTTCAGGAAGGTAAGAAACAACTGGCTCTGCCCAGTGCTCTTACAGCCTACCGGGAACATCTCTTACCAAGGCCTGTGAAACGCAGTTTCTTGGCAGGCCTGATCTGGCTGAAGTAGAACTCCTGCTCTGGGCGTGCTACTTTGGCCTAGAGCTGCCAGGCCCAAAGGGCCGCCTTGTTTCCAAAGGGGCTGAGAGTCCCCAAAGTATCTTGCTTCCAAATCTTTGGGAAGCTAAGAAACAACTGGCTCTGCACAGTGCTCTCACAGCCTACCGGCAACGTGACAGAGAAAGGCCTGTGAGACGCAGTTTCTTGGAAGGCCTGATCTGGCTGAGGTAGAACTTCTGCTCTGGGTGTACTCCATTGGCCTAGGGCTGCCAGGCCCAAAGGGCTGCCTTTATTTCCAAAGTGTGAGAGAGGCCCCAAAGCATCTTGCTTCCTGCTCTCTGGGAAGCTAAAACAACTGGCTCTGCACAGTGCTCTCAAAGCCAACCGGGAACGTCACATACAAAGGCCTGTGAAACGCAGCTTCTTGACAGGCCTTTTCTGGCTGAGGTAGAACTTGTGCTCTGGGTGTGCTACTTTGGCCTAGAGCTGCCAGGCACAAAGGCTGCTTTGTTTCCAAAGGGGGAGAGAGGCCCCAAATCATGTTGCTTCCAGCTGTTTTTGAAGCTAAGAAACAACTCGCTCTGCCAGGTACTCTTACAGCCTTCCGGGAACACCTCTTACGAAGGCCTGTGAAAAGCAGTTTCTTGGCAGGCCTGATCTGGCTGAGGTAGAACTTCTGCTCTGGGTGTGCTCCATTGCCCTAGAGCTGAAAGGCCCAAAGGGATGCCTTGTTTGCAAAGGGGCAGAGAGGCCCCAAAGCATCTTGCTTCCAGCTCATTGGGAAGCTAAGAGACAACTGTCTCTGCCCAGTGCTCTGACAGAGTACCGGGAACATCTCTTACCAAAGCCTTTGAAACGCAGTTTCTTCGCAGGCCTTATCTGGCTGAGGTAGAACTTCTGCTCTGGGTGTGCTCCATTGGCCTAGAGCTGAAAGGCCCAAAGGTCGGCCTTGTTGGCAAAGGGGCAGGGAGCCCCCAAAGCATCTTGCTTCCAGCTCTTCGGGAAGCTAAGAAACAACTGGCTCTGCCCAGTGCTCTTACAGACTGAGAGAAAATCTCTTACCAAGGCCTGTGAAACGCACTTTGTTGGTGGCCTGATCTAGCTGAAGTAGAACTTCTGCTCTGGGTGTGCTCCATTGGCCTAGAGCTGCCTGGCCCAAAGGGCCGCCTTGTTTGCAAAGGGGCAGAGAGGCCCCAAAGCATCTTGCTTCCAGCTCTTCGGGAAGCTAAGAAACATCTGGCGTTGCCCAGTGCTCTTACAGCCTACCGGGAACATCTCTTACCAAGGCCTGTGAAACGCAGTTTGTTGGTGGCCTGAACCGGCCGAAGTAGAACTTCTGCTCTGGGTGTGCTCCACTGGCCTGGAGCTACCTGCCCCAAAGGGCTGCCTTGATTCCAAAGTGAGAGAGTGGCACCAAAGCATCTTGCTTCCAGCTCTTCGGGAAGCTAAGAAACATCTGGCGTTGCCCAGTGCTCTTACAGCCTACCGGGAACATCTCTTACCAAGGCCTGTGAAACGCCGTTTCCTGGCAGGCCTGATTTGGCTGAAGTAGAACTTCTGCTCTGGGTGTGCTCCATTGCCCTAGAGCTGCCAGGCCCAAGGTGCTGCCTTGTTTCCAAAGGGGCAGAGAGGCCCCAAAGCCTCTTGCTTCCAGCTCTCTGGGAAGCTAAGAACCAACTCGCTCTGCCCCGTGCTCTTACAGCCTACCGGGAACATGTCTTTGAAAGGCCTGTGAAACGCAGTTTCTTGGCAGGCCTCATCTGGCTGAAGTAGAACTCCGGCTCTGGGTGTGCTCCATTGCCCTAGAGCTGCCAGGCCCCAAGTGCTGCCCTGTTTCCAAGGGGCAGAGAGGCCCAAAGCATCTTGCTTCCCGGTCTTTGCGAAGCTAAGAAACAACTGGCTCTGCCCAGTGCTCTTACACCTACCGGGAACATCTCTTACCAAGGCCTGTCAAACGCTGTTTCTTTGCAGGCCTGATCAGGCTGAAGTAGAACTCCTGCTCTGCGTGTGCTCCATTGGCCTAGAGCTTCCCGACCCAAAAGGCTGCCTTGTTCCCAAACGGGCAGAGGGGTCCCAAGCGTCTTGCTTCCAGCTTTTCAGGAAGGTAAGAAACAACTGGCTCTGCCCAGTGCTCTTACAGCCTACCGGGAACATCTCTTACCAAGGCCTGTGAAACGCAGTTTCTTGGCAGGCCTGATCTGGCTGAAGTAGAACTCCTGCTCTGGGCGTGCTACTTTGGCCTAGAGCTGCCAGGCCCAAAGGGCCGCCTTGTTTCCAAAGGGGCTGAGAGTCCCCAAAGTATCTTGCTTCCAAATCTTTGGGAAGCTAAGAAACAACTGGCTCTGCACAGTGCTCTCACAGCCTACCGGCAACGTGACAGAGAAAGGCCTGTGAGACGCAGTTTCTTGGAAGGCCTGATCTGGCTGAGGTAGAACTTCTGCTCTGGGTGTACTCCATTGGCCTAGGGCTGCCAGGCCCAAAGGGCTGCCTTTATTTCCAAAGTGTGAGAGAGGCCCCAAAGCATCTTGCTTCCTGCTCTCTGGGAAGCTAAAACAACTGGCTCTGCACAGTGCTCTCAAAGCCAACCGGGAACGTCACATACAAAGGCCTGTGAAACGCAGCTTCTTGACAGGCCTTTTCTGGCTGAGGTAGAACTTGTGCTCTGGGTGTGCTACTTTGGCCTAGAGCTGCCAGGCACAAAGGCTGCTTTGTTTCCAAAGGGGGAGAGAGGCCCCAAATCATGTTGCTTCCAGCTGTTTTTGAAGCTAAGAAACAACTCGCTCTGCCAGGTACTCTTACAGCCTTCCGGGAACACCTCTTACGAAGGCCTGTGAAAAGCAGTTTCTTGGCAGGCCTGATCTGGCTGAGGTAGAACTTCTGCTCTGGGTGTGCTCCATTGCCCTAGAGCTGAAAGGCCCAAAGGGATGCCTTGTTTGCAAAGGGGCAGAGAGGCCCCAAAGCATCTTGCTTCCAGCTCATTGGGAAGCTAAGAGACAACTGTCTCTGCCCAGTGCTCTGACAGAGTACCGGGAACATCTCTTACCAAAGCCTTTGAAACGCAGTTTCTTCGCAGGCCTTATCTGGCTGAGGTAGAACTTCTGCTCTGGGTGTGCTCCATTGGCCTAGAGCTGAAAGGCCCAAAGGTCGGCCTTGTTGGCAAAGGGGCAGGGAGCCCCCAAAGCATCTTGCTTCCAGCTCTTCGGGAAGCTAAGAAACAACTGGCTCTGCCCAGTGCTCTTACAGCCTGAGAGAAAATCTCTTACCAAGGCCTGTGAAACGCACTTTGTTGGTGGCCTGATCTAGCTGAAGTAGAACTTCTGCTCTGGGTGTGCTCCATTGGCCTAGAGCTGCCTGGCCCAAAGGGCCGCCTTGTTTGCAAAGGGGCAGAGAGGCCCCAAAGCATCTTGCTTCCAGCTCTTCGGGAAGCTAAGAAACATCTGGCGTTGCCCAGTGCTCTTACAGCCTACCGGGAACATCTCTTACCAAGGCCTGTGAAACGCAGTTTGTTGGTGGCCTGAACCGGCCGAAGTAGAACTTCTGCTCTGGGTGTGCTCCACTGGCCTGGAGCTACCTGCCCCAAAGGGCTGCCTTGATTCCAAAGTGAGAGAGTGGCACCAAAGCATCTTGCTTCCAGCTCTTCGGGAAGCTAAGAAACATCTGGCGTTGCCCAGTGCTCTTACAGCCTACCGGGAACATCTCTTACCAAGGCCTGTGAAACGCCGTTTCCTGGCAGGCCTGATTTGGCTGAAGTAGAACTTCTGCTCTGGGTGTGCTCCATTGCCCTAGAGCTGCCAGGCCCAAGGTGCTGCCTTGTTTCCAAAGGGGCAGAGAGGCCCCAAAGCCTCTTGCTTCCAGCTCTCTGGCAAGCTAAGAACCAACTCGCTCTGCCCCGTGCTCTTACAGCCTACCGGGAACATGTCTTTGAAAGGCCTGTGAAACGCAGTTTCTTGGCAGGCCTCATCTGGCTGAAGTAGAACTCCGGCTCTGGGTGTGCTCCATTGCCCTAGAGCTGCCAGGCCCCAAGTGCTGCCCTGTTTCCAAGGGGCAGAGAGGCCCAAAGCATCTTGCTTCCCGGTCTTTGCGAAGCTAAGAAACAACTGGCTCTGCCCAGTGCTCTTACACCTACCGGGAACATCTCTTACCAAGGCCTGTCAAACGCTGTTTCTTTGCAGGCCTGATCAGGCTGAAGTAGAACTCCTGCTCTGCGTGTGCTCCATTGGCCTAGAGCTTCCCGACCCAAAAGGCTGCCTTGTTCCCAAACGGGCAGAGGGGTCCCAAGCGTCTTGCTTCCAGCTTTTCAGGAAGGTAAGAAACAACTGGCTCTGCCCAGTGCTCTTACAGCCTACCGGGAACATCTCTTACCAAGGCCTGTGAAACGCAGTTTCTTGGCAGGCCTGATCTGGCTGAAGTAGAACTCCTGCTCTGGGCGTGCTACTTTGGCCTAGAGCTGCCAGGCCCAAAGGGCCGCCTTGTTTCCAAAGGGGCTGAGAGTCCCCAAAGTATCTTGCTTCCAAATCTTTGGGAAGCTAAGAAACAACTGGCTCTGCACAGTGCTCTCACAGCCTACCGGCAACGTGACAGAGAAAGGCCTGTGAGACGCAGTTTCTTGGAAGGCCTGATCTGGCTGAGGTAGAACTTCTGCTCTGGGTGTACTCCATTGGCCTAGGGCTGCCAGGCCCAAAGGGCTGCCTTTATTTCCAAAGTGTGAGAGAGGCCCCAAAGCATCTTGCTTCCTGCTCTCTGGGAAGCTAAAACAACTGGCTCTGCACAGTGCTCTCAAAGCCAACCGGGAACGTCACATACAAAGGCCTGTGAAACGCAGCTTCTTGACAGGCCTTTTCTGGCTGAGGTAGAACTTGTGCTCTGGGTGTGCTACTTTGGCCTAGAGCTGCCAGGCACAAAGGCTGCTTTGTTTCCAAAGGGGGAGAGAGGCCCCAAATCATGTTGCTTCCAGCTGTTTTTGAAGCTAAGAAACAACTCGCTCTGCCAGGTACTCTTACAGCCTTCCGGGAACACCTCTTACGAAGGCCTGTGAAAAGCAGTTTCTTGGCAGGCCTGATCTGGCTGAGGTAGAACTTCTGCTCTGGGTGTGCTCCATTGCCCTAGAGCTGAAAGGCCCAAAGGGATGCCTTGTTTGCAAAGGGGCAGAGAGGCCCCAAAGCATCTTGCTTCCAGCTCATTGGGAAGCTAAGAGACAACTGTCTCTGCCCAGTGCTCTGACAGAGTACCGGGAACATCTCTTACCAAAGCCTTTGAAACGCAGTTTCTTCGCAGGCCTTATCTGGCTGAGGTAGAACTTCTGCTCTGGGTGTGCTCCATTGGCCTAGAGCTGAAAGGCCCAAAGGTCGGCCTTGTTGGCAAAGGGGCAGGGAGCCCCCAAAGCATCTTGCTTCCAGCTCTTCGGGAAGCTAAGAAACAACTGGCTCTGCCCAGTGCTCTTACAGCCTGAGAGAAAATCTCTTACCAAGGCCTGTGAAACGCACTTTGTTGGTGGCCTGATCTAGCTGAAGTAGAACTTCTGCTCTGGGTGTGCTCCATTGGCCTAGAGCTGCCTGGCCCAAAGGGCCGCCTTGTTTGCAAAGGGGCAGAGAGGCCCCAAAGCATCTTGCTTCCAGCTCTTCGGGAAGCTAAGAAACATCTGGCGTTGCCCAGTGCTCTTACAGCCTACCGGGAACATCTCTTACCAAGGCCTGTGAAACGCAGTTTGTTGGTGGCCTGAACCGGCCGAAGTAGAACTTCTGCTCTGGGTGTGCTCCACTGGCCTGGAGCTACCTGCCCCAAAGGGCTGCCTTGATTCCAAAGTGAGAGAGTGGCACCAAAGCATCTTGCTTCCAGCTCTTCGGGAAGCTAAGAAACATCTGGCGTTGCCCAGTGCTCTTACAGCCTACCGGGAACATCTCTTACCAAGGCCTGTGAAACGCCGTTTCCTGGCAGGCCTGATTTGGCTGAAGTAGAACTTCTGCTCTGGGTGTGCTCCATTGCCCTAGAGCTGCCAGGCCCAAGGTGCTGCCTTGTTTCCAAAGGGGCAGAGAGGCCCCAAAGCCTCTTGCTTCCAGCTCTCTGGCAAGCTAAGAACCAACTCGCTCTGCCCCGTGCTCTTACAGCCTACCGGGAACATGTCTTTGAAAGGCCTGTGAAACGCAGTTTCTTGGCAGGCCTCATCTGGCTGAAGTAGAACTCCGGCTCTGGGTGTGCTCCATTGCCCTAGAGCTGCCAGGCCCCAAGTGCTGCCCTGTTTCCAAGGGGCAGAGAGGCCCAAAGCATCTTGCTTCCCGGTCTTTGCGAAGCTAAGAAACAACTGGCTCTGCCCAGTGCTCTTACACCTACCGGGAACATCTCTTACCAAGGCCTGTCAAACGCTGTTTCTTTGCAGGCCTGATCAGGCTGAAGTAGAACTCCTGCTCTGCGTGTGCTCCATTGGCCTAGAGCTTCCCGACCCAAAAGGCTGCCTTGTTCCCAAACGGGCAGAGGGGTCCCAAGCGTCTTGCTTCCAGCTTTTCAGGAAGGTAAGAAACAACTGGCTCTGCCCAGTGCTCTTACAGCCTACCGGGAACATCTCTTACCAAGGCCTGTGAAACGCAGTTTCTTGGCAGGCCTGATCTGGCTGAAGTAGAACTCCTGCTCTGGGCGTGCTACTTTGGCCTAGAGCTGCCAGGCCCAAAGGGCCGCCTTGTTTCCAAAGGGGCTGAGAGTCCCCAAAGTATCTTGCTTCCAAATCTTTGGGAAGCTAAGAAACAACTGGCTCTGCACAGTGCTCTCACAGCCTACCGGCAACGTGACAGAGACAGGCCTGTGAGACGCAGTTTCTTGGAAGGCCTGATCTGGCTGAGGTAGAACTTCTGCTCTGGGTGTACTCCATTGGCCTAGGGCTGCCAGGCCCAAAGGGCTGCCTTTATTTCCAAAGTGTGAGAGAGGCCCCAAAGCATCTTGCTTCCTGCTCTCTGGGAAGCTAAAACAACTGGCTCTGCACAGTGCTCTCAAAGCCAACCGGGAACGTCACATACAAAGGCCTGTGAAACGCAGCTTCTTGACAGGCCTTTTCTGGCTGAGGTAGAACTTGTGCTCTGGGTGTGCTACTTTGGCCTAGAGCTGCCAGGCACAAAGGCTGCTTTGTTTCCAAAGGGGGAGAGAGGCCCCAAATCATGTTGCTTCCAGCTGTTTTTGAAGCTAAGAAACAACTCGCTCTGCCAGGTACTCTTACAGCCTTCCGGGAACACCTCTTACGAAGGCCTGTGAAAAGCAGTTTCTTGGCAGGCCTGATCTGGCTGAGGTAGAACTTCTGCTCTGGGTGTGCTCCATTGCCCTAGAGCTGAAAGGCCCAAAGGGATGCCTTGTTTGCAAAGGGGCAGAGAGGCCCCAAAGCATCTTGCTTCCAGCTCATTGGGAAGCTAAGAGACAACTGTCTCTGCCCAGTGCTCTGACAGAGTACCGGGAACATCTCTTACCAAAGCCTTTGAAACGCAGTTTCTTGGCAGGCCTTATCTGGCTGAGGTAGAACTTCTGCTCTGGGTGTGCTCCATTGGCCTAGAGCTGAAAGGCCCAAAGGTCGGCCTTGTTGGCAAAGGGGCAGGGAGCCCCCAAAGCATCTTGCTTCCAGCTCTTCGGGAAGCTAAGAAACAACTGGCTCTGCCCAGTGCTCTTACAGCCTGAGAGAAAATCTCTTACCAAGGCCTGTGAAACGCACTTTGTTGGTGGCCTGATCTAGCTGAAGTAGAACTTCTGCTCTGGGTGTGCTTCATTGGCCTAGAGCTGCCTGGCCCAAAGGGCCGCCTTGTTTGCAAAGGGGCAGAGAGGCCCCAAAGCATCTTGCTTCCAGCTCTTCGGGAAGCTAAGAAACATCTGGCGTTGCCCAGTGCTCTTACAGCCTACCGGGAACATCTCTTACCAAGGCCTGTGAAACGCAGTTTGTTGGTGGCCTGAACCGGCCGAAGTAGAACTTCTGCTCTGGGTGTGCTCCACTGGCCTGGAGCTACCTGCCCCAAAGGGCTGCCTTGATTCCAAAGTGAGAGAGTGGCACCAAAGCATCTTGCTTCCAGCTCTTCGGGAAGCTAAGAAACATCTGGCGTTGCCCAGTGCTCTTACAGCCTACCGGGAACATCTCTTACCAAGGCCTGTGAAACGCCGTTTCCTGGCAGGCCTGATTTGGCTGAAGTAGAACTTCTGCTCTGGGTGTGCTCCATTGCCCTAGAGCTGCCAGGCCCAAGGTGCTGCCTTGTTTCCAAAGGGGCAGAGAGGCCCCAAAGCCTCTTGCTTCCAGCTCTCTGGCAAGCTAAGAACCAACTCGCTCTGCCCCGTGCTCTTACAGCCTACCGGGAACATGTCTTTGAAAGGCCTGTGAAACGCAGTTTCTTGGCAGGCCTCATCTGGCTGAAGTAGAACTCCGGCTCTGGGTGTGCTCCATTGCCCTAGAGCTGCCAGGCCCCAAGTGCTGCCCTGTTTCCAAGGGGCAGAGAGGCCCAAAGCATCTTGCTTCCCGGTCTTTGCGAAGCTAAGAAACAACTGGCTCTGCCCAGTGCTCTTACACCTACCGGGAACATCTCTTACCAAGGCCTGTCAAACGCTGTTTCTTTGCAGGCCTGATCAGGCTGAAGTAGAACTCCTGCTCTGCGTGTGCTCCATTGGCCTAGAGCTTCCCGACCCAAAAGGCTGCCTTGTTCCCAAACGGGCAGAGGGGTCCCAAGCGTCTTGCTTCCAGCTTTTCAGGAAGGTAAGAAACAACTGGCTCTGCCCAGTGCTCTTACAGCCTACCGGGAACATCTCTTACCAAGGCCTGTGAAACGCAGTTTCTTGGCAGGCCTGATCTGGCTGAAGTAGAACTCCTGCTCTGGGCGTGCTACTTTGGCCTAGAGCTGCCAGGCCCAAAGGGCCGCCTTGTTTCCAAAGGGGCTGAGAGTCCCCAAAGTATCTTGCTTCCAAATCTTTGGGAAGCTAAGAAACAACTGGCTCTGCACAGTGCTCTCACAGCCTACCGGCAACGTGACAGAGACAGGCCTGTGAGACGCAGTTTCTTGGAAGGCCTGATCTGGCTGAGGTAGAACTTCTGCTCTGGGTGTACTCCATTGGCCTAGGGCTGCCAGGCCCAAAGGGCTGCCTTTATTTCCAAAGTGTGAGAGAGGCCCCAAAGCATCTTGCTTCCTGCTCTCTGGGAAGCTAAAACAACTGGCTCTGCACAGTGCTCTCAAAGCCAACCGGGAACGTCACATACAAAGGCCTGTGAAACGCAGCTTCTTGACAGGCCTTTTCTGGCTGAGGTAGAACTTGTGCTCTGGGTGTGCTACTTTGGCCTAGAGCTGCCAGGCACAAAGGCTGCTTTGTTTCCAAAGGGGGAGAGAGGCCCCAAATCATGTTGCTTCCAGCTGTTTTTGAAGCTAAGAAACAACTCGCTCTGCCAGGTACTCTTACAGCCTTCCGGGAACACCTCTTACGAAGGCCTGTGAAAAGCAGTTTCTTGGCAGGCCTGATCTGGCTGAGGTAGAACTTCTGCTCTGGGTGTGCTCCATTGCCCTAGAGCTGAAAGGCCCAAAGGGATGCCTTGTTTGCAAAGGGGCAGAGAGGCCCCAAAGCATCTTGCTTCCAGCTCATTGGGAAGCTAAGAGACAACTGTCTCTGCCCAGTGCTCTGACAGAGTACCGGGAACATCTCTTACCAAAGCCTTTGAAACGCAGTTTCTTCGCAGGCCTTATCTGGCTGAGGTAGAACTTCTGCTCTGGGTGTGCTCCATTGGCCTAGAGCTGAAAGGCCCAAAGGTCGGCCTTGTTGGCAAAGGGGCAGGGAGCCCCCAAAGCATCTTGCTTCCAGCTCTTCGGGAAGCTAAGAAACAACTGGCTCTGCCCAGTGCTCTTACAGCCTGAGAGAAAATCTCTTACCAAGGCCTGTGAAACGCACTTTGTTGGTGGCCTGATCTAGCTGAAGTAGAACTTCTGCTCTGGGTGTGCTTCATTGGCCTAGAGCTGCCTGGCCCAAAGGGCCGCCTTGTTTGCAAAGGGGCAGAGAGGCCCCAAAGCATCTTGCTTCCAGCTCTTCGGGAAGCTAAGAAACATCTGGCGTTGCCCAGTGCTCTTACAGCCTACCGGGAACATCTCTTACCAAGGCCTGTGAAACGCAGTTTGTTGGTGGCCTGAACCGGCCGAAGTAGAACTTCTGCTCTGGGTGTGCTCCACTGGCCTGGAGCTACCTGCCCCAAAGGGCTGCCTTGATTCCAAAGTGAGAGAGTGGCACCAAAGCATCTTGCTTCCAGCTCTTCGGGAAGCTAAGAAACATCTGGCGTTGCCCAGTGCTCTTACAGCCTACCGGGAACATCTCTTACCAAGGCCTGTGAAACGCCGTTTCCTGGCAGGCCTGATTTGGCTGAAGTAGAACTTCTGCTCTGGGTGTGCTCCATTGCCCTAGAGCTGCCAGGCCCAAGGTGCTGCCTTGTTTCCAAAGGGGCAGAGAGGCCCCAAAGCCTCTTGCTTCCAGCTCTCTGGCAAGCTAAGAACCAACTCGCTCTGCCCCGTGCTCTTACAGCCTACCGGGAACATGTCTTTGAAAGGCCTGTGAAACGCAGTTTCTTGGCAGGCCTCATCTGGCTGAAGTAGAACTCCGGCTCTGGGTGTGCTCCATTGCCCTAGAGCTGCCAGGCCCCAAGTGCTGCCCTGTTTCCAAGGGGCAGAGAGGCCCAAAGCATCTTGCTTCCCGGTCTTTGCGAAGCTAAGAAACAACTGGCTCTGCCCAGTGCTCTTACACCTACCGGGAACATCTCTTACCAAGGCCTGTCAAACGCTGTTTCTTTGCAGGCCTGATCAGGCTGAAGTAGAACTCCTGCTCTGCGTGTGCTCCATTGGCCTAGAGCTTCCCGACCCAAAAGGCTGCCTTGTTCCCAAACGGGCAGAGGGGTCCCAAGCGTCTTGCTTCCAGCTTTTCAGGAAGGTAAGAAACAACTGGCTCTGCCCAGTGCTCTTACAGCCTACCGGGAACATCTCTTACCAAGGCCTGTGAAACGCAGTTTCTTGGCAGGCCTGATCTGGCTGAAGTAGAACTCCTGCTCTGGGCGTGCTACTTTGGCCTAGAGCTGCCAGGCCCAAAGGGCCGCCTTGTTTCCAAAGGGGCTGAGAGTCCCCAAAGTATCTTGCTTCCAAATCTTTGGGAAGCTAAGAAACAACTGGCTCTGCACAGTGCTCTCACAGCCTACCGGCAACGTGACAGAGACAGGCCTGTGAGACGCAGTTTCTTGGAAGGCCTGATCTGGCTGAGGTAGAACTTCTGCTCTGGGTGTACTCCATTGGCCTAGGGCTGCCAGGCCCAAAGGGCTGCCTTTATTTCCAAAGTGTGAGAGAGGCCCCAAAGCATCTTGCTTCCTGCTCTCTGGGAAGCTAAAACAACTGGCTCTGCACAGTGCTCTCAAAGCCAACCGGGAACGTCACATACAAAGGCCTGTGAAACGCAGCTTCTTGACAGGCCTTTTCTGGCTGAGGTAGAACTTGTGCTCTGGGTGTGCTACTTTGGCCTAGAGCTGCCAGGCACAAAGGCTGCTTTGTTTCCAAAGGGGGAGAGAGGCCCCAAATCATGTTGCTTCCAGCTGTTTTTGAAGCTAAGAAACAACTCGCTCTGCCAGGTACTCTTACAGCCTTCCGGGAACACCTCTTACGAAGGCCTGTGAAAAGCAGTTTCTTGGCAGGCCTGATCTGGCTGAGGTAGAACTTCTGCTCTGGGTGTGCTCCATTGCCCTAGAGCTGAAAGGCCCAAAGGGATGCCTTGTTTGCAAAGGGGCAGAGAGGCCCCAAAGCATCTTGCTTCCAGCTCATTGGGAAGCTAAGAGACAACTGTCTCTGCCCAGTGCTCTGACAGAGTACCGGGAACATCTCTTACCAAAGCCTTTGAAACGCAGTTTCTTCGCAGGCCTTATCTGGCTGAGGTAGAACTTCTGCTCTGGGTGTGCTCCATTGGCCTAGAGCTGAAAGGCCCAAAGGTCGGCCTTGTTGGCAAAGGGGCAGGGAGCCCCCAAAGCATCTTGCTTCCAGCTCTTCGGGAAGCTAAGAAACAACTGGCTCTGCCCAGTGCTCTTACAGCCTGAGAGAAAATCTCTTACCAAGGCCTGTGAAACGCACTTTGTTGGTGGCCTGATCTAGCTGAAGTAGAACTTCTGCTCTGGGTGTGCTTCATTGGCCTAGAGCTGCCTGGCCCAAAGGGCCGCCTTGTTTGCAAAGGGGCAGAGAGGCCCCAAAGCATCTTGCTTCCAGCTCTTCGGGAAGCTAAGAAACATCTGGCGTTGCCCAGTGCTCTTACAGCCTACCGGGAACATCTCTTACCAAGGCCTGTGAAACGCAGTTTGTTGGTGGCCTGAACCGGCCGAAGTAGAACTTCTGCTCTGGGTGTGCTCCACTGGCCTGGAGCTACCTGCCCCAAAGGGCTGCCTTGATTCCAAAGTGAGAGAGTGGCACCAAAGCATCTTGCTTCCAGCTCTTCGGGAAGCTAAGAAACATCTGGCGTTGCCCAGTGCTCTTACAGCCTACCGGGAACATCTCTTACCAAGGCCTGTGAAACGCCGTTTCCTGGCAGGCCTGATTTGGCTGAAGTAGAACTTCTGCTCTGGGTGTGCTCCATTGCCCTAGAGCTGCCAGGCCCAAGGTGCTGCCTTGTTTCCAAAGGGGCAGAGAGGCCCCAAAGCCTCTTGCTTCCAGCTCTCTGGCAAGCTAAGAACCAACTCGCTCTGCCCCGTGCTCTTACAGCCTACCGGGAACATGTCTTTGAAAGGCCTGTGAAACGCAGTTTCTTGGCAGGCCTCATCTGGCTGAAGTAGAACTCCGGCTCTGGGTGTGCTCCATTGCCCTAGAGCTGCCAGGCCCCAAGTGCTGCCCTGTTTCCAAGGGGCAGAGAGGCCCAAAGCATCTTGCTTCCCGGTCTTTGCGAAGCTAAGAAACAACTGGCTCTGCCCAGTGCTCTTACACCTACCGGGAACATCTCTTACCAAGGCCTGTCAAACGCTGTTTCTTTGCAGGCCTGATCAGGCTGAAGTAGAACTCCTGCTCTGCGTGTGCTCCATTGGCCTAGAGCTTCCCGACCCAAAAGGCTGCCTTGTTCCCAAACGGGCAGAGGGGTCCCAAGCGTCTTGCTTCCAGCTTTTCAGGAAGGTAAGAAACAACTGGCTCTGCCCAGTGCTCTTACAGCCTACCGGGAACATCTCTTACCAAGGCCTGTGAAACGCAGTTTCTTGGCAGGCCTGATCTGGCTGAAGTAGAACTCCTGCTCTGGGCGTGCTACTTTGGCCTAGAGCTGCCAGGCCCAAAGGGCCGCCTTGTTTCCAAAGGGGCTGAGAGTCCCCAAAGTATCTTGCTTCCAAATCTTTGGGAAGCTAAGAAACAACTGGCTCTGCACAGTGCTCTCACAGCCTACCGGCAACGTGACAGAGAAAGGCCTGTGAGACGCAGTTTCTTGGAAGGCCTGATCTGGCTGAGGTAGAACTTCTGCTCTGGGTGTACTCCATTGGCCTAGGGCTGCCAGGCCCAAAGGGCTGCCTTTATTTCCAAAGTGTGAGAGAGGCCCCAAAGCATCTTGCTTCCTGCTCTCTGGGAAGCTAAAACAACTGGCTCTGCACAGTGCTCTCAAAGCCAACCGGGAACGTCACATACAAAGGCCTGTGAAACGCAGCTTCTTGACAGGCCTTTTCTGGCTGAGGTAGAACTTGTGCTCTGGGTGTGCTACTTTGGCCTAGAGCTGCCAGGCACAAAGGCTGCTTTGTTTCCAAAGGGGGAGAGAGGCCCCAAATCATGTTGCTTCCAGCTGTTTTTGAAGCTAAGAAACAACTCGCTCTGCCAGGTACTCTTACAGCCTTCCGGGAACACCTCTTACGAAGGCCTGTGAAAAGCAGTTTCTTGGCAGGCCTGATCTGGCTGAGGTAGAACTTCTGCTCTGGGTGTGCTCCATTGCCCTAGAGCTGAAAGGCCCAAAGGGATGCCTTGTTTGCAAAGGGGCAGAGAGGCCCCAAAGCATCTTGCTTCCAGCTCATTGGGAAGCTAAGAGACAACTGTCTCTGCCCAGTGCTCTGACAGAGTACCGGGAACATCTCTTACCAAAGCCTTTGAAACGCAGTTTCTTCGCAGGCCTTATCTGGCTGAGGTAGAACTTCTGCTCTGGGTGTGCTCCATTGGCCTAGAGCTGAAAGGCCCAAAGGTCGGCCTTGTTGGCAAAGGGGCAGGGAGCCCCCAAAGCATCTTGCTTCCAGCTCTTTGGGAAGCTAAGAAACAACTGGCTCTGCCCAGTGCTCTTACAGCCTGAGAGAAAATCTCTTACCAAGGCCTGTGAAACGCACTTTGTTGGTGGCCTGATCTAGCTGAAGTAGAACTTCTGCTCTGGGTGTGCTCCATTGGCCTAGAGCTGCCTGGCCCAAAGGGCCGCCTTGTTTGCAAAGGGGCAGAGAGGCCCCAAAGCATCTTGCTTCCAGCTCTTCGGGAAGCTAAGAAACATCTGGCGTTGCCCAGTGCTCTTACAGCCTACCGGGAACATCTCTTACCAAGGCCTGTGAAACGCAGTTTGTTGGTGGCCTGAACCGGCCGAAGTAGAACTTCTGCTCTGGGTGTGCTCCACTGGCCTGGAGCTACCTGCCCCAAAGGGCTGCCTTGATTCCAAAGTGAGAGAGTGGCACCAAAGCATCTTGCTTCCAGCTCTTCGGGAAGCTAAGAAACATCTGGCGTTGCCCAGTGCTCTTACAGCCTACCGGGAACATCTCTTACCAAGGCCTGTGAAACGCCGTTTCCTGGCAGGCCTGATTTGGCTGAAGTAGAACTTCTGCTCTGGGTGTGCTCCATTGCCCTAGAGCTGCCAGGCCCAAGGTGCTGCCTTGTTTCCAAAGGGGCAGAGAGGCCCCAAAGCCTCTTGCTTCCAGCTCTCTGGGAAGCTAAGAACCAACTCGCTCTGCCCCGTGCTCTTACAGCCTACCGGGAACATGTCTTTGAAAGGCCTGTGAAACGCAGTTTCTTGGCAGGCCTCATCTGGCTGAAGTAGAACTCCGGCTCTGGGTGTGCTCCATTGCCCTAGAGCTGCCAGGCCCCAAGTGCTGCCCTGTTTCCAAGGGGCAGAGAGGCCCAAAGCATCTTGCTTCCCGGTCTTTGCGAAGCTAAGAAACAACTGGCTCTGCCCAGTGCTCTTACACCTACCGGGAACATCTCTTACCAAGGCCTGTCAAACGCTGTTTCTTTGCAGGCCTGATCAGGCTGAAGTAGAACTCCTGCTCTGCGTGTGCTCCATTGGCCTAGAGCTTCCCGACCCAAAAGGCTGCCTTGTTCCCAAACGGGCAGAGGGGTCCCAAGCGTCTTGCTTCCAGCTTTTCAGGAAGGTAAGAAACAACTGGCTCTGCCCAGTGCTCTTACAGCCTACCGGGAACATCTCTTACCAAGGCCTGTGAAACGCAGTTTCTTGGCAGGCCTGATCTGGCTGAAGTAGAACTCCTGCTCTGGGCGTGCTACTTTGGCCTAGAGCTGCCAGGCCCAAAGGGCCGCCTTGTTTCCAAAGGGGCTGAGAGTCCCCAAAGTATCTTGCTTCCAAATCTTTGGGAAGCTAAGAAACAACTGGCTCTGCATAGTGCTCTCACAGCCTACCGGCAACGTGACAGAGAAAGGCCTGTGAGACGCAGTTTCTTGGAAGGCCTGATCTGGCTGAGGTAGAACTTCTGCTCTGGGTGTACTCCATTGGCCTAGGGCTGCCAGGCCCAAAGGGCTGCCTTTATTTCCAAAGTGTGAGAGAGGCCCCAAAGCATCTTGCTTCCTGCTCTCTGGGAAGCTAAAACAACTGGCTCTGCACAGTGCTCTCAAAGCCAACCGGGAACGTCACATACAAAGGCCTGTGAAACGCAGCTTCTTGACAGGCCTTATCTGGCTGAGGTAGAACTTGTGCTCTGGGTGTGCTACTTTGGCCTAGAGCTGCCAGGCACAAAGGCTGCTTTGTTTCCAAAGGGGGAGAGAGGCCCCAAATCATGTTGCTTCCAGCTGTTTTTGAAGCTAAGAAACAACTCGCTCTGCCAGGTACTCTTACAGCCTTCCGGGAACACCTCTTACGAAGGCCTGTGAAAAGCAGTTTCTTGGCAGGCCTGATCTGGCTGAGGTAGAACTTCTGCTCTGGGTGTGCTCCATTGCCCTAGAGCTGAAAGGCCCAAAGGGATGCCTTGTTTGCAAAGGGGCAGAGAGGCCCCAAAGCATCTTGCTTCCAGCTCATTGGGAAGCTAAGAGACAACTGTCTCTGCCCAGTGCTCTGACAGAGTACCGGGAACATCTCTTACCAAAGCCTTTGAAACGCAGTTTCTTCGCAGGCCTTATCTGGCTGAGGTAGAACTTCTGCTCTGGGTGTGCTCCATTGGCCTAGAGCTGAAAGGCCCAAAGGTCGGCCTTGTTGGCAAAGGGGCAGGGAGCCCCCAAAGCATCTTGCTTCCAGCTCTTTGGGAAGCTAAGAAACAACTGGCTCTGCCCAGTGCTCTTACAGCCTGAGAGAAAATCTCTTACCAAGGCCTGTGAAACGCACTTTGTTGGTGGCCTGATCTAGCTGAAGTAGAACTTCTGCTCTGGGTGTGCTCCATTGGCCTAGAGCTGCCTGGCCCAAAGGGCCGCCTTGTTTGCAAAGGGGCAGAGAGGCCCCAAAGCATCTTGCTTCCAGCTCTTCGGGAAGCTAAGAAACATCTGGCGTTGCCCAGTGCTCTTACAGCCTACCGGGAACATCTCTTACCAAGGCCTGTGAAACGCAGTTTGTTGGTGGCCTGAACCGGCCGAAGTAGAACTTCTGCTCTGGGTGTGCTCCACTGGCCTGGAGCTACCTGCCCCAAAGGGCTGCCTTGATTCCAAAGTGAGAGAGTGGCACCAAAGCATCTTGCTTCCAGCTCTTCGGGAAGCTAAGAAACATCTGGCGTTGCCCAGTGCTCTTACAGCCTACCGGGAACATCTCTTACCAAGGCCTGTGAAACGCCGTTTCCTGGCAGGCCTGATTTGGCTGAAGTAGAACTTCTGCTCTGGGTGTGCTCCATTGCCCTAGAGCTGCCAGGCCCAAGGTGCTGCCTTGTTTCCAAAGGGGCAGAGAGGCCCCAAAGCCTCTTGCTTCCAGCTCTCTGGGAAGCTAAGAACCAACTCGCTCTGCCCCGTGCTCTTACAGCCTACCGGGAACATGTCTTTGAAAGGCCTGTGAAACGCAGTTTCTTGGCAGGCCTCATCTGGCTGAAGTAGAACTCCGGCTCTGGGTGTGCTCCATTGCCCTAGAGCTGCCAGGCCCCAAGTGCTGCCCTGTTTCCAAGGGGCAGAGAGGCCCAAAGCATCTTGCTTCCCGGTCTTTGCGAAGCTAAGAAACAACTGGCTCTGCCCAGTGCTCTTACACCTACCGGGAACATCTCTTACCAAGGCCTGTCAAACGCTGTTTCTTTGCAGGCCTGATCAGGCTGAAGTAGAACTCCTGCTCTGCGTGTGCTCCATTGGCCTAGAGCTTCCCGACCCAAAAGGCTGCCTTGTTCCCAAACGGGCAGAGGGGTCCCAAGCGTCTTGCTTCCAGCTTTTCAGGAAGGTAAGAAACAACTGGCTCTGCCCAGTGCTCTTACAGCCTACCGGGAACATCTCTTACCAAGGCCTGTGAAACGCAGTTTCTTGGCAGGCCTGATCTGGCTGAAGTAGAACTCCTGCTCTGGGCGTGCTACTTTGGCCTAGAGCTGCCAGGCCCAAAGGGCCGCCTTGTTTCCAAAGGGGCTGAGAGTCCCCAAAGTATCTTGCTTCCAAATCTTTGGGAAGCTAAGAAACAACTGGCTCTGCACAGTGCTCTCACAGCCTACCGGCAACGTGACAGAGAAAGGCCTGTGAGACGCAGTTTCTTGGAAGGCCTGATCTGGCTGAGGTAGAACTTCTGCTCTGGGTGTACTCCATTGGCCTAGGGCTGCCAGGCCCAAAGGGCTGCCTTTATTTCCAAAGTGTGAGAGAGGCCCCAAAGCATCTTGCTTCCTGCTCTCTGGGAAGCTAAAACAACTGGCTCTGCACAGTGCTCTCAAAGCCAACCGGGAACGTCACATACAAAGGCCTGTGAAACGCAGCTTCTTGACAGGCCTTTTCTGGCTGAGGTAGAACTTGTGCTCTGGGTGTGCTACTTTGGCCTAGAGCTGCCAGGCACAAAGGCTGCTTTGTTTCCAAAGGGGGAGAGAGGCCCCAAATCATGTTGCTTCCAGCTGTTTTTGAAGCTAAGAAACAACTCGCTCTGCCAGGTACTCTTACAGCCTTCCGGGAACACCTCTTACGAAGGCCTGTGAAAAGCAGTTTCTTGGCAGGCCTGATCTGGCTGAGGTAGAACTTCTGCTCTGGGTGTGCTCCATTGCCCTAGAGCTGAAAGGCCCAAAGGGATGCCTTGTTTGCAAAGGGGCAGAGAGGCCCCAAAGCATCTTGCTTCCAGCTCATTGGGAAGCTAAGAGACAACTGTCTCTGCCCAGTGCTCTGACAGAGTACCGGGAACATCTCTTACCAAAGCCTTTGAAACGCAGTTTCTTGGCAGGCCTTATCTGGCTGAGGTAGAACTTCTGCTCTGGGTGTGCTCCATTGGCCTAGAGCTGAAAGGCCCAAAGGTCGGCCTTGTTGGCAAAGGGGCAGGGAGCCCCCAAAGCATCTTGCTTCCAGCTCTTCGGGAAGCTAAGAAACAACTGGCTCTGCCCAGTGCTCTTACAGCCTGAGAGAAAATCTCTTACCAAGGCCTGTGAAACGCACTTTGTTGGTGGCCTGATCTAGCTGAAGTAGAACTTCTGCTCTGGGTGTGCTCCATTGGCCTAGAGCTGCCTGGCCCAAAGGGCCGCCTTGTTTGCAAAGGGGCAGAGAGGCCCCAAAGCATCTTGCTTCCAGCTCTTCGGGAAGCTAAGAAACATCTGGCGTTGCCCAGTGCTCTTACAGCCTACCGGGAACATCTCTTACCAAGGCCTGTGAAACGCAGTTTGTTGGTGGCCTGAACCGGCCGAAGTAGAACTTCTGCTCTGGGTGTGCTCCACTGGCCTGGAGCTACCTGCCCCAAAGGGCTGCCTTGATTCCAAAGTGAGAGAGTGGCACCAAAGCATCTTGCTTCCAGCTCTTCGGGAAGCTAAGAAACATCTGGCGTTGCCCAGTGCTCTTACAGCCTACCGGGAACATCTCTTACCAAGGCCTGTGAAACGCCGTTTCCTGGCAGGCCTGATTTGGCTGAAGTAGAACTTCTGCTCTGGGTGTGCTCCATTGCCCTAGAGCTGCCAGGCCCAAGGTGCTGCCTTGTTTCCAAAGGGGCAGAGAGGCCCCAAAGCCTCTTGCTTCCAGCTCTCTGGGAAGCTAAGAACCAACTCGCTCTGCCCCGTGCTCTTACAGCCTACCGGGAACATGTCTTTGAAAGGCCTGTGAAACGCAGTTTCTTGGCAGGCCTCATCTGGCTGAAGTAGAACTCCGGCTCTGGGTGTGCTCCATTGCCCTAGAGCTGCCAGGCCCCAAGTGCTGCCCTGTTTCCAAGGGGCAGAGAGGCCCAAAGCATCTTGCTTCCCGGTCTTTGCGAAGCTAAGAAACAACTGGCTCTGCCCAGTGCTCTTACACCTACCGGGAACATCTCTTACCAAGGCCTGTCAAACGCTGTTTCTTTGCAGGCCTGATCAGGCTGAAGTAGAACTCCTGCTCTGCGTGTGCTCCATTGGCCTAGAGCTTCCCGACCCAAAAGGCTGCCTTGTTCCCAAACGGGCAGAGGGGTCCCAAGCGTCTTGCTTCCAGCTTTTCAGGAAGGTAAGAAACAACTGGCTCTGCCCAGTGCTCTTACAGCCTACCGGGAACATCTCTTACCAAGGCCTGTGAAACGCAGTTTCTTGGCAGGCCTGATCTGGCTGAAGTAGAACTCCTGCTCTGGGCGTGCTACTTTGGCCTAGAGCTGCCAGGCCCAAAGGGCCGCCTTGTTTCCAAAGGGGCTGAGAGTCCCCAAAGTATCTTGCTTCCAAATCTTTGGGAAGCTAAGAAACAACTGGCTCTGCACAGTGCTCTCACAGCCTACCGGCAACGTGACAGAGAAAGGCCTGTGAGACGCAGTTTCTTGGAAGGCCTGATCTGGCTGAGGTAGAACTTCTGCTCTGGGTGTACTCCATTGGCCTAGGGCTGCCAGGCCCAAAGGGCTGCCTTTATTTCCAAAGTGTGAGAGAGGCCCCAAAGCATCTTGCTTCCTGCTCTCTGGGAAGCTAAAACAACTGGCTCTGCACAGTGCTCTCAAAGCCAACCGGGAACGTCACATACAAAGGCCTGTGAAACGCAGCTTCTTGACAGGCCTTTTCTGGCTGAGGTAGAACTTGTGCTCTGGGTGTGCTACTTTGGCCTAGAGCTGCCAGGCACAAAGGCTGCTTTGTTTCCAAAGGGGGAGAGAGGCCCCAAATCATGTTGCTTCCAGCTGTTTTTGAAGCTAAGAAACAACTCGCTCTGCCAGGTACTCTTACAGCCTTCCGGGAACACCTCTTACGAAGGCCTGTGAAAAGCAGTTTCTTGGCAGGCCTGATCTGGCTGAGGTAGAACTTCTGCTCTGGGTGTGCTCCATTGCCCTAGAGCTGAAAGGCCCAAAGGGATGCCTTGTTTGCAAAGGGGCAGAGAGGCCCCAAAGCATCTTGCTTCCAGCTCATTGGGAAGCTAAGAGACAACTGTCTCTGCCCAGTGCTCTGACAGAGTACCGGGAACATCTCTTACCAAAGCCTTTGAAACGCAGTTTCTTCGCAGGCCTTATCTGGCTGAGGTAGAACTTCTGCTCTGGGTGTGCTCCATTGGCCTAGAGCTGAAAGGCCCAAAGGTCGGCCTTGTTGGCAAAGGGGCAGGGAGCCCCCAAAGCATCTTGCTTCCAGCTCTTTGGGAAGCTAAGAAACAACTGGCTCTGCCCAGTGCTCTTACAGCCTGAGAGAAAATCTCTTACCAAGGCCTGTGAAACGCACTTTGTTGGTGGCCTGATCTAGCTGAAGTAGAACTTCTGCTCTGGGTGTGCTCCATTGGCCTAGAGCTGCCTGGCCCAAAGGGCCGCCTTGTTTGCAAAGGGGCAGAGAGGCCCCAAAGCATCTTGCTTCCAGCTCTTCGGGAAGCTAAGAAACATCTGGCGTTGCCCAGTGCTCTTACAGCCTACCGGGAACATCTCTTACCAAGGCCTGTGAAACGCAGTTTGTTGGTGGCCTGAACCGGCCGAAGTAGAACTTCTGCTCTGGGTGTGCTCCACTGGCCTGGAGCTACCTGCCCCAAAGGGCTGCCTTGATTCCAAAGTGAGAGAGTGGCACCAAAGCATCTTGCTTCCAGCTCTTCGGGAAGCTAAGAAACATCTGGCGTTGCCCAGTGCTCTTACAGCCTACCGGGAACATCTCTTACCAAGGCCTGTGAAACGCCGTTTCCTGGCAGGCCTGATTTGGCTGAAGTAGAACTTCTGCTCTGGGTGTGCTCCATTGCCCTAGAGCTGCCAGGCCCAAGGTGCTGCCTTGTTTCCAAAGGGGCAGAGAGGCCCCAAAGCCTCTTGCTTCCAGCTCTCTGGGAAGCTAAGAACCAACTCGCTCTGCCCCGTGCTCTTACAGCCTACCGGGAACATGTCTTTGAAAGGCCTGTGAAACGCAGTTTCTTGGCAGGCCTCATCTGGCTGAAGTAGAACTCCGGCTCTGGGTGTGCTCCATTGCCCTAGAGCTGCCAGGCCCCAAGTGCTGCCCTGTTTCCAAGGGGCAGAGAGGCCCAAAGCATCTTGCTTCCCGGTCTTTGCGAAGCTAAGAAACAACTGGCTCTGCCCAGTGCTCTTACACCTACCGGGAACATCTCTTACCAAGGCCTGTCAAACGCTGTTTCTTTGCAGGCCTGATCAGGCTGAAGTAGAACTCCTGCTCTGCGTGTGCTCCATTGGCCTAGAGCTTCCCGACCCAAAAGGCTGCCTTGTTCCCAAACGGGCAGAGGGGTCCCAAGCGTCTTGCTTCCAGCTTTTCAGGAAGGTAAGAAACAACTGGCTCTGCCCAGTGCTCTTACAGCCTACCGGGAACATCTCTTACCAAGGCCTGTGAAACGCAGTTTCTTGGCAGGCCTGATCTGGCTGAAGTAGAACTCCTGCTCTGGGCGTGCTACTTTGGCCTAGAGCTGCCAGGCCCAAAGGGCCGCCTTGTTTCCAAAGGGGCTGAGAGTCCCCAAAGTATCTTGCTTCCAAATCTTTGGGAAGCTAAGAAACAACTGGCTCTGCACAGTGCTCTCACAGCCTACCGGCAACGTGACAGAGAAAGGCCTGTGAGACGCAGTTTCTTGGAAGGCCTGATCTGGCTGAGGTAGAACTTCTGCTCTGGGTGTACTCCATTGGCCTAGGGCTGCCAGGCCCAAAGGGCTGCCTTTATTTCCAAAGTGTGAGAGAGGCCCCAAAGCATCTTGCTTCCTGCTCTCTGGGAAGCTAAAACAACTGGCTCTGCACAGTGCTCTCAAAGCCAACCGGGAACGTCACATACAAAGGCCTGTGAAACGCAGCTTCTTGACAGGCCTTTTCTGGCTGAGGTAGAACTTGTGCTATGGGTGTGCTACTTTGGCCTAGAGCTGCCAGGCACAAAGGCTGCTTTGTTTCCAAAGGGGGAGAGAGGCCCCAAATCATGTTGCTTCCAGCTGTTTTTGAAGCTAAGAAACAACTCGCTCTGCCAGGTACTCTTACAGCCTTCCGGGAACACCTCTTACGAAGGCCTGTGAAAAGCAGTTTCTTGGCAGGCCTGATCTGGCTGAGGTAGAACTTCTGCTCTGGGTGTGCTCCATTGCCCTAGAGCTGAAAGGCCCAAAGGGATGCCTTGTTTGCAAAGGGGCAGAGAGGCCCCAAAGCATCTTGCTTCCAGCTCATTGGGAAGCTAAGAGACAACTGTCTCTGCCCAGTGCTCTGACAGAGTACCGGGAACATCTCTTACCAAAGCCTTTGAAACGCAGTTTCTTCGCAGGCCTTATCTGGCTGAGGTAGAACTTCTGCTCTGGGTGTGCTCCATTGGCCTAGAGCTGAAAGGCCCAAAGGTCGGCCTTGTTGGCAAAGGGGCAGGGAGCCCCCAAAGCATCTTGCTTCCAGCTCTTTGGGAAGCTAAGAAACAACTGGCTCTGCCCAGTGCTCTTACAGCCTGAGAGAAAATCTCTTACCAAGGCCTGTGAAACGCACTTTGTTGGTGGCCTGATCTAGCTGAAGTAGAACTTCTGCTCTGGGTGTGCTCCATTGGCCTAGAGCTGCCTGGCCCAAAGGGCCGCCTTGTTTGCAAAGGGGCAGAGAGGCCCCAAAGCATCTTGCTTCCAGCTCTTCGGGAAGCTAAGAAACATCTGGCGTTGCCCAGTGCTCTTACAGCCTACCGGGAACATCTCTTACCAAGGCCTGTGAAACGCAGTTTGTTGGTGGCCTGAACTGGCCGAAGTAGAACTTCTGCTCTGGGTGTGCTCCACTGGCCTGGAGCTACCTGCCTCAAAGGGCTGCCTTGATTCCAAAGTGAGAGAGTGGCACCAAAGCATCTTGCTTCCAGCTCTTCGGGAAGCTAAGAAACATCTGGCGTTGCCCAGTGCTCTTACAGCCTACCGGGAACATCTCTTACCAAGGCCTGTGAAACGCCGTTTCCTGGCAGGCCTGATTTGGCTGAAGTACAACTTCTGCTCTGGGTGTGCTCCATTGCCCTAGAGCTGCCAGGCCCAAGGTGCTGCCTTGTTTCCAAAGGGGCAGAGAGGCCCCAAAGCCTCTTGCTTCCAGCTCTCTGGGAAGCTAAGAACCAACTCGCTCTGCCCCGTGCTCTTACAGCCTACCGGGAACATGTCTTTGAAAGGCCTGTGAAACGCAGTTTCTTGGCAGGCCTCATCTGGCTGAAGTAGAACTCCGGCTCTGGGTGTGCTCCATTGCCCTAGAGCTGCCAGGCCCCAAGTGCTGCCCTGTTTCCAAGGGGCAGAGAGGCCCAAAGCATCTTGCTTCCCGGTCTTTGCGAAGCTAAGAAACAACTGGCTCTGCCCAGTGCTCTTACACCTACCGGGAACATCTCTTACCAAGGCCTGTCAAACGCTGTTTCTTTGCAGGCCTGATCAGGCTGAAGTAGAACTCCTGCTCTGCGTGTGCTCCATTGGCCTAGAGCTTCCCGACCCAAAAGGCTGCCTTGTTCCCAAACGGGCAGAGGGGTCCCAAGCGTCTTGCTTCCAGCTTTTCAGGAAGGTAAGAAACAACTGGCTCTGCCCAGTGCTCTTACAGCCTACCGGGAACATCTCTTACCAAGGCCTGTGAAACGCAGTTTCTTGGCAGGCCTGATCTGGCTGAAGTAGAACTCCTGCTCTGGGCGTGCTACTTTGGCCTAGAGCTGCCAGGCCCAAAGGGCCGCCTTGTTTCCAAAGGGGCTGAGAGTCCCCAAAGTATCTTGCTTCCAAATCTTTGGGAAGCTAAGAAACAACTGGCTCTGCACAGTGCTCTCACAGCCTACCGGCAACGTGACAGAGAAAGGCCTGTGAGACGCAGTTTCTTGGAAGGCCTGATCTGGCTGAGGTAGAACTTCTGCTCTGGGTGTACTCCATTGGCCTAGGGCTGCCAGGCCCAAAGGGCTGCCTTTATTTCCAAAGTGTGAGAGAGGCCCCAAAGCATCTTGCTTCCTGCTCTCTGGGAAGCTAAAACAACTGGCTCTGCACAGTGCTCTCAAAGCCAACCGGGAACGTCACATACAAAGGCCTGTGAAACGCAGCTTCTTGACAGGCCTTTTCTGGCTGAGGTAGAACTTGTGCTCTGGGTGTGCTACTTTGGCCTAGAGCTGCCAGGCACAAAGGCTGCTTTGTTTCCAAAGGGGGAGAGAGGCCCCAAATCATGTTGCTTCCAGCTGTTTTTGAAGCTAAGAAACAACTCGCTCTGCCAGGTACTCTTACAGCCTTCCGGGAACACCTCTTACGAAGGCCTGTGAAAAGCAGTTTCTTGGCAGGCCTGATCTGGCTGAGGTAGAACTTCTGCTCTGGGTGTGCTCCATTGCCCTAGAGCTGAAAGGCCCAAAGGGATGCCTTGTTTGCAAAGGGGCAGAGAGGCCCCAAAGCATCTTGCTTCCAGCTCATTGGGAAGCTAAGAGACAACTGTCTCTGCCCAGTGCTCTGACAGAGTACCGGGAACATCTCTTACCAAAGCCTTTGAAACGCAGTTTCTTGGCAGGCCTTATCTGGCTGAGGTAGAACTTCTGCTCTGGGTGTGCTCCATTGGCCTAGAGCTGAAAGGCCCAAAGGTCGGCCTTGTTGGCAAAGGGGCAGGGAGCCCCCAAAGCATCTTGCTTCCAGCTCTTCGGGAAGCTAAGAAACAACTGGCTCTGCCCAGTGCTCTTACAGCCTGAGAGAAAATCTCTTACCAAGGCCTGTGAAACGCACTTTGTTGGTGGCCTGATCTAGCTGAAGTAGAACTTCTGCTCTGGGTGTGCTCCATTGGCCTAGAGCTGCCTGGCCCAAAGGGCCGCCTTGTTTGCAAAGGGGCAGAGAGGCCCCAAAGCATCTTGCTTCCAGCTCTTCGGGAAGCTAAGAAACATCTGGCGTTGCCCAGTGCTCTTACAGCCTACCGGGAACATCTCTTACCAAGGCCTGTGAAACGCAGTTTGTTGGTGGCCTGAACCGGCCGAAGTAGAACTTCTGCTCTGGGTGTGCTCCACTGGCCTGGAGCTACCTGCCCCAAAGGGCTGCCTTGATTCCAAAGTGAGAGAGTGGCACCAAAGCATCTTGCTTCCAGCTCTTCGGGAAGCTAAGAAACATCTGGCGTTGCCCAGTGCTCTTACAGCCTACCGGGAACATCTCTTACCAAGGCCTGTGAAACGCCGTTTCCTGGCAGGCCTGATTTGGCTGAAGTAGAACTTCTGCTCTGGGTGTGCTCCATTGCCCTAGAGCTGCCAGGCCCAAGGTGCTGCCTTGTTTCCAAAGGGGCAGAGAGGCCCCAAAGCATCTTGCTTCCAGCTCTCTGGCAAGCTAAGAACCAACTCGCTCTGCCCCGTGCTCTTACAGCCTACCGGGAACATGTCTTTGAAAGGCCTGTGAAACGCAGTTTCTTGGCAGGCCTCATCTGGCTGAAGTAGAACTCCGGCTCTGGGTGTGCTCCATTGCCCTAGAGCTGCCAGGCCCCAAGTGCTGCCCTGTTTCCAAGGGGCAGAGAGGCCCAAAGCATCTTGCTTCCCGGTCTTTGCGAAGCTAAGAAACAACTGGCTCTGCCCAGTGCTCTTACACCTACCGGGAACATCTCTTACCAAGGCCTGTCAAACGCTGTTTCTTTGCAGGCCTGATCAGGCTGAAGTAGAACTCCTGCTCTGCGTGTGCTCCATTGGCCTAGAGCTTCCCGACCCAAAAGGCTGCCTTGTTCCCAAACGGGCAGAGGGGTCCCAAGCGTCTTGCTTCCAGCTTTTCAGGAAGGTAAGAAACAACTGGCTCTGCCCAGTGCTCTTACAGCCTACCGGGAACATCTCTTACCAAGGCCTGTGAAACGCAGTTTCTTGGCAGGCCTGATCTGGCTGAAGTAGAACTCCTGCTCTGGGCGTGCTACTTTGGCCTAGAGCTGCCAGGCCCAAAGGGCCGCCTTGTTTCCAAAGGGGCTGAGAGTCCCCAAAGTATCTTGCTTCCAAATCTTTGGGAAGCTAAGAAACAACTGGCTCTGCACAGTGCTCTCACAGCCTACCGGCAACGTGACAGAGAAAAGCCTGTGAGACGCAGTTTCTTGGAAGGCCTGATCTGGCTGAGGTAGAACTTCTGCTCTGGGTGTACTCCATTGGCCTAGGGCTGCCAGGCCCAAAGGGCTGCCTTTATTTCCAAAGTGTGAGAGAGGCCCCAAAGCATCTTGCTTCCTGCTCTCTGGGAAGCTAAAACAACTGGCTCTGCACAGTGCTCTCAAAGCCAACCGGGAACGTCACATACAAAGGCCTGTGAAACGCAGCTTCTTGACAGGCCTTATCTGGCTGAGGTAGAACTTGTGCTCTGGGTGTGCTACTTTGGCCTAGAGCTGCCAGGCACAAAGGCTGCTTTGTTTCCAAAGGGGGAGAGAGGCCCCAAATCATGTTGCTTCCAGCTGTTTTTGAAGCTAAGAAACAACTCGCTCTGCCAGGTACTCTTACAGCCTTCCGGGAACACCTCTTACGAAGGCCTGTGAAAAGCAGTTTCTTGGCAGGCCTGATCTGGCTGAGGTAGAACTTCTGCTCTGGGTGTGCTCCATTGCCCTAGAGCTGAAAGGCCCAAAGGGATGCCTTGTTTGCAAAGGGGCAGAGAGGCCCCAAAGCATCTTGCTTCCAGCTCATTGGGAAGCTAAGAGACAACTGTCTCTGCCCAGTGCTCTGACAGAGTACCGGGAACATCTCTTACCAAAGCCTTTGAAACGCAGTTTCTTGGCAGGCCTTATCTGGCTGAGGTAGAACTTCTGCTCTGGGTGTGCTCCATTGGCCTAGAGCTGAAAGGCCCAAAGGTCGGCCTTGTTGGCAAAGGGGCAGGGAGCCCCCAAAGCATCTTGCTTCCAGCTCTTCGGGAAGCTAAGAAACAACTGGCTCTGCCCAGTGCTCTTACAGCCTGAGAGAAAATCTCTTACCAAGGCCTGTGAAACGCACTTTGTTGGTGGCCTGATCTAGCTGAAGTAGAACTTCTGCTCTGGGTGTGCTCCATTGGCCTAGAGCTGCCTGGCCCAAAGGGCCGCCTTGTTTGCAAAGGGGCAGAGAGGCCCCAAAGCATCTTGCTTCCAGCTCTTCGGGAAGCTAAGAAACATCTGGCGTTGCCCAGTGCTCTTACAGCCTACCGGGAACATCTCTTACCAAGGCCTGTGAAACGCAGTTTGTTGGTGGCCTGAACCGGCCGAAGTAGAACTTCTGCTCTGGGTGTGCTCCACTGGCCTGGAGCTACCTGCCCCAAAGGGCTGCCTTGATTCCAAAGTGAGAGAGTGGCACCAAAGCATCTTGCTTCCAGCTCTTCGGGAAGCTAAGAAACATCTGGCGTTGCCCAGTGCTCTTACAGCCTACCGGGAACATCTCTTACCAAGGCCTGTGAAACGCCGTTTCCTGGCAGGCCTGATTTGGCTGAAGTAGAACTTCTGCTCTGGGTGTGCTCCATTGCCCTAGAGCTGCCAGGCCCAAGGTGCTGCCTTGTTTCCAAAGGGGCAGAGAGGCCCCAAAGCATCTTGCTTCCAGCTCTCTGGCAAGCTAAGAACCAACTTGCTCTGCCCCGTGCTCTTACAGCCTACCGGGAACATGTCTTTGAAAGGCCTGTGAAACGCAGTTTCTTGGCAGGCCTCATCTGGCTGAAGTAGAACTGCGGCTCTGGGTGTGCTCCATTGGCCTAGAGCTGCCTGGCCCAAAGGGCCGCCTTGTTTGCAAAGGGGCAGAGAGGCCCCAAAGCATCTTGCTTCCAGCTCTTCGGGAAGCTAAGAAACATCTGGCGTTGCCCAGTGCTCTTACAGCCTACCGGGAACATCTCTTACCAAGGCCTGTGAAACGCAGTTTGTTGGTGGCCTGAACCGGCCGAAGTAGAACTTCTGCTCTGGGTGTGCTCCACTGGCCTGGAGCTACCTGCCCCAAAGGGCTGCCTTGATTCCAAAGTGAGAGAGTGGCACCAAAGCATCTTGCTTCCAGCTCTTCGGGAAGCTAAGAAACATCTGGCGTTGCCCAGTGCTCTTACAGCCTACCGGGAACATCTCTTACCAAGGCCTGTGAAACGCCGTTTCCTGGCAGGCCTGATTTGGCTGAAGTAGAACTTCTGCTCTGGGTGTGCTCCATTGCCCTAGAGCTGCCAGGCCCCAAGTGCTGCCCTGTTTCCAAGGGGCAGAGAGGCCCAAAGCATCTTGCTTCCCGGTCTTTGCGAAGCTATGAAACAACTGGCTCTGCCCAGTGCTCTTACACCTACCGGGAACATCTCTTACCAAGGCCTGTCAAACGCTGTTTCTTTGCAGGCCTGATCAGGCTGAAGTAGAACTCCTGCTCTGCGTGTGCTCCATTGGCCTAGAGCTTCTCGACCCAAAAGGCTGCCTTGTTCCCAAACGGGCAGAGGGGTCCCAAGCGTCTTGCTTCCAGCTTTTCAGGAAGGTAAGAAACAACTGGCTCTGCCCAGTGCTCTTACAGCCTACCGGGAACATCTCTTACCAAGGCCTGTGAAACGCAGTTTCTTGGCAGGCCTGATCTGGCTGAAGTAGAACTCCTGCTCTGGGCGTGCTACTTTGGCCTAGAGCTGCCAGGCCCAAAGGGCCGCCTTGTTTCCAAAGGGGCTGAGAGTCCCCAAAGTATCTTGCTTCCAAATCTTTGGGAAGCTAAGAAACAACTGGCTCTGCACAGTGCTCTCACAGCCTACCGGCAACGTGACAGAGAAAAGCCTGTGAGACACAGTTTCTTGGAAGGCCTGATCTGGCTGAGGTAGAACTTCTGCTCTGGGTGTACTCCATTGGCCTAGGGCTGCCAGGCCCAAAGGGCTGCCTTTATTTCCAAAGTGTGAGAGAGGCCCCAAAGCATCTTGCTTCCTGCTCTCTGGGAAGCTAAAACAACTGGCTCTGCACAGTGCTCTCAAAGCCAACCGGGAACGTCACTTACAAAGGCCTGTGAAACGCAGCTTCTTGACAGGCCTTATCTGGCTGAGGTAGAACTTGTGCTCTGGGTGTGCTACTTTGGCCTAGAGCTGCCAGGCACAAAGGCTGCTTTGTTTCCAAAGGGGGAGAGAGGCCCCAAATCATGTTGCTTCCAGCTGTTTTTGAAGCTAAGAAACAACTCGCTCTGCCAGGTACTCTTACAGCCTTCCGGGAACACCTCTTACGAAGGCCTGTGAAAAGCAGTTTCTTGGCAGGCCTGATCTGGCTGAGGTAGAACTTCTGCTCTGGGTGTGCTCCATTGCCCTAGAGCTGAAAGGCCCAAAGGGATGCCTTGTTTGCAAAGGGGCAGAGAGGCCCCAAAGCATCTTGCTTCCAGCTCATTGGGAAGCTAAGAGACAACTGTCTCTGCCCAGTGCTCTGACAGAGTACCGGGAACATCTCTTACCAAAGCCTTTGAAACGCAGTTTCTTGGCAGGCCTTATCTGGCTGAGGTAGAACTTCTGCTCTGGGTGTGCTCCATTGGCCTAGAGCTGAAAGGCCCAAAGGTCGGCCTTGTTGGCAAAGGGGCAGGGAGCCCCCAAAGCATCTTGCTTCCAGCTCTTTGGGAAGCTAAGAAACAACTGGCTCTGCCCAGTGCTCTTACAGCCTGAGAGAAAATCTCTTACCAAGGCCTGTGAAACGCACTTTGTTGGTGGCCTGATCTAGCTGAAGTAGAACTTCTGCTCTGGGTGTGCTCCATTGGCCTAGAGCTGCCTGGCCCAAAGGGCCGCCTTGTTTGCAAAGGGGCAGAGAGGCCCCAAAGCATCTTGCTTCCAGCTCTTCGGGAAGCTAAGAAACATCTGGCGTTGCCCAGTGCTCTTACAGCCTACCGGGAACATCTCTTACCAAGGCCTGTGAAACGCAGTTTGTTGGTGGCCTGAACTGGCCGAAGTAGAACTTCTGCTCTGGGTGTGCTCCACTGGCCTGGAGCTACCTGCCCCAAAGGGCTGCCTTGATTCCAAAGTGAGAGAGTGGCACCAAAGCATCTTGCTTCCAGCTCTTCGGGAAGCTAAGAAACATCTGGCGTTGCCCAGTGCTCTTACAGCCTACCGGGAACATCTCTTACCAAGGCCTGTGAAACGCCGTTTCCTGGCAGGCCTGATTTGGCTGAAGTAGAACTTCTGCTCTGGGTGTGCTCCATTGCCCTAGAGCTGCCAGGCCCAAGGTGCTGCCTTGTTTCCAAAGGGGCAGAGAGGCCCCAAAGCATCTTGCTTCCAGCTCTCTGGCAAGCTAAGAACCAACTTGCTCTGCCCCGTGCTCTTACAGCCTACCGGGAACATGTCTTTGAAAGGCCTGTGAAACGCAGTTTCTTGGCAGGCCTCATCTGGCTGAAGTAGAACTGCGGCTCTGGGTGTGCTCCATTGGCCTAGAGCTGCCTGGCCCAAAGGGCCGCCTTGTTTGCAAAGGGGCAGAGAGGCCCCAAAGCATCTTGCTTCCAGCTCTTCGGGAAGCTAAGAAACATCTGGCGTTGCCCAGTGCTCTTACAGCCTACCGGGAACATCTCTTACCAAGGCCTGTGAAACGCAGTTTGTTGGTGGCCTGAACTGGCCGAAGTAGAACTTCTGCTCTGGGTGTGCTGCACTGGCCTGGAGCTACCTGCCCCAAAGGGCTGCCTTGATTCCAAAGTGAGAGAGTGGCACCAAAGCATCTTGCTTCCAGCTCTTCGGGAAGCTAAGAAACATCTGGCGTTGCCCAGTGCTCTTACAGCCTACCGGGAACATCTCTTACCAAGGCCTGTGAAACGCCGTTTCCTGGCAGGCCTGATTTGGCTGAAGTAGAACTTCTGCTCTGGGTGTGCTCCATTGCCCTAGAGCTGCCAGGCCCAAGGTGCTGCCTTGTTTCCAAAGGGGCAGAGAGGCCCCAAAGCATCTTGCTTCCAGCTCTCTGGGAAGCTAAGAACCAACTCGCTCTGCCCCGTGCTCTTACAGCCTACCGGGAACATGTCTTTGAAAGGCCTGTGAAACGCAGTTTCTTGGCAGGCCTCATCTGGCTGAAGTAGAACTCCGGCTCTGGGTGTGCTCCATTGCCCTAGAGCTGCCAGGCCCCAAGTGCTGCCCTGTTTCCAAGGGGCAGAGAGGCCCAAAGCATCTTGCTTCCCGGTCTTTGCGAAGCTAAGAAACAACTGGCTCTGCCCAGTGCTCTTACACCTACCGGGAACATCTCTTACCAAGGCCTGTCAAACGCTGTTTCTTTGCAGGCCTGATCAGGCTGAAGTAGAACTCCTGCTCTGGGTGTGCTCCATTGGCCTAGAGCTTCCCGACCCAAAAGGCTGCCTTGTTCCCAAACGGGCAGAGGGGTCCCAAGCGTCTTGCTTCCAGCTTTTCAGGAAGGTAAGAAACAACTGGCTCTGCCCAGTGCTCTTACAGCCTACCGGGAACATCTCTTACCAAGGCCTGTGAAACGCAGTTTCTTGGCAGGCCTGATCTGGCTGAAGTAGAACTCCTGCTCTGGGCGTGCTACTTTGGCCTAGAGCTGCCAGGCCCAAAGGGCCGCCTTGTTTCCAAAGGGGCTGAGAGTCCCCAAAGTATCTTGCTTCCAAATCTTTGGGAAGCTAAGAAACAACTGGCTCTGCACAGTGCTCTCACAGCCTACCGGCAACGTGACAGAGAAAGGCCTGTGAGACGCAGTTTCTTGGAAGGCCTGATCTGGCTGAGGTAGAACTTCTGCTCTGGGTGTACTCCATTGGCCTAGGGCTGCCAGGCCCAAAGGGCTGCCTTTATTTCCAAAGTGTGAGAGAGGCCCCAAAGCATCTTGCTTCCTGCTCTCTGGGAAGCTAAAACAACTGGCTCTGCACAGTGCTCTCAAAGCCAACCGGGAACGTCACATACAAAGGCCTGTGAAACGCAGCTTCTTGACAGGCCTTATCTGGCTGAGGTAGAACTTGTGCTCTGGGTGTGCTACTTTGGCCTAGAGCTGCCAGGCACAAAGGCTGCTTTGTTTCCAAAGGGGGAGAGAGGCCCCAAATCATGTTGCTTCCAGCTGTTTTTGAAGCTAAGAAACAACTCGCTCTGCCAGGTACTCTTACAGCCTTCCGGGAACACCTCTTACGAAGGCCTGTGAAAAGCAGTTTCTTGGCAGGCCTGATCTGGCTGAGGTAGAACTTCTGCTCTGGGTGTGCTCCATTGCCCTAGAGCTGAAAGGCCCAAAGGGATGCCTTGTTTGCAAAGGGGCAGAGAGGCCCCAAAGCATCTTGCTTCCAGCTCATTGGGAAGCTAAGAGACAACTGTCTCTGCCCAGTGCTCTGACAGAGTACCGGGAACATCTCTTACCAAAGCCTTTGAAACGCAGTTTCTTGGCAGACCTTATCTGGCTGAGGTAGAACTTCTGCTCTGGGTGTGCTCCATTGGCCTAGAGCTGAAAGGCCCAAAGGTCGGCCTTGTTGGCAAAGGGGCAGGGAGCCCCCAAAGCATCTTGCTTCCAGCTCTTCGGGAAGCTAAGAAACAACTGGCTCTGCCCAGTGCTCTTACAGCCTGAGAGAAAATCTCTTACCAAGGCCTGTGAAACGCACTTTGTTGGTGGCCTGATCTAGCTGAAGTAGAACTTCTGCTCTGGGTGTGCTCCATTGGCCTAGAGCTGCCTGGCCCAAAGGGCCGCCTTGTTTGCAAAGGGGCAGAGAGGCCCCAAAGCATCTTGCTTCCAGCTCTTCGGGAAGCTAAGAAACATCTGGCGTTGCCCAGTGCTCTTACAGCCTACCGGGAACATCTCTTACCAAGGCCTGTGAAACGCAGTTTGTTGGTGGCCTGAACCGGCCGAAGTAGAACTTCTGCTCTGGGTGTGCTCCACTGGCCTGGAGCTACCTGCCCCAAAGGGCTGCCTTGATTCCAAAGTGAGAGAGTGGCACCAAAGCATCTTGCTTCCAGCTCTTCGGGAAGCTAAGAAACATCTGGCGTTGCCCAGTGCTCTTACAGCCTACCGGGAACATCTCTTACCAAGGCCTGTGAAACGCCGTTTCCTGGCAGGCCTGATTTGGCTGAAGTAGAACTTCTGCTCTGGGTGTGCTCCATTGCCCTAGAGCTGCCAGGCCCAAGGTGCTGCCTTGTTTCCAAAGGGGCAGAGAGGCCCCAAAGCATCTTGCTTCCAGCTCTCTGGCAAGCTAAGAACCAACTCGCTCTGCCCCGTGCTCTTACAGCCTACCGGGAACATGTCTTTGAAAGGCCTGTGAAACGCAGTTTCTTGGCAGGCCTCATCTGGCTGAAGTAGAACTCTGGCTCTGGGTGTGCTCCATTGCCCTAGAGCTGCCAGGCCCCAAGTGCTGCCCTGTTTCCAAGGGGCAGAGAGGCCCAAAGCATCTTGCTTCCCGGTCTTTGCGAAGCTAAGAAACAACTGGCTCTGCCCAGTGCTCTTACACCTACCGGGAACATCTCTTACCAAGGCCTGTCAAACGCTGTTTCTTTGCAGGCCTGATCAGGCTGAAGTAGAACTCCTGCTCTGCGTGTGCTCCATTGGCCTAGAGCTTCCCGACCCAAAAGGCTGCCTTGTTCCCAAACGGGCAGAGGGGTCCCAAGCGTCTTGCTTCCAGCTTTTCAGGAAGGTAAGAAACAACTGGCTCTGCCCAGTGCTCTTACAGCCTACCGGGAACATCTCTTACCAAGGCCTGTGAAACGCAGTTTCTTGGCAGGCCTGATCTGGCTGAAGTAGAACTCCTGCTCTGGGCGTGCTACTTTGGCCTAGAGCTGCCAGGCCCAAAGGGCCGCCTTGTTTCCAAAGGGGCTGAGAGTCCCCAAAGTATCTTGCTTCCAAATCTTTGGGAAGCTAAGAAACAACTGGCTCTGCACAGTGCTCTCACAGCCTACCGGCAACGTGACAGAGAAAAGCCTGTGAGACGCAGTTTCTTGGAAGGCCTGATCTGGCTGAGGTAGAACTTCTGCTCTGGGTGTACTCCATTGGCCTAGGGCTGCCAGGCCCAAAGGGCTGCCTTTATTTCCAAAGTGTGAGAGAGGCCCCAAAGCATCTTGCTTCCTGCTCTCTGGGAAGCTAAAACAACTGGCTCTGCACAGTGCTCTCAAAGCCAACCGGGAACGTCACATACAAAGGCCTGTGAAACGCAGCTTCTTGACAGGCCTTATCTGGCTGAGGTAGAACTTGTGCTCTGGGTGTGCTACTTTGGCCTAGAGCTGCCAGGCACAAAGGCTGCTTTGTTTCCAAAGGGGGAGAGAGGCCCCAAATCATGTTGCTTCCAGCTGTTTTTGAAGCTAAGAAACAACTCGCTCTGCCAGGTACTCTTACAGCCTTCCGGGAACACCTCTTACGAAGGCCTGTGAAAAGCAGTTTCTTGGCAGGCCTGATCTGGCTGAGGTAGAACTTCTGCTCTGGGTGTGCTCCATTGCCCTAGAGCTGAAAGGCCCAAAGGGATGCCTTGTTTGCAAAGGGGCAGAGAGGCCCCAAAGCATCTTGCTTCCAGCTCATTGGGAAGCTAAGAGACAACTGTCTCTGCCCAGTGCTCTGACAGAGTACCGGGAACATCTCTTACCAAAGCCTTTGAAACGCAGTTTCGTGGCAGGCCTGATCTGGCTGAGGTAGAACTTCTGCTCTGGGTGTGCTCCATTGGCCTAGAGCTGAAAGGCCCAAAGGTCGGCCTTGTTGGCAAAGGGGCAGGGAGCCCCCAAAGCATCTTGCTTCCAGCTCTTCGGGAAGCTAAGAAACAACTGGCTCTGCCCAGTGCTCTTACAGCCTGAGAGAAAATCTCTTACCAAGGCCTGTGAAACGCACTTTGTTGGTGGCCTGATCTAGCTGAAGTAGAACTTCTGCTCTGGGTGTGCTCCATTGGCCTAGAGCTGCCTGGCCCAAAGGGCCGCCTTGTTTGCAAAGGGGCAGAGAGGCCCCAAAGCATCTTGCTTCCAGCTCTTCGGGAAGCTAAGAAACATCTGGCGTTGCCCAGTGCTCTTACAGCCTACCGGGAACATCTCTTACCAAGGCCTGTGAAACGCAGTTTGTTGGTGGCCTGAACCGGCCGAAGTAGAACTTCTGCTCTGGGTGTGCTCCACTGGCCTGGAGCTACCTGCCCCAAAGGGCTGCCTTGATTCCAAAGTGAGAGAGTGGCACCAAAGCATCTTGCTTCCAGCTCTTCGGGAAGCTAAGAAACATCTGGCGTTGCCCAGTGCTCTTACAGCCTACCGGGAACATCTCTTACCAAGGCCTGTGAAACGCCGTTTCCTGGCAGGCCTGATTTGGCTGAAGTAGAACTTCTGCTCTGGGTGTGCTCCATTGCCCTAGAGCTGCCAGGCCCAAGGTGCTGCCTTGTTTCCAAAGGGGCAGAGAGGCCCCAAAGCATCTTGCTTCCAGCTCTCTGGCAAGCTAAGAACCAACTTGCTCTGCCCCGTGCTCTTACAGCCTACCGGGAACATGTCTTTGAAAGGCCTGTGAAACGCAGTTTCTTGGCAGGCCTCATCTGGCTGAAGTAGAACTGCGGCTCTGGGTGTGCTCCATTGGCCTAGAGCTGCCTGGCCCAAAGGGCCGCCTTGTTTGCAAAGGGGCAGAGAGGCCCCAAAGCATCTTGCTTCCAGCTCTTCGGGAAGCTAAGAAACATCTGGCGTTGCCCAGTGCTCTTACAGCCTACCGGGAACATCTCTTACCAAGGCCTGTGAAACGCAGTTTGTTGGTGGCCTGAACCGGCCGAAGTAGAACTTCTGCTCTGGGTGTGCTCCACTGGCCTGGAGCTACCTGCCCCAAAGGGCTGCCTTGATTCCAAAGTGAGAGAGTGGCACCAAAGCATCTTGCTTCCAGCTCTTCGGGAAGCTAAGAAACATCTGGCGTTGCCCAGTGCTCTTACAGCCTACCGGGAACATCTCTTACCAAGGCCTGTGAAACGCCGTTTCCTGGCAGGCCTGATTTGGCTGAAGTAGAACTTCTGCTCTGGGTGTGCTCCATTGCCCTAGAGCTGCCAGGCCCCAAGTGCTGCCCTGTTTCCAAGGGGCAGAGAGGCACAAAGCATCTTGCTTCCCGGTCTTTGCGAAGCTATGAAACAACTGGCTCTGCCCAGTGCTCTTACACCTACCGGGAACATCTCTTACCAAGGCCTGTCAAACGCTGTTTCTTTGCAGGCCTGATCAGGCTGAAGTAGAACTCCTGCTCTGCGTGTGCTCCATTGGCCTAGAGCTTCTCGACCCAAAAGGCTGCCTTGTTCCCAAACGGGCAGAGGGGTCCCAAGCGTCTTGCTTCCAGCTTTTCAGGAAGGTAAGAAACAACTGGCTCTGCCCAGTGCTCTTACAGCCTACCGGGAACATCTCTTACCAAGGCCTGTGAAACGCAGTTTCTTGGCAGGCCTGATCTGGCTGAAGTAGAACTCCTGCTCTGGGCGTGCTACTTTGGCCTAGAGCTGCCAGGCCCAAAGGGCCGCCTTGTTTCCAAAGGGGCTGAGAGTCCCCAAAGTATCTTGCTTCCAAATCTTTGGGAAGCTAAGAAACAACTGGCTCTGCACAGTGCTCTCACAGCCTACCGGCAACGTGACAGAGAAAAGCCTGTGAGACACAGTTTCTTGGAAGGCCTGATCTGGCTGAGGTAGAACTTCTGCTCTGGGTGTACTCCATTGGCCTAGGGCTGCCAGGCCCAAAGGGCTGCCTTTATTTCCAAAGTGTGAGAGAGGCCCCAAAGCATCTTGCTTCCTGCTCTCTGGGAAGCTAAAACAACTGGCTCTGCACAGTGCTCTCAAAGCCAACCGGGAACGTCACTTACAAAGGCCTGTGAAACGCAGCTTCTTGACAGGCCTTATCTGGCTGAGGTAGAACTTGTGCTCTGGGTGTGCTACTTTGGCCTAGAGCTGCCAGGCACAAAGGCTGCTTTGTTTCCAAAGGGGGAGAGAGGCCCCAAATCATGTTGCTTCCAGCTGTTTTTGAAGCTAAGAAACAACTCGCTCTGCCAGGTACTCTTACAGCCTTCCGGGAACACCTCTTACGAAGGCCTGTGAAAAGCAGTTTCTTGGCAGGCCTGATCTGGCTGAGGTAGAACTTCTGCTCTGGGTGTGCTCCATTGCCCTAGAGCTGAAAGGCCCAAAGGGATGCCTTGTTTGCAAAGGGGCAGAGAGGCCCCAAAGCATCTTGCTTCCAGCTCATTGGGAAGCTAAGAGACAACTGTCTCTGCCCAGTGCTCTGACAGAGTACCGGGAACATCTCTTACCAAAGCCTTTGAAACGCAGTTTCTTGGCAGGCCTTATCTGGCTGAGGTAGAACTTCTGCTCTGGGTGTGCTCCATTGGCCTAGAGCTGAAAGGCCCAAAGGTCGGCCTTGTTGGCAAAGGGGCAGGGAGCCCCCAAAGCATCTTGCTTCCAGCTCTTTGGGAAGCTAAGAAACAACTGGCTCTGCCCAGTGCTCTTACAGCCTGAGAGAAAATCTCTTACCAAGGCCTGTGAAACGCACTTTGTTGGTGGCCTGATCTAGCTGAAGTAGAACTTCTGCTCTGGGTGTGCTCCATTGGCCTAGAGCTGCCTGGCCCAAAGGGCCGCCTTGTTTGCAAAGGGGCAGAGAGGCCCCAAAGCATCTTGCTTCCAGCTCTTCGGGAAGCTAAGAAACATCTGGCGTTGCCCAGTGCTCTTACAGCCTACCGGGAACATCTCTTACCAAGGCCTGTGAAACGCAGTTTGTTGGTGGCCTGAACTGGCCGAAGTAGAACTTCTGCTCTGGGTGTGCTCCACTGGCCTGGAGCTACCTGCCCCAAAGGGCTGCCTTGATTCCAAAGTGAGAGAGTGGCACCAAAGCATCTTGCTTCCAGCTCTTCGGGAAGCTAAGAAACATCTGGCGTTGCCCAGTGCTCTTACAGCCTACCGGGAACATCTCTTACCAAGGCCTGTGAAACGCCGTTTCCTGGCAGGCCTGATTTGGCTGAAGTAGAACTTCTGCTCTGGGTGTGCTCCATTGCCCTAGAGCTGCCAGGCCCAAGGTGCTGCCTTGTTTCCAAAGGGGCAGAGAGGCCCCAAAGCATCTTGCTTCCAGCTCTCTGGCAAGCTAAGAACCAACTTGCTCTGCCCCGTGCTCTTACAGCCTACCGGGAACATGTCTTTGAAAGGCCTGTGAAACGCAGTTTCTTGGCAGGCCTCATCTGGCTGAAGTAGAACTGCGGCTCTGGGTGTGCTCCATTGGCCTAGAGCTGCCTGGCCCAAAGGGCCGCCTTGTTTGCAAAGGGGCAGAGAGGCCCCAAAGCATCTTGCTTCCAGCTCTTCGGGAAGCTAAGAAACATCTGGCGTTGCCCAGTGCTCTTACAGCCTACCGGGAACATCTCTTACCAAGGCCTGTGAAACGCAGTTTGTTGGTGGCCTGAACTGGCCAAAGTAGAACTTCTGCTCTGGGTGTGCTGCACTGGCCTGGAGCTACCTGCCCCAAAGGGCTGCCTTGATTCCAAAGTGAGAGAGTGGCACCAAAGCATCTTGCTTCCAGCTCTTCGGGAAGCTAAGAAACATCTGGCGTTGCCCAGTGCTCTTACAGCCTACCGGGAACATCTCTTACCAAGGCCTGTGAAACGCCGTTTCCTGGCAGGCCTGATTTGGCTGAAGTAGAACTTCTGCTCTGGGTGTGCTCCATTGCCCTAGAGCTGCCAGGCCCAAGGTGCTGCCTTGTTTCCAAAGGGGCAGAGAGGCCCCAAAGCATCTTGCTTCCAGCTCTCTGGGAAGCTAAGAACCAACTCGCTCTGCCCCGTGCTCTTACAGCCTACCGGGAACATGTCTTTGAAAGGCCTGTGAAACGCAGTTTCTTGGCAGGCCTCATCTGGCTGAAGTAGAACTCCGGCTCTGGGTGTGCTCCATTGCCCTAGAGCTGCCAGGCCCCAAGTGCTGCCCTGTTTCCAAGGGGCAGAGAGGCCCAAAGCATCTTGCTTCCCGGTCTTTGCGAAGCTAAGAAACAACTGGCTCTGCCCAGTGCTCTTACACCTACCGGGAACATCTCTTACCAAGGCCTGTCAAACGCTGTTTCTTTGCAGGCCTGATCAGGCTGAAGTAGAACTCCTGCTCTGGGTGTGCTCCATTGGCCTAGAGCTTCCCGACCCAAAAGGCTGCCTTGTTCCCAAACGGGCAGAGGGGTCCCAAGCGTCTTGCTTCCAGCTTTTCAGGAAGGTAAGAAACAACTGGCTCTGCCCAGTGCTCTTACAGCCTACCGGGAACATCTCTTACCAAGGCCTGTGAAACGCAGTTTCTTGGCAGGCCTGATCTGGCTGAAGTAGAACTCCTGCTCTGGGCGTGCTACTTTGGCCTAGAGCTGCCAGGCCCAAAGGGCCGCCTTGTTTCCAAAGGGGCTGAGAGTCCCCAAAGTATCTTGCTTCCAAATCTTTGGGAAGCTAAGAAACAACTGGCTCTGCACAGTGCTCTCACAGCCTACCGGCAACGTGACAGAGAAAGGCCTGTGAGACGCAGTTTCTTGGAAGGCCTGATCTGGCTGAGGTAGAACTTCTGCTCTGGGTGTACTCCATTGGCCTAGGGCTGCCAGGCCCAAAGGGCTGCCTTTATTTCCAAAGTGTGAGAGAGGCCCCAAAGCATCTTGCTTCCTGCTCTCTGGGAAGCTAAAACAACTGGCTCTGCACAGTGCTCTCAAAGCCAACCGGGAACGTCACATACAAAGGCCTGTGAAACGCAGCTTCTTGACAGGCCTTATCTGGCTGAGGTAGAACTTGTGCTCTGGGTGTGCTACTTTGGCCTAGAGCTGCCAGGCACAAAGGCTGCTTTGTTTCCAAAGGGGGAGAGAGGCCCCATATCATGTTGCTTCCAGCTGTTTTTGAAGCTAAGAAACAACTCGCTCTGCCAGGTACTCTTACAGCCTTCCGGGAACACCTCTTACGAAGGCCTGTGAAAAGCAGTTTCTTGGCAGGCCTGATCTGGCTGAGGTAGAACTTCTGCTCTGGGTGTGCTCCATTGCCCTAGAGCTGAAAGGCCCAAAGGGATGCCTTGTTTGCAAAGGGGCAGAGAGGCCCCAAAGCATCTTGCTTCCAGCTCATTGGGAAGCTAAGAGACAACTGTCTCTGCCCAGTGCTCTGACAGAGTACCGGGAACATCTCTTACCAAAGCCTTTGAAACGCAGTTTCTTCGCAGGCCTTATCTGGCTGAGGTAGAACTTCTGCTCTGGGTGTGCTCCATTGGCCTAGAGCTGAAAGGCCCAAAGGTCAGCCTTGTTGGCAAAGGGGCAGGGAGCCCCCAAAGCATCTTGCTTCCAGCTCTTTGGGAAGCTAAGAAACAACTGGCTCTGCCCAGTGCTCTTACAGCCTGAGAGAAAATCTCTTACCAAGGCCTGTGAAACGCACTTTGTTGGTGGCCTGATCTAGCTGAAGTAGAACTTCTGCTCTGGGTGTGCTCCATTGGCCTAGAGCTGCCTGGCCCAAAGGGCCGCCTTGTTTGCAAAGGGGCAGAGAGGCCCCAAAGCATCTTGCTTCCAGCTCTTCGGGAAGCTAAGAAACATCTGGCGTTGCCCAGTGCTCTTACAGCCTACCGGGAACATCTCTTACCAAGGCCTGTGAAACGCAGTTTGTTGGTGGCCTGAACCGGCCGAAGTAGAACTTCTGCTCTGGGTGTGCTCCACTGGCCTGGAGCTACCTGCCCCAAAGGGCTGCCTTGATTCCAAAGTGAGAGAGTGGCACCAAAGCATCTTGCTTCCAGCTCTTCGGGAAGCTAAGAAACATCTGGCGTTGCCCAGTGCTCTTACAGCCTACCGGGAACATCTCTTACCAAGGCCTGTGAAACGCCGTTTCCTGGCAGGCCTGATTTGGCTGAAGTAGAACTTCTGCTCTGGGTGTGCTCCATTGCCCTAGAGCTGCCAGGCCCAAGGTGCTGCCTTGTTTCCAAAGGGGCAGAGAGGCCCCAAAGCCTCTTGCTTCCAGCTCTCTGGGAAGCTAAGAACCAACTCGCTCTGCCCCGTGCTCTTACAGCCTACCGGGAACATGTCTTTGAAAGGCCTGTGAAACGCAGTTTCTTGGCAGGCCTCATCTGGCTGAAGTAGAACTCCGGCTCTGGGTGTGCTCCATTGCCCTAGAGCTGCCAGGCCCCAAGTGCTGCCCTGTTTCCAAGGGGCAGAGAGGCCCAAAGCATCTTGCTTCCCGGTCTTTGCGAAGCTAAGAAACAACTGGCTCTGCCCAGTGCTCTTACACCTACCGGGAACATCTCTTACCAAGGCCTGTCAAACGCTGTTTCGTTGCAGGCCTGATCAGGCTGAAGTAGAACTCCTGCTCTGCGTGTGCTCCATTGGCCTAGAGCTTCCCGACCCAAAAGGCTGCCTTGTTCCCAAACGGGCAGAGGGGTCCCAAGCGTCTTGCTTCCAGCTTTTCAGGAAGGTAAGAAACAACTGGCTCTGCCCAGTGCTCTTACAGCCTACCGGGAACATCTCTTACCAAGGCCTGTGAAACGCAGTTTCTTGGCAGGCCTGATTTGGCTGAAGTAGAACTTCTGCTCTGGGTGTGCTCCATTGCCCTAGAGCTGCCAGGCCCAAGGTGCTGCCTTGTTTCCAAAGGGGCTGAGAGTCCCCAAAGTATCTTGCTTCCAAATCTTTGGGAAGCTAAGAAACAACTGGCTCTGCACAGTGCTCTCACAGCCTACCGGCAACGTGACAGAGAAAGGCCTGTGAGACGCAGTTTCTTGGAAGGCCTGATCTGGCTGAGGTAGAACTTCTGCTCTGGGTGTACTCCATTGGCCTAGGGCTGCCAGGCCCAAAGGGCTGCCTTTATTTCCAAAGTGTGAGAGAGGCCCCAAAGCATCTTGCTTCCTGCTCTCTGGGAAGCTAAAACAACTGGCTCTGCACAGTGCTCTCAAAGCCAACCGGGAACGTCACATACAAAGGCCTGTGAAACGCAGCTTCTTGACAGGCCTTATCTGGCTGAGGTAGAACTTGTGCTCTGGGTGTGCTACTTTGGCCTAGAGCTGCCAGGCACAAAGGCTGCTTTGTTTCCAAAGGGGGAGAGAGGCCCCAAATCATGTTGCTTCCAGCTGTTTTTGAAGCTAAGAAACAACTCGCTCTGCCAGGTACTCTTACAGCCTTCCGGGAACACCTCTTACGAAGGCCTGTGAAAAGCAGTTTCTTTGCAGGCCTGATCTGGCTGAGGTAGAACTTCTGCTCTGGGTGTGCTCCATTGCCCTAGAGCTGAAAGGCCCAAAGGGATGCCTTGTTTGCAAAGGGGCAGAGAGGCCCCAAAGCATCTTGCTTCCAGCTCATTGGGAAGCTAAGAGACAACTGTCTCTGCCCAGTGCTCTGACAGAGTACCGGGAACATCTCTTACCAAAGCCTTTGAAACGCAGTTTCTTGGCAGGCCTTATCTGGCTGAGGTAGAACTTCTGCTCTGGGTGTGCTCCATTGGCCTAGAGCTGCCAGGCCCAAAGGGCCGCCTTGTTTCCAAAGGGGCTGAGAGTCCCCAAAGTATCTTGCTTCCAAATCTTTGGGAAGCTAAGAAACAACTGGCTCTGCACAGTGCTCTCACAGCCTACCGGCAACGTGACAGAGAAAAGCCTGTGAGACACAGTTTCTTGGAAGGCCTGATCTGGCTGAGGTAGAACTTGTGCTCTGGGTGTACTCCATTGGCCTAGGGCTGCCAGGCCCAAAGGGCTGCCTTTATTTCCAAAGTGTGAGAGAGGCCCCAAAGCATCTTGCTTCCTGCTCTCTGGGAAGCTAAAACAACTGGCTCTGCACAGTGCTCTCAAAGCCAACCGGGAACGTCACATACAAAGGCCTGTGAAACGCAGCTTCTTGACAGGCCTTTTCTGGCTGAGGTAGAACTTGTGCTCTGGGTGTGCTACTTTGGCCTAGAGCTGCCAGGCACAAAGGCTGCTTTGTTTCCAAAGGGGGAGAGAGGCCCCAAATCATGTTGCTTCCAGCTGTTTTTGAAGCTAAGAAACAACTCGCTCTGCCAGGTACTCTTACAGCCTTCCGGGAACACCTCTTACGAAGGCCTGTGAAAAGCAGTTTCTTGGCAGGCCTGATCTGGCTGAGGTAGAACTTCTGCTCTGGGTGTGCTCCATTGCCCTAGAGCTGAAAGGCCCAAAGGGATGCCTTGTTTGCAAAGGGGCAGAGAGGCCCCAAAGCATCTTGCTTCCAGCTCATTGGGAAGCTAAGAGACAACTGTCTCTGCCCAGTGCTCTGACAGAGTACCGGGAACATCTCTTACCAAAGCCTTTGAAACGCAGTTTCTTCGCAGGCCTTATCTGGCTGAGGTAGAACTTCTGCTCTGGGTGTGCTCCATTGGCCTAGAGCTGAAAGGCCCAAAGGTCGGCCTTGTTGGCAAAGGGGCAGGGAGCCCCCAAAGCGTCTTGCTTCCAGCTCTTTGGGAAGCTAAGAAACAACTGGCTCTGCCCAGTGCTCTTACAGCCTGAGAGAAAATCTCTTACCAAGGCCTGTGAAACGCACTTTGTTGGTGGCCTGATCTAGCTGAAGTAGAACTTCTGCTCTGGGTGTGCTCCATTGGCCTAGAGCTGCCTGGCCCAAAGGGCCGCCTTGTTTGCAAAGGGGCAGAGAGGCCCCAAAGCATCTTGCTTCCAGCTCTTCGGGAAGCTAAGAAACATCTGGCGTTGCCCAGTGCTCTTACAGCCTACCGGGAACATCTCTTACCAAGGCCTGTGAAACGCAGTTTGTTGGTGGCCTGAACTGGCCGAAGTAGAACTTCTGCTCTGGGTGTGCTCCACTGGCCTGGAGCTACCTGCCCCAAAGGGCTGCCTTGATTCCAAAGTGAGAGAGTGGCACCAAAGCATCTTGCTTCCAGCTCTTCGGGAAGCTAAGAAACATCTGGCGTTGCCCAGTGCTCTTACAGCCTACCGGGAACATCTCTTACCAAGGCCTGTGAAACGCCGTTTCCTGGCAGGCCTGATTTGGCTGAAGTAGAACTTCTGCTCTGGGTGTGCTCCATTGCCCTAGAGCTGCCAGGCCCAAGGTGCTGCCTTGTTTCCAAAGGGGCAGAGAGGCCCCAAAGCATCTTGCTTCCAGCTCTCTGGCAAGCTAAGAACCAACTTGCTCTGCCCCGTGCTCTTACAGCCTACCGGGAACATGTCTTTGAAAGGCCTGTGAAACGCAGTTTCTTGGCAGGCCTCATCTGGCTGAAGTAGAACTGCGGCTCTGGGTGTGCTCCATTGGCCTAGAGCTGCCTGGCCCAAAGGGCCGCCTTGTTTGCAAAGGGGCAGAGAGGCCCCAAAGCATCTTGCTTCCAGCTCTTCGGGAAGCTAAGAAACATCTGGCGTTGCCCAGTGCTCTTACAGCCTACCGGGAACATCTCTTACCAAGGCCTGTGAAACGCAGTTTGTTGGTGGCCTGAACCGGCCGAAGTAGAACTTCTGCTCTGGGTGTGCTCCACTGGCCTGGAGCTACCTGCCCCAAAGGGCTGCCTTGATTCCAAAGTGAGAGAGTGGCACCAAAGCATCTTGCTTCCAGCTCTTCGGGAAGCTAAGAAACATCTGGCGTTGCCCAGTGCTCTTACAGCCTACCGGGAACATCTCTTACCAAGGCCTGTGAAACGCCGTTTCCTGGCAGGCCTGATTTGGCTGAAGTAGAACTTCTGCTCTGGGTGTGCTCCATTGCCCTAGAGCTGCCAGGCCCCAAGTGCTGCCCTGTTTCCAAGGGGCAGAGAGGCCCAAAGCATCTTGCTTCCCGGTCTTTGCGAAGCTATGAAACAACTGGCTCTGCCCAGTGCTCTTACACCTACCGGGAACATCTCTTACCAAGGCCTGTCAAACGCTGTTTCTTTGCAGGCCTGATCAGGCTGAAGTAGAACTCCTGCTCTGCGTGTGCTCCATTGGCCTAGAGCTTCTCGACCCAAAAGGCTGCCTTGTTCCCAAACGGGCAGAGGGGTCCCAAGCGTCTTGCTTCCAGCTTTTCAGGAAGGTAAGAAACAACTGGCTCTGCCCAGTGCTCTTACAGCCTACCGGGAACATCTCTTACCAAGGCCTGTGAAACGCAGTTTCTTGGCAGGCCTGATCTGGCTGAAGTAGAACTCCTGCTCTGGGCGTGCTACTTTGGCCTAGAGCTGCCAGGCCCAAAGGGCCGCCTTGTTTCCAAAGGGGCTGAGAGTCCCCAAAGTATCTTGCTTCCAAATCTTTGGGAAGCTAAGAAACAACTGGCTCTGCACAGTGCTCTCACAGCCTACCGGCAACGTGACAGAGAAAAGCCTGTGAGACACAGTTTCTTGGAAGGCCTGATCTGGCTGAGGTAGAACTTGTGCTCTGGGTGTACTCCATTGGCCTAGGGCTGCCAGGCCCAAAGGGCTGCCTTTATTTCCAAAGTGTGAGAGAGGCCCCAAAGCATCTTGCTTCCTGCTCTCTGGGAAGCTAAAACAACTGGCTCTGCACAGTGCTCTCAAAGCCAACCGGGAACGTCACTTACAAAGGCCTGTGAAACGCAGCTTCTTGACAGGCCTTATCTGGCTGAGGTAGAACTTGTGCTCTGGGTGTGCTACTTTGGCCTAGAGCTGCCAGGCACAAAGGCTGCTTTGTTTCCAAAGGGGGAGAGAGGCCCCAAATCATGTTGCTTCCAGCTGTTTTTGAAGCTAAGAAACAACTCGCTCTGCCAGGTACTCTTACAGCCTTCCGGGAACACCTCTTACGAAGGCCTGTGAAAAGCAGTTTCTTGGCAGGCCTGATCTGGCTGAGGTAGAACTTCTGCTCTGGGTGTGCTCCATTGCCCTAGAGCTGAAAGGCCCAAAGGGATGCCTTGTTTGCAAAGGGGCAGAGAGGCCCCAAAGCATCTTGCTTCCAGCTCATTGGGAAGCTAAGAGACAACTGTCTCTGCCCAGTGCTCTGACAGAGTACCGGGAACATCTCTTACCAAAGCCTTTGAAACGCAGTTTCTTGGCAGGCCTTATCTGGCTGAGGTAGAACTTCTGCTCTGGGTGTGCTCCATTGGCCTAGAGCTGAAAGGCCCAAAGGTCGGCCTTGTTGGCAAAGGGGCAGGGAGCCCCCAAAGCATCTTGCTTCCAGCTCTTTGGGAAGCTAAGAAACAACTGGCTCTGCCCAGTGCTCTTACAGCCTGAGAGAAAATCTCTTACCAAGGCCTGTGAAACGCACTTTGTTGGTGGCCTGATCTAGCTGAAGTAGAACTTCTGCTCTGGGTGTGCTCCATTGGCCTAGAGCTGCCTGGCCCAAAGGGCCGCCTTGTTTGCAAAGGGGCAGAGAGGCCCCAAAGCATCTTGCTTCCAGCTCTTCGGGAAGCTAAGAAACATCTGGCGTTGCCCAGTGCTCTTACAGCCTACCGGGAACATCTCTTACCAAGGCCTGTGAAACGCAGTTTGTTGGTGGCCTGAACTGGCCGAAGTAGAACTTCTGCTCTGGGTGTGCTCCACTGGCCTGGAGCTACCTGCCCCAAAGGGCTGCCTTGATTCCAAAGTGAGAGAGTGGCACCAAAGCATCTTGCTTCCAGCTCTTCGGGAAGCTAAGAAACATCTGGCGTTGCCCAGTGCTCTTACAGCCTACCGGGAACATCTCTTACCAAGGCCTGTGAAACGCCGTTTCCTGGCAGGCCTGATTTGGCTGAAGTAGAACTTCTGCTCTGGGTGTGCTCCATTGCCCTAGAGCTGCCAGGCCCAAGGTGCTGCCTTGTTTCCAAAGGGGCAGAGAGGCCCCAAAGCATCTTGCTTCCAGCTCTCTGGCAAGCTAAGAACCAACTTGCTCTGCCCCGTGCTCTTACAGCCTACCGGGAACATGTCTTTGAAAGGCCTGTGAAACGCAGTTTCTTGGCAGGCCTCATCTGGCTGAAGTAGAACTGCGGCTCTGGGTGTGCTCCATTGGCCTAGAGCTGCCTGGCCCAAAGGGCCGCCTTGTTTGCAAAGGGGCAGAGAGGCCCCAAAGCATCTTGCTTCCAGCTCTTCGGGAAGCTAAGAAACATCTGGCGTTGCCCAGTGCTCTTACAGCCTACCGGGAACATCTCTTACCAAGGCCTGTGAAACGCAGTTTGTTGGTGGCCTGAACTGGCCGAAGTAGAACTTCTGCTCTGGGTGTGCTGCACTGGCCTGGAGCTACCTGCCCCAAAGGGCTGCCTTGATTCCAAAGTGAGAGAGTGGCACCAAAGCATCTTGCTTCCAGCTCTTCGGGAAGCTAAGAAACATCTGGCGTTGCCCAGTGCTCTTACAGCCTACCGGGAACATCTCTTACCAAGGCCTGTGAAACGCCGTTTCCTGGCAGGCCTGATCTGGCTGAAGTAGAACTTCTGCTCTGGGTGTGCTCCATTGCCCTAGAGCTGCCAGGCCCAAGGTGCTGCCTTGTTTCCAAAGGGGCAGAGAGGCCCCAAAGCATCTTGCTTCCAGCTCTCTGGGAAGCTAAGAACCAACTCGCTCTGCCCCGTGCTCTTACAGCCTACCGGGAACATGTCTTTGAAAGGCCTGTGAAACGCAGTTTCTTGGCAGGCCTCATCTGGCTGAAGTAGAACTCCGGCTCTGGGTGTGCTCCATTGCCCTAGAGCTGCCAGGCCCCAAGTGCTGCCCTGTTTCCAAGGGGCAGAGAGGCCCAAAGCATCTTGCTTCCCGGTCTTTGCGAAGCTAAGAAACAACTGGCTCTGCCCAGTGCTCTTACACCTACCGGGAACATCTCTTACCAAGGCCTGTCAAACGCTGTTTCTTTGCAGGCCTGATCAGGCTGAAGTAGAACTCCTGCTCTGGGTGTGCTCCATTGGCCTAGAGCTTCCCGACCCAAAAGGCTGCCTTGTTCCCAAACGGGCAGAGGGGTCCCAAGCGTCTTGCTTCCAGCTTTTCAGGAAGGTAAGAAACAACTGGCTCTGCCCAGTGCTCTTACAGCCTACCGGGAACATCTCTTACCAAGGCCTGTGAAACGCAGTTTCTTGGCAGGCCTGATCTGGCTGAAGTAGAACTCCTGCTCTGGGCGTGCTACTTTGGCCTAGAGCTGCCAGGCCCAAAGGGCCGCCTTGTTTCCAAAGGGGCTGAGACTCCCCAAAGTATCTTGCTTCCAAATCTTTGGGAAGCTAAGAAACAACTGGCTCTGCACAGTGCTCTCACAGCCTACCGGCAACGTGACAGAGAAAGGCCTGTGAGACGCAGTTTCTTGGAAGGCCTGATCTGGCTGAGGTAGAACTTCTGCTCTGGGTGTACTCCATTGGCCTAGGGCTGCCAGGCCCAAAGGGCTGCCTTTATTTCCAAAGTGTGAGAGAGGCCCCAAAGCATCTTGCTTCCTGCTCTCTGGGAAGCTAAAACAACTGGCTCTGCACAGTGCTCTCAAAGCCAACCGGGAACGTCACATACAAAGGCCTGTGAAACGCAGCTTCTTGACAGGCCTGATCTGGCTGAGGTAGAACTTCTGCTCTGGGTGTGCTACTTTGGCCTAGAGCTGCCAGGCACAAAGGCTGCTTTGTTTCCAAAGGGGGAGAGAGGCCCCAAATCATGTTGCTTCCAGCTGTTTTTGAAGCTAAGAAACAACTCGCTCTGCCAGGTACTCTTACAGCCTTCCGGGAACACCTCTTACGAAGGCCTGTGAAAAGCAGTTTCTTGGCAGGCCTGATCTGGCTGAGGTAGAACTTCTGCTCTGGGTGTGCTCCATTGCCCTAGAGCTGAAAGGCCCAAAGGGATGCCTTGTTTGCAAAGGGGCAGAGAGGCCCCAAAGCATCTTGCTTCCAGCTCATTGGGAAGCTAAGAGACAACTGTCTCTGCCCAGTGCTCTGACAGAGTACCGGGAACATCTCTTACCAAAGCCTTTGAAACGCAGTTTCTTGGCAGGCCTTATCTGGCTGAGGTAGAACTTCTGCTCTGGGTGTGCTCCATTGGCCTAGAGCTGAAAGGCCCAAAGGTCGGCCTTGTTGGCAAAGGGGCAGGGAGCCCCCAAAGCATCTTGCTTCCAGCTCTTCGGGAAGCTAAGAAACAACTGGCTCTGCCCAGTGCTCTTACAGCCTGAGAGAAAATCTCTTACCAAGGCCTGTGAAACGCACTTTGTTGGTGGCCTGATCTAGCTGAAGTAGAACTTCTGCTCTGGGTGTGCTCCATTGGCCTAGAGCTGCCTGGCCCAAAGGGCCGCCTTGTTTGCAAAGGGGCAGAGAGGCCCCAAAGCATCTTGCTTCCAGCTCTTCGGGAAGCTAAGAAACATCTGGCGTTGCCCAGTGCTCTTACAGCCTACCGGGAACATCTCTTACCAAGGCCTGTGAAACGCAGTTTGTTGGTGGCCTGAACTGGCCGAAGTAGAACTTCTGCTCTGGGTGTGATCCACTGGCCTGGAGCTACCTGCCCCAAAGGGCTGCCTTGATTCCAAAGTGAGAGAGTGGCACCAAAGCATCTTGCTTCCAGCTCTTCGGGAAGCTAAGAAACATCTGGCGTTGCCCAGTGCTCTTACAGCCTACCGGGAACATCTCTTACCAAGGCCTGTGAAACGCCGTTTCCTGGCAGGCCTGATTTGGCTGAGGTAGAACTTCTGCTCTGGGTGTGCTCCATTGCCCTAGAGCTGCCAGGCCCAAGGTGCTGCCTTGTTTCCAAAGGGGCAGAGAGGCCCCAAAGCATCTTGCTTCCAGCTCTCTGGCAAGCTAAGAACCAACTTGCTCTGCCCCGTGCTCTTACAGCCTACCGGGAACATGTCTTTGAAAGGCCTGTGAAACGCAGTTTCTTGGCAGGCCTCATCTGGCTGAAGTAGAACTCCGGCTCTGGGTGTGCTCCATTGGCCTAGAGCTGCCTGGCCCAAAGGGCCGCCTTGTTTGCAAAGGGGCAGAGAGGCCCCAAAGCATCTTGCTTCCAGCTCTTCGGGAAGCTAAGAAACATCTGGCGTTGCCCAGTGCTCTTACAGCCTACCGGGAACATCTCTTACCAAGGCCTGTGAAACGCAGTTTGTTGGTGGCCTGAACCGGCCGAAGTAGAACTTCTGCTCTGGGTGTGCTCCACTGGCCTGGAGCTACCTGCCCCAAAGGGCTGCCTTGATTCCAAAGTGAGAGAGTGGCACCAAAGCATCTTGCTTCCAGCTCTTCGGGAAGCTAAGAAACATCTGGCGTTGCCCAGTGCTCTTACAGCCTACCGGGAACATCTCTTACCAAGGCCTGTGAAATGCCGTTTCCTGGCAGGCCTGATTTGGCTGAAGTAGAACTTCTGCTCTGGGTGTGCTCCATTGCCCTAGAGCTGCCAGGCCCCAAGTGCTGCCCTGTTTCCAAGGGGCAGAGAGGCCCAAAGCATCTTGCTTCCCGGTCTTTGCGAAGCTATGAAACAACTGGCTCTGCCCAGTGCTCTTACACCTACCGGGAACATCTCTTACCAAGGCCTGTCAAACGCTGTTTATTTGCAGGCCTGATCAGGCTGAAGTAGAACTCCTGCTCTGCGTGTGCTCCATTGGCCTAGAGCTTCTCGACCCAAAAGGCTGCCTTGTTCCCAAACGGGCAGAGGGGTCCCAAGCGTCTTGCTTCCAGCTTTTCAGGAAGGTAAGAAACAACTGGCTCTGCCCAGTGCTCTTACAGCCTACCGGGAACATCTCTTACCAAGGCCTGTGAAACGCAGTTTCTTGGCAGGCCTGATCTGGCTGAAGTAGAACTCCTGCTCTGGGCGTGCTACTTTGGCCTAGAGCTGCCAGGCCCAAAGGGCCGCCTTGTTTCCAAAGGGGCTGAGAGTCCCCAAAGTATCTTGCTTCCAAATCTTTGGGAAGCTAAGAAACAACTGGCTCTGCACAGTGCTCTCACAGCCTACCGGCAACGTGACAGAGAAAAGCCTGTGAGACACAGTTTCTTGGAAGGCCTGAACTGGCTGAGGTAGAACTTCTGCTCTGGGTGTACTCCATTGGCCTAGGGCTGCCAGGCCCAAAGGGCTGCCTTTATTTCCAAAGTGTGAGAGAGGCCCCAAAGCATCTTGCTTCCTGCTCTCTGGGAAGCTAAAACAACTGGCTCTGCACAGTGCTCTTACAGCCTGAGAGAAAATCTCTTACCAAGGCCTGTGAAACGCACTTTGTTGGTGGCCTGATCTAGCTGAAGTAGAACTTCTGCTCTGGGTGTGCTCCATTGGCCTAGAGCTGCCTGGCCCAAAGGGCCGCCTTGTTTGCAAAGGGGCAGAGAGGCCCCAAAGCATCTTGCTTCCAGCTCTTCGGGAAGCTAAGAAACATCTGGCGTTGCCCAGTGCTCTTACAGCCTACCGGGAACATCTCTTACCAAGGCCTGTGAAACGCAGTTTGTTGGTGGCCTGAACTGGCCGAAGTAGAACTTCTGCTCCGGGTGTGCTCCACTGGCCTGGAGCTACCTGCCCCAAAGGGCTGCCTTGATTCCAAAGTGAGAGAGTGGCACCAAAGCATCTTGCTTCCAGCTCTTCGGGAAGCTAAGAAACATCTGGCGTTGCCCAGTGCTCTTACAGCCTACCGGGAACATCTCTTACCAAGGCCTGTGAAACGCCGTTTCCTGGCAGGCCTGATTTGGCTGAAGTAGAACTTCTGCTCTGGGTGTGCTCCATTGCCCTAGAGCTGCCAGGCCCAAGGTGCTGCCTTGTTTCCAAAGGGGCAGAGAGGCCCCAAAGCATCTTGCTTCCAGCTCTCTGGCAAGCTAAGAACCAACTTGCTCTGCCCCGTGCTCTTACAGCCTACCGGGAACATGTCTTTGAAAGGCCTGTGAAACGCAGTTTCTTGGCAGGCCTCATCTGGCTGAAGTAGAACTGCGGCTCTGGGTGTGCTCCATTGGCCTAGAGCTGCCTGGCCCAAAGGGCCGCCTTGTTTGCAAAGGGGCAGAGAGGCCCCAAAGCATCTTGCTTCCAGCTCTTCGGGAAGCTAAGAAACATCTGGCGTTGCCCAGTGCTCTTACAGCCTACCGGGAACATCTCTTACCAAGGCCTGTGAAACGCAGTTTGTTGGTGGCCTGAACTGGCCGAAGTAGAACTTCTGCTCTGGGTGTGCTGCACTGGCCTGGAGCTACCTGCCCCAAAGGGCTGCCTTGATTCCAAAGTGAGAGAGTGGCACCAAAGCATCTTGCTTCCAGCTCTTCGGGAAGCTAAGAAACATCTGGCGTTGCCCAGTGCTCTTACAGCCTACCGGGAACATCTCTTACCAAGGCCTGTGAAACGCCGTTTCCTGGCAGGCCTGATTTGGCTGAAGTAGAACTTCTGCTCTGGGTGTGCTCCATTGCCCTAGAGCTGCCAGGCCCAAGGTGCTGCCTTGTTTCCAAAGGGGCAGAGAGGCCCCAAAGCATCTTGCTTCCAGCTCTCTGGGAAGCTAAGAACCAACTCGCTCTGCCCCGTGCTCTTACAGCCTACCGGGAACATGTCTTTGAAAGGCCTGTGAAACGCAGTTTCTTGGCAGGCCTCATCTGGCTGAAGTAGAACTCCGGCTCTGGGTGTGCTCCATTGCCCTAGAGCTGCCAGGCCCCAAGTGCTGCCCTGTTTCCAAGGGGCAGAGAGGCCCAAAGCATCTTGCTTCCCGGTCTTTGCGAAGCTAAGAAACAACTGGCTCTGCCCAGTGCTCTTACACCTACCGGGAACATCTCTTACCAAGGCCTGTCAAACGCTGTTTCTTTGCAGGCCTGATCAGGCTGAAGTAGAACTCCTGCTCTGGGTGTGCTCCATTGGCCTAGAGCTTCCCGACCCAAAAGGCTGCCTTGTTCCCAAACGGGCAGAGGGGTCCCAAGCGTCTTGCTTCCAGCTTTTCAGGAAGGTAAGAAACAACTGGCTCTGCCCAGTGCTCTTACAGCCTACCGGGAACATCTCTTACCAAGGCCTGTGAAACGCAGTTTCTTGGCAGGCCTGATCTGGCTGAAGTAGAACTCCTGCTCTGGGCGTGCTACTTTGGCCTAGAGCTGCCAGGCCCAAAGGGCCGCCTTGTTTCCAAAGGGGCTGAGAGTCCCCAAAGTATCTTGCTTCCAAATCTTTGGGAAGCTAAGAAACAACTGGCTCTGCACAGTGCTCTCACAGCCTACCGGCAACGTGACAGAGAAAGGCCTGTGAGACGCAGTTTCTTGGAAGGCCTGATCTGGCTGAGGTAGAACTTCTGCTCTGGGTGTACTCCATTGGCCTAGGGCTGCCAGGCCCAAAGGGCTGCCTTTATTTCCAAAGTGTGAGAGAGGCCCCAAAGCATCTTGCTTCCTGCTCTCTGGGAAGCTAAAACAACTGGCTCTGCACAGTGCTCTCAAAGCCAACCGGGAACGTCACATACAAAGGCCTGTGAAACGCAGCTTCTTGACAGGCCTTATCTGGCTGAGGTAGAACTTGTGCTCTGGGTGTGCTACTTTGGCCTAGAGCTGCCAGGCACAAAGGCTGCTTTGTTTCCAAAGGGGGAGAGAGGCCCCAAATCATGTTGCTTCCAGCTGTTTTTGAAGCTAAGAAACAACTCGCTCTGCCAGGTACTCTTACAGCCTTCCGGGAACACCTCTTACGAAGGCCTGTGAAAAGCAGTTTCTTGGCAGGCCTGATCTGGCTGAGGTAGAACTTCTGCTCTGGGTGTGCTCCATTGCCCTAGAGCTGAAAGGCCCAAAGGGATGCCTTGTTTGCAAAGGGGCAGAGAGGCCCCAAAGCATCTTGCTTCCAGCTCATTGGGAAGCTAAGAGACAACTGTCTCTGCCCAGTGCTCTGACAGAGTACCGGGAACATCTCTTACCAAAGCCTTTGAAACGCAGTTTCTTGGCAGGCCTTATCTGGCTGAGGTAGAACTTCTGCCCTGGGTGTGCTCCATTGGCCTAGAGCTGAAAGGCCCAAAGGTCGGCCTTGTTGGCAAAGGGGCAGGGAGCCCCCAAAGCGTCTTGCTTCCAGCTCTTTGGGAAGCTAAGAAACAACTGGCTCTGCCCAGTGCTCTTACAGCCTGAGAGAAAATCTCTTACCAAGGCCTGTGAAACGCACTTTGTTGGTGGCCTGATCTAGCTGAAGTAGAACTTCTGCTCTGGGTGTGCTCCATTGGCCTAGAGCTGCCTGGCCCAAAGGGCCGCCTTGTTTGCAAAGGGGCAGAGAGGCCCCAAAGCATCTTGCTTCCAGCTCTTCGGGAAGCTAAGAAACATCTGGCGTTGCCCAGTGCTCTTACAGCCTACCGGGAACATCTCTTACCAAGGCCTGTGAAACGCAGTTTGTTGGTGGCCTGAACCGGCCGAAGTAGAACTTCTGCTCCGGGTGTGCTGCACTGGCCTGGAGCTACCTGCCCCAAAGGGCTGCCTTGATTCCAAAGTGAGAGAGTGGCACCAAAGCATCTTGCTTCCAGCTCTTCGGGAAGCTAAGAAACATCTGGCGTTGCCCAGTGCTCTTACAGCCTACCGGGAACATCTCTTACCAAGGCCTGTGAAACGCCGTTTCCTGGCAGGCCTGATTTGGCTGAAGTAGAACTTCTGCTCTGGGTGTGCTCCATTGCCCTAGAGCTGCCAGGCCCAAGGTGCTGCCTTGTTTCCAAAGGGGCAGAGAGGCCCCAAAGCATCTTGCTTCCAGCTCTCTGGCAAGCTAAGAACCAACTCGCTCTGCCCCGTGCTCTTACAGCCTACCGGGAACATGTCTTTGAAAGGCCTGTGAAACGCAGTTTCTTGGCAGGCCTCATCTGGCTGAAGTAGAACTGCGGCTCTGGGTGTGCTCCATTGGCCTAGAGCTGCCTGGCCCAAAGGGCCGCCTTGTTTGCAAAGGGGCAGAGAGGCCCCAAAGCATCTTGCTTCCAGCTCTTCGGGAAGCTAAGAAACATCTGGCGTTGCCCAGTGCTCTTACAGCCTACCGGGAACATCTCTTACCAAGGCCTGTGAAACGCAGTTTGTTGGTGGCCTGAACTGGCCGAAGTAGAACTTCTGCTCTGGGTGTGCTGCACTGGCCTGGAGCTACCTGCCCCAAAGGGCTGCCTTGATTCCAAAGTGAGAGAGTGGCACCAAAGCATCTTGCTTCCAGCTCTTCGGGAAGCTAAGAAACATCTGGCGTTGCCCAGTGCTCTTACAGCCTACCGGGAACATCTCTTACCAAGGCCTGTGAAACGCCGTTTCCTGGCAGGCCTGATTTGGCTGAAGTAGAACTTCTGCTCTGGGTGTGCTCCATTGCCCTAGAGCTGCCAGGCCCAAGGTGCTGCCTTGTTTCCAAAGGGGCAGAGAGGCCCCAAAGCATCTTGCTTCCAGCTCTCTGGGAAGCTAAGAACCAACTCGCTCTGCCCCGTGCTCTTACAGCCTACCGGGAACATGTCTTTGAAAGGCCTGTGAAACGCAGTTTCTTGGCAGGCCTCATCTGGCTGAAGTAGAACTCCGGCTCTGGGTGTGCTCCATTGCCCTAGAGCTGCCAGGCCCCAAGTGCTGCCCTGTTTCCAAGGGGCAGAGAGGCCCAAAGCATCTTGCTTCCCGGTCTTTGCGAAGCTAAGAAACAACTGGCTCTGCCCAGTGCTCTTACACCTACCGGGAACATCTCTTACCAAGGCCTGTCAAACGCTGTTTCTTTGCAGGCCTGATCAGGCTGAAGTAGAACTCCTGCTCTGGGTGTGCTCCATTGGCCTAGAGCTTCCCGACCCAAAAGGCTGCCTTGTTCCCAAACGGGCAGAGGGGTCCCAAGCGTCTTGCTTCCAGCTTTTCAGGAAGGTAAGAAACAACTGGCTCTGCCCAGTGCTCTTACAGCCTACCGGGAACATCTCTTACCAAGGCCTGTGAAACGCAGTTTCTTGGCAGGCCTGATCTGGCTGAAGTAGAACTCCTGCTCTGGGCGTGCTACTTTGGCCTAGAGCTGCCAGGCCCAAAGGGCCGCCTTGTTTCCAAAGGGGCTGAGAGTCCCCAAAGTATCTTGCTTCCAAATCTTTGGGAAGCTAAGAAACAACTGGCTCTGCACAGTGCTCTCACAGCCTACCGGCAACGTGACAGAGAAAGGCCTGTGAGACGCAGTTTCTTGGAAGGCCTGATCTGGCTGAGGTAGAACTTCTGCTCTGGGTGTACTCCATTGGCCTAGGGCTGCCAGGCCCAAAGGGCTGCCTTTATTTCCAAAGTGTGAGAGAGGCCCCAAAGCATCTTGCTTCCTGCTCTCTGGGAAGCTAAAACAACTGGCTCTGCACAGTGCTCTCAAAGCCAACCGGGAACGTCACATACAAAGGCCTGTGAAACGCAGCTTCTTGACAGGCCTTTTCTGGCTGAGGTAGAACTTGTGCTCTGGGTGTGCTACTTTGGCCTAGAGCTGCCAGGCACAAAGGCTGCTTTGTTTCCAAAGGGGGAGAGAGGCCCCAAATCATGTTGCTTCCAGCTGTTTTTGAAGCTAAGAAACAACTCGCTCTGCCAGGTACTCTTACAGCCTTCCGGGAACACCTCTTACGAAGGCCTGTGAAAAGCAGTTTCTTGGCAGGCCTGATCTGGCTGAGGTAGAACTTCTGCTCTGGGTGTGCTCCATTGCCCTAGAGCTGAAAGGCCCAAAGGGATGCCTTGTTTGCAAAGGGGCAGAGAGGCCCCAAAGCATCTTGCTTCCAGCTCATTGGGAAGCTAAGAGACAACTGTCTCTGCCCAGTGCTCTGACAGAGTACCGGGAACATCTCTTACCAAAGCCTTTGAAACGCAGTTTCTTGGCAGGCCTTATCTGGCTGAGGTAGAACTTCTGCTCTGGGTGTGCTCCATTGGCCTAGAGCTGAAAGGCCCAAAGGTCGGCCTTGTTGGCAAAGGGGCAGGGAGCCCCCAAAGCGTCTTGCTTCCAGCTCTTTGGGAAGCTAAGAAACATCTGGCTCTGCCCAGTGCTCTTACAGCCTGAGAGAAAATCTCTTACCAAGGCCTGTGAAACGCACTTTGTTGGTGGCCTGATCTAGCTGAAGTAGAACTTCTGCTCTGGGTGTGCTCCATTGGCCTAGAGCTGCCTGGCCCAAAGGGCCGCCTTGTTTGCAAAGGGGCAGAGAGGCCCCAAAGCATCTTGCTTCCAGCTCTTCGGGAAGCTAAGAAACATCTGGCGTTGCCCAGTGCTCTTACAGCCTACCGGGAACATCTCTTACCAAGGCCTGTGAAACGCAGTTTGTTGGTGGCCTGAACCGGCCGAAGTAGAACTTCTGCTCTGGGTGTGCTCCACTGGCCTGGAGCTACCTGCCCCAAAGGGCTGCCTTGATTCCAAAGTGAGAGAGTGGCACCAAAGCATCTTGCTTCCAGCTCTTCGGGAAGCTAAGAAACATCTGGCGTTGCCCAGTGCTCTTACAGCCTACCGGGAACATCTCTTACCAAGGCCTGTGAAACGCCGTTTCCTGGCAGGCCTGATTTGGCTGAAGTAGAACTTCTGCTCTGGGTGTGCTCCATTGCCCTAGAGCTGCCAGGCCCAAGGTGCTGCCTTGTTTCCAAAGGGGCAGAGAGGCCCCAAAGCATCTTGCTTCCAGCTCTCTGGCAAGCTAAGAACCAACTTGCTCTGCCCCGTGCTCTTACAGCCTACCGGGAACATGTCTTTGAAAGGCCTGTGAAACGCAGTTTCTTGGCAGGCCTCATCTGGCTGAAGTAGAACTGCGGCTCTGGGTGTGCTCCATTGGCCTAGAGCTGCCTGGCCCAAAGGGCCGCCTTGTTTGCAAAGGGGCAGAGAGGCCCCAAAGCATCTTGCTTCCAGCTCTTCGGGAAGCTAAGAAACATCTGGCGTTGCCCAGTGCTCTTACAGCCTACCGGGAACATCTCTTACCAAGGCCTGTGAAACGCAGTTTGTTGGTGGCCTGAACTGGCCGAAGTAGAACTTCTGCTCTGGGTGTGCTGCACTGGCCTGGAGCTACCTGCCCCAAAGGGCTGCCTTGATTCCAAAGTGAGAGAGTGGCACCAAAGCATCTTGCTTCCAGCTCTTCGGGAAGCTAAGAAACATCTGGCGTTGCCCAGTGCTCTTACAGCCTACCGGGAACATCTCTTACCAAGGCCTGTGAAACGCCGTTTCCTGGCAGGCCTGATTTGGCTGAAGTAGAACTTCTGCTCTGGGTGTGCTCCATTGCCCTAGAGCTGCCAGGCCCAAGGTGCTGCCTTGTTTCCAAAGGGGCAGAGAGGCCCCAAAGCATCTTGCTTCCAGCTCTCTGGGAAGCTAAGAACCAACTCGCTCTGCCCCGTGCTCTTACAGCCTACCGGGAACATGTCTTTGAAAGGCCTGTGAAACGCAGTTTCTTGGCAGGCCTCATCTGGCTGAAGTAGAACTCCGGCTCTGGGTGTGCTCCATTGCCCTAGAGCTGCCAGGCCCCAAGTGCTGCCCTGTTTCCAAGGGGCAGAGAGGCCCAAAGCATCTTGCTTCCCGGTCTTTGCGAAGCTAAGAAACAACTGGCTCTGCCCAGTGCTCTTACACCTACCGGGAACATCTCTTACCAAGGCCTGTCAAACGCTGTTTCTTTGCAGGCCTGATCAGGCTGAAGTAGAACTCCTGCTCTGGGTGTGCTCCATTGGCCTAGAGCTTCCCGACCCAAAAGGCTGCCTTGTTCCCAAACGGGCAGAGGGGTCCCAAGCGTCTTGCTTCCAGCTTTTCAGGAAGGTAAGAAACAACTGGCTCTGCCCAGTGCTCTTACAGCCTACCGGGAACATCTCTTACCAAGGCCTGTGAAACGCAGTTTCTTGGCAGGCCTGATCTGGCTGAAGTAGAACTCCTGCTCTGGGCGTGCTACTTTGGCCTAGAGCTGCCAGGCCCAAAGGGCCGCCTTGTTTCCAAAGGGGCTGAGAGTCCCCAAAGTATCTTGCTTCCAAATCTTTGGGAAGCTAAGAAACAACTGGCTCTGCACAGTGCTCTCACAGCCTACCGGCAACGTGACAGAGAAAGGCCTGTGAGACGCAGTTTCTTGGAAGGCCTGATCTGGCTGAGGTAGAACTTCTGCTCTGGGTGTACTCCATTGGCCTAGGGCTGCCAGGCCCAAAGGGCTGCCTTTATTTCCAAAGTGTGAGAGAGGCCCCAAAGCATCTTGCTTCCTGCTCTCTGGGAAGCTAAAACAACTGGCTCTGCACAGTGCTCTCAAAGCCAACCGGGAACGTCACATACAAAGGCCTGTGAAACGCAGCTTCTTGACAGGCCTTTTCTGGCTGAGGTAGAACTTGTGCTCTGGGTGTGCTACTTTGGCCTAGAGCTGCCAGGCACAAAGGCTGCTTTGTTTCCAAAGGGGGAGAGAGGCCCCAAATCATGTTGCTTCCAGCTGTTTTTGAAGCTAAGAAACAACTCGCTCTGCCAGGTACTCTTACAGCCTTCCGGGAACACCTCTTACGAAGGCCTGTGAAAAGCAGTTTCTTGGCAGGCCTGATCTGGCTGAGGTAGAACTTCTGCTCTGGGTGTGCTCCATTGCCCTAGAGCTGAAAGGCCCAAAGGGATGCCTTGTTTGCAAAGGGGCAGAGAGGCCCCAAAGCATCTTGCTTCCAGCTCATTGGGAAGCTAAGAGACAACTGTCTCTGCCCAGTGCTCTGACAGAGTACCGGGAACATCTCTTACCAAAGCCTTTGAAACGCAGTTTCTTGGCAGGCCTTATCTGGCTGAGGTAGAACTTCTGCTCTGGGTGTGCTCCATTGGCCTAGAGCTGAAAGGCCCAAAGGTCGGCCTTGTTGGCAAAGGGGCAGGGAGCCCCCAAAGCGTCTTGCTTCCAGCTCTTTGGGAAGCTAAGAAACAACTGGCTCTGCCCAGTGCTCTTACAGCCTGAGAGAAAATCTCTTACCAAGGCCTGTGAAACGCACTTTGTTGGTGGCCTGATCTAGCTGAAGTAGAACTTCTGCTCTGGGTGTGCTCCATTGGCCTAGAGCTGCCTGGCCCAAAGGGCCGCCTTGTTTGCAAAGGGGCAGAGAGGCCCCAAAGCATCTTGCTTCCAGCTCTTCGGGAAGCTAAGAAACATCTGGCGTTGCCCAGTGCTCTTACAGCCTACCGGGAACATCTCTTACCAAGGCCTGTGAAACGCAGTTTGTTGGTGGCCTGAACCGGCCGAAGTAGAACTTCTGCTCTGGGTGTGCTCCACTGGCCTGGAGCTACCTGCCCCAAAGGGCTGCCTTGATTCCAAAGTGAGAGAGTGGCACCAAAGCATCTTGCTTCCAGCTCTTCGGGAAGCTAAGAAACATCTGGCGTTGCCCAGTGCTCTTACAGCCTACCGGGAACATCTCTTACCAAGGCCTGTGAAACGCCGTTTCCTGGCAGGCCTGATTTGGCTGAAGTAGAACTTCTGCTCTGGGTGTGCTCCATTGCCCTAGAGCTGCCAGGCCCAAGCTGCTGCCTTGTTTCCAAAGGGGCAGAGAGGCCCCAAAGCATCTTGCTTCCAGCTCTCTGGCAAGCTAAGAACCAACTCGCTCTGCCCCGTGCTCTTACAGCCTACCGGCAACATGTCTTTGAAAGGCCTGTGAAACGCAGTTTCTTGGCAGGCCTCATCTGGCTGAAGTAGAACTGCGGCTCTGGGTGTGCTCCATTGCCCTAGAGCTGCCAGGCCCCAAGTGCTGCCCTGTTTCCAAGGGGCAGAGAGGCCCAAAGCATCTTGCTTCCCGGTCTTTGCGAAGCTATGAAACAACTGGCTCTGCCCAGTGCTCTTACACCTACCGGGAACATCTCTTACCAAGGCCTGTCAAACGCTGTTTCTTTGCAGGCCTGATCAGGCTGAAGTAGAACTCCTGCTCTGGGTGTGCTCCATTGGCCTAGAGCTTCCCGACCCAAAAGGCTGCCTTGTTCCCAAACGGGCAGAGGGGTCCCAAGCGTCTTGCTTCCAGCTTTTCAGGAAGGTAAGAAACAACTGGCTCTGCCCAGTGCTCTTACAGCCTACCGGGAACATCTCTTACCAAGGCCTGTGAAACGCAGTTTCTTGGCAGGCCTGATCTGGCTGAAGTAGAACTCCTGCTCTGGGCGTGCTACTTTGGCCTAGAGCTGCCAGGCCCAAAGGGCCGCCTTGTTTCCAAAGGGGCTGAGAGTCCCCAAAGTATCTTGCTTCCAAATCTTTGGGAAGCTAAGAAACAACTGGCTCTGCACAGTGCTCTCACAGCCTACCGGCAACGTGACAGAGAAAGGCCTGTGAGACGCAGTTTCTTGGAAGGCCTGATCTGGCTGAGGTAGAACTTCTGCTCTGGGTGTACTCCATTGGCCTAGGGCTGCCAGGCCCAAAGGGCTGCCTTTATTTCCAAAGTGTGAGAGAGGCCCCAAAGCATCTTGCTTCCTGCTCTCTGGGAAGCTAAAACAACTGGCTCTGCACAGTGCTCTCAAAGCCAACCGGGAACGTCACATACAAAGGCCTGTGAAACGCAGCTTCTTGACAGGCCTTTTCTGGCTGAGGTAGAACTTGTGCTCTGGGTGTGCTACTTTGGCCTAGAGCTGCCAGGCACAAAGGCTGCTTTGTTTCCAAAGGGGGAGAGAGGCCCCAAATCATGTTGCTTCCAGCTGTTTTTGAAGCTAAGAAACAACTCGCTCTGCCAGGTACTCTTACAGCCTTCCGGGAACACCTCTTACGAAGGCCTGTGAAAAGCAGTTTCTTGGCAGGCCTCATCTGGCTGAGGTAGAACTTCTGCTCTGGGTGTGCTCCATTGCCCTAGAGCTGAAAGGCCCAAAGGGATGCCTTGTTTGCAAAGGGGCAGAGAGGCCCCAAAGCATCTTGCTTCCAGCTCATTGGGAAGCTAAGAAACAACTGTCTCTGCCCAGTGCTCTGACAGAGTACCGGGAACATCTCTTACCAAAGCCTTTGAAACGCAGTTTCTTGGCAGGCCTTATCTGGCTGAGGTAGAACTTCTGCTCTGGGTGTGCTCCATTGGCCTAGAGCTGAAAGGCCCAAAGGTCGGCCTTGTTGGCAAAGGGGCAGGGAGCCCCCAAAGCATCTTGCTTCCAGCTCTTCGGGAAGCTAAGAAACAACTGGCTCTGCCCAGTGCTCTTACAGCCTGAGAGAAAATCTCTTACCAAGGCCTGTGAAACGCACTTTGTTGGTGGCCTGATCTAGCTGAAGTAGAACTTCTGCTCTGGGTGTGCTCCATTGGCCTAGAGCTGCCTGGCCCAAAGGGCCGCCTTGTTTGCAAAGGGGCAGAGAGGCCCCAAAGCATCTTGCTTCCAGCTCTTCGGGAAGCTAAGAAACATCTGGCGTTGCCCAGTGCTCTTACAGCCTACCGGGAACATCTCTTACCAAGGCCTGTGAAACGCAGTTTGTTGGTGGCCTGAACCGGCCGAAGTAGAACTTCTGCTCTGGGTGTGCTCCACTGGCCTGGAGCTACCTGCCCCAAAGGGCTGCCTTGATTCCAAAGTGAGAGAGTGGCACCAAAGCATCTTGCTTCCAGCTCTTCGGGAAGCTAAGAAACATCTGGCGTTGCCCAGTGCTCTTACAGCCTACCGGGAACATCTCTTACCAAGGCCTGTGAAACGCCGTTTCCTGGCAGGCCTGATTTGGCTGAAGTAGAACTTCTGCTCTGGGTGTGCTCCATTGCCCTAGAGCTGCCAGGCCCAAGGTGCTGCCTTGTTTCCAAAGGGGCAGAGAGGCCCCAAAGCATCTTGCTTCCAGCTCTCTGGCAAGCTAAGAACCAACTTGCTCTGCCCCGTGCTCTTACAGCCTACCGGCAACATGTCTTTGAAAGGCCTGTGAAACGCAGTTTCTTGGCAGGCCTCATCTGGCTGAAGTAGAACTCCGGCTCTGGGTGTGCTCCATTGGCCTAGAGCTGCCTGGCCCAAAGGGCCGCCTTGTTTGCAAAGGGGCAGAGAGGCCCCAAAGCATCTTGCTTCCAGCTCTTCGGGAAGCTAAGAAACATCTGGCGTTGCCCAGTGCTCTTACAGCCTACCGGGAACATCTCTTACCAAGGCCTGTGAAACGCAGTTTGTTGGTGGCCTGAACTGGCCGAAGTAGAACTTCTGCTCTGGGTGTGCTCCACTGGCCTGGAGCTACCTGCCCCAAAGGGCTGCCTTGATTCCAAAGTGAGAGAGTGGCACCAAAGCATCTTGCTTCCAGCTCTTCGGGAAGCTAAGAAACATCTGGCGTTGCCCAGTGCTCTTACAGCCTACCGGGAACATCTCTTACCAAGGCCTGTGAAACGCCGTTTCCTGGCAGGCCTGATTTGGCTGAAGTAGAACTTCTGCTCTGGGTGTGCTCCATTGCCCTAGAGCTGCCAGGCCCAAGGTGCTGCCTTGTTTCCAAAGGGGCAGAGAGGCCCCAAAGCATCTTGCTTCCAGCTCTCTGGCAAGCTAAGAACCAACTCGCTCTGCCCCGTGCTCTTACAGCCTACCGGGAACATGTCTTTGAAAGGCCTGTGAAATGCAGTTTCTTGGCAGGCCTCATCTGGCTGAAGTAGAACTCCGGCTCTGGGTGTGCTCCATTGCCCTAGAGCTGCCAGGCCCCAAGTGCTGCCCTGTTTCCAAGGGGCAGAGAGGCCCAAAGCATCTTGCTTCCCGGTCTTTGCGAAGCTAAGAAACAACTGGCTCTGCCCAGTGCTCTTACACCTACCGGGAACATCTCTTACCAAGGCCTGTCAAACGCTGTTTCTTTGCAGGCCTGATCAGGCTGAAGTAGAACTCCTGCTCTGCGTGTGCTCCATTGGCCTAGAGCTTCCCGACCCAAAAGGCTGCCTTGTTCCCAAACGGGCAGAGGGGTCCCAAGCGTCTTGCTTCCAGCTTTTCAGGAAGGTAAGAAACAACTGGCTCTGCCCAGTGCTCTTACAGCCTACCGGGAACATCTCTTACCAAGGCCTGTGAAACGCAGTTTCTTGGCAGGCCTGATCTGGCTGAAGTAGAACTCCTGCTCTGGGCGTGCTACTTTGGCGTAGAGCTGCCAGGCCCAAAGGGCCGCCCTGTTTCCAAAGGGGCTGAGAGTCCCCAAAGTATCTTGCTTCCAAATCTTTGGGAAGCTAAGAAACAACTGGCTCTGCACAGTGCTCTCACAGCCTACCGGCAACGTGACAGAGAAAGGCCTGTGAGACGCAGTTTCTTGGAAGGCCTGATCTGGCTGAGGTAGAACTTCTGCTCTGGGTGTACTCCATTGGCCTAGGGCTGCCAGGCCCAAAGGGCTGCCTTTATTTCCAAAGTGTGAGAGAGGCCCCAAAGCATCTTGCTTCCTGCTCTCTGGGAAGCTAAAACAACTGGCTCTGCACAGTGCTCTCAAAGCCAACCGGGAACGTCACATACAAAGGCCTGTGAAACGCAGCTTCTTGACAGGCCTTTTCTGGCTGAGGTAGAACTTGTGCTCTGGGTGTGCTACTTTGGCCTAGAGCTGCCAGGCACAAAGGCTGCTTTGTTTCCAAAGGGGGAGAGAGGCCCCAAATCATGTTGCTTCCAGCTGTTTTTGAAGCTAAGAAACAACTCGCTCTGCCAGGTACTCTTACAGCCTTCCGGGAACACCTCTTACGAAGGCCTGTGAAAAGCAGTTTCTTGGCAGGCCTGATCTGGCTGAGGTAGAACTTCTGCTCTGGGTGTGCTCCATTGCCCTAGAGCTGAAAGGCCCAAAGGGATGCCTTGTTTGCAAAGGGGCAGAGAGGCCCCAAAGCATCTTGCTTCCAGCTCATTGGGAAGCTAAGAGACAACTGTCTCTGCCCAGTGCTCTGACAGAGTACCGGGAACATCTCTTACCAAAGCCTTTGAAACGCAGTTTCTTGGCAGGCCTTATCTGGCTGAGGTAGAACTTCTGCTCTGGGTGTGCTCCATTGGCCTAGAGCTGAAAGGCCCAAAGGTCGGCCTTGTTGGCAAAGGGGCAGGGAGCCCCCAAAGCATCTTGCTTCCAGCTCTTCGGGAAGCTAAGAAACAACTGGCTCTGCCCAGTGCTCTTACAGCCTGAGAGAAAATCTCTTACCAAGGCCTGTGAAACGCACTTTGTTGGTGGCCTGATCTAGCTGAAGTAGAACTTCTGCTCTGGGTGTGCTCCATTGGCCTAGAGCTGCCTGGCCCAAAGGGCCGCCTTGTTTGCAAAGGGGCAGAGAGGCCCCAAAGCATCTTGCTTCCAGCTCTTCGGGAAGCTAAGAAACATCTGGCGTTGCCCAGTGCTCTTACAGCCTACCGGGAACATCTCTTACCAAGGCCTGTGAAACGCAGTTTGTTGGTGGCCTGAACTGGCCGAAGTAGAACTTCTGCTCTGGGTGTGCTCCACTGGCCTGGAGCTACCTGCCCCAAAGGGCTGCCTTGATTCCAAAGTGAGAGAGTGGCACCAAAGCATCTTGCTTCCAGCTCTTCGGGAAGCTAAGAAACATCTGGCGTTGCCCAGTGCTCTTACAGCCTACCGGGAACATCTCTTACCAAGGCCTGTGAAACGCCGTTTCCTGGCAGGCCTGATTTGGCTGAAGTAGAACTTCTGCTCTGGGTGTGCTCCATTGCCCTAGAGCTGCCAGGCCCAAGGTGCTGCCTTGTTTCCAAAGGGGCAGAGAGGCCCCAAAGCATCTTGCTTCCAGCTCTCTGGCAAGCTAAGAACCAAATTGCTCTGCCCCGTGCTCTTACAGCCTACCGGGAACATGTCTTTGAAAGGCCTGTGAAACGCAGTTTCTTGGCAGGCCTCATCTGGCTGAAGTAGAACTCCGGCTCTGGGTGTGCTCCATTGCCCTAGAGCTGCCAGGCCCCAAGTGCTGCCCTGTTTCCAAGGGGCAGAGAGGCCCAAAGCATCTTGCTTCCCGGTCTTTGCGAAGCTGTGAAACAACTGGCTCTGCCCAGTGCTCTTACACCTACCGGGAACATCTCTTACCAAGGCCTGTCAAACGCTGTTTCTTTGCAGGCCTGATCAGGCTGAAGTAGAACTCCTGCTCTGCGTGTGCTCCATTGGCCTAGAGCTTCCCGACCCAAAAGGCTGCCTTGTTCCCAAACGGGCAGAGGGGTCCCAAGCGTCTTGCTTCCAGCTTTTCAGGAAGGTAAGAAACAACTGGCTCTGCCCAGTGCTCTTACAGCCTACCGGGAACATCTCTTACCAAGGCCTGTGAAACGCAGTTTCTTGGCAGGCCTGATCTGGCTGAAGTAGAACTCCTGCTCTGGGCGTGCTACTTTGGCCTAGAGCTGCCAGGCCCAAAGGGCCGCCTTGTTTCCAAAGGGGCTGAGAGTCCCCAAAGTATCTTGCTTCCAAATCTTTGGGAAGCTAAGAAACAACTGGCTCTGCACAGTGCTCTCACAGCCTACCGGCAACGTGACAGAGAAAGGCCTGTGAGACGCAGTTTCTTGGAAGGCCTGATCTGGCTGAGGTAGAACTTCTGCTCTGGGTGTACTCCATTGGCCTAGGGCTGCCAGGCCCAAAGGGCTGCCTTTATTTCCAAAGTGTGAGAGAGGCCCCAAAGCATCTTGCTTCCTGCTCTCTGGGAAGCTAAAACAACTGGCTCTGCACAGTGCTCTCAAAGCCAACCGGGAACGTCACATACAAAGGCCTGTGAAACGCAGCTTCTTGACAGGCCTTTTCTGGCTGAGGTAGAACTTGTGCTCTGGGTGTGCTACTTTGGCCTAGAGCTGCCAGGCACAAAGGCTGCTTTGTTTCCAAAGGGGGAGAGAGGCCCCAAATCATGTTGCTTCCAGCTGTTTTTGAAGCTAAGAAACAACTCGCTCTGCCAGGTACTCTTACAGCCTTCCGGGAACACCTCTTACGAAGGCCTGTGAAAAGCAGTTTCTTGGCAGGCCTGATCTGGCTGAGGTAGAACTTCTGCTCTGGGTGTGCTCCATTGCCCTAGAGCTGAAAGGCCCAAAGGGATGCCTTGTTTGCAAAGGGGCAGAGAGGCCCCAAAGCATCTTGCTTCCAGCTCATTGGGAAGCTAAGAGACAACTGTCTCTGCCCAGTGCTCTGACAGAGTACCGGGAACATCTCTTACCAAAGCCTTTGAAACGCAGTTTCTTGGCAGGCCTTATCTGGCTGAGGTAGAACTTCTGCTCTGGGTGTGCTCCATTGGCCTAGAGCTGAAAGGCCCAAAGGTCGGCCTTGTTGGCAAAGGGGCAGGGAGCCCCCAAAGCATCTTGCTTCCAGCTCTTCGGGAAGCTAAGAAACAACTGGCTCTGCCCAGTGCTCTTACAGCCTGAGAGAAAATCTCTTACCAAGGCCTGTGAAACGCACTTTGTTGGTGGCCTGATCTAGCTGAAGTAGAACTTCTGCTCTGGGTGTGCTCCATTGGCCTAGAGCTGCCTGGCCCAAAGGGCCGCCTTGTTTGCAAAGGGGCAGAGAGGCCCCAAAGCATCTTGCTTCCAGCTCTTCGGGAAGCTAAGAAACATCTGGCGTTGCCCAGTGCTCTTACAGCCTACCGGGAACATCTCTTACCAAGGCCTGTGAAACGCAGTTTGTTGGTGGCCTGAACTGGCCGAAGTAGAACTTCTGCTCTGGGTGTGCTCCACTGGCCTGGAGCTACCTGCCCCAAAGGGCTGCCTTGATTCCAAAGTGAGAGAGTGGCACCAAAGCATCTTGCTTCCAGCTCTTCGGGAAGCTAAGAAACATCTGGCGTTGCCCAGTGCTCTTACAGCCTACCGGGAACATCTCTTACCAAGGCCTGTGAAACGCCGTTTCCTGGCAGGCCTGATTTGGCTGAAGTAGAACTTCTGCTCTGGGTGTGCTCCATTGCCCTAGAGCTGCCAGGCCCAAGGTGCTGCCTTGTTTCCAAAGGGGCAGAGAGGCCCCAAAGCATCTTGCTTCCAGCTCTCTGGCAAGCTAAGAACCAACTTGCTCTGCCCCGTGCTCTTACAGCCTACCGGGAACATGTCTTTGAAAGGCCTGTGAAACGCAGTTTCTTGGCAGGCCTCATCTGGCTGAAGTAGAACTCCGGCTCTGGGTGTGCTCCATTGCCCTAGAGCTGCCAGGCCCCAAGTGCTGCCCTGTTTCCAAGGGGCAGAGAGGCCCAAAGCATCTTGCTTCCCGGTCTTTGCGAAGCTGTGAAACAACTGGCTCTGCCCAGTGCTCTTACACCTACCGGGAACATCTCTTACCAAGGCCTGTCAAACGCTGTTTCTTTGCAGGCCTGATCAGGCTGAAGTAGAACTCCTGCTCTGCGTGTGCTCCATTGGCCTAGAGCTTCCCGACCCAAAAGGCTGCCTTGTTCCCAAACGGGCAGAGGGGTCCCAAGCGTCTTGCTTCCAGCTTTTCAGGAAGGTAAGAAACAACTGGCTCTGCCCAGTGCTCTTACAGCCTACCGGGAACATCTCTTACCAAGGCCTGTGAAACGCAGTTTCTTGGCAGGCCTGATCTGGCTGAAGTAGAACTCCTGCTCTGGGCGTGCTACTTTGGCCTAGAGCTGCCAGGCCCAAAGGGCCGCCTTGTTTCCAAAGGGGCTGAGAGTCCCCAAAGTATCTTGCTTCCAAATCTTTGGGAAGCTAAGAAACAACTGGCTCTGCACAGTGCTCTCACAGCCTACCGGCAACGTGACAGAGAAAGGCCTGTGAGACGCAGTTTCTTGGAAGGCCTGATCTGGCTGAGGTAGAACTTCTGCTCTGGGTGTACTCCATTGGCCTAGGGCTGCCAGGCCCAAAGGGCTGCCTTTATTTCCAAAGTGTGAGAGAGGCCCCAAAGCATCTTGCTTCCTGCTCTCTGGGAAGCTAAAACAACTGGCTCTGCACAGTGCTCTCAAAGCCAACCGGGAACGTCACATACAAAGGCCTGTGAAACGCAGCTTCTTGACAGGCCTTATCTGGCTGAGGTAGAACTTGTGCTCTGGGTGTGCTACTTTGGCCTAGAGCTGCCAGGCACAAAGGCTGCTTTGTTTCCAAAGGGGGAGAGAGGCCCCAAATCATGTTGCTTCCAGCTGTTTTTGAAGCTAAGAAACAACTCGCTCTGCCAGGTACTCTTACAGCCTTCCGGGAACACCTCTTACGAAGGCCTGTGAAAAGCAGTTTCTTGGCAGGCCTGATCTGGCTGAGGTAGAACTTCTGCTCTGGGTGTGCTCCATTGCCCTAGAGCTGAAAGGCCCAAAGGGATGCCTTGTTTGCAAAGGGGCAGAGAGGCCCCAAAGCATCTTGCTTCCAGCTCATTGGGAAGCTAAGAGACAACTGTCTCTGCCCAGTGCTCTGACAGAGTACCGGGAACATCTCTTACCAAAGCCTTTGAAACGCAGTTTCTTGGCAGGCCTTATCTGGCTGAGGTAGAACTTCTGCTCTGGGTGTGCTCCATTGGCCTAGAGCTGAAAGGCCCAAAGGTCGGCCTTGTTGGCAAAGGGGCAGGGAGCCCCCAAAGCATCTTGCTTCCAGCTCTTCGGGAAGCTAAGAAACAACTGGCTCTGCCCAGTGCTCTTACAGCCTGAGAGAAAATCTCTTACCAAGGCCTGTGAAACGCACTTTGTTGGTGGCCTGATCTAGCTGAAGTAGAACTTCTGCTCTGGGTGTGCTCCATTGGCCTAGAGCTGCCTGGCCCAAAGGGCCGCCTTGTTTGCAAAGGGACAGAGAGGCCCCAAAGCATCTTGCTTCCAGCTCTTCGGGAAGCTAAGAAACATCTGGCGTTGCCCAGTGCTCTTACAGCCTACCGGGAACATCTCTTACCAAGGCCTGTGAAACGCAGTTTGTTGGTGGCCTGAACTGGCCGAAGTAGAACTTCTGCTCTGGGTGTGCTCCACTGGCCTGGAGCTACCTGCCCCAAAGGGCTGCCTTGATTCCAAAGTGAGAGAGTGGCACCAAAGCATCTTGCTTCCAGCTCTTCGGGAAGCTAAGAAACATCTGGCGTTGCCCAGTGCTCTTACAGCCTACCGGGAACATCTCTTACCAAGGCCTGTGAAACGCCGTTTCCTGGCAGGCCTGATTTGGCTGAAGTAGAACTTCTGCTCTGGGTGTGCTCCATTGCCCTAGAGCTGCCAGGCCCAAGGTGCTGCCTTGTTTCCAAAGGGGCAGAGAGGCCCCAAAGCATCTTGCTTCCAGCTCTCTGGCAAGCTAAGAACCAACTTGCTCTGCCCCGTGCTCTTACAGCCTACCGGGAACATGTCTTTGAAAGGCCTGTGAAACGCAGTTTCTTGGCAGGCCTCATCTGGCTGAAGTAGAACTCCGGCTCTGGGTGTGCTCCATTGCCCTAGAGCTGCCAGGCCCCAAGTGCTGCCCTGTTTCCAAGGGGCAGAGAGGCCCAAAGCATCTTGCTTCCCGGTCTTTGCGAAGCTGTGAAACAACTGGCTCTGCCCAGTGCTCTTACACCTACCGGGAACATCTCTTACCAAGGCCTGTCAAACGCTGTTTCTTTGCAGGCCTGATCAGGCTGAAGTAGAACTCCTGCTCTGCGTGTGCTCCATTGGCCTAGAGCTTCCCGACCCAAAAGGCTGCCTTGTTCCCAAACGGGCAGAGGGGTCCCAAGTGTCTTGCTTCCAGCTTTTCAGGAAGGTAAGAAACAACTGGCTCTGCCCAGTGCTCTTACAGCCTACCGGGAACATCTCTTACCAAGGCCTGTGAAACGCAGTTTCTTGGCAGGCCTGATCTGGCTGAAGTAGAACTCCTGCTCTGGGCGTGCTACTTTGGCCTAGAGCTGCCAGGCCCAAAGGGCCGCCTTGTTTCCAAAGGGGCTGAGAGTCCCCAAAGTATCTTGCTTCCAAATCTTTGGGAAGCTAAGAAACAACTGGCTCTGCACAGTGCTCTCACAGCCTACCGGCAACGTGACAGAGAAAGGCCTGTGAGACGCAGTTTCTTGGAAGGCCTGATCTGGCTGAGGTAGAACTTCTGCTCTGGGTGTACTCCATTGGCCTAGGGCTGCCAGGCCCAAAGGGCTGCCTTTATTTCCAAAGTGTGAGAGAGGCCCCAAAGCATCTTGCTTCCTGCTCTCTGGGAAGCTAAAACAACTGGCTCTGCACAGTGCTCTCAAAGCCAACCGGGAACGTCACATACAAAGGCCTGTGAAACGCAGCTTCTTGACAGGCCTTATCTGGCTGAGGTAGAACTTGTGCTCTGGGTGTGCTACTTTGGCCTAGAGCTGCCAGGCACAAAGGCTGCTTTGTTTCCAAAGGGGGAGAGAGGCCCCAAATCATGTTGCTTCCAGCTGTTTTTGAAGCTAAGAAACAACTCGCTCTGCCAGGTACTCTTACAGCCTTCCGGGAACACCTCTTACGAAGGCCTGTGAAAAGCAGTTTCTTGGCAGGCCTGATCTGGCTGAGGTAGAACTTCTGCTCTGGGTGTGCTCCATTGCCCTAGAGCTGAAAGGCCCAAAGGGATGCCTTGTTTGCAAAGGGGCAGAGAGGCCCCAAAGCATCTTGCTTCCAGCTCATTGGGAAGCTAAGAGACAACTGTCTCTGCCCAGTGCTCTGACAGAGTACCGGGAACATCTCTTACCAAAGCCTTTGAAACGCAGTTTCTTGGCAGGCCTTATCTGGCTGAGGTAGAACTTCTGCTCTGGGTGTGCTCCATTGGCCTAGAGCTGAAAGGCCCAAAGGTCGGCCTTGTTGGCAAAGGGGCAGGGAGCCCCCAAAGCATCTTGCTTCCAGCTCTTTGGGAAGCTAAGAAACAACTGGCTCTGCCCAGTGCTCTTACAGCCTGAGAGAAAATCTCTTACCAAGGCCTGTGAAACGCACTTTGTTGGTGGCCTGATCTAGCTGAAGTAGAACTTCTGCTCTGGGTGTGCTCCATTGGCCTAGAGCTGCCTGGCCCAAAGGGCCGCCTTGTTTGCAAAGGGGCAGAGAGGCCCCAAAGCATCTTGCTTCCAGCTCTTCGGGAAGCTAAGAAACATCTGGAGTTGCCCAGTGCTCTTACAGCCTACCGGGAACATCTCTTACCAAGGCCTGTGAAACGCAGTTTGTTGGTGGCCTGAACTGGCCGAAGTAGAACTTCTGCTCTGGGTGTGCTCCACTGGCCTGGAGCTACCTGCCCCAAAGGGCTGCCTTGATTCCAAAGTGAGAGAGTGGCACCAAAGCATCTTGCTTCCAGCTCTTCGGGAAGCTAAGAAACATCTGGCGTTGCCCAGTGCTCTTACAGCCTACCGGGAACATCTCTTACCAAGGCCTGTGAAACGCCGTTTCCTGGCAGGCCTGATTTGGCTGAAGTAGAACTTCTGCTCTGGGTGTGCTCCATTGCCCTAGAGCTGCCAGGCCCAAGGTGCTGCCTTGTTTCCAAAGGGGCAGAGAGGCCCCAAAGCATCTTGCTTCCAGCTCTCTGGCAAGCTAAGAACCAACTTGCTCTGCCCCGTGCTCTTACAGCCTACCGGGAACATGTCTTTGAAAGGCCTGTGAAACGCAGTTTCTTGGCAGGCCTCATCTGGCTGAAGTAGAACTCCGGCTCTGGGTGTGCTCCATTGCCCTAGAGCTGCCAGGCCCCAAGTGCTGCCCTGTTTCCAAGGGGCAGAGAGGCCCAAAGCATCTTGCTTCCCGGTCTTTGCGAAGCTGTGAAACAACTGGCTCTGCCCAGTGCTCTTACACCTACCGGGAACATCTCTTACCAAGGCCTGTCAAACGCTGTTTCTTTGCAGGCCTGATCAGGCTGAAGTAGAACTCCTGCTCTGCGTGTGCTCCATTGGCCTAGAGCTTCCCGACCCAAAAGGCTGCCTTGTTCCCAAACGGGCAGAGGGGTCCCAAGTGTCTTGCTTCCAGCTTTTCAGGAAGGTAAGAAACAACTGGCTCTGCCCAGTGCTCTTACAGCCTACCGGGAACATCTCTTACCAAGGCCTGTGAAACGCAGTTTCTTGGCAGGCCTGATCTGGCTGAAGTAGAACTCCTGCTCTGGGCGTGCTACTTTGGCCTAGAGCTGCCAGGCCCAAAGGGCCGCCTTGTTTCCAAAGGGGCTGAGAGTCCCCAAAGTATCTTGCTTCCAAATCTTTGGGAAGCTAAGAAACAACTGGCTCTGCACAGTGCTCTCACAGCCTACCGGCAACGTGACAGAGAAAGGCCTGTGAGACGCAGTTTCTTGGAAGGCCTGATCTGGCTGAGGTAGAACTTCTGCTCTGGGTGTACTCCATTGGCCTAGGGCTGCCAGGCCCAAAGGGCTGCCTTTATTTCCAAAGTGTGAGAGAGGCCCCAAAGCATCTTGCTTCCTGCTCTCTGGGAAGCTAAAACAACTGGCTCTGCACAGTGCTCTCAAAGCCAACCGGGAACGTCACATACAAAGGCCTGTGAAACGCAGCTTCTTGACAGGCCTTATCTGGCTGAGGTAGAACTTGTGCTCTGGGTGTGCTACTTTGGCCTAGAGCTGCCAGGCACAAAGGCTGCTTTGTTTCCAAAGGGGGAGAGAGGCCCCAAATCATGTTGCTTCCAGCTGTTTTTGAAGCTAAGAAACAACTCGCTCTGCCAGGTACTCTTACAGCCTTCCGGGAACACCTCTTACGAAGGCCTGTGAAAAGCAGTTTCTTGGCAGGCCTGATCTGGCTGAGGTAGAACTTCTGCTCTGGGTGTGCTCCATTGCCCTAGAGCTGAAAGGCCCAAAGGGATGCCTTGTTTGCAAAGGGGCAGAGAGGCCCCAAAGCATCTTGCTTCCAGCTCATTGGGAAGCTAAGAGACAACTGTCTCTGCCCAGTGCTCTGACAGAGTACCGGGAACATCTCTTACCAAAGCCTTTGAAACGCAGTTTCTTGGCAGGCCTTATCTGGCTGAGGTAGAACTTCTGCTCTGGGTGTGCTCCATTGGCCTAGAGCTGAAAGGCCCAAAGGTCGGCCTTGTTGGCAAAGGGGCAGGGAGCCCCCAAAGCATCTTGCTTCCAGCTCTTTGGGAAGCTAAGAAACAACTGGCTCTGCCCAGTGCTCTTACAGCCTGAGAGAAAATCTCTTACCAAGGCCTGTGAAACGCACTTTGTTGGTGGCCTGATCTAGCTGAAGTAGAACTTCTGCTCTGGGTGTGCTCCATTGGCCTAGAGCTGCCTGGCCCAAAGGGCCGCCTTGTTTGCAAAGGGGCAGAGAGGCCCCAAAGCATCTTGCTTCCAGCTCTTCGGGAAGCTAAGAAACATCTGGCGTTGCCCAGTGCTCTTACAGCCTACCGGGAACATCTCTTACCAAGGCCTGTGAAACGCAGTTTGTTGGTGGCCTGAACTGGCCGAAGTAGAACTTCTGCTCTGGGTGTGCTCCACTGGCCTGGAGCTACCTGCCCCAAAGGGCTGCCTTGATTCCAAAGTGAGAGAGTGGCACCAAAGCATCTTGCTTCCAGCTCTTCGGGAAGCTAAGAAACATCTGGCGTTGCCCAGTGCTCTTACAGCCTACCGGGAACATCTCTTACCAAGGCCTGTGAAACGCCGTTTCCTGGCAGGCCTGATTTGGCTGAAGTAGAACTTCTGCTCTGGGTGTGCTCCATTGCCCTAGAGCTGCCAGGCCCAAGGTGCTGCCTTGTTTCCAAAGGGGCAGAGAGGCCCCAAAGCATCTTGCTTCCAGCTCTCTGGCAAGCTAAGAACCAACTTGCTCTGCCCCGTGCTCTTACAGCCTACCGGGAACATGTCTTTGAAAGGCCTGTGAAACGCAGTTTCTTGGCAGGCCTCATCTGGCTGAAGTAGAACTGCGGCTCTGGGTGTGCTCCATTGGCCTAGAGCTGCCTGGCCCAAAGGGCCGCCTTGTTTGCAAAGGGGCAGAAAGGCCCCAAAGCATCTTGCTTCCAGCTCTTCGGGAAGCTAAGAAACATCTGGCGTTGCCCAGTGCTCTTACAGCCTACCGGGAACATCTCTTACCAAGGCCTGTGAAACGCAGTTTGTTGGTGGCCTGAACCGGCCGAAGTAGAACTTCTGCTCTGGGTGTGCTCCACTGGCCTGGAGCTACCTGCCCCAAAGGGCTGCCTTGATTCCAAAGTGAGAGAGTGGCACCAAAGCATCTTGCTGCCAGCTCTTCGGGAAGCTAAGAAACATCTGGCGTTGCCCAGTGCTCTTACAGCCTACCGGGAACATCTCTTACCAAGGCCTGTGAAACGCCGTTTCCTGGCAGGCCTGATTTGGCTGAAGTAGAACTTCTGCTCTGGGTGTGCTCCATTGCCCTAGAGCTGCCAGGCCCCAAGCGCTGCCCTGTTTCCAAGGGGCAGAGAGGCCCAAAGCATCTTGCTTCCCGGTCTTTGCGAAGCTATGAAACAACTGGCTCTGCCCAGTGCTCTTACACCTACCGGGAACATCTCTTACCAAGGCCTGTCAAACGCTGTTTCTTTGCAGGCCTGATCAGGCTGAAGTAGAACTCCTGCTCTGCGTGTGCTCCATTGGCCTAGAGCTTCCCGACCCAAAAGGCTGCCTTGTTCCCAAACGGGCAGAGGGGTCCCAAGCGTCTTGCTTCCAGCTTTTCAGGAAGGTAAGAAACAACTGGCTCTGCCCAGTGCTCTTACAGCCTACCGGGAACATCTCTTACCAAGGCCTGTGAAACGCAGTTTCTTGGCAGGCCTGATCTGGCTGAAGTAGAACTCCTGCTCTGGGCGTGCTACTTTGGCCTAGAGCTGCCAGGCCCAAAGGGCCGCCTTGTTTCCAAAGGGGCTGAGAGTCCCCAAAGTATCTTGCTTCCAAATCTTTGGGAAGCTAAGAAACAACTGGCTCTGCACAGTGCTCTCACAGCCTACCGGCAACGTGACAGAGAAAGGCCTGTGAGATGCAGTTTCTTGGAAGGCCTGATCTGGCTGAGGTAGAACTTGTGCTCTGGGTGTACTCCATTGGCCTAGGGCTGCCAGGCCCAAAGGGCTGCCTTTATTTCCAAAGTGTGAGAGAGGCCCCAAAGCATCTTGCTTCCTGCTCTCTGGGAAGCTAAAACAACTGGCTCTGCACAGTGCTCTCAAAGCCAACCGGGAACGTCACATACAAAGGCCTGTGAAACGCAGCTTCTTGACAGGCCTTTTCTGGCTGAGGTAGAACTTGTGCTCTGGGTGTGCTACTTTGGCCTAGAGCTGCCAGGCACAAAGGCTGCTTTGTTTCCAAAGGGGGAGAGAGGCCCCAAATCATGTTGCTTCCAGCTGTTTTTGAAGCTAAGAAACAACTCGCTCTGCCAGGTACTCTTACAGCCTTCCGGGAACACCTCTTACGAAGGCCTGTGAAAAGCAGTTTCTTGGCAGGCCTGATCTGGCTGAGGTAGAACTTCTGCTCTGGGTGTGCTCCATTGCCCTAGAGCTGAAAGGCCCAAAGGGATGCCTTGTTTGCAAAGGGGCAGAGAGGCCCCAAAGCATCTTGCTTCCAGCTCATTGGGAAGCTAAGAAACAACTGTCTCTGCCCAGTGCTCTGACAGAGTACCGGGAACATCTCTTACCAAAGCCTTTGAAACGCAGTTTCTTGGCAGGCCTTATCTGGCTGAGGTAGAACTTCTGCTCTGGGTGTGCTCCATTGGCCTAGAGCTGAAAGGCCCAAAGGTCGGCCTTGTTGGCAAAGGGGCAGGGAGCCCCCAAAGCATCTTGCTTCCAGCTCTTCGGGAAGCTAAGAAACAACTGGCTCTGCCCAGTGCTCTTACAGCCTGAGAGAAAATCTCTTACCAAGGCCTGTGAAACGCACTTTGTTGGTGGCCTGATCTAGCTGAAGTAGAACTTCTGCTCTGGGTGTGCTCCATTGGCCTAGAGCTGCCTGGCCCAAAGGGCCGCCTTGTTTGCAAAGGGGCAGAGAGGCCCCAAAGCATCTTGCTTCCAGCTCTTCGGGAAGCTAAGAAACATCTGGCGTTGCCCAGTGCTCTTACAGCCTACCGGGAACATCTCTTACCAAGGCCTGTGAAACGCAGTTTGTTGGTGGCCTGAACCGGCCGAAGTAGAACTTCTGCTCTGGGTGTGCTCCACTGGCCTGGAGCTACCTGCCCCAAAGGGCTGCCTTGATTCCAAAGTGAGAGAGTGGCACCAAAGCATCTTGCTTCCAGCTCTTCGGGAAGCTAAGAAACATCTGGCGTTGCCCAGTGCTCTTACAGCCTACCGGGAACATCTCTTACCAAGGCCTGTGAAACGCCGTTTCCTGGCAGGCCTGATTTGGCTGAAGTAGAACTTCTGCTCTGGGTGTGCTCCATTGCCCTAGAGCTGCCAGGCCCAAGGTGCTGCCTTGTTTCCAAAGGGGCAGAGAGGCCCCAAAGCCTCTTGCTTCCAGCTCTCTGGGAAGCTAAGAACCAACTCGCTCTGCCCCGTGCTCTTACAGCCTACCGGGAACATGTCTTTGAAAGGCCTGTGAAACGCAGTTTCTTGGCAGGCCTCATCTGGCTGAAGTAGAACTCCGGCTCTGGGTGTGCTCCATTGCCCTAGAGCTGCCAGGCCCCAAGTGCTGCCCTGTTTCCAAGGGGCAGAGAGGCCCAAAGCATCTTGCTTCCCGGTCTTTGCGAAGCTAAGAAACAACTGGCTCTGCCCAGTGCTCTTACACCTACCGGGAACATCTCTTACCAAGGCCTGTCAAACGCTGTTTCTTTGCAGGCCTGATCAGGCTGAAGTAGAACTCCTGCTCTGCGTGTGCTCCATTGGCCTAGAGCTTCCCGACCCAAAAGGCTGCCTTGTTCCCAAACGGGCAGAGGGGTCCCAAGCGTCTTGCTTCCAGCTTTTCAGGAAGGTAAGAAACAACTGGCTCTGCCCAGTGCTCTTACAGCCTACCGGGAACATCTCTTACCAAGGCCTGTGAAACGCAGTTTCTTGGCAGGCCTGATCTGGCTGAAGTAGAACTCCTGCTCTGGGCGTGCTACTTTGGCCTAGAGCTGCCAGGCCCAAAGGGCCGCCTTGTTTCCAAAGGGGCTGAGAGTCCCCAAAGTATCTTGCTTCCAAATCTTTGGGAAGCTAAGAAACAACTGGCTCTGCACAGTGCTCTCACAGCCTACCGGCAACGTGACAGAGACAGGCCTGTGAGACGCAGTTTCTTGGAAGGCCTGATCTGGCTGAGGTAGAACTTCTGCTCTGGGTGTACTCCATTGGCCTAGGGCTGCCAGGCCCAAAGGGCTGCCTTTATTTCCAAAGTGTGAGAGAGGCCCCAAAGCATCTTGCTTCCTGCTCTCTGGGAAGCTAAAACAACTGGCTCTGCACAGTGCTCTCAAAGCCAACCGGGAACGTCACATACAAAGGCCTGTGAAACGCAGCTTCTTGACAGGCCTTTTCTGGCTGAGGTAGAACTTGTGCTCTGGGTGTGCTACTTTGGCCTAGAGCTGCCAGGCACAAAGGCTGCTTTGTTTCCAAAGGGGGAGAGAGGCCCCAAATCATGTTGCTTCCAGCTGTTTTTGAAGCTAAGAAACAACTCGCTCTGCCAGGTACTCTTACAGCCTTCCGGGAACACCTCTTACGAAGGCCTGTGAAAAGCAGTTTCTTGGCAGGCCTGATCTGGCTGAGGTAGAACTTCTGCTCTGGGTGTGCTCCATTGCCCTAGAGCTGAAAGGCCCAAAGGGATGCCTTGTTTGCAAAGGGGCAGAGAGGCCCCAAAGCATCTTGCTTCCAGCTCATTGGGAAGCTAAGAGACAACTGTCTCTGCCCAGTGCTCTGACAGAGTACCGGGAACATCTCTTACCAAAGCCTTTGAAACGCAGTTTCTTGGCAGGCCTTATCTGGCTGAGGTAGAACTTCTGCTCTGGGTGTGCTCCATTGGCCTAGAGCTGAAAGGCCCAAAGGTCGGCCTTGTTGGCAAAGGGGCAGGGAGCCCCCAAAGCATCTTGCTTCCAGCTCTTCGGGAAGCTAAGAAACAACTGGCTCTGCCCAGTGCTCTTACAGCCTGAGAGAAAATCTCTTACCAAGGCCTGTGAAACGCACTTTGTAGGTGGCCTGATCTAGCTGAAGTAGAACTTCTGCTCTGGGTGTGCTCCATTGGCCTAGAGCTGCCTGGCCCAAAGGGCCGCCTTGTTTGCAAAGGGGCAGAGAGGCCCCAAAGCATCTTGCTTCCAGCTCTTCGGGAAGCTAAGAAACATCTGGCGTTGCCCAGTGCTCTTACAGCCTACCGGGAACATCTCTTACCAAGGCCTGTGAAACGCAGTTTGTTGGTGGCCTGAACCGGCCGAAGTAGAACTTCTGCTCTGGGTGTGCTCCACTGGCCTGGAGCTACCTGCCCCAAAGGGCTGCCTTGATTCCAAAGTGAGAGAGTGGCACCAAAGCATCTTGCTTCCAGCTCTTCGGGAAGCTAAGAAACATCTGGCGTTGCCCAGTGCTCTTACAGCCTACCGGGAACATCTCTTACCAAGGCCTGTGAAACGCCGTTTCCTGGCAGGCCTGATTTGGCTGAAGTAGAACTTCTGCTCTGGGTGTGCTCCATTGCCCTAGAGCTGCCAGGCCCAAGGTGCTGCCTTGTTTCCAAAGGGGCAGAGAGGCCCCAAAGCCTCTTGCTTCCAGCTCTCTGGGAAGCTAAGAACCAACTCGCTCTGCCCCGTGCTCTTACAGCCTACCGGGAACATGTCTTTGAAAGGCCTGTGAAACGCAGTTTCTTGGCAGGCCTCATCTGGCTGAAGTAGAACTCCGGCTCTGGGTGTGCTCCATTGCCCTAGAGCTGCCAGGCCCCAAGTGCTGCCCTGTTTCCAAGGGGCAGAGAGGCCCAAAGCATCTTGCTTCCCGGTCTTTGCGAAGCTAAGAAACAACTGGCTCTGCCCAGTGCTCTTACACCTACCGGGAACATCTCTTACCAAGGCCTGTCAAACGCTGTTTCTTTGCAGGCCTGATCAGGCTGAAGTAGAACTCCTGCTCTGCGTGTGCTCCATTGGCCTAGAGCTTCCCGACCCAAAAGGCTGCCTTGTTCCCAAACGGGCAGAGGGGTCCCAAGCGTCTTGCTTCCAGCTTTTCAGGAAGGTAAGAAACAACTGGCTCTGCCCAGTGCTCTTACAGCCTACCGGGAACATCTCTTACCAAGGCCTGTGAAACGCAGTTTCTTGGCAGGCCTGATCTGGCTGAAGTAGAACTCCTGCTCTGGGCGTGCTACTTTGGCCTAGAGCTGCCAGGCCCAAAGGGCCGCCTTGTTTCCAAAGGGGCTGAGAGTCCCCAAAGTATCTTGCTTCCAAATCTTTGGGAAGCTAAGAAACAACTGGCTCTGCACAGTGCTCTCACAGCCTACCGGCAACGTGACAGAGAAAGGCCTGTGAGACGCAGTTTCTTGGAAGGCCTGATCTGGCTGAGGTAGAACTTCTGCTCTGGGTGTACTCCATTGGCCTAGGGCTGCCAGGCCCAAAGGGCTGCCTTTATTTCCAAAGTGTGAGAGAGGCCCCAAAGCATCTTGCTTCCTGCTCTCTGGGAAGCTAAAACAACTGGCTCTGCACAGTGCTCTCAAAGCCAACCGGGAACGTCACATACAAAGGCCTGTGAAACGCAGCTTCTTGACAGGCCTTATCTGGCTGAGGTAGAACTTGTGCTCTGGGTGTGCTACTTTGGCCTAGAGCTGCCAGGCACAAAGGCTGCTTTGTTTCCAAAGGGGGAGAGAGGCCCCAAATCATGTTGCTTCCAGCTGTTTTTGAAGCTAAGAAACAACTCGCTCTGCCAGGTACTCTTACAGCCTTCCGGGAACACCTCTTACGAAGGCCTGTGAAAAGCAGTTTCTTGGCAGGCCTGATCTGGCTGAGGTAGAACTTCTGCTCTGGGTGTGCTCCATTGCCCTAGAGCTGAAAGGCCCAAAGGGATGCCTTGTTTGCAAAGGGGCAGAGAGGCCCCAAAGCATCTTGCTTCCAGCTCATTGGGAAGCTAAGAAACAACTGTCTCTGCCCAGTGCTCTGACAGAGTACCGGGAACATCTCTTACCAAAGCCTTTGAAACGCAGTTTCTTGGCAGGCCTTATCTGGCTGAGGTAGAACTTCTGCTCTGGGTGTGCTCCATTGGCCTAGAGCTGAAAGGCCCAAAGGTCGGCCTTGTTGGCAAAGGGGCAGGGAGCCCCCAAAGCATCTTGCTTCCAGCTCTTCGGGAAGCTAAGAAACAACTGGCTCTGCCCAGTGCTCTTACAGCCTGAGAGAAAATCTCTTACCAAGGCCTGTGAAACGCACTTTGTAGGTGGCCTGATCTAGCTGAAGTAGAACTTCTGCTCTGGGTGTGCTCCATTGGCCTAGAGCTGCCTGGCCCAAAGGGCCGCCTTGTTTGCAAAGGGGCAGAGAGGCCCCAAAGCATCTTGCTTCCAGCTCTTCGGGAAGCTAAGAAACATCTGGCGTTGCCCAGTGCTCTTACAGCCTACCGGGAACATCTCTTACCAAGGCCTGTGAAACGCAGTTTGTTGGTGGCCTGAACCGGCCGAAGTAGAACTTCTGCTCTGGGTGTGCTCCACTGGCCTGGAGCTACCTGCCCCAAAGGGCTGCCTTGATTCCAAAGTGAGAGAGTGGCACCAAAGCATCTTGCTTCCAGCTCTTCGGGAAGCTAAGAAACATCTGGCGTTGCCCAGTGCTCTTACAGCCTACCGGGAACATCTCTTACCAAGGCCTGTGAAACGCCGTTTCCTGGCAGGCCTGATTTGGCTGAAGTAGAACTTCTGCTCTGGGTGTGCTCCATTGCCCTAGAGCTGCCAGGCCCAAGGTGCTGCCTTGTTTCCAAAGGGGCAGAGAGGCCCCAAAGCCTCTTGCTTCCAGCTCTCTGGGAAGCTAAGAACCAACTCGCTCTGCCCCGTGCTCTTACAGCCTACCGGGAACATGTCTTTGAAAGGCCTGTGAAACGCAGTTTCTTGGCAGGCCTCATCTGGCTGAAGTAGAACTCCGGCTCTGGGTGTGCTCCATTGCCCTAGAGCTGCCAGGCCCCAAGTGCTGCCCTGTTTCCAAGGGGCAGAGAGGCCCAAAGCATCTTGCTTCCCGGTCTTTGCGAAGCTAAGAAACAACTGGCTCTGCCCAGTGCTCTTACACCTACCGGGAACATCTCTTACCAAGGCCTGTCAAACGCTGTTTCTTTGCAGGCCTGATCAGGCTGAAGTAGAACTCCTGCTCTGCGTGTGCTCCATTGGCCTAGAGCTTCCCGACCCAAAAGGCTGCCTTGTTCCCAAACGGGCAGAGGGGTCCCAAGCGTCTTGCTTCCAGCTTTTCAGGAAGGTAAGAAACAACTGGCTCTGCCCAGTGCTCTTACAGCCTACCGGGAACATCTCTTACCAAGGCCTGTGAAACGCAGTTTCTTGGCAGGCCTGATCTGGCTGAAGTAGAACTCCTGCTCTGGGCGTGCTACTTTGGCCTAGAGCTGCCAGGCCCAAAGGGCCGCCTTGTTTCCAAAGGGGCTGAGAGTCCCCAAAGTATCTTGCTTCCAAATCTTTGGGAAGCTAAGAAACAACTGGCTCTGCACAGTGCTCTCACAGCCTACCGGCAACGTGACAGAGAAAGGCCTGTGAGACGCAGTTTCTTGGAAGGCCTGATCTGGCTGAGGTAGAACTTCTGCTCTGGGTGTACTCCATTGGCCTAGGGCTGCCAGGCCCAAAGGGCTGCCTTTATTTCCAAAGTGTGAGAGAGGCCCCAAAGCATCTTGCTTCCTGCTCTCTGGGAAGCTAAAACAACTGGCTCTGCACAGTGCTCTCAAAGCCAACCGGGAACGTCACATACAAAGGCCTGTGAAACGCAGCTTCTTGACAGGCCTTATCTGGCTGAGGTAGAACTTGTGCTCTGGGTGTGCTACTTTGGCCTAGAGCTGCCAGGCACAAAGGCTGCTTTGTTTCCAAAGGGGGAGAGAGGCCCCAAATCATGTTGCTTCCAGCTGTTTTTGAAGCTAAGAAACAACTCGCTCTGCCAGGTACTCTTACAGCCTTCCGGGAACACCTCTTACGAAGGCCTGTGAAAAGCAGTTTCTTGGCAGGCCTGATCTGGCTGAGGTAGAACTTCTGCTCTGGGTGTGCTCCATTGCCCTAGAGCTGAAAGGCCCAAAGGGATGCCTTGTTTGCAAAGGGGCAGAGAGGCCCCAAAGCATCTTGCTTCCAGCTCATTGGGAAGCTAAGAAACAACTGTCTCTGCCCAGTGCTCTGACAGAGTACCGGGAACATCTCTTACCAAAGCCTTTGAAACGCAGTTTCTTGGCAGGCCTTATCTGGCTGAGGTAGAACTTCTGCTCTGGGTGTGCTCCATTGGCCTAGAGCTGAAAGGCCCAAAGGTCGGCCTTGTTGGCAAAGGGGCAGGGAGCCCCCAAAGCATCTTGCTTCCAGCTCTTCGGGAAGCTAAGAAACAACTGGCTCTGCCCAGTGCTCTTACAGCCTGAGAGAAAATCTCTTACCAAGGCCTGTGAAACGCACTTTGTAGGTGGCCTGATCTAGCTGAAGTAGAACTTCTGCTCTGGGTGTGCTCCATTGGCCTAGAGCTGCCTGGCCCAAAGGGCCGCCTTGTTTGCAAAGGGGCAGAGAGGCCCCAAAGCATCTTGCTTCCAGCTCTTCGGGAAGCTAAGAAACATCTGGCGTTGCCCAGTGCTCTTACAGCCTACCGGGAACATCTCTTACCAAGGCCTGTGAAACGCAGTTTGTTGGTGGCCTGAACCGGCCGAAGTAGAACTTCTGCTCTGGGTGTGCTCCACTGGCCTGGAGCTACCTGCCCCAAAGGGCTGCCTTGATTCCAAAGTGAGAGAGTGGCACCAAAGCATCTTGCTTCCAGCTCTTCGGGAAGCTAAGAAACATCTGGCGTTGCCCAGTGCTCTTACAGCCTACCGGGAACATCTCTTACCAAGGCCTGTGAAACGCCGTTTCCTGGCAGGCCTGATTTGGCTGAAGTAGAACTTCTGCTCTGGGTGTGCTCCATTGCCCTAGAGCTGCCAGGCCCAAGGTGCTGCCTTGTTTCCAAAGGGGCAGAGAGGCCCCAAAGCCTCTTGCTTCCAGCTCTCTGGGAAGCTAAGAACCAACTCGCTCTGCCCCGTGCTCTTACAGCCTACCGGGAACATGTCTTTGAAAGGCCTGTGAAACGCAGTTTCTTGGCAGGCCTCATCTGGCTGAAGTAGAACTCCGGCTCTGGGTGTGCTCCATTGCCCTAGAGCTGCCAGGCCCCAAGTGCTGCCCTGTTTCCAAGGGGCAGAGAGGCCCAAAGCATCTTGCTTCCCGGTCTTTGCGAAGCTAAGAAACAACTGGCTCTGCCCAGTGCTCTTACACCTACCGGGAACATCTCTTACCAAGGCCTGTCAAACGCTGTTTCTTTGCAGGCCTGATCAGGCTGAAGTAGAACTCCTGCTCTGCGTGTGCTCCATTGGCCTAGAGCTTCCCGACCCAAAAGGCTGCCTTGTTCCCAAACGGGCAGAGGGGTCCCAAGCGTCTTGCTTCCAGCTTTTCAGGAAGGTAAGAAACAACTGGCTCTGCCCAGTGCTCTTACAGCCTACCGGGAACATCTCTTACCAAGGCCTGTGAAACGCAGTTTCTTGGCAGGCCTGATCTGGCTGAAGTAGAACTCCTGCTCTGGGCGTGCTACTTTGGCCTAGAGCTGCCAGGCCCAAAGGGCCGCCTTGTTTCCAAAGGGGCTGAGAGTCCCCAAAGTATCTTGCTTCCAAATCTTTGGGAAGCTAAGAAACAACTGGCTCTGCACAGTGCTCTCACAGCCTACCGGCAACGTGACAGAGAAAGGCCTGTGAGATGCAGTTTCTTGGAAGGCCTGATCTGGCTGAGGTAGAACTTGTGCTCTGGGTGTACTCCATTGGCCTAGGGCTGCCAGGCCCAAAGGGCTGCCTTTATTTCCAAAGTGTGAGAGAGGCCCCAAAGCATCTTGCTTCCTGCTCTCTGGGAAGCTAAAACAACTGGCTCTGCACAGTGCTCTCAAAGCCAACCGGGAACGTCACATACAAAGGCCTGTGAAACGCAGCTTCTTGACAGGCCTTTTCTGGCTGAGGTAGAACTTGTGCTCTGGGTGTGCTACTTTGGCCTAGAGCTGCCAGGCACAAAGGCTGCTTTGTTTCCAAAGGGGGAGAGAGGCCCCAAATCATGTTGCTTCCAGCTGTTTTTGAAGCTAAGAAACAACTCGCTCTGCCAGGTACTCTTACAGCCTTCCGGGAACACCTCTTACGAAGGCCTGTGAAAAGCAGTTTCTTGGCAGGCCTGATCTGGCTGAGGTAGAACTTCTGCTCTGGGTGTGCTCCATTGCCCTAGAGCTGAAAGGCCCAAAGGGATGCCTTGTTTGCAAAGGGGCAGAGAGGCCCCAAAGCATCTTGCTTCCAGCTCATTGGGAAGCTAAGAAACAACTGTCTCTGCCCAGTGCTCTGACAGAGTACCGGGAACATCTCTTACCAAAGCCTTTGAAACGCAGTTTCTTGGCAGGCCTTATCTGGCTGAGGTAGAACTTCTGCTCTGGGTGTGCTCCATTGGCCTAGAGCTGAAAGGCCCAAAGGTCGGCCTTGTTGGCAAAGGGGCAGGGAGCCCCCAAAGCATCTTGCTTCCAGCTCTTCGGGAAGCTAAGAAACAACTGGCTCTGCCCAGTGCTCTTACAGCCTGAGAGAAAATCTCTTACCAAGGCCTGTGAAACGCACTTTGTTGGTGGCCTGATCTAGCTGAAGTAGAACTTCTGCTCTGGGTGTGCTCCATTGGCCTAGAGCTGCCTGGCCCAAAGGGCCGCCTTGTTTGCAAAGGGGCAGAGAGGCCCCAAAGCATCTTGCTTCCAGCTCTTCGGGAAGCTAAGAAACATCTGGCGTTGCCCAGTGCTCTTACAGCCTACCGGGAACATCTCTTACCAAGGCCTGTGAAACGCAGTTTGTTGGTGGCCTGAACCGGCCGAAGTAGAACTTCTGCTCTGGGTGTGCTCCACTGGCCTGGAGCTACCTGCCCCAAAGGGCTGCCTTGATTCCAAAGTGAGAGAGTGGCACCAAAGCATCTTGCTTCCAGCTCTTCGGGAAGCTAAGAAACATCTGGCGTTGCCCAGTGCTCTTACAGCCTACCGGGAACATCTCTTACCAAGGCCTGTGAAACGCCGTTTCCTGGCAGGCCTGATTTGGCTGAAGTAGAACTTCTGCTCTGGGTGTGCTCCATTGCCCTAGAGCTGCCAGGCCCAAGGTGCTGCCTTGTTTCCAAAGGGGCAGAGAGGCCCCAAAGCCTCTTGCTTCCAGCTCTCTGGGAAGCTAAGAACCAACTCGCTCTGCCCCGTGCTCTTACAGCCTACCGGGAACATGTCTTTGAAAGGCCTGTGAAACGCAGTTTCTTGGCAGGCCTCATCTGGCTGAAGTAGAACTCCGGCTCTGGGTGTGCTCCATTGCCCTAGAGCTGCCAGGCCCCAAGTGCTGCCCTGTTTCCAAGGGGCAGAGAGGCCCAAAGCATCTTGCTTCCCGGTCTTTGCGAAGCTAAGAAACAACTGGCTCTGCCCAGTGCTCTTACACCTACCGGGAACATCTCTTACCAAGGCCTGTCAAACGCTGTTTCCTTGCAGGCCTGATCAGGCTGAAGTAGAACTCCTGCTCTGCGTGTGCTCCATTGGCCTAGAGCTTCCCGACCCAAAAGGCTGCCTTGTTCCCAAACGGGCAGAGGGGTCCCAAGCGTCTTGCTTCCAGCTTTTCAGGAAGGTAAGAAACAACTGGCTCTGCCCAGTGCTCTTACAGCCTACCGGGAACATCTCTTACCAAGGCCTGTGAAACGCAGTTTCTTGGCAGGCCTGATCTGGCTGAAGTAGAACTCCTGCTCTGGGCGTGCTACTTTGGCCTAGAGCTGCCAGGCCCAAAGGGCCGCCTTGTTTCCAAAGGGGCTGAGAGTCCCCAAAGTATCTTGCTTCCAAATCTTTGGGAAGCTAAGAAACAACTGGCTCTGCACAGTGCTCTCACAGCCTACCGGCAACGTGACAGAGAAAGGCCTGTGAGACGCAGTTTCTTGGAAGGCCTGATCTGGCTGAGGTAGAACTTCTGCTCTGGGTGTACTCCATTGGCCTAGGGCTGCCAGGCCCAAAGGGCTGCCTTTATTTCCAAAGTGTGAGAGAGGCCCCAAAGCATCTTGCTTCCTGCTCTCTGGGAAGCTAAAACAACTGGCTCTGCACAGTGCTCTCAAAGCCAACCGGGAACGTCACATACAAAGGCCTGTGAAACGCAGCTTCTTGACAGGCCTTATCTGGCTGAGGTAGAACTTGTGCTCTGGGTGTGCTACTTTGGCCTAGAGCTGCCAGGCACAAAGGCTGCTTTGTTTCCAAAGGGGGAGAGAGGCCCCAAATCATGTTGCTTCCAGCTGTTTTTGAAGCTAAGAAACAACTCGCTCTGCCAGGTACTCTTACAGCCTTCCGGGAACACCTCTTACGAAGGCCTGTGAAAAGCAGTTTCTTGGCAGGCCTGATCTGGCTGAGGTAGAACTTCTGCTCTGGGTGTGCTCCATTGCCCTAGAGCTGAAAGGCCCAAAGGGATGCCTTGTTTGCAAAGGGGCAGAGAGGCCCCAAAGCATCTTGCTTCCAGCTCATTGGGAAGCTAAGAGACAACTGTCTCTGCCCAGTGCTCTGACAGAGTACCGGGAACATCTCTTACCAAAGCCTTTGAAACGCAGTTTCTTGGCAGGCCTTATCTGGCTGAGGTAGAACTTCTGCTCTGGGTGTGCTCCATTGGCCTAGAGCTGAAAGGCCCAAAGGTCGGCCTTGTTGGCAAAGGGGCAGGGAGCCCCCAAAGCATCTTGCTTCCAGCTCTTCGGGAAGCTAAGAAACAACTGGCTCTGCCCAGTGCTCTTACAGCCTGAGAGAAAATCTCTTACCAAGGCCTGTGAAACGCACTTTGTAGGTGGCCTGATCTAGCTGAAGTAGAACTTCTGCTCTGGGTGTGCTCCATTGGCCTAGAGCTGCCTGGCCCAAAGGGCCGCCTTGTTTGCAAAGGGGCAGAGAGGCCCCAAAGCATCTTGCTTCCAGCTCTTCGGGAAGCTAAGAAACATCTGGCGTTGCCCAGTGCTCTTACAGCCTACCGGGAACATCTCTTACCAAGGCCTGTGAAACGCAGTTTGTTGGTGGCCTGAACCGGCCGAAGTAGAACTTCTGCTCTGGGTGTGCTCCACTGGCCTGGAGCTACCTGCCCCAAAGGGCTGCCTTGATTCCAAAGTGAGAGAGTGGCACCAAAGCATCTTGCTTCCAGCTCTTCGGGAAGCTAAGAAACATCTGGCGTTGCCCAGTGCTCTTACAGCCTACCGGGAACATCTCTTACCAAGGCCTGTGAAACGCCGTTTCCTGGCAGGCCTGATTTGGCTGAAGTAGAACTTCTGCTCTGGGTGTGCTCCATTGCCCTAGAGCTGCCAGGCCCAAGGTGCTGCCTTGTTTCCAAAGGGGCAGAGAGGCCCCAAAGCCTCTTGCTTCCAGCTCTCTGGGAAGCTAAGAACCAACTCGCTCTGCCCCGTGCTCTTACAGCCTACCGGGAACATGTCTTTGAAAGGCCTGTGAAACGCAGTTTCTTGGCAGGCCTCATCTGGCTGAAGTAGAACTCCGGCTCTGGGTGTGCTCCATTGCCCTAGAGCTGCCAGGCCCCAAGTGCTGCCCTGTTTCCAAGGGGCAGAGAGGCCCAAAGCATCTTGCTTCCCGGTCTTTGCGAAGCTAAGAAACAACTGGCTCTGCCCAGTGCTCTTACACCTACCGGGAACATCTCTTACCAAGGCCTGTCAAACGCTGTTTCTTTGCAGGCCTGATCAGGCTGAAGTAGAACTCCTGCTCTGCGTGTGCTCCATTGGCCTAGAGCTTCCCGACCCAAAAGGCTGCCTTGTTCCCAAACGGGCAGAGGGGTCCCAAGCGTCTTGCTTCCAGCTTTTCAGGAAGGTAAGAAACAACTGGCTCTGCCCAGTGCTCTTACAGCCTACCGGGAACATCTCTTACCAAGGCCTGTGAAACGCAGTTTCTTGGCAGGCCTGATCTGGCTGAAGTAGAACTCCTGCTCTGGGCGTGCTACTTTGGCCTAGAGCTGCCAGGCCCAAAGGGCCGCCTTGTTTCCAAAGGGGCTGAGAGTCCCCAAAGTATCTTGCTTCCAAATCTTTGGGAAGCTAAGAAACAACTGGCTCTGCACAGTGCTCTCACAGCCTACCGGCAACGTGACAGAGAAAGGCCTGTGAGACGCAGTTTCTTGGAAGGCCTGATCTGGCTGAGGTAGAACTTCTGCTCTGGGTGTACTCCATTGGCCTAGGGCTGCCAGGCCCAAAGGGCTGCCTTTATTTCCAAAGTGTGAGAGAGGCCCCAAAGCATCTTGCTTCCTGCTCTCTGGGAAGCTAAAACAACTGGCTCTGCACAGTGCTCTCAAAGCCAACCGGGAACGTCACATACAAAGGCCTGTGAAACGCAGCTTCTTGACAGGCCTTATCTGGCTGAGGTAGAACTTGTGCTCTGGGTGTGCTACTTTGGCCTAGAGCTGCCAGGCACAAAGGCTGCTTTGTTTCCAAAGGGGGAGAGAGGCCCCAAATCATGTTGCTTCCAGCTGTTTTTGAAGCTAAGAAACAACTCGCTCTGCCAGGTACTCTTACAGCCTTCCGGGAACACCTCTTACGAAGGCCTGTGAAAAGCAGTTTCTTGGCAGGCCTGATCTGGCTGAGGTAGAACTTCTGCTCTGGGTGTGCTCCATTGCCCTAGAGCTGAAAGGCCCAAAGGGATGCCTTGTTTGCAAAGGGGCAGAGAGGCCCCAAAGCATCTTGCTTCCAGCTCATTGGGAAGCTAAGAGACAACTGTCTCTGCCCAGTGCTCTGACAGAGTACCGGGAACATCTCTTACCAAAGCCTTTGAAACGCAGTTTCTTGGCAGGCCTTATCTGGCTGAGGTAGAACTTCTGCTCTGGGTGTGCTCCATTGGCCTAGAGCTGAAAGGCCCAAAGGTCGGCCTTGTTGGCAAAGGGGCAGGGAGCCCCCAAAGCATCTTGCTTCCAGCTCTTCGGGAAGCTAAGAAACAACTGGCTCTGCCCAGTGCTCTTACAGCCTGAGAGAAAATCTCTTACCAAGGCCTGTGAAACGCACTTTGTTGGTGGCCTGATCTAGCTGAAGTAGAACTTCTGCTCTGGGTGTGCTCCATTGGCCTAGAGCTGCCTGGCCCAAAGGGCCGCCTTGTTTGCAAAGGGGCAGAGAGGCCCCAAAGCATCTTGCTTCCAGCTCTTCGGGAAGCTAAGAAACATCTGGCGTTGCCCAGTGCTCTTACAGCCTACCGGGAACATCTCTTACCAAGGCCTGTGAAACGCAGTTTGTTGGTGGCCTGAACCGGCCGAAGTAGAACTTCTGCTCTGGGTGTGCTCCACTGGCCTGGAGCTACCTGCCCCAAAGGGCTGCCTTGATTCCAAAGTGAGAGAGTGGCACCAAAGCATCTTGCTTCCAGCTCTTCGGGAAGCTAAGAAACATCTGGCGTTGCCCAGTGCTCTTACAGCCTACCGGGAACATCTCTTACCAAGGCCTGTGAAACGCCGTTTCCTGGCAGGCCTGATTTGGCTGAAGTAGAACTTCTGCTCTGGGTGTGCTCCATTGCCCTAGAGCTGCCAGGCCCAAGGTGCTGCCTTGTTTCCAAAGGGGCAGAGAGGCCCCAAAGCCTCTTGCTTCCAGCTCTCTGGGAAGCTAAGAACCAACTCGCTCTGCCCCGTGCTCTTACAGCCTACCGGGAACATGTCTTTGAAAGGCCTGTGAAACGCAGTTTCTTGGCAGGCCTCATCTGGCTGAAGTAGAACTCCGGCTCTGGGTGTGCTCCATTGCCCTAGAGCTGCCAGGCCCCAAGTGCTGCCCTGTTTCCAAGGGGCAGAGAGGCCCAAAGCATCTTGCTTCCCGGTCTTTGCGAAGCTAAGAAACAACTGGCTCTGCCCAGTGCTCTTACACCTACCGGGAACATCTCTTACCAAGGCCTGTCAAACGCTGTTTCTTTGCAGGCCTGATCAGGCTGAAGTAGAACTCCTGCTCTGCGTGTGCTCCATTGGCCTAGAGCTTCCCGACCCAAAAGGCTGCCTTGTTCCCAAACGGGCAGAGGGGTCCCAAGCGTCTTGCTTCCAGCTTTTCAGGAAGGTAAGAAACAACTGGCTCTGCCCAGTGCTCTTACAGCCTACCGGGAACATCTCTTACCAAGGCCTGTGAAACGCAGTTTCTTGGCAGGCCTGATCTGGCTGAAGTAGAACTCCTGCTCTGGGCGTGCTACTTTGGCCTAGAGCTGCCAGGCCCAAAGGGCCGCCTTGTTTCCAAAGGGGCTGAGAGTCCCCAAAGTATCTTGCTTCCAAATCTTTGGGAAGCTAAGAAACAACTGGCTCTGCACAGTGCTCTCACAGCCTACCGGCAACGTGACAGAGAAAGGCCTGTGAGACGCAGTTTCTTGGAAGGCCTGATCTGGCTGAGGTAGAACTTCTGCTCTGGGTGTACTCCATTGGCCTAGGGCTGCCAGGCCCAAAGGGCTGCCTTTATTTCCAAAGTGTGAGAGAGGCCCCAAAGCATCTTGCTTCCTGCTCTCTGGGAAGCTAAAACAACTGGCTCTGCACAGTGCTCTCAAAGCCAACCGGGAACGTCACATACAAAGGCCTGTGAAACGCAGCTTCTTGACAGGCCTTTTCTGGCTGAGGTAGAACTTGTGCTCTGGGTGTGCTACTTTGGCCTAGAGCTGCCAGGCACAAAGGCTGCTTTGTTTCCAAAGGGGGAGAGAGGCCCCAAATCATGTTGCTTCCAGCTGTTTTTGAAGCTAAGAAACAACTCGCTCTGCCAGGTACTCTTACAGCCTTCCGGGAACACCTCTTACGAAGGCCTGTGAAAAGCAGTTTCTTGGCAGGCCTGATCTGGCTGAGGTAGAACTTCTGCTCTGGGTGTGCTCCATTGCCCTAGAGCTGAAAGGCCCAAAGGGATGCCTTGTTTGCAAAGGGGCAGAGAGGCCCCAAAGCATCTTGCTTCCAGCTCATTGGGAAGCTAAGAAACAACTGTCTCTGCCCAGTGCTCTGACAGAGTACCGGGAACATCTCTTACCAAAGCCTTTGAAACGCAGTTTCTTGGCAGGCCTTATCTGGCTGAGGTAGAACTTCTGCTCTGGGTGTGCTCCATTGGCCTAGAGCTGAAAGGCCCAAAGGTCGGCCTTGTTGGCAAAGGGGCAGGGAGCCCCCAAAGCATCTTGCTTCCAGCTCTTCGGGAAGCTAAGAAACAACTGGCTCTGCCCAGTGCTCTTACAGCCTGAGAGAAAATCTCTTACCAAGGCCTGTGAAACGCACTTTGTTGGTGGCCTGATCTAGCTGAAGTAGAACTTCTGCTCTGGGTGTGCTCCATTGGCCTAGAGCTGCCTGGCCCAAAGGGCCGCCTTGTTTGCAAAGGGGCAGAGAGGCCCCAAAGCATCTTGCTTCCAGCTCTTCGGGAAGCTAAGAAACATCTGGCGTTGCCCAGTGCTCTTACAGCCTACCGGGAACATCTCTTACCAAGGCCTGTGAAACGCAGTTTGTTGGTGGCCTGAACCGGCCGAAGTAGAACTTCTGCTCTGGGTGTGCTCCACTGGCCTGGAGCTACCTGCCCCAAAGGGCTGCCTTGATTCCAAAGTGAGAGAGTGGCACCAAAGCATCTTGCTTCCAGCTCTTCGGGAAGCTAAGAAACATCTGGCGTTGCCCAGTGCTCTTACAGCCTACCGGGAACATCTCTTACCAAGGCCTGTGAAACGCCGTTTCCTGGCAGGCCTGATTTGGCTGAAGTAGAACTTCTGCTCTGGGTGTGCTCCATTGCCCTAGAGCTGCCAGGCCCAAGGTGCTGCCTTGTTTCCAAAGGGGCAGAGAGGCCCCAAAGCCTCTTGCTTCCAGCTCTCTGGGAAGCTAAGAACCAACTCGCTCTGCCCCGTGCTCTTACAGCCTACCGGGAACATGTCTTTGAAAGGCCTGTGAAACGCAGTTTCTTGGCAGGCCTCATCTGGCTGAAGTAGAACTCCGGCTCTGGGTGTGCTCCATTGCCCTAGAGCTGCCAGGCCCCAAGTGCTGCCCTGTTTCCAAGGGGCAGAGAGGCCCAAAGCATCTTGCTTCCCGGTCTTTGCGAAGCTAAGAAACAACTGGCTCTGCCCAGTGCTCTTACACCTACCGGGAACATCTCTTACCAAGGCCTGTCAAACGCTGTTTCCTTGCAGGCCTGATCAGGCTGAAGTAGAACTCCTGCTCTGCGTGTGCTGCATTGGCCTAGAGCTTCCCGACCCAAAAGGCTGCCTTGTTCCCAAACGGGCAGAGGGGTCCCAAGCGTCTTGCTTCCAGCTTTTCAGGAAGGTAAGAAACAACTGGCTCTGCCCAGTGCTCTTACAGCCTACCGGGAACATCTCTTACCAAGGCCTGTGAAACGCAGTTTCTTGGCAGGCCTGATCTGGCTGAAGTAGAACTCCTGCTCTGGGCGTGCTACTTTGGCCTAGAGCTGCCAGGCCCAAAGGGCCGCCTTGTTTCCAAAGGGGCTGAGAGTCCCCAAAGTATCTTGCTTCCAAATCTTTGGGAAGCTAAGAAACAACTGGCTCTGCACAGTGCTCTCACAGCCTACCGGCAACGTGACAGAGAAAGGCCTGTGAGACGCAGTTTCTTGGAAGGCCTGATCTGGCTGAGGTAGAACTTCTGCTCTGGGTGTACTCCATTGGCCTAGGGCTGCCAGGCCCAAAGGGCTGCCTTTATTTCCAAAGTGTGAGAGAGGCCCCAAAGCATCTTGCTTCCTGCTCTCTGGGAAGCTAAAACAACTGGCTCTGCACAGTGCTCTCAAAGCCAACCGGGAACGTCACATACAAAGGCCTGTGAAACGCAGCTTCTTGACAGGCCTTTTCTGGCTGAGGTAGAACTTGTGCTCTGGGTGTGCTACTTTGGCCTAGAGCTGCCAGGCACAAAGGCTGCTTTGTTTCCAAAGGGGGAGAGAGGCCCCAAATCATGTTGCTTCCAGCTGTTTTTGAAGCTAAGAAACAACTCGCTCTGCCAGGTACTCTTACAGCCTTCCGGGAACACCTCTTACGAAGGCCTGTGAAAAGCAGTTTCTTGGCAGGCCTGATCTGGCTGAGGTAGAACTTCTGCTCTGGGTGTGCTCCATTGCCCTAGAGCTGAAAGGCCCAAAGGGATGCCTTGTTTGCAAAGGGGCAGAGAGGCCCCAAAGCATCTTGCTTCCAGCTCATTGGGAAGCTAAGAGACAACTGTCTCTGCCCAGTGCTCTGACAGAGTACCGGGAACATCTCTTACCAAAGCCTTTGAAACGCAGTTTCTTGGCAGGCCTTATCTGGCTGAGGTAGAACTTCTGCTCTGGGTGTGCTCCATTGGCCTAGAGCTGAAAGGCCCAAAGGTCGGCCTTGTTGGCAAAGGGGCAGGGAGCCCCCAAAGCATCTTGCTTCCAGCTCTTCGGGAAGCTAAGAAACAACTGGCTCTGCCCAGTGCTCTTACAGCCTGAGAGAAAATCTCTTACCAAGGCCTGTGAAACGCACTTTGTAGGTGGCCTGATCTAGCTGAAGTAGAACTTCTGCTCTGGGTGTGCTCCATTGGCCTAGAGCTGCCTGGCCCAAAGGGCCGCCTTGTTTGCAAAGGGGCAGAGAGGCCCCAAAGCATCTTGCTTCCAGCTCTTCGGGAAGCTAAGAAACATCTGGCGTTGCCCAGTGCTCTTACAGCCTACCGGGAACATCTCTTACCAAGGCCTGTGAAACGCAGTTTGTTGGTGGCCTGAACCGGCCGAAGTAGAACTTCTGCTCTGGGTGTGCTCCACTGGCCTGGAGCTACCTGCCCCAAAGGGCTGCCTTGATTCCAAAGTGAGAGAGTGGCACCAAAGCATCTTGCTTCCAGCTCTTCGGGAAGCTAAGAAACATCTGGCGTTGCCCAGTGCTCTTACAGCCTACCGGGAACATCTCTTACCAAGGCCTGTGAAACGCCGTTTCCTGGCAGGCCTGATTTGGCTGAAGTAGAACTTCTGCTCTGGGTGTGCTCCATTGCCCTAGAGCTGCCAGGCCCAAGGTGCTGCCTTGTTTCCAAAGGGGCAGAGAGGCCCCAAAGCCTCTTGCTTCCAGCTCTCTGGGAAGCTAAGAACCAACTCGCTCTGCCCCGTGCTCTTACAGCCTACCGGGAACATGTCTTTGAAAGGCCTGTGAAACGCAGTTTCTTGGCAGGCCTCATCTGGCTGAAGTAGAACTCCGGCTCTGGGTGTGCTCCATTGCCCTAGAGCTGCCAGGCCCCAAGTGCTGCCCTGTTTCCAAGGGGCAGAGAGGCCCAAAGCATCTTGCTTCCCGGTCTTTGCGAAGCTAAGAAACAACTGGCTCTGCCCAGTGCTCTTACACCTACCGGGAACATCTCTTACCAAGGCCTGTCAAACGCTGTTTCCTTGCAGGCCTGATCAGGCTGAAGTAGAACTCCTGCTCTGCGTGTGCTCCATTGGCCTAGAGCTTCCCGACCCAAAAGGCTGCCTTGTTCCCAAACGGGCAGAGGGGTCCCAAGCGTCTTGCTTCCAGCTTTTCAGGAAGGTAAGAAACAACTGGCTCTGCCCAGTGCTCTTACAGCCTACCGGGAACATCTCTTACCAAGGCCTGTGAAACGCAGTTTCTTGGCAGGCCTGATCTGGCTGAAGTAGAACTCCTGCTCTGGGCGTGCTACTTTGGCCTAGAGCTGCCAGGCCCAAAGGGCCGCCTTGTTTCCAAAGGGGCTGAGAGTCCCCAAAGTATCTTGCTTCCAAATCTTTGGGAAGCTAAGAAACAACTGGCTCTGCACAGTGCTCTCACAGCCTACCGGCAACGTGACAGAGAAAGGCCTGTGAGACGCAGTTTCTTGGAAGGCCTGATCTGGCTGAGGTAGAACTTCTGCTCTGGGTGTACTCCATTGGCCTAGGGCTGCCAGGCCCAAAGGGCTGCCTTTATTTCCAAAGTGTGAGAGAGGCCCCAAAGCATCTTGCTTCCTGCTCTCTGGGAAGCTAAAACAACTGGCTCTGCACAGTGCTCTCAAAGCCAACCGGGAACGTCACATACAAAGGCCTGTGAAACGCAGCTTCTTGACAGGCCTTATCTGGCTGAGGTAGAACTTGTGCTCTGGGTGTGCTACTTTGGCCTAGAGCTGCCAGGCACAAAGGCTGCTTTGTTTCCAAAGGGGGAGAGAGGCCCCAAATCATGTTGCTTCCAGCTGTTTTTGAAGCTAAGAAACAACTCGCTCTGCCAGGTACTCTTACAGCCTTCCGGGAACACCTCTTACGAAGGCCTGTGAAAAGCAGTTTCTTGGCAGGCCTGATCTGGCTGAGGTAGAACTTCTGCTCTGGGTGTGCTCCATTGCCCTAGAGCTGAAAGGCCCAAAGGGATGCCTTGTTTGCAAAGGGGCAGAGAGGCCCCAAAGCATCTTGCTTCCAGCTCATTGGGAAGCTAAGAAACAACTGTCTCTGCCCAGTGCTCTGACAGAGTACCGGGAACATCTCTTACCAAAGCCTTTGAAACGCAGTTTCTTGGCAGGCCTTATCTGGCTGAGGTAGAACTTCTGCTCTGGGTGTGCTCCATTGGCCTAGAGCTGAAAGGCCCAAAGGTCGGCCTTGTTGGCAAAGGGGCAGGGAGCCCCCAAAGCATCTTGCTTCCAGCTCTTCGGGAAGCTAAGAAACAACTGGCTCTGCCCAGTGCTCTTACAGCCTGAGAGAAAATCTCTTACCAAGGCCTGTGAAACGCACTTTGTTGGTGGCCTGATCTAGCTGAAGTAGAACTTCTGCTCTGGGTGTGCTCCATTGGCCTAGAGCTGCCTGGCCCAAAGGGCCGCCTTGTTTGCAAAGGGGCAGAGAGGCCCCAAAGCATCTTGCTTCCAGCTCTTCGGGAAGCTAAGAAACATCTGGCGTTGCCCAGTGCTCTTACAGCCTACCGGGAACATCTCTTACCAAGGCCTGTGAAACGCAGTTTGTTGGTGGCCTGAACCGGCCGAAGTAGAACTTCTGCTCTGGGTGTGCTCCACTGGCCTGGAGCTACCTGCCCCAAAGGGCTGCCTTGATTCCAAAGTGAGAGAGTGGCACCAAAGCATCTTGCTTCCAGCTCTTCGGGAAGCTAAGAAACATCTGGCGTTGCCCAGTGCTCTTACAGCCTACCGGGAACATCTCTTACCAAGGCCTGTGAAACGCCGTTTCCTGGCAGGCCTGATTTGGCTGAAGTAGAACTTCTGCTCTGGGTGTGCTCCATTGCCCTAGAGCTGCCAGGCCCAAGGTGCTGCCTTGTTTCCAAAGGGGCAGAGAGGCCCCAAAGCCTCTTGCTTCCAGCTCTCTGGGAAGCTAAGAACCAACTCGCTCTGCCCCGTGCTCTTACAGCCTACCGGGAACATGTCTTTGAAAGGCCTGTGAAACGCAGTTTCTTGGCAGGCCTCATCTGGCTGAAGTAGAACTCCGGCTCTGGGTGTGCTCCATTGCCCTAGAGCTGCCAGGCCCCAAGTGCTGCCCTGTTTCCAAGGGGCAGAGAGGCCCAAAGCATCTTGCTTCCCGGTCTTTGCGAAGCTAAGAAACAACTGGCTCTGCCCAGTGCTCTTACACCTACCGGGAACATCTCTTACCAAGGCCTGTCAAACGCTGTTTCTTTGCAGGCCTGATCAGGCTGAAGTAGAACTCCTGCTCTGCGTGTGCTCCATTGGCCTAGAGCTTCCCGACCCAAAAGGCTGCCTTGTTCCCAAACGGGCAGAGGGGTCCCAAGCGTCTTGCTTCCAGCTTTTCAGGAAGGTAAGAAACAACTGGCTCTGCCCAGTGCTCTTACAGCCTACCGGGAACATCTCTTACCAAGGCCTGTGAAACGCAGTTTCTTGGCAGGCCTGATCTGGCTGAAGTAGAACTCCTGCTCTGGGCGTGCTACTTTGGCCTAGAGCTGCCAGGCCCAAAGGGCCGCCTTGTTTCCAAAGGGGCTGAGAGTCCCCAAAGTATCTTGCTTCCAAATCTTTGGGAAGCTAAGAAACAACTGGCTCTGCACAGTGCTCTCACAGCCTACCGGCAACGTGACAGAGAAAGGCCTGTGAGACGCAGTTTCTTGGAAGGCCTGATCTGGCTGAGGTAGAACTTCTGCTCTGGGTGTACTCCATTGGCCTAGGGCTGCCAGGCCCAAAGGGCTGCCTTTATTTCCAAAGTGTGAGAGAGGCCCCAAAGCATCTTGCTTCCTGCTCTCTGGGAAGCTAAAACAACTGGCTCTGCACAGTGCTCTCAAAGCCAACCGGGAACGTCACATACAAAGGCCTGTGAAACGCAGCTTCTTGACAGGCCTTTTCTGGCTGAGGTAGAACTTGTGCTCTGGGTGTGCTACTTTGGCCTAGAGCTGCCAGGCACAAAGGCTGCTTTGTTTCCAAAGGGGGAGAGAGGCCCCAAATCATGTTGCTTCCAGCTGTTTTTGAAGCTAAGAAACAACTCGCTCTGCCAGGTACTCTTACAGCCTTCCGGGAACACCTCTTACGAAGGCCTGTGAAAAGCAGTTTCTTGGCAGGCCTGATCTGGCTGAGGTAGAACTTCTGCTCTGGGTGTGCTCCATTGCCCTAGAGCTGAAAGGCCCAAAGGGATGCCTTGTTTGCAAAGGGGCAGAGAGGCCCCAAAGCATCTTGCTTCCAGCTCATTGGGAAGCTAAGAGACAACTGTCTCTGCCCAGTGCTCTGACAGAGTACCGGGAACATCTCTTACCAAAGCCTTTGAAACGCAGTTTCTTGGCAGGCCTTATCTGGCTGAGGTAGAACTTCTGCTCTGGGTGTGCTCCATTGGCCTAGAGCTGAAAGGCCCAAAGGTCGGCCTTGTTGGCAAAGGGGCAGGGAGCCCCCAAAGCATCTTGCTTCCAGCTCTTCGGGAAGCTAAGAAACAACTGGCTCTGCCCAGTGCTCTTACAGCCTGAGAGAAAATCTCTTACCAAGGCCTGTGAAACGCACTTTGTTGGTGGCCTGATCTAGCTGAAGTAGAACTTCTGCTCTGGGTGTGCTCCATTGGCCTAGAGCTGCCTGGCCCAAAGGGCCGCCTTGTTTGCAAAGGGGCAGAGAGGCCCCAAAGCATCTTGCTTCCAGCTCTTCGGGAAGCTAAGAAACATCTGGCGTTGCCCAGTGCTCTTACAGCCTACCGGGAACATCTCTTACCAAGGCCTGTGAAACGCAGTTTGTTGGTGGCCTGAACCGGCCGAAGTAGAACTTCTGCTCTGGGTGTGCTCCACTGGCCTGGAGCTACCTGCCCCAAAGGGCTGCCTTGATTCCAAAGTGAGAGAGTGGCACCAAAGCATCTTGCTTCCAGCTCTTCGGGAAGCTAAGAAACATCTGGCGTTGCCCAGTGCTCTTACAGCCTACCGGGAACATCTCTTACCAAGGCCTGTGAAACGCCGTTTCCTGGCAGGCCTGATTTGGCTGAAGTAGAACTTCTGCTCTGGGTGTGCTCCATTGCCCTAGAGCTGCCAGGCCCAAGGTGCTGCCTTGTTTCCAAAGGGGCAGAGAGGCCCCAAAGCCTCTTGCTTCCAGCTCTCTGGGAAGCTAAGAACCAACTCGCTCTGCCCCGTGCTCTTACAGCCTACCGGGAACATGTCTTTGAAAGGCCTGTGAAACGCAGTTTCTTGGCAGGCCTCATCTGGCTGAAGTAGAACTCCGGCTCTGGGTGTGCTCCATTGCCCTAGAGCTGCCAGGCCCCAAGTGCTGCCCTGTTTCCAAGGGGCAGAGAGGCCCAAAGCATCTTGCTTCCCGGTCTTTGCGAAGCTAAGAAACAACTGGCTCTGCCCAGTGCTCTTACACCTACCGAGAACATCTCTTACCAAGGCCTGTCAAACGCTGTTTCTTTGCAGGCCTGATCAGGCTGAAGTAGAACTCCTGCTCTGCGTGTGCTGCATTGGCCTAGAGCTTCCCGACCCAAAAGGCTGCCTTGTTCCCAAACGGGCAGAGGGGTCCCAAGCGTCTTGCTTCCAGCTTTTCAGGAAGGTAAGAAACAACTGGCTCTGCCCAGTGCTCTTACAGCCTACCGGGAACATCTCTTACCAAGGCCTGTGAAACGCAGTTTCTTGGCAGGCCTGATCTGGCTGAAGTAGAACTCCTGCTCTGGGCGTGCTACTTTGGCCTAGAGCTGCCAGGCCCAAAGGGCCGCCTTGTTTCCAAAGGGGCTGAGAGTCCCCAAAGTATCTTGCTTCCAAATCTTTGGGAAGCTAAGAAACAACTGGCTCTGCACAGTGCTCTCACAGCCTACCGGCAACGTGACAGAGAAAGGCCTGTGAGACGCAGTTTCTTGGAAGGCCTGATCTGGCTGAGGTAGAACTTCTGCTCTGGGTGTACTCCATTGGCCTAGGGCTGCCAGGCCCAAAGGGCTGCCTTTATTTCCAAAGTGTGAGAGAGGCCCCAAAGCATCTTGCTTCCTGCTCTCTGGGAAGCTAAAACAACTGGCTCTGCACAGTGCTCTCAAAGCCAACCGGGAACGTCACATACAAAGGCCTGTGAAACGCAGCTTCTTGACAGGCCTTTTCTGGCTGAGGTAGAACTTGTGCTCTGGGTGTGCTACTTTGGCCTAGAGCTGCCAGGCACAAAGGCTGCTTTGTTTCCAAAGGGGGAGAGAGGCCCCAAATCATGTTGCTTCCAGCTGTTTTTGAAGCTAAGAAACAACTCGCTCTGCCAGGTACTCTTACAGCCTTCCGGGAACACCTCTTACGAAGGCCTGTGAAAAGCAGTTTCTTGGCAGGCCTGATCTGGCTGAGGTAGAACTTCTGCTCTGGGTGTGCTCCATTGCCCTAGAGCTGAAAGGCCCAAAGGGATGCCTTGTTTGCAAAGGGGCAGAGAGGCCCCAAAGCATCTTGCTTCCAGCTCATTGGGAAGCTAAGAGACAACTGTCTCTGCCCAGTGCTCTGACAGAGTACCGGGAACATCTCTTACCAAAGCCTTTGAAACGCAGTTTCTTGGCAGGCCTTATCTGGCTGAGGTAGAACTTCTGCTCTGGGTGTGCTCCATTGGCCTAGAGCTGAAAGGCCCAAAGGTCGGCCTTGTTGGCAAAGGGGCAGGGAGCCCCCAAAGCATCTTGCTTCCAGCTCTTCGGGAAGCTAAGAAACAACTGGCTCTGCCCAGTGCTCTTACAGCCTGAGAGAAAATCTCTTACCAAGGCCTGTGAAACGCACTTTGTAGGTGGCCTGATCTAGCTGAAGTAGAACTTCTGCTCTGGGTGTGCTCCATTGGCCTAGAGCTGCCTGGCCCAAAGGGCCGCCTTGTTTGCAAAGGGGCAGAGAGGCCCCAAAGCATCTTGCTTCCAGCTCTTCGGGAAGCTAAGAAACATCTGGCGTTGCCCAGTGCTCTTACAGCCTACCGGGAACATCTCTTACCAAGGCCTGTGAAACGCAGTTTGTTGGTGGCCTGAACCGGCCGAAGTAGAACTTCTGCTCTGGGTGTGCTCCACTGGCCTGGAGCTACCTGCCCCAAAGGGCTGCCTTGATTCCAAAGTGAGAGAGTGGCACCAAAGCATCTTGCTTCCAGCTCTTCGGGAAGCTAAGAAACATCTGGCGTTGCCCAGTGTTCTTACAGCCTACCGGGAACATCTCTTACCAAGGCCTGTGAAACGCCGTTTCCTGGCAGGCCTGATTTGGCTGAAGTAGAACTTCTGCTCTGGGTGTGCTCCATTGCCCTAGAGCTGCCAGGCCCAAGGTGCTGCCTTGTTTCCAAAGGGGCAGAGAGGCCCCAAAGCCTCTTGCTTCCAGCTCTCTGGGAAGCTAAGAACCAACTCGCTCTGCCCCGTGCTCTTACAGCCTACCGGGAACATGTCTTTGAAAGGCCTGTGAAACGCAGTTTCTTGGCAGGCCTCATCTGGCTGAAGTAGAACTCCGGCTCTGGGTGTGCTCCATTGCCCTAGAGCTGCCAGGCCCCAAGTGCTGCCCTGTTTCCAAGGGGCAGAGAGGCCCAAAGCATCTTGCTTCCCGGTCTTTGCGAAGCTAAGAAACAACTGGCTCTGCCCAGTGCTCTTACACCTACCGGGAACATCTCTTACCAAGGCCTGTCAAACGCTGTTTCCTTGCAGGCCTGATCAGGCTGAAGTAGAACTCCTGCTCTGCGTGTGCTCCATTGGCCTAGAGCTTCCCGACCCAAAAGGCTGCCTTGTTCCCAAACGGGCAGAGGGGTCCCAAGCGTCTTGCTTCCAGCTTTTCAGGAAGGTAAGAAACAACTGGCTCTGCCCAGTGCTCTTACAGCCTACCGGGAACATCTCTTACCAAGGCCTGTGAAACGCAGTTTCTTGGCAGGCCTGATCTGGCTGAAGTAGAACTCCTGCTCTGGGCGTGCTACTTTGGCCTAGAGCTGCCAGGCCCAAAGGGCCGCCTTGTTTCCAAAGGGGCTGAGAGTCCCCAAAGTATCTTGCTTCCAAATCTTTGGGAAGCTAAGAAACAACTGGCTCTGCACAGTGCTCTCACAGCCTACCGGCAACGTGACAGAGAAAGGCCTGTGAGACGCAGTTTCTTGGAAGGCCTGATCTGGCTGAGGTAGAACTTCTGCTCTGGGTGTACTCCATTGGCCTAGGGCTGCCAGGCCCAAAGGGCTGCCTTTATTTCCAAAGTGTGAGAGAGGCCCCAAAGCATCTTGCTTCCTGCTCTCTGGGAAGCTAAAACAACTGGCTCTGCACAGTGCTCTCAAAGCCAACCGGGAACGTCACATACAAAGGCCTGTGAAACGCAGCTTCTTGACAGGCCTTATCTGGCTGAGGTAGAACTTGTGCTCTGGGTGTGCTACTTTGGCCTAGAGCTGCCAGGCACAAAGGCTGCTTTGTTTCCAAAGGGGGAGAGAGGCCCCAAATCATGTTGCTTCCAGCTGTTTTTGAAGCTAAGAAACAACTCGCTCTGCCAGGTACTCTTACAGCCTTCCGGGAACACCTCTTACGAAGGCCTGTGAAAAGCAGTTTCTTGGCAGGCCTGATCTGGCTGAGGTAGAACTTCTGCTCTGGGTGTGCTCCATTGCCCTAGAGCTGAAAGGCCCAAAGGGATGCCTTGTTTGCAAAGGGGCAGAGAGGCCCCAAAGCATCTTGCTTCCAGCTCATTGGGAAGCTAAGAGACAACTGTCTCTGCCCAGTGCTCTGACAGAGTACCGGGAACATCTCTTACCAAAGCCTTTGAAACGCAGTTTCTTGGCAGGCCTTATCTGGCTGAGGTAGAACTTCTGCTCTGGGTGTGCTCCATTGGCCTAGAGCTGAAAGGCCCAAAGGTCGGCCTTGTTGGCAAAGGGGCAGGGAGCCCCCAAAGCATCTTGCTTCCAGCTCTTCGGGAAGCTAAGAAACAACTGGCTCTGCCCAGTGCTCTTACAGCCTGAGAGAAAATCTCTTACCAAGGCCTGTGAAACGCACTTTGTAGGTGGCCTGATCTAGCTGAAGTAGAACTTCTGCTCTGGGTGTGCTCCATTGGCCTAGAGCTGCCTGGCCCAAAGGGCCGCCTTGTTTGCAAAGGGGCAGAGAGGCCCCAAAGCATCTTGCTTCCAGCTCTTCGGGAAGCTAAGAAACATCTGGCGTTGCCCAGTGCTCTTACAGCCTACCGGGAACATCTCTTACCAAGGCCTGTGAAACGCAGTTTGTTGGTGGCCTGAACCGGCCGAAGTAGAACTTCTGCTCTGGGTGTGCTCCACTGGCCTGGAGCTACCTGCCCCAAAGGGCTGCCTTGATTCCAAAGTGAGAGAGTGGCACCAAAGCATCTTGCTTCCAGCTCTTCGGGAAGCTAAGAAACATCTGGCGTTGCCCAGTGCTCTTACAGCCTACCGGGAACATCTCTTACCAAGGCCTGTGAAACGCCGTTTCCTGGCAGGCCTGATTTGGCTGAAGTAGAACTTCTGCTCTGGGTGTGCTCCATTGCCCTAGAGCTGCCAGGCCCAAGGTGCTGCCTTGTTTCCAAAGGGGCAGAGAGGCCCCAAAGCCTCTTGCTTCCAGCTCTCTGGCAAGCTAAGAACCAACTCGCTCTGCCCCGTGCTCTTACAGCCTACCGGGAACATGTCTTTGAAAGGCCTGTGAAACGCAGTTTCTTGGCAGGCCTCATCTGGCTGAAGTAGAACTCCGGCTCTGGGTGTGCTCCATTGCCCTAGAGCTGCCAGGCCCCAAGTGCTGCCCTGTTTCCAAGGGGCAGAGAGGCCCAAAGCATCTTGCTTCCCGGTCTTTGCGAAGCTAAGAAACAACTGGCTCTGCCCAGTGCTCTTACACCTACCGGGAACATCTCTTACCAAGGCCTGTCAAACGCTGTTTCTTTGCAGGCCTGATCAGGCTGAAGTAGAACTCCTGCTCTGCGTGTGCTCCATTGGCCTAGAGCTTCCCGACCCAAAAGGCTGCCTTGTTCCCAAACGGGCAGAGGGGTCCCAAGCGTCTTGCTTCCAGCTTTTCAGGAAGGTAAGAAACAACTGGCTCTGCCCAGTGCTCTTACAGCCTACCGGGAACATCTCTTACCAAGGCCTGTGAAACGCAGTTTCTTGGCAGGCCTGATCTGGCTGAAGTAGAACTCCTGCTCTGGGCGTGCTACTTTGGCCTAGAGCTGCCAGGCCCAAAGGGCCGCCTTGTTTCCAAAGGGGCTGAGAGTCCCCAAAGTATCTTGCTTCCAAATCTTTGGGAAGCTAAGAAACAACTGGCTCTGCACAGTGCTCTCACAGCCTACCGGCAACGTGACAGAGAAAGGCCTGTGAGACGCAGTTTCTTGGAAGGCCTGATCTGGCTGAGGTAGAACTTCTGCTCTGGGTGTACTCCATTGGCCTAGGGCTGCCAGGCCCAAAGGGCTGCCTTTATTTCCAAAGTGTGAGAGAGGCCCCAAAGCATCTTGCTTCCTGCTCTCTGGGAAGCTAAAACAACTGGCTCTGCACAGTGCTCTCAAAGCCAACCGGGAACGTCACATACAAAGGCCTGTGAAACGCAGCTTCTTGACAGGCCTTATCTGGCTGAGGTAGAACTTGTGCTCTGGGTGTGCTACTTTGGCCTAGAGCTGCCAGGCACAAAGGCTGCTTTGTTTCCAAAGGGGGAGAGAGGCCCCAAATCATGTTGCTTCCAGCTGTTTTTGAAGCTAAGAAACAACTCGCTCTGCCAGGTACTCTTACAGCCTTCCGGGAACACCTCTTACGAAGGCCTGTGAAAAGCAGTTTCTTGGCAGGCCTGATCTGGCTGAGGTAGAACTTCTGCTCTGGGTGTGCTCCATTGCCCTAGAGCTGAAAGGCCCAAAGGGATGCCTTGTTTGCAAAGGGGCAGAGAGGCCCCAAAGCATCTTGCTTCCAGCTCATTGGGAAGCTAAGAGACAACTGTCTCTGCCCAGTGCTCTGACAGAGTACCGGGAACATCTCTTACCAAAGCCTTTGAAACGCAGTTTCTTGGCAGGCCTTATCTGGCTGAGGTAGAACTTCTGCTCTGGGTGTGCTCCATTGGCCTAGAGCTGAAAGGCCCAAAGGTCGGCCTTGTTGGCAAAGGGGCAGGGAGCCCCCAAAGCATCTTGCTTCCAGCTCTTCGGGAAGCTAAGAAACAACTGGCTCTGCCCAGTGCTCTTACAGCCTGAGAGAAAATCTCTTACCAAGGCCTGTGAAACGCACTTTGTAGGTGGCCTGATCTAGCTGAAGTAGAACTTCTGCTCTGGGTGTGCTCCATTGGCCTAGAGCTGCCTGGCCCAAAGGGCCGCCTTGTTTGCAAAGGGGCAGAGAGGCCCCAAAGCATCTTGCTTCCAGCTCTTCGGGAAGCTAAGAAACATCTGGCGTTGCCCAGTGCTCTTACAGCCTACCGGGAACATCTCTTACCAAGGCCTGTGAAACGCAGTTTGTTGGTGGCCTGAACCGGCCGAAGTAGAACTTCTGCTCTGGGTGTGCTCCACTGGCCTGGAGCTACCTGCCCCAAAGGGCTGCCTTGATTCCAAAGTGAGAGAGTGGCACCAAAGCATCTTGCTTCCAGCTCTTCGGGAAGCTAAGAAACATCTGGCGTTGCCCAGTGCTCTTACAGCCTACCGGGAACATCTCTTACCAAGGCCTGTGAAACGCCGTTTCCTGGCAGGCCTGAATTGGCTGAAGTAGAACTTCTGCTCTGGGTGTGCTCCATTGCCCTAGAGCTGCCAGGCCCAAGGTGCTGCCTTGTTTCCAAAGGGGCAGAGAGGCCCCAAAGCCTCTTGCTTCCAGCTCTCTGGGAAGCTAAGAACCAACTCGCTCTGCCCCGTGCTCTTACAGCCTACCGGGAACATGTCTTTGAAAGGCCTGTGAAACGCAGTTTCTTGGCAGGCCTCATCTGGCTGAAGTAGAACTCCGGCTCTGGGTGTGCTCCATTGCCCTAGAGCTGCCAGGCCCCAAGTGCTGCCCTGTTTCCAAGGGGCAGAGAGGCCCAAAGCATCTTGCTTCCCGGTCTTTGCGAAGCTAAGAAACAACTGGCTCTGCCCAGTGCTCTTACACCTACCGGGAACATCTCTTACCAAGGCCTGTCAAACGCTGTTTCCTTGCAGGCCTGATCAGGCTGAAGTAGAACTCCTGCTCTGCGTGTGCTCCATTGGCCTAGAGCTTCCCGACCCAAAAGGCTGCCTTGTTCCCAAACGGGCAGAGGGGTCCCAAGCGTCTTGCTTCCAGCTTTTCAGGAAGGTAAGAAACAACTGGCTCTGCCCAGTGCTCTTACAGCCTACCGGGAACATCTCTTACCAAGGCCTGTGAAACGCAGTTTCTTGGCAGGCCTGATCTGGCTGAAGTAGAACTCCTGCTCTGGGCGTGCTACTTTGGCCTAGAGCTGCCAGGCCCAAAGGGCCGCCTTGTTTCCAAAGGGGCTGAGAGTCCCCAAAGTATCTTGCTTCCAAATCTTTGGGAAGCTAAGAAACAACTGGCTCTGCACAGTGCTCTCACAGCCTACCGGCAACGTGACAGAGAAAGGCCTGTGAGACGCAGTTTCTTGGAAGGCCTGATCTGGCTGAGGTAGAACTTCTGCTCTGGGTGTACTCCATTGGCCTAGGGCTGCCAGGCCCAAAGGGCTGCCTTTATTTCCAAAGTGTGAGAGAGGCCCCAAAGCATCTTGCTTCCTGCTCTCTGGGAAGCTAAAACAACTGGCTCTGCACAGTGCTCTCAAAGCCAACCGGGAACGTCACATACAAAGGCCTGTGAAACGCAGCTTCTTGACAGGCCTTATCTGGCTGAGGTAGAACTTGTGCTCTGGGTGTGCTACTTTGGCCTAGAGCTGCCAGGCACAAAGGCTGCTTTGTTTCCAAAGGGGGAGAGAGGCCCCAAATCATGTTGCTTCCAGCTGTTTTTGAAGCTAAGAAACAACTCGCTCTGCCAGGTACTCTTACAGCCTTCCGGGAACACCTCTTACGAAGGCCTGTGAAAAGCAGTTTCTTGGCAGGCCTGATCTGGCTGAGGTAGAACTTCTGCTCTGGGTGTGCTCCATTGCCCTAGAGCTGAAAGGCCCAAAGGGATGCCTTGTTTGCAAAGGGGCAGAGAGGCCCCAAAGCATCTTGCTTCCAGCTCATTGGGAAGCTAAGAGACAACTGTCTCTGCCCAGTGCTCTGACAGAGTACCGGGAACATCTCTTACCAAAGCCTTTGAAACGCAGTTTCTTGGCAGGCCTTATCTGGCTGAGGTAGAACTTCTGCTCTGGGTGTGCTCCATTGGCCTAGAGCTGAAAGGCCCAAAGGTCGGCCTTGTTGGCAAAGGGGCAGGGAGCCCCCAAAGCATCTTGCTTCCAGCTCTTCGGGAAGCTAAGAAACATCTGGCGTTGCCCAGTGCTCTTACAGCCTACCGGGAACATCTCTTACCAAGGCCTGTGAAACGCCGTTTCCTGGCAGGCCTGATTTGGCTGAAGTAGAACTTCTGCTCTGGGTGTGCTCCATTGCCCTAGAGCTGCCAGGCCCAAGGTGCTGCCTTGTTTCCAAAGGGGCAGAGAGGCCCCAAAGCATCTTGCTTCCAGCTCTCTGGGAAGCTAAGAACCAACTCGCTCTGCCCCGTGCTCTTACAGCCTACCGGGAACATGTCTTTGAAAGGCCTGTGAAACGCAGTTTCTTGGCAGGCCTCATCTGGCTGAAGTAGAACTCCGGCTCTGGGTGTGCTCCATTGCCCTAGAGCTGCCAGGCCCCAAGTGCTGCCCTGTTTCCAAGGGGCAGAGAGGCCCAAAGCATCTTGCTTCCCGGTCTTTGCGAAGCTAAGAAACAACTGGCTCTGCCCAGTGCTCTTACACCTACCGGGAACATCTCTTACCAAGGCCTGTCAAACGCTGTTTCTTTGCAGGCCTGATCAGGCTGAAGTAGAACTCCTGCTCTGCGTGTGCTCCATTGGCCTAGAGCTTCCCGACCCAAAAGGCTGCCTTGTTCCCAAACGGGCAGAGGGGTCCCAAGCGTCTTGCTTCCAGCTTTTCAGGAAGGTAAGAAACAACTGGCTCTGCCCAGTGCTCTTACAGCCTACCGGGAACATCTCTTACCAAGGCCTGTGAAACGCAGTTTCTTGGCAGGCCTGATCTGGCTGAAGTAGAACTCCTGCTCTGGGCGTGCTACTTTGGCCTAGAGCTGCCAGGCCCAAAGGGCCGCCTTGTTTCCAAAGGGGCTGAGAGTCCCCAAAGTATCTTGCTTCCAAATCTTTGGGAAGCTAAGAAACAACTGGCTCTGCACAGTGCTCTCACAGCCTACCGGCAACGTGACAGAGAAAGGCCTGTGAGACGCAGTTTCTTGGAAGGCCTGATCTGGCTGAGGTAGAACTTCTGCTCTGGGTGTACTCCATTGGCCTAGGGCTGCCAGGCCCAAAGGGCTGCCTTTATTTCCAAAGTGTGAGAGAGGCCCCAAAGCATCTTGCTTCCTGCTCTCTGGGAAGCTAAAACAACTGGCTCTGCACAGTGCTCTCAAAGCCAACCGGGAACGTCACATACAAAGGCCTGTGAAACGCAGCTTCTTGACAGGCCTTATCTGGCTGAGGTAGAACTTGTGCTCTGGGTGTGCTACTTTGGCCTAGAGCTGCCAGGCACAAAGGCTGCTTTGTTTCCAAAGGGGGAGAGAGGCCCCAAATCATGTTGCTTCCAGCTGTTTTTGAAGCTAAGAAACAACTCGCTCTGCCAGGTACTCTTACAGCCTTCCGGGAACACCTCTTACGAAGGCCTGTGAAAAGCAGTTTCTTGGCAGGCCTGATCTGGCTGAGGTAGAACTTCTGCTCTGGGTGTGCTCCATTGCCCTAGAGCTGAAAGGCCCAAAGGGATGCCTTGTTTGCAAAGGGGCAGAGAGGCCCCAAAGCATCTTGCTTCCAGCTCATTGGGAAGCTAAGAGACAACTGTCTCTGCCCAGTGCTCTGACAGAGTACCGGGAACATCTCTTACCAAAGCCTTTGAAACGCAGTTTCTTGGCAGGCCTTATCTGGCTGAGGTAGAACTTCTGCTCTGGGTGTGCTCCATTGGCCTAGAGCTGAAAGGCCCAAAGGTCGGCCTTGTTGGCAAAGGGGCAGGGAGCCCCCAAAGCATCTTGCTTCCAGCTCTTCGGGAAGCTAAGAAACAACTGGCTCTGCCCAGTGCTCTTACAGCCTGAGAGAAAATCTCTTACCAAGGCCTGTGAAACGCACTTTGTAGGTGGCCTGATCTAGCTGAAGTAGAACTTCTGCTCTGGGTGTGCTCCATTGGCCTAGAGCTGCCTGGCCCAAAGGGCCGCCTTGTTTGCAAAGGGGCAGAGAGGCCCCAAAGCATCTTGCTTCCAGCTCTTCGGGAAGCTAAGAAACATCTGGCGTTGCCCAGTGCTCTTACAGCCTACCGGGAACATCTCTTACCAAGGCCTGTGAAACGCAGTTTGTTGGTGGCCTGAACCGGCCGAAGTAGAACTTCTGCTCTGGGTGTGCTCCACTGGCCTGGAGCTACCTGCCCCAAAGGGCTGCCTTGATTCCAAAGTGAGAGAGTGGCACCAAAGCATCTTGCTTCCAGCTCTTCGGGAAGCTAAGAAACATCTGGCGTTGCCCAGTGCTCTTACAGCCTACCGGGAACATCTCTTACCAAGGCCTGTGAAACGCCGTTTCCTGGCAGGCCTGATTTGGCTGAAGTAGAACTTCTGCTCTGGGTGTGCTCCATTGCCCTAGAGCTGCCAGGCCCAAGGTGCTGCCTTGTTTCCAAAGGGGCAGAGAGGCCCCAAAGCATCTTGCTTCCAGCTCTCTGGGAAGCTAAGAACCAACTCGCTCTGCCCCGTGCTCTTACAGCCTACCGGGAACATGTCTTTGAAAGGCCTGTGAAACGCAGTTTCTTGGCAGGCCTCATCTGGCTGAAGTAGAACTCCGGCTCTGGGTGTGCTCCATTGCCCTAGAGCTGCCAGGCCCCAAGTGCTGCCCTGTTTCCAAGGGGCAGAGAGGCCCAAAGCATCTTGCTTCCCGGTCTTTGCGAAGCTAAGAAACAACTGGCTCTGCCCAGTGCTCTTACACCTACCGGGAACATCTCTTACCAAGGCCTGTCAAACGCTGTTTCTTTGCAGGCCTGATCAGGCTGAAGTAGAACTCCTGCTCTGCGTGTGCTGCATTGGCCTAGAGCTTCCCGACCCAAAAGGCTGCCTTGTTCCCAAACGGGCAGAGGGGTCCCAAGCGTCTTGCTTCCAGCTTTTCAGGAAGGTAAGAAACAACTGGCTCTGCCCAGTGCTCTTACAGCCTACCGGGAACATCTCTTACCAAGGCCTGTGAAACGCAGTTTCTTGGCAGGCCTGATCTGGCTGAAGTAGAACTCCTGCTCTGGGCGTGCTACTTTGGCCTAGAGCTGCCAGGCCCAAAGGGCCACCTTGTTTCCAAAGGGGCTGAGAGTCCCCAAAGTATCTTGCTTCCAAATCTTTGGGAAGCTAAGAAACAACTGGCTCTGCACAGTGCTCTCACAGCCTACCGGCAACGTGACAGAGAAAGGCCTGTGAGACGCAGTTTCTTGGAAGGCCTGATCTGGCTGAGGTAGAACTTCTGCTCTGGGTGTACTCCATTGGCCTAGGGCTGCCAGGCCCAAAGGGCTGCCTTTATTTCCAAAGTGTGAGAGAGGCCCCAAAGCATCTTGCTTCCTGCTCTCTGGGAAGCTAAAACAACTGGCTCTGCACAGTGCTCTCAAAGCCAACCGGGAACGTCACATACAAAGGCCTGTGAAACGCAGCTTCTTGACAGGCCTTATCTGGCTGAGGTAGAACTTGTGCTCTGGGTGTGCTACTTTGGCCTAGAGCTGCCAGGCACAAAGGCTGCTTTGTTTCCAAAGGGGGAGAGAGGCCCCAAATCATGTTGCTTCCAGCTGTTTTTGAAGCTAAGAAACAACTCGCTCTGCCAGGTACTCTTACAGCCTTCCGGGAACACCTCTTACGAAGGCCTGTGAAAAGCAGTTTCTTGGCAGGCCTGATCTGGCTGAGGTAGAACTTCTGCTCTGGGTGTGCTCCATTGCCCTAGAGCTGAAAGGCCCAAAGGGATGCCTTGTTTGCAAAGGGGCAGAGAGGCCCCAAAGCATCTTGCTTCCAGCTCATTGGGAAGCTAAGAGACAACTGTCTCTGCCCAGTGCTCTGACAGAGTACCGGGAACATCTCTTACCAAAGCCTTTGAAACGCAGTTTCTTGGCAGGCCTTATCTGGCTGAGGTAGAACTTCTGCTCTGGGTGTGCTCCATTGGCCTAGAGCTGAAAGGCCCAAAGGTCGGCCTTGTTGGCAAAGGGGCAGGGAGCCCCCAAAGCATCTTGCTTCCAGCTCTTCGGGAAGCTAAGAAACAACTGGCTCTGCCCAGTGCTCTTACAGCCTGAGAGAAAATCTCTTACCAAGGCCTGTGAAACGCACTTTGTAGGTGGCCTGATCTAGCTGAAGTAGAACTTCTGCTCTGGGTGTGCTCCATTGGCCTAGAGCTGCCTGGCCCAAAGGGCCGCCTTGTTTGCAAAGGGGCAGAGAGGCCCCAAAGCATCTTGCTTCCAGCTCTTCGGGAAGCTAAGAAACATCTGGCGTTGCCCAGTGCTCTTACAGCCTACCGGGAACATCTCTTACCAAGGCCTGTGAAACGCAGTTTGTTGGTGGCCTGAACCGGCCGAAGTAGAACTTCTGCTCTGGGTGTGCTCCACTGGCCTGGAGCTACCTGCCCCAAAGGGCTGCCTTGATTCCAAAGTGAGAGAGTGGCACCAAAGCATCTTGCTTCCAGCTCTTCGGGAAGCTAAGAAACATCTGGCGTTGCCCAGTGCTCTTACAGCCTACCGGGAACATCTCTTACCAAGGCCTGTGAAACGCCGTTTCCTGGCAGGCCTGATTTGGCTGAAGTAGAACTTCTGCTCTGGGTGTGCTCCATTGCCCTAGAGCTGCCAGGCCCAAGGTGCTGCCTTGTTTCCAAAGGGGCAGAGAGGCCCCAAAGCATCTTGCTTCCAGCTCTCTGGGAAGCTAAGAACCAACTCGCTCTGCCCCGTGCTCTTACAGCCTACCGGGAACATGTCTTTGAAAGGCCTGTGAAACGCAGTTTCTTGGCAGGCCTCATCTGGCTGAAGTAGAACTCCGGCTCTGGGTGTGCTCCATTGCCCTAGAGCTGCCAGGCCCCAAGTGCTGCCCTGTTTCCAAGGGGCAGAGAGGCCCAAAGCATCTTGCTTCCCGGTCTTTGCGAAGCTAAGAAACAACTGGCTCTGCCCAGTGCTCTTACACCTACCGGGAACATCTCTTACCAAGGCCTGTCAAACGCTGTTTCTTTGCAGGCCTGATCAGGCTGAAGTAGAACTCCTGCTCTGCGTGTGCTGCATTGGCCTAGAGCTTCCCGACCCAAAAGGCTGCCTTGTTCCCAAACGGGCAGAGGGGTCCCAAGCGTCTTGCTTCCAGCTTTTCAGGAAGGTAAGAAACAACTGGCTCTGCCCAGTGCTCTTACAGCCTACCGGGAACATCTCTTACCAAGGCCTGTGAAACGCAGTTTCTTGGCAGGCCTGATCTGGCTGAAGTAGAACTCCTGCTCTGGGCGTGCTACTTTGGCCTAGAGCTGCCAGGCCCAAAGGGCCGCCTTGTTTCCAAAGGGGCTGAGAGTCCCCAAAGTATCTTGCTTCCAAATCTTTGGGAAGCTAAGAAACAACTGGCTCTGCACAGTGCTCTCACAGCCTACCGGCAACGTGACAGAGAAAGGCCTGTGAGACGCAGTTTCTTGGAAGGCCTGATCTGGCTGAGGTAGAACTTCTGCTCTGGGTGTACTCCATTGGCCTAGGGCTGCCAGGCCCAAAGGGCTGCCTTTATTTCCAAAGTGTGAGAGAGGCCCCAAAGCATCTTGCTTCCTGCTCTCTGGGAAGCTAAAACAACTGGCTCTGCACAGTGCTCTCAAAGCCAACCGGGAACGTCACATACAAAGGCCTGTGAAACGCAGCTTCTTGACAGGCCTTATCTGGCTGAGGTAGAACTTGTGCTCTGGGTGTGCTACTTTGGCCTAGAGCTGCCAGGCACAAAGGCTGCTTTGTTTCCAAAGGGGGAGAGAGGCCCCAAATCATGTTGCTTCCAGCTGTTTTTGAAGCTAAGAAACAACTCGCTCTGCCAGGTACTCTTACAGCCTTCCGGGAACACCTCTTACGAAGGCCTGTGAAAAGCAGTTTCTTGGCAGGCCTGATCTGGCTGAGGTAGAACTTCTGCTCTGGGTGTGCTCCATTGCCCTAGAGCTGAAAGGCCCAAAGGGATGCCTTGTTTGCAAAGGGGCAGAGAGGCCCCAAAGCATCTTGCTTCCAGCTCATTGGGAAGCTAAGAGACAACTGTCTCTGCCCAGTGCTCTGACAGAGTACCGGGAACATCTCTTACCAAAGCCTTTGAAACGCAGTTTCTTGGCAGGCCTTATCTGGCTGAGGTAGAACTTCTGCTCTGGGTGTGCTCCATTGGCCTAGAGCTGAAAGGCCCAAAGGTCGGCCTTGTTGGCAAAGGGGCAGGGAGCCCCCAAAGCATCTTGCTTCCAGCTCTTCGGGAAGCTAAGAAACAACTGGCTCTGCCCAGTGCTCTTACAGCCTGAGAGAAAATCTCTTACCAAGGCCTGTGAAACGCACTTTGTAGGTGGCCTGATCTAGCTGAAGTAGAACTTCTGCTCTGGGTGTGCTCCATTGGCCTAGAGCTGCCTGGCCCAAAGGGCCGCCTTGTTTGCAAAGGGGCAGAGAGGCCCCAAAGCATCTTGCTTCCAGCTCTTCGGGAAGCTAAGAAACATCTGGCGTTGCCCAGTGCTCTTACAGCCTACCGGGAACATCTCTTACCAAGGCCTGTGAAACGCAGTTTGTTGGTGGCCTGAACCGGCCGAAGTAGAACTTCTGCTCTGGGTGTGCTGCACTGGCCTGGAGCTACCTGCCCCAAAGGGCTGCCTTGATTCCAAAGTGAGAGAGTGGCACCAAAGCATCTTGCTTCCAGCTCTTCGGGAAGCTAAGAAACATCTGGCGTTGCCCAGTGCTCTTACAGCCTACCGGGAACATCTCTTACCAAGGCCTGTGAAACGCCGTTTCCTGGCAGGCCTGATTTGGCTGAAGTAGAACTTCTGCTCTGGGTGTGCTCCATTGCCCTAGAGCTGCCAGGCCCAAGGTGCTGCCTTGTTTCCAAAGGGGCAGAGAGGCCCCAAAGCATCTTGCTTCCAGCTCTCTGGGAAGCTAAGAACCAACTCGCTCTGCCCCGTGCTCTTACAGCCTACCGGGAACATGTCTTTGAAAGGCCTGTGAAACGCAGTTTCTTGGCAGGCCTCATCTGGCTGAAGTAGAACTCCGGCTCTGGGTGTGCTCCATTGCCCTAGAGCTGCCAGGCCCCAAGTGCTGCCCTGTTTCCAAGGGGCAGAGAGGCCCAAAGCATCTTGCTTCCCGGTCTTTGCGAAGCTAAGAAACAACTGGCTCTGCCCAGTGCTCTTACACCTACCGGGAACATCTCTTACCAAGGCCTGTCAAACGCTGTTTCTTTGCAGGCCTGATCAGGCTGAAGTAGAACTCCTGCTCTGCGTGTGCTCCATTGGCCTAGAGCTTCCCGACCCAAAAGGCTGCCTTGTTCCCAAACGGGCAGAGGGGTCCCAAGCGTCTTGCTTCCAGCTTTTCAGGAAGGTAAGAAACAACTGGCTCTGCCCAGTGCTCTTACAGCCTACCGGGAACATCTCTTACCAAGGCCTGTGAAACGCAGTTTCTTGGCAGGCCTGATCTGGCTGAAGTAGAACTCCTGCTCTGGGCGTGCTACTTTGGCCTAGAGCTGCCAGGCCCAAAGGGCCGCCTTGTTTCCAAAGGGGCTGAGAGTCCCCAAAGTATCTTGCTTCCAAATCTTTGGGAAGCTAAGAAACAACTGGCTCTGCACAGTGCTCTCACAGCCTACCGGCAACGTGACAGAGAAAGGCCTGTGAGACGCAGTTTCTTGGAAGGCCTGATCTGGCTGAGGTAGAACTTCTGCTCTGGGTGTACTCCATTGGCCTAGGGCTGCCAGGCCCAAAGGGCTGCCTTTATTTCCAAAGTGTGAGAGAGGCCCCAAAGCATCTTGCTTCCTGCTCTCTGGGAAGCTAAAACAACTGGCTCTGCACAGTGCTCTCAAAGCCAACCGGGAACGTCACATACAAAGGCCTGTGAAACGCAGCTTCTTGACAGGCCTTATCTGGCTGAGGTAGAACTTGTGCTCTGGGTGTGCTACTTTGGCCTAGAGCTGCCAGGCACAAAGGCTGCTTTGTTTCCAAAGGGGGAGAGAGGCCCCAAATCATGTTGCTTCCAGCTGTTTTTGAAGCTAAGAAACAACTCGCTCTGCCAGGTACTCTTACAGCCTTCCGGGAACACCTCTTACGAAGGCCTGTGAAAAGCAGTTTCTTGGCAGGCCTGATCTGGCTGAGGTAGAACTTCTGCTCTGGGTGTGCTCCATTGCCCTAGAGCTGAAAGGCCCAAAGGGATGCCTTGTTTGCAAAGGGGCAGAGAGGCCCCAAAGCATCTTGCTTCCAGCTCATTGGGAAGCTAAGAGACAACTGTCTCTGCCCAGTGCTCTGACAGAGTACCGGGAACATCTCTTACCAAAGCCTTTGAAACGCAGTTTCTTGGCAGGCCTTATCTGGCTGAGGTAGAACTTCTGCTCTGGGTGTGCTCCATTGGCCTAGAGCTGAAAGGCCCAAAGGTCGGCCTTGTTGGCAAAGGGGCAGGGAGCCCCCAAAGCATCTTGCTTCCAGCTCTTCGGGAAGCTAAGAAACATCTGGCGTTGCCCAGTGCTCTTACAGCCTACCGGGAACATCTCTTACCAAGGCCTGTGAAACGCCGTTTCCTGGCAGGCCTGATTTGGCTGAAGTAGAACTTCTGCTCTGGGTGTGCTCCATTGCCCTAGAGCTGCCAGGCCCAAGGTGCTGCCTTGTTTCCAAAGGGGCAGAGAGGCCCCAAAGCATCTTGCTTCCAGCTCTCTGGGAAGCTAAGAACCAACTCGCTCTGCCCCGTGCTCTTACAGCCTACCGGGAACATGTCTTTGAAAGGCCTGTGAAACGCAGTTTCTTGGCAGGCCTCATCTGGCTGAAGTAGAACTCCGGCTCTGGGTGTGCTCCATTGCCCTAGAGCTGCCAGGCCCCAAGTGCTGCCCTGTTTCCAAGGGGCAGAGAGGCCCAAAGCATCTTGCTTCCCGGTCTTTGCGAAGCTAAGAAACAACTGGCTCTGCCCAGTGCTCTTACACCTACCGGGAACATCTCTTACCAAGGCCTGTCAAACGCTGTTTCTTTGCAGGCCTGATCAGGCTGAAGTAGAACTCCTGCTCTGCGTGTGCTCCATTGGCCTAGAGCTTCCCGACCCAAAAGGCTGCCTTGTTCCCAAACGGGCAGAGGGGTCCCAAGCGTCTTGCTTCCAGCTTTTCAGGAAGGTAAGAAACAACTGGCTCTGCCCAGTGCTCTTACAGCCTACCGGGAACATCTCTTACCAAGGCCTGTGAAACGCAGTTTCTTGGCAGGCCTGATCTGGCTGAAGTAGAACTCCTGCTCTGGGCGTGCTACTTTGGCCTAGAGCTGCCAGGCCCAAAGGGCCGCCTTGTTTCCAAAGGGGCTGAGAGTCCCCAAAGTATCTTGCTTCCAAATCTTTGGGAAGCTAAGAAACAACTGGCTCTGCACAGTGCTCTCACAGCCTACCGGCAACGTGACAGAGACAGGCCTGTGAGACGCAGTTTCTTGGAAGGCCTGATCTGGCTGAGGTAGAACTTCTGCTCTGGGTGTACTCCATTGGCCTAGGGCTGCCAGGCCCAAAGGGCTGCCTTTATTTCCAAAGTGTGAGAGAGGCCCCAAAGCATCTTGCTTCCTGCTCTCTGGGAAGCTAAAACAACTGGCTCTGCACAGTGCTCTCAAAGCCAACCGGGAACGTCACATACAAAGGCCTGTGAAACGCAGCTTCTTGACAGGCCTTATCTGGCTGAGGTAGAACTTGTGCTCTGGGTGTGCTACTTTGGCCTAGAGCTGCCAGGCACAAAGGCTGCTTTGTTTCCAAAGGGGGAGAGAGGCCCCAAATCATGTTGCTTCCAGCTGTTTTTGAAGCTAAGAAACAACTCGCTCTGCCAGGTACTCTTACAGCCTTCCGGGAACACCTCTTACGAAGGCCTGTGAAAAGCAGTTTCTTGGCAGGCCTGATCTGGCTGAGGTAGAACTTCTGCTCTGGGTGTGCTCCATTGCCCTAGAGCTGAAAGGCCCAAAGGGATGCCTTGTTTGCAAAGGGGCAGAGAGGCCCCAAAGCATCTTGCTTCCAGCTCATTGGGAAGCTAAGAGACAACTGTCTCTGCCCAGTGCTCTGACAGAGTACCGGGAACATCTCTTACCAAAGCCTTTGAAACGCAGTTTCTTGGCAGGCCTTATCTGGCTGAGGTAGAACTTCTGCTCTGGGTGTGCTCCATTGGCCTAGAGCTGAAAGGCCCAAAGGTCGGCCTTGTTGGCAAAGGGGCAGGGAGCCCCCAAAGCATCTTGCTTCCAGCTCTTCGGGAAGCTAAGAAACATCTGGCGTTGCCCAGTGCTCTTACAGCCTACCGGGAACATCTCTTACCAAGGCCTGTGAAACGCCGTTTCCTGGCAGGCCTGATTTGGCTGAAGTAGAACTTCTGCTCTGGGTGTGCTCCATTGCCCTAGAGCTGCCAGGCCCAAGGTGCTGCCTTGTTTCCAAAGGGGCAGAGAGGCCCCAAAGCATCTTGCTTCCAGCTCTCTGGGAAGCTAAGAACCAACTCGCTCTGCCCCGTGCTCTTACAGCCTACCGGGAACATGTCTTTGAAAGGCCTGTGAAACGCAGTTTCTTGGCAGGCCTCATCTGGCTGAAGTAGAACTCCGGCTCTGGGTGTGCTCCATTGCCCTAGAGCTGCCAGGCCCCAAGTGCTGCCCTGTTTCCAAGGGGCAGAGAGGCCCAAAGCATCTTGCTTCCCGGTCTTTGCGAAGCTAAGAAACAACTGGCTCTGCCCAGTGCTCTTACACCTACCGGGAACATCTCTTACCAAGGCCTGTCAAACGCTGTTTCTTTGCAGGCCTGATCAGGCTGAAGTAGAACTCCTGCTCTGCGTGTGCTGCATTGGCCTAGAGCTTCCCGACCCAAAAGGCTGCCTTGTTCCCAAACGGGCAGAGGGGTCCCAAGCGTCTTGCTTCCAGCTTTTCAGGAAGGTAAGAAACAACTGGCTCTGCCCAGTGCTCTTACAGCCTACCGGGAACATCTCTTACCAAGGCCTGTGAAACGCAGTTTCTTGGCAGGCCTGATCTGGCTGAAGTAGAACTCCTGCTCTGGGCGTGCTACTTTGGCCTAGAGCTGCCAGGCCCAAAGGGCCGCCTTGTTTCCAAAGGGGCTGAGAGTCCCCAAAGTATCTTGCTTCCAAATCTTTGGGAAGCTAAGAAACAACTGGCTCTGCACAGTGCTCTCACAGCCTACCGGCAACGTGACAGAGAAAGGCCTGTGAGACGCAGTTTCTTGGAAGGCCTGATCTGGCTGAGGTAGAACTTCTGCTCTGGGTGTACTCCATTGGCCTAGGGCTGCCAGGCCCAAAGGGCTGCCTTTATTTCCAAAGTGTGAGAGAGGCCCCAAAGCATCTTGCTTCCTGCTCTCTGGGAAGCTAAAACAACTGGCTCTGCACAGTGCTCTCAAAGCCAACCGGGAACGTCACATACAAAGGCCTGTGAAACGCAGCTTCTTGACAGGCCTTATCTGGCTGAGGTAGAACTTGTGCTCTGGGTGTGCTACTTTGGCCTAGAGCTGCCAGGCACAAAGGCTGCTTTGTTTCCAAAGGGGGAGAGAGGCCCCAAATCATGTTGCTTCCAGCTGTTTTTGAAGCTAAGAAACAACTCGCTCTGCCAGGTACTCTTACAGCCTTCCGGGAACACCTCTTACGAAGGCCTGTGAAAAGCAGTTTCTTGGCAGGCCTGATCTGGCTGAGGTAGAACTTCTGCTCTGGGTGTGCTCCATTGCCCTAGAGCTGAAAGGCCCAAAGGGATGCCTTGTTTGCAAAGGGGCAGAGAGGCCCCAAAGCATCTTGCTTCCAGCTCATTGGGAAGCTAAGAGACAACTGTCTCTGCCCAGTGCTCTGACAGAGTACCGGGAACATCTCTTACCAAAGCCTTTGAAACGCAGTTTCTTGGCAGGCCTTATCTGGCTGAGGTAGAACTTCTGCTCTGGGTGTGCTCCATTGGCCTAGAGCTGAAAGGCCCAAAGGTCGGCCTTGTTGGCAAAGGGGCAGGGAGCCCCCAAAGCATCTTGCTTCCAGCTCTTCGGGAAGCTAAGAAACATCTGGCGTTGCCCAGTGCTCTTACAGCCTACCGGGAACATCTCTTACCAAGGCCTGTGAAACGCCGTTTCCTGGCAGGCCTGATTTGGCTGAAGTAGAACTTCTGCTCTGGGTGTGCTCCATTGCCCTAGAGCTGCCAGGCCCAAGGTGCTGCCTTGTTTCCAAAGGGGCAGAGAGGCCCCAAAGCATCTTGCTTCCAGCTCTCTGGGAAGCTAAGAACCAACTCGCTCTGCCCCGTGCTCTTACAGCCTACCGGGAACATGTCTTTGAAAGGCCTGTGAAACGCAGTTTCTTGGCAGGCCTCATCTGGCTGAAGTAGAACTCCGGCTCTGGGTGTGCTCCATTGCCCTAGAGCTGCCAGGCCCCAAGTGCTGCCCTGTTTCCAAGGGGCAGAGAGGCCCAAAGCATCTTGCTTCCCGGTCTTTGCGAAGCTAAGAAACAACTGGCTCTGCCCAGTGCTCTTACACCTACCGGGAACATCTCTTACCAAGGCCTGTCAAACGCTGTTTCTTTGCAGGCCTGATCAGGCTGAAGTAGAACTCCTGCTCTGCGTGTGCTCCATTGGCCTAGAGCTTCCCGACCCAAAAGGCTGCCTTGTTCCCAAACGGGCAGAGGGGTCCCAAGCGTCTTGCTTCCAGCTTTTCAGGAAGGTAAGAAACAACTGGCTCTGCCCAGTGCTCTTACAGCCTACCGGGAACATCTCTTACCAAGGCCTGTGAAACGCAGTTTCTTGGCAGGCCTGATCTGGCTGAAGTAGAACTCCTGCTCTGGGCGTGCTACTTTGGCCTAGAGCTGCCAGGCCCAAAGGGCCGCCTTGTTTCCAAAGGGGCTGAGAGTCCCCAAAGTATCTTGCTTCCAAATCTTTGGGAAGCTAAGAAACAACTGGCTCTGCACAGTGCTCTCACAGCCTACCGGCAACGTGACAGAGAAAGGCCTGTGAGACGCAGTTTCTTGGAAGGCCTGATCTGGCTGAGGTAGAACTTCTGCTCTGGGTGTACTCCATTGGCCTAGGGCTGCCAGGCCCAAAGGGCTGCCTTTATTTCCAAAGTGTGAGAGAGGCCCCAAAGCATCTTGCTTCCTGCTCTCTGGGAAGCTAAAACAACTGGCTCTGCACAGTGCTCTCAAAGCCAACCGGGAACGTCACATACAAAGGCCTGTGAAACGCAGCTTCTTGACAGGCCTTATCTGGCTGAGGTAGAACTTGTGCTCTGGGTGTGCTACTTTGGCCTAGAGCTGCCAGGCACAAAGGCTGCTTTGTTTCCAAAGGGGGAGAGAGGCCCCAAATCATGTTGCTTCCAGCTGTTTTTGAAGCTAAGAAACAACTCGCTCTGCCAGGTACTCTTACAGCCTTCCGGGAACACCTCTTACGAAGGCCTGTGAAAAGCAGTTTCTTGGCAGGCCTGATCTGGCTGAGGTAGAACTTCTGCTCTGGGTGTGCTCCATTGCCCTAGAGCTGAAAGGCCCAAAGGGATGCCTTGTTTGCAAAGGGGCAGAGAGGCCCCAAAGCATCTTGCTTCCAGCTCATTGGGAAGCTAAGAGACAACTGTCTCTGCCCAGTGCTCTGACAGAGTACCGGGAACATCTCTTACCAAAGCCTTTGAAACGCAGTTTCTTGGCAGGCCTTATCTGGCTGAGGTAGAACTTCTGCTCTGGGTGTGCTCCATTGGCCTAGAGCTGAAAGGCCCAAAGGTCGGCCTTGTTGGCAAAGGGGCAGGGAGCCCCCAAAGCATCTTGCTTCCAGCTCTTCGGGAAGCTAAGAAACATCTGGCGTTGCCCAGTGCTCTTACAGCCTACCGGGAACATCTCTTACCAAGGCCTGTGAAACGCCGTTTCCTGGCAGGCCTGATTTGGCTGAAGTAGAACTTCTGCTCTGGGTGTGCTCCATTGCCCTAGAGCTGCCAGGCCCAAGGTGCTGCCTTGTTTCCAAAGGGGCAGAGAGGCCCCAAAGCATCTTGCTTCCAGCTCTCTGGGAAGCTAAGAACCAACTCGCTCTGCCCCGTGCTCTTACAGCCTACCGGGAACATGTCTTTGAAAGGCCTGTGAAACGCAGTTTCTTGGCAGGCCTCATCTGGCTGAAGTAGAACTCCGGCTCTGGGTGTGCTCCATTGCCCTAGAGCTGCCAGGCCCCAAGTGCTGCCCTGTTTCCAAGGGGCAGAGAGGCCCAAAGCATCTTGCTTCCCGGTCTTTGCGAAGCTAAGAAACAACTGGCTCTGCCCAGTGCTCTTACACCTACCGGGAACATCTCTTACCAAGGCCTGTCAAACGCTGTTTCTTTGCAGGCCTGATCAGGCTGAAGTAGAACTCCTGCTCTGCGTGTGCTGCATTGGCCTAGAGCTTCCCGACCCAAAAGGCTGCCTTGTTCCCAAACGGGCAGAGGGGTCCCAAGCGTCTTGCTTCCAGCTTTTCAGGAAGGTAAGAAACAACTGGCTCTGCCCAGTGCTCTTACAGCCTACCGGGAACATCTCTTACCAAGGCCTGTGAAACGCAGTTTCTTGGCAGGCCTGATCTGGCTGAAGTAGAACTCCTGCTCTGGGCGTGCTACTTTGGCCTAGAGCTGCCAGGCCCAAAGGGCCGCCTTGTTTCCAAAGGGGCTGAGAGTCCCCAAAGTATCTTGCTTCCAAATCTTTGGGAAGCTAAGAAACAACTGGCTCTGCACAGTGCTCTCACAGCCTACCGGCAACGTGACAGAGAAAGGCCTGTGAGACGCAGTTTCTTGGAAGGCCTGATCTGGCTGAGGTAGAACTTCTGCTCTGGGTGTACTCCATTGGCCTAGGGCTGCCAGGCCCAAAGGGCTGCCTTTATTTCCAAAGTGTGAGAGAGGCCCCAAAGCATCTTGCTTCCTGCTCTCTGGGAAGCTAAAACAACTGGCTCTGCACAGTGCTCTCAAAGCCAACCGGGAACGTCACATACAAAGGCCTGTGAAACGCAGCTTCTTGACAGGCCTTATCTGGCTGAGGTAGAACTTGTGCTCTGGGTGTGCTACTTTGGCCTAGAGCTGCCAGGCACAAAGGCTGCTTTGTTTCCAAAGGGGGAGAGAGGCCCCAAATCATGTTGCTTCCAGCTGTTTTTGAAGCTAAGAAACAACTCGCTCTGCCAGGTACTCTTACAGCCTTCCGGGAACACCTCTTACGAAGGCCTGTGAAAAGCAGTTTCTTGGCAGGCCTGATCTGGCTGAGGTAGAACTTCTGCTCTGGGTGTGCTCCATTGCCCTAGAGCTGAAAGGCCCAAAGGGATGCCTTGTTTGCAAAGGGGCAGAGAGGCCCCAAAGCATCTTGCTTCCAGCTCATTGGGAAGCTAAGAGACAACTGTCTCTGCCCAGTGCTCTGACAGAGTACCGGGAACATCTCTTACCAAAGCCTTTGAAACGCAGTTTCTTGGCAGGCCTTATCTGGCTGAGGTAGAACTTCTGCTCTGGGTGTGCTCCATTGGCCTAGAGCTGAAAGGCCCAAAGGTCGGCCTTGTTGGCAAAGGGGCAGGGAGCCCCCAAAGCATCTTGCTTCCAGCTCTTCGGGAAGCTAAGAAACAACTGGCTCTGCCCAGTGCTCTTACAGCCTGAGAGAAAATCTCTTACCAAGGCCTGTGAAACGCACTTTGTAGGTGGCCTGATCTAGCTGAAGTAGAACTTCTGCTCTGGGTGTGCTCCATTGGCCTAGAGCTGCCTGGCCCAAAGGGCCGCCTTGTTTGCAAAGGGGCAGAGAGGCCCCAAAGCATCTTGCTTCCAGCTCTTCGGGAAGCTAAGAAACATCTGGCGTTGCCCAGTGCTCTTACAGCCTACCGGGAACATCTCTTACCAAGGCCTGTGAAACGCAGTTTGTTGGTGGCCTGAACCGGCCGAAGTAGAACTTCTGCTCTGGGTGTGCTCCACTGGCCTGGAGCTACCTGCCCCAAAGGGCTGCCTTGATTCCAAAGTGAGAGAGTGGCACCAAAGCATCTTGCTTCCAGCTCTTCGGGAAGCTAAGAAACATCTGGCGTTGCCCAGTGCTCTTACAGCCTACCGGGAACATCTCTTACCAAGGCCTGTGAAACGCCGTTTCCTGGCAGGCCTGATTTGGCTGAAGTAGAACTTCTGCTCTGGGTGTGCTCCATTGCCCTAGAGCTGCCAGGCCCAAGGTGCTGCCTTGTTTCCAAAGGGGCAGAGAGGCCCCAAAGCATCTTGCTTCCAGCTCTCTGGGAAGCTAAGAACCAACTCGCTCTGCCCCGTGCTCTTACAGCCTACCGGGAACATGTCTTTGAAAGGCCTGTGAAACGCAGTTTCTTGGCAGGCCTCATCTGGCTGAAGTAGAACTCCGGCTCTGGGTGTGCTCCATTGCCCTAGAGCTGCCAGGCCCCAAGTGCTGCCCTGTTTCCAAGGGGCAGAGAGGCCCAAAGCATCTTGCTTCCCGGTCTTTGCGAAGCTAAGAAACAACTGGCTCTGCCCAGTGCTCTTACACCTACCGGGAACATCTCTTACCAAGGCCTGTCAAACGCTGTTTCTTTGCAGGCCTGATCAGGCTGAAGTAGAACTCCTGCTCTGCGTGTGCTGCATTGGCCTAGAGCTTCCCGACCCAAAAGGCTGCCTTGTTCCCAAACGGGCAGAGGGGTCCCAAGCGTCTTGCTTCCAGCTTTTCAGGAAGGTAAGAAACAACTGGCTCTGCCCAGTGCTCTTACAGCCTACCGGGAACATCTCTTACCAAGGCCTGTGAAACGCAGTTTCTTGGCAGGCCTGATCTGGCTGAAGTAGAACTCCTGCTCTGGGCGTGCTACTTTGGCCTAGAGCTGCCAGGCCCAAAGGGCCGCCTTGTTTCCAAAGGGGCTGAGAGTCCCCAAAGTATCTTGCTTCCAAATCTTTGGGAAGCTAAGAAACAACTGGCTCTGCACAGTGCTCTCACAGCCTACCGGCAACGTGACAGAGAAAGGCCTGTGAGACGCAGTTTCTTGGAAGGCCTGATCTGGCTGAGGTAGAACTTCTGCTCTGGGTGTACTCCATTGGCCTAGGGCTGCCAGGCCCAAAGGGCTGCCTTTATTTCCAAAGTGTGAGAGAGGCCCCAAAGCATCTTGCTTCCTGCTCTCTGGGAAGCTAAAACAACTGGCTCTGCACAGTGCTCTCAAAGCCAACCGGGAACGTCACATACAAAGGCCTGTGAAACGCAGCTTCTTGACAGGCCTTATCTGGCTGAGGTAGAACTTGTGCTCTGGGTGTGCTACTTTGGCCTAGAGCTGCCAGGCACAAAGGCTGCTTTGTTTCCAAAGGGGGAGAGAGGCCCCAAATCATGTTGCTTCCAGCTGTTTTTGAAGCTAAGAAACAACTCGCTCTGCCAGGTACTCTTACAGCCTTCCGGGAACACCTCTTACGAAGGCCTGTGAAAAGCAGTTTCTTGGCAGGCCTGATCTGGCTGAGGTAGAACTTCTGCTCTGGGTGTGCTCCATTGCCCTAGAGCTGAAAGGCCCAAAGGGATGCCTTGTTTGCAAAGGGGCAGAGAGGCCCCAAAGCATCTTGCTTCCAGCTCATTGGGAAGCTAAGAGACAACTGTCTCTGCCCAGTGCTCTGACAGAGTACCGGGAACATCTCTTACCAAAGCCTTTGAAACGCAGTTTCTTGGCAGGCCTTATCTGGCTGAGGTAGAACTTCTGCTCTGGGTGTGCTCCATTGGCCTAGAGCTGAAAGGCCCAAAGGTCGGCCTTGTTGGCAAAGGGGCAGGGAGCCCCCAAAGCATCTTGCTTCCAGCTCTTCGGGAAGCTAAGAAACAACTGGCTCTGCCCAGTGCTCTTACAGCCTGAGAGAAAATCTCTTACCAAGGCCTGTGAAACGCACTTTGTAGGTGGCCTGATCTAGCTGAAGTAGAACTTCTGCTCTGGGTGTGCTCCATTGGCCTAGAGCTGCCTGGCCCAAAGGGCCGCCTTGTTTGCAAAGGGGCAGAGAGGCCCCAAAGCATCTTGCTTCCAGCTCTTCGGGAAGCTAAGAAACATCTGGCGTTGCCCAGTGCTCTTACAGCCTACCGGGAACATCTCTTACCAAGGCCTGTGAAACGCAGTTTGTTGGTGGCCTGAACCGGCCGAAGTAGAACTTCTGCTCTGGGTGTGCTCCACTGGCCTGGAGCTACCTGCCCCAAAGGGCTGCCTTGATTCCAAAGTGAGAGAGTGGCACCAAAGCATCTTGCTTCCAGCTCTTCGGGAAGCTAAGAAACATCTGGCGTTGCCCAGTGCTCTTACAGCCTACCGGGAACATCTCTTACCAAGGCCTGTGAAACGCCGTTTCCTGGCAGGCCTGATTTGGCTGAAGTAGAACTTCTGCTCTGGGTGTGCTCCATTGCCCTAGAGCTGCCAGGCCCAAGGTGCTGCCTTGTTTCCAAAGGGGCAGAGAGGCCCCAAAGCATCTTGCTTCCAGCTCTCTGGGAAGCTAAGAACCAACTCGCTCTGCCCCGTGCTCTTACAGCCTACCGGGAACATGTCTTTGAAAGGCCTGTGAAACGCAGTTTCTTGGCAGGCCTCATCTGGCTGAAGTAGAACTCCGGCTCTGGGTGTGCTCCATTGCCCTAGAGCTGCCAGGCCCCAAGTGCTGCCCTGTTTCCAAGGGGCAGAGAGGCCCAAAGCATCTTGCTTCCCGGTCTTTGCGAAGCTAAGAAACAACTGGCTCTGCCCAGTGCTCTTACACCTACCGGGAACATCTCTTACCAAGGCCTGTCAAACGCTGTTTCTTTGCAGGCCTGATCAGGCTGAAGTAGAACTCCTGCTCTGCGTGTGCTGCATTGGCCTAGAGCTTCCCGACCCAAAAGGCTGCCTTGTTCCCAAACGGGCAGAGGGGTCCCAAGCGTCTTGCTTCCAGCTTTTCAGGAAGGTAAGAAACAACTGGCTCTGCCCAGTGCTCTTACAGCCTACCGGGAACATCTCTTACCAAGGCCTGTGAAACGCAGTTTCTTGGCAGGCCTGATCTGGCTGAAGTAGAACTCCTGCTCTGGGCGTGCTACTTTGGCCTAGAGCTGCCAGGCCCAAAGGGCCGCCTTGTTTCCAAAGGGGCTGAGAGTCCCCAAAGTATCTTGCTTCCAAATCTTTGGGAAGCTAAGAAACAACTGGCTCTGCACAGTGCTCTCACAGCCTACCGGCAACGTGACAGAGAAAGGCCTGTGAGACGCAGTTTCTTGGAAGGCCTGATCTGGCTGAGGTAGAACTTCTGCTCTGGGTGTACTCCATTGGCCTAGGGCTGCCAGGCCCAAAGGGCTGCCTTTATTTCCAAAGTGTGAGAGAGGCCCCAAAGCATCTTGCTTCCTGCTCTCTGGGAAGCTAAAACAACTGGCTCTGCACAGTGCTCTCAAAGCCAACCGGGAACGTCACATACAAAGGCCTGTGAAACGCAGCTTCTTGACAGGCCTTATCTGGCTGAGGTAGAACTTGTGCTCTGGGTGTGCTACTTTGGCCTAGAGCTGCCAGGCACAAAGGCTGCTTTGTTTCCAAAGGGGGAGAGAGGCCCCAAATCATGTTGCTTCCAGCTGTTTTTGAAGCTAAGAAACAACTCGCTCTGCCAGGTACTCTTACAGCCTTCCGGGAACACCTCTTACGAAGGCCTGTGAAAAGCAGTTTCTTGGCAGGCCTGATCTGGCTGAGGTAGAACTTCTGCTCTGGGTGTGCTCCATTGCCCTAGAGCTGAAAGGCCCAAAGGGATGCCTTGTTTGCAAAGGGGCAGAGAGGCCCCAAAGCATCTTGCTTCCAGCTCATTGGGAAGCTAAGAGACAACTGTCTCTGCCCAGTGCTCTGACAGAGTACCGGGAACATCTCTTACCAAAGCCTTTGAAACGCAGTTTCTTGGCAGGCCTTATCTGGCTGAGGTAGAACTTCTGCTCTGGGTGTGCTCCATTGGCCTAGAGCTGAAAGGCCCAAAGGTCGGCCTTGTTGGCAAAGGGGCAGGGAGCCCCCAAAGCATCTTGCTTCCAGCTCTTCGGGAAGCTAAGAAACATCTGGCGTTGCCCAGTGCTCTTACAGCCTACCGGGAACATCTCTTACCAAGGCCTGTGAAACGCCGTTTCCTGGCAGGCCTGATTTGGCTGAAGTAGAACTTCTGCTCTGGGTGTGCTCCATTGCCCTAGAGCTTCCAGGCCCAAGGTGCTGCCTTGTTTCCAAAGGGGCAGAGAGGCCCCAAAGCATCTTGCTTCCAGCTCTCTGGGAAGCTAAGAACCAACTCGCTCTGCCCCGTGCTCTTACAGCCTACCGGGAACATGTCTTTGAAAGGCCTGTGAAACGCAGTTTCTTGGCAGGCCTCATCTGGCTGAAGTAGAACTCCGGCTCTGGGTGTGCTCCATTGCCCTAGAGCTGCCAGGCCCCAAGTGCTGCCCTGTTTCCAAGGGGCAGAGAGGCCCAAAGCATCTTGCTTCCCGGTCTTTGCGAAGCTAAGAAACAACTGGCTCTGCCCAGTGCTCTTACACCTACCGGGAACATCTCTTACCAAGGCCTGTCAAACGCTGTTTCTTTGCAGGCCTGATCAGGCTGAAGTAGAACTCCTGCTCTGCGTGTGCTCCATTGGCCTAGAGCTTCCCGACCCAAAAGGCTGCCTTGTTCCCAAACGGGCAGAGGGGTCCCAAGCGTCTTGCTTCCAGCTTTTCAGGAAGGTAAGAAACAACTGGCTCTGCCCAGTGCTCTTACAGCCTACCGGGAACATCTCTTACCAAGGCCTGTGAAACGCAGTTTCTTGGCAGGCCTGATCTGGCTGAAGTAGAACTCCTGCTCTGGGCGTGCTACTTTGGCCTAGAGCTGCCAGGCCCAAAGGGCCGCCTTGTTTCCAAAGGGGCTGAGAGTCCCCAAAGCATCTTGCTTCCAAATCTTTGGGAAGCTAAGAAACAACTGGCTCTGCACAGTGCTCTCACAGCCTACCGGCAACGTGACAGAGAAAGGCCTGTGAGACGCAGTTTCTTGGAAGGCCTGATCTGGCTGAGGTAGAACTTCTGCTCTGGGTGTACTCCATTGGCCTAGGGCTGCCAGGCCCAAAGGGCTGCCTTTATTTCCAAAGTGTGAGAGAGGCCCCAAAGCATCTTGCTTCCTGCTCTCTGGGAAGCTAAAACAACTGGCTCTGCACAGTGCTCTCAAAGCCAACCGGGAACGTCACATACAAAGGCCTGTGAAACGCAGCTTCTTGACAGGCCTTATCTGGCTGAGGTAGAACTTGTGCTCTGGGTGTGCTACTTTGGCCTAGAGCTGCCAGGCACAAAGGCTGCTTTGTTTCCAAAGGGGGAGAGAGGCCCCAAATCATGTTGCTTCCAGCTGTTTTTGAAGCTAAGAAACAACTCGCTCTGCCAGGTACTCTTACAGCCTTCCGGGAACACCTCTTACGAAGGCCTGTGAAAAGCAGTTTCTTGGCAGGCCTGATCTGGCTGAGGTAGAACTTCTGCTCTGGGTGTGCTCCATTGCCCTAGAGCTGAAAGGCCCAAAGGGATGCCTTGTTTGCAAAGGGGCAGAGAGGCCCCAAAGCATCTTGCTTCCAGCTCATTGGGAAGCTAAGAGACAACTGTCTCTGCCCAGTGCTCTGACAGAGTACCGGGAACATCTCTTACCAAAGCCTTTGAAACGCAGTTTCTTGGCAGGCCTTATCTGGCTGAGGTAGAACTTCTGCTCTGGGTGTGCTCCATTGGCCTAGAGCTGAAAGGCCCAAAGGTCGGCCTTGTTGGCAAAGGGGCAGGGAGCCCCCAAAGCATCTTGCTTCCAGCTCTTCGGGAAGCTAAGAAACAACTGGCTCTGCCCAGTGCTCTTACAGCCTGAGAGAAAATCTCTTACCAAGGCCTGTGAAACGCACTTTGTAGGTGGCCTGATCTAGCTGAAGTAGAACTTCTGCTCTGGGTGTGCTCCATTGGCCTAGAGCTGCCTGGCCCAAAGGGCCGCCTTGTTTGCAAAGGGGCAGAGAGGCCCCAAAGCATCTTGCTTCCAGCTCTTCGGGAAGCTAAGAAACATCTGGCGTTGCCCAGTGCTCTTACAGCCTACCGGGAACATCTCTTACCAAGGCCTGTGAAACGCAGTTTGTTGGTGGCCTGAACCGGCCGAAGTAGAACTTCTGCTCTGGGTGTGCTCCACTGGCCTGGAGCTACCTGCCCCAAAGGGCTGCCTTGATTCCAAAGTGAGAGAGTGGCACCAAAGCATCTTGCTTCCAGCTCTTCGGGAAGCTAAGAAACATCTGGCGTTGCCCAGTGCTCTTACAGCCTACCGGGAACATCTCTTACCAAGGCCTGTGAAACGCCGTTTCCTGGCAGGCCTGATTTGGCTGAAGTAGAACTTCTGCTCTGGGTGTGCTCCATTGCCCTAGAGCTGCCAGGCCCAAGGTGCTGCCTTGTTTCCAAAGGGGCAGAGAGGCCCCAAAGCATCTTGCTTCCAGCTCTCTGGGAAGCTAAGAACCAACTCGCTCTGCCCCGTGCTCTTACAGCCTACCGGGAACATGTCTTTGAAAGGCCTGTGAAACGCAGTTTCTTGGCAGGCCTCATCTGGCTGAAGTAGAACTCCGGCTCTGGGTGTGCTCCATTGCCCTAGAGCTGCCAGGCCCCAAGTGCTGCCCTGTTTCCAAGGGGCAGAGAGGCCCAAAGCATCTTGCTTCCCGGTCTTTGCGAAGCTAAGAAACAACTGGCTCTGCCCAGTGCTCTTACACCTACCGGGAACATCTCTTACCAAGGCCTGTCAAACGCTGTTTCTTTGCAGGCCTGATCAGGCTGAAGTAGAACTCCTGCTCTGCGTGTGCTGCATTGGCCTAGAGCTTCCCGACCCAAAAGGCTGCCTTGTTCCCAAACGGGCAGAGGGGTCCCAAGCGTCTTGCTTCCAGCTTTTCAGGAAGGTAAGAAACAACTGGCTCTGCCCAGTGCTCTTACAGCCTACCGGGAACATCTCTTACCAAGGCCTGTGAAACGCAGTTTCTTGGCAGGCCTGATCTGGCTGAAGTAGAACTCCTGCTCTGGGCGTGCTACTTTGGCCTAGAGCTGCCAGGCCCAAAGGGCCGCCTTGTTTCCAAAGGGGCTGAGAGTCCCCAAAGTATCTTGCTTCCAAATCTTTGGGAAGCTAAGAAACAACTGGCTCTGCACAGTGCTCTCACAGCCTACCGGCAACGTGACAGAGAAAGGCCTGTGAGACGCAGTTTCTTGGAAGGCCTGATCTGGCTGAGGTAGAACTTCTGCTCTGGGTGTACTCCATTGGCCTAGGGCTGCCAGGCCCAAAGGGCTGCCTTTATTTCCAAAGTGTGAGAGAGGCCCCAAAGCATCTTGCTTCCTGCTCTCTGGGAAGCTAAAACAACTGGCTCTGCACAGTGCTCTCAAAGCCAACCGGGAACGTCACATACAAAGGCCTGTGAAACGCAGCTTCTTGACAGGCCTTATCTGGCTGAGGTAGAACTTGTGCTCTGGGTGTGCTACTTTGGCCTAGAGCTGCCAGGCACAAAGGCTGCTTTGTTTCCAAAGGGGGAGAGAGGCCCCAAATCATGTTGCTTCCAGCTGTTTTTGAAGCTAAGAAACAACTCGCTCTGCCAGGTACTCTTACAGCCTTCCGGGAACACCTCTTACGAAGGCCTGTGAAAAGCAGTTTCTTGGCAGGCCTGATCTGGCTGAGGTAGAACTTCTGCTCTGGGTGTGCTCCATTGCCCTAGAGCTGAAAGGCCCAAAGGGATGCCTTGTTTGCAAAGGGGCAGAGAGGCCCCAAAGCATCTTGCTTCCAGCTCATTGGGAAGCTAAGAGACAACTGTCTCTGCCCAGTGCTCTGACAGAGTACCGGGAACATCTCTTACCAAAGCCTTTGAAACGCAGTTTCTTGGCAGGCCTTATCTGGCTGAGGTAGAACTTCTGCTCTGGGTGTGCTCCATTGGCCTAGAGCTGAAAGGCCCAAAGGTCGGCCTTGTTGGCAAAGGGGCAGGGAGCCCCCAAAGCATCTTGCTTCCAGCTCTTCGGGAAGCTAAGAAACAACTGGCTCTGCCCAGTGCTCTTACAGCCTGAGAGAAAATCTCTTACCAAGGCCTGTGAAACGCACTTTGTAGGTGGCCTGATCTAGCTGAAGTAGAACTTCTGCTCTGGGTGTGCTCCATTGGCCTAGAGCTGCCTGGCCCAAAGGGCCGCCTTGTTTGCAAAGGGGCAGAGAGGCCCCAAAGCATCTTGCTTCCAGCTCTTCGGGAAGCTAAGAAACATCTGGCGTTGCCCAGTGCTCTTACAGCCTACCGGGAACATCTCTTACCAAGGCCTGTGAAACGCCGTTTCCTGGCAGGCCTGATTTGGCTGAAGTAGAACTTCTGCTCTGGGTGTGCTCCATTGCCCTAGAGCTTCCAGGCCCAAGGTGCTGCCTTGTTTCCAAAGGGGCAGAGAGGCCCCAAAGCATCTTGCTTCCAGCTCTCTGGGAAGCTAAGAACCAACTCGCTCTGCCCCGTGCTCTTACAGCCTACCGGGAACATGTCTTTGAAAGGCCTGTGAAACGCAGTTTCTTGGCAGGCCTCATCTGGCTGAAGTAGAACTCCGGCTCTGGGTGTGCTCCATTGCCCTAGAGCTGCCAGGCCCCAAGTGCTGCCCTGTTTCCAAGGGGCAGAGAGGCCCAAAGCATCTTGCTTCCCGGTCTTTGCGAAGCTAAGAAACAACTGGCTCTGCCCAGTGCTCTTACACCTACCGGGAACATCTCTTACCAAGGCCTGTCAAACGCTGTTTCTTTGCAGGCCTGATCAGGCTGAAGTAGAACTCCTGCTCTGCGTGTGCTGCATTGGCCTAGAGCTTCCCGACCCAAAAGGCTGCCTTGTTCCCAAACGGGCAGAGGGGTCCCAAGCGTCTTGCTTCCAGCTTTTCAGGAAGGTAAGAAACAACTGGCTCTGCCCAGTGCTCTTACAGCCTACCGGGAACATCTCTTACCAAGGCCTGTGAAACGCAGTTTCTTGGCAGGCCTGATCTGGCTGAAGTAGAACTCCTGCTCTGGGCGTGCTACTTTGGCCTAGAGCTGCCAGGCCCAAAGGGCCGCCTTGTTTCCAAAGGGGCTGAGAGTCCCCAAAGTATCTTGCTTCCAAATCTTTGGGAAGCTAAGAAACAACTGGCTCTGCACAGTGCTCTCACAGCCTACCGGCAACGTGACAGAGAAAGGCCTGTGAGACGCAGTTTCTTGGAAGGCCTGATCTGGCTGAGGTAGAACTTCTGCTCTGGGTGTACTCCATTGGCCTAGGGCTGCCAGGCCCAAAGGGCTGCCTTTATTTCCAAAGTGTGAGAGAGGCCCCAAAGCATCTTGCTTCCTGCTCTCTGGGAAGCTAAAACAACTGGCTCTGCACAGTGCTCTCAAAGCCAACCGGGAACGTCACATACAAAGGCCTGTGAAACGCAGCTTCTTGACAGGCCTTATCTGGCTGAGGTAGAACTTGTGCTCTGGGTGTGCTACTTTGGCCTAGAGCTGCCAGGCACAAAGGCTGCTTTGTTTCCAAAGGGGGAGAGAGGCCCCAAATCATGTTGCTTCCAGCTGTTTTTGAAGCTAAGAAACAACTCGCTCTGCCAGGTACTCTTACAGCCTTCCGGGAACACCTCTTACGAAGGCCTGTGAAAAGCAGTTTCTTGGCAGGCCTGATCTGGCTGAGGTAGAACTTCTGCTCTGGGTGTGCTCCATTGCCCTAGAGCTGAAAGGCCCAAAGGGATGCCTTGTTTGCAAAGGGGCAGAGAGGCCCCAAAGCATCTTGCTTCCAGCTCATTGGGAAGCTAAGAGACAACTGTCTCTGCCCAGTGCTCTGACAGAGTACCGGGAACATCTCTTACCAAAGCCTTTGAAACGCAGTTTCTTGGCAGGCCTTATCTGGCTGAGGTAGAACTTCTGCTCTGGGTGTGCTCCATTGGCCTAGAGCTGAAAGGCCCAAAGGTCGGCCTTGTTGGCAAAGGGGCAGGGAGCCCCCAAAGCATCTTGCTTCCAGCTCTTCGGGAAGCTAAGAAACAACTGGCTCTGCCCAGTGCTCTTACAGCCTGAGAGAAAATCTCTTACCAAGGCCTGTGAAACGCACTTTGTAGGTGGCCTGATCTAGCTGAAGTAGAACTTCTGCTCTGGGTGTGCTCCATTGGCCTAGAGCTGCCTGGCCCAAAGGGCCGCCTTGTTTGCAAAGGGGCAGAGAGGCCCCAAAGCATCTTGCTTCCAGCTCTTCGGGAAGCTAAGAAACATCTGGCGTTGCCCAGTGCTCTTACAGCCTACCGGGAACATCTCTTACCAAGGCCTGTGAAACGCAGTTTGTTGGTGGCCTGAACCGGCCGAAGTAGAACTTCTGCTCTGGGTGTGCTCCACTGGCCTGGAGCTACCTGCCCCAAAGGGCTGCCTTGATTCCAAAGTGAGAGAGTGGCACCAAAGCATCTTGCTTCCAGCTCTTCGGGAAGCTAAGAAACATCTGGCGTTGCCCAGTGCTCTTACAGCCTACCGGGAACATCTCTTACCAAGGCCTGTGAAACGCCGTTTCCTGGCAGGCCTGATTTGGCTGAAGTAGAACTTCTGCTCTGGGTGTGCTCCATTGCCCTAGAGCTTCCAGGCCCAAGGTGCTGCCTTGTTTCCAAAGGGGCAGAGAGGCCCCAAAGCATCTTGCTTCCAGCTCTCTGGGAAGCTAAGAACCAACTCGCTCTGCCCCGTGCTCTTACAGCCTACCGGGAACATGTCTTTGAAAGGCCTGTGAAACGCAGTTTCTTGGCAGGCCTCATCTGGCTGAAGTAGAACTCCGGCTCTGGGTGTGCTCCATTGCCCTAGAGCTGCCAGGCCCCAAGTGCTGCCCTGTTTCCAAGGGGCAGAGAGGCCCAAAGCATCTTGCTTCCCGGTCTTTGCGAAGCTAAGAAACAACTGGCTCTGCCCAGTGCTCTTACACCTACCGGGAACATCTCTTACCAAGGCCTGTCAAACGCTGTTTCTTTGCAGGCCTGATCAGGCTGAAGTAGAACTCCTGCTCTGCGTGTGCTGCATTGGCCTAGAGCTTCCCGACCCAAAAGGCTGCCTTGTTCCCAAACGGGCAGAGGGGTCCCAAGCGTCTTGCTTCCAGCTTTTCAGGAAGGTAAGAAACAACTGGCTCTGCCCAGTGCTCTTACAGCCTACCGGGAACATCTCTTACCAAGGCCTGTGAAACGCAGTTTCTTGGCAGGCCTGATCTGGCTGAAGTAGAACTCCTGCTCTGGGCGTGCTACTTTGGCCTAGAGCTGCCAGGCCCAAAGGGCCGCCTTGTTTCCAAAGGGGCTGAGAGTCCCCAAAGTATCTTGCTTCCAAATCTTTGGGAAGCTAAGAAACAACTGGCTCTGCACAGTGCTCTCACAGCCTACCGGCAACGTGACAGAGAAAGGCCTGTGAGACGCAGTTTCTTGGAAGGCCTGATCTGGCTGAGGTAGAACTTCTGCTCTGGGTGTACTCCATTGGCCTAGGGCTGCCAGGCCCAAAGGGCTGCCTTTATTTCCAAAGTGTGAGAGAGGCCCCAAAGCATCTTGCTTCCTGCTCTCTGGGAAGCTAAAACAACTGGCTCTGCACAGTGCTCTCAAAGCCAACCGGGAACGTCACATACAAAGGCCTGTGAAACGCAGCTTCTTGACAGGCCTTATCTGGCTGAGGTAGAACTTGTGCTCTGGGTGTGCTACTTTGGCCTAGAGCTGCCAGGCACAAAGGCTGCTTTGTTTCCAAAGGGGGAGAGAGGCCCCAAATCATGTTGCTTCCAGCTGTTTTTGAAGCTAAGAAACAACTCGCTCTGCCAGGTACTCTTACAGCCTTCCGGGAACACCTCTTACGAAGGCCTGTGAAAAGCAGTTTCTTGGCAGGCCTGATCTGGCTGAGGTAGAACTTCTGCTCTGGGTGTGCTCCATTGCCCTAGAGCTGAAAGGCCCAAAGGGATGCCTTGTTTGCAAAGGGGCAGAGAGGCCCCAAAGCATCTTGCTTCCAGCTCATTGGGAAGCTAAGAGACAACTGTCTCTGCCCAGTGCTCTGACAGAGTACCGGGAACATCTCTTACCAAAGCCTTTGAAACGCAGTTTCTTGGCAGGCCTTATCTGGCTGAGGTAGAACTTCTGCTCTGGGTGTGCTCCATTGGCCTAGAGCTGAAAGGCCCAAAGGTCGGCCTTGTTGGCAAAGGGGCAGGGAGCCCCCAAAGCATCTTGCTTCCAGCTCTTCGGGAAGCTAAGAAACAACTGGCTCTGCCCAGTGCTCTTACAGCCTGAGAGAAAATCTCTTACCAAGGCCTGTGAAACGCACTTTGTAGGTGGCCTGATCTAGCTGAAGTAGAACTTCTGCTCTGGGTGTGCTCCATTGGCCTAGAGCTGCCTGGCCCAAAGGGCCGCCTTGTTTGCAAAGGGGCAGAGAGGCCCCAAAGCATCTTGCTTCCAGCTCTTCGGGAAGCTAAGAAACATCTGGCGTTGCCCAGTGCTCTTACAGCCTACCGGGAACATCTCTTACCAAGGCCTGTGAAACGCAGTTTGTTGGTGGCCTGAACCGGCCGAAGTAGAACTTCTGCTCTGGGTGTGCTCCACTGGCCTGGAGCTACCTGCCCCAAAGGGCTGCCTTGATTCCAAAGTGAGAGAGTGGCACCAAAGCATCTTGCTTCCAGCTCTTCGGGAAGCTAAGAAACATCTGGCGTTGCCCAGTGCTCTTACAGCCTACCGGGAACATCTCTTACCAAGGCCTGTGAAACGCCGTTTCCTGGCAGGCCTGATTTGGCTGAAGTAGAACTTCTGCTCTGGGTGTGCTCCATTGCCCTAGAGCTTCCAGGCCCAAGGTGCTGCCTTGTTTCCAAAGGGGCAGAGAGGCCCCAAAGCATCTTGCTTCCAGCTCTCTGGGAAGCTAAGAACCAACTCGCTCTGCCCCGTGCTCTTACAGCCTACCGGGAACATGTCTTTGAAAGGCCTGTGAAACGCAGTTTCTTGGCAGGCCTCATCTGGCTGAAGTAGAACTCCGGCTCTGGGTGTGCTCCATTGCCCTAGAGCTGCCAGGCCCCAAGTGCTGCCCTGTTTCCAAGGGGCAGAGAGGCCCAAAGCATCTTGCTTCCCGGTCTTTGCGAAGCTAAGAAACAACTGGCTCTGCCCAGTGCTCTTACACCTACCGGGAACATCTCTTACCAAGGCCTGTCAAACGCTGTTTCTTTGCAGGCCTGATCAGGCTGAAGTAGAACTCCTGCTCTGCGTGTGCTGCATTGGCCTAGAGCTTCCCGACCCAAAAGGCTGCCTTGTTCCCAAACGGGCAGAGGGGTCCCAAGCGTCTTGCTTCCAGCTTTTCAGGAAGGTAAGAAACAACTGGCTCTGCCCAGTGCTCTTACAGCCTACCGGGAACATCTCTTACCAAGGCCTGTGAAACGCAGTTTCTTGGCAGGCCTGATCTGGCTGAAGTAGAACTCCTGCTCTGGGCGTGCTACTTTGGCCTAGAGCTGCCAGGCCCAAAGGGCCGCCTTGTTTCCAAAGGGGCTGAGAGTCCCCAAAGTATCTTGCTTCCAAATCTTTGGGAAGCTAAGAAACAACTGGCTCTGCACAGTGCTCTCACAGCCTACCGGCAACGTGACAGAGAAAGGCCTGTGAGACGCAGTTTCTTGGAAGGCCTGATCTGGCTGAGGTAGAACTTCTGCTCTGGGTGTACTCCATTGGCCTAGGGCTGCCAGGCCCAAAGGGCTGCCTTTATTTCCAAAGTGTGAGAGAGGCCCCAAAGCATCTTGCTTCCTGCTCTCTGGGAAGCTAAAACAACTGGCTCTGCACAGTGCTCTCAAAGCCAACCGGGAACGTCACATACAAAGGCCTGTGAAACGCAGCTTCTTGACAGGCCTTATCTGGCTGAGGTAGAACTTGTGCTCTGGGTGTGCTACTTTGGCCTAGAGCTGCCAGGCACAAAGGCTGCTTTGTTTCCAAAGGGGGAGAGAGGCCCCAAATCATGTTGCTTCCAGCTGTTTTTGAAGCTAAGAAACAACTCGCTCTGCCAGGTACTCTTACAGCCTTCCGGGAACACCTCTTACGAAGGCCTGTGAAAAGCAGTTTCTTGGCAGGCCTGATCTGGCTGAGGTAGAACTTCTGCTCTGGGTGTGCTCCATTGCCCTAGAGCTGAAAGGCCCAAAGGGATGCCTTGTTTGCAAAGGGGCAGAGAGGCCCCAAAGCATCTTGCTTCCAGCTCATTGGGAAGCTAAGAGACAACTGTCTCTGCCCAGTGCTCTGACAGAGTACCGGGAACATCTCTTACCAAAGCCTTTGAAACGCAGTTTCTTGGCAGGCCTTATCTGGCTGAGGTAGAACTTCTGCTCTGGGTGTGCTCCATTGGCCTAGAGCTGAAAGGCCCAAAGGTCGGCCTTGTTGGCAAAGGGGCAGGGAGCCCCCAAAGCATCTTGCTTCCAGCTCTTCGGGAAGCTAAGAAACAACTGGCTCTGCCCAGTGCTCTTACAGCCTGAGAGAAAATCTCTTACCAAGGCCTGTGAAACGCACTTTGTAGGTGGCCTGATCTAGCTGAAGTAGAACTTCTGCTCTGGGTGTGCTCCATTGGCCTAGAGCTGCCTGGCCCAAAGGGCCGCCTTGTTTGCAAAGGGGCAGAGAGGCCCCAAAGCATCTTGCTTCCAGCTCTTCGGGAAGCTAAGAAACATCTGGCGTTGCCCAGTGCTCTTACAGCCTACCGGGAACATCTCTTACCAAGGCCTGTGAAACGCAGTTTGTTGGTGGCCTGAACCGGCCGAAGTAGAACTTCTGCTCTGGGTGTGCTCCACTGGCCTGGAGCTACCTGCCCCAAAGGGCTGCCTTGATTCCAAAGTGAGAGAGTGGCACCAAAGCATCTTGCTTCCAGCTCTTCGGGAAGCTAAGAAACATCTGGCGTTGCCCAGTGCTCTTACAGCCTACCGGGAACATCTCTTACCAAGGCCTGTGAAACGCCGTTTCCTGGCAGGCCTGATTTGGCTGAAGTAGAACTTCTGCTCTGGGTGTGCTCCATTGCCCTAGAGCTTCCAGGCCCAAGGTGCTGCCTTGTTTCCAAAGGGGCAGAGAGGCCCCAAAGCATCTTGCTTCCAGCTCTCTGGGAAGCTAAGAACCAACTCGCTCTGCCCCGTGCTCTTACAGCCTACCGGGAACATGTCTTTGAAAGGCCTGTGAAACGCAGTTTCTTGGCAGGCCTCATCTGGCTGAAGTAGAACTCCGGCTCTGGGTGTGCTCCATTGCCCTAGAGCTGCCAGGCCCCAAGTGCTGCCCTGTTTCCAAGGGGCAGAGAGGCCCAAAGCATCTTGCTTCCCGGTCTTTGCGAAGCTAAGAAACAACTGGCTCTGCCCAGTGCTCTTACACCTACCGGGAACATCTCTTACCAAGGCCTGTCAAACGCTGTTTCTTTGCAGGCCTGATCAGGCTGAAGTAGAACTCCTGCTCTGCGTGTGCTCCATTGGCCTAGAGCTTCCCGACCCAAAAGGCTGCCTTGTTCCCAAACGGGCAGAGGGGTCCCAAGCGTCTTGCTTCCAGCTTTTCAGGAAGGTAAGAAACAACTGGCTCTGCCCAGTGCTCTTACAGCCTACCGGGAACATCTCTTACCAAGGCCTGTGAAACGCAGTTTCTTGGCAGGCCTGATCTGGCTGAAGTAGAACTCCTGCTCTGGGCGTGCTACTTTGGCCTAGAGCTGCCAGGCCCAAAGGGCCGCCTTGTTTCCAAAGGGGCTGAGAGTCCCCAAAGTATCTTGCTTCCAAATCTTTGGGAAGCTAAGAAACAACTGGCTCTGCACAGTGCTCTCACAGCCTACCGGCAACGTGACAGAGAAAGGCCTGTGAGACGCAGTTTCTTGGAAGGCCTGATCTGGCTGAGGTAGAACTTCTGCTCTGGGTGTACTCCATTGGCCTAGGGCTGCCAGGCCCAAAGGGCTGCCTTTATTTCCAAAGTGTGAGAGAGGCCCCAAAGCATCTTGCTTCCTGCTCTCTGGGAAGCTAAAACAACTGGCTCTGCACAGTGCTCTCAAAGCCAACCGGGAACGTCACATACAAAGGCCTGTGAAACGCAGCTTCTTGACAGGCCTTATCTGGCTGAGGTAGAACTTGTGCTCTGGGTGTGCTACTTTGGCCTAGAGCTGCCAGGCACAAAGGCTGCTTTGTTTCCAAAGGGGGAGAGAGGCCCCAAATCATGTTGCTTCCAGCTGTTTTTGAAGCTAAGAAACAACTCGCTCTGCCAGGTACTCTTACAGCCTTCCGGGAACACCTCTTACGAAGGCCTGTTAAAAGCAGTTTCTTGGCAGGCCTGATCTGGCTGAGGTAGAACTTCTGCTCTGGGTGTGCTCCATTGCCCTAGAGCTGAAAGGCCCAAAGGGATGCCTTGTTTGCAAAGGGGCAGAGAGGCCCCAAAGCATCTTGCTTCCAGCTCATTGGGAAGCTAAGAGACAACTGTCTCTGCCCAGTGCTCTGACAGAGTACCGGGAACATCTCTTACCAAAGCCTTTGAAACGCAGTTTCTTGGCAGGCCTTATCTGGCTGAGGTAGAACTTCTGCTCTGGGTGTGCTCCATTGGCCTAGAGCTGAAAGGCCCAAAGGTCGGCCTTGTTGGCAAAGGGGCAGGGAGCCCCCAAAGCATCTTGCTTCCAGCTCTTCGGGAAGCTAAGAAACAACTGGCTCTGCCCAGTGCTCTTACAGCCTGAGAGAAAATCTCTTACCAAGGCCTGTGAAACGCACTTTGTAGGTGGCCTGATCTAGCTGAAGTAGAACTTCTGCTCTGGGTGTGCTCCATTGGCCTAGAGCTGCCTGGCCCAAAGGGCCGCCTTGTTTGCAAAGGGGCAGAGAGGCCCCAAAGCATCTTGCTTCCAGCTCTTCGGGAAGCTAAGAAACATCTGGCGTTGCCCAGTGCTCTTACAGCCTACCGGGAACATCTCTTACCAAGGCCTGTGAAACGCAGTTTGTTGGTGGCCTGAACCGGCCGAAGTAGAACTTCTGCTCTGGGTGTGCTCCACTGGCCTGGAGCTACCTGCCCCAAAGGGCTGCCTTGATTCCAAAGTGAGAGAGTGGCACCAAAGCATCTTGCTTCCAGCTCTTCGGGAAGCTAAGAAACATCTGGCGTTGCCCAGTGCTCTTACAGCCTACCGGGAACATCTCTTACCAAGGCCTGTGAAACGCCGTTTCCTGGCAGGCCTGATTTGGCTGAAGTAGAACTTCTGCTCTGGGTGTGCTCCATTGCCCTAGAGCTTCCAGGCCCAAGGTGCTGCCTTGTTTCCAAAGGGGCAGAGAGGCCCCAAAGCATCTTGCTTCCAGCTCTCTGGGAAGCTAAGAACCAACTCGCTCTGCCCCGTGCTCTTACAGCCTACCGGGAACATGTCTTTGAAAGGCCTGTGAAACGCAGTTTCTTGGCAGGCCTCATCTGGCTGAAGTAGAACTCCGGCTCTGGGTGTGCTCCATTGCCCTAGAGCTGCCAGGCCCCAAGTGCTGCCCTGTTTCCAAGGGGCAGAGAGGCCCAAAGCATCTTGCTTCCCGGTCTTTGCGAAGCTAAGAAACAACTGGCTCTGCCCAGTGCTCTTACACCTACCGGGAACATCTCTTACCAAGGCCTGTCAAACGCTGTTTCTTTGCAGGCCTGATCAGGCTGAAGTAGAACTCCTGCTCTGCGTGTGCTCCATTGGCCTAGAGCTTCCCGACCCAAAAGGCTGCCTTGTTCCCAAACGGGCAGAGGGGTCCCAAGCGTCTTGCTTCCAGCTTTTCAGGAAGGTAAGAAACAACTGGCTCTGCCCAGTGCTCTTACAGCCTACCGGGAACATCTCTTACCAAGGCCTGTGAAACGCAGTTTCTTGGCAGGCCTGATCTGGCTGAAGTAGAACTCCTGCTCTGGGCGTGCTACTTTGGCCTAGAGCTGCCAGGCCCAAAGGGCCGCCTTGTTTCCAAAGGGGCTGAGAGTCCCCAAAGTATCTTGCTTCCAAATCTTTGGGAAGCTAAGAAACAACTGGCTCTGCACAGTGCTCTCACAGCCTACCGGCAACGTGACAGAGAAAGGCCTGTGAGACGCAGTTTCTTGGAAGGCCTGATCTGGCTGAGGTAGAACTTCTGCTCTGGGTGTACTCCATTGGCCTAGGGCTGCCAGGCCCAAAGGGCTGCCTTTATTTCCAAAGTGTGAGAGAGGCCCCAAAGCATCTTGCTTCCTGCTCTCTGGGAAGCTAAAACAACTGGCTCTGCACAGTGCTCTCAAAGCCAACCGGGAACGTCACATACAAAGGCCTGTGAAACGCAGCTTCTTGACAGGCCTTATCTGGCTGAGGTAGAACTTGTGCTCTGGGTGTGCTACTTTGGCCTAGAGCTGCCAGGCACAAAGGCTGCTTTGTTTCCAAAGGGGGAGAGAGGCCCCAAATCATGTTGCTTCCAGCTGTTTTTGAAGCTAAGAAACAACTCGCTCTGCCAGGTACTCTTACAGCCTTCCGGGAACACCTCTTACGAAGGCCTGTGAAAAGCAGTTTCTTGGCAGGCCTGATCTGGCTGAGGTAGAACTTCTGCTCTGGGTGTGCTCCATTGCCCTAGAGCTGAAAGGCCCAAAGGGATGCCTTGTTTGCAAAGGGGCAGAGAGGCCCCAAAGCATCTTGCTTCCAGCTCATTGGGAAGCTAAGAGACAACTGTCTCTGCCCAGTGCTCTGACAGAGTACCGGGAACATCTCTTACCAAAGCCTTTGAAACGCAGTTTCTTGGCAGGCCTTATCTGGCTGAGGTAGAACTTCTGCTCTGGGTGTGCTCCATTGGCCTAGAGCTGAAAGGCCCAAAGGTCGGCCTTGTTGGCAAAGGGGCAGGGAGCCCCCAAAGCATCTTGCTTCCAGCTCTTCGGGAAGCTAAGAAACAACTGGCTCTGCCCAGTGCTCTTACAGCCTGAGAGAAAATCTCTTACCAAGGCCTGTGAAACGCACTTTGTAGGTGGCCTGATCTAGCTGAAGTAGAACTTCTGCTCTGGGTGTGCTCCATTGGCCTAGAGCTGCCTGGCCCAAAGGGCCGCCTTGTTTGCAAAGGGGCAGAGAGGCCCCAAAGCATCTTGCTTCCAGCTCTTCGGGAAGCTAAGAAACATCTGGCGTTGCCCAGTGCTCTTACAGCCTACCGGGAACATCTCTTACCAAGGCCTGTGAAACGCAGTTTGTTGGTGGCCTGAACCGGCCGAAGTAGAACTTCTGCTCTGGGTGTGCTCCACTGGCCTGGAGCTACCTGCCCCAAAGGGCTGCCTTGATTCCAAAGTGAGAGAGTGGCACCAAAGCATCTTGCTTCCAGCTCTTCGGGAAGCTAAGAAACATCTGGCGTTGCCCAGTGCTCTTACAGCCTACCGGGAACATCTCTTACCAAGGCCTGTGAAACGCCGTTTCCTGGCAGGCCTGATTTGGCTGAAGTAGAACTTCTGCTCTGGGTGTGCTCCATTGCCCTAGAGCTGCCAGGCCCAAGGTGCTGCCTTGTTTCCAAAGGGGCAGAGAGGCCCCAAAGCATCTTGCTTCCAGCTCTCTGGGAAGCTAAGAACCAACTCGCTCTGCCCCGTGCTCTTACAGCCTACCGGGAACATGTCTTTGAAAGGCCTGTGAAACGCAGTTTCTTGGCAGGCCTCATCTGGCTGAAGTAGAACTCCGGCTCTGGGTGTGCTCCATTGCCCTAGAGCTGCCAGGCCCCAAGTGCTGCCCTGTTTCCAAGGGGCAGAGAGGCCCAAAGCATCTTGCTTCCCGGTCTTTGCGAAGCTAAGAAACAACTGGCTCTGCCCAGTGCTCTTACACCTACCGGGAACATCTCTTACCAAGGCCTGTCAAACGCTGTTTCTTTGCAGGCCTGATCAGGCTGAAGTAGAACTCCTGCTCTGCGTGTGCTCCATTGGCCTAGAGCTTCCCGACCCAAAAGGCTGCCTTGTTCCCAAACGGGCAGAGGGGTCCCAAGCGTCTTGCTTCCAGCTTTTCAGGAAGGTAAGAAACAACTGGCTCTGCCCAGTGCTCTTACAGCCTACCGGGAACATCTCTTACCAAGGCCTGTGAAACGCAGTTTCTTGGCAGGCCTGATCTGGCTGAAGTAGAACTCCTGCTCTGGGCGTGCTACTTTGGCCTAGAGCTGCCAGGCCCAAAGGGCCGCCTTGTTTCCAAAGGGGCTGAGAGTCCCCAAAGTATCTTGCTTCCAAATCTTTGGGAAGCTAAGAAACAACTGGCTCTGCACAGTGCTCTCACAGCCTACCGGCAACGTGACAGAGAAAGGCCTGTGAGACGCAGTTTCTTGGAAGGCCTGATCTGGCTGAGGTAGAACTTCTGCTCTGGGTGTACTCCATTGGCCTAGGGCTGCCAGGCCCAAAGGGCTGCCTTTATTTCCAAAGTGTGAGAGAGGCCCCAAAGCATCTTGCTTCCTGCTCTCTGGGAAGCTAAAACAACTGGCTCTGCACAGTGCTCTCAAAGCCAACCGGGAACGTCACATACAAAGGCCTGTGAAACGCAGCTTCTTGACAGGCCTTATCTGGCTGAGGTAGAACTTGTGCTCTGGGTGTGCTACTTTGGCCTAGAGCTGCCAGGCACAAAGGCTGCTTTGTTTCCAAAGGGGGAGAGAGGCCCCAAATCATGTTGCTTCCAGCTGTTTTTGAAGCTAAGAAACAACTCGCTCTGCCAGGTACTCTTACAGCCTTCCGGGAACACCTCTTACGAAGGCCTGTGAAAAGCAGTTTCTTGGCAGGCCTGATCTGGCTGAGGTAGAACTTCTGCTCTGGGTGTGCTCCATTGCCCTAGAGCTGAAAGGCCCAAAGGGATGCCTTGTTTGCAAAGGGGCAGAGAGGCCCCAAAGCATCTTGCTTCCAGCTCATTGGGAAGCTAAGAGACAACTGTCTCTGCCCAGTGCTCTGACAGAGTACCGGGAACATCTCTTACCAAAGCCTTTGAAACGCAGTTTCTTGGCAGGCCTTATCTGGCTGAGGTAGAACTTCTGCTCTGGGTGTGCTCCATTGGCCTAGAGCTGAAAGGCCCAAAGGTCGGCCTTGTTGGCAAAGGGGCAGGGAGCCCCCAAAGCATCTTGCTTCCAGCTCTTCGGGAAGCTAAGAAACAACTGGCTCTGCCCAGTGCTCTTACAGCCTGAGAGAAAATCTCTTACCAAGGCCTGTGAAACGCACTTTGTAGGTGGCCTGATCTAGCTGAAGTAGAACTTCTGCTCTGGGTGTGCTCCATTGGCCTAGAGCTGCCTGGCCCAAAGGGCCGCCTTGTTTGCAAAGGGGCAGAGAGGCCCCAAAGCATCTTGCTTCCAGCTCTTCGGGAAGCTAAGAAACATCTGGCGTTGCCCAGTGCTCTTACAGCCTACCGGGAACATCTCTTACCAAGGCCTGTGAAACGCAGTTTGTTGGTGGCCTGAACCGGCCGAAGTAGAACTTCTGCTCTGGGTGTGCTCCACTGGCCTGGAGCTACCTGCCCCAAAGGGCTGCCTTGATTCCAAAGTGAGAGAGTGGCACCAAAGCATCTTGCTTCCAGCTCTTCGGGAAGCTAAGAAACATCTGGCGTTGCCCAGTGCTCTTACAGCCTACCGGGAACATCTCTTACCAAGGCCTGTGAAACGCCGTTTCCTGGCAGGCCTGATTTGGCTGAAGTAGAACTTCTGCTCTGGGTGTGCTCCATTGCCCTAGAGCTGCCAGGCCCAAGGTGCTGCCTTGTTTCCAAAGGGGCAGAGAGGCCCCAAAGCATCTTGCTTCCAGCTCTCTGGGAAGCTAAGAACCAACTCGCTCTGCCCCGTGCTCTTACAGCCTACCGGGAACATGTCTTTGAAAGGCCTGTGAAACGCAGTTTCTTGGCAGGCCTCATCTGGCTGAAGTAGAACTCCGGCTCTGGGTGTGCTCCATTGCCCTAGAGCTGCCAGGCCCCAAGTGCTGCCCTGTTTCCAAGGGGCAGAGAGGCCCAAAGCATCTTGCTTCCCGGTCTTTGCGAAGCTAAGAAACAACTGGCTCTGCCCAGTGCTCTTACACCTACCGGGAACATCTCTTACCAAGGCCTGTCAAACGCTGTTTCTTTGCAGGCCTGATCAGGCTGAAGTAGAACTCCTGCTCTGCGTGTGCTGCATTGGCCTAGAGCTTCCCGACCCAAAAGGCTGCCTTGTTCCCAAACGGGCAGAGGGGTCCCAAGCGTCTTGCTTCCAGCTTTTCAGGAAGGTAAGAAACAACTGGCTCTGCCCAGTGCTCTTACAGCCTACCGGGAACATCTCTTACCAAGGCCTGTGAAACGCAGTTTCTTGGCAGGCCTGATCTGGCTGAAGTAGAACTCCTGCTCTGGGCGTGCTACTTTGGCCTAGAGCTGCCAGGCCCAAAGGGCCGCCTTGTTTCCAAAGGGGCTGAGAGTCCCCAAAGTATCTTGCTTCCAAATCTTTGGGAAGCTAAGAAACAACTGGCTCTGCACAGTGCTCTCACAGCCTACCGGCAACGTGACAGAGAAAGGCCTGTGAGACGCAGTTTCTTGGAAGGCCTGATCTGGCTGAGGTAGAACTTCTGCTCTGGGTGTACTCCATTGGCCTAGGGCTGCCAGGCCCAAAGGGCTGCCTTTATTTCCAAAGTGTGAGAGAGGCCCCAAAGCATCTTGCTTCCTGCTCTCTGGGAAGCTAAAACAACTGGCTCTGCACAGTGCTCTCAAAGCCAACCGGGAACGTCACATACAAAGGCCTGTGAAACGCAGCTTCTTGACAGGCCTTATCTGGCTGAGGTAGAACTTGTGCTCTGGGTGTGCTACTTTGGCCTAGAGCTGCCAGGCACAAAGGCTGCTTTGTTTCCAAAGGGGGAGAGAGGCCCCAAATCATGTTGCTTCCAGCTGTTTTTGAAGCTAAGAAACAACTCGCTCTGCCAGGTACTCTTACAGCCTTCCGGGAACACCTCTTACGAAGGCCTGTGAAAAGCAGTTTCTTGGCAGGCCTGATCTGGCTGAGGTAGAACTTCTGCTCTGGGTGTGCTCCATTGCCCTAGAGCTGAAAGGCCCAAAGGGATGCCTTGTTTGCAAAGGGGCAGAGAGGCCCCAAAGCATCTTGCTTCCAGCTCATTGGGAAGCTAAGAGACAACTGTCTCTGCCCAGTGCTCTGACAGAGTACCGGGAACATCTCTTACCAAAGCCTTTGAAACGCAGTTTCTTGGCAGGCCTTATCTGGCTGAGGTAGAACTTCTGCTCTGGGTGTGCTCCATTGGCCTAGAGCTGAAAGGCCCAAAGGTCGGCCTTGTTGGCAAAGGGGCAGGGAGCCCCCAAAGCATCTTGCTTCCAGCTCTTCGGGAAGCTAAGAAACAACTGGCTCTGCCCAGTGCTCTTACAGCCTGAGAGAAAATCTCTTACCAAGGCCTGTGAAACGCACTTTGTAGGTGGCCTGATCTAGCTGAAGTAGAACTTCTGCTCTGGGTGTGCTCCATTGGCCTAGAGCTGCCTGGCCCAAAGGGCCGCCTTGTTTGCAAAGGGGCAGAGAGGCCCCAAAGCATCTTGCTTCCAGCTCTTCGGGAAGCTAAGAAACATCTGGCGTTGCCCAGTGCTCTTACAGCCTACCGGGAACATCTCTTACCAAGGCCTGTGAAACGCAGTTTGTTGGTGGCCTGAACCGGCCGAAGTAGAACTTCTGCTCTGGGTGTGCTCCACTGGCCTGGAGCTACCTGCCCCAAAGGGCTGCCTTGATTCCAAAGTGAGAGAGTGGCACCAAAGCATCTTGCTTCCAGCTCTTCGGGAAGCTAAGAAACATCTGGCGTTGCCCAGTGCTCTTACAGCCTACCGGGAACATCTCTTACCAAGGCCTGTGAAACGCCGTTTCCTGGCAGGCCTGATTTGGCTGAAGTAGAACTTCTGCTCTGGGTGTGCTCCATTGCCCTAGAGCTTCCAGGCCCAAGGTGCTGCCTTGTTTCCAAAGGGGCAGAGAGGCCCCAAAGCATCTTGCTTCCAGCTCTCTGGGAAGCTAAGAACCAACTCGCTCTGCCCCGTGCTCTTACAGCCTACCGGGAACATGTCTTTGAAAGGCCTGTGAAACGCAGTTTCTTGGCAGGCCTCATCTGGCTGAAGTAGAACTCCGGCTCTGGGTGTGCTCCATTGCCCTAGAGCTGCCAGGCCCCAAGTGCTGCCCTGTTTCCAAGGGGCAGAGAGGCCCAAAGCATCTTGCTTCCCGGTCTTTGCGAAGCTAAGAAACAACTGGCTCTGCCCAGTGCTCTTACACCTACCGGGAACATCTCTTACCAAGGCCTGTCAAACGCTGTTTCTTTGCAGGCCTGATCAGGCTGAAGTAGAACTCCTGCTCTGCGTGTGCTGCATTGGCCTAGAGCTTCCCGACCCAAAAGGCTGCCTTGTTCCCAAACGGGCAGAGGGGTCCCAAGCGTCTTGCTTCCAGCTTTTCAGGAAGGTAAGAAACAACTGGCTCTGCCCAGTGCTCTTACAGCCTACCGGGAACATCTCTTACCAAGGCCTGTGAAACGCAGTTTCTTGGCAGGCCTGATCTGGCTGAAGTAGAACTCCTGCTCTGGGCGTGCTACTTTGGCCTAGAGCTGCCAGGCCCAAAGGGCCGCCTTGTTTCCAAAGGGGCTGAGAGTCCCCAAAGTATCTTGCTTCCAAATCTTTGGGAAGCTAAGAAACAACTGGCTCTGCACAGTGCTCTCACAGCCTACCGGCAACGTGACAGAGAAAGGCCTGTGAGACGCAGTTTCTTGGAAGGCCTGATCTGGCTGAGGTAGAACTTCTGCTCTGGGTGTACTCCATTGGCCTAGGGCTGCCAGGCCCAAAGGGCTGCCTTTATTTCCAAAGTGTGAGAGAGGCCCCAAAGCATCTTGCTTCCTGCTCTCTGGGAAGCTAAAACAACTGGCTCTGCACAGTGCTCTCAAAGCCAACCGGGAACGTCACATACAAAGGCCTGTGAAACGCAGCTTCTTGACAGGCCTTATCTGGCTGAGGTAGAACTTGTGCTCTGGGTGTGCTACTTTGGCCTAGAGCTGCCAGGCACAAAGGCTGCTTTGTTTCCAAAGGGGGAGAGAGGCCCCAAATCATGTTGCTTCCAGCTGTTTTTGAAGCTAAGAAACAACTCGCTCTGCCAGGTACTCTTACAGCCTTCCGGGAACACCTCTTACGAAGGCCTGTGAAAAGCAGTTTCTTGGCAGGCCTGATCTGGCTGAGGTAGAACTTCTGCTCTGGGTGTGCTCCATTGCCCTAGAGCTGAAAGGCCCAAAGGGATGCCTTGTTTGCAAAGGGGCAGAGAGGCCCCAAAGCATCTTGCTTCCAGCTCATTGGGAAGCTAAGAGACAACTGTCTCTGCCCAGTGCTCTGACAGAGTACCGGGAACATCTCTTACCAAAGCCTTTGAAACGCAGTTTCTTGGCAGGCCTTATCTGGCTGAGGTAGAACTTCTGCTCTGGGTGTGCTCCATTGGCCTAGAGCTGAAAGGCCCAAAGGTCGGCCTTGTTGGCAAAGGGGCAGGGAGCCCCCAAAGCATCTTGCTTCCAGCTCTTCGGGAAGCTAAGAAACAACTGGCTCTGCCCAGTGCTCTTACAGCCTGAGAGAAAATCTCTTACCAAGGCCTGTGAAACGCACTTTGTAGGTGGCCTGATCTAGCTGAAGTAGAACTTCTGCTCTGGGTGTGCTCCATTGGCCTAGAGCTGCCTGGCCCAAAGGGCCGCCTTGTTTGCAAAGGGGCAGAGAGGCCCCAAAGCATCTTGCTTCCAGCTCTTCGGGAAGCTAAGAAACATCTGGCGTTGCCCAGTGCTCTTACAGCCTACCGGGAACATCTCTTACCAAGGCCTGTGAAACGCAGTTTGTTGGTGGCCTGAACCGGCCGAAGTAGAACTTCTGCTCTGGGTGTGCTCCACTGGCCTGGAGCTACCTGCCCCAAAGGGCTGCCTTGATTCCAAAGTGAGAGAGTGGCACCAAAGCATCTTGCTTCCAGCTCTTCGGGAAGCTAAGAAACATCTGGCGTTGCCCAGTGCTCTTACAGCCTACCGGGAACATCTCTTACCAAGGCCTGTGAAACGCCGTTTCCTGGCAGGCCTGATTTGGCTGAAGTAGAACTTCTGCTCTGGGTGTGCTCCATTGCCCTAGAGCTTCCAGGCCCAAGGTGCTGCCTTGTTTCCAAAGGGGCAGAGAGGCCCCAAAGCATCTTGCTTCCAGCTCTCTGGGAAGCTAAGAACCAACTCGCTCTGCCCCGTGCTCTTACAGCCTACCGGGAACATGTCTTTGAAAGGCCTGTGAAACGCAGTTTCTTGGCAGGCCTCATCTGGCTGAAGTAGAACTCCGGCTCTGGGTGTGCTCCATTGCCCTAGAGCTGCCAGGCCCCAAGTGCTGCCCTGTTTCCAAGGGGCAGAGAGGCCCAAAGCATCTTGCTTCCCGGTCTTTGCGAAGCTAAGAAACAACTGGCTCTGCCCAGTGCTCTTACACCTACCGGGAACATCTCTTACCAAGGCCTGTCAAACGCTGTTTCTTTGCAGGCCTGATCAGGCTGAAGTAGAACTCCTGCTCTGCGTGTGCTGCATTGGCCTAGAGCTTCCCGACCCAAAAGGCTGCCTTGTTCCCAAACGGGCAGAGGGGTCCCAAGCGTCTTGCTTCCAGCTTTTCAGGAAGGTAAGAAACAACTGGCTCTGCCCAGTGCTCTTACAGCCTACCGGGAACATCTCTTACCAAGGCCTGTGAAACGCAGTTTCTTGGCAGGCCTGATCTGGCTGAAGTAGAACTCCTGCTCTGGGCGTGCTACTTTGGCCTAGAGCTGCCAGGCCCAAAGGGCCGCCTTGTTTCCAAAGGGGCTGAGAGTCCCCAAAGTATCTTGCTTCCAAATCTTTGGGAAGCTAAGAAACAACTGGCTCTGCACAGTGCTCTCACAGCCTACCGGCAACGTGACAGAGAAAGGCCTGTGAGACGCAGTTTCTTGGAAGGCCTGATCTGGCTGAGGTAGAACTTCTGCTCTGGGTGTACTCCATTGGCCTAGGGCTGCCAGGCCCAAAGGGCTGCCTTTATTTCCAAAGTGTGAGAGAGGCCCCAAAGCATCTTGCTTCCTGCTCTCTGGGAAGCTAAAACAACTGGCTCTGCACAGTGCTCTCAAAGCCAACCGGGAACGTCACATACAAAGGCCTGTGAAACGCAGCTTCTTGACAGGCCTTATCTGGCTGAGGTAGAACTTGTGCTCTGGGTGTGCTACTTTGGCCTAGAGCTGCCAGGCACAAAGGCTGCTTTGTTTCCAAAGGGGGAGAGAGGCCCCAAATCATGTTGCTTCCAGCTGTTTTTGAAGCTAAGAAACAACTCGCTCTGCCAGGTACTCTTACAGCCTTCCGGGAACACCTCTTACGAAGGCCTGTGAAAAGCAGTTTCTTGGCAGGCCTGATCTGGCTGAGGTAGAACTTCTGCTCTGGGTGTGCTCCATTGCCCTAGAGCTGAAAGGCCCAAAGGGATGCCTTGTTTGCAAAGGGGCAGAGAGGCCCCAAAGCATCTTGCTTCCAGCTCATTGGGAAGCTAAGAGACAACTGTCTCTGCCCAGTGCTCTGACAGAGTACCGGGAACATCTCTTACCAAAGCCTTTGAAACGCAGTTTCTTGGCAGGCCTTATCTGGCTGAGGTAGAACTTCTGCTCTGGGTGTGCTCCATTGGCCTAGAGCTGAAAGGCCCAAAGGTCGGCCTTGTTGGCAAAGGGGCAGGGAGCCCCCAAAGCATCTTGCTTCCAGCTCTTCGGGAAGCTAAGAAACAACTGGCTCTGCCCAGTGCTCTTACAGCCTGAGAGAAAATCTCTTACCAAGGCCTGTGAAACGCACTTTGTAGGTGGCCTGATCTAGCTGAAGTAGAACTTCTGCTCTGGGTGTGCTCCATTGGCCTAGAGCTGCCTGGCCCAAAGGGCCGCCTTGTTTGCAAAGGGGCAGAGAGGCCCCAAAGCATCTTGCTTCCAGCTCTTCGGGAAGCTAAGAAACATCTGGCGTTGCCCAGTGCTCTTACAGCCTACCGGGAACATCTCTTACCAAGGCCTGTGAAACGCAGTTTGTTGGTGGCCTGAACCGGCCGAAGTAGAACTTCTGCTCTGGGTGTGCTCCACTGGCCTGGAGCTACCTGCCCCAAAGGGCTGCCTTGATTCCAAAGTGAGAGAGTGGCACCAAAGCATCTTGCTTCCAGCTCTTCGGGAAGCTAAGAAACATCTGGCGTTGCCCAGTGCTCTTACAGCCTACCGGGAACATCTCTTACCAAGGCCTGTGAAACGCCGTTTCCTGGCAGGCCTGATTTGGCTGAAGTAGAACTTCTGCTCTGGGTGTGCTCCATTGCCCTAGAGCTTCCAGGCCCAAGGTGCTGCCTTGTTTCCAAAGGGGCAGAGAGGCCCCAAAGCATCTTGCTTCCAGCTCTCTGGGAAGCTAAGAACCAACTCGCTCTGCCCCGTGCTCTTACAGCCTACCGGGAACATGTCTTTGAAAGGCCTGTGAAACGCAGTTTCTTGGCAGGCCTCATCTGGCTGAAGTAGAACTCCGGCTCTGGGTGTGCTCCATTGCCCTAGAGCTGCCAGGCCCCAAGTGCTGCCCTGTTTCCAAGGGGCAGAGAGGCCCAAAGCATCTTGCTTCCCGGTCTTTGCGAAGCTAAGAAACAACTGGCTCTGCCCAGTGCTCTTACACCTACCGGGAACATCTCTTACCAAGGCCTGTCAAACGCTGTTTCTTTGCAGGCCTGATCAGGCTGAAGTAGAACTCCTGCTCTGCGTGTGCTGCATTGGCCTAGAGCTTCCCGACCCAAAAGGCTGCCTTGTTCCCAAACGGGCAGAGGGGTCCCAAGCGTCTTGCTTCCAGCTTTTCAGGAAGGTAAGAAACAACTGGCTCTGCCCAGTGCTCTTACAGCCTACCGGGAACATCTCTTACCAAGGCCTGTGAAACGCAGTTTCTTGGCAGGCCTGATCTGGCTGAAGTAGAACTCCTGCTCTGGGCGTGCTACTTTGGCCTAGAGCTGCCAGGCCCAAAGGGCCGCCTTGTTTCCAAAGGGGCTGAGAGTCCCCAAAGTATCTTGCTTCCAAATCTTTGGGAAGCTAAGAAACAACTGGCTCTGCACAGTGCTCTCACAGCCTACCGGCAACGTGACAGAGAAAGGCCTGTGAGACGCAGTTTCTTGGAAGGCCTGATCTGGCTGAGGTAGAACTTCTGCTCTGGGTGTACTCCATTGGCCTAGGGCTGCCAGGCCCAAAGGGCTGCCTTTATTTCCAAAGTGTGAGAGAGGCCCCAAAGCATCTTGCTTCCTGCTCTCTGGGAAGCTAAAACAACTGGCTCTGCACAGTGCTCTCAAAGCCAACCGGGAACGTCACATACAAAGGCCTGTGAAACGCAGCTTCTTGACAGGCCTTATCTGGCTGAGGTAGAACTTGTGCTCTGGGTGTGCTACTTTGGCCTAGAGCTGCCAGGCACAAAGGCTGCTTTGTTTCCAAAGGGGGAGAGAGGCCCCAAATCATGTTGCTTCCAGCTGTTTTTGAAGCTAAGAAACAACTCGCTCTGCCAGGTACTCTTACAGCCTTCCGGGAACACCTCTTACGAAGGCCTGTGAAAAGCAGTTTCTTGGCAGGCCTGATCTGGCTGAGGTAGAACTTCTGCTCTGGGTGTGCTCCATTGCCCTAGAGCTGAAAGGCCCAAAGGGATGCCTTGTTTGCAAAGGGGCAGAGAGGCCCCAAAGCATCTTGCTTCCAGCTCATTGGGAAGCTAAGAGACAACTGTCTCTGCCCAGTGCTCTGACAGAGTACCGGGAACATCTCTTACCAAAGCCTTTGAAACGCAGTTTCTTGGCAGGCCTTATCTGGCTGAGGTAGAACTTCTGCTCTGGGTGTGCTCCATTGGCCTAGAGCTGAAAGGCCCAAAGGTCGGCCTTGTTGGCAAAGGGGCAGGGAGCCCCCAAAGCATCTTGCTTCCAGCTCTTCGGGAAGCTAAGAAACAACTGGCTCTGCCCAGTGCTCTTACAGCCTGAGAGAAAATCTCTTACCAAGGCCTGTGAAACGCACTTTGTAGGTGGCCTGATCTAGCTGAAGTAGAACTTCTGCTCTGGGTGTGCTCCATTGGCCTAGAGCTGCCTGGCCCAAAGGGCCGCCTTGTTTGCAAAGGGGCAGAGAGGCCCCAAAGCATCTTGCTTCCAGCTCTTCGGGAAGCTAAGAAACATCTGGCGTTGCCCAGTGCTCTTACAGCCTACCGGGAACATCTCTTACCAAGGCCTGTGAAACGCAGTTTGTTGGTGGCCTGAACCGGCCGAAGTAGAACTTCTGCTCTGGGTGTGCTCCACTGGCCTGGAGCTACCTGCCCCAAAGGGCTGCCTTGATTCCAAAGTGAGAGAGTGGCACCAAAGCATCTTGCTTCCAGCTCTTCGGGAAGCTAAGAAACATCTGGCGTTGCCCAGTGCTCTTACAGCCTACCGGGAACATCTCTTACCAAGGCCTGTGAAACGCCGTTTCCTGGCAGGCCTGATTTGGCTGAAGTAGAACTTCTGCTCTGGGTGTGCTCCATTGCCCTAGAGCTGCCAGGCCCAAGGTGCTGCCTTGTTTCCAAAGGGGCAGAGAGGCCCCAAAGCATCTTGCTTCCAGCTCTCTGGGAAGCTAAGAACCAACTCGCTCTGCCCCGTGCTCTTACAGCCTACCGGGAACATGTCTTTGAAAGGCCTGTGAAACGCAGTTTCTTGGCAGGCCTCATCTGGCTGAAGTAGAACTCCGGCTCTGGGTGTGCTCCATTGCCCTAGAGCTGCCAGGCCCCAAGTGCTGCCCTGTTTCCAAGGGGCAGAGAGGCCCAAAGCATCTTGCTTCCCGGTCTTTGCGAAGCTAAGAAACAACTGGCTCTGCCCAGTGCTCTTACACCTACCGGGAACATCTCTTACCAAGGCCTGTCAAACGCTGTTTCTTTGCAGGCCTGATCAGGCTGAAGTAGAACTCCTGCTCTGCGTGTGCTCCATTGGCCTAGAGCTTCCCGACCCAAAAGGCTGCCTTGTTCCCAAACGGGCAGAGGGGTCCCAAGCGTCTTGCTTCCAGCTTTTCAGGAAGGTAAGAAACAACTGGCTCTGCCCAGTGCTCTTACAGCCTACCGGGAACATCTCTTACCAAGGCCTGTGAAACGCAGTTTCTTGGCAGGCCTGATCTGGCTGAAGTAGAACTCCTGCTCTGGGCGTGCTACTTTGGCCTAGAGCTGCCAGGCCCAAAGGGCCGCCTTGTTTCCAAAGGGGCTGAGAGTCCCCAAAGTATCTTGCTTCCAAATCTTTGGGAAGCTAAGAAACAACTGGCTCTGCACAGTGCTCTCACAGCCTACCGGCAACGTGACAGAGAAAGGCCTGTGAGACGCAGTTTCTTGGAAGGCCTGATCTGGCTGAGGTAGAACTTCTGCTCTGGGTGTACTCCATTGGCCTAGGGCTGCCAGGCCCAAAGGGCTGCCTTTATTTCCAAAGTGTGAGAGAGGCCCCAAAGCATCTTGCTTCCTGCTCTCTGGGAAGCTAAAACAACTGGCTCTGCACAGTGCTCTCAAAGCCAACCGGGAACGTCACATACAAAGGCCTGTGAAACGCAGCTTCTTGACAGGCCTTATCTGGCTGAGGTAGAACTTGTGCTCTGGGTGTGCTACTTTGGCCTAGAGCTGCCAGGCACAAAGGCTGCTTTGTTTCCAAAGGGGGAGAGAGGCCCCAAATCATGTTGCTTCCAGCTGTTTTTGAAGCTAAGAAACAACTCGCTCTGCCAGGTACTCTTACAGCCTTCCGGGAACACCTCTTACGAAGGCCTGTGAAAAGCAGTTTCTTGGCAGGCCTGATCTGGCTGAGGTAGAACTTCTGCTCTGGGTGTGCTCCATTGCCCTAGAGCTGAAAGGCCCAAAGGGATGCCTTGTTTCCAAAGGGGCAGAGAGGCCCCAAAGCATCTTGCTTCCAGCTCATTGGGAAGCTAAGAAACAACTGTCTCTGCCCAGTGCTCTGACAGAGTACCGGCAACATCTCTTACCAAAGCCATTGAAACGCAGTTTCTTGGCAGGCCTTATCTGGCTGAGGTAGAACTTCTGCTCTGGGTGTGCTCCATTGGCCTAGAGCTGAAAGGCCCAAAGGTCGGCCTTGTTGGCAAAGGGGCAGGGAGCCCCCAAAGCATCTTGCTTCCAGCTCTTCGGGAAGCTAAGAAACAACTGGCTCTGCCCAGTGCTCTTACAGCCTGAGAGAAAATCTCTTACCAAGGCCTGTGAAACGCACTTTGTAGGTGGCCTGATCTAGCTGAAGTAGAACTTCTGCTCTGGGTGTGCTCCATTGGCCTAGAGCTGCCTGGCCCAAAGGGCCGCCTTGTTTGCAAAGGGGCAGAGAGGCCCCAAAGCATCTTGCTTCCAGCTCTTCGGGAAGCTAAGAAACATCTGGCGTTGCCCAGTGCTCTTACAGCCTACCGGGAACATCTCTTACCAAGGCCTGTGAAACGCAGTTTGTTGGTGGCCTGAACCGGCCGAAGTAGAACTTCTGCTCTGGGTGTGCTCCACTGGCCTGGAGCTACCTGCCCCAAAGGGCTGCCTTGATTCCAAAGTGAGAGAGTGGCACCAAAGCATCTTGCTTCCAGCTCTTCGGGAAGCTAAGAAACATCTGGCGTTGCCCAGTGCTCTTACAGCCTACCGGGAACATCTCTTACCAAGGCCTGTGAAACGCCGTTTCCTGGCAGGCCTGATTTGGCTGAAGTAGAACTTCTGCTCTGGGTGTGCTCCATTGCCCTAGAGCTGCCAGGCCCAAGGTGCTGCCTTGTTTCCAAAGGGGCAGAGAGGCCCCAAAGCATCTTGCTTCCAGCTCTCTGGGAAGCTAAGAACCAACTCGCTCTGCCCCGTGCTCTTACAGCCTACCGGGAACATGTCTTTGAAAGGCCTGTGAAACGCATTTTCTTGGCAGGCCTCATCTGGCTGAAGTAGAACTCCGGCTCTGGGTGTGCTCCATTGCCCTAGAGCTGCCAGGCCCCAAGTGCTGCCCTGTTTCCAAGGGGCAGAGAGGCCCAAAGCATCTTGCTTCCCGGTCTTTGCGAAGCTAAGAAACAACTGGCTCTGCCCAGTGCTCTTACACCTACCGGGAACATCTCTTACCAAGGCCTGTCAAACGCTGTTTCTTTGCAGGCCTGATCAGGCTGAAGTAGAACTCCTGCTCTGCGTGTGCTCCATTGGCCTAGAGCTTCCCGACCCAAAAGGCTGCCTTGTTCCCAAACGGGCAGAGGGGTCCCAAGCGTCTTGCTTCCAGCTTTTCAGGAAGGTAAGAAACAACTGGCTCTGCCCAGTGCTCTTACAGCCTACCGGGAACATCTCTTACCAAGGCCTGTGAAACGCAGTTTCTTGGCAGGCCTGATCTGGCTGAAGTAGAACTCCTGCTCTGGGCGTGCTACTTTGGCCTAGAGCTGCCAGGCCCAAAGGGCCGCCTTGTTTCCAAAGGGGCTGAGAGTCCCCAAAGTATCTTGCTTCCAAATCTTTGGGAAGCTAAGAAACAACTGGCTCTGCACAGTGCTCTCACAGCCTACCGGCAACGTGACAGAGAAAGGCCTGTGAGACGCAGTTTCTTGGAAGGCCTGATCTGGCTGAGGTAGAACTTCTGCTCTGGGTGTACTCCATTGGCCTAGGGCTGCCAGGCCCAAAGGGCTGCCTTTATTTCCAAAGTGTGAGAGAGGCCCCAAAGCATCTTGCTTCCTGCTCTCTGGGAAGCTAAAACAACTGGCTCTGCACAGTGCTCTCAAAGCCAACCGGGAACGTCACATACAAAGGCCTGTGAAACGCAGCTTCTTGACAGGCCTTATCTGGCTGAGGTAGAACTTGTGCTCTGGGTGTGCTACTTTGGCCTAGAGCTGCCAGGCACAAAGGCTGCTTTGTTTCCAAAGGGGGAGAGAGGCCCCAAATCATGTTGCTTCCAGCTGTTTTTGAAGCTAAGAAACAACTCGCTCTGCCAGGTACTCTTACAGCCTTCCGGGAACACCTCTTACGAAGGCCTGTGAAAAGCAGTTTCTTGGCAGGCCTGATCTGGCTGAGGTAGAACTTCTGCTCTGGGTGTGCTCCATTGCCCTAGAGCTGAAAGGCCCAAAGGGATGCCTTGTTTGCAAAGGGGCAGAGAGGCCCCAAAGCATCTTGCTTCCAGCTCATTGGGAAGCTAAGAGACAACTGTCTCTGCCCAGTGCTCTGACAGAGTACCGGGAACATCTCTTACCAAAGCCTTTGAAACGCAGTTTCTTGGCAGGCCTTATCTGGCTGAGGTAGAACTTCTGCTCTGGGTGTGCTCCATTGGCCTAGAGCTGAAAGGCCCAAAGGTCGGCCTTGTTGGCAAAGGGGCAGGGAGCCCCCAAAGCATCTTGCTTCCAGCTCTTCGGGAAGCTAAGAAACAACTGGCTCTGCCCAGTGCTCTTACAGCCTGAGAGAAAATCTCTTACCAAGGCCTGTGAAACGCACTTTGTAGGTGGCCTGATCTAGCTGAAGTAGAACTTCTGCTCTGGGTGTGCTCCATTGGCCTAGAGCTGCCTGGCCCAAAGGGCCGCCTTGTTTGAAAAGGGGCAGAGAGGCCCCAAAGCATCTTGCTTCCAGCTCTTCGGGAAGCTAAGAAACATCTGGCGTTGCCCAGTGCTCTTACAGCCTACCGGGAACATCTCTTACCAAGGCCTGTGAAACGCAGTTTGTTGGTGGCCTGAACCGGCCGAAGTAGAACTTCTGCTCTGGGTGTGCTCCACTGGCCTGGAGCTACCTGCCCCAAAGGGCTGCCTTGATTCCAAAGTGAGAGAGTGGCACCAAAGCATCTTGCTTCCAGCTCTTCGGGAAGCTAAGAAACATCTGGCGTTGCCCAGTGCTCTTACAGCCTACCGGGAACATCTCTTACCAAGGCCTGTGAAACGCCGTTTCCTGGCAGGCCTGATTTGGCTGAAGTAGAACTTCTGCTCTGGGTGTGCTCCATTGCCCTAGAGCTTCCAGGCCCAAGGTGCTGCCTTGTTTCCAAAGGGGCAGAGAGGCCCCAAAGCATCTTGCTTCCAGCTCTCTGGGAAGCTAAGAACCAACTCGCTCTGCCCCGTGCTCTTACAGCCTACCGGGAACATGTCTTTGAAAGGCCTGTGAAACGCAGTTTCTTGGCAGGCCTCATCTGGCTGAAGTAGAACTCCGGCTCTGGGTGTGCTCCATTGCCCTAGAGCTGCCAGGCCCCAAGTGCTGCCCTGTTTCCAAGGGGCAGAGAGGCCCAAAGCATCTTGCTTCCCGGTCTTTGCGAAGCTAAGAAACAACTGGCTCTGCCCAGTGCTCTTACACCTACCGGGAACATCTCTTACCAAGGCCTGTCAAACGCTGTTTCTTTGCAGGCCTGATCAGGCTGAAGTAGAACTCCTGCTCTGCGTGTGCTGCATTGGCCTAGAGCTTCCCGACCCAAAAGGCTGCCTTGTTCCCAAACGGGCAGAGGGGTCCCAAGCGTCTTGCTTCCAGCTTTTCAGGAAGGTAAGAAACAACTGGCTCTGCCCAGTGCTCTTACAGCCTACCGGGAACATCTCTTACCAAGGCCTGTGAAACGCAGTTTCTTGGCAGGCCTGATCTGGCTGAAGTAGAACTCCTGCTCTGGGCGTGCTACTTTGGCCTAGAGCTGCCAGGCCCAAAGGGCCGCCTTGTTTCCAAAGGGGCTGAGAGTCCCCAAAGTATCTTGCTTCCAAATCTTTGGGAAGCTAAGAAACAACTGGCTCTGCACAGTGCTCTCACAGCCTACCGGCAACGTGACAGAGAAAGGCCTGTGAGACGCAGTTTCTTGGAAGGCCTGATCTGGCTGAGGTAGAACTTCTGCTCTGGGTGTACTCCATTGGCCTAGGGCTGCCAGGCCCAAAGGGCTGCCTTTATTTCCAAAGTGTGAGAGAGGCCCCAAAGCATCTTGCTTCCTGCTCTCTGGGAAGCTAAAACAACTGGCTCTGCACAGTGCTCTCAAAGCCAACCGGGAACGTCACATACAAAGGCCTGTGAAACGCAGCTTCTTGACAGGCCTTATCTGGCTGAGGTAGAACTTGTGCTCTGGGTGTGCTACTTTGGCCTAGAGCTGCCAGGCACAAAGGCTGCTTTGTTTCCAAAGGGGGAGAGAGGCCCCAAATCATGTTGCTTCCAGCTGTTTTTGAAGCTAAGAAACAACTCGCTCTGCCAGGTACTCTTACAGCCTTCCGGGAACACCTCTTACGAAGGCCTGTGAAAAGCAGTTTCTTGGCAGGCCTGATCTGGCTGAGGTAGAACTTCTGCTCTGGGTGTGCTCCATTGCCCTAGAGCTGAAAGGCCCAAAGGGATGCCTTGTTTGCAAAGGGGCAGAGAGGCCCCAAAGCATCTTGCTTCCAGCTCATTGGGAAGCTAAGAGACAACTGTCTCTGCCCAGTGCTCTGACAGAGTACCGGGAACATCTCTTACCAAAGCCTTTGAAACGCAGTTTCTTGGCAGGCCTTATCTGGCTGAGGTAGAACTTCTGCTCTGGGTGTGCTCCATTGGCCTAGAGCTGAAAGGCCCAAAGGTCGGCCTTGTTGGCAAAGGGGCAGGGAGCCCCCAAAGCATCTTGCTTCCAGCTCTTCGGGAAGCTAAGAAACAACTGGCTCTGCCCAGTGCTCTTACAGCCTGAGAGAAAATCTCTTACCAAGGCCTGTGAAACGCACTTTGTAGGTGGCCTGATCTAGCTGAAGTAGAACTTCTGCTCTGGGTGTGCTCCATTGGCCTAGAGCTGCCTGGCCCAAAGGGCCGCCTTGTTTGCAAAGGGGCAGAGAGGCCCCAAAGCATCTTGCTTCCAGCTCTTCGGGAAGCTAAGAAACATCTGGCGTTGCCCAGTGCTCTTACAGCCTACCGGGAACATCTCTTACCAAGGCCTGTGAAACGCAGTTTGTTGGTGGCCTGAACCGGCCGAAGTAGAACTTCTGCTCTGGGTGTGCTCCACTGGCCTGGAGCTACCTGCCCCAAAGGGCTGCCTTGATTCCAACGTGAGAGAGTGGCACCAAAGCATCTTGCTTCCAGCTCTTCGGGAAGCTAAGAAACATCTGGCGTTGCCCAGTGCTCTTACAGCCTACCGGGAACATCTCTTACCAAGGCCTGTGAAACGCCGTTTCCTGGCAGGCCTGATTTGGCTGAAGTAGAACTTCTGCTCTGGGTGTGCTCCATTGCCCTAGAGCTGCCAGGCCCAAGGTGCTGCCTTGTTTCCAAAGGGGCAGAGAGGCCCCAAAGCATCTTGCTTCCAGCTCTCTGGGAAGCTAAGAACCAACTCGCTCTGCCCCGTGCTCTTACAGCCTACCGGGAACATGTCTTTGAAAGGCCTGTGAAACGCAGTTTCTTGGCAGGCCTCATCTGGCTGAAGTAGAACTCCGGCTCTGGGTGTGCTCCATTGCCCTAGAGCTGCCAGGCCCCAAGTGCTGCCCTGTTTCCAAGGGGCAGAGAGGCCCAAAGCATCTTGCTTCCCGGTCTTTGCGAAGCTAAGAAACAACTGGCTCTGCCCAGTGCTCTTACACCTACCGGGAACATCTCTTACCAAGGCCTGTCAAACGCTGTTTCTTTGCAGGCCTGATCAGGCTGAAGTAGAACTCCTGCTCTGCGTGTGCTCCATTGGCCTAGAGCTTCCCGACCCAAAAGGCTGCCTTGTTCCCAAACGGGCAGAGGGGTCCCAAGCGTCTTGCTTCCAGCTTTTCAGGAAGGTAAGAAACAACTGGCTCTGCCCAGTGCTCTTACAGCCTACCGGGAACATCTCTTACCAAGGCCTGTGAAACGCAGTTTCTTGGCAGGCCTGATCTGGCTGAAGTAGAACTCCTGCTCTGGGCGTGCTACTTTGGCCTAGAGCTGCCAGGCCCAAAGGGCCGCCTTGTTTCCAAAGGGGCTGAGAGTCCCCAAAGTATCTTGCTTCCAAATCTTTGGGAAGCTAAGAAACAACTGGCTCTGCACAGTGCTCTCACAGCCTACCGGCAACGTGACAGAGACAGGCCTGTGAGACGCAGTTTCTTGGAAGGCCTGATCTGGCTGAGGTAGAACTTCTGCTCTGGGTGTACTCCATTGGCCTAGGGCTGCCAGGCCCAAAGGGCTGCCTTTATTTCCAAAGTGTGAGAGAGGCCCCAAAGCATCTTGCTTCCTGCTCTCTGGGAAGCTAAAACAACTGGCTCTGCACAGTGCTCTCAAAGCCAACCGGGAACGTCACATACAAAGGCCTGTGAAACGCAGCTTCTTGACAGGCCTTATCTGGCTGAGGTAGAACTTGTGCTCTGGGTGTGCTACTTTGGCCTAGAGCTGCCAGGCACAAAGGCTGCTTTGTTTCCAAAGGGGGAGAGAGGCCCCAAATCATGTTGCTTCCAGCTGTTTTTGAAGCTAAGAAACAACTCGCTCTGCCAGGTACTCTTACAGCCTTCCGGGAACACCTCTTACGAAGGCCTGTGAAAAGCAGTTTCTTGGCAGGCCTGATCTGGCTGAGGTAGAACTTCTGCTCTGGGTGTGCTCCATTGCCCTAGAGCTGAAAGGCCCAAAGGGATGCCTTGTTTGCAAAGGGGCAGAGAGGCCCCAAAGCATCTTGCTTCCAGCTCATTGGGAAGCTAAGAGACAACTGTCTCTGCCCAGTGCTCTGACAGAGTACCGGCAACATCTCTTACCAAAGCCATTGAAACGCAGTTTCTTGGCAGGCCTTATCTGGCTGAGGTAGAACTTCTGCTCTGGGTGTGCTCCATTGGCCTAGAGCTGAAAGGCCCAAAGGTCGGCCTTGTTGGCAAAGGGGCAGGGAGCCCCCAAAGCATCTTGCTTCCAGCTCTTCGGGAAGCTAAGAAACAACTGGCTCTGCCCAGTGCTCTTACAGCCTGAGAGAAAATCTCTTACCAAGGCCTGTGAAACGCACTTTGTAGGTGGCCTGATCTAGCTGAAGTAGAACTTCTGCTCTGGGTGTGCTCCATTGGCCTAGAGCTGCCTGGCCCAAAGGGCCGCCTTGTTTGCAAAGGGGCAGAGAGGCCCCAAAGCATCTTGCTTCCAGCTCTTCGGGAAGCTAAGAAACATCTGGCGTTGCCCAGTGCTCTTACAGCCTACCGGGAACATCTCTTACCAAGGCCTGTGAAACGCAGTTTGTTGGTGGCCTGAACCGGCCGAAGTAGAACTTCTGCTCTGGGTGTGCTCCACTGGCCTGGAGCTACCTGCCCCAAAGGGCTGCCTTGATTCCAAAGTGAGAGAGTGGCACCAAAGCATCTTGCTTCCAGCTCTTCGGGAAGCTAAGAAACATCTGGCGTTGCCCAGTGCTCTTACAGCCTACCGGGAACATCTCTTACCAAGGCCTGTGAAACGCCGTTTCCTGGCAGGCCTGATTTGGCTGAAGTAGAACTTCTGCTCTGGGTGTGCTCCATTGCCCTAGAGCTGCCAGGCCCAAGGTGCTGCCTTGTTTCCAAAGGGGCAGAGAGGCCCCAAAGCATCTTGCTTCCAGCTCTCTGGGAAGCTAAGAACCAACTCGCTCTGCCCCGTGCTCTTACAGCCTACCGGGAACATGTCTTTGAAAGGCCTGTGAAACGCAGTTTCTTGGCAGGCCTCATCTGGCTGAAGTAGAACTCCGGCTCTGGGTGTGCTCCATTGCCCTAGAGCTGCCAGGCCCCAAGTGCTGCCCTGTTTCCAAGGGGCAGAGAGGCCCAAAGCATCTTGCTTCCCGGTCTTTGCGAAGCTAAGAAACAACTGGCTCTGCCCAGTGCTCTTACACCTACCGGGAACATCTCTTACCAAGGCCTGTCAAACGCTGTTTCTTTGCAGGCCTGATCAGGCTGAAGTAGAACTCCTGCTCTGCGTGTGCTCCATTGGCCTAGAGCTTCCCGACCCAAAAGGCTGCCTTGTTCCCAAACGGGCAGAGGGGTCCCAAGCGTCTTGCTTCCAGCTTTTCAGGAAGGTAAGAAACAACTGGCTCTGCCCAGTGCTCTTACAGCCTACCGGGAACATCTCTTACCAAGGCCTGTGAAACGCAGTTTCTTGGCAGGCCTGATCTGGCTGAAGTAGAACTCCTGCTCTGGGCGTGCTACTTTGGCCTAGAGCTGCCAGGCCCAAAGGGCCGCCTTGTTTCCAAAGGGGCTGAGAGTCCCCAAAGTATCTTGCTTCCAAATCTTTGGGAAGCTAAGAAACAACTGGCTCTGCACAGTGCTCTCACAGCCTACCGGCAACGTGACAGAGAAAGGCCTGTGAGACGCAGTTTCTTGGAAGGCCTGATCTGGCTGAGGTAGAACTTCTGCTCTGGGTGTACTCCATTGGCCTAGGGCTGCCAGGCCCAAAGGGCTGCCTTTATTTCCAAAGTGTGAGAGAGGCCCCAAAGCATCTTGCTTCCTGCTCTCTGGGAAGCTAAAACAACTGGCTCTGCACAGTGCTCTCAAAGCCAACCGGGAACGTCACATACAAAGGCCTGTGAAACGCAGCTTCTTGACAGGCCTTATCTGGCTGAGGTAGAACTTGTGCTCTGGGTGTGCTACTTTGGCCTAGAGCTGCCAGGCACAAAGGCTGCTTTGTTTCCAAAGGGGGAGAGAGGCCCCAAATCATGTTGCTTCCAGCTGTTTTTGAAGCTAAGAAACAACTCGCTCTGCCAGGTACTCTTACAGCCTTCCGGGAACACCTCTTACGAAGGCCTGTGAAAAGCAGTTTCTTGGCAGGCCTGATCTGGCTGAGGTAGAACTTCTGCTCTGGGTGTGCTCCATTGCCCTAGAGCTGAAAGGCCCAAAGGGATGCCTTGTTTGCAAAGGGGCAGAGAGGCCCCAAAGCATCTTGCTTCCAGCTCATTGGGAAGCTAAGAGACAACTGTCTCTGCCCAGTGCTCTGACAGAGTACCGGGAACATCTCTTACCAAAGCCTTTGAAACGCAGTTTCTTGGCAGGCCTTATCTGGCTGAGGTAGAACTTCTGCTCTGGGTGTGCTCCATTGGCCTAGAGCTGAAAGGCCCAAAGGTCGGCCTTGTTGGCAAAGGGGCAGGGAGCCCCCAAAGCATCTTGCTTCCAGCTCTTCGGGAAGCTAAGAAACAACTGGCTCTGCCCAGTGCTCTTACAGCCTGAGAGAAAATCTCTTACCAAGGCCTGTGAAACGCACTTTGTAGGTGGCCTGATCTAGCTGAAGTAGAACTTCTGCTCTGGGTGTGCTCCATTGGCCTAGAGCTGCCTGGCCCAAAGGGCCGCCTTGTTTGCAAAGGGGCAGAGAGGCCCCAAAGCATCTTGCTTCCAGCTCTTCGGGAAGCTAAGAAACATCTGGCGTTGCCCAGTGCTCTTACAGCCTACCGGGAACATCTCTTACCAAGGCCTGTGAAACGCAGTTTGTTGGTGGCCTGAACCGGCCGAAGTAGAACTTCTGCTCTGGGTGTGCTCCACTGGCCTGGAGCTACCTGCCCCAAAGGGCTGCCTTGATTCCAAAGTGAGAGAGTGGCACCAAAGCATCTTGCTTCCAGCTCTTCGGGAAGCTAAGAAACATCTGGCGTTGCCCAGTGCTCTTACAGCCTACCGGGAACATCTCTTACCAAGGCCTGTGAAACGCCGTTTCCTGGCAGGCCTGATTTGGCTGAAGTAGAACTTCTGCTCTGGGTGTGCTCCATTGCCCTAGAGCTGCCAGGCCCAAGGTGCTGCCTTGTTTCCAAAGGGGCAGAGAGGCCCCAAAGCATCTTGCTTCCAGCTCTCTGGGAAGCTAAGAACCAACTCGCTCTGCCCCGTGCTCTTACAGCCTACCGGGAACATGTCTTTGAAAGGCCTGTGAAACGCAGTTTCTTGGCAGGCCTCATCTGGCTGAAGTAGAACTCCGGCTCTGGGTGTGCTCCATTGCCCTAGAGCTGCCAGGCCCCAAGTGCTGCCCTGTTTCCAAGGGGCAGAGAGGCCCAAAGCATCTTGCTTCCCGGTCTTTGCGAAGCTAAGAAACAACTGGCTCTGCCCAGTGCTCTTACACCTACCGGGAACATCTCTTACCAAGGCCTGTCAAACGCTGTTTCTTTGCAGGCCTGATCAGGCTGAAGTAGAACTCCTGCTCTGCGTGTGCTCCATTGGCCTAGAGCTTCCCGACCCAAAAGGCTGCCTTGTTCCCAAACGGGCAGAGGGGTCCCAAGCGTCTTGCTTCCAGCTTTTCAGGAAGGTAAGAAACAACTGGCTCTGCCCAGTGCTCTTACAGCCTACCGGGAACATCTCTTACCAAGGCCTGTGAAACGCAGTTTCTTGGCAGGCCTGATCTGGCTGAAGTAGAACTCCTGCTCTGGGCGTGCTACTTTGGCCTAGAGCTGCCAGGCCCAAAGGGCCGCCTTGTTTCCAAAGGGGCTGAGAGTCCCCAAAGTATCTTGCTTCCAAATCTTTGGGAAGCTAAGAAACAACTGGCTCTGCACAGTGCTCTCACAGCCTACCGGCAACGTGACAGAGAAAGGCCTGTGAGACGCAGTTTCTTGGAAGGCCTGATCTGGCTGAGGTAGAACTTCTGCTCTGGGTGTACTCCATTGGCCTAGGGCTGCCAGGCCCAAAGGGCTGCCTTTATTTCCAAAGTGTGAGAGAGGCCCCAAAGCATCTTGCTTCCTGCTCTCTGGGAAGCTAAAACAACTGGCTCTGCACAGTGCTCTCAAAGCCAACCGGGAACGTCACATACAAAGGCCTGTGAAACGCAGCTTCTTGACAGGCCTTATCTGGCTGAGGTAGAACTTGTGCTCTGGGTGTGCTACTTTGGCCTAGAGCTGCCAGGCACAAAGGCTGCTTTGTTTCCAAAGGGGGAGAGAGGCCCCAAATCATGTTGCTTCCAGCTGTTTTTGAAGCTAAGAAACAACTCGCTCTGCCAGGTACTCTTACAGCCTTCCGGGAACACCTCTTACGAAGGCCTGTGAAAAGCAGTTTCTTGGCAGGCCTGATCTGGCTGAGGTAGAACTTCTGCTCTGGGTGTGCTCCATTGCCCTAGAGCTGAAAGGCCCAAAGGGATGCCTTGTTTGCAAAGGGGCAGAGAGGCCCCAAAGCATCTTGCTTCCAGCTCATTGGGAAGCTAAGAAACAACTGTCTCTGCCCAGTGCTCTGACAGAGTACCGGGAACATCTCTTACCAAAGCCTTTGAAACGCAGTTTCTTGGCAGGCCTTATCTGGCTGAGGTAGAACTTCTGCTCTGGGTGTGCTCCATTGGCCTAGAGCTGAAAGGCCCAAAGGTCGGCCTTGTTGGCAAAGGGGCAGGGAGCCCCCAAAGCATCTTGCTTCCAGCTCTTCGGGAAGCTAAGAAACAACTGGCTCTGCCCAGTGCTCTTACAGCCTGAGAGAAAATCTCTTACCAAGGCCTGTGAAACGCACTTTGTAGGTGGCCTGATCTAGCTGAAGTAGAACTTCTGCTCTGGGTGTGCTCCATTGGCCTAGAGCTGCCTGGCCCAAAGGGCCGCCTTGTTTGCAAAGGGGCAGAGAGGCCCCAAAGCATCTTGCTTCCAGCTCTTCGGGAAGCTAAGAAACATCTGGCGTTGCCCAGTGCTCTTACAGCCTACCGGGAACATCTCTTACCAAGGCCTGTGAAACGCAGTTTGTTGGTGGCCTGAACCGGCCGAAGTAGAACTTCTGCTCTGGGTGTGCTCCACTGGCCTGGAGCTACCTGCCCCAAAGGGCTGCCTTGATTCCAAAGTGAGAGAGTGGCACCAAAGCATCTTGCTTCCAGCTCTTCGGGAAGCTAAGAAACATCTGGCGTTGCCCAGTGCTCTTACAGCCTACCGGGAACATCTCTTACCAAGGCCTGTGAAACGCCGTTTCCTGGCAGGCCTGATTTGGCTGAAGTAGAACTTCTGCTCTGGGTGTGCTCCATTGCCCTAGAGCTGCCAGGCCCAAGGTGCTGCCTTGTTTCCAAAGGGGCAGAGAGGCCCCAAAGCATCTTGCTTCCAGCTCTCTGGGAAGCTAAGAACCAACTCGCTCTGCCCCGTGCTCTTACAGCCTACCGGGAACATGTCTTTGAAAGGCCTGTGAAACGCAGTTTCTTGGCAGGCCTCATCTGGCTGAAGTAGAACTCCGGCTCTGGGTGTGCTCCATTGCCCTAGAGCTGCCAGGCCCCAAGTGCTGCCCTGTTTCCAAGGGGCAGAGAGGCCCAAAGCATCTTGCTTCCCGGTCTTTGCGAAGCTAAGAAACAACTGGCTCTGCCCAGTGCTCTTACACCTACCGGGAACATCTCTTACCAAGGCCTGTCAAACGCTGTTTCTTTGCAGGCCTGATCAGGCTGAAGTAGAACTCCTGCTCTGGGTGTGCTCCATTGGCCTAGAGCTTCCCGACCCAAAAGGCTGCCTTGTTCCCAAACGGGCAGAGGGGTCCCAAGCGTCTTGCTTCCAGCTTTTCAGGAAGGTAAGAAACAACTGGCTCTGCCCAGTGCTCTTACAGCCTACCGGGAACATCTCTTACCAAGGCCTGTGAAACGCAGTTTCTTGGCAGGCCTGATCTGGCTGAAGTAGAACTCCTGCTCTGGGCGTGCTACTTTGGCCTAGAGCTGCCAGGCCCAAAGGGCCGCCTTGTTTCCAAAGGGGCTGAGAGTCCCCAAAGTATCTTGCTTCCAAATCTTTGGGAAGCTAAGAAACAACTGGCTCTGCACAGTGCTCTCACAGCCTACCGGCAACGTGACAGAGAAAGGCCTGTGAGACGCAGTTTCTTGGAAGGCCTGATCTGGCTGAGGTAGAACTTCTGCTCTGGGTGTACTCCATTGGCCTAGGGCTGCCAGGCCCAAAGGGCTGCCTTTATTTCCAAAGTGTGAGAGAGGCCCCAAAGCATCTTGCTTCCTGCTCTCTGGGAAGCTAAAACAACTGGCTCTGCACAGTGCTCTCAAAGCCAACCGGGAACGTCACATACAAAGGCCTGTGAAACGCAGCTTCTTGACAGGCCTTATCTGGCTGAGGTAGAACTTGTGCTCTGGGTGTGCTACTTTGGCCTAGAGCTGCCAGGCACAAAGGCTGCTTTGTTTCCAAAGGGGGAGAGAGGCCCCAAATCATGTTGCTTCCAGCTGTTTTTGAAGCTAAGAAACAACTCGCTCTGCCAGGTACTCTTACAGCCTTCCGGGAACACCTCTTACGAAGGCCTGTGAAAAGCAGTTTCTTGGCAGGCCTGATCTGGCTGAGGTAGAACTTCTGCTCTGGGTGTGCTCCATTGCCCTAGAGCTGAAAGGCCCAAAGGGATGCCTTGTTTGCAAAGGGGCAGAGAGGCCCCAAAGCATCTTGCTTCCAGCTCATTGGGAAGCTAAGAAACAACTGTCTCTGCCCAGTGCTCTGACAGAGTACCGGGAACATCTCTTACCAAAGCCTTTGAAACGCAGTTTCTTGGCAGGCCTTATCTGGCTGAGGTAGAACTTCTGCTCTGGGTGTGCTCCATTGGCCTAGAGCTGAAAGGCCCAAAGGTCGGCCTTGTTGGCAAAGGGGCAGGGAGCCCCCAAAGCATCTTGCTTCCAGCTCTTCGGGAAGCTAAGAAACAACTGGCTCTGCCCAGTGCTCTTACAGCCTGAGAGAAAATCTCTTACCAAGGCCTGTGAAACGCACTTTGTAGGTGGCCTGATCTAGCTGAAGTAGAACTTCTGCTCTGGGTGTGCTCCATTGGCCTAGAGCTGCCTGGCCCAAAGGGCCGCCTTGTTTGCAAAGGGGCAGAGAGGCCCCAAAGCATCTTGCTTCCAGCTCTTCGGGAAGCTAAGAAACATCTGGCGTTGCCCAGTGCTCTTACAGCCTACCGGGAACATCTCTTACCAAGGCCTGTGAAACGCAGTTTGTTGGTGGCCTGAACCGGCCGAAGTAGAACTTCTGCTCTGGGTGTGCTCCACTGGCCTGGAGCTACCTGCCCCAAAGGGCTGCCTTGATTCCAAAGTGAGAGAGTGGCACCAAAGCATCTTGCTTCCAGCTCTTCGGGAAGCTAAGAAACATCTGGCGTTGCCCAGTGCTCTTACAGCCTACCGGGAACATCTCTTACCAAGGCCTGTGAAACGCCGTTTCCTGGCAGGCCTGATTTGGCTGAAGTAGAACTTCTGCTCTGGGTGTGCTCCATTGCCCTAGAGCTGCCAGGCCCAAGGTGCTGCCTTGTTTCCAAAGGGGCAGAGAGGCCCCAAAGCATCTTGCTTCCAGCTCTCTGGGAAGCTAAGAACCAACTCGCTCTGCCCCGTGCTCTTACAGCCTACCGGGAACATGTCTTTGAAAGGCCTGTGAAACGCAGTTTCTTGGCAGGCCTCATCTGGCTGAAGTAGAACTCCGGCTCTGGGTGTGCTCCATTGCCCTAGAGCTGCCAGGCCCCAAGTGCTGCCCTGTTTCCAAGGGGCAGAGAGGCCCAAAGCATCTTGCTTCCCGGTCTTTGCGAAGCTAAGAAACAACTGGCTCTGCCCAGTGCTCTTACACCTACCGGGAACATCTCTTACCAAGGCCTGTCAAACGCTGTTTCTTTGCAGGCCTGATCAGGCTGAAGTAGAACTCCTGCTCTGCGTGTGCTCCATTGGCCTAGAGCTTCCCGACCCAAAAGGCTGCCTTGTTCCCAAACGGGCAGAGGGGTCCCAAGCGTCTTGCTTCCAGCTTTTCAGGAAGGTAAGAAACAACTGGCTCTGCCCAGTGCTCTTACAGCCTACTGGGAACATCTCTTACCAAGGCCTGTGAAACGCAGTTTCTTGGCAGGCCTGATCTGGCTGAAGTAGAACTCCTGCTCTGGGCGTGCTACTTTGGCCTAGAGCTGCCAGGCCCAAAGGGCCGCCTTGTTTCCAAAGGGGCTGAGAGTCCCCAAAGTATCTTGCTTCCAAATCTTTGGGAAGCTAAGAAACAACTGGCTCTGCACAGTGCTCTCACAGCCTACCGGCAACGTGACAGAGAAAGGCCTGTGAGACGCAGTTTCTTGGAAGGCCTGATCTGGCTGAGGTAGAACTTCTGCTCTGGGTGTACTCCATTGGCCTAGGGCTGCCAGGCCCAAAGGGCTGCCTTTATTTCCAAAGTGTGAGAGAGGCCCCAAAGCATCTTGCTTCCTGCTCTCTGGGAAGCTAAAACAACTGGCTCTGCACAGTGCTCTCAAAGCCAACCGGGAACGTCACATACAAAGGCCTGTGAAACGCAGCTTCTTGACAGGCCTTATCTGGCTGAGGTAGAACTTGTGCTCTGGGTGTGCTACTTTGGCCTAGAGCTGCCAGGCACAAAGGCTGCTTTGTTTCCAAAGGGGGAGAGAGGCCCCAAATCATGTTGCTTCCAGCTGTTTTTGAAGCTAAGAAACAACTCGCTCTGCCAGGTACTCTTACAGCCTTCCGGGAACACCTCTTACGAAGGCCTGTGAAAAGCAGTTTCTTGGCAGGCCTGATCTGGCTGAGGTAGAACTTCTGCTCTGGGTGTGCTCCATTGCCCTAGAGCTGAAAGGCCCAAAGGGATGCCTTGTTTGCAAAGGGGCAGAGAGGCCCCAAAGCATCTTGCTTCCAGCTCATTGGGAAGCTAAGAGACAACTGTCTCTGCCCAGTGCTCTGACAGAGTACCGGGAACATCTCTTACCAAAGCCTTTGAAACGCAGTTTCTTGGCAGGCCTTATCTGGCTGAGGTAGAACTTCTGCTCTGGGTGTGCTCCATTGGCCTAGAGCTGAAAGGCCCAAAGGTCGGCCTTGTTGGCAAAGGGGCAGGGAGCCCCCAAAGCATCTTGCTTCCAGCTCTTCGGGAAGCTAAGAAACAACTGGCTCTGCCCAGTGCTCTTACAGCCTGAGAGAAAATCTCTTACCAAGGCCTGTGAAACGCACTTTGTAGGTGGCCTGATCTAGCTGAAGTAGAACTTCTGCTCTGGGTGTGCTCCATTGGCCTAGAGCTGCCTGGCCCAAAGGGCCGCCTTGTTTGCAAAGGGGCAGAGAGGCCCCAAAGCATCTTGCTTCCAGCTCTTCGGGAAGCTAAGAAACATCTGGCGTTGCCCAGTGCTCTTACAGCCTACCGGGAACATCTCTTACCAAGGCCTGTGAAACGCAGTTTGTTGGTGGCCTGAACCGGCCGAAGTAGAACTTCTGCTCTGGGTGTGCTCCACTGGCCTGGAGCTACCTGCCCCAAAGGGCTGCCTTGATTCCAAAGTGAGAGAGTGGCACCAAAGCATCTTGCTTCCAGCTCTTCGGGAAGCTAAGAAACATCTGGCGTTGCCCAGTGCTCTTACAGCCTACCGGGAACATCTCTTACCAAGGCCTGTGAAACGCCGTTTCCTGGCAGGCCTGATTTGGCTGAAGTAGAACTTCTGCTCTGGGTGTGCTCCATTGCCCTAGAGCTGCCAGGCCCAAGGTGCTGCCTTGTTTCCAAAGGGGCAGAGAGGCCCCAAAGCATCTTGCTTCCAGCTCTCTGGGAAGCTAAGAACCAACTCGCTCTGCCCCGTGCTCTTACAGCCTACCGGGAACATGTCTTTGAAAGGCCTGTGAAACGCAGTTTCTTGGCAGGCCTCATCTGGCTGAAGTAGAACTCCGGCTCTGGGTGTGCTCCATTGCCCTAGAGCTGCCAGGCCCCAAGTGCTGCCCTGTTTCCAAGGGGCAGAGAGGCCCAAAGCATCTTGCTTCCCGGTCTTTGCGAAGCTAAGAAACAACTGGCTCTGCCCAGTGCTCTTACACCTACCGGGAACATCTCTTACCAAGGCCTGTCAAACGCTGTTTCTTTGCAGGCCTGATCAGGCTGAAGTAGAACTCCTGCTCTGCGTGTGCTCCATTGGCCTAGAGCTTCCCGACCCAAAAGGCTGCCTTGTTCCCAAACGGGCAGAGGGGTCCCAAGCGTCTTGCTTCCAGCTTTTCAGGAAGGTAAGAAACAACTGGCTCTGCCCAGTGCTCTTACAGCCTACCGGGAACATCTCTTACCAAGGCCTGTGAAACGCAGTTTCTTGGCAGGCCTGATCTGGCTGAAGTAGAACTCCTGCTCTGGGCGTGCTACTTTGGCCTAGAGCTGCCAGGCCCAAAGGGCCGCCTTGTTTCCAAAGGGGCTGAGAGTCCCCAAAGTATCTTGCTTCCAAATCTTTGGGAAGCTAAGAAACAACTGGCTCTGCACAGTGCTCTCACAGCCTACCGGCAACGTGACAGAGAAAGGCCTGTGAGACGCAGTTTCTTGGAAGGCCTGATCTGGCTGAGGTAGAACTTCTGCTCTGGGTGTACTCCATTGGCCTAGGGCTGCCAGGCCCAAAGGGCTGCCTTTATTTCCAAAGTGTGAGAGAGGCCCCAAAGCATCTTGCTTCCTGCTCTCTGGGAAGCTAAAACAACTGGCTCTGCACAGTGCTCTCAAAGCCAACCGGGAACGTCACATACAAAGGCCTGTGAAACACAGCTTCTTGACAGGCCTTATCTGGCTGAGGTAGAACTTGTGCTCTGGGTGTGCTACTTTGGCCTAGAGCTGCCAGGCACAAAGGCTGCTTTGTTTCCAAAGGGGGAGAGAGGCCCCAAATCATGTTGCTTCCAGCTGTTTTTGAAGCTAAGAAACAACTCGCTCTGCCAGGTACTCTTACAGCCTTCCGGGAACACCTCTTACGAAGGCCTGTGAAAAGCAGTTTCTTGGCAGGCCTGATCTGGTTGAGGTAGAACTTCTGCTCTGGGTGTGCTCCATTGCCCTAGAGCTGAAAGGCCCAAAGGGATGCCTTGTTTGCAAAGGGGCAGAGAGGCCCCAAAGCATCTTGCTTCCAGCTCATTGGGAAGCTAAGAAACAACTGTCTCTGCCCAGTGCTCTGACAGAGTACCGGGAACATCTCTTACCAAAGCCTTTGAAACGCAGTTTCTTGGCAGGCCTTATCTGGCTGAGGTAGAACTTCTGCTCTGGGTGTGCTCCATTGGCCTAGAGCTGAAAGGCCCAAAGGTCGGCCTTGTTGGCAAAGGGGCAGGGAGCCCCCAAAGCATCTTGCTTCCAGCTCTTCGGGAAGCTAAGAAACAACTGGCTCTGCCCAGTGCTCTTACAGCCTGAGAGAAAATCTCTTACCAAGGCCTGTGAAACGCACTTTGTAGGTGGCCTGATCTAGCTGAAGTAGAACTTCTGCTCTGGGTGTGCTCCATTGGCCTAGAGCTGCCTGGCCCAAAGGGCCGCCTTGTTTGCAAAGGGGCAGAGAGGCCCCAAAGCATCTTGCTTCCAGCTCTTCGGGAAGCTAAGAAACATCTGGCGTTGCCCAGTGCTCTTACAGCCTACCGGGAACATCTCTTACCAAGGCCTGTGAAACGCAGTTTGTTGGTGGCCTGAACCGGCCGAAGTAGAACTTCTGCTCTGGGTGTGCTCCACTGGCCTGGAGCTACCTGCCCCAAAGGGCTGCCTTGATTCCAAAGTGAGAGAGTGGCACCAAAGCATCTTGCTTCCAGCTCTTCGGGAAGCTAAGAAACATCTGGCGTTGCCCAGTGCTCTTACAGCCTACCGGGAACATCTCTTACCAAGGCCTGTGAAACGCCGTTTCCTGGCAGGCCTGATTTGGCTGAAGTAGAACTTCTGCTCTGGGTGTGCTCCATTGCCCTAGAGCTGCCAGGCCCAAGGTGCTGCCTTGTTTCCAAAGGGGCAGAGAGGCCCCAAAGCATCTTGCTTCCAGCTCTCTGGGAAGCTAAGAACCAACTCGCTCTGCCCCGTGCTCTTACAGCCTACCGGGAACATGTCTTTGAAAGGCCTGTGAAACGCAGTTTCTTGGCAGGCCTCATCTGGCTGAAGTAGAACTCCGGCTCTGGGTGTGCTCCATTGCCCTAGAGCTGCCAGGCCCCAAGTGCTGCCCTGTTTCCAAGGGGCAGAGAGGCCCAAAGCATCTTGCTTCCCGGTCTTTGCGAAGCTAAGAAACAACTGGCTCTGCCCAGTGCTCTTACACCTACCGGGAACATCTCTTACCAAGGCCTGTCAAACGCTGTTTCTTTGCAGGCCTGATCAGGCTGAAGTAGAACTCCTGCTCTGCGTGTGCTCCATTGGCCTAGAGCTTCCCGACCCAAAAGGCTGCCTTGTTCCCAAACGGGCAGAGGGGTCCCAAGCGTCTTGCTTCCAGCTTTTCAGGAAGGTAAGAAACAACTGGCTCTGCCCAGTGCTCTTACAGCCTACCGGGAACATCTCTTACCAAGGCCTGTGAAACGCAGTTTCTTGGCAGGCCTGATCTGGCTGAAGTAGAACTCCTGCTCTGGGCGTGCTACTTTGGCCTAGAGCTGCCAGGCCCAAAGGGCCGCCTTGTTTCCAAAGGGGCTGAGAGTCCCCAAAGTATCTTGCTTCCAAATCTTTGGGAAGCTAAGAAACAACTGGCTCTGCACAGTGCTCTCACAGCCTACCGGCAACGTGACAGAGAAAGGCCTGTGAGACGCAGTTTCTTGGAAGGCCTGATCTGGCTGAGGTAGAACTTCTGCTCTGGGTGTACTCCATTGGCCTAGGGCTGCCAGGCCCAAAGGGCTGCCTTTATTTCCAAAGTGTGAGAGAGGCCCCAAAGCATCTTGCTTCCTGCTCTCTGGGAAGCTAAAACAACTGGCTCTGCACAGTGCTCTCAAAGCCAACCGGGAACGTCACATACAAAGGCCTGTGAAACGCAGCTTCTTGACAGGCCTTATCTGGCTGAGGTAGAACTTGTGCTCTGGGTGTGCTACTTTGGCCTAGAGCTGCCAGGCACAAAGGCTGCTTTGTTTCCAAAGGGGGAGAGAGGCCCCAAATCATGTTGCTTCCAGCTGTTTTTGAAGCTAAGAAACAACTCGCTCTGCCAGGTACTCTTACAGCCTTCCGGGAACACCTCTTACGAAGGCCTGTGAAAAGCAGTTTCTTGGCAGGCCTGATCTGGCTGAGGTAGAACTTCTGCTCTGGGTGTGCTCCATTGCCCTAGAGCTGAAAGGCCCAAAGGGATGCCTTGTTTGCAAAGGGGCAGAGAGGCCCCAAAGCATCTTGCTTCCAGCTCATTGGGAAGCTAAGAAACAACTGTCTCTGCCCAGTGCTCTGACAGAGTACCGGGAACATCTCTTACCAAAGCCTTTGAAACGCAGTTTCTTGGCAGGCCTTATCTGGCTGAGGTAGAACTTCTGCTCTGGGTGTGCTCCATTGGCCTAGAGCTGAAAGGCCCAAAGGTCGGCCTTGTTGGCAAAGGGGCAGGGAGCCCCCAAAGCATCTTGCTTCCAGCTCTTCGGGAAGCTAAGAAACAACTGGCTCTGCCCAGTGCTCTTACAGCCTGAGAGAAAATCTCTTACCAAGGCCTGTGAAACGCACTTTGTAGGTGGCCTGATCTAGCTGAAGTAGAACTTCTGCTCTGGGTGTGCTCCATTGGCCTAGAGCTGCCTGGCCCAAAGGGCCGCCTTGTTTGCAAAGGGGCAGAGAGGCCCCAAAGCATCTTGCTTCCTGCTCTCTGGGAAGCTAAAACAACTGGCTCTGCACAGTGCTCTCAAAGCCAACCGGGAACGTCACATACAAAGGCCTGTGAAACGCAGCTTCTTGACAGGCCTTATCTGGCTGAGGTAGAACTTGTGCTCTGGGTGTGCTACTTTGGCCTAGAGCTGCCAGGCACAAAGGCTGCTTTGTTTCCAAAGGGGGAGAGAGGCCCCAAATCATGTTGCTTCCAGCTGTTTTTGAAGCTAAGAAACAACTCGCTCTGCCAGGTACTCTTACAGCCTTCCGGGAACACCTCTTACGAAGGCCTGTGAAAAGCAGTTTCTTGGCAGGCCTGATCTGGCTGAGGTAGAACTTCTGCTCTGGGTGTGCTCCATTGCCCTAGAGCTGAAAGGCCCAAAGGGATGCCTTGTTTGCAAAGGGGCAGAGAGGCCCCAAAGCATCTTGCTTCCAGCTCATTGGGAAGCTAAGAAACAACTGTCTCTGCCCAGTGCTCTGACAGAGTACCGGGAACATCTCTTACCAAAGCCTTTGAAACGCAGTTTCTTGGCAGGCCTTATCTGGCTGAGGTAGAACTTCTGCTCTGGGTGTGCTCCATTGGCCTAGAGCTGAAAGGCCCAAAGGTCGGCCTTGTTGGCAAAGGGGCAGGGAGCCCCCAAAGCATCTTGCTTCCAGCTCTTCGGGAAGCTAAGAAACAACTGGCTCTGCCCAGTGCTCTTACAGCCTGAGAGAAAATCTCTTACCAAGGCCTGTGAAACGCACTTTGTAGGTGGCCTGATCTAGCTGAAGTAGAACTTCTGCTCTGGGTGTGCTCCATTGGCCTAGAGCTGCCTGGCCCAAAGGGCCGCCTTGTTTGCAAAGGGGCAGAGAGGCCCCAAAGCATCTTGCTTCCAGCTCTTCGGGAAGCTAAGAAACATCTGGCGTTGCCCAGTGCTCTTACAGCCTACCGGGAACATCTCTTACCAAGGCCTGTGAAACGCAGTTTGTTGGTGGCCTGAACTGGCCGAAGTAGAACTTCTGCTCTGGGTGTGCTCCACTGGCCTGGAGCTACCTGCCCCAAAGGGCTGCCTTGATTCCAAAGTGAGAGAGTGGCACCAAAGCATCTTGCTTCCAGCTCTTCGGGAAGCTAAGAAACATCTGGCGTTGCCCAGTGCTCTTACAGCCTACCGGGAACATCTCTTACCAAGGCCTGTGAAACGCCGTTTCCTGGCAGGCCTGATTTGGCTGAAGTAGAACTTCTGCTCTGGGTGTGCTCCATTGCCCTAGAGCTGCCAGGCCCAAGGTGCTGCCTTGTTTCCAAAGGGGCAGAGAGGCCCCAAAGCATCTTGCTTCCAGCTCTCTGGGAAGCTAAGAACCAACTCGCTCTGCCCCGTGCTCTTACAGCCTACCGGGAACATGTCTTTGAAAGGCCTGTGAAACGCATTTTCTTGGCAGGCCTCATCTGGCTGAAGTAGAACTCCGGCTCTGGGTGTGCTCCATTGCCCTAGAGCTGCCAGGCCCCAAGTGCTGCCCTGTTTCCAAGGGGCAGAGAGGCCCAAAGCATCTTGCTTCCCGGTCTTTGCGAAGCTAAGAAACAACTGGCTCTGCCCAGTGCTCTTACACCTACCGGGAACATCTCTTACCAAGGCCTGTCAAACGCTGTTTCTTTGCAGGCCTGATCAGGCTGAAGTAGAACTCCTGCTCTGCGTGTGCTGCATTGGCCTAGAGCTTCCCGACCCAAAAGGCTGCCTTGTTCCCAAACGGGCAGAGGGGTCCCAAGCGTCTTGCTTCCAGCTTTTCAGGAAGGTAAGAAACAACTGGCTCTGCCCAGTGCTCTTACAGCCTACCGGGAACATCTCTTACCAAGGCCTGTGAAACGCAGTTTCTTGGCAGGCCTGATCTGGCTGAAGTAGAACTCCTGCTCTGGGCGTGCTACTTTGGCCTAGAGCTGCCAGGCCCAAAGGGCCGCCTTGTTTCCAAAGGGGCTGAGAGTCCCCAAAGTATCTTGCTTCCAAATCTTTGGGAAGCTAAGAAACAACTGGCTCTGCACAGTGCTCTCACAGCCTACCGGCAACGTGACAGAGAAAGGCCTGTGAGACGCAGTTTCTTGGAAGGCCTGATCTGGCTGAGGTAGAACTTCTGCTCTGGGTGTACTCCATTGGCCTAGGGCTGCCAGGCCCAAAGGGCTGCCTTTATTTCCAAAGTGTGAGAGAGGCCCCAAAGCATCTTGCTTCCTGCTCTCTGGGAAGCTAAAACAACTGGCTCTGCACAGTGCTCTCAAAGCCAACCGGGAACGTCACATACAAAGGCCTGTGAAACGCAGCTTCTTGACAGGCCTTATCTGGCTGAGGTAGAACTTGTGCTCTGGGTGTGCTACTTTGGCCTAGAGCTGCCAGGCACAAAGGCTGCTTTGTTTCCAAAGGGGGAGAGAGGCCCCAAATCATGTTGCTTCCAGCTGTTTTTGAAGCTAAGAAACAACTCGCTCTGCCAGGTACTCTTACAGCCTTCCGGGAACACCTCTTACGAAGGCCTGTGAAAAGCAGTTTCTTGGCAGGCCTGATCTGGCTGAGGTAGAACTTCTGCTCTGGGTGTGCTCCATTGCCCTAGAGCTGAAAGGCCCAAAGGGATGCCTTGTTTGCAAAGGGGCAGAGAGGCCCCAAAGCATCTTGCTTCCAGCTCATTGGGAAGCTAAGAAACAACTGTCTCTGCCCAGTGCTCTGACAGAGTACCGGGAACATCTCTTTCCAAAGCCTTTGAAAGGCAGTTTCTTGGCAGGCCTTATCTGGCTGAGGTAGAACTTCTGCTCTGGGTGTGCTCCATTGGCCTAGAGCTGAAAGGCCCAAAGGTCGGCCTTGTTGGCAAAGGGGCAGGGAGCCCCCAAAGCATCTTGCTTCCAGCTCTTCGGGAAGCTAAGAAACAACTGGCTCTGCCCAGTGCTCTTACAGCCTGAGAGAAAATCTCTTACCAAGGCCTGTGAAACGCACTTTGTAGGTGGCCTGATCTAGCTGAAGTAGAACTTCTGCTCTGGGTGTGCTCCATTGGCCTAGAGCTGCCTGGCCCAAAGGGCCGCCTTGTTTGCAAAGGGGCAGAGAGGCCCCAAAGCATCTTGCTTCCAGCTCTTCGGGAAGCTAAGAAACATCTGGCGTTGCCCAGTGCTCTTACAGCCTACCGGGAACATCTCTTACCAAGGCCTGTGAAACGCCGTTTCCTGGCAGGCCTGATTTGGCTGAAGTAGAACTTCTGCTCTGGGTGTGCTCCATTGCCCTAGAGCTGCCAGGCCCAAGGTGCTGCCTTGTTTCCAAAGGGGCAGAGAGGCCCCAAAGCATCTTGCTTCCAGCTCTCTGGGAAGCTAAGAACCAACTCGCTCTGCCCCGTGCTCTTACAGCCTACCGGGAACATGTCTTTGAAAGGCCTGTGAAACGCAGTTTCTTGGCAGGCCTCATCTGGCTGAAGTAGAACTCCGGCTCTGGGTGTGCTCCATTGCCCTAGAGCTGCCAGGCCCCAAGTGCTGCCCTGTTTCCAAGGGGCAGAGAGGCCCAAAGCATCTTGCTTCCCGGTCTTTGCGAAGCTAAGAAACAACTGGCTCTGCCCAGTGCTCTTACACCTACCGGGAACATCTCTTACCAAGGCCTGTCAAACGCTGTTTCTTTGCAGGCCTGATCAGGCTGAAGTAGAACTCCTGCTCTGCGTGTGCTGCATTGGCCTAGAGCTTCCCGACCCAAAAGGCTGCCTTGTTCCCAAACGGGCAGAGGGGTCCCAAGCGTCTTGCTTCCAGCTTTTCAGGAAGGTAAGAAACAACTGGCTCTGCCCAGTGCTCTTACAGCCTACCGGGAACATCTCTTACCAAGGCCTGTGAAACGCAGTTTCTTGGCAGGCCTGATCTGGCTGAAGTAGAACTCCTGCTCTGGGCGTGCTACTTTGGCCTAGAGCTGCCAGGCCCAAAGGGCCGCCTTGTTTCCAAAGGGGCTGAGAGTCCCCAAAGTATCTTGCTTCCAAATCTTTGGGAAGCTAAGAAACAACTGGCTCTGCACAGTGCTCTCACAGCCTACCGGCAACGTGACAGAGAAAGGCCTGTGAGACGCAGTTTCTTGGAAGGCCTGATCTGGCTGAGGTAGAACTTCTGCTCTGGGTGTACTCCATTGGCCTAGGGCTGCCAGGCCCAAAGGGCTGCCTTTATTTCCAAAGTGTGAGAGAGGCCCCAAAGCATCTTGCTTCCTGCTCTCTGGGAAGCTAAAACAACTGGCTCTGCACAGTGCTCTCAAAGCCAACCGGGAACGTCACATACAAAGGCCTGTGAAACGCAGCTTCTTGACAGGCCTTATCTGGCTGAGGTAGAACTTGTGCTCTGGGTGTGCTACTTTGGCCTAGAGCTGCCAGGCACAAAGGCTGCTTTGTTTCCAAAGGGGGAGAGAGGCCCCAAATCATGTTGCTTCCAGCTGTTTTTGAAGCTAAGAAACAACTCGCTCTGCCAGGTACTCTTACAGCCTTCCGGGAACACCTCTTACGAAGGCCTGTGAAAAGCAGTTTCTTGGCAGGCCTGATCTGGCTGAGGTAGAACTTCTGCTCTGGGTGTGCTCCATTGCCCTAGAGCTGAAAGGCCCAAAGGGATGCCTTGTTTGCAAAGGGGCAGAGAGGCCCCAAAGCATCTTGCTTCCAGCTCATTGGGAAGCTAAGAAACAACTGTCTCTGCCCAGTGCTCTGACAGAGTACCGGGAACATCTCTTACCAAAGCCTTTGAAACGCAGTTTCTTGGCAGGCCTTATCTGGCTGAGGTAGAACTTCTGCTCTGGGTGTGCTCCATTGGCCTAGAGCTGAAAGGCCCAAAGGTCGGCCTTGTTGGCAAAGGGGCAGGGAGCCCCCAAAGCATCTTGCTTCCAGCTCTTCGGGAAGCTAAGAAACAACTGGCTCTGCCCAGTGCTCTTACAGCCTGAGAGAAAATCTCTTACCAAGGCCTGTGAAACGCACTTTGTAGGTGGCCTGATCTAGCTGAAGTAGAACTTCTGCTCTGGGTGTGCTCCATTGGCCTAGAGCTGCCTGGCCCAAAGGGCCGCCTTGTTTGCAAAGGGGATGAGAGGCCCCAAAGCATCTTGCTTCCAGCTCTTCGGGAAGCTAAGAAACATCTGGCGTTGCCCAGTGCTCTTACAGCCTACCGGGAACATCTCTTACCAAGGCCTGTGAAACGCAGTTTGTTGGTGGCCTGAACCGGCCGAAGTAGAACTTCTGCTCTGGGTGTGCTCCACTGGCCTGGAGCTACCTGCCCCAAAGGGCTGCCTTGATTCCAAAGTGAGAGAGTGGCACCAAAGCATCTTGCTTCCAGCTCTTCGGGAAGCTAAGAAACATCTGGCGTTGCCCAGTGCTCTTACAGCCTACCGGGAACATCTCTTACCAAGGCCTGTGAAACGCCGTTTCCTGGCAGGCCTGATTTGGCTGAAGTAGAACTTCTGCTCTGGGTGTGCTCCATTGCCCTAGAGCTGCCAGGCCCAAGGTGCTGCCTTGTTTCCAAAGGGGCAGAGAGGCCCCAAAGCATCTTGCTTCCAGCTCTCTGGGAAGCTAAGAACCAACTCGCTCTGCCCCGTGCTCTTACAGCCTACCGGGAACATGTCTTTGAAAGGCCTGTGAAACGCAGTTTCTTGGCAGGCCTCATCTGGCTGAAGTAGAACTCCGGCTCTGGGTGTGCTCCATTGCCCTAGAGCTGCCAGGCCCCAAGTGCTGCCCTGTTTCCAAGGGGCAGAGAGGCCCAAAGCATCTTGCTTCCCGGTCTTTGCGAAGCTAAGAAACAACTGGCTCTGCCCAGTGCTCTTACACCTACCGGGAACATCTCTTACCAAGGCCTGTCAAACGCTGTTTCTTTGCAGGCCTGATCAGGCTGAAGTAGAACTCCTGCTCTGCGTGTGCTCCATTGGCCTAGAGCTTCCCGACCCAAAAGGCTGCCTTGTTCCCAAACGGGCAGAGGGGTCCCAAGCGTCTTGCTTCCAGCTTTTCAGGAAGGTAAGAAACAACTGGCTCTGCCCAGTGCTCTTACAGCCTACCGGGAACATCTCTTACCAAGGCCTGTGAAACGCAGTTTCTTGGCAGGCCTGATCTGGCTGAAGTAGAACTCCTGCTCTGGGCGTGCTACTTTGGCCTAGAGCTGCCAGGCCCAAAGGGCCGCCTTGTTTCCAAAGGGGCTGAGAGTCCCCAAAGTATCTTGCTTCCAAATCTTTGGGAAGCTAAGAAACAACTGGCTCTGCACAGTGCTCTCACAGCCTACCGGCAACGTGACAGAGAAAGGCCTGTGAGACGCAGTTTCTTGGAAGGCCTGATCTGGCTGAGGTAGAACTTCTGCTCTGGGTGTACTCCATTGGCCTAGGGCTGCCAGGCCCAAAGGGCTGCCTTTATTTCCAAAGTGTGAGAGAGGCCCCAAAGCATCTTGCTTCCTGCTCTCTGGGAAGCTAAAACAACTGGCTCTGCACAGTGCTCTCAAAGCCAACCGGGAACGTCACATACAAAGGCCTGTGAAACGCAGCTTCTTGACAGGCCTTATCTGGCTGAGGTAGAACTTGTGCTCTGGGTGTGCTACTTTGGCCTAGAGCTGCCAGGCACAAAGGCTGCTTTGTTTCCAAAGGGGGAGAGAGGCCCCAAATCATGTTGCATCCAGCTGTTTTTGAAGCTAAGAAACAACTCGCTCTGCCAGGTACTCTTACAGCCTTCCGGGAACACCTCTTACGAAGGCCTGTGAAAAGCAGTTTCTTGGCAGGCCTGATCTGGCTGAGGTAGAACTTCTGCTCTGGGTGTGCTCCATTGCCCTAGAGCTGAAAGGCCCAAAGGGATGCCTTGTTTGCAAAGGGGCAGAGAGGCCCCAAAGCATCTTGCTTCCAGCTCATTGGGAAGCTAAGAGACAACTGTCTCTGCCCAGTGCTCTGACAGAGTACCGGGAACATCTCTTACCAAAGCCTTTGAAAGGCAGTTTCTTGGCAGGCCTTATCTGGCTGAGGTAGAACTTCTGCTCTGGGTGTGCTCCATTGGCCTAGAGCTGAAAGGCCCAAAGGTCGGCCTTGTTGGCAAAGGGGCAGGGAGCCCCCAAAGCATCTTGCTTCCAGCTCTTCGGGAAGCTAAGAAACAACTGGCTCTGCCCAGTGCTCTTACAGCCTGAGAGAAAATCTCTTACCAAGGCCTGTGAAACGCACTTTGTAGGTGGCCTGATCTAGCTGAAGTAGAACTTCTGCTCTGGGTGTGCTCCATTGGCCTAGAGCTGCCTGGCCCAAAGGGCCGCCTTGTTTGCAAAGGGGATGAGAGGCCCCAAAGCATCTTGCTTCCAGCTCTTCGGGAAGCTAAGAAACATCTGGCGTTGCCCAGTGCTCTTACAGCCTACCGGGAACATCTCTTACCAAGGCCTGTGAAACGCAGTTTGTTGGTGGCCTGAACCGGCCGAAGTAGAACTTCTGCTCTGGGTGTGCTCCACTGGCCTGGAGCTACCTGCCCCAAAGGGCTGCCTTGATTCCAAAGTGAGAGAGTGGCACCAAAGCATCTTGCTTCCAGCTCTTCGGGAAGCTAAGAAACATCTGGCGTTGCCCAGTGCTCTTACAGCCTACCGGGAACATCTCTTACCAAGGCCTGTGAAACGCCGTTTCCTGGCAGGCCTGATTTGGCTGAAGTAGAACTTCTGCTCTGGGTTTGCTCCATTGCCCTAGAGCTGCCAGGCCCAAGGTGCTGCCTTGTTTCCAAAGGGGCAGAGAGGCCCCAAAGCATCTTGCTTCCAGCTCTCTGGGAAGCTAAGAACCAACTCGCTCTGCCCCGTGCTCTTACAGCCTACCGGGAACATGTCTTTGAAAGGCCTGTGAAACGCAGTTTCTTGGCAGGCCTCATCTGGCTGAAGTAGAACTCCGGCTCTGGGTGTGCTCCATTGCCCTAGAGCTGCCAGGCCCCAAGTGCTGCCCTGTTTCCAAGGGGCAGAGAGGCCCAAAGCATCTTGCTTCCCGGTCTTTGCGAAGCTAAGAAACAACTGGCTCTGCCCAGTGCTCTTACACCTACCGGGAACATCTCTTACCAAGGCCTGTCAAACGCTGTTTCTTTGCAGGCCTGATCAGGCTGAAGTAGAACTCCTGCTCTGCGTGTGCTCCATTGGCCTAGAGCTTCCCGACCCAAAAGGCTGCCTTGTTCCCAAACGGGCAGAGGGGTCCCAAGCGTCTTGCTTCCAGCTTTTCAGGAAGGTAAGAAACAACTGGCTCTGCCCAGTGCTCTTACAGCCTACCGGGAACATCTCTTACCAAGGCCTGTGAAACGCAGTTTCTTGGCAGGCCTGATCTGGCTGAAGTAGAACTCCTGCTCTGGGCGTGCTACTTTGGCCTAGAGCTGCCAGGCCCAAAGGGCCGCCTTGTTTCCAAAGGGGCTGAGAGTCCCCAAAGTATCTTGCTTCCAAATCTTTGGGAAGCTAAGAAACAACTGGCTCTGCACAGTGCTCTCACAGCCTACCGGCAACGTGACAGAGAAAGGCCTGTGAGACGCAGTTTCTTGGAAGGCCTGATCTGGCTGAGGTAGAACTTCTGCTCTGGGTGTACTCCATTGGCCTAGGGCTGCCAGGCCCAAAGGGCTGCCTTTATTTCCAAAGTGTGAGAGAGGCCCCAAAGCATCTTGCTTCCTGCTCTCTGGGAAGCTAAAACAACTGGCTCTGCACAGTGCTCTCAAAGCCAACCGGGAACGTCACATACAAAGGCCTGTGAAACGCAGCTTCTTGACAGGCCTTATCTGGCTGAGGTAGAACTTGTGCTCTGGGTGTGCTACTTTGGCCTAGAGCTGCCAGGCACAAAGGCTGCTTTGTTTCCAAAGGGGGAGAGAGGCCCCAAATCATGTTGCATCCAGCTGTTTTTGAAGCTAAGAAACAACTCGCTCTGCCAGGTACTCTTACAGCCTTCCGGGAACACCTCTTACGAAGGCCTGTGAAAAGCAGTTTCTTGGCAGGCCTGATCTGGCTGAGGTAGAACTTCTGCTCTGGGTGTGCTCCATTGCCCTAGAGCTGAAAGGCCCAAAGGGATGCCTTGTTTGCAAAGGGGCAGAGAGGCCCCAAAGCATCTTGCTTCCAGCTCATTGGGAAGCTAAGAGACAACTGTCTCTGCCCAGTGCTCTGACAGAGTACCGGGAACATCTCTTACCAAAGCCTTTGAAAGGCAGTTTCTTGGCAGGCCTTATCTGGCTGAGGTAGAACTTCTGCTCTGGGTGTGCTCCATTGGCCTAGAGCTGAAAGGCCCAAAGGTCGGCCTTGTTGGCAAAGGGGCAGGGAGCCCCCAAAGCATCTTGCTTCCAGCTCTTCGGGAAGCTAAGAAACAACTGGCTCTGCCCAGTGCTCTTACAGCCTGAGAGAAAATCTCTTACCAAGGCCTGTGAAACGTACTTTGTAGGTGGCCTGATCTAGCTGAAGTAGAACTTCTGCTCTGGGTGTGCTCCATTGGCCTAGAGCTGCCTGGCCCAAAGGGCCGCCTTGTTTGCAAAGGGGCAGAGAGGCCCCAAAGCATCTTGCTTCCAGCTCTTCGGGAAGCTAAGAAACATCTGGCGTTGCCCAGTGCTCTTACAGCCTACCGGGAACATCTCTTACCAAGGCCTGTGAAACGCAGTTTGTTGGTGGCCTGAACCGGCCGAAGTAGAACTTCTGCTCTGGGTGTGCTCCACTGGCCTGGAGCTACCTGCCCCAAAGGGCTGCCTTGATTCCAAAGTGAGAGAGTGGCACCAAAGTATCTTGCTTCCAGCTCTTCGGGAAGCTAAGAAACATCTGGCGTTGCCCAGTGCTCTTACAGCCTACCGGGAACATCTCTTACCAAGGCCTGTGAAACGCCGTTTCCTGGCAGGCCTGATTTGGCTGAAGTAGAACTTCTGCTCTGGGTGTGCTCCATTGCCCTAGAGCTGCCAGGCCCAAGGTGCTGCCTTGTTTCCAAAGGGGCAGAGAGGCCCCAAAGCATCTTGCTTCCAGCTCTCTGGGAAGCTAAGAACCAACTCGCTCTGCCCCGTGCTCTTACAGCCTACCGGGAACATGTCTTTGAAAGGCCTGTGAAACGCAGTTTCTTGGCAGGCCTCATCTGGCTGAAGTAGAACTCCGGCTCTGGGTGTGCTCCATTGCCCTAGAGCTGCCAGGCCCCAAGTGCTGCCCTGTTTCCAAGGGGCAGAGAGGCCCAAAGCATCTTGCTTCCCGGTCTTTGCGAAGCTAAGAAACAACTGGCTCTGCCCAGTGCTCTTACACCTACCGGGAACATCTCTTACCAAGGCCTGTCAAACGCTGTTTCTTTGCAGGCCTGATCAGGCTGAAGTAGAACTCCTGCTCTGCGTGTGCTCCATTGGCCTAGAGCTTCCCGACCCAAAAGGCTGCCTTGTTCCCAAACGGGCAGAGGGGTCCCAAGCGTCTTGCTTCCAGCTTTTCAGGAAGGTAAGAAACAACTGGCTCTGCCCAGTGCTCTTACAGCCTACCGGGAACATCTCTTACCAAGGCCTGTGAAACGCAGTTTCTTGGCAGGCCTGATCTGGCTGAAGTAGAACTCCTGCTCTGGGCGTGCTACTTTGGCCTAGAGCTGCCAGGCCCAAAGGGCCGCCTTGTTTCCAAAGGGGCTGAGAGTCCCCAAAGTATCTTGCTTCCAAATCTTTGGGAAGCTAAGAAACAACTGGCTCTGCACAGTGCTCTCACAGCCTACCGGCAACGTGACAGAGAAAGGCCTGTGAGACGCAGTTTCTTGGAAGGCCTGATCTGGCTGAGGTAGAACTTCTGCTCTGGGTGTACTCCATTGGCCTAGGGCTGCCAGGCCCAAAGGGCTGCCTTTATTTCCAAAGTGTGAGAGAGGCCCCAAAGCATCTTGCTTCCTGCTCTCTGGGAAGCTAAAACAACTGGCTCTGCACAGTGCTCTCAAAGCCAACCGGGAACGTCACATACAAAGGCCTGTGAAACGCAGCTTCTTGACAGGCCTTATCTGGCTGAGGTAGAACTTGTGCTCTGGGTGTGCTACTTTGGCCTAGAGCTGCCAGGCACAAAGGCTGCTTTGTTTCCAAAGGGGGAGAGAGGCCCCAAATCATGTTGCATCCAGCTGTTTTTGAAGCTAAGAAACAACTCGCTCTGCCAGGTACTCTTACAGCCTTCCGGGAACACCTCTTACGAAGGCCTGTGAAAAGCAGTTTCTTGGCAGGCCTGATCTGGCTGAGGTAGAACTTCTGCTCTGGGTGTGCTCCATTGCCCTAGAGCTGAAAGGCCCAAAGGGATGCCTTGTTTGCAAAGGGGCAGAGAGGCCCCAAAGCATCTTGCTTCCAGCTCATTGGGAAGCTAAGAAACAACTGGCTGTGCCCAGTGCTCTTATAGCCTAAGAGAACATCTCTTATCAAGGCCTGTGAAACGCAGTTTCTAGGCAGGCCTGATCTGGAAGAAGTAGAACTTCTGCTCTGGTTGTGCTCCATTGCCCTAGAGCTGCCAGACCCAACGTGCTGCCTTGTTTCCAAAGGGGCAGAGAGGCCCCTAAGCGTCTTGCTTCCAGCTGTTTGGGAAACAAGGAAACAACTGGCTCTGCACGGTGCTCTCACAGCCTACCGGGAACGTCACATACAAAGGCCTCTGAAACGCAGTTCCTTGGCAGGCCTGATCTGGCTGAAGTAGGACTTCTGCTCTGGCTGTGCTCCATTGGCCTAGAGCTGAAAGGCCCAAAGGGATGCCTTGTTTGCAAAGGGGCAGAGAGGCCCCAAAGCATCTTGCTTCCAGCTCTTTGGGAAGCTAAGAAACAACTGTCTCTGCCCAGTGCTCTGACAGAGTACCGGCAACATCTCTTACCAAAGCCTTTGAAACGCAGTTTCTTGGCAGGCCTTATCTGGCTGAGGTAGAACTTCTGCTCTCGGTGTGCTCCATTGGCCTAGAGCTGAAAGGCCCAAAGGTCGGCCTTGTTGGCAAAGGGGCAGGGAGCCCCCAAAGCATCTTGCTTCCAGCTCTTTGGGAAGCTAAGAAACAACTGGCTCTGCCCAGTGCTTTTACAGCCTGAGAGAAAATCTCTTACCAAGGCCTGTGAAACGCACTTTGTTGGTGGCCTGATCTAGCTGAAGTAGAACTTCTGCTCTGGGTGTGCTCCATTGGCCTAGAGCTGCCTGGCCCAAAGGGCCGCCTTGCTTGTAAAGGGGATGAGAGGCCCCAAAGCATCTTGCTTCCAGCTCTTCGGGAAGCTAAGAAACATCGGGCGTTGCCCAGTGCTCTTACAGCCTACTGGGAACATCTCTTACCAAGGCCTGTGAAACGCAGTTTGTTGGTGGCCTGAACTGGCCGAAGTAGAACTTCTGCTCTGGGTGTGCTCCAGTGGCCTAGAGCTACCTGCCCCAAAGTGCTGCCTTCATTCCAAAGTGAGAGAGTGGCAACAAAGCATCTTGCTTCCAGCTCTTCGGGAAGCTAAGAAACATCTGGCGTTGCCCAGTGCTCTTACAGCCTACCGGGAACATCTCTTACCAAGGCCTGTGATACGCCGTTTCCTGGCAGGCCTGATTTGGCTGAAGTAGAACTTCTGCTCTGGGTGTGCTCCATTGCCCTAGAGCTGCCAGGCCCAAGGTGCTGCCTTGTTTCCAAAGGGGCAGAGAGGCCCCAAAGCATCTTGCTTCCGGCTCTCTGGGAAGCTAAGAACCAACTCGCTCTGCCCCGTGCTCTTACAGCCTACCGGGAACATGTCTTTGAAAGGCCTGTGAAACGCAGTTTCTTGGCAGGCCTCATCTGGCTGAAGTAGAACTCCGGCTCTGGGTGTGCTCCATTGCCCTAGGGCTGCCAGGCCCAAAGTGCTGCCCTGTTTCCAAGGGGCAGAGAGGCCCAAAGCATCTTGCTTCCCGGTCTTTGCAAAGCTAAGAAACAACTGGCTCTGCCCAGTGCTCTTACACCTACCGGGAACATCTCTTACCAAGGCCTGTCAAACGCTGTTTCTTTGCAGGCCTGATCAGGCTGAAGTAGAACTCCTGCTCTGCGTGTGCTCCATTGGCCTAGAACTTCCCGACCCAAAAGGCTGCCTTGTTCCCAAACGGGCAGAGGGGTCCCAAGCGTCTTGCTTCCAGCTTTTCAGGAAGGTAAGAAACAACTGGCTCTGCCCAGTGCTCTTACAGCCTACCGGGAACATCTCTTACCAAGGCCTGTGAAACGCAGTTTCCTGGCAGGCCTGATCTGGCTGAAGTAGAACTTCTGCTCTGGGTGTGCTCCATTGCCCTGGAGCTGCCAGGCCCAAAGGGCTGCCTTGTTTCGAAAGACGGAGAGTGGACCCAAAGCATCTTGCTCCCAGCTCTTCGGGAAGCTAAGAAACAGCTGGCTCTGCCCAGTGCTCTTACAGCCTAAGAGAACATCTCTTTGAAAGGCCTGTGAAACGCAGTTTCTTGGCAGGCCTGATCTGGCTGAAGTAGAACTCCTGCTCTGGGCGTGCTACTTTGGCCTAGAGCTGCCAGGCCCAAAGGGCCGCCTTGTTTCCAAAGGGGCTGAGAGTCCCCAAAGTATCTTGCTTCCAAATCTTTGGGAAGCTAAGAAACAACTGGCTCTGCACAGTGCTCTCACAGCCTACCGGCAACGTGACAGAGAAAGGCCTGTGAGACGCAGTTTCTTGGAAGGCCTGATCTGGCTGAGGTAGAACTTCTGCTCTGGGTGTACTCCATTGGCCTAGGGCTGCCAGGCCCAAAGGGCTGCCTTTATTTCCAAAGTGTGAGAGAGGCCCCAAAGCATCTTGCTTCCTGCTCTCTGGGAAGCTAAAACAACTGGCTCTGCACAGTGCTCTCAAAGCCAACCGGGAACGTCACATACAAAGGCCTGTGAAACGCAGCTTCTTGACAGGCCTTATCTGGCTGAGGTAGAACTTGTGCTCTGGGTGTGCTACTTTGGCCTAGAGCTGCCAGGCACAAAGGCTGCTTTGTTTCCAAAGGGGGAGAGAGGCCCCAAATCATGTTGCTTCCAGCTGTTTTTGAAGCTAAGAAACAACTCGCTCTGCCAGGTACTCTTACAGCCTTCCGGGAACACCTCTTACGAAGGCCTGTGAAAAGCAGTTTCATGGCAGGCCTGATCTGGCTGAGGTAGAACTTCTGCTCTGGGTGTGCTCCATTGCCCTAGAGCTGAAAGGCCCAAAGGGCTGCCTTGTTTCCAAAGACGGAGAGTGGACCCAAAGCATCTTGCTTCCAGCTTTTCAGGAAGGTAAGAAACAACTGGCTCTGCCCAGTGCTCTTACAGCCTACCGGGAACATCTCTTACCAAGGCCTGTGAAACGCAGTTTCCTGGCAGGCCTGATCTGGCTGAAGTAGAACTCCTCCTCTGGGCGTGCTACTTTGGACTAGAGCTGCCAGGCCCAAAGGGCCGCCTTGTTTCCAAAGGGGGAGAGAGGCCCCAAAGCATCTTGCTTCCACCTCTTGGGAAGCTAAGAAACAACTGGCTGTGCCCAGTGCTCTTATAGCCTAAGAGAACATCTCTTATCAAGGCCTGTGAAACGCACTGTCTAGGCAGGCCTGATCTGGAAGAAGTAGAACTGCGGCTCTGGTTGTGCTCCATTGCCCTAGAGCTGCCAGACCCAACGTGCTGCCTTGTTTCCAAAGGGGCAGAGAGGCCCAAAAGCGTCTTGCTTCCAGCTGTTTGGGAAACAAGGAAACAACTGGCTCTGCACCGTGCTCTCACAGCCTACCGGGAACGTCACATACAAAGGCCTGTGAGACGCAGTTTCTTGGAAGGCCTGATCTGGCTGAAGTAGGACTTCTGCTCTGGGTGTGCTCCATTGGCCTAGAGCTGAAAGGCCCAAATGTCGCCCTTGTTGGCAAAGGGGCAGGGAGCCCCCAAAGCATCTTGCTTCCAGCTCTTTGGGAAGCTAAGAAACAAATGGCTCTGCCCAGTGCTCTAACAGAGTACCGGGAACATCTCTTACCAAAGCCTTTGAAACGCAGTTTCTTGGCAGGCCTTATCTGGCTGAGGTAGAACTTCTGCTCTGGGTGTGCTCCATTGGCCTAGAGCTGCCTGGCCCAAAGGTCGGCCTTGTTTGCAAAGGGGATGAGAGGCCCCAAAGCATCTTGCTTCCAGCTCTTCGGGAAGCTAAGAAACATCTGGCGTTGCCCAGTGCTCTTACAGCCTACCGGGAACATCTCTTGCCAAGGCCTGTGAAACACAGTTTGTTGGTGGCCTGAACTGGCCGAAGTAGAACTTCTGCTCTGGGTGTGCTCCATTGGCCTAGAGCTGCCTGGCCCATAGGGCCGCCTTGTTTGCAAAGTGGATGAGAGGCCCCAAAGCATCTTGCTTCCAGCTCTTCGGGAAGCTAAGAAACATCTGGCGTTGCCCAGTGCTCTTACAGCCTACCGGGAACATCTCTTACCAAGGCCTGTGAAACGCAGTTTGTTGGTGGCCTGAACTGGCCCAAGTAGAACTTCTGCTCTGGGTGTGCTCCACTGGCCTAGATCTACCTGCCCCAAAGGGCTGCCTTGAGTCCAAAGTGAGAGAGTGGCACCAAAGCTTCTCGCTTCCAGCTCTTCGGGAAGCTAAGAAACATCTGGCGTTGCCCAGTGCTCTTACAGCCTACCGGGAACATCTCTTACCAAGGCCTGTGAAACGCCGTTTCCTGGCAGGCCTGATTTGGCTGAAGTAGAACTTCTGCTCTGGGTGTGCTCGATTGCCCTAGAGCTGCCAGGCCCAAGGTGCTGCCTTGTTTCCAAAGGGGCAGAGAGGCCCCAAAGCATCTTGCTTCCAGCTCTCTGGGAAGCTAAGAACCAACTCGCTCTGCCCCGTGCTCTTACAGCCTACCGGGAACATGTCTTTGAAAGGCCTGTGAAACGCAGTTTCTTGGCAGGCCTCATCTGGCTGAAGTAGAACTCCGGCTCTGGGTGTGCTCCATTGCCCTAGGGCTGCCAGGCCCAAAGTGCTGCCCTGTTTCCAAGGGGCAGAGAGGCCCAAAGCATCTTGCTTCCCGGTCTTTGCAAAGCTAAGAAACAACTGGCTCTGCCCAGTGCTCTTACACCTACCGGGAACATCTCTTACCAAGGCCTGTCAAACGCTGTTTCTTTGCAGGCCTGATCAGGCTGAAGTAGAACTCCTGCTCTGCGTGTGCTCCATTGGCCTAGAACTTCCCGACCCAAAAGGCTGCCTTGTTCCCAAACGGGCAGAGGGGTCCCAAGCGTCTTGCTTCCAGCTTTTCAGGAAGGTAAGAAACAACTGGCTCTGCCCAGTGCTCTTACAGCCTACCGGGAACATCTCTTACCAAGGCCTGTGAAACGCAGTTTCCTGGCAGGCCTGATCTGGCTGAAGTAGAACTTCTGCTCTGGGTGTGCTCCATTGCCCTGGAGCTGCCAGGCCCAAAGGGCTGCCTTGTTTCGAAAGACGGAGAGTGGACCCAAAGCATCTTGCTCCCAGCTCTTCGGGAAGCTAAGAAACAGCTGGCTCTGCCCAGTGCTCTTACAGCCTAAGAGAACATCTCTTTGAAAGGCCTGTGAAACGCAGTTTCTTGGCAGGCCTGATCTGGCTGAAGTAGAACTCCTGCTCTGGGCGTGCTACTTTGGCCTAGAGCTGCCAGGCCCAAAGGGCCGCCTTGTTTCCAAAGGGGCTGAGAGTCCCCAAAGTATCTTGCTTCCAAATCTTTGGGAAGCTAAGAAACAACTGGCTCTGCACAGTGCTCTCACAGCCTACCGGCAACGTGACAGAGAAAGGCCTGTGAGACGCAGTTTCTTGGAAGGCCTGATCTGGCTGAGGTAGAACTTCTGCTCTGGGTGTACTCCATTGGCCTAGGGCTGCCAGGCCCAAAGGGCTGCCTTTATTTCCAAAGTGTGAGAGAGGCCCCAAAGCATCTTGCTTCCTGCTCTCTGGGAAGCTAAAACAACTGGCTCTGCACAGTGCTCTCAAAGCCAACCGGGAACGTCACATACAAAGGCCTGTGAAACGCAGCTTCTTGACAGGCCTTATCTGGCTGAGGTAGAACTTGTGCTCTGGGTGTGCTACTTTGGCCTAGAGCTGCCAGGCACAAAGGCTGCTTTGTTTCCAAAGGGGGAGAGAGGCCCCAAATCATGTTGCTTCCAGCTGTTTTTGAAGCTAAGAAACAACTCGCTCTGCCAGGTACTCTTACAGCCTTCCGGGAACACCTCTTACGAAGGCCTGTGAAAAGCAGTTTCATGGCAGGCCTGATCTGGCTGAGGTAGAACTTCTGCTCTGGGTGTGCTCCATTGCCCTAGAGCTGAAAGGCCCAAAGGGCTGCCTTGTTTCCAAAGACGGAGAGTGGACCCAAAGCATCTTGCTTCCAGCTTTTCAGGAAGGTAAGAAACAACTGGCTCTGCCCAGTGCTCTTACAGCCTACCGGGAACATCTCTTACCAAGGCCTGTGAAACGCAGTTTCCTGGCAGGCCTGATCTGGCTGAAGTAGAACTCCTCCTCTGGGCGTGCTACTTTGGACTAGAGCTGCCAGGCCCAAAGGGCCGCCTTGTTTCCAAAGGGGGAGAGAGGCCCCAAAGCATCTTGCTTCCACCTCTTGGGAAGCTAAGAAACAACTGGCTGTGCCCAGTGCTCTTATAGCCTAAGAGAACATCTCTTATCAAGGCCTGTGAAACGCACTGTCTAGGCAGGCCTGATCTGGAAGAAGTAGAACTGCGGCTCTGGTTGTGCTCCATTGCCCTAGAGCTGCCAGACCCAACGTGCTGCCTTGTTTCCAAAGGGGCAGAGAGGCCCAAAAGCGTCTTGCTTCCAGCTGTTTGGGAAACAAGGAAACAACTGGCTCTGCACCGTGCTCTCACAGCCTACCGGGAACGTCACATACAAAGGCCTGTGAGACGCAGTTTCTTGGAAGGCCTGATCTGGCTGAAGTAGGACTTCTGCTCTGGGTGTGCTCCATTGGCCTAGAGCTGAAAGGCCCAAATGTCGCCCTTGTTGGCAAAGGGGCAGGGAGCCCCCAAAGCATCTTGCTTCCAGCTCTTTGGGAAGCTAAGAAACAAATGGCTCTGCCCAGTGCTCTAACAGAGTACCGGGAACATCTCTTACCAAAGCCTTTGAAACGCAGTTTCTTGGCAGGCCTTATCTGGCTGAGGTAGAACTTCTGCTCTGGGTGTGCTCCATTGGCCTAGAGCTGCCTGGCCCAAAGGTCGGCCTTGTTTGCAAAGGGGATGAGAGGCCCCAAAGCATCTTGCTTCCAGCTCTTCGGGAAGCTAAGAAACATCTGGCGTTGCCCAGTGCTCTTACAGCCTACCGGGAACATCTCTTGCCAAGGCCTGTGAAACACAGTTTGTTGGTGGCCTGAACTGGCCGAAGTAGAACTTCTGCTCTGGGTGTGCTCCATTGGCCTAGAGCTGCCTGGCCCATAGGGCCGCCTTGTTTGCAAAGTGGATGAGAGGCCCCAAAGCATCTTGCTTCCAGCTCTTCGGGAAGCTAAGAAACATCTGGCGTTGCCCAGTGCTCTTACAGCCTACCGGGAACATCTCTTACCAAGGCCTGTGAAACGCAGTTTGTTGGTGGCCTGAACTGGCCCAAGTAGAACTTCTGCTCTGGGTGTGCTCCACTGGCCTAGATCTACCTGCCCCAAAGGGCTGCCTTGAGTCCAAAGTGAGAGAGTGGCACCAAAGCTTCTCGAGTCCAGCTCTTCGGGAAGCTAAGAAACATCTGGCGTTGCCCAGTGCTCTTACAGCCTACCGGGAACATCTCTTACCAAGGCCTGTGAAACGCCGTTTCCTGGCAGGCCTGATTTGGCTGAAGTAGAACTTCTGCTCTGGGTGTGCTCGATTGCCCTAGAGCTGCCAGGCCCAAGGTGCTGCCTTGTTTCCAAAGGGGCAGAGAGGCCCCAAAGCATCTTGCTTCCAGCTCTCTGGGAAGCTAAGAACCAACTCGCTCTGCCCCGTGCTCTTACAGCCTACCGGGAACATGTCTTTGAAAGGCCTGTGAAACGCAGTTTCTTGGCAGGCCTCATCTGGCTGAAGTAGAACTCCGGCTCTGGGTGTGCTCCATTGCCCTAGAGCTGCCAGGCCCAAAGTGCTGCCCTGTTTCCAAGGGGCAGAGAGGCCCAAAGCATCTTGCTTCCCGGTCTTTGCGAAGCTAAGACACAACTGGCTCTGCCCAGTGCTCTTACACCTACCGGGAACATCTCTTACCAAGGCCTGTCAAACGCTGTTTCTTTGCAGGCCTGATCAGGCTGAAGTAGAACTCCTGCTCTGCGTGTGCTCCATTGGCCTAGAGCTTCCCGACCCAAAAGGCTGCCTTGTTCCCAAACGGGCAGAGGGGTCCCAAGCATCTTGCTTCCAGCTTTTCAGGAAGGTAAGAAACAACTGGCTCTGCCCAGTGCTCTGACAGCCTACCGGGAACATCTCTTACCAAGGCCTGTGAAACGCAGTTTCCTGGCAGGCCTGATCTGGCTGAAGTAGAACTTCTGCTCTGGGCGTGCTCCATTGCCCTAGAGCTGCCAGGCCCAAAGGGCTGCCTTGTTTCCAAAGACGGAGAGTGGACCCAAAGCATCTTGCTCCCAGCTCTTCGGGAAGCTAAGAAACAGCTGGCTCTGCCCAGTGCTCTTACAGCCTAAGAGAACATCTCTTTGAAAGGCCTGTGAAACGCAGTTTCTTGGCAGGCCTGACCTGGCTGAAGTAGAACTTCTGTTCTGGTTGTGCTACATAGGCCTAGAGCTACCAGGACCTAAGGGCTGCCTTGTTTCCAAAGGGTGAGAGAGGCCCCAAAGCATCTTGCCTCCAGCACTTTGGGAAGCTAAAAAACAACTGGTTCTGCCCAGTGCTCTCACAGCCTACCGTGAACATCTCTTACCAAGGGCTGTGAAACGCAGTTTCTGGGCAGGACTGATCTGCCTGAAGTAGAACTTCTGCTGTGGGTGTGCTCCATTGGCCTAGAGCTGCCAGGCGCAAACGGCTGCCTTGTGTCCAAAGGGAGAGAGAGGCCCCAAAGCATCTTGCTTCCAGCTCTGTGGGAAGCTAAAGCAACTGGCTCTCCACAGTGCTCTCACAGCCTACCGGGAACATCTCTTACCAAGGCCTGTGAAACGCAGTTTCTTGGCAGGCCTGATCTGGCTGAAGTAGAACTCCTGCTCTGGGCGTGCTACTTTGGCCTAGAGCTGCCAGGCCCAAAGGGCCGCCTTGTTTCCAAAGGGGCTGAGAGTCCCCAAAGCATCTTGCTTCCAAATCTTTGGGAAGCTAAGAAACAACTGGCTCTGCACAGTGCTCTCACAGCCTACCGGCAACGTGACAGAGAAAGGCCTGTGAGACGCAGTTTCTTGGAAGGCCTGATCTGGCTGAGGTAGAACTTCTGCTCTGGGTGTACTCCATTGGCCTAGGGCTGCCAGGCCCAAAGGGCTGCCTTTATTTCCAAAGTGTGAGAGAGGCCCCAAAGCATCTTGCTTCCTGCTCTCTGGGAAGCTAAAACAACTGGCTCTGCACAGTGCTCTCAAAGCCAACCGGGAACGTCACATACAAAGGCCTGTGAAACGCAGCTTCTTGACAGGCCTTATCTGGCTGAGGTAGAACTTGTGCTCTGGGTGTGCTACTTTGGCCTAGAGCTGCCAGGCACAAAGGCTGCTTTGTTTCCAAAGGGGGAGAGAGGCCCCAAATCATGTTGCTTCCAGCTGTTTTTAAAGCTAAGAAACAACTCGCTCTGCCAGGTACTCTTACAGCCTTCCGGGAACACCTCTTACGAAGGCCTGTGAAAAGCAGTTTCTTGGCAGGCCTGATCTGGCTGAGGTAGAACTTCTGCTCTGGGTGTGCTCCATTGCCCTAGAGCTGAAAGGCCCAAAGGGATGCCTTGTTTCCAAAGGGGCAGAGAGGCCCCAAAGCATCTTGCTTCCAGCTCATTGGGAAGCTAAGAAACAACTGTCTCTGCCCAGTGCTCTGACAGAGTACCGGCAACATCTCTTACCAAAGCCATTGAAACGCAGTTTCTTGGCAGGCCTTATCTGGCTGAGGTAGAACTTCTGCTCTGGGTGTGCTCCATTGGCCTAGAGCTGAAAGGCCCAAAGGTCGGCCTTGTTGGCAAAGGGGCAGGGAGCCCCCAAAGCATCTTGCTTCCAGCTCTTTGGGAAGCTAAGAAACAACTGGCTCTGCCCAGTGCTCTTACAGCCTGAGAGAAAATCTCTTACCAAGCCCTGTGAAACGCACTTTGTTGTTGGCCTGATCTAGCTGAAGTAGAACTTCTGCTCTGGGTGTGCTCCATTGGCCTAGAGCTGCCTGGCCCAAAGGGCCGCCTTGTTTGCAAAGGGGATGAGAGGCCCCAAAGCATCTTGCTTCCAGCTCTTCGGGAAGCTACGAAACATCTGGCGTTGCCCAGTGCTCTTACAGCCTACCGGGAACATCTCTTACCAAGGCCTGTGAAACGCAGTTTGTTGGTGGCCTGAACTGGCCGAAGTAGAACTTCTGCTCTGGGTGTGCTCCACTGGCCTAGAGCTACCTGCCCCAAAGGGCTGCCTTGATTCCAAAGTGAGAGAGTGGCACCAAAGCATCTTGCTTCCAGCTCTTCGGGAAGCTAAGAAACATCTGGCGTTGCCCAGTGCTCTTACAGCCTACCGGGAACATCTCTTACCAAGGCCTGTGAAACGCCGTTTCCTGGCAGGCCTGATTTGGCTGAAGTAGAACTTCTGCTCTGGGTGTGCTCCATTGCCCTAGAGCTGCCAGGCCCAAGGTGCTGCCTTGTTTCCAAAGGGGCAGAGAGGCCCCAAAGCATCTTGCTTCCAGCTCTCTGGGAAGCTAAGAACCAACTCGCTCTGGCCCGTGCTCTTACAGCCTACCGGGAACATGTCTTTGAAAGGCCTGTGAAACGCAGTTTCTTGGCAGGCCTCATCTGGCTGAAGTAGAACTCCGGCTCTGGGTGTGCTCCATTGCCCTAGAGCTGCCAGGCCCCAAGTGCTGCCCTGTTTCCAAGGGGCAGAGAGGCCCAAAGCATCTTGCTTCCCGGTCTTTGCGAAGCTAAGAAACAACTGGCTCTGCCCAGTGCTCTTACACCTACCGGGAACATCTCTTACCAAGGCCTGTCAAACGCTGTTTCTCTGCAGGCCTGATCAGGCTGAAGTAGAACTCCTGCTCTGCGTGTGCTCCATTGGCCCAGAGCTTCCCGACCCAAAAGGCTGCCTTGTTCCCAAACGGGCAGAGGGGTCCCAAGCATCTTGCTTCCAGCTTTTCAGGAAGGTAAGAAACAACTGGCTCTGCCCAGTGCTCTGACAGCCTACCGGGAACATCTCTTACCAAGGCCTGTGAAACGCAGTTTCCTGGCAGGCCTGATCTGGCTGAAGTAGAACTTCTGCTCTGGGCGTGCTCCATTGCCCTAGAGCTGCCAGGCGCAAAGGGCTGCCTTGTTTCCAAAGACGGAGAGTGGACCCAAAGCATCTTGCTCCCAGCTCTTCGGGAAGCTAAGAAACAGCTGGCTCTGCCCAGTGCTCTTACAGCCTAAGAGAACATCTCTTTGAAAGGCCTGTGAAACGCAGTTTCTTGGCAGGCCTGACCTGGCTGAAGTAGAACTTCTGTTCTGGTTGTGCTACATAGGCCTAGAGCTACCAGGACCTAAGGGCTGCCTTGTTTCCAAAGGGTGAGAGAGGCCCCAAAGCATCTTGCCTCCAGCACTTTGGGAAGCTAAAAAACAACTGGTTCTGCCCAGTGCTCTCACAGCCTACCGTGAACATCTCTTACCAAGGGCTGTGAAACGCAGTTTCTGGGCAGGACTGATCTGCCTGAAGTAGAACTTCTGCTGTGGGTGTGCTCCATTGGCCTAGAGCTGCCAGGCCCAAATGGCTGCCTTGTGTCCAAAGGGAGAGAGAGGCCCCAAAGCATCTTGCTTCCAGCTCTGTGGGAAGCTAAAGCAACTGGCTCTCCACAGTGCTCTCACAGCCTACCGGGAACATCTCTTACCAAGGCCTGTGAAACGCAGTTTCTTGACAGGCCTGATCTGGCTGAAGTAGAACTCCTGCTCTGGGCGTGCTACTTTGGCCTAGAGCTGCCAGGCCCAAAGGGCCGCCTTGTTTCCAAAGGGGCTGAGAGTCCCCAAAGCATCTTGCTTCCAAATCTTTGGGAAGCTAAGAAACAACTGGCTCTGCACAGTGCTCTCACAGCCTACCGGCAACGTGACAGAGAAAGGCCTGTGAAATGCAGTTTCTTGGAAGGCCTGATCTGGCTGAGGTAGAACTTCTGCTCTGGGTGTACTCCATTGGCCTAGGGCTGCCAGGCCCAAAGGGCTGCCTTTATTTCCAAAGTGTGAGAGAGGCCCCAAAGCATCTTGCTTCCTGCTCTCTGGGAAGCTAAAACAACTGGCTCTGCACAGTGCTCTCAAAGCCAACCGGGAACGTCACATACAAAGGCCTGTGAAACGCAGCTTCTTGACAGGCCTTATCTGGCTGAGGTAGAACTTGTGCTCTGGGTGTGCTACTTTGGCCTAGAGCTGCCAGGCACAAAGGCTGCTTTGTTTCCAAAGGGGGAGAGAGGCCCCAAATCATGTTGCTTCCAGCTGTTTTTGAAGCTAAGAAACAACTCGCTCTGCCAGGTACTCTTACAGCCTTCCGGGAACACCTCTTACGAAGGCCTGTGAAAAGCAGTTTCTTGGCAGGCCTGATCTGGCTGAGGTAGAACTTCTGCTCTGGGTGTGCTCCATTGCCCTAGAGCTGAAAGGCCCAAAGGGATGCCTTGTTTCCAAAGGGGCAGAGAGGCCCCAAAGCATCTTGCTTCCAGCTCATTGGGAAGCTAAGAAACAACTGTCTCTGCCCAGTGCTCTGACAGAGTACCGGCAACATCTCTTACCAAAGCCATTGAAACGCAGTTTCTTGGCAGGCCTTATCTGGCTGAGGTAGAACTTCTGCTCTGGGTGTGCTCCATTGGCCTAGAGCTGAAAGGCCCAAAGGTCGGCCTTGTTGGCAAAGGGGCAGGGAGCCCCCAAAGCATCTTGCTTCCAGCTCTTTGGGAAGCTAAGAAACAACTGGCTCTGCCCAGTGCTCTTACAGCCTGAGAGAAAATCTCTTACCAAGCCCTGTGAAACGCACTTTGTTGTTGGCCTGATCTAGCTGAAGTAGAACTGCTGCTCTGGGTGTGCTCCATTGGCCTAGAGCTGCCTGGCCCAAAGGGCCGCCTTGTTTGCAAAGGGGATGAGAGGCCCCAAAGCATCTTGCTTCCAGCTCTTCGGGAAGCTAAGAAACATCCGGCGTTGCCCAGTGCTCTTACAGCCTACCGGGAACATCTCTTACCAAGGCCTGTGAAACGCAGTTTGTTGGTGGCCTGAACTGGCCGAAGTAGAACTTCTGCTCTGGGTGTGCTCCACTGGCCTAGAGCTACCTGCCCCAAAGGGCTGCCTTGAGTCCAAAGTGAGAGAGTGGCACCAAAGCATCTTGCTTCCAGCTCTTCGGGAAGCTAAGAAACATCTGGCGTTGCCCAGTGCTCTTACAGCCTACCGGGAACATCTCTTACCAAGGCCTGTGAAACGCCGTTTCCTGGCAGGCCTGATTTGGCTGAAGTAGAACTTCTGCTCTGGGTGTGCTCCATTGCCCTAGAGCTGCCAGGCCCAAGGTGCTGCCTTGTTTCCAAAGGGGCAGAGAGGCCCCAAAGCATCTTGCTTCCAGCTCTCTGGGAAGCTAAGAACCAACTCGCTCTGCCCCGTGCTCTTACAGCCTACCGGGAACATGTCTTTGAAAGGCCTGTGAAACGCAGTTTCTTGGCAGGCCTCATCTGGCTGAAGTAGAACTCCGGCTCTGGGTGTGCTCCATTGCCCTAGAGCTGCCAGGCCCCAAGTGCTGCCCTGTTTCCAAGGGGCAGAGAGGCCCAAAGCATCTTGCTTCCCGGTCTTTGCGAAGCTAAGAAACAACTGGCTCTGCCCAGTGCTCTTACACCTACCGGGAACATCTCTTACCAAGGCCTGTCAAACGCTGTTTCTTTGCAGGCCTGATCAGGCTGAAGTAGAACTCCTGCTCTGCGTGTGCTCCATTGGCCTAGAGCTTCCCGACCCAAAAGGCTGCCTTGTTCCCCAACGGGCAGAGGGGTCCCAAGCGTCTTGCTTCCAGCTTTTCAGGAAGGTAAGAAACAACTGGCTCTGCCCAGTGCTCTTACAGCCTACCGGGAACATCTCTTACCAAGGCCTGTGAAACGCAGTTTCCTGGCAGGCCTGATCTGGCTGAAGTAGAACTTCTGCTCTGGGTGTGCTCCATTGCCCTAGAGCTGCCAGGCCCAAAGGGCTGCCTTGTTTCCAAAGACGGAGAGTGGACCCAAAGCATCTTGCTCCCAGCTCTTCGGGAAGCTAAGAAACAGCTGGCTCTGCCCAGTGCTCCTACAGCCTAAGAGAACATCTCTTTGAAAGGCCTGTGAAACGCAGTTTCTTGGCAGGCCTGACCTGGCTGAAGTAGAACTTCTGTTCTGGTTGTGCTACATAGGCCTAGAGCTACCAGGACCTAAGGGCTGCCTTGTTTCCAAAGGGTGAGAGAGGCCCCAAAGCATCTTGCCTCCAGCACTTTGGGAAGCTAAAAAACAACTGGTTCTGCCCAGTGCTCTCACAGCCTACCGTGAACATCTCTTACCAAGGGCTGTGAAACGCAGTTTCTGGGCAGGACTGATCTGCCTGAAGTAGAAATTCTGCTGTGGGTGTGCTCCATTGGCCTAGAGCTGCCAGGCCCAAACGGCTGCCTTGTGTCCAAAGGGAGAGAGAGGCCCCAAAGCATCTTGCTTCCAGCTCTGTGGGAAGCTAAAGCAACTGGCTCTCCACAGTGCTCTCACAGCCTACCGGGAACATCTCTTACCAAGGCCTGTGAAACGCAGTTTCTTGGCAGGCCTGATCTGGCTGAAGTAGAACTCCTGCTCTGGGCGTGCTACTTTGGCCTAGAGCTGCCAGGCCCAAAGGGCCGCCTTGTTTCCAAAGGGGCTGAGAGTCCCCAAAGCATCTTGCTTCCAAATCTTTGGGAAGCTAAGAAACAACTGGCTCTGCACAGTGCTCTCACAGCCTACCGGCAACGTGACAGAGAAAGGCCTGTGAGACGCAGTTTCTTGGAAGGCCTGATCTGGCTGAGGTAGAACTTCTGCTCTGGGTGTACTCCATTGGCCTAGGGCTGCCAGGCCCAAAGGGCTGCCTTTATTTCCAAAGTGTGAGAGAGGCCCCAAAGCATCTTGCTTCCTGCTCTCTGGGAAGCTAAAACAACTGGCTCTGCACAGTGCTCTCAAAGCCAACCGGGAACGTCACATACAAAGGCCTGTGAAACGCAGCTTCTTGACAGGCCTTATCTGGCTGAGGTAGAACTTGTGCTCTGGGTGTGCTACTTTGGCCTAGAGCTGCCAGGCACAAAGGCTGCTTTGTTTCCAAAGGGGGAGAGAGGCCCCAAATCAGGTTGCTTCCAGCTGTTTTTGAAGCTAAGAAACAACTCGCTCTGCCAGGTACTCTTACAGCCTTCCGGGAACACCTCTTACGAAGGCCTGTGAAAAGCAGTTTCTTGGCAGGCCTGATCTGGCTGAGGTAGAACTTCTGCTCTGGGTGTGCTCCATTGCCCTAGAGCTGAAAGGCCCAAAGGGCTGCCTTGTTTCCAAAGGGGGAGAGAGGCCCCAAAGCATCTTGCTTCCACCTCTTGGGAAGCTAAGAAACAACTGGCTGTGCCCAGTGCTCTTATAGCCTAAGAGAACATCTCTTATCAAGGCCTGTGAAACGCACTGTCTAGGCAGGCCTGATCTGGAAGAAGTAGAACTTCGGCTCTGGTTGTGCTCCATTGCCCTAGAGCTGCCAGACCCAACGTGCTGCCTTGTTTCCAAAGGGGCAGAGAGGCCCCAAAGCGTCTTGCTTCCAGCTCTTTGGGAAACAAGGAAACAACTGGCTCTGCACCGTGCTCTCACAGCCTACCGGGAACGTCACATACAAAGGCCTCTGAAACGCAGTTCCTTGGCAGGCCTGATCTGGCTGAAGTAGGACTTCTGCTCTGGCTGTGCTCCATTGGCCTAGAGCTGAAAGGCCCAAAGGGATGCCTTGTTTGCAAAGGGGCAGAGAGGCCCCAAAGCATCTTGCTTCCAGCTCTTTGGGAAGCTAAGAAACAACTGTCTCTGCCCAGTGCTCTGACAGAGTACCGGCAACATCTCTTACCAAAGCCTTTGAAACGCTGTTTCTTGGCAGGCCTTATCTGGCTGAGGTAGAACTTCTGCTCTGGGTGTGCTCCATTGGCCTAGAGCTGAAAGGCCCAAAGGTCGGCCTTGTTGGCAAAGGGGCAGGGAGCCCCCAAAGCATCTTGCTTCCAGCTCTTTGGGAAGCTAAGAAACAACTGGCTCTGCCCGGTGCTCTTACAGCCTGAGAGAAAATCTCTTACCAAGGCCTGTGAAATGCACTTTGTTGGTGGCCTGATCTAGCTGAAGTAGAACTTCTGCTCTGGGTGTGCTCCATTGGCCTAGAGCTGCCTGGCCCAAAGGGCCGCCTTGTTTGCAAAGGGGCAGAGAGGCCCCAAAGCATCTTGCTTCCAGCTCTTCGGGAAGCTAAGAAACATCTGGCGTTGCCCAGTGATCTTACAGCCTACCGGGAACATCTCTTACCAAGGCCTGTGAAACGCAGTTTGTTGGTGGCCTGAACTGGCCGAAGTAGAACTTCTGCTCTGGGTGTGCTCCACTGGCCTAGAGCTACCTGCCCCAAAGGGCTGCCTTGATTCCAAAGTGAGAGAGTGGCACCAAAGCATCTTGCTTCCAGCTCTTCGGGAAGCTAAGAAACATCTGGCGTTGCCCAGTGCTCTTACAGCCTACCGGGAACATCTCTTACCAAGGCCTGTGAAACGCCGTTTCCTGGCAGGCCTGATTTGGCTGAAGTAGAACTTCTGCTCTGGGTGTGCTCCATTGCCCTAGAGCTGCCAGGCCCAAGGTGCTGCCTTGTTTCCAAAGGGGCAGAGAGGCCCCAAAGCATCTTGCTTCCGGCTCTCTGGGAAGCTAAGAACCAACTCGCTCTGCCCCGTGCTCTTACAGCCTACCGGGGACATGTCTTTGAAAGGCCTGTGAAACGCAGTTTCTTGGCAGGCCTCATCTGGCTGAAGTAGAACTCCGGCTCTGGGTGTGCTCCATTGCCCTAGAGCTGCCAGGCCCCAAGTGCTGCCCTGTTTCCAAGGGGCAGAGAGGCCCAAAGCATCTTGCTTCCCGGTCTTTGCGAAGCTAAGAAACAACTGGCTCTGCCCAGTGCACTTACACCTACCGGGAACATCTCTTACCAAGGCCTGTCAAACGCTGTTTCTTTGCAGGCCTGATCAGGCTGAAGTAGAACTCCTGCTCTGCGTGTGCTCCATTGGCCTAGAGCTTCCCGACCCAAAAGGCTGCCTTGTTCCCAAACGGGCAGAGGGGTCCCAAGCGTCTTGCTTCCAGCTTTTCAGGAAGGTAAGAAACAACTGGCTCTGCCCAGTGCTCTTACAGCCTACCGGGAACATCTCTTACCAAGGCCTGTGAAACGCAGTTTCCTGGCAGGCCTGATCTGGCTGAAGTAGAACTTCTGCTCTGGGTGTGCTCCATTGCCCTAGAGCTGCCAGGCCCAATGGGCTGCCTTGTTTCCAAAGACGGAGAGTGGACCCAAAGCATCTTGCTCCCAGCTCTTCGGGAAGCTAAGAAACAGCTGGCTCTGCCCAGTGCTCTTACAGCCTAAGAGAACATCTCTTTGAAAGGCCTGTGAAACGCAGTTTCTTGGCAGGCCTGACCTGGCTGAAGTAGAACTTCTGTTCTGGTTGTGCTACATAGGCCTAGAGCTACCAGGACCTAAGGGCTGCCTTGTTTCCAAAGGGTGAGAGAGGCCCCAAAGCATCTTGCCTCCAGCACTTTGGGAAGCTAAAAAACAACTGGTTCTGCCCAGTGCTCTCACAGCCTACCGTGAACATCTCTTACCAAGGGCTGTGAAACGCAGTTTCTGGGCAGGACTGATCTGCCTGAAGTAGAACTTCTGCTGTGGGTGTGCTCCATTGGCCTAGAGCTGCCAGGCGCAAACGGCTGCCTTGTGTCCAAAGGGAGAGAGAGGCCCCAAAGCATCTTGCTTCCAGCTCTCTGGGAAGCTAAGAACCAACTCGCTCTGCCCCGTGCTCTTACAGCCTACCGGGAACATGTCTTTGAAAGGCCTGTGAAACGCAGTTTCTTGGCAGGCCTCATCTGGCTGAAGTAGAACTCCGGCTCTGGGTGTGCTCCATTGCCCTAGAGCTGCCAGGCCCCAAGTGCTGCCCTGTTTCCAAGGGGCAGAGAGGCCCAAAGCATCTTGCTTCCCGGTCTTTGCGAAGCTAAGAAACAACTGGCTCTGCCCAGTGCACTTACACCTACCGGGAACATCTCTTACCAAGGCCTGTCAAACGCTGTTTCTTTGCAGGCCTGATCAGGCTGAAGTAGAACTCCTGCTCTGCGTGTGCTCCATTGGCCTAGAGCTTCCCGACCCAAAAGGCTGCCTTGTTCCCAAACGGGCAGAGGGGTCCCAAGCGTCTTGCTTCCAGCTTTTCAGGAAGGTAAGAAACAACTGGCTCTGCCCAGTGCTCTTACAGCCTACCGGGAACATCTCTTACCAAGGCCTGTGAAACGCAGTTTCCTGGAATGCCTGATCTGGCTGAAGTAGAACTTCTGCTCTGGGTGTGCTCCATTGCCCTAGAGCTGCCAGGCCCAAAGGGCTGCCTTGTTTCCAAAGACGGAGAGTGGACCCAAAGCATCTTGCTCCCAGCTCTTCGGGAAGCTAAGAAACAGCTGGCTCTGCCCAGTGCTCCTACAGCCTAAGAGAACATCTCTTTGAAAGGCCTGTGAAACGCAGTTTCTTGGCAGGCCTGACCTGGCTGAAGTAGAACTTCTGTTCTGGTTGTGCTACATAGGCCTAGAGCTACCAGGACCTAAGGGCTGCCTTGTTTCCAAAGGGTGAGAGAGGCCCCAAAGCATCTTGCCTCCAGCACTTTGGGAAGCTAAAAAACAACTGGTTCTGCCCAGTGCTCTCACAGCCTACCGTGAACATCTCTTACCAAGGGCTGTGAAACGCAGTTTCTGGGCAGGACTGATCTGCCTGAAGTAGAAATTCTGCTGTGGGTGTGCTCCATTGGCCTAGAGCTGCCAGGCCCAAACGGCTGCCTTGTGTCCAAAGGGAGAGAGAGGCCCCAAAGCATCTTGCTTCCAGCTCTGTGGGAAGCTAAAGCAACTGGCTCTCCACAGTGCTCTCACAGCCTACCGGGAACATCTCTTACCAAGGCCTGTGAAACGCAGTTTCTTGGCAGGCCTGATCTGGCTGAAGTAGAACTCCTGCTCTGGGCGTGCTACTTTGGCCTAGAGCTGCCAGGCCCAAAGGGCCGCCTTGTTTCCAAAGGGGCTGAGAGTCCCCAAAGCATCTTGCTTCCAAATCTTTGGGAAGCTAAGAAACAACTGGCTCTGCACAGTGCTCTCACAGCCTACCGGCAACGTGACAGAGAAAGGCCTGTGAGACGCAGTTTCTTGGAAGGCCTGATCTGGCTGAGGTAGAACTTCTGCTCTGGGTGTACTCCATTGGCCTAGGGCTGCCAGGCCCAAAGGGCTGCCTTTATTTCCAAAGTGTGAGAGAGGCCCCAAAGCATCTTGCTTCCTGCTCTCTGGGAAGCTAAAACAACTGGCTCTGCACAGTGCTCTCAAAGCCAACCGGGAACGTCACATACAAAGGCCTGTGAAACGCAGCTTCTTGACAGGCCTTATCTGGCTGAGGTAGAACTTGTGCTCTGGGTGTGCTACTTTGGCCTAGAGCTGCCAGGCACAAAGGCTGCTTTGTTTCCAAAGGGGGAGAGAGGCCCCAAATCAGGTTGCTTCCAGCTGTTTTTGAAGCTAAGAAACAACTCGCTCTGCCAGGTACTCTTACAGCCTTCCGGGAACACCTCTTACGAAGGCCTGTGAAAAGCAGTTTCTTGGCAGGCCTGATCTGGCTGAGGTAGAACTTCTGCTCTGGGTGTGCTCCATTGCCCTAGAGCTGAAAGGCCCAAAGGGCTGCCTTGTTTCCAAAGGGGGAGAGAGGCCCCAAAGCATCTTGCTTCCACCTCTTGGGAAGCTAAGAAACAACTGGCTGTGCCCAGTGCTCTTATAGCCTAAGAGAACATCTCTTATCAAGGCCTGTGAAACGCACTGTCTAGGCAGGCCTGATCTGGAAGAAGTAGAACTTCGGCTCTGGTTGTGCTCCATTGCCCTAGAGCTGCCAGACCCAACGTGCTGCCTTGTTTCCAAAGGGGCAGAGAGGCCCCAAAGCGTCTTGCTTCCAGCTCTTTGGGAAACAAGGAAACAACTGGCTCTGCACCGTGCTCTCACAGCCTACCGGGAACGTCACATACAAAGGCCTCTGAAACGCAGTTCCTTGGCAGGCCTGATCTGGCTGAAGTAGGACTTCTGCTCTGGCTGTGCTCCATTGGCCTAGAGCTGAAAGGCCCAAAGGGATGCCTTGTTTGCAAAGGGGCAGAGAGGCCCCAAAGCATCTTGCTTCCAGCTCTTTGGGAAGCTAAGAAACAACTGTCTCTGCCCAGTGCTCTGACAGAGTACCGGCAACATCTCTTACCAAAGCCTTTGAAACGCTGTTTCTTGGCAGGCCTTATCTGGCTGAGGTAGAACTTCTGCTCTGGGTGTGCTCCATTGGCCTAGAGCTGAAAGGCCCAAAGGTCGGCCTTGTTGGCAAAGGGGCAGGGAGCCCCCAAAGCATCTTGCTTCCAGCTCTTTGGGAAGCTAAGAAACAACTGGCTCTGCCCGGTGCTCTTACAGCCTGAGAGAAAATCTCTTACCAAGGCCTGTGAAATGCACTTTGTTGGTGGCCTGATCTAGCTGAAGTAGAACTTCTGCTCTGGGTGTGCTCCATTGGCCTAGAGCTGCCTGGCCCAAAGGGCCGCCTTGTTTGCAAAGGGGCAGAGAGGCCCCAAAGCATCTTGCTTCCAGCTCTTCGGGAAGCTAAGAAACATCTGGCGTTGCCCAGTGATCTTACAGCCTACCGGGAACATCTCTTACCAAGGCCTGTGAAACGCAGTTTGTTGGTGGCCTGAACTGGCCGAAGTAGAACTTCTGCTCTGGGTGTGCTCCACTGGCCTAGAGCTACCTGCCCCAAAGGGCTGCCTTGATTCCAAAGTGAGAGAGTGGCACCAAAGCATCTTGCTTCCAGCTCTTCGGGAAGCTAAGAAACATCTGGCGTTGCCCAGTGCTCTTACAGCCTACCGGGAACATCTCTTACCAAGGCCTGTGAAACGCCGTTTCCTGGCAGGCCTGATTTGGCTGAAGTAGAACTTCTGCTCTGGGTGTGCTCCATTGCCCTAGAGCTGCCAGGCCCAAGGTGCTGCCTTGTTTCCAAAGGGGCAGAGAGGCCCCAAAGCATCTTGCTTCCAGCTCTCTGGGAAGCTAAGAACCAACTCGCTCTGCCCCGTGCTCTTACAGCCTACCGGGGACATGTCTTTGAAAGGCCTGTGAAACGCAGTTTCTTGGCAGGCCTCATCTGGCTGAAGTAGAACTCCGGCTCTGGGTGTGCTCCATTGCCCTAGAGCTGCCAGGCCCCAAGTGCTGCCCTGTTTCCAAGGGGCAGAGAGGCCCAAAGCATCTTGCTTCCCGGTCTTTGCGAAGCTAAGAAACAACTGGCTCTGCCCAGTGCACTTACACCTACCGGGAACATCTCTTACCAAGGCCTGTCAAACGCTGTTTCTTTGCAGGCCTGATCAGGCTGAAGTAGAACTCCTGCTCTGCGTGTGCTCCATTGGCCTAGAGCTTCCCGACCCAAAAGGCTGCCTTGTTCCCAAACGGGCAGAGGGGTCCCAAGCGTCTTGCTTCCAGCTTTTCAGGAAGGTAAGAAACAACTGGCTCTGCCCAGTGCTCTTACAGCCTACCGGGAACATCTCTTACCAAGGCCTGTGAAACGCAGTTTCCTGGCAGGCCTGATCTGGCTGAAGTAGAACTTCTGCTCTGGGTGTGCTCCATTGCCCTAGAGCTGCCAGGCCCAATGGGCTGCCTTGTTTCCAAAGACGGAGAGTGGACCCAAAGCATCTTGCTCCCAGCTCTTCGGGAAGCTAAGAAACAGCTGGCTCTGCCCAGTGCTCTTACAGCCTAAGAGAACATCTCTTTGAAAGGCCTGTGAAACGCAGTTTCTTGGCAGGCCTGACCTGGCAGAAGTAGAACTTCTGTTCTGGTTGTGCTACATAGGCCTAGAGCTACCAGGACCTAAGGGCTGCCTTTTTTCCAAAGGGTGAGAGAGGCCCCAAAGCATCTTGCCTCCAGCACTTTGGGAAGCTAAAAAACAACTGGTTCTGCCCAGTGCTCTCACAGCCTACCATGAACATCTCTTACCAAGGGCTGTGAAACGCAGTTTCTGGGCAGGACTGATCTGCCTGAAGTAGAACTTCTGCTGTGGGTGTGCTCCATTGGCCTAGAGCTGCCAGGCGCAAACGGCTGCCTTGTGTCCAAAGGGAGAGAGAGGCCCCAAAGCATCTTGCTTCCAGCTCTGTGGGAAGCTAAAGCAACTGGCTCTCCACAGTGCTCTCACAGCCTACCGGGAACATCTCTTACCAAGGCCTGTGAAACGCAGTTTCTTGGCAGGCCTGATCTGGCTGAAGTAGAACTCCTGCTCTGGGCGTGCTACTTTGGCCTAGAGCTGCCAGGCCCAAAGGGCCGCCTTGTTTCCAAAGGGGCTGCGAGTCCCCAAAGTATCTTGCTTCCAAATCTTTGGGAAGCTAAGAAACAACTGGCTCTGCACAGTGCTCTCACAGCCTACCGGCAACGTGACAGAGAAAGGCCTGTGAGACGCAGTTTCTTGGAAGGCCTGATCTGGGTGAGGTAGAACTTCTGCTCTGGGTGTACTCCATTGGCCTAGGGCTGCCAGGCCCAAAGGGCTGCCTTTATTTCCAAAGTGTGAGAGAGGCCCCAAAGCATCTTGCTTCCTGCTCTCTGGGAAGCTAAAACAACTGGCTCTGCACAGTGCTCTCAAAGCCAACCGGGAACGTCACATACAAAGGCCTGTGAAACGCAGCTTCTTGACAGGCCTTATCTGGCTGAGGTAGAACTTGTGCTCTGGGTGTGCTACTTTGGCCTAGAGCTGCCAGGCACAAAGGCTGCTTTGTTTCCAAAGGGGGAGAGAGGCCCCAAATCATGTTGCTTCCAGCTGTTTTTGAAGCTAAGAAACAACTCGCTCTGCCAGGTACTCTTACAGCCTTCCGGGAACACCTCTTACGAAGGCCTGTGAAAAGCAGTTTCTTGGCAGGCCTGATCTGGCTGAGGTAGAACTTCTGCTCTGGGTGTGCTCCATTGCCCTAGAGCTGAAAGGCCCAAAGGGCTGCCTTGTTTCCAAAGGGGGAGAGAGGCCCCAAAGCATCTTTCTTCCACCTCTTGGGAAGCTAAGAAACAACTGGCTGTGCCCAGTGCTCTTATAGCCTAAGAGAACATCTCTTATCAAGGCCTGTGAAACGCACTTTCTAGGCAGGCCTGATGTGGAAGAAGTAGAACTTCGGCTCTGGTTGTGCTCCATTGCCCTAGAGCTGCCAGACCCAACGTGCTGCCTTGTTTCCAAAGGGGCAGAGAGTCCCCAAAGCGTCTTGCTTCCAGCTGTTTGGGAAACAAGGAAACAACTGGCTCTGCACCGTGCTCTCACAGCCTACCGGGAACGTCACATACAAAGGCCTCTGAAACGCAGTTCCTTGGCAGGCCTGATCTGGCTGAAGTAGGACTTCTGCTCTGGCTGTGCTCCATTGGCCTAGAGCTGAAAGGCCCAAAGGGATGCCTTGTTTGCAAAGGGGCAGAGAGGCCCCAAAGCATCTTGCTTCCAGCTCTTTGGGAAGCTAAGAAACAACTGTCTCTGCCCAGTGCTCTGACAGAGTACCGGCAACATCTCTTACCAAAGCCTTTGAAACGCTGTTTCTTGGCAGTCCTTATCTGGCTGAGGTAGAACTTCTGCTCTGGGTGTGCTCCATTGGCCTAGAGCTGAAAGGCCCAAAGGTCGGCCTTGTTGGCAAAGGGGCAGGGAGCCCCCAAAGCATCTTGCTTCCAGCTCTTTGGGAAGCTAAGAAACAACTGGCTCTGCCCGGTGCTCTTACAGCCTGAGAGAAAATCTCTTACCAAGGCCTGTGAAACGCACTTTGTTGGTGGCCTGATCTAGCTGAAGTAGAACTTCTGCTCTGGGTGTGCTCCATTGGCCTAGAGCTGCCTGGCCCAAAGGGCCGCCTTGTTTGCAAAGGGGCAGAGAGGCCCCAAAGCATCTTGCTTCCAGCTCTTCGGGAAGCTAAGAAACATCTGGTGTTGCCCAGTGCTCTTACAGCCTACCGGGAACATCTCTTACCAAGGCCTGTGAAACGCAGTTTGTTGGTGGCCTGAACTGGCCGAAGTAGAACTTCTGCTCTGGGTGTGCTCCACTGGCCTAGAGCTACCTGCCCCAAAGGGCTGCCTTGATTCCAAAGTGAGAGAGTGGCACCAAAGCATCTTGCTTCCAGCTCTTCGGGAAGCTAAGAAACATCTGGCGTTGCCCAGTGCTCTTACAGCCTACCGGGAACATCTCTTACCAAGGCCTGTGAAACGCCGTTTCCTGGCAGGCCTGATTTGGCTGAAGTAGAACTTCTGCTCTGGGTGTGCTCCATTGCCCTAGAGCTGCCAGGCCCAAGGTGCTGCCTTGTTTCCAAAGGGGCAGAGAGGCCCCAAAGCATCTTGCTTCCAGCTCTCTGGGAAGCTAAGAACCAACTCGCTCTGCCCCGTGCTCTTACAGCCTACCGGGAACATGTCTTTGAAAGGCCTGTGAAACGCAGTTTCTTGGCAGGCCTCATCTGGCTGAAGTAGAACTCCGGCTCTGGGTGTGCTCCATTGCCCTAGAGCTGCCAGGCCCCAAGTGCTGCCCTGTTTCCAAGGGGCAGAGAGGCCCAAAGCATCTTGCTTCCCGGTCTTTGCGAAGCTAAGAAACAACTGGCTCTGCCCAGTGCACTTACACCTACCGGGAACATCTCTTACCAAGGCCTGTCAAACGCTGTTTCTTTGCAGGCCTGATCAGGCTGAAGTAGAACTCCTGCTCTGCGTGTGCTCCATTGGCCTAGAGCTTCCCGACCCAAAAGGCTGCCTTGTTCCCAAACGGGCAGAGGGGTCCCAAGCGTCTTGCTTCCAGCTTTTCAGGAAGGTAAGAAACAACTGGCTCTGCCCAGTGCTCTTACAGCCTACCGGGAACATCTCTTACCAAGGCCTGTGAAACGCAGTTTCCTGGCAGGCCTGATCTGGCTGAAGTAGAACTTCTGCTCTGGGTGTGCTCCATTGCCCTAGAGCTGCCAGGCCCAATGGGCTGCCTTGTTTCCAAAGACGGAGAGTGGACCCAAAGCATCTTGCTCCCAGCTCTTCGGGAAGCTAAGAAACAGCTGGCTCTGCCCAGTGCTCTTACAGCCTAAGAGAACATCTCTTTGAAAGGCCTGTGAAACGCAGTTTCTTGGCAGGCCTGACCTGGCTGAAGTAGAACTTCTGTTCTGGTTGTGCTACATAGGCCTAGAGCTACCAGGACCTAAGGGCTGCCTTGTTTCCAAAGGGTGAGAGAGGCCCCAAAGCATCTTGCCTCCAGCACTTTGGGAAGCTAAAAAACAACTGGTTCTGCCCAGTGCTCTCACAGCCTACCATGAACATCTCTTACCAAGGGCTGTGAAACGCAGTTTCTGGGCAGGACTGATCTGCCTGAAGTAGAACTTCTGCTGTGGGTGTGCTCCATTGGCCTAGAGCTGCCAGGCGCAAACGGCTGCCTTGTGTCCAAAGGGAGAGAGAGGCCCCAAAGCATCTTGCTTCCAGCTCTGTGGGAAGCTAAAGCAACTGGCTCTCCACAGTGCTCTCACAGCCTTCCGGGAACATCTCTTACCAAGGCCTGTGAAACGCAGTTTCTTGGCAGGCCTGATCTGGCTGAAGTAGAACTCCTGCTCTGGGCGTGCTACTTTGGCCTAGAGCTGCCAGGCCCAAAGGGCCGCCTTGTTTCCAAAGGGGCTGAGAGTCCCCAAAGCATCTTGCTTCCAAATCTTTGGGAAGCTAAGAAACAACTGGCTCTGCACAGTGCTCTCACAGCCTACCGGCAACGTGACAGAGAAAGGCCTGTGAGACGCAGTTTCTTGGAAGGCCTGATCTGGCTGAGGTAGAACTTCTGCTCTGGGTGTACTCCATTGGCCTAGGGCTGCCAGGCCCAAAGGGCTGCCTTTATTTCCAAAGTGTGAGAGAGGCCCCAAAGCATCTTGCTTCCTGCTCTCTGGGAAGCTAAAACAACTGGCTCTGCACAGTGCTCTCAAAGCCAACCGGGAACGTCACATACAAAGGCCTGTGAAACGCAGCTTCTTGACAGGCCTTATCTGGCTGAGGTAGAACTTGTGCTCTGGGTGTGCTACTTTGGCCTAGAGCTGCCAGGCACAAAGGCTGCTTTGTTTCCAAAGGGGGAGAGAGGCCCCAAATCATGTTGCTTCCAGCTGTTTTTGAAGCTAAGAAACAACTCGCTCTGCCAGGTACTCTTACAGCCTTCCGGGAACACCTCTTACGAAGGCCTGTGAAAAGCAGTTTCTTGGCAGGCCTGATCTGGCTGAGGTAGAACTTCTGCTCTGGGTGTGCTCCATTGCCCTAGAGCTGAAAGGCCCAAAGGGCTGCCTTGTTTCCAAAGGGGGAGAGAGGCCCCAAAGCATCTTTCTTCCACCTCTTGGGAAGCTAAGAAACAACTGGCTGTGCCCAGTGCTCTTATAGCCTAAGAGAACATCTCTTATCAAGGCCTGTGAAACGCACTTTCTAGGCAGGCCTGATGTGGAAGAAGTAGAACTTCGGCTCTGGTTGTGCTCCATTGCCCTAGAGCTGCCAGACCCAACGTGCTGCCTTGTTTCCAAAGGGGCAGAGAGGCCCCAAAGCGTCTTGCTTCCAGCTGTTTGGGAAACAAGGAAACAACTGGCTCTGCACCGTGCTCTCACAGCCTACCGGGAACGTCACATACAAAGGCCTCTGAAACGCAGTTCCTTGGCAGGCCTGATCTGGCTGAAGTAGGACTTCTGCTCTGGCTGTGCTCCATTGGCCTAGAGCTGAAAGGCCCAAAGGGATGCCTTGTTTGCAAAGGGGCAGAGAGGCCCCAAAGCATCTTGCTTCCAGCTCTTTGGGAAGCTAAGAAACAACTGTCTCTGCCCAGTGCTCTGACAGAGTACCGGCAACATCTCTTACCAAAGCCTTTGAAACGCTGTTTCTTGGCAGGCCTTATCTGGCTGAGGTAGAACTTCTGCTCTGGGTGTGCTCCATTGGCCTAGAGCTGAAAGGCCCAAAGGTCGGCCTTGTTGGCAAAGGGGCAGGGAGCCCCCAAAGCATCTTGCTTCCAGCTCTTTGGGAAGCTAAGAAACAACTGGCTCTGCCCGGTGCTCTTACAGCCTGAGAGAAAATCTCTTACCAAGGCCTGTGAAACGCACTTTGTTGGTGGCCTGATCTAGCTGAAGTAGAACTTCTGCTCTGGGTGTGCTCCATTGGCCTAGAGCTGCCTGGCCCAAAGGGCCGCCTTGTTTGCAAAGGGGCAGAGAGGCCCCAAAGCATCTTGCTTCCAGCTCTTCGGGAAGCTAAGAAACATCTGGTGTTGCCCAGTGCTCTTACAGCCTACCGGGAACATCTCTTACCAAGGCCTGTGAAACGCAGTTTGTTGGTGGCCTGAACTGGCCGAAGTAGAACTTCTGCTCTGGGTGTGCTCCACTGGCCTAGAGCTACCTGCCCCAAAGGGCTGCCTTGATTCCAAAGTGAGAGAGTGGCACCAAAGCATCTTGCTTCCAGCTCTTCGGGAAGCTAAGAAACATCTGGCGTTGCCCAGTGCTCTTACAGCCTACCGGGAACATCTCTTACCAAGGCCTGTGAAACGCCGTTTCCTGGCAGGCCTGATTTGGCTGAAGTAGAACTTCTGCTCTGGGTGTGCTCCATTGCCCTAGAGCTGCCAGGCCCAAGGTGCTGCCTTGTTTCCAAAGGGGCAGAGAGGCCCCAAAGCATCTTGCTTCCAGCTCTCTGGGAAGCTAAGAACCAACTCGCTCTGCCCCGTGCTCTTACAGCCTACCGGGAACATGTCTTTGAAAGGCCTGTGAAACGCAGTTTCTTGGCAGGCCTCATCTGGCTGAAGTAGAACTCCGGCTCTGGGTGTGCTCCATTGCCCTAGAGCTGCCAGGCCCCAAGTGCTGCCCTGTTTCCAAGGGGCAGAGAGGCCCAAAGCATCTTGCTTCCCGGTCTTTGCGAAGCTAAGAAACAACTGGCTCTGCCCAGTGCACTTACACCTACCGGGAACATCTCTTACCAAGGCCTGTCAAACGCTGTTTCTTTGCAGGCCTGATCAGGCTGAAGTAGAACTCCTGCTCTGCGTGTGCTCCATTGGCCTAGAGCTTCCCGACCCAAAAGGCTGCCTTGTTCCCAAACGGGCAGAGGGGTCCCAAGCGTCTTGCTTCCAGCTTTTCAGGAAGGTAAGAAACAACTGGCTCTGCCCAGTGCTCTTACAGCCTACCGGGAACATCTCTTACCAAGGCCTGTGAAACGCAGTTTCCTGGCAGGCCTGATCTGGCTGAAGTAGAACTTCTGCTCTGGGTGTGCTCCATTGCCCTAGAGCTGCCAGGCCCAATGGGCTGTCTTGTTTCCAAAGACGGAGAGTGGACCCAAAGCATCTTGCTCCCAGCTCTTCGGGAAGCTAAGAAACAGCTGGCTCTGCCCAGTGCTCTTACAGCCTAAGAGAACATCTCTTTGAAAGGCCTGTGAAACGCAGTTTCTTGGCAGGCCTGACCTGGCTGAAGTAGAACTTCTGTTCTGGTTGTGCTACATAGGCCTAGAGCTACCAGGACCTAAGGGCTGCCTTTTTTCCAAAGGGTGAGAGAGGCCCCAAAGCATCTTGCCTCCAGCACTTTGGGAAGCTAAAAAACAACTGGTTCTGCCCAGTGCTCTCACAGCCTACCATGAACATCTCTTACCAAGGGCTGCGAAACGCAGTTTCTTGGCAGGACTGATCTGCCTGAAGTAGAACTTCTGCTGTGGGTGTGCTCCATTGGCCTAGAGCTGCCAGGCGCAAACGGCTGCCTTGTGTCCAAAGGGAGAGAGAGGCCCCAAAGCATCTTGCTTCCAGCTCTGTGGGAAGCTAAAGCAACTGGCTCTCCACAGTGCTCTCACAGCCTACCGGGAACATCTCTTACCAAGGCCTGTGAAACGCAGTTTCTTGGCAGGCCTGATCTGGCTGAAGTAGAACTCCTGCTCTGGGCGTGCTACTTTGGCCTAGAGCTGCCAGGCCCAAAGGGCCGCCTTGTTTCCAAAGGGGCTGAGAGTCCCCAAAGCATCTTGCTTCCAAATCTTTGGGAAGCTAAGAAACAACTGGCTCTGCACAGTGCTCTCACAGCCTACCGGCAACGTGACAGAGAAAGGCCTGTGAGACGCAGTTTCTTGGAAGGCCTGATCTGGCTGAGGTAGAACTTCTGCTCTGGGTGTACTCCATTGGCCTAGGGCTGCCAGGCCCAAAGGGCTGCCTTTATTTCCAAAGTGTGAGAGAGGCCCCAAAGCATCTTGCTTCCTGCTCTCTGGGAAGCTAAAACAACTGGCTCTGCACAGTGCTCTCAAAGCCAACCGGGAACGTCACATACAAAGGCCTGTGAAACGCAGCTTCTTGACAGGCCTTATCTGGCTGAGGTAGAACTTGTGCTCTGGGTGTGCTACTTTGGCCTAGAGCTGCCAGGCACAAAGGCTGCTTTGTTTCCAAAGGGGGAGAGAGGCCCCAAATCATGTTGCTTCCAGCTGTTTTTGAAGCTAAGAAACAACTCGCTCTGCCAGGTACTCTTACAGCCTTCCGGGAACACCTCTTACGAAGGCCTGTGAAAAGCAGTTTCTTGGCAGGCCTGATCTGGCTGAGGTAGAACTTCTGCTCTGGGTGTGCTCCATTGCCCTAGAGCTGAAAGGCCCAAAGGGCTGCCTTGTTTCCAAAGGGGGAGAGAGGCCCCAAAGCATCTTTCTTCCACCTCTTGGGAAGCTAAGAAACAACTGGCTGTGCCCAGTGCTCTTATAGCCTAAGAGAACATCTCTTATCAAGGCCTGTGAAACGCACTTTCTAGGCAGGCCTGATGTGGAAGAAGTAGAACTTCGGCTCTGGTTGTGCTCCATTGCCCTAGAGCTGCCAGACCCAACGTGCTGCCTTGTTTCCAAAGGGGCAGAGAGGCCCCAAAGCGTCTTGCTTCCAGCTGTTTGGGAAACAAGGAAACAACTGGCTCTGCACCGTGCTCTCACAGCCTACCGGGAACGTCACATACAAAGGCCTCTGAAACGCAGTTCCTTGGCAGGCCTGATCTGGCTGAAGTAGGACTTCTGCTCTGGCTGTGCTCCATTGGCCTAGAGCTGAAAGGCCCAAAGGGATGCCTTGTTTGCAAAGGGGCAGAGAGGCCCCAAAGCATCTTGCTTCCAGCTCTTTGGGAAGCTAAGAAACAACTGTCTCTGCCCAGTGCTCTGACAGAGTACCGGCAACATCTCTTACCAAAGCCTTTGAAACGCTGTTTCTTGGCAGGCCTTATCTGGCTGAGGTAGAACTTCTGCTCTGGGTGTGCTCCATTGGCCTAGAGCTGAAAGGCCCAAAGGTCGGCCTTGTTGGCAAAGGGGCAGGGAGCCCCCAAAGCATCTTGCTTCCAGCTCTTTGGGAAGCTAAGAAACAACTGGCTCTGCCCGGTGCTCTTACAGCCTGAGAGAAAATCTCTTACCAAGGCCTGTGAAACGCACTTTGTTGGTGGCCTGATCTAGCTGAAGTAGAACTTCTGCTCTGGGTGTGCTCCATTGGCCTAGAGCTGCCTGGCCCAAAGGGCCGCCTTGTTTGCAAAGGGGCAGAGAGGCCCCAAAGCATCTTGCTTCCAGCTCTTCGGGAAGCTAAGAAACATCTGGTGTTGCCCAGTGCTCTTACAGCCTACCGGGAACATCTCTTACCAAGGCCTGTGAAACGCAGTTTGTTGGTGGCCTGAACTGGCCGAAGTAGAACTTCTGCTCTGGGTGTGCTCCACTGGCCTAGAGCTACCTGCCCCAAAGGGCTGCCTTGATTCCAAAGTGAGAGAGTGGCACCAAAGCATCTTGCTTCCAGCTCTTCGGGAAGCTAAGAAACATCTGGCGTTGCCCAGTGCTCTTACAGCCTACCGGGAACATCTCTTACCAAGGCCTGTGAAACGCCGTTTCCTGGCAGGCCTGATTTGGCTGAAGTAGAACTTCTGCTCTGGGTGTGCTCCATTGCCCTAGAGCTGCCAGGCCCAAGGTGCTGCCTTGTTTCCAAAGGGGCAGAGAGGCCCCAAAGCATCTTGCTTCCAGCTCTCTGGGAAGCTAAGAACCAACTCGCTCTGCCCCGTGCTCTTACAGCCTACCGGGAACATGTCTTTGAAAGGCCTGTGAAACGCAGTTTCTTGGCAGGCCTCATCTGGCTGAAGTAGAACTCCGGCTCTGGGTGTGCTCCATTGCCCTAGAGCTGCCAGGCCCCAAGTGCTGCCCTGTTTCCAAGGGGCAGAGAGGCCCAAAGCATCTTGCTTCCCGGTCTTTGCGAAGCTAAGAAACAACTGGCTCTGCCCAGTGCACTTACACCTACCGGGAACATCTCTTACCAAGGCCTGTCAAACGCTGTTTCTTTGCAGGCCTGATCAGGCTGAAGTAGAACTCCTGCTCTGCGTGTGCTCCATTGGCCTAGAGCTTCCCGACCCAAAAGGCTGCCTTGTTCCCAAACGGGCAGAGGGGTCCCAAGCGTCTTGCTTCCAGCTTTTCAGGAAGGTAAGAAACAACTGGCTCTGCCCAGTGCTCTTACAGCCTACCGGGAACATCTCTTACCAAGGCCTGTGAAATGCAGTTTCCTGGCAGGCCTGATCTGGCTGAAGTAGAACTTCTGCTCTGGGTGTGCTCCATTGCCCTAGAGCTGCCAGGCCCAATGGGCTGCCTTGTTTCCAAAGACGGAGAGTGGACCCAAAGCATCTTGCTCCCAGCTCTTCGGGAAGCTAAGAAACAGCTGGCTCTGCCCAGTGCTCTTACAGCCTAAGAGAACATCTCTTTGAAAGGCCTGTGAAACGCAGTTTCTTGGCAGGCCTGACCTGGCTGAAGTAGAACTTCTGTTCTGGTTGTGCTACATAGGCCTAGAGCTACCAGGACCTAAGGGCTGCCTTTTTTCCAAAGGGTGAGAGAGGCCCCAAAGCATCTTGCCTCCAGCACTTTGGGAAGCTAAAAAACAACTGGTTCTGCCCAGTGCTCTCACAGCCTACCATGAACATCTCTTACCAAGGGCTGTGAAACGCAGTTTCTGGGCAGGACTGATCTGCCTGAAGTAGAACTTCTGCTGTGGGTGTGCTCCATTGGCCTAGAGCTGCCAGGCGCAAACGGCTGCCTTGTGTCCAAAGGGAGAGAGAGGCCCCAAAGCATCTTGCTTCCAGCTCTGTGGGAAGCTAAAGCAACTGGCTCTCCACAGTGCTCTCACAGCCTACCGGGAACATCTCTTACCAAGGCCTGTGAAACGCAGTTTCTTGGCAGGCCTGATCTGGCTGAAGTAGAACTCCTGCTCTGGGCGTGCTACTTTGGCCTAGAGCTGCCAGGCCCAAAGGGCCGCCTTGTTTCCAAAGGGGCTGAGAGTCCCCAAAGCATCTTGCTTCCAAATCTTTGGGAAGCTAAGAAACAACTGGCTCTGCACAGTGCTCTCACAGCCTACCGGCAACGTGACAGAGAAAGGCCTGTGAGACGCAGTTTCTTGGAAGGCCTGATCTGGCTGAGGTAGAACTTCTGCTCTGGGTGTACTCCATTGGCCTAGGGCTGCCAGGCCCAAAGGGCTGCCTTTATTTCCAAAGTGTGAGAGAGGCCCCAAAGCATCTTGCTTCCTGCTCTCTGGGAAGCTAAAACAACTGGCTCTGCACAGTGCTCTCAAAGCCAACCGGGAACGTCACATACAAAGGCCTGTGAAACGCAGCTTCTTGACAGGCCTTATCTGGCTGAGGTAGAACTTGTGCTCTGGGTGTGCTACTTTGGCCTAGAGCTGCCAGGCACAAAGGCTGCTTTGTTTCCAAAGGGGGAGAGAGGCCCCAAATCATGTTGCTTCCAGCTGTTTTTGAAGCTAAGAAACAACTCGCTCTGCCAGGTACTCTTACAGCCTTCCGGGAACACCTCTTACGAAGGCCTGTGAAAAGCAGTTTCTTGGCAGGCCTGATCTGGCTGAGGTAGAACTTCTGCTCTGGGTGTGCTCCATTGCCCTAGAGCTGAAAGGACCAAAGGGCTGCCTTGTTTCCAAAGGGGGAGAGAGGCCCCAAAGCATCTTTCTTCCACCTCTTGGGAAGCTAAGAAACAACTGGCTGTGCCCAGTGCTCTTATAGCCTAAGAGAACATCTCTTATCAAGGCCTGTGAAACGCACTTTCTAGGCAGGCCTGATGTGGAAGAAGTAGAACTTCGGCTCTGGTTGTGCTCCATTGCCCTAGAGCTGCCAGACCCAACGTGCTGCCTTGTTTCCAAAGGGGCAGAGAGGCCCCAAAGCGTCTTGCTTCCAGCTGTTTGGGAAACAAGGAAACAACTGGCTCTGCACCGTGCTCTCACAGCCTACCGGGAACGTCACATACAAAGGCCTCTGAAACGCAGTTCCTTGGCAGGCCTGATCTGGCTGAAGTAGGACTTCTGCTCTGGCTGTGCTCCATTGGCCTAGAGCTGAAAGGCCCAAAGGGATGCCTTGTTTGCAAAGGGGCAGAGAGGCCCCAAAGCATCTTGCTTCCAGCTCTTTGGGAAGCTAAGAAACAACTGTCTCTGCCCAGTGCTCTGACAGAGTACCGGCAACATCTCTTACCAAAGCCTTTGAAACGCTGTTTCTTGGCAGGCCTTATCTGGCTGAGGTAGAACTTCTGCTCTGGGTGTGCTCCATTGGCCTAGAGCTGAAAGGCCCAAAGGTCGGCCTTGTTGGCAAAGGGGCAGGGAGCCCCCAAAGCATCTTGCTTCCAGCTCTTTGGGAAGCTAAGAAACAACTGGCTCTGCCCGGTGCTCTTACAGCCTGAGAGAAAATCTCTTACCAAGGCCTGTGAAACGCACTTTGTTGGTGGCCTGATCTAGCTGAAGTAGAACTTCTGCTCTGGGTGTGCTCCATTGGCCTAGAGCTGCCTGGCCCAAAGGGCCGCCTTGTTTGCAAAGGGGCAGAGAGGCCCCAAAGCATCTTGCTTCCAGCTCTTCGGGAAGCTAAGAAACATCTGGTGTTGCCCAGTGCTCTTACAGCCTACCGGGAACATCTCTTACCAAGGCCTGTGAAACGCAGTTTGTTGGTGGCCTGAACTGGCCGAAGTAGAACTTCTGCTCTGGGTGTGCTCCACTGGCCTAGAGCTACCTGCCCCAAAGGGCTGCCTTGATTCCAAAGTGAGAGAGTGGCACCAAAGCATCTTGCTTCCAGCTCTTCGGGAAGCTAAGAAACATCTGGCGTTGCCCAGTGCTCTTACAGCCTACCAGGAACATCTCTTACCAAGGCCTGTGAAACGCCGTTTCCTGGCAGGCCTGATTTGGCTGAAGTAGAACTTCTGCTCTGGGTGTGCTCCATTGCCCTAGAGCTGCCAGGCCCAAGGTGCTGCCTTGTTTCCAAAGGGGCAGAGAGGCCCCAAAGCATCTTGCTTCCAGCTCTCTGGGAAGCTAAGAACCAACTCGCTCTGCCCCGTGCTCTTACAGCCTACCGGGAACATGTCTTTGAAAGGCCTGTGAAACGCAGTTTCTTGGCAGGCCTCATCTGGCTGAAGTAGAACTCCGGCTCTGGGTGTGCTCCATTGCCCTAGAGCTGCCAGGCCCCAAGTGCTGCCCTGTTTCCAAGGGGCAGAGAGGCCCAAAGCATCTTGCTTCCCGGTCTTTGCGAAGCTAAGAAACAACTGGCTCTGCCCAGTGCACTTACACCTACCGGGAACATCTCTTACCAAGGCCTGTCAAACGCTGTTTCTTTGCAGGCCTGATCAGGCTGAAGTAGAACTCCTGCTCTGCGTGTGCTCCATTGGCCTAGAGCTTCCCGACCCAAAAGGCTGCCTTGTTCCCAAACGGGCAGAGGGGTCCCAAGCGTCTTGCTTCCAGCTTTTCAGGAAGGTAAGAAACAACTGGCTCTGCCCAGTGCTCTTACAGCCTACCGGGAACATCTCTTACCAAGGCCTGTGAAACGCAGTTTCCTGGCAGGCCTGATCTGGCTGAAGTAGAACTTCTGCTCTGGGTGTGCTCCATTGCCCTAGAGCTGCCAGGCCCAAAGGGCTGCCTTGTTTCCAAAGACGGAGAGTGGACCCAAAGCATCTTGCTCCCAGCTCTTCGGGAAGCTAAGAAACAGCTGGCTCTGCCCAGTGCTCTTACAGCCTAAGAGAACATCTCTTTGAAAGGCCTGTGAAACGCAGTTTCTTGGCAGGCCTGACCTGGCTGAAGTAGAACTTCTGTTCTGGTTGTGCTACATAGGCCTAGAGCTACCAGGACCTAAGGGCTGCCTTGTTTCCAAAGGGTGAGAGAGGCCCCAAAGCATCTTGCCTCCAGCACTTTGGGAAGCTAAAAAACAACTGGTTCTGCCCAGTGCTCTCACAGCCTACCATGAACATCTCTTACCAAGGGCTGCGAAACGCAGTTTCTGGGCAGGACTGATCTGCCTGAAGTAGAACTTCTGCTGTGGGTGTGCTCCATTGGCCTAGAGCTGCCAGGCGCAAACGGCTGCCTTGTGTCCAAAGGGAGAGAGAGGCCCCAAAGCATCTTGCTTCCAGCTCTGTGGGAAGCTAAAGCAACTGGCTCTCCACAGTGCTCTCACAGCCTACCGGGAACATCTCTTACCAAGGCCTGTGAAACGCAGTTTCTTGGCAGGCCTGATCTGGCTGAAGTAGAACTCCTGCTCTGGGCGTGCTACTTTGGCCTAGAGCTGCCAGGCCCAAAGGGCCGCCTTGTTTCCAAAGGGGCTGAGAGTCCCCAAAGCATCTTGCTTCCAAATCTTTGGGAAGCTAAGAAACAACTGGCTCTGCACAGTGCTCTCACAGCCTACCGGCAACGTGACAGAGAAAGGCCTGTGAGACGCAGTTTCTTGGAAGGCCTGATCTGGCTGAGGTAGAACTTCTGCTCTGGGTGTACTCCATTGGCCTAGGGCTGCCAGGCCCAAAGGGCTGCCTTTATTTCCAAAGTGTGAGAGAGGCCCCAAAGCATCTTGCTTCCTGCTCTCTGGGAAGCTAAAACAACTGGCTCTGCACAGTGCTCTCAAAGCCAACCGGGAACGTCACATACAAAGGCCTGTGAAACGCAGCTTCTTGACAGGCCTTATCTGGCTGAGGTAGAACTTGTGCTCTGGGTGTGCTACTTTGGCCTAGAGCTGCCAGGCACAAAGGCTGCTTTGTTTCCAAAGGGGGAGAGAGGCCCCAAATCATGTTGCTTCCAGCTGTTTTTGAAGCTAAGAAACAACTCGCTCTGCCAGGTACTCTTACAGCCTTCCGGGAACACCTCTTACGAAGGCCTGTGAAAAGCAGTTTCTTGGCAGGCCTGATCTGGCTGAGGTAGAACTTCTGCTCTGGGTGTGCTCCATTGCCCTAGAGCTGAAAGGCCCAAAGGGCTGCCTTGTTTCCAAAGGGGGAGAGAGGCCCCAAAGCATCTTTCTTCCACCTCTTGGGAAGCTAAGAAACAACTGGCTGTGCCCAGTGCTCTTATAGCCTAAGAGAACATCTCTTATCAAGGCCTGTGAAACGCACTTTCTAGGCAGGCCTGATGTGGAAGAAGTAGAACTTCGGCTCTGGTTGTGCTCCATTGCCCTAGAGCTGCCAGACCCAACGTGCTGCCTTGTTTCCAAAGGGGCAGAGAGGCCCCAAAGCGTCTTGCTTCCAGCTGTTTGGGAAACAAGGAAACAACTGGCTCTGCACCGTGCTCTCACAGCCTACCGGGAACGTCACATACAAAGGCCTCTGAAACGCAGTTCCTTGGCAGGCCTGATCTGGCTGAAGTAGGACTTCTGCTCTGGCTGTGCTCCATTGGCCTAGAGCTGAAAGGCCCAAAGGGATGCCTTGTTTGCAAAGGGGCAGAGAGGCCCCAAAGCATCTTGCTTCCAGCTCTTTGGGAAGCTAAGAAACAACTGTCTCTGCCCAGTGCTCTGACAGAGTACCGGCAACATCTCTTACCAAAGCCTTTGAAACGCTGTTTCTTGGCAGGCCTTATCTGGCTGAGGTAGAACTTCTGCTCTGGGTGTGCTCCATTGGCCTAGAGCTGAAAGGCCCAAAGGTCGGCCTTGTTGGCAAAGGGGCAGGGAGCCCCCAAAGCATCTTGCTTCCAGCTCTTTGGGAAGCTAAGAAACAACTGGCTCTGCCCGGTGCTCTTACAGCCTGAGAGAAAATCTCTTACCAAGGCCTGTGAAACGCACTTTGTTGGTGGCCTGATCTAGCTGAAGTAGAACTTCTGCTCTGGGTGTGCTCCATTGGCCTAGAGCTGCCTGGCCCAAAGGGCCGCCTTGTTTGCAAAGGGGCAGAGAGGCCCCAAAGCATCTTGCTTCCAGCTCTTCGGGAAGCTAAGAAACATCTGGTGTTGCCCAGTGCTCTTACAGCCTACCGGGAACATCTCTTACCAAGGCCTGTGAAACGCAGTTTGTTGGTGGCCTGAACTGGCCGAAGTAGAACTTCTGCTCTGGGTGTGCTCCACTGGCCTAGAGCTACCTGCCCCAAAGGGCTGCCTTGATTCCAAAGTGAGAGAGTGGCACCAAAGCATCTTGCTTCCAGCTCTTCGGGAAGCTAAGAAACATCTGGCGTTGCCCAGTGCTCTTACAGCCTACCGGGAACATCTCTTACCAAGGCCTGTGAAACGCCGTTTCCTGGCAGGCCTGATTTGGCTGAAGTAGAACTTCTGCTCTGGGTGTGCTCCATTGCCCTAGAGCTGCCAGGCCCAAGGTGCTGCCTTGTTTCCAAAGGGGCAGAGAGGCCCCAAAGCATCTTGCTTCCAGCTCTCTGGGAAGCTAAGAACCAACTCGCTCTGCCCCGTGCTCTTACAGCCTACCGGGAACATGTCTTTGAAAGGCCTGTGAAACGCAGTTTCTTGGCAGGCCTCATCTGGCTGAAGTAGAACTCCGGCTCTGGGTGTGCTCCATTGCCCTAGAGCTGCCAGGCCCCAAGTGCTGCCCTGTTTCCAAGGGGCAGAGAGGCCCAAAGCATCTTGCTTCCCGGTCTTTGCGAAGCTAAGAAACAACTGGCTCTGCCCAGTGCACTTACACCTACCGGGAACATCTCTTACCAAGGCCTGTCAAACGCTGTTTCTTTGCAGGCCTGATCAGGCTGAAGTAGAACTCCTGCTCTGCGTGTGCTCCATTGGCCTAGAGCTTCCCGACCCAAAAGGCTGCCTTGTTCCCAAACGGGCAGAGGGGTCCCAAGCGTCTTGCTTCCAGCTTTTCAGGAAGGTAAGAAACAACTGGCTCTGCCCAGTGCTCTTACAGCCTACCGGGAACATCTCTTACCAAGGCCTGTGAAACGCAGTTTCCTGGCAGGCCTGATCTGGCTGAAGTAGAACTTCTGCTCTGGGTGTGCTCCATTGCCCTAGAGCTGCCAGGCCCAAAGGGCTGCCTTGTTTCCAAAGACGGAGAGTGGACCCAAAGCATCTTGCTCCCAGCTCTTCGGGAAGCTAAGAAACAGCTGGCTCTGCCCAGTGCTCTTACAGCCTAAGAGAACATCTCTTTGAAAGGCCTGTGAAACGCAGTTTCTTGGCAGGCCTGACCTGGCTGAAGTAGAACTTCTGTTCTGGTTGTGCTACATAGGCCTAGAGCTACCAGGACCTAAGGGCTGCCTTGTTTCCAAAGGGTGAGAGAGGCCCCAAAGCATCTTGCCTCCAGCACTTTGGGAAGCTAAAAAACAACTGGTTCTGCCCAGTGCTCTCACAGCCTACCATGAACATCTCTTACCAAGGGCTGCGAAACGCAGTTTCTGGGCAGGACTGATCTGCCTGAAGTAGAACTTCTGCTGTGGGTGTGCTCCATTGGCCTAGAGCTGCCAGGCGCAAACGGCTGCCTTGTGTCCAAAGGGAGAGAGAGGCCCCAAAGCATCTTGCTTCCAGCTCTGTGGGAAGCTAAAGCAACTGGCTCTCCACAGTGCTCTCACAGCCTACCGGGAACATCTCTTACCAAGGCCTGTGAAACGCAGTTTCTTGGCAGGCCTGATCTGGCTGAAGTAGAACTCCTGCTCTGGGCGTGCTACTTTGGCCTAGAGCTGCCAGGCCCAAAGGGCCGCCTTGTTTCCAAAGGGGCTGAGAGTCCCCAAAGCATCTTGCTTCCAAATCTTTGGGAAGCTAAGAAACAACTGGCTCTGCACAGTGCTCTCACAGCCTACCGGCAACGTGACAGAGAAAGGCCTGTGAGACGCAGTTTCTTGGAAGGCCTGATCTGGCTGAGGTAGAACTTCTGCTCTGGGTGTACTCCATTGGCCTAGGGCTGCCAGGCCCAAAGGGCTGCCTTTATTTCCAAAGTGTGAGAGAGGCCCCAAAGCATCTTGCTTCCTGCTCTCTGGGAAGCTAAAACAACTGGCTCTGCACAGTGCTCTCAAAGCCAACCGGGAACGTCACATACAAAGGCCTGTGAAACGCAGCTTCTTGACAGGCCTTATCTGGCTGAGGTAGAACTTGTGCTCTGGGTGTGCTACTTTGGCCTAGAGCTGCCAGGCACAAAGGCTGCTTTGTTTCCAAAGGGGGAGAGAGGCCCCAAATCATGTTGCTTCCAGCTGTTTTTGAAGCTAAGAAACAACTCGCTCTGCCAGGTACTCTTACAGCCTTCCGGGAACACCTCTTACGAAGGCCTGTGAAAAGCAGTTTCTTGGCAGGCCTGATCTGGCTGAGGTAGAACTTCTGCTCTGGGTGTGCTCCATTGCCCTAGAGCTGAAAGGCCCAAAGGGCTGCCTTGTTTCCAAAGGGGGAGAGAGGCCCCAAAGCATCTTTCTTCCACCTCTTGGGAAGCTAAGAAACAACTGGCTGTGCCCAGTGCTCTTATAGCCTAAGAGAACATCTCTTATCAAGGCCTGTGAAACGCACTTTCTAGGCAGGCCTGATGTGGAAGAAGTAGAACTTCGGCTCTGGTTGTGCTCCATTGCCCTAGAGCTGCCAGACCCAACGTGCTGCCTTGTTTCCAAAGGGGCAGAGAGGCCCCAAAGCGTCTTGCTTCCAGCTGTTTGGGAAACAAGGAAACAACTGGCTCTGCACCGTGCTCTCACAGCCTACCGGGAACGTCACATACAAAGGCCTCTGAAACGCAGTTCCTTGGCAGGCCTGATCTGGCTGAAGTAGGACTTCTGCTCTGGCTGTGCTCCATTGGCCTAGAGCTGAAAGGCCCAAAGGGATGCCTTGTTTGCAAAGGGGCAGAGAGGCCCCAAAGCATCTTGCTTCCAGCTCTTTGGGAAGCTAAGAAACAACTGTCTCTGCCCAGTGCTCTGACAGAGTACCGGCAACATCTCTTACCAAAGCCTTTGAAACGCTGTTTCTTGGCAGGCCTTATCTGGCTGAGGTAGAACTTCTGCTCTGGGTGTGCTCCATTGGCCTAGAGCTGAAAGGCCCAAAGGTCGGCCTTGTTGGCAAAGGGGCAGGGAGCCCCCAAAGCATCTTGCTTCCAGCTCTTTGGGAAGCTAAGAAACAACTGGCTCTGCCCGGTGCTCTTACAGCCTGAGAGAAAATCTCTTACCAAGGCCTGTGAAACGCACTTTGTTGGTGGCCTGATCTAGCTGAAGTAGAACTTCTGCTCTGGGTGTGCTCCATTGGCCTAGAGCTGCCTGGCCCAAAGGGCCGCCTTGTTTGCAAAGGGGCAGAGAGGCCCCAAAGCATCTTGCTTCCAGCTCTTCGGGAAGCTAAGAAACATCTGGTGTTGCCCAGTGCTCTTACAGCCTACCGGGAACATCTCTTACCAAGGCCTGTGAAACGCAGTTTGTTGGTGGCCTGAACTGGCCGAAGTAGAACTTCTGCTCTGGGTGTGCTCCACTGGCCTAGAGCTACCTGCCCCAAAGGGCTGCCTTGATTCCAAAGTGAGAGAGTGGCACCAAAGCATCTTGCTTCCAGCTCTTCGGGAAGCTAAGAAACATCTGGCGTTGCCCAGTGCTCTTACAGCCTACCGGGAACATCTCTTACCAAGGCCTGTGAAACGCCGTTTCCTGGCAGGCCTGATTTGGCTGAAGTAGAACTTCTGCTCTGGGTGTGCTCCATTGCCCTAGAGCTGCCAGGCCCAAGGTGCTGCCTTGTTTCCAAAGGGGCAGAGAGGCCCCAAAGCATCTTGCTTCCAGCTCTCTGGGAAGCTAAGAACCAACTCGCTCTGCCCCGTGCTCTTACAGCCTACCGGGAACATGTCTTTGAAAGGCCTGTGAAACGCAGTTTCTTGGCAGGCCTCATCTGGCTGAAGTAGAACTCCGGCTCTGGGTGTGCTCCATTGCCCTAGAGCTGCCAGGCCCCAAGTGCTGCCCTGTTTCCAAGGGGCAGAGAGGCCCAAAGCATCTTGCTTCCCGGTCTTTGCGAAGCTAAGAAACAACTGGCTCTGCCCAGTGCACTTACACCTACCGGGAACATCTCTTACCAAGGCCTGTCAAACGCTGTTTCTTTGCAGGCCTGATCAGGCTGAAGTAGAACTCCTGCTCTGCGTGTGCTCCATTGGCCTAGAGCTTCCCGACCCAAAAGGCTGCCTTGTTCCCAAACGGGCAGAGGGGTCCCAAGCGTCTTGCTTCCAGCTTTTCAGGAAGGTAAGAAACAACTGGCTCTGCCCAGTGCTCTTACAGCCTACCGGGAACATCTCTTACCAAGGCCTGTGAAACGCAGTTTCCTGGCAGGCCTGATCTGGCTGAAGTAGAACTTCTGCTCTGGGTGTGCTCCATTGCCCTAGAGCTGCCAGGCCCAATGGGCTGCCTTGTTTCCAAAGACGGAGAGTGGACCCAAAGCATCTTGCTCCCAGCTCTTCGGGAAGCTAAGAAACAGCTGGCTCTGCCCAGTGCTCTTACAGCCTAAGAGAACATCTCTTTGAAAGGCCTGTGAAACGCAGTTTCTTGGCAGGCCTGACCTGGCTGAAGTAGAACTTCTGTTCTGGTTGTGCTACATAGGCCTAGAGCTACCAGGACCTAAGGGCTGCCTTGTTTCCAAAGGGTGAGAGAGGCCCCAAAGCATCTTGCCTCCAGCACTTTGGGAAGCTAAAAAACAACTGGTTCTGCCCAGTGCTCTCACAGCCTACCATGAACATCTCTTACCAAGGGCTGTGAAACGCAGTTTCTGGGCAGGACTGATCTGCCTGAAGTAGAACTTCTGCTGTGGGTGTGCTCCATTGGCCTAGAGCTGCCAGGCGCAAACGGCTGCCTTGTGTCCAAAGGGAGAGAGAGGCCCCAAAGCATCTTGCTTCCAGCTCTGTGGGAAGCTAAAGCAACTGGCTCTCCACAGTGCTCTCACAGCCTTCCGGGAACATCTCTTACCAAGGCCTGTGAAACGCAGTTTCTTGGCAGGCCTGATCTGGCTGAAGTAGAACTCCTGCTCTGGGCGTGCTACTTTGGCCTAGAGCTGCCAGGCCCAAAGGGCCGCCTTGTTTCCAAAGGGGCTGAGAGTCCCCAAAGCATCTTGCTTCCAAATCTTTGGGAAGCTAAGAAACAACTGGCTCTGCACAGTGCTCTCACAGCCTACCGGCAACGTGACAGAGAAAGGCCTGTGAGACGCAGTTTCTTGGAAGGCCTGATCTGGCTGAGGTAGAACTTCTGCTCTGGGTGTACTCCATTGGCCTAGGGCTGCCAGGCCCAAAGGGCTGCCTTTATTTCCAAAGTGTGAGAGAGGCCCCAAAGCATCTTGCTTCCTGCTCTCTGGGAAGCTAAAACAACTGGCTCTGCACAGTGCTCTCAAAGCCAACCGGGAACGTCACATACAAAGGCCTGTGAAACGCAGCTTCTTGACAGGCCTTATCTGGCTGAGGTAGAACTTGTGCTCTGGGTGTGCTACTTTGGCCTAGAGCTGCCAGGCACAAAGGCTGCTTTGTTTCCAAAGGGGGAGAGAGGCCCCAAATCATGTTGCTTCCAGCTGTTTTTGAAGCTAAGAAACAACTCGCTCTGCCAGGTACTCTTACAGCCTTCCGGGAACACCTCTTACGAAGGCCTGTGAAAAGCAGTTTCTTGGCAGGCCTGATCTGGCTGAGGTAGAACTTCTGCTCTGGGTGTGCTCCATTGCCCTAGAGCTGAAAGGCCCAAAGGGCTGCCTTGTTTCCAAAGGGGGAGAGAGGCCCCAAAGCATCTTTCTTCCACCTCTTGGGAAGCTAAGAAACAACTGGCTGTGCCCAGTGCTCTTATAGCCTAAGAGAACATCTCTTATCAAGGCCTGTGAAACGCACTTTCTAGGCAGGCCTGATGTGGAAGAAGTAGAACTTCGGCTCTGGTTGTGCTCCATTGCCCTAGAGCTGCCAGACCCAACGTGCTGCCTTGTTTCCAAAGGGGCAGAGAGGCCCCAAAGCGTCTTGCTTCCAGCTGTTTGGGAAACAAGGAAACAACTGGCTCTGCACCGTGCTCTCACAGCCTACCGGGAACGTCACATACAAAGGCCTCTGAAACGCAGTTCCTTGGCAGGCCTGATCTGGCTGAAGTAGGACTTCTGCTCTGGCTGTGCTCCATTGGCCTAGAGCTGAAAGGCCCAAAGGGATGCCTTGTTTGCAAAGGGGCAGAGAGGCCCCAAAGCATCTTGCTTCCAGCTCTTTGGGAAGCTAAGAAACAACTGTCTCTGCCCAGTGCTCTGACAGAGTACCGGCAACATCTCTTACCAAAGCCTTTGAAACGCTGTTTCTTGGCAGGCCTTATCTGGCTGAGGTAGAACTTCTGCTCTGGGTGTGCTCCATTGGCCTAGAGCTGAAAGGCCCAAAGGTCGGCCTTGTTGGCAAAGGGGCAGGGAGCCCCCAAAGCATCTTGCTTCCAGCTCTTTGGGAAGCTAAGAAACAACTGGCTCTGCCCGGTGCTCTTACAGCCTGAGAGAAAATCTCTTACCAAGGCCTGTGAAACGCACTTTGTTGGTGGCCTGATCTAGCTGAAGTAGAACTTCTGCTCTGGGTGTGCTCCATTGGCCTAGAGCTGCCTGGCCCAAAGGGCCGCCTTGTTTGCAAAGGGGCAGAGAGGCCCCAAAGCATCTTGCTTCCAGCTCTTCGGGAAGCTAAGAAACATCTGGTGTTGCCCAGTGCTCTTACAGCCTACCGGGAACATCTCTTACCAAGGCCTGTGAAACGCAGTTTGTTGGTGGCCTGAACTGGCCGAAGTAGAACTTCTGCTCTGGGTGTGCTCCACTGGCCTAGAGCTACCTGCCCCAAAGGGCTGCCTTGATTCCAAAGTGAGAGAGTGGCACCAAAGCATCTTGCTTCCAGCTCTTCGGGAAGCTAAGAAACATCTGGCGTTGCCCAGTGCTCTTACAGCCTACCGGGAACATCTCTTACCAAGGCCTGTGAAACGCCGTTTCCTGGCAGGCCTGATTTGGCTGAAGTAGAACTTCTGCTCTGGGTGTGCTCCATTGCCCTAGAGCTGCCAGGCCCAAGGTGCTGCCTTGTTTCCAAAGGGGCAGAGAGGCCCCAAAGCATCTTGCTTCCAGCTCTCTGGGAAGCTAAGAACCAACTCGCTCTGCCCCGTGCTCTTACAGCCTACCGGGAACATGTCTTTGAAAGGCCTGTGAAACGCAGTTTCTTGGCAGGCCTCATCTGGCTGAAGTAGAACTCCGGCTCTGGGTGTGCTCCATTGCCCTAGAGCTGCCAGGCCCCAAGTGCTGCCCTGTTTCCAAGGGGCAGAGAGGCCCAAAGCATCTTGCTTCCCGGTCTTTGCGAAGCTAAGAAACAACTGGCTCTGCCCAGTGCACTTACACCTACCGGGAACATCTCTTACCAAGGCCTGTCAAACGCTGTTTCTTTGCAGGCCTGATCAGGCTGAAGTAGAACTCCTGCTCTGCGTGTGCTCCATTGGCCTAGAGCTTCCCGACCCAAAAGGCTGCCTTGTTCCCAAACGGGCAGAGGGGTCCCAAGCGTCTTGCTTCCAGCTTTTCAGGAAGGTAAGAAACAACTGGCTCTGCCCAGTGCTCTTACAGCCTACCGGGAACATCTCTTACCAAGGCCTGTGAAACGCAGTTTCCTGGCAGGCCTGATCTGGCTGAAGTAGAACTTCTGCTCTGGGTGTGCTCCATTGCCCTAGAGCTGCCAGGCCCAATGGGCTGTCTTGTTTCCAAAGACGGAGAGTGGACCCAAAGCATCTTGCTCCCAGCTCTTCGGGAAGCTAAGAAACAGCTGGCTCTGCCCAGTGCTCTTACAGCCTAAGAGAACATCTCTTTGAAAGGCCTGTGAAACGCAGTTTCTTGGCAGGCCTGACCTGGCTGAAGTAGAACTTCTGTTCTGGTTGTGCTACATAGGCCTAGAGCTACCAGGACCTAAGGGCTGCCTTTTTTCCAAAGGGTGAGAGAGGCCCCAAAGCATCTTGCCTCCAGCACTTTGGGAAGCTAAAAAACAACTGGTTCTGCCCAGTGCTCTCACAGCCTACCATGAACATCTCTTACCAAGGGCTGCGAAACGCAGTTTCTTGGCAGGACTGATCTGCCTGAAGTAGAACTTCTGCTGTGGGTGTGCTCCATTGGCCTAGAGCTGCCAGGCGCAAACGGCTGCCTTGTGTCCAAAGGGAGAGAGAGGCCCCAAAGCATCTTGCTTCCAGCTCTGTGGGAAGCTAAAGCAACTGGCTCTCCACAGTGCTCTCACAGCCTACCGGGAACATCTCTTACCAAGGCCTGTGAAACGCAGTTTCTTGGCAGGCCTGATCTGGCTGAAGTAGAACTCCTGCTCTGGGCGTGCTACTTTGGCCTAGAGCTGCCAGGCCCAAAGGGCCGCCTTGTTTCCAAAGGGGCTGAGAGTCCCCAAAGCATCTTGCTTCCAAATCTTTGGGAAGCTAAGAAACAACTGGCTCTGCACAGTGCTCTCACAGCCTACCGGCAACGTGACAGAGAAAGGCCTGTGAGACGCAGTTTCTTGGAAGGCCTGATCTGGCTGAGGTAGAACTTCTGCTCTGGGTGTACTCCATTGGCCTAGGGCTGCCAGGCCCAAAGGGCTGCCTTTATTTCCAAAGTGTGAGAGAGGCCCCAAAGCATCTTGCTTCCTGCTCTCTGGGAAGCTAAAACAACTGGCTCTGCACAGTGCTCTCAAAGCCAACCGGGAACGTCACATACAAAGGCCTGTGAAACGCAGCTTCTTGACAGGCCTTATCTGGCTGAGGTAGAACTTGTGCTCTGGGTGTGCTACTTTGGCCTAGAGCTGCCAGGCACAAAGGCTGCTTTGTTTCCAAAGGGGGAGAGAGGCCCCAAATCATGTTGCTTCCAGCTGTTTTTGAAGCTAAGAAACAACTCGCTCTGCCAGGTACTCTTACAGCCTTCCGGGAACACCTCTTACGAAGGCCTGTGAAAAGCAGTTTCTTGGCAGGCCTGATCTGGCTGAGGTAGAACTTCTGCTCTGGGTGTGCTCCATTGCCCTAGAGCTGAAAGGCCCAAAGGGCTGCCTTGTTTCCAAAGGGGGAGAGAGGCCCCAAAGCATCTTTCTTCCACCTCTTGGGAAGCTAAGAAACAACTGGCTGTGCCCAGTGCTCTTATAGCCTAAGAGAACATCTCTTATCAAGGCCTGTGAAACGCACTTTCTAGGCAGGCCTGATGTGGAAGAAGTAGAACTTCGGCTCTGGTTGTGCTCCATTGCCCTAGAGCTGCCAGACCCAACGTGCTGCCTTGTTTCCAAAGGGGCAGAGAGGCCCCAAAGCGTCTTGCTTCCAGCTGTTTGGGAAACAAGGAAACAACTGGCTCTGCACCGTGCTCTCACAGCCTACCGGGAACGTCACATACAAAGGCCTCTGAAACGCAGTTCCTTGGCAGGCCTGATCTGGCTGAAGTAGGACTTCTGCTCTGGCTGTGCTCCATTGGCCTAGAGCTGAAAGGCCCAAAGGGATGCCTTGTTTGCAAAGGGGCAGAGAGGCCCCAAAGCATCTTGCTTCCAGCTCTTTGGGAAGCTAAGAAACAACTGTCTCTGCCCAGTGCTCTGACAGAGTACCGGCAACATCTCTTACCAAAGCCTTTGAAACGCTGTTTCTTGGCAGGCCTTATCTGGCTGAGGTAGAACTTCTGCTCTGGGTGTGCTCCATTGGCCTAGAGCTGAAAGGCCCAAAGGTCGGCCTTGTTGGCAAAGGGGCAGGGAGCCCCCAAAGCATCTTGCTTCCAGCTCTTTGGGAAGCTAAGAAACAACTGGCTCTGCCCGGTGCTCTTACAGCCTGAGAGAAAATCTCTTACCAAGGCCTGTGAAACGCACTTTGTTGGTGGCCTGATCTAGCTGAAGTAGAACTTCTGCTCTGGGTGTGCTCCATTGGCCTAGAGCTGCCTGGCCCAAAGGGCCGCCTTGTTTGCAAAGGGGCAGAGAGGCCCCAAAGCATCTTGCTTCCAGCTCTTCGGGAAGCTAAGAAACATCTGGTGTTGCCCAGTGCTCTTACAGCCTACCGGGAACATCTCTTACCAAGGCCTGTGAAACGCAGTTTGTTGGTGGCCTGAACTGGCCGAAGTAGAACTTCTGCTCTGGGTGTGCTCCACTGGCCTAGAGCTACCTGCCCCAAAGGGCTGCCTTGATTCCAAAGTGAGAGAGTGGCACCAAAGCATCTTGCTTCCAGCTCTTCGGGAAGCTAAGAAACATCTGGCGTTGCCCAGTGCTCTTACAGCCTACCGGGAACATCTCTTACCAAGGCCTGTGAAACGCCGTTTCCTGGCAGGCCTGATTTGGCTGAAGTAGAACTTCTGCTCTGGGTGTGCTCCATTGCCCTAGAGCTGCCAGGCCCAAGGTGCTGCCTTGTTTCCAAAGGGGCAGAGAGGCCCCAAAGCATCTTGCTTCCAGCTCTCTGGGAAGCTAAGAACCAACTCGCTCTGCCCCGTGCTCTTACAGCCTACCGGGAACATGTCTTTGAAAGGCCTGTGAAACGCAGTTTCTTGGCAGGCCTCATCTGGCTGAAGTAGAACTCCGGCTCTGGGTGTGCTCCATTGCCCTAGAGCTGCCAGGCCCCAAGTGCTGCCCTGTTTCCAAGGGGCAGAGAGGCCCAAAGCATCTTGCTTCCCGGTCTTTGCGAAGCTAAGAAACAACTGGCTCTGCCCAGTGCACTTACACCTACCGGGAACATCTCTTACCAAGGCCTGTCAAACGCTGTTTCTTTGCAGGCCTGATCAGGCTGAAGTAGAACTCCTGCTCTGCGTGTGCTCCATTGGCCTAGAGCTTCCCGACCCAAAAGGCTGCCTTGTTCCCAAACGGGCAGAGGGGTCCCAAGCGTCTTGCTTCCAGCTTTTCAGGAAGGTAAGAAACAACTGGCTCTGCCCAGTGCTCTTACAGCCTACCGGGAACATCTCTTACCAAGGCCTGTGAAATGCAGTTTCCTGGCAGGCCTGATCTGGCTGAAGTAGAACTTCTGCTCTGGGTGTGCTCCATTGCCCTAGAGCTGCCAGGCCCAATGGGCTGCCTTGTTTCCAAAGACGGAGAGTGGACCCAAAGCATCTTGCTCCCAGCTCTTCGGGAAGCTAAGAAACAGCTGGCTCTGCCCAGTGCTCTTACAGCCTAAGAGAACATCTCTTTGAAAGGCCTGTGAAACGCAGTTTCTTGGCAGGCCTGACCTGGCTGAAGTAGAACTTCTGTTCTGGTTGTGCTACATAGGCCTAGAGCTACCAGGACCTAAGGGCTGCCTTTTTTCCAAAGGGTGAGAGAGGCCCCAAAGCATCTTGCCTCCAGCACTTTGGGAAGCTAAAAAACAACTGGTTCTGCCCAGTGCTCTCACAGCCTACCATGAACATCTCTTACCAAGGGCTGTGAAACGCAGTTTCTGGGCAGGACTGATCTGCCTGAAGTAGAACTTCTGCTGTGGGTGTGCTCCATTGGCCTAGAGCTGCCAGGCGCAAACGGCTGCCTTGTGTCCAAAGGGAGAGAGAGGCCCCAAAGCATCTTGCTTCCAGCTCTGTGGGAAGCTAAAGCAACTGGCTCTCCACAGTGCTCTCACAGCCTACCGGGAACATCTCTTACCAAGGCCTGTGAAACGCAGTTTCTTGGCAGGCCTGATCTGGCTGAAGTAGAACTCCTGCTCTGGGCGTGCTACTTTGGCCTAGAGCTGCCAGGCCCAAAGGGCCGCCTTGTTTCCAAAGGGGCTGAGAGTCCCCAAAGCATCTTGCTTCCAAATCTTTGGGAAGCTAAGAAACAACTGGCTCTGCACAGTGCTCTCACAGCCTACCGGCAACGTGACAGAGAAAGGCCTGTGAGACGCAGTTTCTTGGAAGGCCTGATCTGGCTGAGGTAGAACTTCTGCTCTGGGTGTACTCCATTGGCCTAGGGCTGCCAGGCCCAAAGGGCTGCCTTTATTTCCAAAGTGTGAGAGAGGCCCCAAAGCATCTTGCTTCCTGCTCTCTGGGAAGCTAAAACAACTGGCTCTGCACAGTGCTCTCAAAGCCAACCGGGAACGTCACATACAAAGGCCTGTGAAACGCAGCTTCTTGACAGGCCTTATCTGGCTGAGGTAGAACTTGTGCTCTGGGTGTGCTACTTTGGCCTAGAGCTGCCAGGCACAAAGGCTGCTTTGTTTCCAAAGGGGGAGAGAGGCCCCAAATCATGTTGCTTCCAGCTGTTTTTGAAGCTAAGAAACAACTCGCTCTGCCAGGTACTCTTACAGCCTTCCGGGAACACCTCTTACGAAGGCCTGTGAAAAGCAGTTTCTTGGCAGGCCTGATCTGGCTGAGGTAGAACTTCTGCTCTGGGTGTGCTCCATTGCCCTAGAGCTGAAAGGCCCAAAGGGCTGCCTTGTTTCCAAAGGGGGAGAGAGGCCCCAAAGCATCTTTCTTCCACCTCTTGGGAAGCTAAGAAACAACTGGCTGTGCCCAGTGCTCTTATAGCCTAAGAGAACATCTCTTATCAAGGCCTGTGAAACGCACTTTCTAGGCAGGCCTGATGTGGAAGAAGTAGAACTTCGGCTCTGGTTGTGCTCCATTGCCCTAGAGCTGCCAGACCCAACGTGCTGCCTTGTTTCCAAAGGGGCAGAGAGGCCCCAAAGCGTCTTGCTTCCAGCTGTTTGGGAAACAAGGAAACAACTGGCTCTGCACCGTGCTCTCACAGCCTACCGGGAACGTCACATACAAAGGCCTCTGAAACGCAGTTCCTTGGCAGGCCTGATCTGGCTGAAGTAGGACTTCTGCTCTGGCTGTGCTCCATTGGCCTAGAGCTGAAAGGCCCAAAGGGATGCCTTGTTTGCAAAGGGGCAGAGAGGCCCCAAAGCATCTTGCTTCCAGCTCTTTGGGAAGCTAAGAAACAACTGTCTCTGCCCAGTGCTCTGACAGAGTACCGGCAACATCTCTTACCAAAGCCTTTGAAACGCTGTTTCTTGGCAGGCCTTATCTGGCTGAGGTAGAACTTCTGCTCTGGGTGTGCTCCATTGGCCTAGAGCTGAAAGGCCCAAAGGTCGGCCTTGTTGGCAAAGGGGCAGGGAGCCCCCAAAGCATCTTGCTTCCAGCTCTTTGGGAAGCTAAGAAACAACTGGCTCTGCCCGGTGCTCTTACAGCCTGAGAGAAAATCTCTTACCAAGGCCTGTGAAACGCACTTTGTTGGTGGCCTGATCTAGCTGAAGTAGAACTTCTGCTCTGGGTGTGCTCCATTGGCCTAGAGCTGCCTGGCCCAAAGGGCCGCCTTGTTTGCAAAGGGGCAGAGAGGCCCCAAAGCATCTTGCTTCCAGCTCTTCGGGAAGCTAAGAAACATCTGGTGTTGCCCAGTGCTCTTACAGCCTACCGGGAACATCTCTTACCAAGGCCTGTGAAACGCAGTTTGTTGGTGGCCTGAACTGGCTGAAGTAGAACTTCTGCTCTGGGTGTGCTCCACTGGCCTAGAGCTACCTGCCCCAAAGGGCTGCCTTGATTCCAAAGTGAGAGAGTGGCACCAAAGCATCTTGCTTCCAGCTCTTCGGGAAGCTAAGAAACATCTGGCGTTGCCCAGTGCTCTTACAGCCTACCGGGAACATCTCTTACCAAGGCCTGTGAAACGCCGTTTCCTGGCAGGCCTGATTTGGCTGAAGTAGAACTTCTGCTCTGGGTGTGCTCCATTGCCCTAGAGCTGCCAGGCCCAAGGTGCTGCCTTGTTTCCAAAGGGGCAGAGAGGCCCCAAAGCATCTTGCTTCCAGCTCTCTGGGAAGCTAAGAACCAACTCGCTCTGCCCCGTGCTCTTACAGCCTACCGGGAACATGTCTTTGAAAGGCCTGTGAAACGCAGTTTCTTGGCAGGCCTCATCTGGCTGAAGTAGAACTCCGGCTCTGGGTGTGCTCCATTGCCCTAGAGCTGCCAGGCCCCAAGTGCTGCCCTGTTTCCAAGGGGCAGAGAGGCCCAAAGCATCTTGCTTCCCGGTCTTTGCGAAGCTAAGAAACAACTGGCTCTGCCCAGTGCACTTACACCTACCGGGAACATCTCTTACCAAGGCCTGTCAAACGCTGTTTCTTTGCAGGCCTGATCAGGCTGAAGTAGAACTCCTGCTCTGCGTGTGCTCCATTGGCCTAGAGCTTCCCGACCCAAAAGGCTGCCTTGTTCCCAAACGGGCAGAGGGGTCCCAAGCGTCTTGCTTCCAGCTTTTCAGGAAGGTAAGAAACAACTGGCTCTGCCCAGTGCTCTTACAGCCTACCGGGAACATCTCTTACCAAGGCCTGTGAAACGCAGTTTCCTGGCAGGCCTGATCTGGCTGAAGTAGAACTTCTGCTCTGGGTGTGCTCCATTGCCCTAGAGCTGCCAGGCCCAAAGGGCTGCCTTGTTTCCAAAGACGGAGAGTGGACCCAAAGCATCTTGCTCCCAGCTCTTCGGGAAGCTAAGAAACAGCTGGCTCTGCCCAGTGCTCTTACAGCCTAAGAGAACATCTCTTTGAAAGGCCTGTGAAACGCAGTTTCTTGGCAGGCCTGACCTGGCTGAAGTAGAACTTCTGTTCTGGTTGTGCTACATAGGCCTAGAGCTACCAGGACCTAAGGGCTGCCTTGTTTCCAAAGGGTGAGAGAGGCCCCAAAGCATCTTGCCTCCAGCACTTTGGGAAGCTAAAAAACAACTGGTTCTGCCCAGTGCTCTCACAGCCTACCATGAACATCTCTTACCAAGGGCTGCGAAACGCAGTTTCTGGGCAGGACTGATCTGCCTGAAGTAGAACTTCTGCTGTGGGTGTGCTCCATTGGCCTAGAGCTGCCAGGCGCAAACGGCTGCCTTGTGTCCAAAGGGAGAGAGAGGCCCCAAAGCATCTTGCTTCCAGCTCTGTGGGAAGCTAAAGCAACTGGCTCTCCACAGTGCTCTCACAGCCTACCGGGAACATCTCTTACCAAGGCCTGTGAAACGCAGTTTCTTGGCAGGCCTGATCTGGCTGAAGTAGAACTCCTGCTCTGGGCGTGCTACTTTGGCCTAGAGCTGCCAGGCCCAAAGGGCCGCCTTGTTTCCAAAGGGGCTGAGAGTCCCCAAAGCATCTTGCTTCCAAATCTTTGGGAAGCTAAGAAACAACTGGCTCTGCACAGTGCTCTCACAGCCTACCGGCAACGTGACAGAGAAAGGCCTGTGAGACGCAGTTTCTTGGAAGGCCTGATCTGGCTGAGGTAGAACTTCTGCTCTGGGTGTACTCCATTGGCCTAGGGCTGCCAGGCCCAAAGGGCTGCCTTTATTTCCAAAGTGTGAGAGAGGCCCCAAAGCATCTTGCTTCCTGCTCTCTGGGAAGCTAAAACAACTGGCTCTGCACAGTGCTCTCAAAGCCAACCGGGAACGTCACATACAAAGGCCTGTGAAACGCAGCTTCTTGACAGGCCTTATCTGGCTGAGGTAGAACTTGTGCTCTGGGTGTGCTACTTTGGCCTAGAGCTGCCAGGCACAAAGGCTGCTTTGTTTCCAAAGGGGGAGAGAGGCCCCAAATCATGTTGCTTCCAGCTGTTTTTGAAGCTAAGAAACAACTCGCTCTGCCAGGTACTCTTACAGCCTTCCGGGAACACCTCTTACGAAGGCCTGTGAAAAGCAGTTTCTTGGCAGGCCTGATCTGGCTGAGGTAGAACTTCTGCTCTGGGTGTGCTCCATTGCCCTAGAGCTGAAAGGCCCAAAGGGCTGCCTTGTTTCCAAAGGGGGAGAGAGGCCCCAAAGCATCTTTCTTCCACCTCTTGGGAAGCTAAGAAACAACTGGCTGTGCCCAGTGCTCTTATAGCCTAAGAGAACATCTCTTATCAAGGCCTGTGAAACGCACTTTCTAGGCAGGCCTGATGTGGAAGAAGTAGAACTTCGGCTCTGGTTGTGCTCCATTGCCCTAGAGCTGCCAGACCCAACGTGCTGCCTTGTTTCCAAAGGGGCAGAGAGGCCCCAAAGCGTCTTGCTTCCAGCTGTTTGGGAAACAAGGAAACAACTGGCTCTGCACCGTGCTCTCACAGCCTACCGGGAACGTCACATACAAAGGCCTCTGAAACGCAGTTCCTTGGCAGGCCTGATCTGGCTGAAGTAGGACTTCTGCTCTGGCTGTGCTCCATTGGCCTAGAGCTGAAAGGCCCAAAGGGATGCCTTGTTTGCAAAGGGGCAGAGAGGCCCCAAAGCATCTTGCTTCCAGCTCTTTGGGAAGCTAAGAAACAACTGTCTCTGCCCAGTGCTCTGACAGAGTACCGGCAACATCTCTTACCAAAGCCTTTGAAACGCTGTTTCTTGGCAGGCCTTATCTGGCTGAGGTAGAACTTCTGCTCTGGGTGTGCTCCATTGGCCTAGAGCTGAAAGGCCCAAAGGTCGGCCTTGTTGGCAAAGGGGCAGGGAGCCCCCAAAGCATCTTGCTTCCAGCTCTTTGGGAAGCTAAGAAACAACTGGCTCTGCCCGGTGCTCTTACAGCCTGAGAGAAAATCTCTTACCAAGGCCTGTGAAACGCACTTTGTTGGTGGCCTGATCTAGCTGAAGTAGAACTTCTGCTCTGGGTGTGCTCCATTGGCCTAGAGCTGCCTGGCCCAAAGGGCCGCCTTGTTTGCAAAGGGGCAGAGAGGCCCCAAAGCATCTTGCTTCCAGCTCTTCGGGAAGCTAAGAAACATCTGGTGTTGCCCAGTGCTCTTACAGCCTACCGGGAACATCTCTTACCAAGGCCTGTGAAACGCAGTTTGTTGGTGGCCTGAACTGGCCGAAGTAGAACTTCTGCTCTGGGTGTGCTCCACTGGCCTAGAGCTACCTGCCCCAAAGGGCTGCCTTGATTCCAAAGTGAGAGAGTGGCACCAAAGCATCTTGCTTCCAGCTCTTCGGGAAGCTAAGAAACATCTGGCGTTGCCCAGTGCTCTTACAGCCTACCGGGAACATCTCTTACCAAGGCCTGTGAAACGCCGTTTCCTGGCAGGCCTGATTTGGCTGAAGTAGAACTTCTGCTGTGGGTGTGCTCCATTGCCCTAGAGCTGCCAGGCCCAAGGTGCTGCCTTGTTTCCAAAGGGGCAGAGAGGCCCCAAAGCATCTTGCTTCCAGCTCTCTGGGAAGCTAAGAACCAACTCGCTCTGCCCCGTGCTCTTACAGCCTACCGGGAACATGTCTTTGAAAGGCCTGTGAAACGCAGTTTCTTGGCAGGCCTCATCAGGCTGAAGTAGAACTCCGGCTCTGGGTGTGCTCCATTGCCCTAGAGCTGCCAGGCCCCAAGTGCTGCCCTGTTTCCAAGGGGCAGAGAGGCCCAAAGCATCTTGCTTCCCGGTCTTTGCGAAGCTAAGAAACAACTGGCTCTGCCCAGTGCACTTACACCTACCGGGAACATCTCTTACCAAGGCCTGTCAAACGCTGTTTCTTTGCAGGCCTGATCAGGCTGAAGTAGAACTCCTGCTCTGCGTGTGCTCCATTGGCCTAGAGCTTCCCGACCCAAAAGGCTGCCTTGTTCCCAAACGGGCAGAGGGGTCCCAAGCGTCTTGCTTCCAGCTTTTCAGGAAGGTAAGAAACAACTGGCTCTGCCCAGTGCTCTTACAGCCTACCGGGAACATCTCTTACCAAGGCCTGTGAAACGCAGTTTCCTGGCAGGCCTGATCTGGCTGAAGTAGAACTTCTGCTCTGGGTGTGCTCCATTGCCCTAGAGCTGCCAGGCCCAATGGGCTGCCTTGTTTCCAAAGACGGAGAGTGGACCCAAAGCATCTTGCTCCCAGCTCTTCGGGAAGCTAAGAAACAGCTGGCTCTGCCCAGTGCTCTTACAGCCTAAGAGAACATCTCTTTGAAAGGCCTGTGAAACGCAGTTTCTTGGCAGGCCTGACCTGGCTGAAGTAGAACTTCTGTTCTGGTTGTGCTACATAGGCCTAGAGCTACCAGGACCTAAGGGCTGCCTTTTTTCCAAAGGGTGAGAGAGGCCCCAAAGCATCTTGCCTCCAGCACTTTGGGAAGCTAAAAAACAACTGGTTCTGCCCAGTGCTCTCACAGCCTACCATGAACATCTCTTACCAAGGGCTGTGAAACGCAGTTTCTGGGCAGGACTGATCTGCCTGAAGTAGAACTTCTGCTGTGGGTGTGCTCCATTGGCCTAGAGCTGCCAGGCGCAAACGGCTGCCTTGTGTCCAAAGGGAGAGAGAGGCCCCAAAGCATCTTGCTTCCAGCTCTGTGGGAAGCTAAAGCAACTGGCTCTCCACAGTGCTCTCACAGCCTACCGGGAACATCTCTTACCAAGGCCTGTGAAACGCAGTTTCTTGGCAGGCCTGATCTGGCTGAAGTAGAACTCCTGCTCTGGGCGTGCTACTTTGGCCTAGAGCTGCCAGGCCCAAAGGGCCGCCTTGTTTCCAAAGGGGCTGAGAGTCCCCAAAGCATCTTGCTTCCAAATCTTTGGGAAGCTAAGAAACAACTGGCTCTGCACAGTGCTCTCACAGCCTACCGGCAACGTGACAGAGAAAGGCCTGTGAGACGCAGTTTCTTGGAAGGCCTGATCTGGCTGAGGTAGAACTTCTGCTCTGGGTGTACTCCATTGGCCTAGGGCTGCCAGGCCCAAAGGGCTGCCTTTATTTCCAAAGTGTGAGAGAGGCCCCAAAGCATCTTGCTTCCTGCTCTCTGGGAAGCTAAAACAACTGGCTCTGCACAGTGCTCTCAAAGCCAACCGGGAACGTCACATACAAAGGCCTGTGAAACGCAGCTTCTTGACAGGCCTTATCTGGCTGAGGTAGAACTTGTGCTCTGGGTGTGCTACTTTGGCCTAGAGCTGCCAGGCACAAAGGCTGCTTTGTTTCCAAAGGGGGAGAGAGGCCCCAAATCATGTTGCTTCCAGCTGTTTTTGAAGCTAAGAAACAACTCGCTCTGCCAGGTACTCTTACAGCCTTCCGGGAACACCTCTTACGAAGGCCTGTGAAAAGCAGTTTCTTGGCAGGCCTGATCTGGCTGAGGTAGAACTTCTGCTCTGGGTGTGCTCCATTGCCCTAGAGCTGAAAGGCCCAAAGGGCTGCCTTGTTTCCAAAGGGGGAGAGAGGCCCCAAAGCATCTTTCTTCCACCTCTTGGGAAGCTAAGAAACAACTGGCTGTGCCCAGTGCTCTTATAGCCTAAGAGAACATCTCTTATCAAGGCCTGTGAAACGCACTTTCTAGGCAGGCCTGATGTGGAAGAAGTAGAACTTCGGCTCTGGTTGTGCTCCATTGCCCTAGAGCTGCCAGACCCAACGTGCTGCCTTGTTTCCAAAGGGGCAGAGAGGCCCCAAAGCGTCTTGCTTCCAGCTGTTTGGGAAACAAGGAAACAACTGGCTCTGCACCGTGCTCTCACAGCCTACCGGGAACGTCACATACAAAGGCCTCTGAAACGCAGTTCCTTGGCAGGCCTGATCTGGCTGAAGTAGGACTTCTGCTCTGGCTGTGCTCCATTGGCCTAGAGCTGAAAGGCCCAAAGGGATGCCTTGTTTGCAAAGGGGCAGAGAGGCCCCAAAGCATCTTGCTTCCAGCTCTTTGGGAAGCTAAGAAACAACTGTCTCTGCCCAGTGCTCTGACAGAGTACCGGCAACATCTCTTACCAAAGCCTTTGAAACGCTGTTTCTTGGCAGGCCTTATCTGGCTGAGGTAGAACTTCTGCTCTGGGTGTGCTCCATTGGCCTAGAGCTGAAAGGCCCAAAGGTCGGCCTTGTTGGCAAAGGGGCAGGGAGCCCCCAAAGCATCTTGCTTCCAGCTCTTTGGGAAGCTAAGAAACAACTGGCTCTGCCCGGTGCTCTTACAGCCTGAGAGAAAATCTCTTACCAAGGCCTGTGAAACGCACTTTGTTGGTGGCCTGATCTAGCTGAAGTAGAACTTCTGCTCTGGGTGTGCTCCATTGGCCTAGAGCTGCCTGGCCCAAAGGGCCGCCTTGTTTGCAAAGGGGCAGAGAGGCCCCAAAGCATCTTGCTTCCAGCTCTTCGGGAAGCTAAGAAACATCTGGTGTTGCCCAGTGCTCTTACAGCCTACCGGGAACATCTCTTACCAAGGCCTGTGAAACGCAGTTTGTTGGTGGCCTGAACTGGCCGAAGTAGAACTTCTGCTCTGGGTGTGCTCCACTGGCCTAGAGCTACCTGCCCCAAAGGGCTGCCTTGATTCCAAAGTGAGAGAGTGGCACCAAAGCATCTTGCTTCCAGCTCTTCGGGAAGCTAAGAAACATCTGGCGTTGCCCAGTGCTCTTACAGCCTACCGGGAACATCTCTTACCAAGGCCTGTGAAACGCCGTTTCCTGGCAGGCCTGATTTGGCTGAAGTAGAACTTCTGCTCTGGGTGTGCTCCATTGCCCTAGAGCTGCCAGGCCCAAGGTGCTGCCTTGTTTCCAAAGGGGCAGAGAGGCCCCAAAGCCTCTTGCTTCCAGCTCTCTGGGAAGCTAAGAACCAACTCGCTCTGCCCCGTGCTCTTACAGCCTACCGGGAACATGTCTTTGAAAGGCCTGTGAAACGCAGTTTCTTGGCAGGCCTCATCTGGCTGAAGTAGAACTCCGGCTCTGGGTGTGCTCCATTGCCCTAGAGCTGCCAGGCCCCAAGTGCTGCCCTGTTTCCAAGGGGCAGAGAGGCCCAAAGCATCTTGCTTCCCGGTCTTTGCGAAGCTAAGAAACAACTGGCTCTGCCCAGTGCACTTACACCTACCGGGAACATCTCTTACCAAGGCCTGTCAAACGCTGTTTCTTTGCAGGCCTGATCAGGCTGAAGTAGAACTCCTGCTCTGCGTGTGCTCCATTGGCCTAGAGCTTCCCGACCCAAAAGGCTGCCTTGTTCCCAAACGGGCAGAGGGGTCCCAAGCGTCTTGCTTCCAGCTTTTCAGGAAGGTAAGAAACAACTGGCTCTGCCCAGTGCTCTTACAGCCTACCGGGAACATCTCTTACCAAGGCCTGTGAAACGCAGTTTCCTGGCAGGCCTGATCTGGCTGAAGTAGAACTTCTGCTCTGGGTGTGCTCCATTGCCCTAGAGCTGCCAGGCCCAATGGGCTGCCTTGTTTCCAAAGACGGAGAGTGGACCCAAAGCATCTTGCTCCCAGCTCTTCGGGAAGCTAAGAAACAGCTGGCTCTGCCCAGTGCTCTTACAGCCTAAGAGAACATCTCTTTGAAAGGCCTGTGAAACGCAGTTTCTTGGCAGGCCTGACCTGGCTGAAGTAGAACTTCTGTTCTGGTTGTGCTACATAGGCCTAGAGCTACCAGGACCTAAGGGCTGCCTTTTTTCCAAAGGGTGAGAGAGGCCCCAAAGCATCTTGCCTCCAGCACTTTGGGAAGCTAAAAAACAACTGGTTCTGCCCAGTGCTCTCACAGCCTACCATGAACATCTCTTACCAAGGGCTGTGAAACGCAGTTTCTGGGCAGGACTGATCTGCCTGAAGTAGAACTTCTGCTGTGGGTGTGCTCCATTGGCCTAGAGCTGCCAGGCGCAAACGGCTGCCTTGTGTCCAAAGGGAGAGAGAGGCCCCAAAGCATCTTGCTTCCAGCTCTGTGGGAAGCTAAAGCAACTGGCTCTCCACAGTGCTCTCACAGCCTACCGGGAACATCTCTTACCAAGGCCTGTGAAACGCAGTTTCTTGGCAGGCCTGATCTGGCTGAAGTAGAACTCCTGCTCTGGGCGTGCTACTTTGGCCTAGAGCTGCCAGGCCCAAAGGGCCGCCTTGTTTCCAAAGGGGCTGAGAGTCCCCAAAGCATCTTGCTTCCAAATCTTTGGGAAGCTAAGAAACAACTGGCTCTGCACAGTGCTCTCACAGCCTACCGGCAACGTGACAGAGAAAGGCCTGTGAGACGCAGTTTCTTGGAAGGCCTGATCTGGCTGAGGTAGAACTTCTGCTCTGGGTGTACTCCATTGGCCTAGGGCTGCCAGGCCCAAAGGGCTGCCTTTATTTCCAAAGTGTGAGAGAGGCCCCAAAGCATCTTGCTTCCTGCTCTCTGGGAAGCTAAAACAACTGGCTCTGCACAGTGCTCTCAAAGCCAACCGGGAACGTCACATACAAAGGCCTGTGAAACGCAGCTTCTTGACAGGCCTTATCTGGCTGAGGTAGAACTTGTGCTCTGGGTGTGCTACTTTGGCCTAGAGCTGCCAGGCACAAAGGCTGCTTTGTTTCCAAAGGGGGAGAGAGGCCCCAAATCATGTTGCTTCCAGCTGTTTTTGAAGCTAAGAAACAACTCGCTCTGCCAGGTACTCTTACAGCCTTCCGGGAACACCTCTTACGAAGGCCTGTGAAAAGCAGTTTCTTGGCAGGCCTGATCTGGCTGAGGTAGAACTTCTGCTCTGGGTGTGCTCCATTGCCCTAGAGCTGAAAGGCCCAAAGGGCTGCCTTGTTTCCAAAGGGGGAGAGAGGCCCCAAAGCATCTTTCTTCCACCTCTTGGGAAGCTAAGAAACAACTGGCTGTGCCCAGTGCTCTTATAGCCTAAGAGAACATCTCTTATCAAGGCCTGTGAAACGCACTTTCTAGGCAGGCCTGATGTGGAAGAAGTAGAACTTCGGCTCTGGTTGTGCTCCATTGCCCTAGAGCTGCCAGACCCAACGTGCTGCCTTGTTTCCAAAGGGGCAGAGAGGCCCCAAAGCGTCTTGCTTCCAGCTGTTTGGGAAACAAGGAAACAACTGGCTCTGCACCGTGCTCTCACAGCCTACCGGGAACGTCACATACAAAGGCCTCTGAAACGCAGTTCCTTGGCAGGCCTGATCTGGCTGAAGTAGGACTTCTGCTCTGGCTGTGCTCCATTGGCCTAGAGCTGAAAGGCCCAAAGGGATGCCTTGTTTGCAAAGGGGCAGAGAGGCCCCAAAGCATCTTGCTTCCAGCTCTTTGGGAAGCTAAGAAACAACTGTCTCTGCCCAGTGCTCTGACAGAGTACCGGCAACATCTCTTACCAAAGCCTTTGAAACGCTGTTTCTTGGCAGGCCTTATCTGGCTGAGGTAGAACTTCTGCTCTGGGTGTGCTCCATTGGCCTAGAGCTGAAAGGCCCAAAGGTCGGCCTTGTTGGCAAAGGGGCAGGGAGCCCCCAAAGCATCTTGCTTCCAGCTCTTTGGGAAGCTAAGAAACAACTGGCTCTGCCCGGTGCTCTTACAGCCTGAGAGAAAATCTCTTACCAAGGCCTGTGAAACGCACTTTGTTGGTGGCCTGATCTAGCTGAAGTAGAACTTCTGCTCTGGGTGTGCTCCATTGGCCTAGAGCTGCCTGGCCCAAAGGGCCGCCTTGTTTGCAAAGGGGCAGAGAGGCCCCAAAGCATCTTGCTTCCAGCTCTTCGGGAAGCTAAGAAACATCTGGTGTTGCCCAGTGCTCTTACAGCCTACCGGGAACATCTCTTACCAAGGCCTGTGAAACGCAGTTTGTTGGTGGCCTGAACTGGCCGAAGTAGAACTTCTGCTCTGGGTGTGCTCCACTGGCCTAGAGCTACCTGCCCCAAAGGGCTGCCTTGATTCCAAAGTGAGAGAGTGGCACCAAAGCATCTTGCTTCCAGCTCTTCGGGAAGCTAAGAAACATCTGGCGTTGCCCAGTGCTCTTACAGCCTACCGGGAACATCTCTTACCAAGGCCTGTGAAACGCCGTTTCCTGGCAGGCCTGATTTGGCTGAAGTAGAACTTCTGCTCTGGGTGTGCTCCATTGCCCTAGAGCTGCCAGGCCCAAGGTGCTGCCTTGTTTCCAAAGGGGCAGAGAGGCCCCAAAGCCTCTTGCTTCCAGCTCTCTGGGAAGCTAAGAACCAACTCGCTCTGCCCCGTGCTCTTACAGCCTACCGGGAACATGTCTTTGAAAGGCCTGTGAAACGCAGTTTCTTGGCAGGCCTCATCTGGCTGAAGTAGAACTCCGGCTCTGGGTGTGCTCCATTGCCCTAGAGCTGCCAGGCCCCAAGTGCTGCCCTGTTTCCAAGGGGCAGAGAGGCCCAAAGCATCTTGCTTCCCGGTCTTTGCGAAGCTAAGAAACAACTGGCTCTGCCCAGTGCACTTACACCTACCGGGAACATCTCTTACCAAGGCCTGTCAAACGCTGTTTCTTTGCAGGCCTGATCAGGCTGAAGTAGAACTCCTGCTCTGCGTGTGCTCCATTGGCCTAGAGCTTCCCGACCCAAAAGGCTGCCTTGTTCCCAAACGGGCAGAGGGGTCCCAAGCGTCTTGCTTCCAGCTTTTCAGGAAGGTAAGAAACAACTGGCTCTGCCCAGTGCTCTTACAGCCTACCGGGAACATCTCTTACCAAGGCCTGTGAAACGCAGTTTCCTGGCAGGCCTGATCTGGCTGAAGTAGAACTTCTGCTCTGGGTGTGCTCCATTGCCCTAGAGCTGCCAGGCCCAATGGGCTGCCTTGTTTCCAAAGACGGAGAGTGGACCCAAAGCATCTTGCTCCCAGCTCTTCGGGAAGCTAAGAAACAGCTGGCTCTGCCCAGTGCTCTTACAGCCTAAGAGAACATCTCTTTGAAAGGCCTGTGAAACGCAGTTTCTTGGCAGGCCTGACCTGGCTGAAGTAGAACTTCTGTTCTGGTTGTGCTACATAGGCCTAGAGCTACCAGGACCTAAGGGCTGCCTTTTTTCCAAAGGGTGAGAGAGGCCCCAAAGCATCTTGCCTCCAGCACTTTGGGAAGCTAAAAAACAACTGGTTCTGCCCAGTGCTCTCACAGCCTACCATGAACATCTCTTACCAAGGGCTGTGAAACGCAGTTTCTGGGCAGGACTGATCTGCCTGAAGTAGAACTTCTGCTGTGGGTGTGCTCCATTGGCCTAGAGCTGCCAGGCGCAAACGGCTGCCTTGTGTCCAAAGGGAGAGAGAGGCCCCAAAGCATCTTGCTTCCAGCTCTGTGGGAAGCTAAAGCAACTGGCTCTCCACAGTGCTCTCACAGCCTACCGGGAACATCTCTTACCAAGGCCTGTGAAACGCAGTTTCTTGGCAGGCCTGATCTGGCTGAAGTAGAACTCCTGCTCTGGGCGTGCTACTTTGGCCTAGAGCTGCCAGGCCCAAAGGGCCGCCTTGTTTCCAAAGGGGCTGAGAGTCCCCAAAGCATCTTGCTTCCAAATCTTTGGGAAGCTAAGAAACAACTGGCTCTGCACAGTGCTCTCACAGCCTACCGGCAACGTGACAGAGAAAGGCCTGTGAGACGCAGTTTCTTGGAAGGCCTGATCTGGCTGAGGTAGAACTTCTGCTCTGGGTGTACTCCATTGGCCTAGGGCTGCCAGGCCCAAAGGGCTGCCTTTATTTCCAAAGTGTGAGAGAGGCCCCAAAGCATCTTGCTTCCTGCTCTCTGGGAAGCTAAAACAACTGGCTCTGCACAGTGCTCTCAAAGCCAACCGGGAACGTCACATACAAAGGCCTGTGAAACGCAGCTTCTTGACAGGCCTTATCTGGCTGAGGTAGAACTTGTGCTCTGGGTGTGCTACTTTGGCCTAGAGCTGCCAGGCACAAAGGCTGCTTTGTTTCCAAAGGGGGAGAGAGGCCCCAAATCATGTTGCTTCCAGCTGTTTTTGAAGCTAAGAAACAACTCGCTCTGCCAGGTACTCTTACAGCCTTCCGGGAACACCTCTTACGAAGGCCTGTGAAAAGCAGTTTCTTGGCAGGCCTGATCTGGCTGAGGTAGAACTTCTGCTCTGGGTGTGCTCCATTGCCCTAGAGCTGAAAGGCCCAAAGGGCTGCCTTGTTTCCAAAGGGGGAGAGAGGCCCCAAAGCATCTTGCTTCCACCTCTTGGGAAGCTAAGAAACAACTGGCTGTGCCCAGTGCTCTTATAGCCTAAGAGAACATCTCTTATCAAGGCCTGTGAAACGCACTTTCTAGGCAGGCCTGATGTGGAAGAAGTAGAACTTCGGCTCTGGTTGTGCTCCATTGCCCTAGAGCTGCCAGACCCAACGTGCTGCCTTGTTTCCAAAGGGGCAGAGAGGCCCCAAAGCGTCTTGCTTCCAGCTGTTTGGGAAACAAGGAAACAACTGGCTCTGCACCGTGCTCTCACAGCCTACCGGGAACGTCACATACAAAGGCCTCTGAAACGCAGTTCCTTGGCAGGCCTGATCTGGCTGAAGTAGGACTTCTGCTCTGGCTGTGCTCCATTGGCCTAGAGCTGAAAGGCCCAAAGGGATGCCTTGTTTGCAAAGGGGCAGAGAGGCCCCAAAGCATCTTGCTTCCAGCTCTTTGGGAAGCTAAGAAACAACTGTCTCTGCCCAGTGCTCTGACAGAGTACCGGCAACATCTCTTACCAAAGCCTTTGAAACGCTGTTTCTTGGCAGGCCTTATCTGGCTGAGGTAGAACTTCTGCTCTGGGTGTGCTCCATTGGCCTAGAGCTGAAAGGCCCAAAGGTCGGCCTTGTTGGCAAAGGGGCAGGGAGCCCCCAAAGCATCTTGCTTCCAGCTCTTTGGGAAGCTAAGAAACAACTGGCTCTGCCCGGTGCTCTTACAGCCTGAGAGAAAATCTCTTACCAAGGCCTGTGAAACGCACTTTGTTGGTGGCCTGATGTAGCTGAAGTAGAACTTCTGCTCTGGGTGTGCTCCATTGGCCTAGAGCTGCCTGGCCCAAAGGGCCGCCTTGTTTGCAAAGGGGCAGAGAGGCCCCAAAGCATCTTGCTTCCAGCTCTTCGGGAAGCTAAGAAACATCTGGTGTTGCCCAGTGCTCTTACAGCCTACCGGGAACATCTCTTACCAAGGCCTGTGAAACGCAGTTTGTTGGTGGCCTGAACTGGCCGAAGTAGAACTTCTGCTCTGGGTGTGCTCCACTGGCCTAGAGCTACCTGCCCCAAAGGGCTGCCTTGATTCCAAAGTGAGAGAGTGGCACCAAAGCATCTTGCTTCCAGCTCTTCGGGAAGCTAAGAAACATCTGGCGTTGCCCAGTGCTCTTACAGCCTACCGGGAACATCTCTTACCAAGGCCTGTGAAACGCCGTTTCCTGGCAGGCCTGATTTGGCTGAAGTAGAACTTCTGCTCTGGGTGTGCTCCATTGCCCTAGAGCTGCCAGGCCCAAGGTGCTGCCTTGTTTCCAAAGGGGCAGAGAGGCCCCAAAGCCTCTTGCTTCCAGCTCTCTGGGAAGCTAAGAACCAACTCGCTCTGCCCCGTGCTCTTACAGCCTACCGGGAACATGTCTTTGAAAGGCCTGTGAAACGCAGTTTCTTGGCAGGCCTCATCTGGCTGAAGTAGAACTCCGGCTCTGGGTGTGCTCCATTGCCCTAGAGCTGCCAGGCCCCAAGTGCTGCCCTGTTTCCAAGGGGCAGAGAGGCCCAAAGCATCTTGCTTCCCGGTCTTTGCGAAGCTAAGAAACAACTGGCTCTGCCCAGTGCACTTACACCTACCGGGAACATCTCTTACCAAGGCCTGTCAAACGCTGTTTCTTTGCAGGCCTGATCAGGCTGAAGTAGAACTCCTGCTCTGCGTGTGCTCCATTGGCCTAGAGCTTCCCGACCCAAAAGGCTGCCTTGTTCCCAAACGGGCAGAGGGGTCCCAAGCGTCTTGCTTCCAGCTTTTCAGGAAGGTAAGAAACAACTGGCTCTGCCCAGTGCTCTTACAGCCTACCGGGAACATCTCTTACCAAGGCCTGTGAAACGCAGTTTCCTGGCAGGCCTGATCTGGCTGAAGTAGAACTTCTGCTCTGGGTGTGCTCCATTGCCCTAGAGCTGCCAGGCCCAATGGGCTGCCTTGTTTCCAAAGACGGAGAGTGGACCCAAAGCATCTTGCTCCCAGCTCTTCGGGAAGCTAAGAAACAGCTGGCTCTGCCCAGTGCTCTTACAGCCTAAGAGAACATCTCTTTGAAAGGCCTGTGAAACGCAGTTTCTTGGCAGGCCTGACCTGGCTGAAGTAGAACTTCTGTTCTGGTTGTGCTACATAGGCCTAGAGCTACCAGGACCTAAGGGCTGCCTTTTTTCCAAAGGGTGAGAGAGGCCCCAAAGCATCTTGCCTCCAGCACTTTGGGAAGCTAAAAAACAACTGGTTCTGCCCAGTGCTCTCACAGCCTACCATGAACATCTCTTACCAAGGGCTGTGAAACGCAGTTTCTGGGCAGGACTGATCTGCCTGAAGTAGAACTTCTGCTGTGGGTGTGCTCCATTGGCCTAGAGCTGCCAGGCGCAAACGGCTGCCTTGTGTCCAAAGGGAGAGAGAGGCCCCAAAGCATCTTGCTTCCAGCTCTGTGGGAAGCTAAAGCAACTGGCTCTCCACAGTGCTCTCACAGCCTACCGGGAACATCTCTTACCAAGGCCTGTGAAACGCAGTTTCTTGGCAGGCCTGATCTGGCTGAAGTAGAACTCCTGCTCTGGGCGTGCTACTTTGGCCTAGAGCTGCCAGGCCCAAAGGGCCGCCTTGTTTCCAAAGGGGCTGAGAGTCCCCAAAGCATCTTGCTTCCAAATCTTTGGGAAGCTAAGAAACAACTGGCTCTGCACAGTGCTCTCACAGCCTACCGGCAACGTGACAGAGAAAGGCCTGTGAGACGCAGTTTCTTGGAAGGCCTGATCTGGCTGAGGTAGAACTTCTGCTCTGGGTGTACTCCATTGGCCTAGGGCTGCCAGGCCCAAAGGGCTGCCTTTATTTCCAAAGTGTGAGAGAGGCCCCAAAGCATCTTGCTTCCTGCTCTCTGGGAAGCTAAAACAACTGGCTCTGCACAGTGCTCTCAAAGCCAACCGGGAACGTCACATACAAAGGCCTGTGAAACGCAGCTTCTTGACAGGCCTTATCTGGCTGAGGTAGAACTTGTGCTCTGGGTGTGCTACTTTGGCCTAGAGCTGCCAGGCACAAAGGCTGCTTTGTTTCCAAAGGGGGAGAGAGGCCCCAAATCATGTTGCTTCCAGCTGTTTTTGAAGCTAAGAAACAACTCGCTCTGCCAGGTACTCTTACAGCCTTCCGGGAACACCTCTTACGAAGGCCTGTGAAAAGCAGTTTCTTGGCAGGCCTGATCTGGCTGAGGTAGAACTTCTGCTCTGGGTGTGCTCCATTGCCCTAGAGCTGAAAGGCCCAAAGGGCTGCCTTGTTTCCAAAGGGGGAGAGAGGCCCCAAAGCATCTTTCTTCCACCTCTTGGGAAGCTAAGAAACAACTGGCTGTGCCCAGTGCTCTTATAGCCTAAGAGAACATCTCTTATCAAGGCCTGTGAAACGCACTTTCTAGGCAGGCCTGATGTGGAAGAAGTAGAACTTCGGCTCTGGTTGTGCTCCATTGCCCTAGAGCTGCCAGACCCAACGTGCTGCCTTGTTTCCAAAGGGGCAGAGAGGCCCCAAAGCGTCTTGCTTCCAGCTGTTTGGGAAACAAGGAAACAACTGGCTCTGCACCGTGCTCTCACAGCCTACCGGGAACGTCACATACAAAGGCCTCTGAAACGCAGTTCCTTGGCAGGCCTGATCTGGCTGAAGTAGGACTTCTGCTCTGGCTGTGCTCCATTGGCCTAGAGCTGAAAGGCCCAAAGGGATGCCTTGTTTGCAAAGGGGCAGAGAGGCCCCAAAGCATCTTGCTTCCAGCTCTTTGGGAAGCTAAGAAACAACTGTCTCTGCCCAGTGCTCTGACAGAGTACCGGCAACATCTCTTACCAAAGCCTTTGAAACGCTGTTTCTTGGCAGGCCTTATCTGGCTGAGGTAGAACTTCTGCTCTGGGTGTGCTCCATTGGCCTAGAGCTGAAAGGCCCAAAGGTCGGCCTTGTTGGCAAAGGGGCAGGGAGCCCCCAAAGCATCTTGCTTCCAGCTCTTTGGGAAGCTAAGAAACAACTGGCTCTGCCCGGTGCTCTTACAGCCTGAGAGAAAATCTCTTACCAAGGCCTGTGAAACGCACTTTGTTGGTGGCCTGATCTAGCTGAAGTAGAACTTCTGCTCTGGGTGTGCTCCATTGGCCTAGAGCTGCCTGGCCCAAAGGGCCGCCTTGTTTGCAAAGGGGCAGAGAGGCCCCAAAGCATCTTGCTTCCAGCTCTTCGGGAAGCTAAGAAACATCTGGCGTTGCCCAGTGCTCTTACAGCCTACCGGGAACATCTCTTACCAAGGCCTGTGAAACGCAGTTTGTTGGTGGCCTGAACCGGCCGAAGTAGAACTTCTGCTCTGGGTGTGCTCCACTGGCCTAGAGCTACCTGCCCCAAAGGGCTGCCTTGATTCCAAAGTGAGAGAGTGGCACCAAAGCATCTTGCTTCCAGCTCTTCGGGAAGCTAAGAAACATCTGGCGTTGCCCAGTGCTCTTACAGCCTACCGGGAACATCTCTTACCAAGGCCTGTGAAACGCCGTTTCCTGGCAGGCCTGATTTGGCTGAAGTAGAACTTCTGCTCTGGGTGTGCTCCATTGCCCTAGAGCTGCCAGGCCCAAGGTGCTGCCTTGTTTCCAAAGGGGCAGAGAGTCCCCAAAGCATCTTGCTTCCAGCTCTCTGGGAAGCTAAGAACCAACTCGCTCTGCCCCGTGCTCTTACAGCCTACCGGGAACATGTCTTTGAAAGGCCTGTGAAACGCAGTTTCTTGGCAGGCCTCATCTGGCTGAAGTAGAACTCCGGCTCTGGGTGTGCTCCATTGCCCTAGAGCTGCCAGGCCCCAAGTGCTGCCCTGTTTCCAAGGGGCAGAGAGGCCCAAAGCATCTTGCTTCCCGGTCTTTGCGAAGCTAAGAAACAACTGGCTCTGCCCAGTGCTCTTACACCTACCGGGAACATCTCTTACCAAGGCCTGTCAAACGCTGTTTCTTTGCAGGCCTGATCAGGCTGAAGTAGAACTCCTGCTCTGCGTGTGCTCCATTGGCCTAGAGCTTCCCGACCCAAAAGGCTGCCTTGTTCCCAAACGGGCAGAGGGGTCCCAAGCGTCTTGCTTCCAGCTTTTCAGGAAGGTAAGAAACAACTGGCTCTGCCCAGTGCTCTTACAGCCTACCGGGAACATCTCTTACCAAGGCCTGTGAAACGCAGTTTCCTGGCAGGCCTGATCTGGCTGAAGTAGAACTTCTGCTCTGGGTGTGCTCCATTGCCCTAGAGCTGCCAGGCCCAATGGGCTGCCTTGTTTCCAAAGACGGAGAGTGGACCCAAAGCATCTTGCTCCCAGCTCTTCGGGAAGCTAAGAAACAGCTGGCTCTGCCCAGTGCTCTTACAGCCTAAGAGAACATCTCTTTGAAAGGCCTGTGAAACGCAGTTTCTTGGCAGGCCTGACCTGGCTGAAGTAGAACTTCTGTTCTGGTTGTGCTACATAGGCCTAGAGCTACCAGGACCTAAGGGCTGCCTTTTTTCCAAAGGGTGAGAGAGGCCCCAAAGCATCTTGCCTCCAGCACTTTGGGAAGCTAAAAAACAACTGGTTCTGCCCAGTGCTCTCACAGCCTACCATGAACATCTCTTACCAAGGGCTGTGAAACGCAGTTTCTGGGCAGGACTGATCTCCCTGAAGTAGAACTTCTGCTGTGGGTGTGCTCCATTGGCCTAGAGCTGCCAGGCGCAAACGGCTGCCTTGTGTCCAAAGGGAGAGAGAGGCCCCAAAGCATCTTGCTTCCAGCTCTGTGGGAAGCTAAAGCAACTGGCTCTCCACAGTGCTCTCACAGCCTACCGGGAACATCTCTTACCAAGGCCTGTGAAACGCAGTTTCTTGGCAGGCCTGATCTGGCTGAAGTAGAACTCCTGCTCTGGGCGTGCTACTTTGGCCTAGAGCTGCCAGGCCCAAAGGGCCGCCTTGTTTCCAAAGGGGCTGAGAGTCCCCAAAGCATCTTGCTTCCAAATCTTTGGGAAGCTAAGAAACAACTGGCTCTGCACAGTGCTCTCACAGCCTACCGGCAACGTGACAGAGAAAGGCCTGTGAGACGCAGTTTCTTGGAAGGCCTGATCTGGCTGAGGTAGAACTTCTGCTCTGGGTGTACTCCATTGGCCTAGGGCTGCCAGGCCCAAAGGGCTGCCTTTATTTCCAAAGTGTGAGAGAGGCCCCAAAGCATCTTGCTTCCTGCTCTCTGGGAAGCTAAAACAACTGGCTCTGCACAGTGCTCTCAAAGCCAACCGGGAACGTCACATACAAAGGCCTGTGAAACGCAGCTTCTTGACAGGCCTTATCTGGCTGAGGTAGAACTTGTGCTCTGGGTGTGCTACTTTGGCCTAGAGCTGCCAGGCACAAAGGCTGCTTTGTTTCCAAAGGGGGAGAGAGGCCCCAAATCATGTTGCTTCCAGCTGTTTTTGAAGCTAAGAAACAACTCGCTCTGCCAGGTACTCTTACAGCCTTCCGGGAACACCTCTTACGAAGGCCTGTGAAAAGCAGTTTCTTGGCAGGCCTGATCTGGCTGAGGTAGAACTTCTGCTCTGGGTGTGCTCCATTGCCCTAGAGCTGAAAGGCCCAAAGGGCTGCCTTGTTTCCAAAGGGGGAGAGAGGCCCCAAAGCATCTTTCTTCCACCTCTTGGGAAGCTAAGAAACAACTGGCTGTGCCCAGTGCTCTTATAGCCTAAGAGAACATCTCTTATCAAGGCCTGTGAAACGCACTTTCTAGGCAGGCCTGATGTGGAAGAAGTAGAACTTCGGCTCTGGTTGTGCTCCATTGCCCTAGAGCTGCCAGACCCAACGTGCTGCCTTGTTTCCAAAGGGGCAGAGAGGCCCCAAAGCGTCTTGCTTCCAGCTGTTTGGGAAACAAGGAAACAACTGGCTCTGCACCGTGCTCTCACAGCCTACCGGGAACGTCACATACAAAGGCCTCTGAAACGCAGTTCCTTGGCAGGCCTGATCTGGCTGAAGTAGGACTTCTGCTCTGGCTGTGCTCCATTGGCCTAGAGCTGAAAGGCCCAAAGGGATGCCTTGTTTGCAAAGGGGCAGAGAGGCCCCAAAGCATCTTGCTTCCAGCTCTTTGGGAAGCTAAGAAACAACTGTCTCTGCCCAGTGCTCTGACAGAGTACCGGCAACATCTCTTACCAAAGCCTTTGAAACGCTGTTTCTTGGCAGGCCTTATCTGGCTGAGGTAGAACTTCTGCTCTGGGTGTGCTCCATTGGCCTAGAGCTGAAAGGCCCAAAGGTCGGCCTTGTTGGCAAAGGGGCAGGGAGCCCCCAAAGCATCTTGCTTCCAGCTCTTTGGGAAGCTAAGAAACAACTGGCTCTGCCCGGTGCTCTTACAGCCTGAGAGAAAATCTCTTACCAAGGCCTGTGAAACGCACTTTGTTGGTGGCCTGATCTAGCTGAAGTAGAACTTCTGCTCTGGGTGTGCTCCATTGGCCTAGAGCTGCCTGGCCCAAAGGGCCGCCTTGTTTGCAAAGGGGCAGAGAGGCCCCAAAGCATCTTGCTTCCAGCTCTTCGGGAAGCTAAGAAACATCTGGCGTTGCCCAGTGCTCTTACAGCCTACCGGGAACATCTCTTACCAAGGCCTGTGAAACGCAGTTTGTTGGTGGCCTGAACTGGCCGAAGTAGAACTTCTGCTCTGGGTGTGCTGCACTGGCCTGGAGCTACCTGCCCCAAAGGGCTGCCTTGATTCCAAAGTGAGAGAGTGGCACCAAAGCATCTTGCTTCCAGCTCTTCGGGAAGCTAAGAAACATCTGGCGTTGCCCAGTGCTCTTACAGCCTACCGGGAACATCTCTTACCAAGGCCTGTGAAACGCCGTTTCCTGGCAGGCCTGATTTGGCTGAAGTAGAACTTCTGCTCTGGGTGTGCTCCATTGCCCTAGAGCTGCCAGGCCCAAGGTGCTGCCTTGTTTCCAAAGGGGCAGAGAGGCCCCAAAGCATCTTGCTTCCAGCTCTCTGGGAAGCTAAGAACCAACTCGCTCTGCCCCGTGCTCTTACAGCCTACCGGGAACATGTCTTTGAAAGGCCTGTGAAACGCAGTTTCTTGGCAGGCCTCATCTGGCTGAAGTAGAACTCCGGCTCTGGGTGTGCTCCATTGCCCTAGAGCTGCCAGGCCCCAAGTGCTGCCCTGTTTCCAAGGGGCAGAGAGGCCCAAAGCATCTTGCTTCCCGGTCTTTGCGAAGCTAAGAAACAACTGGCTCTGCCCAGTGCACTTACACCTACCGGGAACATCTCTTACCAAGGCCTGTCAAACGCTGTTTCTTTGCAGGCCTGATCAGGCTGAAGTAGAACTCCTGCTCTGCGTGTGCTCCATTGGCCTAGAGCTTCCCGACCCAAAAGGCTGCCTTGTTCCCAAACGGGCAGAGGGGTCCCAAGCGTCTTGCTTCCAGCTTTTCAGGAAGGTAAGAAACAACTGGCTCTGCCCAGTGCTCTTACAGCCTACCGGGAACATCTCTTACCAAGGCCTGTGAAACGCAGTTTCCTGGCAGGCCTGATCTGGCTGAAGTAGAACTTCTGCTCTGGGTGTGCTCCATTGCCCTAGAGCTGCCAGGCCCAATGGGCTGCCTTGTTTCCAAAGACGGAGAGTGGACCCAAAGCATCTTGCTCCCAGCTCTTCGGGAAGCTAAGAAACAGCTGGCTCTGCCCAGTGCTCTTACAGCCTAAGAGAACATCTCTTTGAAAGGCCTGTGAAACGCAGTTTCTTGGCAGGCCTGACCTGGCTGAAGTAGAACTTCTGTTCTGGTTGTGCTACATAGGCCTAGAGCTACCAGGACCTAAGGGCTGCCTTGTTTCCAAAGGGTGAGAGAGGCCCCAAAGCATCTTGCCTCCAGCACTTTGGGAAGCTAAAAAACAACTGGTTCTGCCCAGTGCTCTCACAGCCTACCATGAACATCTCTTACCAAGGGCTGTGAAACGCAGTTTCTGGGCAGGACTGATCTGCCTGAAGTAGAACTTCTGCTGTGGGTGTGCTCCATTGGCCTAGAGCTGCCAGGCGCAAACGGCTGCCTTGTGTCCAAAGGGAGAGAGAGGCCCCAAAGCATCTTGCTTCCAGCTCTGTGGGAAGCTAAAGCAACTGGCTCTCCACAGTGCTCTCACAGCCTACCGGGAACATCTCTTACCAAGGCCTGTGAAACGCAGTTTCTTGGCAGGCCTGATCTGGCTGAAGTAGAACTCCTGCTCTGGGCGTGCTACTTTGGCCTAGAGCTGCCAGGCCCAAAGGGCCGCCTTGTTTCCAAAGGGGCTGAGAGTCCCCAAAGCATCTTGCTTCCAAATCTTTGGGAAGCTAAGAAACAACTGGCTCTGCACAGTGCTCTCACAGCCTACCGGCAACGTGACAGAGAAAGGCCTGTGAGACGCAGTTTCTTGGAAGGCCTGATCTGGCTGAGGTAGAACTTCTGCTCTGGGTGTACTCCATTGGCCTAGGGCTGCCAGGCCCAAAGGGCTGCCTTTATTTCCAAAGTGTGAGAGAGGCCCCAAAGCATCTTGCTTCCTGCTCTCTGGGAAGCTAAAACAACTGGCTCTGCACAGTGCTCTCAAAGCCAACCGGGAACGTCACATACAAAGGCCTGTGAAACGCAGCTTCTTGACAGGCCTTATCTGGCTGAGGTAGAACTTGTGCTCTGGGTGTGCTACTTTGGCCTAGAGCTGCCAGGCACAAAGGCTGCTTTGTTTCCAAAGGGGGAGAGAGGCCCCAAATCATGTTGCTTCCAGCTGTTTTTGAAGCTAAGAAACAACTCGCTCTGCCAGGTACTCTTACAGCCTTCCGGGAACACCTCTTACGAAGGCCTGTGAAAAGCAGTTTCTTGGCAGGCCTGATCTGGCTGAGGTAGAACTTCTGCTCTGGGTGTGCTCCATTGCCCTAGAGCTGAAAGGCCCAAAGGGCTGCCTTGTTTCCAAAGGGGGAGAGAGGCCCCAAAGCATCTTTCTTCCACCTCTTGGGAAGCTAAGAAACAACTGGCTGTGCCCAGTGCTCTTATAGCCTAAGAGAACATCTCTTATCAAGGCCTGTGAAACGCACTTTCTAGGCAGGCCTGATGTGGAAGAAGTAGAACTTCGGCTCTGGTTGTGCTCCATTGCCCTAGAGCTGCCAGACCCAACGTGCTGCCTTGTTTCCAAAGGGGCAGAGAGGCCCCAAAGCGTCTTGCTTCCAGCTGTTTGGGAAACAAGGAAACAACTGGCTCTGCACCGTGCTCTCACAGCCTACCGGGAACGTCACATACAAAGGCCTCTGAAACGCAGTTCCTTGGCAGGCCTGATCTGGCTGAAGTAGGACTTCTGCTCTGGCTGTGCTCCATTGGCCTAGAGCTGAAAGGCCCAAAGGGATGCCTTGTTTGCAAAGGGGCAGAGAGGCCCCAAAGCATCTTGCTTCCAGCTCTTTGGGAAGCTAAGAAACAACTGTCTCTGCCCAGTGCTCTGACAGAGTACCGGCAACATCTCTTACCAAAGCCTTTGAAACGCTGTTTCTTGGCAGGCCTTATCTGGCTGAGGTAGAACTTCTGCTCTGGGTGTGCTCCATTGGCCTAGAGCTGAAAGGCCCAAAGGTCGGCCTTGTTGGCAAAGGGGCAGGGAGCCCCCAAAGCATCTTGCTTCCAGCTCTTTGGGAAGCTAAGAAACAACTGGCTCTGCCCGGTGCTCTTACAGCCTGAGAGAAAATCTCTTACCAAGGCCTGTGAAACGCACTTTGTTGGTGGCCTGATCTAGCTGAAGTAGAACTTCTGCTCTGGGTGTGCTCCATTGGCCTAGAGCTGCCTGGCCCAAAGGGCCGCCTTGTTTGCAAAGGGGCAGAGAGGCCCCAAAGCATCTTGCTTCCAGCTCTTCGGGAAGCTAAGAAACATCTGGCGTTGCCCAGTGCTCTTACAGCCTACCGGGAACATCTCTTACCAAGGCCTGTGAAACGCAGTTTGTTGGTGGCCTGAACTGGCCGAAGTAGAACTTCTGCTCTGGGTGTGCTCCACTGGCCTAGAGCTACCTGCCCCAAAGGGCTGCCTTGATTCCAAAGTGAGAGAGTGGCACCAAAGCATCTTGCTTCCAGCTCTTCGGGAAGCTAAGAAACATCTGGCGTTGCCCAGTGCTCTTACAGCCTACCGGGAACATCTCTTACCAAGGCCTGTGAAACGCCGTTTCCTGGCAGGCCTGATTTGGCTGAAGTAGAACTTCTGCTCTGGGTGTGCTCCATTGCCCTAGAGCTGCCAGGCCCAAGGTGCTGCCTTGTTTCCAAAGGGGCAGAGAGGCCCCAAAGCATCTTGCTTCCAGCTCTCTGGGAAGCTAAGAACCAACTCGCTCTGCCCCGTGCTCTTACAGCCTACCGGGAACATGTCTTTGAAAGGCCTGTGAAACGCAGTTTCTTGGCAGGCCTCATCTGGCTGAAGTAGAACTCCGGCTCTGGGTGTGCTCCATTGCCCTAGAGCTGCCAGGCCCCAAGTGCTGCCCTGTTTCCAAGGGGCAGAGAGGCCCAAAGCATCTTGCTTCCCGGTCTTTGCGAAGCTAAGAAACAACTGGCTCTGCCCAGTGCACTTACACCTACCGGGAACATCTCTTACCAAGGCCTGTCAAACGCTGTTTCTTTGCAGGCCTGATCAGGCTGAAGTAGAACTCCTGCTCTGCGTGTGCTCCATTGGCCTAGAGCTTCCCGACCCAAAAGGCTGCCTTGTTCCCAAACGGGCAGAGGGGTCCCAAGCGTCTTGCTTCCAGCTTTTCAGGAAGGTAAGAAACAACTGGCTCTGCCCAGTGCTCTTACAGCCTACCGGGAACATCTCTTACCAAGGCCTGTGAAACGCAGTTTCCTGGCAGGCCTGATCTGGCTGAAGTAGAACTTCTGCTCTGGGTGTGCTCCATTGCCCTAGAGCTGCCAGGCCCAATGGGCTGCCTTGTTTCCAAAGACGGAGAGTGGACCCAAAGCATCTTGCTCCCAGCTCTTCGGGAAGCTAAGAAACAGCTGGCTCTGCCCAGTGCTCTTACAGCCTAAGAGAACATCTCTTTGAAAGGCCTGTGAAACGCAGTTTCTTGGCAGGCCTGACCTGGCTGAAGTAGAACTTCTGTTCTGGTTGTGCTACATAGGCCTAGAGCTACCAGGACCTAAGGGCTGCCTTGTTTCCAAAGGGTGAGAGAGGCCCCAAAGCATCTTGCCTCCAGCACTTTGGGAAGCTAAAAAACAACTGGTTCTGCCCAGTGCTCTCACAGCCTACCATGAACATCTCTTACCAAGGGCTGTGAAACGCAGTTTCTGGGCAGGACTGATCTGCCTGAAGTAGAACTTCTGCTGTGGGTGTGCTCCATTGGCCTAGAGCTGCCAGGCGCAAACGGCTGCCTTGTGTCCAAAGGGAGAGAGAGGCCCCAAAGCATCTTGCTTCCAGCTCTGTGGGAAGCTAAAGCAACTGGCTCTCCACAGTGCTCTCACAGCCTACCGGGAACATCTCTTACCAAGGCCTGTGAAACGCAGTTTCTTGGCAGGCCTGATCTGGCTGAAGTAGAACTCCTGCTCTGGGCGTGCTACTTTGGCCTAGAGCTGCCAGGCCCAAAGGGCCGCCTTGTTTCCAAAGGGGCTGAGAGTCCCCAAAGCATCTTGCTTCCAAATCTTTGGGAAGCTAAGAAACAACTGGCTCTGCACAGTGCTCTCACAGCCTACCGGCAACGTGACAGAGAAAGGCCTGTGAGACGCAGTTTCTTGGAAGGCCTGATCTGGCTGAGGTAGAACTTCTGCTCTGGGTGTACTCCATTGGCCTAGGGCTGCCAGGCCCAAAGGGCTGCCTTTATTTCCAAAGTGTGAGAGAGGCCCCAAAGCATCTTGCTTCCTGCTCTCTGGGAAGCTAAAACAACTGGCTCTGCACAGTGCTCTCAAAGCCAACCGGGAACGTCACATACAAAGGCCTGTGAAACGCAGCTTCTTGACAGGCCTTATCTGGCTGAGGTAGAACTTGTGCTCTGGGTGTGCTACTTTGGCCTAGAGCTGCCAGGCACAAAGGCTGCTTTGTTTCCAAAGGGGGAGAGAGGCCCCAAATCATGTTGCTTCCAGCTGTTTTTGAAGCTAAGAAACAACTCGCTCTGCCAGGTACTCTTACAGCCTTCCGGGAACACCTCTTACGAAGGCCTGTGAAAAGCAGTTTCTTGGCAGGCCTGATCTGGCTGAGGTAGAACTTCTGCTCTGGGTGTGCTCCATTGCCCTAGAGCTGAAAGGCCCAAAGGGCTGCCTTGTTTCCAAAGGGGGAGAGAGGCCCCAAAGCATCTTTCTTCCACCTCTTGGGAAGCTAAGAAACAACTGGCTGTGCCCAGTGCTCTTATAGCCTAAGAGAACATCTCTTATCAAGGCCTGTGAAACGCACTTTCTAGGCAGGCCTGATGTGGAAGAAGTAGAACTTCGGCTCTGGTTGTGCTCCATTGCCCTAGAGCTGCCAGACCCAACGTGCTGCCTTGTTTCCAAAGGGGCAGAGAGGCCCCAAAGCGTCTTGCTTCCAGCTGTTTGGGAAACAAGGAAACAACTGGCTCTGCACCGTGCTCTCACAGCCTACCGGGAACGTCACATACAAAGGCCTCTGAAACGCAGTTCCTTGGCAGGCCTGATCTGGCTGAAGTAGGACTTCTGCTCTGGCTGTGCTCCATTGGCCTAGAGCTGAAAGGCCCAAAGGGATGCCTTGTTTGCAAAGGGGCAGAGAGGCCCCAAAGCATCTTGCTTCCAGCTCTTTGGGAAGCTAAGAAACAACTGTCTCTGCCCAGTGCTCTGACAGAGTACCGGCAACATCTCTTACCAAAGCCTTTGAAACGCTGTTTCTTGGCAGGCCTTATCTGGCTGAGGTAGAACTTCTGCTCTGGGTGTGCTCCATTGGCCTAGAGCTGAAAGGCCCAAAGGTCGGCCTTGTTGGCAAAGGGGCAGGGAGCCCCCAAAGCATCTTGCTTCCAGCTCTTTGGGAAGCTAAGAAACAACTGGCTCTGCCCGGTGCTCTTACAGCCTGAGAGAAAATCTCTTACCAAGGCCTGTGAAACGCACTTTGTTGGTGGCCTGATCTAGCTGAAGTAGAACTTCTGCTCTGGGTGTGCTCCATTGGCCTAGAGCTGCCTGGCCCAAAGGGCCGCCTTGTTTGCAAAGGGGCAGAGAGGCCCCAAAGCATCTTGCTTCCAGCTCTTCGGGAAGCTAAGAAACATCTGGCGTTGCCCAGTGCTCTTACAGCCTACCGGGAACATCTCTTACCAAGGCCTGTGAAACGCAGTTTGTTGGTGGCCTGAACTGGCCGAAGTAGAACTTCTGCTCTGGGTGTGCTCCACTGGCCTAGAGCTACCTGCCCCAAAGGGCTGCCTTGATTCCAAAGTGAGAGAGTGGCACCAAAGCATCTTGCTTCCAGCTCTTCGGGAAGCTAAGAAACATCTGGCGTTGCCCAGTGCTCTTACAGCCTACCGGGAACATCTCTTACCAAGGCCTGTGAAACGCCGTTTCCTGGCAGGCCTGATTTGGCTGAAGTAGAACTTCTGCTCTGGGTGTGCTCCATTGCCCTAGAGCTGCCAGGCCCAAGGTGCTGCCTTGTTTCCAAAGGGGCAGAGAGGCCCCAAAGCATCTTGCTTCCAGCTCTCTGGGAAGCTAAGAACCAACTCGCTCTGCCCCGTGCTCTTACAGCCTACCGGGAACATGTCTTTGAAAGGCCTGTGAAACGCAGTTTCTTGGCAGGCCTCATCTGGCTGAAGTAGAACTCCGGCTCTGGGTGTGCTCCATTGCCCTAGAGCTGCCAGGCCCCAAGTGCTGCCCTGTTTCCAAGGGGCAGAGAGGCCCAAAGCATCTTGCTTCCCGGTCTTTGCGAAGCTAAGAAACAACTGGCTCTGCCCAGTGCACTTACACCTACCGGGAACATCTCTTACCAAGGCCTGTCAAACGCTGTTTCTTTGCAGGCCTGATCAGGCTGAAGTAGAACTCCTGCTCTGCGTGTGCTCCATTGGCCTAGAGCTTCCCGACCCAAAAGGCTGCCTTGTTCCCAAACGGGCAGAGGGGTCCCAAGCGTCTTGCTTCCAGCTTTTCAGGAAGGTAAGAAACAACTGGCTCTGCCCAGTGCTCTTACAGCCTACCGGGAACATCTCTTACCAAGGCCTGTGAAACGCAGTTTCCTGGCAGGCCTGATCTGGCTGAAGTAGAACTTCTGCTCTGGGTGTGCTCCATTGCCCTAGAGCTGCCAGGCCCAATGGGCTGCCTTGTTTCCAAAGACGGAGAGTGGACCCAAAGCATCTTGCTCCCAGCTCTTCGGGAAGCTAAGAAACAGCTGGCTCTGCCCAGTGCTCTTACAGCCTAAGAGAACATCTCTTTGAAAGGCCTGTGAAACGCAGTTTCTTGGCAGGCCTGACCTGGCTGAAGTAGAACTTCTGTTCTGGTTGTGCTACATAGGCCTAGAGCTACCAGGACCTAAGGGCTGCCTTGTTTCCAAAGGGTGAGAGAGGCCCCAAAGCATCTTGCCTCCAGCACTTTGGGAAGCTAAAAAACAACTGGTTCTGCCCAGTGCTCTCACAGCCTACCATGAACATCTCTTACCAAGGGCTGTGAAACGCAGTTTCTGGGCAGGACTGATCTGCCTGAAGTAGAACTTCTGCTGTGGGTGTGCTCCATTGGCCTAGAGCTGCCAGGCGCAAACGGCTGCCTTGTGTCCAAAGGGAGAGAGAGGCCCCAAAGCATCTTGCTTCCAGCTCTGTGGGAAGCTAAAGCAACTGGCTCTCCACAGTGCTCTCACAGCCTACCGGGAACATCTCTTACCAAGGCCTGTGAAACGCAGTTTCTTGGCAGGCCTGATCTGGCTGAAGTAGAACTCCTGCTCTGGGCGTGCTACTTTGGCCTAGAGCTGCCAGGCCCAAAGGGCCGCCTTGTTTCCAAAGGGGCTGAGAGTCCCCAAAGCATCTTGCTTCCAAATCTTTGGGAAGCTAAGAAACAACTGGCTCTGCACAGTGCTCTCACAGCCTACCGGCAACGTGACAGAGAAAGGCCTGTGAGACGCAGTTTCTTGGAAGGCCTGATCTGGCTGAGGTAGAACTTCTGCTCTGGGTGTACTCCATTGGCCTAGGGCTGCCAGGCCCAAAGGGCTGCCTTTATTTCCAAAGTGTGAGAGAGGCCCCAAAGCATCTTGCTTCCTGCTCTCTGGGAAGCTAAAACAACTGGCTCTGCACAGTGCTCTCAAAGCCAACCGGGAACGTCACATACAAAGGCCTGTGAAACGCAGCTTCTTGACAGGCCTTATCTGGCTGAGGTAGAACTTGTGCTCTGGGTGTGCTACTTTGGCCTAGAGCTGCCAGGCACAAAGGCTGCTTTGTTTCCAAAGGGGGAGAGAGGCCCCAAATCATGTTGCTTCCAGCTGTTTTTGAAGCTAAGAAACAACTCGCTCTGCCAGGTACTCTTACAGCCTTCCGGGAACACCTCTTACGAAGGCCTGTGAAAAGCAGTTTCTTGGCAGGCCTGATCTGGCTGAGGTAGAACTTCTGCTCTGGGTGTGCTCCATTGCCCTAGAGCTGAAAGGCCCAAAGGGCTGCCTTGTTTCCAAAGGGGGAGAGAGGCCCCAAAGCATCTTTCTTCCACCTCTTGGGAAGCTAAGAAACAACTGGCTGTGCCCAGTGCTCTTATAGCCTAAGAGAACATCTCTTATCAAGGCCTGTGAAACGCACTTTCTAGGCAGGCCTGATGTGGAAGAAGTAGAACTTCGGCTCTGGTTGTGCTCCATTGCCCTAGAGCTGCCAGACCCAACGTGCTGCCTTGTTTCCAAAGGGGCAGAGAGGCCCCAAAGCGTCTTGCTTCCAGCTGTTTGGGAAACAAGGAAACAACTGGCTCTGCACCGTGCTCTCACAGCCTACCGGGAACGTCACATACAAAGGCCTCTGAAACGCAGTTCCTTGGCAGGCCTGATCTGGCTGAAGTAGGACTTCTGCTCTGGCTGTGCTCCATTGGCCTAGAGCTGAAAGGCCCAAAGGGATGCCTTGTTTGCAAAGGGGCAGAGAGGCCCCAAAGCATCTTGCTTCCAGCTCTTTGGGAAGCTAAGAAACAACTGTCTCTGCCCAGTGCTCTGACAGAGTACCGGCAACATCTCTTACCAAAGCCTTTGAAACGCTGTTTCTTGGCAGGCCTTATCTGGCTGAGGTAGAACTTCTGCTCTGGGTGTGCTCCATTGGCCTAGAGCTGAAAGGCCCAAAGGTCGGCCTTGTTGGCAAAGGGGCAGGGAGCCCCCAAAGCATCTTGCTTCCAGCTCTTTGGGAAGCTAAGAAACAACTGGCTCTGCCCAGTGCTCTGACAGAGTACCGGCAACATCTCTTACCAAAGCCTTTGAAACGCTGTTTCTTGGCAGGCCTTATCTGGCTGAGGTAGAACTTCTGCTCTGGGTGTGCTCCATTGGCCTTGAGCTGAAAGGCCCAAAGGTCGGCCTTGTTGGCAAAGGGGCAGGGAGCCCCCAAAGCATCTTGCTTCCAGCTCTTTGGGAAGCTAAGAAACAACTGGCTCTGCCCGGTGCTCTTACAGCCTGAGAGAAAATCTCTTACCAAGGCCTGTGAAACGCACTTTGTTGGTGGCCTGATCTAGCTGAAGTAGAACTTCTGCTCTGGGTGTGCTCCATTGGCCTAGAGCTGCCTGGCCCAAAGGGCCGCCTTGTTTGCAAAGGGGCAGAGAGGCCCCAAAGCATCTTGCTTCCAGCTCTTCGGGAAGCTAAGAAACATCTGGCGTTGCCCAGTGCTCTTACAGCCTACCGGGAACATCTCTTACCAAGGCCTGTGAAACGCAGTTTGTTGGTGGCCTGAACTGGCCGAAGTAGAACTTCTGCTCTGGGTGTGCTCCACTGGCCTAGAGCTACCTGCCCCAAAGGGCTGCCTTGATTCCAAAGTGAGAGAGTGGCACCAAAGCATCTTGCTTCCAGCTCTTCGGGAAGCTAAGAAACATCTGGCGTTGCCCAGTGCTCTTACAGCCTACCGGGAACATCTCTTACCAAGGCCTGTGAAACGCCGTTTCCTGGCAGGCCTGATTTGGCTGAAGTAGAACTTCTGCTCTGGGTGTGCTCCATTGCCCTAGAGCTGCCAGGCCCAAGGTGCTGCCTTGTTTCCAAAGGGGCAGAGAGGCCCCAAAGCATCTTGCTTCCAGCTCTCTGGGAAGCTAAGAACCAACTCGCTCTGCCCCGTGCTCTTACAGCCTACCGGGAACATGTCTTTGAAAGGCCTGTGAAACGCAGTTTCTTGGCAGGCCTCATCTGGCTGAAGTAGAACTCCGGCTCTGGGTGTGCTCCATTGCCCTAGAGCTGCCAGGCCCCAAGTGCTGCCCTGTTTCCAAGGGGCAGAGAGGCCCAAAGCATCTTGCTTCCCGGTCTTTGCGAAGCTAAGAAACAACTGGCTCTGCCCAGTGCACTTACACCTACCGGGAACATCTCTTACCAAGGCCTGTCAAACGCTGTTTCTTTGCAGGCCTGATCAGGCTGAAGTAGAACTCCTGCTCTGCGTGTGCTCCATTGGCCTAGAGCTTCCCGACCCAAAAGGCTGCCTTGTTCCCAAACGGGCAGAGGGGTCCCAAGCGTCTTGCTTCCAGCTTTTCAGGAAGGTAAGAAACAACTGGCTCTGCCCAGTGCTCTTACAGCCTACCGGGAACATCTCTTACCAAGGCCTGTGAAACGCAGTTTCCTGGCAGGCCTGATCTGGCTGAAGTAGAACTTCTGCTCTGGGTGTGCTCCATTGCCCTAGAGCTGCCAGGCCCAAAGGGCTGCCTTGTTTCCAAAGACGGAGAGTGGACCCAAAGCATCTTGCTCCCAGCTCTTCGGGAAGCTAAGAAACAGCTGGCTCTGCCCAGTGCTCTTACAGCCTAAGAGAACATCTCTTTGAAAGGCCTGTGAAACGCAGTTTCTTGGCAGGCCTGACCTGGCTGAAGTAGAACTTCTGTTCTGGTTGTGCTACATAGGCCTAGAGCTACCAGGACCTAAGGGCTGCCTTGTTTCCAAAGGGTGAGAGAGGCCCCAAAGCATCTTGCCTCCAGCACTTTGGGAAGCTAAAAAACAACTGGTTCTGCCCAGTGCTCTCACAGCCTACCGTGAACATCTCTTACCAAGGGCTGTGAAACGCAGTTTCTGGGCAGGACTGATCTGCCTGAAGTAGAACTTCTGCTGTGGGTGTGCTCCATTGGCCTAGAGCTGCCAGGCGCAAACGGCTGCCTTGTGTCCAAAGGGAGAGAGAGGCCCCAAAGCATCTTGCTTCCAGCTCTGTGGGAAGCTAAAGCAACTGGCTCTCCACAGTGCTCTCACAGCCTACCGGGAACATCTCTTACCAAGGCCTGTGAAACGCAGTTTCTTGGCAGGCCTGATCTGGCTGAAGTAGAACTCCTGCTCTGGGCGTGCTACTTTGGCCTAGAGCTGCCAGGCCCAAAGGGCCGCCTTGTTTCCAAAGGGGCTGAGAGTCCCCAAAGCATCTTGCTTCCAAATCTTTGGGAAGCTAAGAAACAACTGGCTCTGCACAGTGCTCTCACAGCCTACCGGCAACGTGACAGAGAAAGGCCTGTGAGACGCAGTTTCTTGGAAGGCCTGATCTGGCTGAGGTAGAACTTCTGCTCTGGGTGTACTCCATTGGCCTAGGGCTGCCAGGCCCTAAGGGCTGCCTTTATTTCCAAAGTGTGAGAGAGGCCCCAAAGCATCTTGCTTCCTGCTCTCTGGGAAGCTAAAACAACTGGCTCTGCACAGTGCTCTCAAAGCCAACCGGGAACGTCACATACAAAGGCCTGTGAAATGCAGCTTCTTGACAGGCCTTATCTGGCTGAGGTAGAACTTGTGCTCTGGGTGTGCTACTTTGGCCTAGAGCTGCCAGGCACAAAGGCTGCTTTGTTTCCAAAGGGGGAGAGAGGCCCCAAATCATGTTGCTTCCAGCTGTTTTTGAAGCTAAGAAACAACTCGCTCTGCCAGGTACTCTTACAGCCTTCCGGGAACACCTCTTACGAAGGCCTGTGAAAAGCAGTTTCTTGGCAGGCCTGATCTGGCTGAGGTAGAACTTCTGCTCTGGGTGTGCTCCATTGCCCTAGAGCTGAAAGGCCCAAAGGGCTGCCTTGTTTCCAAAGGGGGAGAGAGGCCCCAAAGCATCTTGCTTCCACCTCTTGGGAAGCTAAGAAACAACTGGCTGTGCCCAGTGCTCTTATAGCCTAAGAGAACATCTCTTATCAAGGCCTGTGGAACGCACTTTCTAGGCAGGCCTGATCTGGAAGAAGTAGAACTTCTGCTCTGGTTGTGCTCCATTGCCCTAGAGCTGCCAGACCCAACGTGCTGCCTTGTTTCCAAATGGGCAGAGAGGCCCCAAAGCGTCTTGCTTCCAGCTGTTTGGGAAACAAGGAAACAACTGGCTCTGCACCGTGCTCTCACAGCCTACCGGGAACGTCACATACAAAGGCCTCTGAAACGCAGTTCCTTGGCAGGCCTGATCTGGCTGAAGTAGGACTTCTGCTCTGGCTGTGCTCCATTGGCCTAGAGCTGAAAGGCCCAAAGGGATGCCTTGTTTGCAAAGGGGCAGAGAGGCCCCAAAGCATCTTGCTTCCAGCTCTTTGGGAAGCTAAGAAACAACTGTCTCTGCCCAGTGCTCTGACAGAGTACCGGCAACATCTCTTACCAAAGCCTTTGAAACGCTGTTTCTTGGCAGGCCTTATCTGGCTGAGGTAGAACTTCTGCTCTGGGTGTGCTCCATTGGCCTAGAGCTGAAAGGCCCAAAGGTCGGCCTTGTTGGCAAAGGGGCAGGGAGCCCCCAAAGCATCTTGCTTCCAGCTCTTTGGGAAGCTAAGAAACAACTGGCTCTGCCCGGTGCTCTTACAGCCTGAGAGAAAATCTCTTACCAAGGCCTGTGAAACGCACTTTGTTGGTGGCCTGATCTAGCTGAAGTAGAACTTCTGCTCTGGGTGTGCTCCATTGGCCTAGAGCTGCCTGGCCCAAAGGGCCGCCTTGTTTGCAAAGGGGCAGAGAGGCCCCAAAGCATCTTGCTTCCAGCTCTTCGGGAAGCTAAGAAACATCTGGCGTTGCCCAGTGCTCTTACAGCCTACCGGGAACATCTCTTACCAAGGCCTGTGAAACGCAGTTTGTTGGTGGCCTGAACTGGCCGAAGTAGAACTTCTGCTCTGGGTGTGCTCCACTGGCCTGGAGCTACCTGCCCCAAAGGGCTGCCTTGATTCCAAAGTGAGAGAGTGGCACCAAAGCATCTTGCTTCCAGCTCTTCGGGAAGCTAAGAAACATCTGGCGTTGCCCAGTGCTCTTACAGCCTACCGGGAACATCTCTTACCAAGGCCTGTGAAACGCCGTTTCCTGGCAGGCCTGATTTGGCTGAAGTAGAACTTCTGCTCTGGGTGTGCTCCATTGCCCTAGAGCTGCCAGGCCCAAGGTGCTGCCTTGTTTCCAAAGGGGCAGAGAGGCCCCAAAGCATCTTGCTTCCAGCTCTCTGGGAAGCTAAGAACCAACTCGCTCTGCCCCGTGCTCTTACAGCCTACCGGGAACATGTCTTTGAAAGGCCTGTGAAACGCAGTTTCTTGGCAGGCCTCATCTGGCTGAAGTAGAACTCCGGCTCTGGGTGTGCTCCATTGCCCTAGAGCTGCCAGGCCCCAAGTGCTGCCCTGTTTCCAAGGGGCAGAGAGGCCCAAAGCATCTTGCTTCCCGGTCTTTGCGAAGCTAAGAAACAACTGGCTCTGCCCAGTGCACTTACACCTACCGGGAACATCTCTTACCAAGGCCTGTCAAACGCTGTTTCTTTGCAGGCCTGATCAGGCTGAAGTAGAACTCCTGCTCTGCGTGTGCTCCATTGGCCTAGAGCTTCCCGACCCAAAAGGCTGCCTTGTTCCCAAACGGGCAGAGGGGTCCCAAGCGTCTTGCTTCCAGCTTTTCAGGAAGGTAAGAAACAACTGGCTCTGCCCAGTGCTCTTACAGCCTACCGGGAACATCTCTTACCAAGGCCTGTGAAACGCAGTTTCCTGGCAGGCCTGATCTGGCTGAAGTAGAACTTCTGCTCTGGGTGTGCTCCATTGCCCTAGAGCTGCCAGGCCCAAAGGGCTGCCTTGTTTCCAAAGACGGAGAGTGGACCCAAAGCATCTTGCTCCCAGCTCTTCGGGAAGCTAAGAAACAGCTGGCTCTGCCCAGTGCTCTTACAGCCTAAGAGAACATCTCTTTGAAAGGCCTGTGAAACGCAGTTTCTTGGCAGGCCTGACCTGGCTGAAGTAGAACTTCTGTTCTGGTTGTGCTACATAGGCCTAGAGCTACCAGGACCTAAGGGCTGCCTTGTTTCCAAAGGGTGAGAGAGGCCCCAAAGCATCTTGCCTCCAGCACTTTGGGAAGCTAAAAAACAACTGGTTCTGCCCAGTGCTCTCACAGCCTACCGTGAACATCTCTTACCAAGGGCTGTGAAACGCAGTTTCTGGGCAGGACTGATCTGCCTGAAGTAGAACTTCTGCTGTGGGTGTGCTCCATTGGCCTAGAGCTGCCAGGCGCAAACGGCTGCCTTGTGTCCAAAGGGAGAGAGAGGCCCCAAAGCATCTTGCTTCCAGCTCTGTGGGAAGCTAAAGCAACTGGCTCTCCACAGTGCTCTCACAGCCTACCGGGAACATCTCTTACCAAGGCCTGTGAAACGCAGTTTCTTGGCAGGCCTGATCTGGCTGAAGTAGAACTCCTGCTCTGGGCGTGCTACTTTGGCCTAGAGCTGCCAGGCCCAAAGGGCCGCCTTGTTTCCAAAGGGGCTGAGAGTCCCCAAAGCATCTTGCTTCCAAATCTTTGGGAAGCTAAGAAACAACTGGCTCTGCACAGTGCTCTCACAGCCTACCGGCAACGTGACAGAGAAAGGCCTGTGAGACGCAGTTTCTTGGAAGGCCTGATCTGGCTGAGGTAGAACTTCTGCTCTGGGTGTACTCCATTGGCCTAGGGCTGCCAGGCCCTAAGGGCTGCCTTTATTTCCAAAGTGTGAGAGAGGCCCCAAAGCATCTTGCTTCCTGCTCTCTGGGAAGCTAAAACAACTGGCTCTGCACAGTGCTCTCAAAGCCAACCGGGAACGTCACATACAAAGGCCTGTGAAATGCAGCTTCTTGACAGGCCTTATCTGGCTGAGGTAGAACTTGTGCTCTGGGTGTGCTACTTTGGCCTAGAGCTGCCAGGCACAAAGGCTGCTTTGTTTCCAAAGGGGGAGAGAGGCCCCAAATCATGTTGCTTCCAGCTGTTTTTGAAGCTAAGAAACAACTCGCTCTGCCAGGTACTCTTACAGCCTTCCGGGAACACCTCTTACGAAGGCCTGTGAAAAGCAGTTTCTTGGCAGGCCTGATCTGGCTGAGGTAGAACTTCTGCTCTGGGTGTGCTCCATTGCCCTAGAGCTGAAAGGCCCAAAGGGCTGCCTTGTTTCCAAAGGGGGAGAGAGGCCCCAAAGCATCTTGCTTCCACCTCTTGGGAAGCTAAGAAACAACTGGCTGTGCCCAGTGCTCTTATAGCCTAAGAGAACATCTCTTATCAAGGCCTGTGGAACGCACTTTCTAGGCAGGCCTGATCTGGAAGAAGTAGAACTTCTGCTCTGGTTGTGCTCCATTGCCCTAGAGCTGCCAGACCCAACGTGCTGCCTTGTTTCCAAAGGGGCAGAGAGGCCCCAAAGCGTCTTGCTTCCAGCTGTTTGGGAAACAAGGAAACAACTGGCTCTGCACCGTGCTCTCACAGCCTACCGGGAACGTCACATACAAAGGCCTCTGAAACGCAGTTCCTTGGCAGGCCTGATCTGGCTGAAGTAGGACTTCTGCTCTGGCTGTGCTCCATTGGCCTAGAGCTGAAAGGCCCAAAGGGATGCCTTGTTTGCAAAGGGGCAGAGAGGCCCCAAAGCATCTTGCTTCCAGCTCTTTGGGAAGCTAAGAAACAACTGTCTCTGCCCAGTGCTCTGACAGAGTACCGGCAACATCTCTTACCAAAGCCTTTGAAACGCTGTTTCTTGGCAGGCCTTATCTGGCTGAGGTAGAACTTCTGCTCTGGGTGTGCTCCATTGGCCTAGAGCTGAAAGGCCCAAAGGTCGGCCTTGTTGGCAAAGGGGCAGGGAGCCCCCAAAGCATCTTGCTTCCAGCTCTTTGGGAAGCTAAGAAACAACTGGCTCTGCCCGGTGCTCTTACAGCCTGAGAGAAAATCTCTTACCAAGGCCTGTGAAACGCACTTTGTTGGTGGCCTGATCTAGCTGAAGTAGAACTTCTGCTCTGGGTGTGCTCCATTGGCCTAGAGCTGCCTGGCCCAAAGGGCCGCCTTGTTTGCAAAGGGGCAGAGAGGCCCCAAAGCATCTTGCTTCCAGCTCTTCGGGAAGCTACGAAACATCTGGCGTTGCCCAGTGCTCTTACAGCCTACCGGGAACATCTCTTACCAAGGCCTGTGAAACGCAGTTTGTTGGTGGCCTGAACTGGCCGAAGTAGAACTTCTGCTCTGGGTGTGCTCCACTGGCCTGGAGCTACCTGCCCCAAAGGGCTGCCTTGATTCCAAAGTGAGAGAGTGGCACCAAAGCATCTTGCTTCCAGCTCTTCGGGAAGCTAAGAAACATCTGGCGTTGCCCAGTGCTCTTACAGCCTACCGGGAACATCTCTTACCAAGGCCTGTGAAACGCCGTTTCCTGGCAGGCCTGATTTGGCTGAAGTAGAACTTCTGCTCTGGGTGTGCTCCATTGCCCTAGAGCTGCCAGGCCCAAGGTGCTGCCTTGTTTCCAAAGGGGCAGAGAGGCCCCAAAGCATCTTGCTTCCAGCTCTCTGGGAAGCTAAGAACCAACTCGCTCTGCCCCGTGCTCTTACAGCCTACCGGGAACATGTCTTTGAAAGGCCTGTGAAACGCAGTTTCTTGGCAGGCCTCATCTGGCTGAAGTAGAACTCCGGCTCTGGGTGTGCTCCATTGCCCTAGAGCTGCCAGGCCCCAAGTGCTGCCCTGTTTCCAAGGGGCAGAGAGGCCCAAAGCATCTTGCTTCCCGGTCTTTGCGAAGCTAAGAAACAACTGGCTCTGCCCAGTGCACTTACACCTACCGGGAACATCTCTTACCAAGGCCTGTCAAACGCTGTTTCTTTGCAGGCCTGATCAGGCTGAAGTAGAACTCCTGCTCTGCGTGTGCTCCATTGGCCTAGAGCTTCCCGACCCAAAAGGCTGCCTTGTTCCCAAACGGGCAGAGGGGTCCCAAGCGTCTTGCTTCCAGCTTTTCAGGAAGGTAAGAAACAACTGGCTCTGCCCAGTGCTCTTACAGCCTACCGGGAACATCTCTTACCAAGGCCTGTGAAACGCAGTTTCCTGGCAGGCCTGATCTGGCTGAAGTAGAACTTCTGCTCTGGGTGTGCTCCATTGCCCTAGAGCTGCCAGGCCCAAAGGGCTGCCTTGTTTCCAAAGACGGAGAGTGGACCCAAAGCATCTTGCTCCCAGCTCTTCGGGAAGCTAAGAAACAGCTGGCTCTGCCCAGTGCTCTTACAGCCTAAGAGAACATCTCTTTGAAAGGCCTGTGAAACGCAGTTTCTTGGCAGGCCTGACCTGGCTGAAGTAGAACTTCTGTTCTGGTTGTGCTACATAGGCCTAGAGCTACCAGGACCTAAGGGCTGCCTTGTTTCCAAAGGGTGAGAGAGGCCCCAAAGCATCTTGCCTCCAGCACTTTGGGAAGCTAAAAAACAACTGGTTCTGCCCAGTGCTCTCACAGCCTACCGTGAACATCTCTTACCAAGGGCTGTGAAACGCAGTTTCTGGGCAGGACTGATCTGCCTGAAGTAGAACTTCTGCTGTGGGTGTGCTCCATTGGCCTAGAGCTGCCAGGCGCAAACGGCTGCCTTGTGTCCAAAGGGAGAGAGAGGCCCCAAAGCATCTTGCTTCCAGCTCTGTGGGAAGCTAAAGCAACTGGCTCTCCACAGTGCTCTCACAGCCTACCGGGAACATCTCTTACCAAGGCCTGTGAAACGCAGTTTCTTGGCAGGCCTGATCTGGCTGAAGTAGAACTCCTGCTCTGGGCGTGCTACTTTGGCCTAGAGCTGCCAGGCCCAAAGGGCCGCCTTGTTTCCAAAGGGGCTGAGAGTCCCCAAAGCATCTTGCTTCCAAATCTTTGGGAAGCTAAGAAACAACTGGCTCTGCACAGTGCTCTCACAGCCTACCGGCAACGTGACAGAGAAAGGCCTGTGAGACGCAGTTTCTTGGAAGGCCTGATCTGGCTGAGGTAGAACTTCTGCTCTGGGTGTACTCCATTGGCCTAGGGCTGCCAGGCCCAAAGGGCTGCCTTTATTTCCAAAGTGTGAGAGAGGCCCCAAAGCATCTTGCTTCCTGCTCTCTGGGAAGCTAAAACAACTGGCTCTGCACAGTGCTCTCAAAGCCAACCGGGAACGTCACATACAAAGGCCTGTGAAACGCAGCTTCTTGACAGGCCTTATCTGGCTGAGGTAGAACTTGTGCTGTGGGTGTGCTACTTTGGCCTAGAGCTGCCAGGCACTAAGGCTGCTTTGTTTCCAAAGGGGGAGAGAGGCCCCAAATCATGTTGCTTCCAGCTGTTTTTGAAGCTAAGAAACAACTCGCTCTGCCAGGTACTCTTACAGCCTTCCGGGAACACCTCTTACGAAGGCCTGTGAAAAGCAGTTTCTTGGCAGGCCTGATCTGGCTGAGGTAGAACTTCTGCTCTGGGTGTGCTCCATTGCCCTAGAGCTGAAAGGCCCAAAGGGCTGCCTTGTTTCCAAAGGGGGAGAGAGGCCCCAAAGCATCTTGCTTCCACCTCTTGGGAAGCTAAGAAACAACTGGCTGTGCCCAGTGCTCTTATAGCCTAAGAGAACATCTCTTATCAAGGCCTGTGAAACGCACTTTCTAGGCAGGCCTGATCTGGAAGAAGTAGAACTTCTGCTCTGGTTGTGCTCCATTGCCCTAGAGCTGCCAGACCCAACGTGCTGCCTTGTTTCCAAAGGGGCAGAGAGGCCCCAAAGCGTCTTGCTTCCAGCTCTTTGGGAAACAAGGAAACAACTGGCTCTGCACCGTGCTCTCACAGCCTACCGGGAACGTCACATACAAAGGCCTCTGAAACGCAGTTCCTTGGCAGGCCTGATCTGGCTGAAGTAGGACTTCTGCTCTGGCTGTGCTCCATTGGCCTAGAGCTGAAAGGCCCAAAGGGATGCCTTGTTTGCAAAGGGGCAGAGAGGCCCCAAAGCATCTTGCTTCCAGCTCTTTGGGAAGCTAAGAAACAACTGTCTCTGCCCAGTGCTCTGACAGAGTACCGGCAACATCTCTTACCAAAGCCTTTGAAACGCTGTTTCTTGGCAGGCCTTATCTGGCTGAGGTAGAACTTCTGCTCTGGGTGTGCTCCATTGGCCTAGAGCTGAAAGGCCCAAAGGTCGGCCTTGTTGGCAAAGGGGCAGGGAGCCCCCAAAGCATCTTGCTTCCAGCTCTTTGGGAAGCTAAGAAACAACTGGCTCTGCCCGGTGCTCTTACAGCCTGAGAGAAAATCTCTTACCAAGGCCTGTGAAACGCACTTTGTTGGTGGCCTGATCTAGCTGAAGTAGAACTTCTGCTCTGGGTGTGCTCCATTGGCCTAGAGCTGCCTGGCCCAAAGGGCCGCCTTGTTTGCAAAGGGGCAGAGAGGCCCCAAAGCATCTTGCTTCCAGCTCTTCGGGAAGCTACGAAACATCTGGCGTTGCCCAGTGCTCTTACAGCCTACCGGGAACATCTCTTACCAAGGCCTGTGAAACGCAGTTTGTTGGTGGCCTGAACTGGCCGAAGTAGAACTTCTGCTCTGGGTGTGCTCCACTGGCCTGGAGCTACCTGCCCCAAAGGGCTGCCTTGATTCCAAAGTGAGAGAGTGGCACCAAAGCATCTTGCTTCCAGCTCTTCGGGAAGCTAAGAAACATCTGGCGTTGCCCAGTGCTCTTACAGCCTACCGGGAACATCTCTTACCAAGGCCTGTGAAACGCCGTTTCCTGGCAGGCCTGATTTGGCTGAAGTAGAACTTCTGCTCTGGGTGTGCTCCATTGCCCTAGAGCTGCCAGGCCCAAGGTGCTGCCTTGTTTCCAAAGGGGCAGAGAGGCCCCAAAGCATCTTGCTTCCAGCTCTCTGGGAAGCTAAGAACCAACTCGCTCTGCCCCGTGCTCTTACAGCCTACCGGGAACATGTCTTTGAAAGGCCTGTGAAACGCAGTTTCTTGGCAGGCCTCATCTGGCTGAAGTAGAACTCCGGCTCTGGGTGTGCTCCATTGCCCTAGAGCTGCCAGGCCCCAAGTGCTGCCCTGTTTCCAAGGGGCAGAGAGGCCCAAAGCATCTTGCTTCCCGGTCTTTGCGAAGCTAAGAAACAACTGGCTCTGCCCAGTGCACTTACACCTACCGGGAACATCTCTTACCAAGGCCTGTCAAACGCTGTTTCTTTGCAGGCCTGATCAGGCTGAAGTAGAACTCCTGCTCTGCGTGTGCTCCATTGGCCTAGAGCTTCCCGACCCAAAAGGCTGCCTTGTTCCCAAACGGGCAGAGGGGTCCCAAGCGTCTTGCTTCCAGCTTTTCAGGAAGGTAAGAAACAACTGGCTCTGCCCAGTGCTCTTACAGCCTACCGGGAACATCTCTTACCAAGGCCTGTGAAACGCAGTTTCCTGGCAGGCCTGATCTGGCTGAAGTAGAACTTCTGCTCTGGGCGTGCTCCATTGCCCTAGAGCTGCCAGGCCCAAAGGGCTGCCTTGTTTCCAAAGACGGAGAGTGGACCCAAAGCATCTTGCTCCCAGCTCTTCGGGAAGCTAAGAAACAGCTGGCTCTGCCCAGTGCTCTTACAGCCTAAGAGAACATCTCTTTGAAAGGCCTGTGAAACGCAGTTTCTTGGCAGGCCTGACCTGGCTGAAGTAGAACTTCTGTTCTGGTTGTGCTACATAGGCCTAGAGCTACCAGGACCTAAGGGCTGCCTTGTTTCCAAAGGGTGAGAGAGGCCCCAAAGCATCTTGCCTCCAGCACTTTGGGAAGCTAAAAAACAACTGGTTCTGCCCAGTGCTCTCACAGCCTACCATGAACATCTCTTACCAAGGGCTGTGAAACGCAGTTTCTGGGCAGGACTGATCTGCCTGAAGTAGAACTTCTGCTGTGGGTGTGCTCCATTGGCCTAGAGCTGCCAGGCGCAAACGGCTGCCTTGTGTCCAAAGGGAGAGAGAGGCCCCAAAGCATCTTGCTTCCAGCTCTGTGGGAAGCTAAAGCAACTGGCTCTCCACAGTGCTCTCACAGCCTACCGGGAACATCTCTTACCAAGGCCTGTGAAACGCAGTTTCTTGGCAGGCCTGATCTGGCTGAAGTAGAACTCCTGCTCTGGGCGTGCTACTTTGGCCTAGAGCTGCCAGGCCCAAAGGGCCGCCTTGTTTCCAAAGGGGCTGAGAGTCCCCAAAGCATCTTGCTTCCAAATCTTTGGGAAGCTAAGAAACAACTGGCTCTGCACAGTGCTCTCACAGCCTACCGGCAACGTGACAGAGAAAGGCCTGTGAGACGCAGTTTCTTGGAAGGCCTGATCTGGCTGAGGTAGAACTTCTGCTCTGGGTGTACTCCATTGGCCTAGGGCTGCCAGGCCCAAAGGGCTGCCTTTATTTCCAAAGTGTGAGAGAGGCCCCAAAGCATCTTGCTTCCTGCTCTCTGGGAAGCTAAAACAACTGGCTCTGCACAGTGCTCTCAAAGCCAACCGGGAACGTCACATACAAAGGCCTGTGAAATGCAGCTTCTTGACAGGCCTTATCTGGCTGAGGTAGAACTTGTGCTCTGGGTGTGCTACTTTGGCCTAGAGCTGCCAGGCACAAAGGCTGCTTTGTTTCCAAAGGGGGAGAGAGGCCCCAAATCATGTTGCTTCCAGCTGTTTTTGAAGCTAAGAAACAACTCGCTCTGCCAGGTACTCTTACAGCCTTCCGGGAACACCTCTTACGAAGGCCTGTGAAAAGCAGTTTCTTGGCAGGCCTGATCTGGCTGAGGTAGAACTTCTGCTCTGGGTGTGCTCCATTGCCCTAGAGCTGAAAGGCCCAAAGGGCTGCCTTGTTTCCAAAGGGGGAGAGAGGCCCCAAAGCATCTTGCTTCCACCTCTTGGGAAGCTAAGAAACAACTGGCTGTGCCCAGTGCTCTTATAGCCTAAGAGAACATCTCTTATCAAGGCCTGTGAAACGCACTTTCTAGGCAGGCCTGATCTGGAAGAAGTAGAACTTCTGCTCTGGTTGTGCTCCATTGCCCTAGAGCTGCCAGACCCAACGTGCTGCCTTGTTTCCAAAGGGGCAGAGAGGCCCCAAAGCGTCTTGCTTCCAGCTCTTTGGGAAACAAGGAAACAACTGGCTCTGCACCGTGCTCTCACAGCCTACCGGGAACGTCACATACAAAGGCCTCTGAAACGCAGTTCCTTGGCAGGCCTGATCTGGCTGAAGTAGGACTTCTGCTCTGGCTGTGCTCCATTGGCCTAGAGCTGCCAGGCCCCAAGTGCTGCCCTGTTTCCAAGGGGCAGAGAGGCCCAAAGCATCTTGCTTCCCGGTCTTTGCGAAGCTAAGAAACAACTGGCTCTGCCCAGTGCTCTTACACCTACCGGGAACATCTCTTACCAAGGCCTGTCAAACGCTGTTTCTTTGCAGGCCTGATCAGGCTGAAGTAGAACTCCTGCTCTGCGTGTGCTCCATTGGCCTAGAGCTTCCCGACCCAAAAGGCTGCCTTGTTCCCAAACGGGCAGAGGGGTCCCAAGCGTCTTGCTTCCAGCTTTTCAGGAAGGTAAGAAACAACTGGCTCTGCCCAGTGCTCTTACAGCCTACCGGGAACATCTCTTACCAAGGCCTGTGAAACGCAGTTTCCTGGCAGGCCTGATCTGGCTGAAGTAGAACTTCTGCTCTGGGCGTGCTCCATTGCCCTAGAGCTGCCAGGCCCAAAGGGCTGCCTTGTTTCCAAAGACGGAGAGTGGACCCAAAGCATCTTGCTCCCAGCTCTTCGGGAAGCTAAGAAACAGCTGGCTCTGCCCAGTGCTCTTACAGCCTAAGAGAACATCTCTTTGAAAGGCCTGTGAAACGCAGTTTCTTGGCAGGCCTGACCTGGCTGAAGTAGAACTTCTGTTCTGGTTGTGCTACATAGGCCTAGAGCTACCAGGACCTAAGGGCTGCCTTGTTTCCAAAGGGTGAGAGAGGCCCCAAAGCATCTTGCCTCCAGCACTTTGGGAAGCTAAAAAACAACTGGTTCTGCCCAGTGCTCTCACAGCCTACCGTGAACATCTCTTACCAAGGGCTGTGAAACGCAGTTTCTGGGCAGGACTGATCTGCCTGAAGTAGAACTTCTGCTGTGGGTGTGCTCCATTGGCCTAGAGCTGCCAGGCGCAAACGGCTGCCTTGTGTCCAAAGGGAGAGAGAGGCCCCAAAGCATCTTGCTTCCAGCTCTGTGGGAAGCTAAAGCAACTGGCTCTCCACAGTGCTCTCACAGCCTACCGGGAACATCTCTTACCAAGGCCTGTGAAACGCAGTTTCTTGGCAGGCCTGATCTGGCTGAAGTAGAACTCCTGCTCTGGGCGTGCTACTTTGGCCTAGAGCTGCCAGGCCCAAAGGGCCGCCTTGTTTCCAAAGGGGCTGAGAGTCCCCAAAGCATCTTGCTTCCAAATCTTTGGGAAGCTAAGAAACAACTGGCTCTGCACAGTGCTCTCACAGCCTACCGGCAACGTGACAGAGAAAGGCCTGTGAGACGCAGTTTCTTGGAAGGCCTGATCTGGCTGAGGTAGAACTTCTGCTCTGGGTGTACTCCATTGGCCTAGGGCTGCCAGGCCCAAAGGGCTGCCTTTATTTCCAAAGTGTGAGAGAGGCCCCAAAGCATCTTGCTTCCTGCTCTCTGGGAAGCTAAAACAACTGGCTCTGCACAGTGCTCTCAAAGCCAACCGGGAACGTCACATACAAAGGCCTGTGAAACGCAGCTTCTTGACAGGCCTTATCTGGCTGAGGTAGAACTTGTGCTCTGGGTGTGCTACTTTGGCCTAGAGCTGCCAGGCACAAAGGCTGCTTTGTTTCCAAAGGGGGAGAGAGGCCCCAAATCATGTTGCTTCCAGCTGTTTTTGAAGCTAAGAAACAACTCGCTCTGCCAGGTACTCTTACAGCCTTCCGGGAACACCTCTTACGAAGGCCTGTGAAAAGCAGTTTCTTGGCAGGCCTGATCTGGCTGAGGTAGAACTTCTGCTCTGGGTGTGCTCCATTGCCCTAGAGCTGAAAGGCCCAAAGGGCTGCCTTGTTTCCAAAGGGGGAGAGAGGCCCCAAAGCATCTTGCTTCCACCTCTTGGGAAGCTAAGAAACAACTGGCTGTGCCCAGTGCTCTTATAGCCTAAGAGAACATCTCTTATCAAGGCCTGTGAAACGCACTTTCTAGGCAGGCCTGATCTGGAAGAAGTAGAACTTCTGCTCTGGTTGTGCTCCATTGCCCTAGAGCTGCCAGACCCAACGTGCTGCCTTGTTTCCAAAGGGGCAGAGAGGCCCCAAAGCGTCTTGCTTCCAGCTGTTTGGGAAACAAGGAAACAACTGGCTCTGCACCGTGCTCTCACAGCCTACCGGGAACGTCACATACAAAGGCCTCTGAAACGCAGTTCCTTGGCAGGCCTGATCTGGCTGAAGTAGGACTTCTGCTCTGGCTGTGCTCCATTGGCCTAGAGCTGAAAGGCCCAAAGGGATGCCTTGTTTGCAAAGGGGCAGAGAGGCCCCAAAGCATCTTGCTTCCAGCTCTTTGGGAAGCTAAGAAACAACTGTCTCTGCCCAGTGCTCTGACAGAGTACCGGCAACATCTCTTACCAAAGCCTTTGAAACGCTGTTTCTTGGCAGGCCTTATCTGGCTGAGGTAGAACTTCTGCTCTGGGTGTGCTCCATTGGCCTAGAGCTGAAAGGCCCAAAGGTCGGCCTTGTTGGCAAAGGGGCAGGGAGCCCCCAAAGCATCTTGCTTCCAGCTCTTTGGGAAGCTAAGAAACAACTGGCTCTGCCCGGTGCTCTTACAGCCTGAGAGAAAATCTCTTACCAAGGCCTGTGAAACGCACTTTGTTGGTGGCCTGATCTAGCTGAAGTAGAACTTCTGCTCTGGGTGTGCTCCATTGGCCTAGAGCTGCCTGGCCCAAAGGGCCGCCTTGTTTGCAAAGGGGCAGAGAGGCCCCAAAGCATCTTGCTTCCAGCTCTTCGGGAAGCTACGAAACATCTGGCGTTGCCCAGTGCTCTTACAGCCTACCGGGAACATCTCTTACCAAGGCCTGTGAAACGCAGTTTGTTGGTGGCCTGAACTGGCCGAAGTAGAACTTCTGCTCTGGGTGTGCTCCACTGGCCTGGAGCTACCTGCCCCAAAGGGCTGCCTTGATTCCAAAGTGAGAGAGTGGCACCAAAGCATCTTGCTTCCAGCTCTTCGGGAAGCTAAGAAACATCTGGCGTTGCCCAGTGCTCTTACAGCCTACCGGGAACATCTCTTACCAAGGCCTGTGAAACGCCGTTTCCTGGCAGGCCTGATTTGGCTGAAGTAGAACTTCTGCTCTGGGTGTGCTCCATTGCCCTAGAGCTGCCAGGCCCAAGGTGCTGCCTTGTTTCCAAAGGGGCAGAGAGGCCCCAAAGCATCTTGCTTCCAGCTCTCTGGGAAGCTAAGAACCAACTCGCTCTGCCCCGTGCTCTTACAGCCTACCGGGAACATGTCTTTGAAAGGCCTGTGAAACGCAGTTTCTTGGCAGGCCTCATCTGGCTGAAGTAGAACTCCGGCTCTGGGTGTGCTCCATTGCCCTAGAGCTGCCAGGCCCCAAGTGCTGCCCTGTTTCCAAGGGGCAGAGAGGCCCAAAGCATCTTGCTTCCCGGTCTTTGCGAAGCTCAGAAACAACTGGCTCTGCCCAGTGCTCTTACACCTACCGGGAACATCTCTTACCAAGGCCTGTCAAACGCTGTTTCTTTGCAGGCCTGATCAGGCTGAAGTAGAACTCCTGCTCTGCGTGTGCTCCATTGGCCTAGAGCTTCCCGACCCAAAAGGCTGCCTTGTTCCCAAACGGGCAGAGGGGTCCCAAGCGTCTTGCTTCCAGCTTTTCAGGAAGGTAAGAAACAACTGGCTCTGCCCAGTGCTCTTACAGCCTACCGGGAACATCTCTTACCAAGGCCTGTGAAACGCAGTTTCCTGGCAGGCCTGATCTGGCTGAAGTAGAACTTCTGCTCTGGGCGTGCTCCATTGCCCTAGAGCTGCCAGGCCCAAAGGGCTGCCTTGTTTCCAAAGACGGAGAGTGGACCCAAAGCATCTTGCTCCCAGCTCTTCGGGAAGCTAAGAAACAGCTGGCTCTGCCCAGTGCTCTTACAGCCTAAGAGAACATCTCTTTGAAAGGCCTGTGAAACGCAGTTTCTTGGCAGGCCTGACCTGGCTGAAGTAGAACTTCTGTTCTGGTTGTGCTACATAGGCCTAGAGCTACCAGGACCTAAGGGCTGCCTTGTTTCCAAAGGGTGAGAGAGGCCCCAAAGCATCTTGCCTCCAGCACTTTGGGAAGCTAAAAAACAACTGGTTCTGCCCAGTGCTCTCACAGCCTACCGTGAACATCTCTTACCAAGGGCTGTGAAACGCAGTTTCTGGGCAGGACTGATCTGCCTGAAGTAGAACTTCTGCTGTGGGTGTGCTCCATTGGCCTAGAGCTGCCAGGCGCAAACGGCTGCCTTGTGTCCAAAGGGAGAGAGAGGCCCCAAAGCATCTTGCTTCCAGCTCTGTGGGAAGCTAAAGCAACTGGCTCTCCACAGTGCTCTCACAGCCTACCGGGAACATCTCTTACCAAGGCCTGTGAAACGCAGTTTCTTGGCAGGCCTGATCTGGCTGAAGTAGAACTCCTGCTCTGGGCGTGCTACTTTGGCCTAGAGCTGCCAGGCCCAAAGGGCCGCCTTGTTTCCAAAGGGGCTGAGAGTCCCCAAAGCATCTTGCTTCCAAATCTTTGGGAAGCTAAGAAACAACTGGCTCTGCACAGTGCTCTCACAGCCTACCGGCAACGTGACAGAGAAAGGCCTGTGAGACGCAGTTTCTTGGAAGGCCTGATCTGGCTGAGGTAGAACTTCTGCTCTGGGTGTACTCCATTGGCCTAGGGCTGCCAGGCCCAAAGGGCTGCCTTTATTTCCAAAGTGTGAGAGAGGCCCCAAAGCATCTTGCTTCCTGCTCTCTGGGAAGCTAAAACAACTGGCTCTGCACAGTGCTCTCAAAGCCAACCGGGAACGTCACATACAAAGGCCTGTGAAACGCAGCTTCTTGACAGGCCTTATCTGGCTGAGGTAGAACTTGTGCTCTGGGTGTGCTACTTTGGCCTAGAGCTGCCAGGCACAAAGGCTGCTTTGTTTCCAAAGGGGGAGAGAGGCCCCAAATCATGTTGCTTCCAGCTGTTTTTGAAGCTAAGAAACAACTCGCTCTGCCAGGTACTCTTACAGCCTTCCGGGAACACCTCTTACGAAGGCCTGTGAAAAGCAGTTTCTTGGCAGGCCTGATCTGGCTGAGGTAGAACTTCTGCTCTGGGTGTGCTCCATTGCCCTAGAGCTGAAAGGCCCAAAGGGCTGCCTTGTTTCCAAAGGGGGAGAGAGGCCCCAAAGCATCTTGCTTCCACCTCTTGGGAAGCTAAGAAACAACTGGCTGTGCCCAGTGCTCTTATAGCCTAAGAGAACATCTCTTATCAAGGCCTGTGAAACGCACTTTCTAGGCAGGCCTGATCTGGAAGAAGTAGAACTTCTGCTCTGGTTGTGCTCCATTGCCCTAGAGCTGCCAGACCCAACGTGCTGCCTTGTTTCCAAAGGGGCAGAGAGGCCCCAAAGCGTCTTGCTTCCAGCTGTTTGGGAAACAAGGAAACAACTGGCTCTGCACCGTGCTCTCACAGCCTACCGGGAACGTCACATACAAAGGCCTCTGAAACGCAGTTCCTTGGCAGGCCTGATCTGGCTGAAGTAGGACTTCTGCTCTGGCTGTGCTCCATTGGCCTAGAGCTGAAAGGCCCAAAGGGATGCCTTGTTTGCAAAGGGGCAGAGAGGCCCCAAAGCATCTTGCTTCCAGCTCTTTGGGAAGCTAAGAAACAACTGTCTCTGCCCAGTGCTCTGACAGAGTACCGGCAACATCTCTTACCAAAGCCTTTGAAACGCTGTTTCTTGGCAGGCCTTATCTGGCTGAGGTAGAACTTCTGCTCTGGGTGTGCTCCATTGGCCTAGAGCTGAAAGGCCCAAAGGTCGGCCTTGTTGGCAAAGGGGCAGGGAGCCCCCAAAGCATCTTGCTTCCAGCTCTTTGGGAAGCTAAGAAACAACTGGCTCTGCCCGGTGCTCTTACAGCCTGAGAGAAAATCTCTTACCAAGGCCTGTGAAACGCACTTTGTTGGTGGCCTGATCTAGCTGAAGTAGAACTTCTGCTCTGGGTGTGCTCCATTGGCCTAGAGCTGCCTGGCCCAAAGGGCCGCCTTGTTTGCAAAGGGGCAGAGAGGCCCCAAAGCATCTTGCTTCCAGCTCTTCGGGAAGCTACGAAACATCTGGCGTTGCCCAGTGCTCTTACAGCCTACCGGGAACATCTCTTACCAAGGCCTGTGAAACGCAGTTTGTTGGTGGCCTGAACTGGCCGAAGTAGAACTTCTGCTCTGGGTGTGCTCCACTGGCCTGGAGCTACCTGCCCCAAAGGGCTGCCTTGATTCCAAAGTGAGAGAGTGGCACCAAAGCATCTTGCTTCCAGCTCTTCGGGAAGCTAAGAAACATCTGGCGTTGCCCAGTGCTCTTACAGCCTACCGGGAACATCTCTTACCAAGGCCTGTGAAACGCCGTTTCCTGGCAGGCCTGATTTGGCTGAAGTAGAACTTCTGCTCTGGGTGTGCTCCATTGCCCTAGAGCTGCCAGGCCCAAGGTGCTGCCTTGTTTCCAAAGGGGCAGAGAGGCCCCAAAGCATCTTGCTTCCAGCTCTCTGGGAAGCTAAGAACCAACTCGCTCTGCCCCGTGCTCTTACAGCCTACCGGGAACATGTCTTTGAAAGGCCTGTGAAACGCAGTTTCTTGGCAGGCCTCATCTGGCTGAAGTAGAACTCCGGCTCTGGGTGTGCTCCATTGCCCTAGAGCTGCCAGGCCCCAAGTGCTGCCCTGTTTCCAAGGGGCAGAGAGGCCCAAAGCATCTTGCTTCCCGGTCTTTGCGAAGCTCAGAAACAACTGGCTCTGCCCAGTGCTCTTACACCTACCGGGAACATCTCTTACCAAGGCCTGTCAAACGCTGTTTCTTTGCAGGCCTGATCAGGCTGAAGTAGAACTCCTGCTCTGCGTGTGCTCCATTGGCCTAGAGCTTCCCGACCCAAAAGGCTGCCTTGTTCCCAAACGGGCAGAGGGGTCCCAAGCGTCTTGCTTCCAGCTTTTCAGGAAGGTAAGAAACAACTGGCTCTGCCCAGTGCTCTTACAGCCTACCGGGAACATCTCTTACCAAGGCCTGTGAAACGCAGTTTCCTGGCAGGCCTGATCTGGCTGAAGTAGAACTTCTGCTCTGGGCGTGCTCCATTGCCCTAGAGCTGCCAGGCCCAAAGGGCTGCCTTGTTTCCAAAGACGGAGAGTGGACCCAAAGCATCTTGCTCCCAGCTCTTCGGGAAGCTAAGAAACAGCTGGCTCTGCCCAGTGCTCTTACAGCCTAAGAGAACATCTCTTTGAAAGGCCTGTGAAACGCAGTTTCTTGGCAGGCCTGACCTGGCTGAAGTAGAACTTCTGTTCTGGTTGTGCTACATAGGCCTAGAGCTACCAGGACCTAAGGGCTGCCTTGTTTCCAAAGGGTGAGAGAGGCCCCAAAGCATCTTGCCTCCAGCACTTTGGGAAGCTAAAAAACAACTGGTTCTGCCCAGTGCTCTCACAGCCTACCGTGAACATCTCTTACCAAGGGCTGTGAAACGCAGTTTCTGGGCAGGACTGATCTGCCTGAAGTAGAACTTCTGCTGTGGGTGTGCTCCATTGGCCTAGAGCTGCCAGGCGCAAACGGCTGCCTTGTGTCCAAAGGGAGAGAGAGGCCCCAAAGCATCTTGCTTCCAGCTCTGTGGGAAGCTAAAGCAACTGGCTCTCCACAGTGCTCTCACAGCCTACCGGGAACATCTCTTACCAAGGCCTGTGAAACGCAGTTTCTTGGCAGGCCTGATCTGGCTGAAGTAGAACTCCTGCTCTGGGCGTGCTACTTTGGCCTAGAGCTGCCAGGCCCAAAGGGCCGCCTTGTTTCCAAAGGGGCTGAGAGTCCCCAAAGCATCTTGCTTCCAAATCTTTGGGAAGCTAAGAAACAACTGGCTCTGCACAGTGCTCTCACAGCCTACCGGCAACGTGACAGAGAAAGGCCTGTGAGACGCAGTTTCTTGGAAGGCCTGATCTGGCTGAGGTAGAACTTCTGCTCTGGGTGTACTCCATTGGCCTAGGGCTGCCAGGCCCAAAGGGCTGCCTTTATTTCCAAAGTGTGAGAGAGGCCCCAAAGCATCTTGCTTCCTGCTCTCTGGGAAGCTAAAACAACTGGCTCTGCACAGTGCTCTCAAAGCCAACCGGGAACGTCACATACAAAGGCCTGTGAAACGCAGCTTCTTGACAGGCCTTATCTGGCTGAGGTAGAACTTGTGCTGTGGGTGTGCTACTTTGGCCTAGAGCTGCCAGGCACTAAGGCTGCTTTGTTTCCAAAGGGGGAGAGAGGCCCCAAATCAGGTTGCTTCCAGCTGTTCTTGAAGCTAAGAAACAACTCGCTCTGCCAGGTACTCTTACAGCCTTCCGGGAACACCTCTTACGAAGGCCTGTGAAAAGCAGTTTCTTGGCAGGCCTGATCTGGCTGAGGTAGAACTTCTGCTCTGGGTGTGCTCCATTGCCCTAGAGCTGAAAGGCCCAAAGGGCTGCCTTGTTTCCAAAGGGGGAGAGAGGCCCCAAAGCATCTTGCTTCCACCTCTTGGGAAGCTAAGAAACAACTGGCTGTGCCCAGTGCTCTTATAGCCTAAGAGAACATCTCTTATCAAGGCCTGTGAAACGCACTTTCTAGGCAGGCCTGATCTGGAAGAAGTAGAACTTCTGCTCTGGTTGTGCTCCATTGCCCTAGAGCTGCCAGACCCAACGTGCTGCCTTGTTTCCAAAGGGGCAGAGAGGCCCCAAAGCGTCTTGCTTCCAGCTGTTTGGGAAACAAGGAAACAACTGGCTCTGCACCGTGCTCTCACAGCCTACCGGGAACGTCACATACAAAGGCCTCTGAAACGCAGTTCCTTGGCAGGCCTGATCTGGCTGAAGTAGGACTTCTGCTCTGGCTGTGCTCCATTGGCCTAGAGCTGAAAGGCCCAAAGGGATGCCTTGTTTGCAAAGGGGCAGAGAGGCCCCAAAGCATCTTGCTTCCAGCTCTTTGGGAAGCTAAGAAACAACTGTCTCTGCCCAGTGCTCTGACAGAGTACCGGCAACATCTCTTACCAAAGCCTTTGAAACGCTGTTTCTTGGCAGGCCTTATCTGGCTGAGGTAGAACTTCTGCTCTGGGTGTGCTCCATTGGCCTAGAGCTGAAAGGCCCAAAGGTTGGCCTTGTTGGCAAAGGGGCAGGGAGCCCCCAAAGCATCTTGCTTCCAGCTCTTTGGGAAGCTAAGAAACAACTGGCTCTGCCCGGTGCTCTTACAGCCTGAGAGAAAATCTCTTACCAAGGCCTGTGAAACGCACTTTGTTGGTGGCCTGATCTAGCTGAAGTAGAACTTCTGCTCTGGGTGTGCTCCATTGGCCTAGAGCTGCCTGGCCCAAAGGGCCGCCTTGTTTGCAAAGGGGCAGAGAGGCCCCAAAGCATCTTGCTTCCAGCTCTTCGGGAAGCTACGAAACATCTGGCGTTGCCCAGTGCTCTTACAGCCTACCGGGAACATCTCTTACCAAGGCCTGTGAAACGCAGTTTGTTGGTGGCCTGAACTGGCCGAAGTAGAACTTCTGCTCTGGGTGTGCTCCACTGGCCTGGAGCTACCTGCCCCAAAGGGCTGCCTTGATTCCAAAGTGAGAGAGTGGCACCAAAGCATCTTGCTTCCAGCTCTTCGGGAAGCTAAGAAACATCTGGCGTTGCCCAGTGCTCTTACAGCCTACCGGGAACATCTCTTACCAAGGCCTGTGAAACGCCGTTTCCTGGCAGGCCTGATTTGGCTGAAGTAGAACTTCTGCTCTGGGTGTGCTCCATTGCCCTAGAGCTGCCAGGCCCAAGGTGCTGCCTTGTTTCCAAAGGGGCAGAGAGGCCCCAAAGCATCTTGCTTCCAGCTCTCTGGGAAGCTAAGAACCAACTCGCTCTGCCCCGTGCTCTTACAGCCTACCGGGAACATGTCTTTGAAAGGCCTGTGAAACGCAGTTTCTTGGCAGGCCTCATCTGGCTGAAGTAGAACTCCGGCTCTGGGTGTGCTCCATTGCCCTAGAGCTGCCAGGCCCCAAGTGCTGCCCTGTTTCCAAGGGGCAGAGAGGCCCAAAGCATCTTGCTTCCCGGTCTTTGCGAAGCTCAGAAACAACTGGCTCTGCCCAGTGCTCTTACACCTACCGGGAACATCTCTTACCAAGGCCTGTCAAACGCTGTTTCTTTGCAGGCCTGATCAGGCTGAAGTAGAACTCCTGCTCTGCGTGTGCTCCATTGGCCTAGAGCTTCCCGACCCAAAAGGCTGCCTTGTTCCCAAACGGGCAGAGGGGTCCCAAGCGTCTTGCTTCCAGCTTTTCAGGAAGGTAAGAAACAACTGGCTCTGCCCAGTGCTCTTACAGCCTACCGGGAACATCTCTTACCAAGGCCTGTGAAACGCAGTTTCCTGGCAGGCCTGATCTGGCTGAAGTAGAACTTCTGCTCTGGGCGTGCTCCATTGCCCTAGAGCTGCCAGGCCCAAAGGGCTGCCTTGTTTCCAAAGACGGAGAGTGGACCCAAAGCATCTTGCTCCCAGCTCTTCGGGAAGCTAAGAAACAGCTGGCTCTGCCCAGTGCTCTTACAGCCTAAGAGAACATCTCTTTGAAAGGCCTGTGAAACGCAGTTTCTTGGCAGGCCTGACCTGGCTGAAGTAGAACTTCTGTTCTGGTTGTGCTACATAGGCCTAGAGCTACCAGGACCTAAGGGCTGCCTTGTTTCCAAAGGGTGAGAGAGGCCCCAAAGCATCTTGCCTCCAGCACTTTGGGAAGCTAAAAAACAACTGGTTCTGCCCAGTGCTCTCACAGCCTACCGTGAACATCTCTTACCAAGGGCTGTGAAACGCAGTTTCTGGGCAGGACTGATCTGCCTGAAGTAGAACTTCTGCTGTGGGTGTGCTCCATTGGCCTAGAGCTGCCAGGCGCAAACGGCTGCCTTGTGTCCAAAGGGAGAGAGAGGCCCCAAAGCATCTTGCTTCCAGCTCTGTGGGAAGCTAAAGCAACTGGCTCTCCACAGTGCTCTCACAGCCTACCGGGAACATCTCTTACCAAGGCCTGTGAAACGCAGTTTCTTGGCAGGCCTGATCTGGCTGAAGTAGAACTCCTGCTCTGGGCGTGCTACTTTGGCCTAGAGCTGCCAGGCCCAAAGGGCCGCCTTGTTTCCAAAGGGGCTGAGAGTCCCCAAAGCATCTTGCTTCCAAATCTTTGGGAAGCTAAGAAACAACTGGCTCTGCACAGTGCTCTCACAGCCTACCGGCAACGTGACAGAGAAAGGCCTGTGAGACGCAGTTTCTTGGAAGGCCTGATCTGGCTGAGGTAGAACTTCTGCTCTGGGTGTACTCCATTGGCCTAGGGCTGCCAGGCCCAAAGGGCTGCCTTTATTTCCAAAGTGTGAGAGAGGCCCCAAAGCATCTTGCTTCCTGCTCTCTGGGAAGCTAAAACAACTGGCTCTGCACAGTGCTCTCAAAGCCAACCGGGAACGTCACATACAAAGGCCTGTGAAACGCAGCTTCTTGACAGGCCTTATCTGGCTGAGGTAGAACTTGTGCTCTGGGTGTGCTACTTTGGCCTAGAGCTGCCAGGCACTAAGGCTGCTTTGTTTCCAAAGGGGGAGAGAGGCCCCAAATCAGGTTGCTTCCAGCTGTTTTTGAAGCTAAGAAACAACTCGCTCTGCCAGGTACTCTTACAGCCTTCCGGGAACACCTCTTACGAAGGCCTGTGAAAAGCAGTTTCTTGGCAGGCCTGATCTGGCTGAGGTAGAACTTCTGCTCTGGGTGTGCTCCATTGCCCTAGAGCTGAAAGGCCCAAAGGGCTGCCTTGTTTCCAAAGGGGGAGAGAGGCCCCAAAGCATCTTGCTTCCACCTCTTGGGAAGCTAAGAAACAACTGGCTGTGCCCAGTGCTCTTATAGCCTAAGAGAACATCTCTTATCAAGGCCTGTGAAACGCACTTTCTAGGCAGGCCTGATCTGGAAGAAGTAGAACTTCTGCTCTGGTTGTGCTCCATTGCCCTAGAGCTGCCAGACCCAACGTGCTGCCTTGTTTCCAAAGGGGCAGAGAGGCCCCAAAGCGTCTTGCTTCCAGCTCTTTGGGAAACAAGGAAACAACTGGCTCTGCACCGTGCTCTCACAGCCTACCGGGAACGTCACATACAAAGGCCTCTGAAACGCAGTTCCTTGGCAGGCCTGATCTGGCTGAAGTAGGACTTCTGCTCTGGCTGTGCTCCATTGGCCTAGAGCTGAAAGGCCCAAAGGGATGCCTTGTTTGCAAAGGGGCAGAGAGGCCCCAAAGCATCTTGCTTCCAGCTCTTTGGGAAGCTAAGAAACAACTGTCTCTGCCCAGTGCTCTGACAGAGTACCGGCAACATCTCTTACCAAAGCCTTTGAAACGCTGTTTCTTGGCAGGCCTTATCTGGCTGAGGTAGAACTTCTGCTCTGGGTGTGCTCCATTGGCCTAGAGCTGAAAGGCCCAAAGGTCGGCCTTGTTGGCAAAGGGGCAGGGAGCCCCCAAAGCATCTTGCTTCCAGCTCTTTGGGAAGCTAAGAAACAACTGGCTCTGCCCGGTGGTCTTACAGCCTGAGAGAAAATCTCTTACCAAGGCCTGTGAAACGCACTTTGTTGGTGGCCTGATCTAGCTGAAGTAGAACTTCTGCTCTGGGTGTGCTCCATTGGCCTAGAGCTGCCTGGCCCAAAGGGCCGCCTTGTTTGCAAAGGGGCAGAGAGGCCCCAAAGCATCTTGCTTCCAGCTCTTCGGGAAGCTAAGAAACATCTGGCGTTGCCCAGTGCTCTTACAGCCTACCGGGAACATCTCTTACCAAGGCCTGTGAAACGCAGTTTGTTGGTGGCCTGAACTGGCCGAAGTAGAACTTCTGCTCTGGGTGTGCTCCACTGGCCTGGAGCTACCTGCCCCAAAGGGCTGCCTTGATTCCAAAGTGAGAGAGTGGCACCAAAGCATCTTGCTTCCAGCTCTTCGGGAAGCTAAGAAACATCTGGCGTTGCCCAGTGCTCTTACAGCCTACCGGGAACATCTCTTACCAAGGCCTGTGAAACGCCGTTTCCTGGCAGGCCTGATTTGGCTGAAGTAGAACTTCTGCTCTGGGTGTGCTCCATTGCCCTAGAGCTGCCAGGCCCAAGGTGCTGCCTTGTTTCCAAAGGGGCAGAGAGGCCCCAAAGCATCTTGCTTCCAGCTCTCTGGGAAGCTAAGAACCAACTCGCTCTGCCCCGTGCTCTTACAGCCTACCGGGAACATGTCTTTGAAAGGCCTGTGAAACGCAGTTTCTTGGCAGGCCTCATCTGGCTGAAGTAGAACTCCGGCTCTGGGTGTGCTCCATTGCCCTAGAGCTGCCAGGCCCCAAGTGCTGCCCTGTTTCCAAGGGGCAGAGAGGCCCAAAGCATCTTGCTTCCCGGTCTTTGCGAAGCTAAGAAACAACTGGCTCTGCCCAGTGCTCTTACACCTACCCGGAACATCTCTTACCAAGGCCTGTCAAACGCTGTTTCTTTGCAGGCCTGATCAGGCTGAAGTAGAACTCCTGCTCTGCGTGTGCTCCATTGGCCTAGAGCTTCCCGACCCAAAAGGCTGCCTTGTTCCCAAACGGGCAGAGGGGTCCCAAGCGTCTTGCTTCCAGCTTTTCAGGAAGGTAAGAAACAACTGGCTCTGCCCAGTGCTCTTACAGCCTACCGGGAACATCTCTTACCAAGGCCTGTGAAACGCAGTTTCCTGGCAGGCCTGATCTGGCTGAAGTAGAACTTCTGCTCTGGGCGTGCTCCATTGCCCTAGAGCTGCCAGGCCCAAAGGGCTGCCTTGTTTCCAAAGACGGAGAGTGGACCCAAAGCATCTTGCTCCCAGCTCTTCGGGAAGCTAAGAAACAGCTGGCTCTGCCCAGTGCTCTTACAGCCTAAGAGAACATCTCTTTGAAAGGCCTGTGAAACGCAGTTTCTTGGCAGGCCTGACCTGGCTGAAGTAGAACTTCTGTTCTGGTTGTGCTACATAGGCCTAGAGCTACCAGGACCTAAGGGCTGCCTTGTTTCCAAAGGGTGAGAGAGGCCCCAAAGCATCTTGCCTCCAGCACTTTGGGAAGCTAAAAAACAACTGGTTCTGCCCAGTGCTCTCACAGCCTACCGTGAACATCTCTTACCAAGGGCTGTGAAACGCAGTTTCTGGGCAGGACTGATCTGCCTGAAGTAGAACTTCTGCTGTGGGTGTGCTCCATTGGCCTAGAGCTGCCAGGCGCAAACGGCTGCCTTGTGTCCAAAGGGAGAGAGAGGCCCCAAAGCATCTTGCTTCCAGCTCTGTGGGAAGCTAAAGCAACTGGCTCTCCACAGTGCTCTCACAGCCTACCGGGAACATCTCTTACCAAGGCCTGTGAAACGCAGTTTCTTGGCAGGCCTGATCTGGCTGAAGTAGAACTCCTGCTCTGGGCGTGCTACTTTGGCCTAGAGCTGCCAGGCCCAAAGGGCCGCCTTGTTTCCAAAGGGGCTGAGAGTCCCCAAAGCATCTTGCTTCCAAATCTTTGGGAAGCTAAGAAACAACTGGCTCTGCACAGTGCTCTCACAGCCTACCGGCAACGTGACAGAGAAAGGCCTGTGAGACGCAGTTTCTTGGAAGGCCTGATCTGGCTGAGGTAGAACTTCTGCTCTGGGTGTACTCCATTGGCCTAGGGCTGCCAGGCCCAAAGGGCTGCCTTTATTTCCAAAGTGTGAGAGAGGCCCCAAAGCATCTTGCTTCCTGCTCTCTGGGAAGCTAAAACAACTGGCTCTGCACAGTGCTCTCAAAGCCAACCGGGAACGTCACATACAAAGGCCTGTGAAACGCAGCTTCTTGACAGGCCTTATCTGGCTGAGGTAGAACTTGTGCTGTGGGTGTGCTACTTTGGCCTAGAGCTGCCAGGCACTAAGGCTGCTTTGTTTCCAAAGGGGGAGAGAGGCCCCAAATCAGGTTGCTTCCAGCTGTTTTTGAAGCTAAGAAACAACTCGCTCTGCCAGGTACTCTTACAGCCTTCCGGGAACACCTCTTACGAAGGCCTGTGAAAAGCAGTTTCTTGGCAGGCCTGATCTGGCTGAGGTAGAACTTCTGCTCTGGGTGTGCTCCATTGCCCTAGAGCTGAAAGGCCCAAAGGGCTGCCTTGTTTCCAAAGGGGGAGAGAGGCCCCAAAGCATCTTGCTTCCACCTCTTGGGAAGCTAAGAAACAACTGGCTGTGCCCAGTGCTCTTATAGCCTAAGAGAACATCTCTTATCAAGGCCTGTGAAACGCACTTTCTAGGCAGGCCTGATCTGGAAGAAGTAGAACTTCTGCTCTGGTTGTGCTCCATTGCCCTAGAGCTGCCAGACCCAACGTGCTGCCTTGTTTCCAAAGGGGCAGAGAGGCCCCAAAGCGTCTTGCTTCCAGCTCTTTGGGAAACAAGGAAACAACTGGCTCTGCACCGTGCTCTCACAGCCTACCGGGAACGTCACATACAAAGGCCTCTGAAACGCAGTTCCTTGGCAGGCCTGATCTGGCTGAAGTAGGACTTCTGCTCTGGCTGTGCTCCATTGGCCTAGAGCTGAAAGGCCCAAAGGGATGCCTTGTTTGCAAAGGGGCAGAGAGGCCCCAAAGCATCTTGCTTCCAGCTCTTTGGGAAGCTAAGAAACAACTGTCTCTGCCCAGTGCTCTGACAGAGTACCGGCAACATCTCTTACCAAAGCCTTTGAAACGCTGTTTCTTGGCAGGCCTTATCTGGCTGAGGTAGAACTTCTGCTCTGGGTGTGCTCCATTGGCCTAGAGCTGAAAGGCCCAAAGGTCGGCCTTGTTGGCAAAGGGGCAGGGAGCCCCCAAAGCATCTTGCTTCCAGCTCTTTGGGAAGCTAAGAAACAACTGGCTCTGCCCGGTGGTCTTACAGCCTGAGAGAAAATCTCTTACCAAGGCCTGTGAAACGCACTTTGTTGGTGGCCTGATCTAGCTGAAGTAGAACTTCTGCTCTGGGTGTGCTCCATTGGCCTAGAGCTGCCTGGCCCAAAGGGCCGCCTTGTTTGCAAAGGGGCAGAGAGGCCCCAAAGCATCTTGCTTCCAGCTCTTCGGGAAGCTAAGAAACATCTGGCGTTGCCCAGTGCTCTTACAGCCTACCGGGAACATCTCTTACCAAGGCCTGTGAAACGCAGTTTGTTGGTGGCCTGAACTGGCCGAAGTAGAACTTCTGCTCTGGGTGTGCTCCACTGGCCTGGAGCTACCTGCCCCAAAGGGCTGCCTTGATTCCAAAGTGAGAGAGTGGCACCAAAGCATCTTGCTTCCAGCTCTTCGGGAAGCTAAGAAACATCTGGCGTTGCCCAGTGCTCTTACAGCCTACCGGGAACATCTCTTACCAAGGCCTGTGAAACGCCGTTTCCTGGCAGGCCTGATTTGGCTGAAGTAGAACTTCTGCTCTGGGTGTGCTCCATTGCCCTAGAGCTGCCAGGCCCAAGGTGCTGCCTTGTTTCCAAAGGGGCAGAGAGGCCCCAAAGCATCTTGCTTCCAGCTCTCTGGGAAGCTAAGAACCAACTCGCTCTGCCCCGTGCTCTTACAGCCTACCGGGAACATGTCTTTGAAAGGCCTGTGAAACGCAGTTTCTTGGCAGGCCTCATCTGGCTGAAGTAGAACTCCGGCTCTGGGTGTGCTCCATTGCCCTAGAGCTGCCAGGCCCCAAGTGCTGCCCTGTTTCCAAGGGGCAGAGAGGCCCAAAGCATCTTGCTTCCCGGTCTTTGCGAAGCTAAGAAACAACTGGCTCTGCCCAGTGCTCTTACACCTACCGGGAACATCTCTTACCAAGGCCTGTCAAACGCTGTTTCTTTGCAGGCCTGATCAGGCTGAAGTAGAACTCCTGCTCTGCGTGTGCTCCATTGGCCTAGAGCTTCCCGACCCAAAAGGCTGCCTTGTTCCCAAACGGGCAGAGGGGTCCCAAGCGTCTTGCTTCCAGCTTTTCAGGAAGGTAAGAAACAACTGGCTCTGCCCAGTGCTCTTACAGCCTACCGGGAACATCTCTTACCAAGGCCTGTGAAACGCAGTTTCCTGGCAGGCCTGATCTGGCTGAAGTAGAACTTCTGCTCTGGGCGTGCTCCATTGCCCTAGAGCTGCCAGGCCCAAAGGGCTGCCTTGTTTCCAAAGACGGAGAGTGGACCCAAAGCATCTTGCTCCCAGCTCTTCGGGAAGCTAAGAAACAGCTGGCTCTGCCCAGTGCTCTTACAGCCTAAGAGAACATCTCTTTGAAAGGCCTGTGAAACGCAGTTTCTTGGCAGGCCTGACCTGGCTGAAGTAGAACTTCTGTTCTGGTTGTGCTACATAGGCCTAGAGCTACCAGGACCTAAGGGCTGCCTTGTTTCCAAAGGGTGAGAGAGGCCCCAAAGCATCTTGCCTCCAGCACTTTGGGAAGCTAAAAAACAACTGGTTCTGCCCAGTGCTCTCACAGCCTACCGTGAACATCTCTTACCAAGGGCTGTGAAACGCAGTTTCTGGGCAGGACTGATCTGCCTGAAGTAGAACTTCTGCTGTGGGTGTGCTCCATTGGCCTAGAGCTGCCAGGCGCAAACGGCTGCCTTGTGTCCAAAGGGAGAGAGAGGCCCCAAAGCATCTTGCTTCCAGCTCTGTGGGAAGCTAAAGCAACTGGCTCTCCACAGTGCTCTCACAGCCTACCGGGAACATCTCTTACCAAGGCCTGTGAAACGCAGTTTCTTGGCAGGCCTGATCTGGCTGAAGTAGAACTCCTGCTCTGGGCGTGCTACTTTGGCCTAGAGCTGCCAGGCCCAAAGGGCCGCCTTGTTTCCAAAGGGGCTGAGAGTCCCCAAAGCATCTTGCTTCCAAATCTTTGGGAAGCTAAGAAACAACTGGCTCTGCACAGTGCTCTCACAGCCTACCGGCAACGTGACAGAGAAAGGCCTGTGAGACGCAGTTTCTTGGAAGGCCTGATCTGGCTGAGGTAGAACTTCTGCTCTGGGTGTACTCCATTGGCCTAGGGCTGCCAGGCCCAAAGGGCTGCCTTTATTTCCAAAGTGTGAGAGAGGCCCCAAAGCATCTTGCTTCCTGCTCTCTGGGAAGCTAAAACAACTGGCTCTGCACAGTGCTCTCAAAGCCAACCGGGAACGTCACATACAAAGGCCTGTGAAACGCAGCTTCTTGACAGGCCTTATCTGGCTGAGGTAGAACTTGTGCTCTGGGTGTGCTACTTTGGCCTAGAGCTGCCAGGCACTAAGGCTGCTTTGTTTCCAAAGGGGGAGAGAGGCCCCAAATCAGGTTGCTTCCAGCTGTTTTTGAAGCTAAGAAACAACTCGCTCTGCCAGGTACTCTTACAGCCTTCCGGGAACACCTCTTACGAAGGCCTGTGAAAAGCAGTTTCTTGGCAGGCCTGATCTGGCTGAGGTAGAACTTCTGCTCTGGGTGTGCTCCATTGCCCTAGAGCTGAAAGGCCCAAAGGGCTGCCTTGTTTCCAAAGGGGGAGAGAGGCCCCAAAGCATCTTGCTTCCACCTCTTGGGAAGCTAAGAAACAACTGGCTGTGCCCAGTGCTCTTATAGCCTAAGAGAACATCTCTTATCAAGGCCTGTGAAACGCACTTTCTAGGCAGGCCTGATCTGGAAGAAGTAGAACTTCTGCTCTGGTTGTGCTCCATTGCCCTAGAGCTGCCAGACCCAACGTGCTGCCTTGTTTCCAAAGGGGCAGAGAGGCCCCAAAGCGTCTTGCTTCCAGCTGTTTGGGAAACAAGGAAACAACTGGCTCTGCACCGTGCTCTCACAGCCTACCGGGAACGTCACATACAAAGGCCTCTGAAACGCAGTTCCTTGGCAGGCCTGATCTGGCTGAAGTAGGACTTCTGCTCTGGCTGTGCTCCATTGGCCTAGAGCTGAAAGGCCCAAAGGGATGCCTTGTTTGCAAAGGGGCAGAGAGGCCCCAAAGCATCTTGCTTCCAGCTCTTTGGGAAGCTAAGAAACAACTGTCTCTGCCCAGTGCTCTGACAGAGTACCGGCAACATCTCTTACCAAAGCCTTTGAAACGCTGTTTCTTGGCAGGCCTTATCTGGCTGAGGTAGAACTTCTGCTCTGGGTGTGCTCCATTGGCCTAGAGCTGAAAGGCCCAAAGGTCGGCCTTGTTGGCAAAGGGGCAGGGAGCCCCCAAAGCATCTTGCTTCCAGCTCTTTGGGAAGCTAAGAAACAACTGGCTCTGCCCAGTGCTCTTACAGCCTGAGAGAAAATCTCTTACCAAGGCCTGTGAAACGCACTTTGTTGGTGGCCTGATCTAGCTGAAGTAGAACTTCTGCTCTGGGTGTGCTCCATTGGCCTAGAGCTGCCTGGCCCAAAGGGCCGCCTTGTTTGCAAAGGGGCAGAGAGGCCCCAAAGCATCTTGCTTCCAGCTCTTCGGGAAGCTAAGAAACATCTGGCGTTGCCCAGTGCTCTTACAGCCTACCGGGAACATCTCTTACCAAGGCCTGTGAAACGCAGTTTGTTGGTGGCCTGAACTGGCCGAAGTAGAACTTCTGCTCTGGGTGTGCTCCACTGGCCTGGAGCTACCTGCCCCAAAGGGCTGCCTTGATTCCAAAGTGAGAGAGTGGCACCAAAGCATCTTGCTTCCAGCTCTTCGGGAAGCTAAGAAACATCTGGCGTTGCCCAGTGCTCTTACAGCCTACCGGGAACATCTCTTACCAAGGCCTGTGAAACGCCGTTTCCTGGCAGGCCTGATTTGGCTGAAGTAGAACTTCTGCTCTGGGTGTGCTCCATTGCCCTAGAGCTGCCAGGCCCAAGGTGCTGCCTTGTTTCCAAAGGGGCAGAGAGGCCCCAAAGCATCTTGCTTCCAGCTCTCTGGGAAGCTAAGAACCAACTCGCTCTGCCCCGTGCTCTTACAGCCTACCGGGAACATGTCTTTGAAAGGCCTGTGAAACGCAGTTTCTTGGCAGGCCTCATCTGGCTGAAGTAGAACTCCGGCTCTGGGTGTGCTCCATTGCCCTAGAGCTGCCAGGCCCCAAGTGCTGCCCTGTTTCCAAGGGGCAGAGAGGCCCAAAGCATCTTGCTTCCCGGTCTTTGCGAAGCTAAGAAACAACTGGCTCTGCCCAGTGCTCTTACACCTACCGGGAACATCTCTTACCAAGGCCTGTCAAACGCTGTTTCTTTGCAGGCCTGATCAGGCTGAAGTAGAACTCCTGCTCTGCGTGTGCTCCATTGGCCTAGAGCTTCCCGACCCAAAAGGCTGCCTTGTTCCCAAACGGGCAGAGGGGTCCCAAGCGTCTTGCTTCCAGCTTTTCAGGAAGGTAAGAAACAACTGGCTCTGCCCAGTGCTCTTACAGCCTACCGGGAACATCTCTTACCAAGGCCTGTGAAATGCAGTTTCCTGGCAGGCCTGATCTGGCTGAAGTAGAACTTCTGCTCTGGGCGTGCTCCATTGCCCTAGAGCTGCCAGGCCCAAAGGGCTGCCTTGTTTCCAAAGACGGAGAGTGGACCCAAAGCATCTTGCTCCCAGCTCTTCGGGAAGCTAAGAAACAGCTGGCTCTGCCCAGTGCTCTTACAGCCTAAGAGAACATCTCTTTGAAAGGCCTGTGAAACGCAGTTTCTTGGCAGGCCTGACCTGGCTGAAGTAGAACTTCTGTTCTGGTTGTGCTACATAGGCCTAGAGCTACCAGGACCTAAGGGCTGCCTTGTTTCCAAAGGGTGAGAGAGGCCCCAAAGCATCTTGCCTCCAGCACTTTGGGAAGCTAAAAAACAACTGGTTCTGCCCAGTGCTCTCACAGCCTACCGTGAACATCTCTTACCAAGGGCTGTGAAACGCAGTTTCTGGGCAGGACTGATCTGCCTGAAGTAGAACTTCTGCTGTGGGTGTGCTCCATTGGCCTAGAGCTGCCAGGCGCAAACGGCTGCCTTGTGTCCAAAGGGAGAGAGAGGCCCCAAAGCATCTTGCTTCCAGCTCTGTGGGAAGCTAAAGCAACTGGCTCTCCACAGTGCTCTCACAGCCTACCGGGAACATCTCTTACCAAGGCCTGTGAAACGCAGTTTCTTGGCAGGCCTGATCTGGCTGAAGTAGAACTCCTGCTCTGGGCGTGCTACTTTGGCCTAGAGCTGCCAGGCCCAAAGGGCCGCCTTGTTTCCAAAGGGGCTGAGAGTCCCCAAAGCATCTTGCTTCCAAATCTTTGGGAAGCTAAGAAACAACTGGCTCTGCACAGTGCTCTCACAGCCTACCGGCAACGTGACAGAGAAAGGCCTGTGAGACGCAGTTTCTTGGAAGGCCTGATCTGGCTGAGGTAGAACTTCTGCTCTGGGTGTACTCCATTGGCCTAGGGCTGCCAGGCCCAAAGGGCTGCCTTTATTTCCAAAGTGTGAGAGAGGCCCCAAAGCATCTTGCTTCCTGCTCTCTGGGAAGCTAAAACAACTGGCTCTGCACAGTGCTCTCAAAGCCAACCGGGAACGTCACATACAAAGGCCTGTGAAACGCAGCTTCTTGACAGGCCTTATCTGGCTGAGGTAGAACTTGTGCTCTGGGTGTGCTACTTTGGCCTAGAGCTGCCAGGCACTAAGGCTGCTTTGTTTCCAAAGGGGGAGAGAGGCCCCAAATCAGGTTGCTTCCAGCTGTTTTTGAAGCTAAGAAACAACTCGCTCTGCCAGGTACTCTTACAGCCTTCCGGGAACACCTCTTACGAAGGCCTGTGAAAAGCAGTTTCTTGGCAGGCCTGATCTGGCTGAGGTAGAACTTCTGCTCTGGGTGTGCTCCATTGCCCTAGAGCTGAAAGGCCCAAAGGGCTGCCTTGTTTCCAAAGGGGGAGAGAGGCCCCAAAGCATCTTGCTTCCACCTCTTGGGAAGCTAAGAAACAACTGGCTGTGCCCAGTGCTCTTATAGCCTAAGAGAACATCTCTTATCAAGGCCTGTGAAACGCACTTTCTAGGCAGGCCTGATCTGGAAGAAGTAGAACTTCTGCTCTGGTTGTGCTCCATTGCCCTAGAGCTGCCAGACCCAACGTGCTGCCTTGTTTCCAAAGGGGCAGAGAGGCCCCAAAGCGTCTTGCTTCCAGCTCTTTGGGAAACAAGGAAACAACTGGCTCTGCACCGTGCTCTCACAGCCTACCGGGAACGTCACATACAAAGGCCTCTGAAACGCAGTTCCTTGGCAGGCCTGATCTGGCTGAAGTAGGACTTCTGCTCTGGCTGTGCTCCATTGGCCTAGAGCTGAAAGGCCCAAAGGGATGCCTTGTTTGCAAAGGGGCAGAGAGGCCCCAAAGCATCTTGCTTCCAGCTCTTTGGGAAGCTAAGAAACAACTGTCTCTGCCCAGTGCTCTGACAGAGTACCGGCAACATCTCTTACCAAAGCCTTTGAAACGCTGTTTCTTGGCAGGCCTTATCTGGCTGAGGTAGAACTTCTGCTCTGGGTGTGCTCCATTGGCCTAGAGCTGAAAGGCCCAAAGGTCGGCCTTGTTGGCAAAGGGGCAGGGAGCCCCCAAAGCATCTTGCTTCCAGCTCTTTGGGAAGCTAAGAAACAACTGGCTCTGCCCAGTGCTCTTACAGCCTGAGAGAAAATCTCTTACCAAGGCCTGTGAAACGCACTTTGTTGGTGGCCTGATCTAGCTGAAGTAGAACTTCTGCTCTGGGTGTGCTCCATTGGCCTAGAGCTGCCTGGCCCAAAGGGCCGCCTTGTTTGCAAAGGGGCAGAGAGGCCCCAAAGCATCTTGCTTCCAGCTCTTCGGGAAGCTAAGAAACATCTGGCGTTGCCCAGTGCTCTTACAGCCTACCGGGAACATCTCTTACCAAGGCCTGTGAAACGCAGTTTGTTGGTGGCCTGAACTGGCCGAAGTAGAACTTCTGCTCTGGGTGTGCTCCACTGGCCTGGAGCTACCTGCCCCAAAGGGCTGCCTTGATTCCAAAGTGAGAGAGTGGCACCAAAGCATCTTGCTTCCAGCTCTTCGGGAAGCTAAGAAACATCTGGCGTTGCCCAGTGCTCTTACAGCCTACCGGGAACATCTCTTACCAAGGCCTGTGAAACGCCGTTTCCTGGCAGGCCTGATTTGGCTGAAGTAGAACTTCTGCTCTGGGTGTGCTCCATTGCCCTAGAGCTGCCAGGCCCAAGGTGCTGCCTTGTTTCCAAAGGGGCAGAGAGGCCCCAAAGCATCTTGCTTCCAGCTCTCTGGGAAGCTAAGAACCAACTCGCTCTGCCCCGTGCTCTTACAGCCTACCGGGAACATGTCTTTGAAAGGCCTGTGAAACGCAGTTTCTTGGCAGGCCTCATCTGGCTGAAGTAGAACTCCGGCTCTGGGTGTGCTCCATTGCCCTAGAGCTGCCAGGCCCCAAGTGCTGCCCTGTTTCCAAGGGGCAGAGAGGCCCAAAGCATCTTGCTTCCCGGTCTTTGCGAAGCTAAGAAACAACTGGCTCTGCCCAGTGCTCTTACACCTACCGGGAACATCTCTTACCAAGGCCTGTCAAACGCTGTTTCTTTGCAGGCCTGATCAGGCTGAAGTAGAACTCCTGCTCTGCGTGTGCTCCATTGGCCTAGAGCTTCCCGACCCAAAAGGCTGCCTTGTTCCCAAACGGGCAGAGGGGTCCCAAGCGTCTTGCTTCCAGCTTTTCAGGAAGGTAAGAAACAACTGGCTCTGCCCAGTGCTCTTACAGCCTACCGGGAACATCTCTTACCAAGGCCTGTGAAACGCAGTTTCCTGGCAGGCCTGATCTGGCTGAAGTAGAACTTCTGCTCTGGGCGTGCTCCATTGCCCTAGAGCTGCCAGGCCCAAAGGGCTGCCTTGTTTCCAAAGACGGAGAGTGGACCCAAAGCATCTTGCTCCCAGCTCTTCGGGAAGCTAAGAAACAGCTGGCTCTGCCCAGTGCTCTTACAGCCTAAGAGAACATCTCTTTGAAAGGCCTGTGAAACGCAGTTTCTTGGCAGGCCTGACCTGGCTGAAGTAGAACTTCTGTTCTGGTTGTGCTACATAGGCCTAGAGCTACCAGGACCTAAGGGCTGCCTTGTTTCCAAAGGGTGAGAGAGGCCCCAAAGCATCTTGCCTCCAGCACTTTGGGAAGCTAAAAAACAACTGGTTCTGCCCAGTGCTCTCACAGCCTACCGTGAACATCTCTTACCAAGGGCTGTGAAACGCAGTTTCTGGGCAGGACTGATCTGCCTGAAGTAGAACTTCTGCTGTGGGTGTGCTCCATTGGCCTAGAGCTGCCAGGCGCAAACGGCTGCCTTGTGTCCAAAGGGAGAGAGAGGCCCCAAAGCATCTTGCTTCCAGCTCTGTGGGAAGCTAAAGCAACTGGCTCTCCACAGTGCTCTCACAGCCTACCGGGAACATCTCTTACCAAGGCCTGTGAAACGCAGTTTCTTGGCAGGCCTGATCTGGCTGAAGTAGAACTCCTGCTCTGGGCGTGCTACTTTGGCCTAGAGCTGCCAGGCCCAAAGGGCCGCCTTGTTTCCAAAGGGGCTGAGAGTCCCCAAAGCATCTTGCTTCCAAATCTTTGGGAAGCTAAGAAACAACTGGCTCTGCACAGTGCTCTCACAGCCTACCGGCAACGTGACAGAGAAAGGCCTGTGAGACGCAGTTTCTTGGAAGGCCTGATCTGGCTGAGGTAGAACTTCTGCTCTGGGTGTACTCCATTGGCCTAGGGCTGCCAGGCCCAAAGGGCTGCCTTTATTTCCAAAGTGTGAGAGAGGCCCCAAAGCATCTTGCTTCCTGCTCTCTGGGAAGCTAAAACAACTGGCTCTGCACAGTGCTCTCAAAGCCAACCGGGAACGTCACATACAAAGGCCTGTGAAACGCAGCTTCTTGACAGGCCTTATCTGGCTGAGGTAGAACTTGTGCTGTGGGTGTGCTACTTTGGCCTAGAGCTGCCAGGCACTAAGGCTGCTTTGTTTCCAAAGGGGGAGAGAGGCCCCAAATCATGTTGCTTCCAGCTGTTTTTGAAGCTAAGAAACAACTCGCTCTGCCAGGTACTCTTACAGCCTTCCGGGAACACCTCTTACGAAGGCCTGTGAAAAGCAGTTTCTTGGCAGGCCTGATCTGGCTGAGGTAGAACTTCTGCTCTGGGTGTGCTCCATTGCCCTAGAGCTGAAAGGCCCAAAGGGCTGCCTTGTTTCCAAAGGGGGAGAGAGGCCCCAAAGCATCTTGCTTCCACCTCTTGGGAAGCTAAGAAACAACTGGCTGTGCCCAGTGCTCTTATAGCCTAAGAGAACATCTCTTATCAAGGCCTGTGAAACGCACTTTCTAGGCAGACCTGATCTGGAAGAAGTAGAACTTCTGCTCTGGTTGTGCTCCATTGCCCTAGAGCTGCCAGACCCAACGTGCTGCCTTGTTTCCAAAGGGGCAGAGAGGCCCCAAAGCGTCTTGCTTCCAGCTGTTTGGGAAACAAGGAAACAACTGGCTCTGCACCGTGCTCTCACAGCCTACCGGGAACGTCACATACAAAGGCCTCTGAAACGCAGTTCCTTGGCAGGCCTGATCTGGCTGAAGTAGGACTTCTGCTCTGGCTGTGCTCCATTGGCCTAGAGCTGAAAGGCCCAAAGGGATGCCTTGTTTGCAAAGGGGCAGAGAGGCCCCAAAGCATCTTGCTTCCAGCTCTTTGGGAAGCTAAGAAACAACTGTCTCTGCCCAGTGCTCTGACAGAGTACCGGCAACATCTCTTACCAAAGCCTTTGAAACGCTGTTTCTTGGCAGGCCTTATCTGGCTGAGGTAGAACTTCTGCTCTGGGTGTGCTCCATTGGCCTAGAGCTGAAAGGCCCAAAGGTCGGCCTTGTTGGCAAAGGGGCAGGGAGCCCCCAAAGCATCTTGCTTCCAGCTCTTTGGGAAGCTAAGAAACAACTGGCTCTGCCCAGTGCTCTTACAGCCTGAGAGAAAATCTCTTACCAAGGCCTGTGAAACGCACTTTGTTGGTGGCCTGATCTAGCTGAAGTAGAACTTCTGCTCTGGGTGTGCTCCATTGGCCTAGAGCTGCCTGGCCCAAAGGGCCGCCTTGTTTGCAAAGGGGCAGAGAGGCCCCAAAGCATCTTGCTTCCAGCTCTTCGGGAAGCTAAGAAACATCTGGCGTTGCCCAGTGCTCTTACAGCCTACCGGGAACATCTCTTACCAAGGCCTGTGAAACGCAGTTTGTTGGTGGCCTGAACTGGCCGAAGTAGAACTTCTGCTCTGGGTGTGCTCCACTGGCCTGGAGCTACCTGCCCCAAAGGGCTGCCTTGATTCCAAAGTGAGAGAGTGGCACCAAAGCATCTTGCTTCCAGCTCTTCGGGAAGCTAAGAAACATCTGGCGTTGCCCAGTGCTCTTACAGCCTACCGGGAACATCTCTTACCAAGGCCTGTGAAACGCCGTTTCCTGGCAGGCCTGATTTGGCTGAAGTAGAACTTCTGCTCTGGGTGTGCTCCATTGCCCTAGAGCTGCCAGGCCCAAGGTGCTGCCTTGTTTCCAAAGGGGCAGAGAGGCCCCAAAGCATCTTGCTTCCAGCTCTCTGGGAAGCTAAGAACCAACTCGCTCTGCCCCGTGCTCTTACAGCCTACCGGGAACATGTCTTTGAAAGGCCTGTGAAACGCAGTTTCTTGGCAGGCCTCATCTGGCTGAAGTAGAACTCCGGCTCTGGGTGTGCTCCATTGCCCTAGAGCTGCCAGGCCCCAAGTGCTGCCCTGTTTCCAAGGGGCAGAGAGGCCCAAAGCATCTTGCTTCCCGGTCTTTGCGAAGCTAAGAAACAACTGGCTCTGCCCAGTGCTCTTACACCTACCGGGAACATCTCTTACCAAGGCCTGTCAAACGCTGTTTCTTTGCAGGCCTGATCAGGCTGAAGTAGAACTCCTGCTCTGCGTGTGCTCCATTGGCCTAGAGCTTCCCGACCCAAAAGGCTGCCTTGTTCCCAAACGGGCAGAGGGGTCCCAAGCGTCTTGCTTCCAGCTTTTCAGGAAGGTAAGAAACAACTGGCTCTGCCCAGTGCTCTTACAGCCTACCGGGAACATCTCTTACCAAGGCCTGTGAAACGCAGTTTCCTGGCAGGCCTGATCTGGCTGAAGTAGAACTTCTGCTCTGGGCGTGCTCCATTGCCCTAGAGCTGCCAGGCCCAAAGGGCTGCCTTGTTTCCAAAGACGGAGAGTGGACCCAAAGCATCTTGCTCCCAGCTCTTCGGGAAGCTAAGAAACAGCTGGCTCTGCCCAGTGCTCTTACAGCCTAAGAGAACATCTCTTTGAAAGGCCTGTGAAACGCAGTTTCTTGGCAGGCCTGACCTGGCTGAAGTAGAACTTCTGTTCTGGTTGTGCTACATAGGCCTAGAGCTACCAGGACCTAAGGGCTGCCTTGTTTCCAAAGGGTGAGAGAGGCCCCAAAGCATCTTGCCTCCAGCACTTTGGGAAGCTAAAAAACAACTGGTTCTGCCCAGTGCTCTCACAGCCTACCGTGAACATCTCTTACCAAGGGCTGTGAAACGCAGTTTCTGGGCAGGACTGATCTGCCTGAAGTAGAACTTCTGCTGTGGGTGTGCTCCATTGGCCTAGAGCTGCCAGGCGCAAACGGCTGCCTTGTGTCCAAAGGGAGAGAGAGGCCCCAAAGCATCTTGCTTCCAGCTCTGTGGGAAGCTAAAGCAACTGGCTCTCCACAGTGCTCTCACAGCCTACCGGGAACATCTCTTACCAAGGCCTGTGAAACGCAGTTTCTTGGCAGGCCTGATCTGGCTGAAGTAGAACTCCTGCTCTGGGCGTGCTACTTTGGCCTAGAGCTGCCAGGCCCAAAGGGCCGCCTTGTTTCCAAAGGGGCTGAGAGTCCCCAAAGCATCTTGCTTCCAAATCTTTGGGAAGCTAAGAAACAACTGGCTCTGCACAGTGCTCTCACAGCCTACCGGCAACGTGACAGAGAAAGGCCTGTGAGACGCAGTTTCTTGGAAGGCCTGATCTGGCTGAGGTAGAACTTCTGCTCTGGGTGTACTCCATTGGCCTAGGGCTGCCAGGCCCAAAGGGCTGCCTTTATTTCCAAAGTGTGAGAGAGGCCCCAAAGCATCTTGCTTCCTGCTCTCTGGGAAGCTAAAACAACTGGCTCTGCACAGTGCTCTCAAAGCCAACCGGGAACGTCACATACAAAGGCCTGTGAAACGCAGCTTCTTGACAGGCCTTATCTGGCTGAGGTAGAACTTGTGCTCTGGGTGTGCTACTTTGGCCTAGAGCTGCCAGGCACAAAGGCTGCTTTGTTTCCAAAGGGGGAGAGAGGCCCCAAATCATGTTGCTTCCAGCTGTTTTTGAAGCTAAGAAACAACTCGCTCTGCCAGGTACTCTTACAGCCTTCCGGGAACACCTCTTACGAAGGCCTGTGAAAAGCAGTTTCTTGGCAGGCCTGATCTGGCTGAGGTAGAACTTCTGCTCTGGGTGTGCTCCATTGCCCTAGAGCTGAAAGGCCCAAAGGGCTGCCTTGTTTCCAAAGGGGGAGAGAGGCCCCAAAGCATCTTGCTTCCACCTCTTGGGAAGCTAAGAAACAACTGGCTGTGCCCAGTGCTCTTATAGCCTAAGAGAACATCTCTTATCAAGGCCTGTGAAACGCACTTTCTAGGCAGGCCTGATCTGGAAGAAGTAGAACTTCTGCTCTGGTTGTGCTCCATTGCCCTAGAGCTGCCAGACCCAACGTGCTGCCTTGTTTCCAAAGGGGCAGAGAGGCCCCAAAGCGTCTTGCTTCCAGCTGTTTGGGAAACAAGGAAACAACTGGCTCTGCACCGTGCTCTCACAGCCTACCGGGAACGTCACATACAAAGGCCTCTGAAACGCAGTTCCTTGGCAGGCCTGATCTGGCTGAAGTAGGACTTCTGCTCTGGCTGTGCTCCATTGGCCTAGAGCTGAAAGGCCCAAAGGGATGCCTTGTTTGCAAAGGGGCAGAGAGGCCCCAAAGCATCTTGCTTCCAGCTCTTTGGGAAGCTAAGAAACAACTGTCTCTGCCCAGTGCTCTGACAGAGTACCGGCAACATCTCTTACCAAAGCCTTTGAAACGCTGTTTCTTGGCAGGCCTTATCTGGCTGAGGTAGAACTTCTGCTCTGGGTGTGCTCCATTGGCCTAGAGCTGAAAGGCCCAAAGGTCGGCCTTGTTGGCAAAGGGGCAGGGAGCCCCCAAAGCATCTTGCTTCCAGCTCTTTGGGAAGCTAAGAAACAACTGGCTCTGCCCGGTGCTCTTAAAGCCTGAGAGAAAATCTCTTACCAAGGCCTGTGAAACGCACTTTGTTGATGGCCTGATCTAGCTGAAGTAGAACTTCTGCTCTGGGTGTGCTCCATTGGCCTAGAGCTGCCTGGCCCAAAGGGCCGCCTTTTTTGCAAAGGGGCAGAGAGGCCCCAAAGCATCTTGCTTCCAGCTCTTCGGGAAGCTAAGAAACATCTGGCGTTGCCCAGTGCTCTTACAGCCTACCGGGAACATCTCTTACCAAGGCCTGTGAAACGCAGTTTGTTGGTGGCCTGAACTGGCCGAAGTAGAACTTCTGCTCTGGGTGTGCTCCACTGGCCTGGAGCTACCTGCCCCAAAGGGCTGCCTTGATTCCAAAGTGAGAGAGTGGCACCAAAGCATCTTGCTTCCAGCTCTTCGGGAAGCTAAGAAACATCTGGCGTTGCCCAGTGCTCTTACAGCCTACCGGGAACATCTCTTACCAAGGCCTGTGAAACGCCGTTTCCTGGCAGGCCTGATTTGGCTGAAGTAGAACTTCTGCTCTGGGTGTGCTCCATTGCCCTAGAGCTGCCAGGCCCAAGGTGCTGCCTTGTTTCCAAAGGGGCAGAGAGGCCCCAAAGCATCTTGCTTCCAGCTCTCTGGGAAGCTAAGAACCAACTCGCTCTGCCCCGTGCTCTTACAGCCTACCGGGAACATGTCTTTGAAAGGCCTGTGAAACGCAGTTTCTTGGCAGGCCTCATCTGGCTGAAGTAGAACTCCGGCTCTGGGTGTGCTCCATTGCCCTAGAGCTGCCAGGCCCCAAGTGCTGCCCTGTTTCCAAGGGGCAGAGAGGCCCAAAGCATCTTGCTTCCCGGTCTTTGCGAAGCTAAGAAACAACTGGCTCTGCCCAGTGCTCTTACACCTACCGGGAACATCTCTTACCAAGGCCTGTCAAACGCTGTTTCTTTGCAGGCCTGATCAGGCTGAAGTAGAACTCCTGCTCTGCGTGTGCTCCATTGGCCTAGAGCTTCCCGACCCAAAAGGCTGCCTTGTTCCCAAACGGGCAGAGGGGTCCCAAGCGTCTTGCTTCCAGCTTTTCAGGAAGGTAAGAAACAACTGGCTCTGCCCAGTGCTCTTACAGCCTACCGGGAACATCTCTTACCAAGGCCTGTGAAACGCAGTTTCCTGGCAGGCCTGATCTGGCTGAAGTAGAACTTCTGCTCTGGGCGTGCTCCATTGCCCTAGAGCTGCCAGGCCCAAAGGGCTGCCTTGTTTCCAAAGACGGAGAGTGGACCCAAAGCATCTTGCTCCCAGCTCTTCGGGAAGCTAAGAAACAGCTGGCTCTGCCCAGTGCTCTTACAGCCTAAGAGAACAACTCTTTGAAAGGCCTGTGAAACGCAGTTTCTTGGCAGGCCTGACCTGGCTGAAGTAGAACTTCTGTTCTGGTTGTGCTACATAGGCCTAGAGCTACCAGGACCTAAGGGCTGCCTTGTTTCCAAAGGGTGAGAGAGGCCCCAAAGCATCTTGCCTCCAGCACTTTGGGAAGCTAAAAAACAACTGGTTCTGCCCAGTGCTCTCACAGCCTACCGTGAACATCTCTTACCAAGGGCTGTGAAACGCAGTTTCTGGGCAGGACTGATCTGCCTGAAGTAGAACTTCTGCTGTGGGTGTGCTCCATTGGCCTAGAGCTGCCAGGCGCAAACGGCTGCCTTGTGTCCAAAGGGAGAGAGAGGCCCCAAGGCATCTTGCTTCCAGCTCTGTGGGAAGCTAAAGCAACTGGCTCTCCACAGTGCTCTCACAGCCTACCGGGAACATCTCTTACCAAGGCCTGTGAAACGCAGTTTCTTGGCAGGCCTGATCTGGCTGAAGTAGAACTCCTGCTCTGGGCGTGCTACTTTGGCCTAGAGCTGCCAGGCCCAAAGGGCCGCCTTGTTTCCAAAGGGGCTGAGAGTCCCCAAAGCATCTTGCTTCCAAATCTTTGGGAAGCTAAGAAACAACTGGCTCTGCACAGTGCTCTCACAGCCTACCGGCAACGTGACAGAGAAAGGCCTGTGAGACGCAGTTTCTTGGAAGGCCTGATCTGGCTGAGGTAGAACTTCTGCTCTGGGTGTACTCCATTGGCCTAGGGCTGCCAGGCCCAAAGGGCTGCCTTTATTTCCAAAGTGTGAGAGAGGCCCCAAAGCATCTTGCTTCCTGCTCTCTGGGAAGCTAAAACAACTGGCTCTGCACAGTGCTCTCAAAGCCAACCGGGAACGTCACATACAAAGGCCTGTGAAACGCAGCTTCTTGACAGGCCTTATCTGGCTGAGGTAGAACTTGTGCTCTGGGTGTGCTACTTTGGCCTAGAGCTGCCAGGCACTAAGGCTGCTTTGTTTCCAAAGGGGGAGAGAGGCCCCAAATCATGTTGCTTCCAGCTGTTTTTGAAGCTAAGAAACAACTCGCTCTGCCAGGTACTCTTACAGCCTTCCGGGAACACCTCTTACGAAGGCCTGTGAAAAGCAGTTTCTTGGCAGGCCTGATCAGGCTGAGGTAGAACTTCTGCTCTGGGTGTGCTCCATTGCCCTAGAGCTGAAAGGCCCAAAGGGCTGCCTTGTTTCCAAAGGGGGAGAGAGGCCCCAAAGCATCTTGCTTCCACCTCTTGGGAAGCTAAGAAACAACTGGCTGTGCCCAGTGCTCTTATAGCCTAAGAGAACATCTCTTATCAAGGCCTGTGAAACGCACTTTCTAGGCAGGCCTGATCTGGAAGAAGTAGAACTTCTGCTCTGGTTGTGCTCCATTGCCCTAGAGCTGCCAGACCCAACGTGCTGCCTTGTTTCCAAAGGGGCAGAGAGGCCCCAAAGCGTCTTGCTTCCAGCTGTTTGGGAAACAAGGAAACAACTGGCTCTGCACCGTGCTCTCACAGCCTACCGGGAACGTCACATACAAAGGCCTCTGAAACGCAGTTCCTTGGCAGGCCTGATCTGGCTGAAGTAGGACTTCTGCTCTGGCTGTGCTCCATTGGCCTAGAGCTGAAAGGCCCAAAGGGATGCCTTGTTTGCAAAGGGGCAGAGAGGCCCAAAAGCATCTTGCTTCCAGCTCTTTGGGAAGCTAAGAAACAACTGTCTCTGCCCAGTGCTCTGACAGAGTACCGGCAACATCTCTTACCAAAGCCTTTGAAACGCTGTTTCTTGGCAGGCCTTATCTGGCTGAGGTAGAACTTCTGCTCTGGGTGTGCTCCATTGGCCTAGAGCTGAAAGGCCCAAAGGTCGGCCTTGTTGGCAAAGGGGCAGGGAGCCCCCAAAGCATCTTGCTTCCAGCTCTTTGGGAAGCTAAGAAACAACTGGCTCTGCCCGGTGCTCTTACAGCCTGAGAGAAAATCTCTTACCAAGGCCTGTGAAACGCACTTTGTTGGTGGCCTGATCTAGCTGAAGTAGAACTTCTGCTCTGGGTGTGCTCCATTGGCCTAGAGCTGCCTGGCCCAAAGGGCCGCCTTGTTTGCAAAGGGGCAGAGAGGCCCCAAAGCATCTTGCTTCCAGCTCTTCGGGAAGCTAAGAAACATCTGGCGTTGCCCAGTGCTCTTACAGCCTACCGGGAACATCTCTTACCAAGGCCTGTGAAACGCAGTTTGTTGGTGGCCTGAACTGGCCGAAGTAGAACTTCTGCTCTGGGTGTGCTCCACTGGCCTGGAGCTACCTGCCCCAAAGGGCTGCCTTGATTCCAAAGTGAGAGAGTGGCACCAAAGCATCTTGCTTCCAGCTCTTCGGGAAGCTAAGAAACATCTGGCGTTGCCCAGTGCTCTTACAGCCTACCGGGAACATCTCTTACCAAGGCCTGTGAAACGCCGTTTCCTGGCAGGCCTGATTTGGCTGAAGTAGAACTTCTGCTCTGGGTGTGCTCCATTGCCCTAGAGCTGCCAGGCCCAAGGTGCTGCCTTGTTTCCAAAGGGGCAGAGAGGCCCCAAAGCATCTTGCTTCCAGCTCTCTGGGAAGCTAAGAACCAACTCGCTCTGCCCCGTGCTCTTACAGCCTACCGGGAACATGTCTTTGAAAGGCCTGTGAAACGCAGTTTCTTGGCAGGCCTCATCTGGCTGAAGTAGAACTCCGGCTCTGGGTGTGCTCCATTGCCCTAGAGCTGCCAGGCCCCAAGTGCTGCCCTGTTTCCAAGGGGCAGAGAGGCCCAAAGCATCTTGCTTCCCGGTCTTTGCGAAGCTAAGAAACAACTGGCTCTGCCCAGTGCTCTTACACCTACCGGGAACATCTCTTACCAAGGCCTGTCAAACGCTGTTTCTTTGCAGGCCTGATCAGGCTGAAGTAGAACTCCTGCTCTGCGTGTGCTCCATTGGCCTAGAGCTTCCCGACCCAAAAGGCTGCCTTGTTCCCAAACGGGCAGAGGGGTCCCAAGCGTCTTGCTTCCAGCTTTTCAGGAAGGTAAGAAACAACTGGCTCTGCCCAGTGCTCTTACAGCCTACCGGGAACATCTCTTACCAAGGCCTGTGAAACGCAGTTTCCTGGCAGGCCTGATCTGGCTGAAGTAGAACTTCTGCTCTGGGCGTGCTCCATTGCCCTAGAGCTGCCAGGCCCAAAGGGCTGCCTTGTTTCCAAAGACGGAGAGTGGACCCAAAGCATCTTGCTCCCAGCTCTTCGGGAAGCTAAGAAACAGCTGGCTCTGCCCAGTGCTCTTACAGCCTAAGAGAACATCTCTTTGAAAGGCCTGTGAAACGCAGTTTCTTGGCAGGCCTGACCTGGCTGAAGTAGAACTTCTGTTCTGGTTGTGCTACATAGGCCTAGAGCTACCAGGACCTAAGGGCTGCCTTGTTTCCAAAGGGTGAGAGAGGCCCCAAAGCATCTTGCCTCCAGCACTTTGGGAAGCTAAAAAACAACTGGTTCTGCCCAGTGCTCTCACAGCCTACCGTGAACATCTCTTACCAAGGGCTGTGAAACGCAGTTTCTGGGCAGGACTGATCTGCCTGAAGTAGAACTTCTGCTGTGGGTGTGCTCCATTGGCCTAGAGCTGCCAGGCGCAAACGGCTGCCTTGTGTCCAAAGGGAGAGAGAGGCCCCAAAGCATCTTGCTTCCAGCTCTGTGGGAAGCTAAAGCAACTGGCTCTCCACAGTGCTCTCACAGCCTACCGGGAACATCTCTTACCAAGGCCTGTGAAACGCAGTTTCTTGGCAGGCCTGATCTGGCTGAAGTAGAACTCCTGCTCTGGGCGTGCTACTTTGGCCTAGAGCTGCCAGGCCCAAAGGGCCGCCTTGTTTCCAAAGGGGCTGAGAGTCCCCAAAGCATCTTGCTTCCAAATCTTTGGGAAGCTAAGAAACAACTGGCTCTGCACAGTGCTCTCACAGCCTACCGGCAACGTGACAGAGAAAGGCCTGTGAGACGCAGTTTCTTGGAAGGCCTGATCTGGCTGAGGTAGAACTTCTGCTCTGGGTGTACTCCATTGGCCTAGGGCTGCCAGGCCCAAAGGGCTGCCTTTATTTCCAAAGTGTGAGAGAGGCCCCAAAGCATCTTGCTTCCTGCTCTCTGGGAAGCTAAAACAACTGGCTCTGCACAGTGCTCTCAAAGCCAACCGGGAACGTCACATACAAAGGCCTGTGAAACGCAGCTTCTTGACAGGCCTTATCTGGCTGAGGTAGAACTTGTGCTCTGGGTGTGCTACTTTGGCCTAGAGCTGCCAGGCACTAAGGCTGCTTTGTTTCCAAAGGGGGAGAGAGGCCCCAAATCAGGTTGCTTCCAGCTGTTTTTGAAGCTAAGAAACAACTCGCTCTGCCAGGTACTCTTACAGCCTTCCGGGAACACCTCTTACGAAGGCCTGTGAAAAGCAGTTTCTTGGCAGGCCTGATCTGGCTGAGGTAGAACTTCTGCTCTGGGTGTGCTCCATTGCCCTAGAGCTGAAAGGCCCAAAGGGCTGCCTTGTTTCCAAAGGGGGAGAGAGGCCCCAAAGCATCTTGCTTCCACCTCTTGGGAAGCTAAGAAACAACTGGCTGTGCCCAGTGCTCTTATAGCCTAAGAGAACATCTCTTATCAAGGCCTGTGAAACGCACTTTCTAGGCAGGCCTGATGTGGAAGAAGTAGAACTTCGGCTCTGGTTGTGCTCCATTGCCCTAGAGCTGCCAGACCCAACGTGCTGCCTTGTTTCCAAAGGGGCAGAGAGGCCCCAAAGCGTCTTGCTTCCAGCTGTTTGGGAAACAAGGAAACAACTGGCTCTGCACCGTGCTCTCACAGCCTACCGGGAACGTCACATACAAAGGCCTCTGAAACGCAGTTCCTCGGCAGGCCTGATCTGGCTGAGGTAGAACTTCTGCTCTGGGTGTGCTCCATTGGCCTAGAGCTGAAAGGCCCAAAGGTCGGCCTTGTTGGCAAAGGGGCAGGGAGCCCCCAAAGCATCTTGCTTCCAGCTCTTTGGGAAGCTAAGAAACAACTGGCTCTGCCCAGTGCTCTGACAGAGTACCGGCAACATCTCTTACCAAAGCCTTTGAAACGCAGTTTCTTGGCAGGCCTTATCTGGCTGAGGTAGAACTTCTGCTCTGGGTGTGCTCCATTGGCCTAGAGCTGAAAGGCCCAAAGGTCGGCCTTGTTTGCAAAGGGGCAGAGAGGCCCCAAAGCATCTTGCTTCCAGCTCTTCGGGAAGCTAAGAAACATCTGGCGTTGCCCAGTGCTCTTACAGCCTACCGGGAACATCTCTTACCAAGGCCTGTGAAACGCAGTTTGTTGGTGGCCTGAACTGGCCGAAGTAGAACTTCTGCTCTGGGTGTGCTGCACTGGCCTGGAGCTACCTGCCCCAAAGGGCTGCCTTGATTCCAAAGTGAGAGAGTGGCACCAAAGCATCTTGCTTCCAGCTCTTCGGGAAGCTAAGAAACATCTGGCGTTGCCCAGTGCTCTTACAGCCTACCGGGAACATCTCTTACCAAGGCCTGTGAAACGCCGTTTCCTGGCAGGCCTGATTTGGCTGAAGTAGAACTTCTGCTCTGGGTGTGCTCCATTGCCCTAGAGCTGCCAGGCCCAAGGTGCTGCCTTGTTTCCAAAGGGGCAGAGAGGCCCCAAAGCATCTTGCTTCCAGCTCTCTGGGAAGCTAAGAACCAACTCGCTCTGCCCCGTGCTCTTACAGCCTACCGGGAACATGTCTTTGAAAGGCCTGTGAAACGCAGTTTCTTGGCAGGCCTCATCTGGCTGAAGTAGAACTCCGGCTCTGGGTGTGCTCCATTGCCCTAGAGCTGCCAGGCCCCAAGTGCTGCCCTGTTTCCAAGGGGCAGAGAGGCCCAAAGCATCTTGCTTCCCGGTCTTTGCGAAGCTAAGAAACAACTGGCTCTGCCCAGTGCTCTTACACCTACCGGGAACATCTCTTACCAAGGCCTGTCAAACGCTGTTTCTTTGCAGGCCTGATCAGGCTGAAGTAGAACTCCTGCTCTGCGTGTGCTCCATTGGCCTAGAGCTTCCCGACCCAAAAGGCTGCCTTGTTCCCAAACGGGCAGAGGGGTCCCAAGCGTCTTGCTTCCAGCTTTTCAGGAAGGTAAGAAACAACTGGCTCTGCCCAGTGCTCTTACAGCCTACCGGGAACATCTCTTACCAAGGCCTGTGAAACGCAGTTTCCTGGCAGGCCTGATCTGGCTGAAGTAGAACTTCTGCTCTGGGCGTGCTCCATTGCCCTAGAGCTGCCAGGCCCAAAGGGCTGCCTTGTTTCCAAAGACGGAGAGTGGACCCAAAGCATCTTGCTCCCAGCTCTTCGGGAAGCTAAGAAACAGCTGGCTCTGCCCAGTGCTCTTACAGCCTAAGAGAACATCTCTTTGAAAGGCCTGTGAAACGCAGTTTCTTGGCAGGCCTGACCTGGCTGAAGTAGAACTTCTGTTCTGGTTGTGCTACATAGGCCTAGAGCTACCAGGACCTAAGGGCTGCCTTGTTTCCAAAGGGTGAGAGAGGCCCCAAAGCATCTTGCCTCCAGCACTTTGGGAAGCTAAAAAACAACTGGTTCTGCCCAGTGCTCTCACAGCCTACCGTGAACATCTCTTACCAAGGGCTGTGAAACGCAGTTTCTGGGCAGGACTGATCTGCCTGAAGTAGAACTTCTGCTGTGGGTGTGCTCCATTGGCCTAGAGCTGCCAGGCGCAAACGGCTGCCTTGTGTCCAAAGGGAGAGAGAGGCCCCAAAGCATCTTGCTTCCAGCTCTGTGGGAAGCTAAAGCAACTGGCTCTCCACAGTGCTCTCACAGCCTACCGGGAACATCTCTTACCAAGGCCTGTGAAACGCAGTTTCTTGGCAGGCCTGATCTGGCTGAAGTAGAACTCCTGCTCTGGGCGTGCTACTTTGGCCTAGAGCTGCCAGGCCCAAAGGGCCGCCTTGTTTCCAAAGGGGCTGAGAGTCCCCAAAGCATCTTGCTTCCAAATCTTTGGGAAGCTAAGAAACAACTGGCTCTGCACAGTGCTCTCACAGCCTACCGGCAACGTGACAGAGAAAGGCCTGTGAGACGCAGTTTCTTGGAAGGCCTGATCTGGCTGAGGTAGAACTTCTGCTCTGGGTGTACTCCATTGGCCTAGGGCTGCCAGGCCCAAAGGGCTGCCTTTATTTCCAAAGTGTGAGAGAGGCCCCAAAGCATCTTGCTTCCTGCTCTCTGGGAAGCTAAAACAACTGGCTCTGCACAGTGCTCTCAAAGCCAACCGGGAACGTCACATACAAAGGCCTGTGAAACGCAGCTTCTTGACAGGCCTTATCTGGCTGAGGTAGAACTTGTGCTCTGGGTGTGCTACTTTGGCCTAGAGCTGCCAGGCACTAAGGCTGCTTTGTTTCCAAAGGGGGAGAGAGGCCCCAAATCAGGTTGCTTCCAGCTGTTTTTGAAGCTAAGAAACAACTCGCTCTGCCAGGTACTCTTACAGCCTTCCGGGAACACCTCTTACGAAGGCCTGTGAAAAGCAGTTTCTTGGCAGGCCTGATCTGGCTGAGGTAGAACTTCTGCTCTGGGTGTGCTCCATTGCCCTAGAGCTGAAAGGCCCAAAGGGCTGCCTTGTTTCCAAAGGGGGAGAGAGGCCCCAAAGCATCTTGCTTCCACCTCTTGGGAAGCTAAGAAACAACTGGCTGTGCCCAGTGCTCTTATAGCCTAAGAGAACATCTCTTATCAAGGCCTGTGAAACGCACTTTCTAGGCAGGCCTGATGTGGAAGAAGTAGAACTTCGGCTCTGGTTGTGCTCCATTGCCCTAGAGCTGCCAGACCCAACGTGCTGCCTTGTTTCCAAAGGGGCAGAGAGGCCCCAAAGCGTCTTGCTTCCAGCTGTTTGGGAAACAAGGAAACAACTGGCTCTGCACCGTGCTCTCACAGCCTACCGGGAACGTCACATACAAAGGCCTCTGAAACGCAGTTCCTCGGCAGGCCTGATCTGGCTGAGGTAGAACTTCTGCTCTGGGTGTGCTCCATTGGCCTAGAGCTGAAAGGCCCAAAGGTCGGCCTTGTTGGCAAAGGGGCAGGGAGCCCCCAAAGCATCTTGCTTCCAGCTCTTTGGGAAGCTAAGAAACAACTGGCTCTGCCCAGTGCTCTTACAGCCTGAGAGAAAATCTCTTACCAAGGCCTGTGAAACGCACTTTGTTGGTGGCCTGATCTAGCTGAAGTAGAACTTCTGCTCTGGGTGTGCTCCATTGGCCTAGAGCTGCCTGGCCCAAAGGGCCGCCTTGTTTGCAAAGGGGCAGAGAGGCCCCAAAGCATCTTGCTTCCAGCTCTTCGGGAAGCTACGAAACATCTGGCGTTGCCCAGTGCTCTTACAGCCTACCGGGAACATCTCTTACCAAGGCCTGTGAAACGCAGTTTGTTGGTGGCCTGAACTGGCCGAAGTAGAACTTCTGCTCTGGGTGTGCTCCACTGGCCTGGAGCTACCTGCCCCAAAGGGCTGCCTTGATTCCAAAGTGAGAGAGTGGCACCAAAGCATCTTGCTTCCAGCTCTTCGGGAAGCTAAGAAACATCTGGCGTTGCCCAGTGCTCTTACAGCCTACCGGGAACATCTCTTACCAAGGCCTGTGAAACGCCGTTTCCTGGCAGGCCTGATTTGGCTGAAGTAGAACTTCTGCTCTGGGTGTGCTCCATTGCCCTAGAGCTGCCAGGCCCAAGGTGCTGCCTTGTTTCCAAAGGGGCAGAGAGGCCCCAAAGCATCTTGCTTCCAGCTCTCTGGGAAGCTAAGAACCAACTCGCTCTGCCCCGTGCTCTTACAGCCTACCGGGAACATGTCTTTGAAAGGCCTGTGAAACGCAGTTTCTTGGCAGGCCTCATCTGGCTGAAGTAGAACTCCGGCTCTGGGTGTGCTCCATTGCCCTAGAGCTGCCAGGCCCCAAGTGCTGCCCTGTTTCCAAGGGGCAGAGAGGCCCAAAGCATCTTGCTTCCCGGTCTTTGCGAAGCTAAGAAACAACTGGCTCTGCCCAGTGCTCTTACACCTACCGGGAACATCTCTTACCAAGGCCTGTCACACGCTGTTTCTTTGCAGGCCTGATCAGGCTGAAGTAGAACTCCTGCTCTGCGTGTGCTCCATTGGCCTAGAGCTTCCCGACCCAAAAGGCTGCCTTGTTCCCAAACGGGCAGAGGGGTCCCAAGCGTCTTGCTTCCAGCTTTTCAGGAAGGTAAGAAACAACTGGCTCTGCCCAGTGCTCTTACAGCCTACCGGGAACATCTCTTACCAAGGCCTGTGAAACGCAGTTTCCTGGCAGGCCTGATCTGGCTGAAGTAGAACTTCTGCTCTGGGCGTGCTCCATTGCCCTAGAGCTGCCAGGCCCAAAGGGCTGCCTTGTTTCCAAAGACGGAGAGTGGACCCAAAGCATCTTGCTCCCAGCTCTTCGGGAAGCTAAGAAACAGCTGGCTCTGCCCAGTGCTCTTACAGCCTAAGAGAACATCTCTTTGAAAGGCCTGTGAAACGCAGTTTCTTGGCAGGCCTGACCTGGCTGAAGTAGAACTTCTGTTCTGGTTGTGCTACATAGGCCTAGAGCTACCAGGACCTAAGGGCTGCCTTGTTTCCAAAGGGTGAGAGAGGCCCCAAAGCATCTTGCCTCCAGCACTTTGGGAAGCTAAAAAACAACTGGTTCTGCCCAGTGCTCTCACAGCCTACCGTGAACATCTCTTACCAAGGGCTGTGAAACGCAGTTTCTGGGCAGGACTGATCTGCCTGAAGTAGAACTTCTGCTGTGGGTGAGCTCCATTGGCCTAGAGCTGCCAGGCGCAAACGGCTGCCTTGTGTCCAAAGGGAGAGAGAGGCCCCAAAGCATCTTGCTTCCAGCTCTGTGGGAAGCTAAAGCAACTGGCTCTCCACAGTGCTCTCACAGCCTACCGGGAACATCTCTTACCAAGGCCTGTGAAACGCAGTTTCTTGGCAGGCCTGATCTGGCTGAAGTAGAACTCCTGCTCTGGGCGTGCTACTTTGGCCTAGAGCTGCCAGGCCCAAAGGGCCGCCTTGTTTCCAAAGGGGCTGAGAGTCCCCAAAGCATCTTGCTTCCAAATCTTTGGGAAGCTAAGAAACAACTGGCTCTGCACAGTGCTCTCACAGCCTACCGGCAACGTGACAGAGAAAGGCCTGTGAGACGCAGTTTCTTGGAAGGCCTGATCTGGCTGAGGTAGAACTTCTGCTCTGGGTGTACTCCATTGGCCTAGGGCTGCCAGGCCCAAAGGGCTGCCTTTATTTCCAAAGTGTGAGAGAGGCCCCAAAGCATCTTGCTTCCTGCTCTCTGGGAAGCTAAAACAACTGGCTCTGCACAGTGCTCTCAAAGCCAACCGGGAACGTCACATACAAAGGCCTGTGAAACGCAGCTTCTTGACAGGCCTTATCTGGCTGAGGTAGAACTTGTGCTCTGGGTGTGCTACTTTGGCCTAGAGCTGCCAGGCACTAAGGCTGCTTTGTTTCCAAAGGGGGAGAGAGGCCCCAAATCAGGTTGCTTCCAGCTGTTTTTGAAGCTAAGAAACAACTCGCTCTGCCAGGTACTCTTACAGCCTTCCGGGAACACCTCTTACGAAGGCCTGTGAAAAGCAGTTTCTTGGCAGGCCTGATCTGGCTGAGGTAGAACTTCTGCTCTGGGTGTGCTCCATTGCCCTAGAGCTGAAAGGCCCAAAGGGCTGCCTTGTTTCCAAAGGGGGAGAGAGGCCCCAAAGCATCTTGCTTCCACCTCTTGGGAAGCTAAGAAACAACTGGCTGTGCCCAGTGCTCTTATAGCCTAAGAGAACATCTCTTATCAAGGCCTGTGAAACGCACTTTCTAGGCAGGCCTGATGTGGAAGAAGTAGAACTTCGGCTCTGGTTGTGCTCCATTGCCCTAGAGCTGCCAGACCCAACGTGCTGCCTTGTTTCCAAAGGGGCAGAGAGGCCCCAAAGCGTCTTGCTTCCAGCTGTTTGGGAAACAAGGAAACAACTGGCTCTGCACCGTGCTCTCACAGCCTACCGGGAACGTCACATACAAAGGCCTCTGAAACGCAGTTCCTCGGCAGGCCTGATCTGGCTGAGGTAGAACTTCTGCTCTGGGTGTGCTCCATTGGCCTAGAGCTGAAAGGCCCAAAGGTCGGCCTTGTTGGCAAAGGGGCAGGGAGCCCCCAAAGCATCTTGCTTCCAGCTCTTTGGGAAGCTAAGAAACAACTGGCTCTGCCCAGTGCTCTTACAGCCTGAGAGAAAATCTCTTACCAAGGCCTGTGAAACGCACTTTGTTGGTGGCCTGATCTAGCTGAAGTAGAACTTCTGCTCTGGGTGTGCTCCATTGGCCTAGAGCTGCCTGGCCCAAAGGGCCGCCTTGTTTGCAAAGGGGCAGAGAGGCCCCAAAGCATCTTGCTTCCAGCTCTTCGGGAAGCTACGAAACATCTGGCGTTGCCCAGTGCTCTTACAGCCTACCGGGAACATCTCTTACCAAGGCCTGTGAAACGCAGTTTGTTGGTGGCCTGAACTGGCCGAAGTAGAACTTCTGCTCTGGGTGTGCTCCACTGGCCTGGAGCTACCTGCCCCAAAGGGCTGCCTTGATTCCAAAGTGAGAGAGTGGCACCAAAGCATCTTGCTTCCAGCTCTTCGGGAAGCTAAGAAACATCTGGCGTTGCCCAGTGCTCTTACAGCCTACCGGGAACATCTCTTACCAAGGCCTGTGAAACGCCGTTTCCTGGCAGGCCTGATTTGGCTGAAGTAGAACTTCTGCTCTGGGTGTGCTCCATTGCCCTAGAGCTGCCAGGCCCAAGGTGCTGCCTTGTTTCCAAAGGGGCAGAGAGGCCCCAAAGCATCTTGCTTTCAGCTCTCTGGGAAGCTAAGAACCAACTCGCTCTGCCCCGTGCTCTTACAGCCTACCGGGAACATGTCTTTGAAAGGCCTGTGAAACGCAGTTTCTTGGCAGGCCTCATCTGGCTGAAGTAGAACTCCGGCTCTGGGTGTGCTCCATTGCCCTAGAGCTGCCAGGCCCCAAGTGCTGCCCTGTTTCCAAGGGGCAGAGAGGCCCAAAGCATCTTGCTTCCCGGTCTTTGCGAAGCTAAGAAACAACTGGCTCTGCCCAGTGCTCTTACACCTACCGGGAACATCTCTTACCAAGGCCTGTCAAACGCTGTTTCTTTGCAGGCCTGATCAGGCTGAAGTAGAACTCCTGCTCTGCGTGTGCTCCATTGGCCTAGAGCTTCCCGACCCAAAAGGCTGCCTTGTTCCCAAACGGGCAGAGGGGTCCCAAGCGTCTTGCTTCCAGCTTTTCAGGAAGGTAAGAAACAACTGGCTCTGCCCAGTGCTCTTACAGCCTACCGGGAACATCTCTTACCAAGGCCTGTGAAACGCAGTTTCCTGGCAGGCCTGATCTGGCTGAAGTAGAACTTCTGCTCTGGGCGTGCTCCATTGCCCTAGAGCTGCCAGGCCCAAAGGGCTGCCTTGTTTCCAAAGACGGAGAGTGGACCCAAAGCATCTTGCTCCCAGCTCTTCGGGAAGCTAAGAAACAGCTGGCTCTGCCCAGTGCTCTTACAGCCTAAGAGAACATCTCTTTGAAAGGCCTGTGAAACGCAGTTTCTTGGCAGGCCTGACCTGGCTGAAGTAGAACTTCTGTTCTGGTTGTGCTACATAGGCCTAGAGCTACCAGGACCTAAGGGCTGCCTTGTTTCCAAAGGGTGAGAGAGGCCCCAAAGCATCTTGCCTCCAGCACTTTGGGAAGCTAAAAAACAACTGGTTCTGCCCAGTGCTCTCACAGCCTACCGTGAACATCTCTTACCAAGGGCTGTGAAACGCAGTTTCTGGGCAGGACTGATCTGCCTGAAGTAGAACTTCTGCTGTGGGTGAGCTCCATTGGCCTAGAGCTGCCAGGCGCAAACGGCTGCCTTGTGTCCAAAGGGAGAGAGAGGCCCCAAAGCATCTTGCTTCCAGCTCTGTGGGAAGCTAAAGCAACTGGCTCTCCACAGTGCTCTCACAGCCTACCGGGAACATCTCTTACCAAGGCCTGTGAAACGCAGTTTCTTGGCAGGCCTGATCTGGCTGAAGTAGAACTCCTGCTCTGGGCGTGCTACTTTGGCCTGGAGCTGCCAGGCCCAAAGGGCCGCCTTGTTTCCAAAGGGGCTGAGAGTCCCCAAAGCATCTTGCTTCCAAATCTTTGGGAAGCTAAGAAACAACTGGCTCTGCACAGTGCTCTCACAGCCTACCGGCAACGTGACAGAGAAAGGCCTGTGAGACGCAGTTTCTTGGAAGGCCTGATCTGGCTGAGGTAGAACTTCTGCTCTGGGTGTACTCCATTGGCCTACGGCTGCCAGGCCCAAAGGGCTGCCTTTATTTCCAAAGTGTGAGAGAGGCCCCAAAGCATCTTGCTTCCTGCTCTCTGGGAAGCTAAAACAACTGGCTCTGCACAGTGCTCTCAAAGCCAACCGGGAACGTCACATACAAAGGCCTGTGAAACGCAGCTTCTTGACAGGCCTTATCTGGCTGAGGTAGAACTTGTGCTCTGGGTGTGCTACTTTGGCCTAGAGCTGCCAGGCACAAAGGCTGCTTTGTTTCCAAAGGGGGAGAGAGGCCCCAAATCATGTTGCTTCCAGCTGTTTTTGAAGCTAAGAAACAACTCGCTCTGCCAGGTACTCTTACAGCCTTCCGGGAACACCTCTTACGAAGGCCTGTGAAAAGCAGTTTCTTGGCAGGCCTGATCTGGCTGAGGTAGAACTTCTGCTCTGGGTGTGCTCCATTGCCCTAGAGCTGAAAGGCCCAAAGGGCTGCCTTGTTTCCAAAGGGGGAGAGAGGCCCCAAAGCATCTTGCTTCCACCTCTTGGGAAGCTAAGAAACAACTGGCTGTGCCCAGTGCTCTTATAGCCTAAGAGAACATCTCTTATCAAGGCCTGTGAAACGCACTTTCTAGGCAGGCCTGATGTGGAAGAAGTAGAACTTCGGCTCTGGTTGTGGTCCATTGCCCTAGAGCTGCCAGACCCAACGTGCTGCCTTGTTTCCAAAGGGGCAGAGAGGCCCCAAAGCGTCTTGCTTCCAGCTGTTTGGGAAACAAGGAAACAACTGGCTCTGCACCGTGCTCTCACAGCCTACCGGAAACGTCACATACAAAGGCCTCTGAAACGCAGTTCCTTGGCAGGCCTGATCTGGCTGAAGTAGGACTTCTGCTCTGGCTGTGCTCCATTGGCCTAGAGCTGAAAGGCCCAAAGGGATGCCTTGTTTGCAAAGGGGCAGAGAGGCCCCAAAGCATCTTGCTTCCAGCTCTTTGGGAAGCTAAGAAACAACTGTCTCTGCCCAGTGCTCTGACAGAGTACCGGCAACATCTCTTACCAAAGCCTTTGAAACGCAGTTTCTTGGCAGGCCTTATCTGGCTGAGGTAGAACTTCTGCTCTGGGTGTGCTCCATTGGCCTAGAGCTGAAAGGCCCAAAGGTCGGCCTTGTTGGCAAAGGGGCAGGGAGCCCCCAAAGCATCTTGCTTCCAAATCTTTGGGAAGCTAAGAAACAACTGGCTCTGCCCAGTGCTCTTACAGCCTGAGAGAAAATCTCTTACCAAGGCCTGTGAAACGCACTTTGTTGGTGGCCTGATCTAGCTGAAGTAGAACTTCTGCTCTGGGTGTGCTCCATTGGCCTAGAGCTGCCTGGCCCAAAGGGCCGCCTTGTTTGCAAAGGGGCAGAGAGGCCCCAAAGCATCTTGCTTCCAGCTCTTCGGGAAGCTAAGAAACATCTGGCGTTGCCCAGTGCTCTTACAGCCTACCGGGAACATCTCTTACCAAGGCCTGTGAAACGCAGTTTGTTGGTGGCCTGAACTGGCCGAAGTAGAACTTCTGCTCTGGGTGTGCTCCACTGGCCTGGAGCTACCTGCCCCAAAGGGCTGCCTTGATTCCAAAGTGAGAGAGTGGCACCAAAGCATCTTGCTTCCAGCTCTTCGGGAAGCTAAGAAACATCTGGCGTTGCCCAGTGCTCTTACAGCCTACCGGGAACATCTCTTACCAAGGCCTGTCAAACGCTGTTTCTTTGCAGGCCTGATCAGGCTGAAGTAGAACTCCTGCTCTGCGTGTGCTCCATTGGCCTAGAGCTTCCCGACCCAAAAGGCTGCCTTGTTCCCAAACGGGCAGAGGGGTCCCAAGCGTCTTGCTTCCAGCTTTTCAGGAAGGTAAGAAACAACTGGCTCTGCCCAGTGCTCTTACAGCCTACCGGGAACATCTCTTACCAAGGCCTGTGAAACGCAGTTTCCTGGCAGGCCTGATCTGGCTGAAGTAGAACTTCTGCTCTGGGTGTGCTCCATTGCCCTAGAGCTGCCAGGCCCAAAGGGCTGCCTTGTTTCCAAAGACGGAGAGTGGACCCAAAGCATCTTGCTCCCAGCTCTTCGGGAAGCTAAGAAACAGCTGGCTCTGCCCAGTGCTCTTACAGCCTAAGAGAACATCTCTTTGAAAGGCCTGTGAAACGCAGTTTCTTGGCAGGCCTGACCTGGCTGAAGTAGAACTTCTGTTCTGGTTGTGCTACATAGGCCTAGAGCTACCAGGACCTAAGGGCTGCCTTGTTTCCAAAGGGTGAGAGAGGCCCCAAAGCATCTTGCCTCCAGCACTTTGGGAAGCTAAAAAACAACTGGTTCTGCCCAGTGCTCTCACAGCCTACCGTGAACATCTCTTACCAAGGGCTGTGAAACGCAGTTTCTGGGCAGGACTGATCTGCCTGAAGTAGAACTTCTGCTGTGGGTGAGCTCCATTGGCCTAGAGCTGCCAGGCGCAAACGGCTGCCTTGTGTCCAAAGGGAGAGAGAGGCCCCAAAGCATCTTGCTTCCAGCTCTGTGGGAAGCTAAAGCAACTGGCTCTCCACAGTGCTCTCACAGCCTACCGGGAACATCTCTTACCAAGGCCTGTGAAACGCAGTTTCTTGGCAGGCCTGATCTGGCTGAAGTAGAACTCCTGCTCTGGGCGTGCTACTTTGGCCTGGAGCTGCCAGGCCCAAAGGGCCGCCTTGTTTCCAAAGGGGCTGAGAGTCCCCAAAGCATCTTGCTTCCAAATCTTTGGGAAGCTAAGAAACAACTGGCTCTGCACAGTGCTCTCACAGCCTACCGGCAACGTGACAGAGAAAGGCCTGTGAGACGCAGTTTCTTGGAAGGCCTGATCTGGCTGAGGTAGAACTTCTGCTCTGGGTGTACTCCATTGGCCTACGGCTGCCAGGCCCAAGGGCTGCCTTTATTTCCAAAGTGTGAGAGAGGCCCCAAAGCATCTTGCTTCCTGCTCTCTGGGAAGCTAAAACAACTGGCTCTGCACAGTGCTCTCAAAGCCAACCGGGAACGTCACATACAAAGGCCTGTGAAACGCAGCTTCTTGACAGGCCTTATCTGGCTGAGGTAGAACTTGTGCTCTGGGTGTGCTACTTTGGCCTAGAGCTGCCAGGCACAAAGGCTGCTTTGTTTCCAAAGGGGGAGAGAGGCCCCAAATCAGGTTGCTTCCAGCTGTTTTTGAAGCTAAGAAACAACTCGCTCTGCCAGGTACTCTTACAGCCTTCCGGGAACACCTCTTACGAAGGCCTGTGAAAAGCAGTTTCTTGGCAGGCCTGATCTGGCTGAGGTAGAACTTCTGCTCTGGGTGTGCTCCATTGCCCTAGAGCTGAAAGGCCCAAAGGGCTGCCTTGTTTCCAAAGGGGGAGAGAGGCCCCAAAGCATCTTGCTTCCACCTCTTGGGAAGCTAAGAAACAACTGGCTGTGCCCAGTGCTCTTATAGCCTAAGAGAACATCTCTTATCAAGGCCTGTGAAACGCACTTTCTAGGCAGGCCTGATGTGGAAGAAGTAGAACTTCGGCTCTGGTTGTGGTCCATTGCCCTAGAGCTGCCAGACCCAACGTGCTGCCTTGTTTCCAAAGGGGCAGAGAGGCCCCAAAGCGTCTTGCTTCCAGCTGTTTGGGAAACAAGGAAACAACTGGCTCTGCACCGTGCTCTCACAGCCTACCGGAAACGTCACATACAAAGGCCTCTGAAACGCAGTTCCTTGGCAGGCCTGATCTGGCTGAAGTAGGACTTCTGCTCTGGCTGTGCTCCATTGGCCTAGAGCTGAAAGGCCCAAAGGGATGCCTTGTTTGCAAAGGGGCAGAGAGGCCCCAAAGCATCTTGCTTCCAGCTCTTTGGGAAGCTAAGAAACAACTGTCTCTGCCCAGTGCTCTGACAGAGTACCGGCAACATCTCTTACCAAAGCCTTTGAAACGCAGTTTCTTGGCAGGCCTTATCTGGCTGAGGTAGAACTTCTGCTCTGGGTGTGCTCCATTGGCCTAGAGCTGAAAGGCCCAAAGGTCGGCCTTGTTGGCAAAGGGGCAGGGAGCCCCCAAAGCATCTTGCTTCCAAATCTTTGGGAAGCTAAGAAACAACTGGCTCTGCCCGGTGCTCTTACAGCCTGAGAGAAAATCTCTTACCAAGGCCTGTGAAACGCACTTTGTTGGTGGCCTGATCTAGCTGAAGTAGAACTTCTGCTCTGGGTGTGCTCCATTGGCCTAGAGCTGCCTGGCCCAAAGGGCCGCCTTGTTTGCAAAGGGGCAGAGAGGCCCCAAAGCATCTTGCTTCCAGCTCTTCGGGAAGCTAAGAAACATCTGGCGTTGCCCAGTGCTCTTACAGCCTACCGGGAACATCTCTTACCAAGGCCTGTGAAACGCAGTTTGTTGGTGGCCTGAACTGGCCGAAGTAGAACTTCTGCTCTGGGTGTGCTCCACTGGCCTGGAGCTACCTGCCCCAAAGGGCTGCCTAGATTCCAAAGTGAGAGAGTGGCACCAAAGCATCTTGCTTCCAGCTCTTCGGGAAGCTAAGAAACATCTGGCGTTGCCCAGTGCTCTTACAGCCTACCGGGAACATCTCTTACCAAGGCCTGTCAAACGCTGTTTCTTTGCAGGCCTGATCAGGCTGAAGTAGAACTCCTGCTCTGCGTGTGCTCCATTGGCCTAGAGCTTCCCGACCCAAAAGGCTGCCTTGTTCCCAAACGGGCAGAGGGGTCCCAAGCGTCTTGCTTCCAGCTTTTCAGGAAGGTAAGAAACAACTGGCTCTGCCCAGTGCTCTTACAGCCTACCGGGAACATCTCTTACCAAGGCCTGTGAAACGCAGTTTCCTGGCAGGCCTGATCTGGCTGAAGTAGAACTTCTGCTCTGGGTGTGCTCCATTGCCCTAGAGCTGCCAGGCCCAAAGGGCTGCCTTGTTTCCAAAGACGGAGAGTGGACCCAAAGCATCTTGCTCCCAGCTCTTCGGGAAGCTAAGAAACAGCTGGCTCTGCCCAGTGCTCTTACAGCCTAAGAGAACATCTCTTTGAAAGGCCTGTGAAACGCAGTTTCTTGGCAGGCCTGACCTGGCTGAAGTAGAACTTCTGTTCTGGTTGTGCTACATAGGCCTAGAGCTACCAGGACCTAAGGGCTGCCTTGTTTCCAAAGGGTGAGAGAGGCCCCAAAGCATCTTGCCTCCAGCACTTTGGGAAGCTAAGAAACAACTGTCTCTGCCCAGTGCTCTTACAGCCTACCGGGAACATCTCTTACCAAGGCCTGTGAAACGCAGTTTGTTGGTGGCCTGAACCGGCCGAAGTAGAACTTCTGCTCTGGGTGTGCTCCACTGGCCTGGAGCTACCTGCCCCAAAGGGCTGCCTTGATTCCAAAGTGAGAGAGTGGCACCAAAGCATCTTGCTTCCAGCTCTTCGGGAAGCTAAGAAACATCTGGCGTTGCCCAGTGCTCTTACAGCCTACCGGGAACATCTCTTACCAAGGCCTGTGAAACGCCGTTTCCTGGCAGGCCTGATTTGGCTGAAGTAGAACTTCTGCTCTGGGTGTGCTCCATTGCCCTAGAGCTGCCAGGCCCAAGGTGCTGCCTTGTTTCCAAAGGGGCAGAGAGGCCCCAAAGCATCTTGCTTCCAGCTCTCTGGGAAGCTAAGAACCAACTCGCTCTGCCCCGTGCTCTTACAGCCTACCGGGAACATGTCTTTGAAAGGCCTGTGAAACGCAGTTTCTTGGCAGGCCTCATCTGGCTGAAGTAGAACTCCGGCTCTGGGTGTGCTCCATTGCCCTAGAGCTGCCAGGCCCCAAGTGCTGCCCTGTTTCCAAGGGGCAGAGAGGCCCAAAGCATCTTGCTTCCCGGTCTTTGCGAAGCTAAGAAACAACTGGCTCTGCCCAGTGCTCTTACACCTACCGGGAACATCTCTTACCAAGGCCTGTCAAACGCTGTTTCTTTGCAGGCCTGATCAGGCTGAAGTAGAACTCCTGCTCTGTGTGTGCTCCATTGGCCTAGAGCTTCCCGACCCAAAAGGCTGCCTTGTTCCCAAACGGGCAGAGGGGTCCCAAGCGTCTTGCTTCCAGCTTTTCAGGAAGGTAAGAAACAACTGGCTCTGCCCAGTGCTCTTACAGCCTACCGGGAACATCTCTTACCAAGGCCTGTGAAACGCAGTTTCTTGGCAGGCCTGATCTGGCTGAAGTAGAACTCCTGCTCTGGGCGTGCTACTTTGGCCTAGAGCTGCCAGGCCCAAAGGGCCGCCTTGTTTCCAAAGGGGCTGAGAGTCCCCAAAGTATCTTGCTTCCAAATCTTTGGGAAGCTAAGAAACAACTGGCTCTGCACAGTGCTCTCATAGCCTACCGGCAACGTGACAGAGAAAGGCCTGTGAGACGCAGTTTCTTGGAAGGCCTGATCTGGCTGAGGTAGAACTTCTGCTCTGGGTGTACTCCATTGGCCTAGGGCTGCCAGGCCCAAAGGGCTGCCTTTATTTCCAAAGTGTGAGAGAGGCCCCAAAGCATCTTGCTTCCTGCTCTCTGGGAAGCTAAAACAACTGGCTCTGCACAGTGCTCTCAAAGCCAACCGGGAACGTCACATACAAAGGCCTGTGAAACGCAGCTTCTTGACAGGCCTTATCTGGCTGAGGTAGAACTTGTGCTCTGGGTGTGCTACTTTGGCCTAGAGCTGCCAGGCACAAAGGCTGCTTTGTTTACAAAGGGGGAGAGAGGCCCCAAATCAGGTTGCTTCCAGCTGTTTTTGAAGCTAAGAAACAACTCGCTCTGCCAGGTACTCTTACAGCCTTCCGGGAACACCTCTTACGAAGGCCTGTGAAAAGCAGTTTCTTGGCAGGCCTGATCTGGCTGAGGTAGAACTTCTGCTCTGGGTGTGCTCCATTGCCCTAGAGCTGAAAGGCCCAAAGGGCTGCCTTGTTTCCAAAGGGGGAGAGAGGCCCCAAAGCATCTTGCTTCCACCTCTTGGGAAGCTAAGAAACAACTGGCTGTGCCCAGTGCTCTTATAGCCTAAGAGAACATCTCTTATCAAGGCCTGTGAAACGCACTTTCTAGGCAGGCCTGATCTGGAAGAAGTAGAACTTCTGCTCTGGTTGTGCTCCATTGCCCTAGAGCTGCCAGACCCAACGTGCTGCCTTGTGTCCAAAGGGGCAGAGAGGCCCCAAAGCGTCTTGCTTCCAGCTGTTTGGGAAACAAGGAAACAACTGGCTCTGCACCGTGCTCTCACAGCCTACCGGGAACGTCACATACAAAGGCCTCTGAAACGCAGTTCCTTGGCAGGCCTGATCTGGCTGAAGTAGGACTTCTGCTCTGGCTGTGCTCCATTGGCCTAGAGCTGAAAGGCCCAAAGGGATGCCTTGTTTGCAAAGGGGCAGAGAGGCCCCAAAGCATCTTGCTTCCAGCTCTTTGGGAAGCTAAGAAACAACTGTCTCTGCCCAGTGCTCTGACAGAGTACCGGCAACATCTCTTACCAAAGAATTTGAAACGCTGTTTCTTGGCAGGCCTTATCTGGCTGAGGTAGAACTTCTGCTCTGGGTGTGCTCCATTGGCCTAGAGCTGAAAGGCCCAAAGGTCGGCCTTGTTGGCAAAGGGGCAGGGAGCCCCCAAAGCATCTTGCTTCCAGCTCTTTGGGAAGCTAAGAAACAACTGGCTCTGCCCAGTGCTCTTACAGCCTGAGAGAAAATCTCTTACCAAGGCCTGTGAAACGCACTTTGTTGGTGGCCTGATCTAGCTGAAGTAGAACTTCTGCTCTGGGTGTGCTCCATTGGCCTAGAGCTGCCTGGCCCAAAGGGCCGCCTTGTTTGCAAAGGGGCAGAGAGGCCCCAAAGCATCTTGCTTCCAGCTCTTCGGGAAGCTAAGAAACATCTGGCGTTGCCCAGTGCTCTTACAGCCTACCGGGAACATCTCTTACCAAGGCCTGTGAAACGCAGTTTGTTGGTGGCCTGAACTGGCCGAAGTAGAACTTCTGCTCTGGGTGTGCTCCACTGGCCTGGAGCTACCTGCCCCAAAGGGCTGCCTTGATTCCAAAGTGAGAGAGTGGCCCCAAAGCATCTTGCTTCCAGCTCTTCGGGAAGCTAAGAAACATCTGGCGTTGCCCAGTGCTCTTACAGCCTACCGGGAACATCTCTTACCAAGGCCTGTGAAACGCCGTTTCCTGGCAGGCCTGATTTGGCTGAAGTAGAACTTCTGCTCTGGGTGTGCTCCATTGCCCTAGAGCTGCCAGGCCCAAGGTGCTGCCTTGTTTCCAAAGGGGCAGAGAGGCCCCAAAGCATCTTGCTTCCAGCTCTCTGGGAAGCTAAGAACCAACTCGCTCTGCCCCGTGCTCTTACAGCCTACCGGGAACATGTCTTTGAAAGGCCTGTGAAACGCAGTTTCTTGGCAGGCCTCATCTGGCTGAAGTAGAACTCCGGCTCTGGGTGTGCTCCATTGCCCTAGGGCTGCCAGGCCCCAAGTGCTGCCCTGTTTCCAAGGGGCAGAGAGGCCCAAAGCATCTTGCTTCCCGGTCTTTGCGAAGCTAAGAAACAACTGGCTCTGCCCAGTGCTCTTACACCTACCGGGAACATCTCTTACCAAGGCCTGTCAAACGCTGTTTCTTTGCAGGCCTGATCAGGCTGAAGTAGAACTCCTGCTCTGCGTGTGCTCCATTGGCCTAGAGCTTCCCGACCCAAAAGGCTGCCTTGTTCCCAAACGGGCAGAGGGGTCCCAAGCGTCTTGCTTCCAGCTTTTCAGGAAGGTAAGAAACAACTGGCTCTGCCCAGTGCTCTTACAGCCTACCGGGAACATCTCTTACCAAGGCCTGTGAAACGCAGTTTCTTGGCAGGCCTGATCTGGCTGAAGTAGAACTCCTGCTCTGGGCGTGCTACTTTGGCCTAGAGCTGCCAGGCCCAAAGGGCCGCCTTGTTTCCAAAGGGGCTGAGAGTCCCCAAAGTATCTTGCTTCCAAATCTTTGGGAAGCTAAGAAACAACTGGCTCTGCACAGTGCTCTCACAGCCTACCGGCAACGTGACAGAGAAAGGCCTGTGAGACGCAGTTTCTTGGAAGGCCTGATCTGGCTGAGGTAGAACTTCTGCTCTGGGTGTACTCCATTGGCCTAGGGCTGCCAGGCCCAAAGGGCTGCCTTTATTTCCAAAGTGTGAGAGAGGCCCCAAAGCATCTTGCTTCCTGCTCTCTGGGAAGCTAAAACAACTGGCTCTGCACAGTGCTCTCAAAGCCAACCGGGAACGTCACATACAAAGGCCTGTGAAACGCAGCTTCTTGACAGGCCTTATCTGGCTGAGGTAGAACTTGTGCTCTGGGTGTGCTACTTTGGCCTAGAGCTGCCAGGCACAAAGGCTGCTTTGTTTCCAAAGGGGGAGAGAGGCCCCAAATCATGTTGCTTCCAGCTGTTTTTGAAGCTAAGAAACAACTCGCTCTGCCAGGTACTCTTACAGCCTTCCGGGAACACCTCTTACGAAGGCCTGTGAAAAGCAGTTTCTTGGCAGGCCTGATCTGGCTGAGGTAGAACTTCTGCTCTGGGTGTGCTCCATTGCCCTAGAGCTGAAAGGCCCAAAGGGATGCCTTGTTTGCAAAGGGGCAGAGAGGCCCCAAAGCATCTTGCTTCCAGCTCATTGGGAAGCTAAGAAACAACTGTCTCTGCCCAGTGCTCTGACAGAGTACCGGGAACATCTCTTACCAAAGCCTTTGAAACGCAATTTCTTGGCAGGCCTTATCTGGCTGAGGTAGAACTTCTGCTCTCGGTGTGCTCCATTGGCCTAGAGCTGAAAGGCCCAAAGGTCGGCCTTGTTGGCAAAGGGGCATGGAGCCCCCAAAGCATCTTGCTTCCAGCTCTTTGGGAAGCTAAGAAACAACTGGCTCTGCCCAGTGCTCTTACAGCCTGAGAGAAAATCTCTTACCAAGGCCTGTGAAACGCACTTTGTAGGTGGCCTGATCTAGCTGAAGTAGAACTTCTGCTCTGGGTGTGCTCCATTGGCCTAGAGCTGCCTGGCCCAAAGGGCCGCCTTGTTTGCAAAGGGGCAGAGAGGCCCCAAAGCATCTTGCTTCCAGCTCTTCGGGAAGCTAAGAAACATCTGGCGTTGCCCAGTGCTCTTACAGCCTACCGGGAACATCTCTTACCAAGGCCTGTGAAACGCAGTTTGTTGGTGGCCTGAACTGGCCGAAGTAGAACTTCTGCTCTGGGTGTGCTCCACTGGCCTGGAGCTACCTGCCCCAAAGGGCTGCCTTGATTCCAAAGTGAGAGAGTGGCACCAAAGCATCTTGCTTCCAGCTCTTCGGGAAGCTAAGAAACATCTGGCGTTGCCCAGTGCTCTTACAGCCTACCGGGAACATCTCTTACCAAGGCCTGTGAAACGCAGTTTCTTGGCAGGCCTGATCTGGCTGAAGTAGAACTCCTGCTCTGGGCGTGCTACTTTGGCCTAGAGCTGCCAGGCCCAAAGGGCCGCCTTGTTTCCAAAGGGGCTGAGAGTCCCCAAAGTATCTTGCTTCCAAATCTTTGGGAAGCTAAGAAACAACTGGCTCTGCACAGTGCTCTCACAGCCTACCGGCAACGTGACAGAGAAAGGCCTGTGAGACGCAGTTTCTTGGAAGGCCTGATCTGGCTGAGGTAGAACTTCTGCTCTGGGTGTACTCCATTGGCCTAGGGCTGCCAGGCCCAAAGGGCTGCCTTTATTTCCAAAGTGTGAGAGAGGCCCCAAAGCATCTTGCTTCCTGCTCTCTGGGAAGCTAAAACAACTGGCTCTGCACAGTGCTCTCAAAGCCAACCGGGAACGTCACATACAAAGGCCTGTGAAACGCAGCTTCTTGACAGGCCTTATCTGGCTGAGGTAGAACTTGTGCTCTGGGTGTGCTACTTTGGCCTAGAGCTGCCAGGCACAAAGGCTGCTTTGTTTCCAAAGGGGGAGAGAGGCCCCAAATCAGGTTGCTTCCAGCTGTTTTTGAAGCTAAGAAACAACTCGCTCTGCCAGGTACTCTTACAGCCTTCCGGGAACACCTCTTACGAAGGCCTGTGAAAAGCAATTTCTTGGCAGGCCTGATCTGGCTGAGGTAGAACTTCTGCTCTGGGTGTGCTCCATTGCCCTAGAGCTGAAAGGCCCAAAGGGATGCCTTGTTTGCAAAGGGGCAGAGAGGCCCCAAAGCATCTTTCTTCCAGCTCATTGGGAAGCTAAGAAACAACTGTCTCTGCCCAGTGCTCTGACAGAGTACCGGGAACATCTCTTACCAAAGCCTTTGAAACGCAGTTTCTTGGCAGGCCTTATCTGGCTGAGGTAGAACTTCTGCTCTGGGTGTGCTCCATTGGCCTAGAGCTGAAAGGCCCAAAGGTCGGCCTTGTTGGCAAAGGGGCAGGGAGCCCCCAAAGCATTTTGCTTCCAGCTCTTTGGGAAGCTAAGAAACAACTGGCTCTGCCCAGTGCTCTTACAGCCTGAGAGAAAATCTCTTACCAAGGCCTGTGAAACGCACTTTGTAGGTGGCCTGATCTAGCTGAAGTAGAACTTCTGCTCTGGGTGTGCTCCATTGGCCTAGAGCTGCCTGGCCCAAAGGGCCGCCTTGTTTGCAAAGGGGCAGAGAGGCCCCAAAGCATCTTGCTTCCAGCTCTTCGGGAAGCTAAGAAACATCTGGCGTTGCCCAGTGCTCTTACAGCCTACCGGGAACATCTCTTACCAAGGCCTGTGAAACGCAGTTTGTTGGTGGCCTGAACTGGCCGAAGTAGAACTTCTGCTCTGGGTGTGCTCCACTGGCCTGGAGCTACCTGCCCCAAAGGGCTGCCTTGATTCCAAAGTGAGAGAGTGGCACCAAAGCATCTTGCTTCCAGCTCTTCGGGAAGCTAAGAAACATCTGGCGTTGCCCAGTGCTCTTACAGCCTACCGGGAACATCTCTTACCAAGGCCTGTGAAACGCCGTTTCCTGGCAGGCCTGATTTGGCTGAAGTAGAACTTCTGCTCTGGGTGTGCTCCATTGCCCTAGAGCTGCCAGGCCCAAGGTGCTGCCTTGTTTCCAAAGGGGCAGAGAGGCCCCAAAGCATCTTGCTTCCAGCTCTCTGGGAAGCTAAGAACCAACTCGCTCTGCCCCGTGCTCTTACAGCCTACCGGGAACATGTCTTTGAAAGGCCTGTGAAACGCAGTTTCTTGGCAGGCCTCATCTGGCTGAAGTAGAACTCCGGCTCTGGGTGTGCTCCATTGCCCTAGAGCTGCCAGGCCCCAAGTGCTGCCCTGTTTCCAAGGGGCAGAGAGGCCCAAAGCATCTTGCTTCCCGGTCTTTGCGAAGCTAAGAAACAACTGGCTCTGCCCAGTGCTCTTACACCTACCGGGAACATCTCTTACCAAGGCCTGTCAAACGCTGTTTCTTTGCAGGCCTGATCAGGCTGAAGTAGAACTCCTGCTCTGCGTGTGCTCCATTGGCCTAGAGCTTCCCGACCCAAAAGGCTGCCTTGTTCCCAAACGGGCAGAGGGGTCCCAAGCGTCTTGCTTCCAGCTTTTCAGGAAGGTAAGAAACAACTGGCTCTGCCCAGTGCTCTTACAGCCTACCGGGAACATCTCTTACCAAGGCCTGTGAAACGCAGTTTCTTGGCAGGCCTGATCTGGCTGAAGTAGAACTCCTGCTCTGGGCGTGCTACTTTGGCCTAGAGCTGCCAGGCCCAAAGGGCCGCCTTGTTTCCAAAGGGGCTGAGAGTCCCCAAAGTATCTTGCTTCCAAATCTTTGGGAAGCTAAGAAACAACTGGCTCTGCACAGTGCTCTCACAGCCTACCGGCAACGTGACAGAGAAAGGCCTGTGAGACGCAGTTTCTTGGAAGGCCTGATCTGGCTGAGGTAGAACTTCTGCTCTGGGTGTACTCCATTGGCCTAGGGCTGCCAGGCCCAAAGGGCTGCCTTTATTTCCAAAGTGTGAGAGAGGCCCCAAAGCATCTTGCTTCCTGCTCTCTGGGAAGCTAAAACAACTGGCTCTGCACAGTGCTCTCAAAGCCAACCGGGAACGTCACATACAAAGGCCTGTGAAACGCAGCTTCTTGACAGGCCTTATCTGGCTGAGGTAGAACTTGTGCTCTGGGTGTGCTACTTTGGCCTAGAGCTGCCAGGCACAAAGGCTGCTTTGTTTCCAAAGGGGGAGAGAGGCCCCAAATCAGGTTGCTTCCAGCTGTTTTTGAAGCTAAGAAACAACTCGCTCTGCCAGGTACTCTTACAGCCTTCCGGGAACACCTCTTACGAAGGCCTGTGAAAAGCAGTTTCTTGGCAGGCCTGATCTGGCTGAGGTAGAACTTCTGCTCTGGGTGTGCTCCATTGCCCTAGAGCTGAAAGGCCCAAAGGGATGCCTTGTTTGCAAAGGGGCAGAGAGGCCCCAAAGCATCTTGCTTCCAGCTCATTGGGAAGCTAAGAAACAACTGTCTCTGCCCAGTGCTCTGACAGAGTACCGGGAACATCTCTTACCAAAGCCTTTGAAACGCAGTTTCTTGGCAGGCCTTATCTGGCTGAGGTAGAACTTCTGCTCTGGGTGTGCTCCATTGGCCTAGAGCTGAAAGGCCCAAAGGTCGGCCTTGTTGGCAAAGGGGCAGGGAGCCCCCAAAGCATCTTGCTTCCAGCTCTTTGGGAAGCTAAGAAACAACTGGCTCTGCCCAGTGCTCTTACAGCCTGAGAGAAAATCTCTTACCAAGGCCTGTGAAACGCACTTTGTTGGTGGCCTGATCTAGCTGAAGTAGAACTTCTGCTCTGGGTGTGCTCCATTGGCCTAGAGCTGCCTGGCCCAAAGGGCCGCCTTGTTTGCAAAGGGGCAGAGAGGCCCCAAAGCATCTTGCTTCCAGCTCTTCGGGAAGCTAAGAAACATCTGGCGTTGCCCAGTGCTCTTACAGCCTACCGGGAACATCTCTTACCAAGGCCTGTGAAACGCAGTTTGTTGGTGGCCTGAACTGGCCGAAGTAGAACTTCTGCTCTGGGTGTGCTCCACTGGCCTGGAGCTACCTGCCCCAAAGGGCTGCCTTGATTCCAAAGTGAGAGAGTGGCACCAAAGCATCTTGCTTCCAGCTCTTCGGGAAGCTAAGAAACAACTGGCTCTGCCCAGTGCTCTTACAGCCTGAGAGAAAATCTCTTACCAAGGCCTGTGAAACGCACTTTGTAGGTGGCCTGATCTAGCTGAAGTAGAACTTCTGCTCTGGGTGTGCTCCATTGGCCTAGAGCTGCCTGGCCCAAGGTGCTGCCTTGTTTCCAAAGGGGCAGAGAGGCCCCAAAGCATCTTGCTTCCAGCTCTCTGGGAAGCTAAGAACCAACTCGCTCTGCCCCGTGCTCTTACAGCCTACCGGGAACATGTCTTTGAAAGGCCTGTGAAACGCAGTTTCTTGGCAGGCCTCATCTGGCTGAAGTAGAACTCCGGCTCTGGGTGTGCTCCATTGCCCTAGAGCTGCCAGGCCCCAAGTGCTGCCCTGTTTCCAAGGGGCAGAGAGGCCCAAAGCATCTTGCTTCCCGGTCTTTGCGAAGCTAAGAAACAACTGGCTCTGCCCAGTGCTCTTACACCTACCGGGAACAACTCTTACCAAGGCCTGTCAAACGCTGTTTCTTTGCAGGCCTGATCAGGCTGAAGTAGAACTCCTGCTCTGGGCGTGCTACTTTGGCCTAGAGCTGCCAGGCCCAAAGGGCCGCCTTGTTTCCAAAGGGGCTGAGAGTCCCCAAAGTATCTTGCTTCCAAATCTTTGGGAAGCTAAGAAACAACTGGCTCTGCACAGTGCTCTCACAGCCTACCGGCAACGTGACAGAGAAAGGCCTGTGAGACGCAGTTTCTTGGAAGGCCTGATCTGGCTGAGGTAGAACTTCTGCTCTGGGTGTACTCCATTGGCCTAGGGCTGCCAGGCCCAAAGGGCTGCCTTTATTTCCAAAGTGTGAGAGAGGCCCCAAAGCATCTTGCTTCCTGCTCTCTGGGAAGCTAAAACAACTGGCTCTGCACAGTGCTCTCAAAGCCAACCGGGAACGTCACATACAAAGGCCTGTGAAACGCAGCTTCTTGACAGGCCTTATCTGGCTGAGGTAGAACTTGTGCTCTGGGTGTGCTACTTTGGCCTAGAGCTGCCAGGCACAAAGGCTGCTTTGTTTCCAAAGGGGGAGAGAGGCCCCAAATCAGGTTGCTTCCAGCTGTTTTTGAAGCTAAGAAACAACTCGCTCTGCCAGGTACTCTTACAGCCTTCCGGGAACACCTCTTACGAAGGCCTGTGAAAAGCAGTTTCTTGGCAGGCCTGATCTGGCTGAGGTAGAACTTCTGCTCTGGGTGTGCTCCATTGCCCTAGAGCTGAAAGGCCCAAAGGGATGCCTTGTTTGCAAAGGGGCAGAGAGGCCCCAAAGCATCTTGCTTCCAGCTCATTGGGAAGCTAAGAAACAACTGTCTCTGCCCAGTGCTCTGACAGAGTACCGGGAACATCTCTTACCAAAGCCTTTGAAACGCAGTTTCTTGGCAGGCCTTATCTGGCTGAGGTAGAACTTCTGCTCTCGGTGTGCTCCATTGGCCTAGAGCTGAAAGGCCCAAAGGTCGGCCTTGTTGGCAAAGGGGCAGGGAGCCCCCAAAGCATCTTGCTTCCAGCTCTTCGGGAAGCTAAGAAACAATTGGCTCTGCCCAGTGCTCTTACAGCCTGAGAGAAAATCTCTTACCAAGGCCTGTGAAACGCACTTTGTAGGTGGCCTGATCTAGCTGAAGTAGAACTTCTGCTCTGGGTGTGCTCCATTGGCCTAGAGCTGCCTGGCCCAAAGGGCCGCCTTGTTTGCAAAGGTGCAGAGAGGCCCCAAAGCATCTTGCTTCCAGCTCTTCGGGAAGCTAAGAAACATGTGGCGTTGCCCAGTGCTCTTACAGCCTACCGGGAACATCTCTTACCAAGGCCTGTGAAACGCAGTTTGTTGGTGGCCTGAACTGGCCGAAGTAGAACTTCTGCTCTGGGTGTGCTCCACTGGCCTGGAGCTACCTGCCCCAAAGGGCTGCCTTGATTCCAAAGTGAGAGAGTGGCCCCAAAGCATCTTGCTTCCAGCTCTTCGGGAAGCTAAGAAACATCTGGCGTTGCCCAGTGCTCTTACAGCCTACCGGGAACATCTCTTACCAAGGCCTGTGAAACGCCGTTTCCTGGCAGGCCTGATTTGGCTGAAGTAGAACTTCTGCTCTGGGTGTGCTCCATTGCCCTAGAGCTGCCAGGCCCAAGGTGCTGCCTTGTTTCCAAAGGGGCAGAGAGGCCCCAAAGCATCTTGCTTCCAGCTCTCTGGGAAGCTAAGAACCAACTCGCTCTGCCCCGTGCTCTTACAGCCTACCGGGAACATGTCTTTGAAAGGCCTGTGAAACGCAGTTTCTTGGCAGGCCTCATCTGGCTGAAGTAGAACTCCGGCTCTGGGTGTGCTCCATTGCCCTAGAGCTGCCAGGCCCCAAGTGCTGCCCTGTTTCCAAGGGGCAGAGAGGCCCAAAGCATCTTGCTTCCCGGTCTTTGCGAAGCTAAGAAACAACTGGCTCTGCCCAGTGCTCTTACACCTACCGGGAACATCTCTTACCAAGGCCTGTCAAACGCTGTTTCTTTGCAGGCCTGATCAGGCTGAAGTAGAACTCCTGCTCTGCGTGTGCTCCATTGGCCTAGAGCTTCCCGACCCAAAAGGCTGCCTTGTTCCCAAACGGGCAGAGGGGTCCCAAGCGTCTTGCTTCCAGCTTTTCAGGAAGGTAAGAAACAACTGGCTCTGCCCAGTGCTCTTACAGCCTACCGGGAACATCTCTTACCAAGGCCTGTGAAACGCAGTTTCTTGGCAGGCCTGATCTGGCTGAAGTAGAACTCCTGCTCTGGGCGTGCTACTTTGGCCTAGAGCTGCCAGGCCCAAAGGGCCGCCTTGTTTCCAAAGGGGCTGAGAGTCCCCAAAGTATCTTGCTTCCAAATCTTTGGGAAGCTAAGAAACAACTGGCTCTGCACAGTGCTCTCACAGCCTACCGGCAACGTGACAGAGAAAGGCCTGTGAGACGCAGTTTCTTGGAAGGCCTGATCTGGCTGAGGTAGAACTTCTGCTCTGGGTGTACTCCATTGGCCTAGGGCTGCCAGGCCCAAAGGGCTGCCTTTATTTCCAAAGTGTGAGAGAGGCCCCAAAGCATCTTGCTTCCTGCTCTCTGGGAAGCTAAAACAACTGGCTCTGCACAGTGCTCTCAAAGCCAACCGGGAACGTCACATACAAAGGCCTGTGAAACGCAGCTTCTTGACAGGCCTTATCTGGCTGAGGTAGAACTTGTGCTCTGGGTGTGCTACTTTGGCCTAGAGCTGCCAGGCACAAAGGCTGCTTTGTTTCCAAAGGGGGAGAGAGGCCCCAAATCATGTTGCTTCCAGCTGTTTTTGAAGCTAAGAAACAACTCGCTCTGCCAGGTACTCTTACAGCCTTCCGGGAACACCTCTTACGAAGGCCTGTGAAAAGCAGTTTCTTGGCAGGCCTGATCTGGCTGAGGTAGAACTTCTGCTCTGGGTGTGCTCCATTGCCCTAGAGCTGAAAGGCCCAAAGGGATGCCTTGTTTGCAAAGGGGCAGAGAGGCCCCAAAGCATCTTGCTTCCAGCTCATTGGGAAGCTAAGAAACAACTGTCTCTGCCCAGTGCTCTGACAGAGTACCGGGAACATCTCTTACCAAAGCCTTTGAAACGCAGTTTCTTGGCAGGCCTTATCTGGCTGAGGTAGAACTTCTGCTCTCGGTGTGCTCCATTGGCCTAGAGCTGAAAGGCCCAAAGGTCGGCCTTGTTGGCAAAGGGGCAGGGAGCCCCCAAAGCATCTTGCTTCCAGCTCTTCGGGAAGCTAAGAAACAATTGGCTCTGCCCAGTGCTCTTACAGCCTGAGAGAAAATCTCTTACCAAGGCCTGTGAAACGCACTTTGTAGGTGGCCTGATCTAGCTGAAGTAGAACTTCTGCTCTGGGTGTGCTCCATTGGCCTAGAGCTGCCTGGCCCAAAGGGCCGCCTTGTTTGCAAAGGTGCAGAGAGGCCCCAAAGCATCTTGCTTCCAGCTCTTCGGGAAGCTAAGAAACATGTGGCGTTGCCCAGTGCTCTTACAGCCTACCGGGAACATCTCTTACCAAGGCCTGTGAAACGCAGTTTGTTGGTGGCCTGAACTGGCCGAAGTAGAACTTCTGCTCTGGGTGTGCTCCACTGGCCTGGAGCTACCTGCCCCAAAGGGCTGCCTTGATTCCAAAGTGAGAGAGTGGCCCCAAAGCATCTTGCTTCCAGCTCTTCGGGAAGCTAAGAAACATCTGGCGTTGCCCAGTGCTCTTACAGCCTACCGGGAACATCTCTTACCAAGGCCTGTGAAACGCCGTTTCCTGGCAGGCCTGATTTGGCTGAAGTAGAACTTCTGCTCTGGGTGTGCTCCATTGCCCTAGAGCTGCCAGGCCCAAGGTGCTGCCTTGTTTCCAAAGGGGCAGAGAGGCCCCAAAGCATCTTGCTTCCAGCTCTCTGGGAAGCTAAGAACCAACTCGCTCTGCCCCGTGCTCTTACAGCCTACCGGGAACATGTCTTTGAAAGGCCTGTGAAACGCAGTTTCTTGGCAGGCCTCATCTGGCTGAAGTAGAACTCCGGCTCTGGGTGTGCTCCATTGCCCTAGAGCTGCCAGGCCCCAAGTGCTGCCCTGTTTCCAAGGGGCAGAGAGGCCCAAAGCATCTTGCTTCCCGGTCTTTGCGAAGCTAAGAAACAACTGGCTCTGCCCAGTGCTCTTACACCTACCGGGAACATCTCTTACCAAGGCCTGTCAAACGCTGTTTCTTTGCAGGCCTGATCAGGCTGAAGTAGAACTCCTGCTCTGCGTGTGCTCCATTGGCCTAGAGCTTCCCGACCCAAAAGGCTGCCTTGTTCCCAAACGGGCAGAGGGGTCCCAAGCGTCTTGCTTCCAGCTTTTCAGGAAGGTAAGAAACAACTGGCTCTGCCCAGTGCTCTTACAGCCTACCGGGAACATCTCTTACCAAGGCCTGTGAAACGCAGTTTCTTGGCAGGCCTGATCTGGCTGAAGTAGAACTCCTGCTCTGGGCGTGCTACTTTGGCCTAGAGCTGCCAGGCCCAAAGGGCCGCCTTGTTTCCAAAGGGGCTGAGAGTCCCCAAAGTATCTTGCTTCCAAATCTTTGGGAAGCTAAGAAACAACTGGCTCTGCACAGTGCTCTCACAGCCTACCGGCAACGTGACAGAGAAAGGCCTGTGAGACGCAGTTTCTTGGAAGGCCTGATCTGGCTGAGGTAGAACTTCTGCTCTGGGTGTACTCCATTGGCCTAGGGCTGCCAGGCCCAAAGGGCTGCCTTTATTTCCAAAGTGTGAGAGAGGCCCCAAAGCATCTTGCTTCCTGCTCTCTGGGAAGCTAAAACAACTGGCTCTGCACAGTGCTCTCAAAGCCAACCGGGAACGTCACATACAAAGGCCTGTGAAACGCAGCTTCTTGACAGGCCTTATCTGGCTGAGGTAGAACTTGTGCTCTGGGTGTGCTACTTTGGCCTAGAGCTGCCAGGCACAAAGGCTGCTTTGTTTCCAAAGGGGGAGAGAGGCCCCAAATCATGTTGCTTCCAGCTGTTTTTGAAGCTAAGAAACAACTCGCTCTGCCAGGTACTCTTACAGCCTTCCGGGAACACCTCTTACGAAGGCCTGTGAAAAGCAGTTTCTTGGCAGGCCTGATCTGGCTGAGGTAGAACTTCTGCTCTGGGTGTGCTCCATTGCCCTAGAGCTGAAAGGCCCAAAGGGATGCCTTGTTTGCAAAGGGGCAGAGAGGCCCCAAAGCATCTTGCTTCCAGCTCATTGGGAAGCTAAGAGACAACTGTCTCTGCCCAGTGCTCTGACAGAGTACCGGGAACATCTCTTACCAAAGCCTTTGAAACGCAGTTTCTTGGCAGGCCTTATCTGGCTGAGGTAGAACTTCTGCTCTCGGTGTGCTCCATTGGCCTAGAGCTGAAAGGCCCAAAGGTCGGCCTTGTTGGCAAAGGGGCAGGGAGCCCCCAAAGCATCTTGCTTCCAGCTCTTTGGGAAGCTAAGAAACAACTGGCTCTGCCCAGTGCTCTTACAGCCTGAGAGAAAATCTCTTACCAAGGCCTGTGAAACGCACTTTGTTGGTGGCCTGATCTAGCTGAAGTAGAACTTCTGCTCTGGGTGTGCTCCATTGGCCTAGAGCTGCCTGGCCCAAAGGGCCGCCTTGTTTGCAAAGGGGCAGAGAGGCCCCAAAGCATCTTGCTTCCAGCTCTTCGGGAAGCTAAGAAACATCTGGCGTTGCCCAGTGCTCTTACAGCCTACCGGGAACATCTCTTACCAAGGCCTGTGAAACGCAGTTTGTTGGTGGCCTGAACTGGCCGAAGTAGAACTTCTGCTCTGGGTGTGCTCCACTGGCCTGGAGCTACCTGCCCCAAAGGGCTGCCTTGATTCCAAAGTGAGAGAGTGGCCCCAAAGCATCTTGCTTCCAGCTCTTCGGGAAGCTAAGAAACATCTGGCGTTGCCCAGTGCTCTTACAGCCTACCGGGAACATCTCTTACCAAGGCCTGTGAAACGCCGTTTCCTGGCAGGCCTGATTTGGCTGAAGTAGAACTTCTGCTCTGGGTGTGCTCCATTGCCCTAGAGCTGCCAGGCCCAAGGTGCTGCCTTGTTTCCAAAGGGGCAGAGAGGCCCCAAAGCATCTTGCTTCCAGCTCTCTGGGAAGCTAAGAACCAACTCGCTCTGCCCCGTGCTCTTACAGCCTACCGGGAACATGTCTTTGAAAGGCCTGTGAAACGCAGTTTCTTGGCAGGCCTCATCTGGCTGAAGTAGAACTCCGGCTCTGGGTGTGCTCCATTGCCCTAGAGCTGCCAGGCCCCAAGTGCTGCCCTGTTTCCAAGGGGCAGAGAGGCCCAAAGCATCTTGCTTCCCGGTCTTTGCGAAGCTAAGAAACAACTGGCTCTGCCCAGTGCTCTTACACCTACCGGGAACATCTCTTACCAAGGCCTGTCAAACGCTGTTTCTTTGCAGGCCTGATCAGGCTGAAGTAGAACTCCTGCTCTGCGTGTGCTCCATTGGCCTAGAGCTTCCCGACCCAAAAGGCTGCCTTGTTCCCAAACGGGCAGAGGGGTCCCAAGCGTCTTGCTTCCAGCTTTTCAGGAAGGTAAGAAACAACTGGCTCTGCCCAGTGCTCTTACAGCCTACCGGGAACATCTCTTACCAAGGCCTGTGAAACGCAGTTTCTTGGCAGGCCTGATCTGGCTGAAGTAGAACTCCTGCTCTGGGCGTGCTACTTTGGCCTAGAGCTGCCAGGCCCAAAGGGCCGCCTTGTTTCCAAAGGGGCTGAGAGTCCCCAAAGTATCTTGCTTCCAAATCTTTGGGAAGCTAAGAAACAACTGGCTCTGCACAGTGCTCTCACAGCCTACTGGCAACGTGACAGAGAAAGGCCTGTGAGACGCAGTTTCTTGGAAGGCCTGATCTGGCTGAGGTAGAACTTCTGCTCTGGGTGTACTCCATTGGCCTAGGGCTGCCAGGCCCAAAGGGCTGCCTTTATTTCCAAAGTGTGAGAGAGGCCCCAAAGCATCTTGCTTCCTGCTCTCTGGGAAGCTAAAACAACTGGCTCTGCACAGTGCTCTCAAAGCCAACCGGGAACGTCACATACAAAGGCCTGTGAAACGCAGCTTCTTGACAGGCCTTATCTGGCTGAGGTAGAACTTGTGCTCTGGGTGTGCTACTTTGGCCTAGAGCTGCCAGGCACAAAGGCTGCTTTGTTTCCAAAGGGGGAGAGAGGCCCCAAATCAGGTTGCTTCCAGCTGTTTTTGAAGCTAAGAAACAACTCGCTCTGACAGGTACTCTTACAGCCTTCCGGGAACACCTCTTACGAAGGCCTGTGAAAAGCAGTTTCTTGGCAGGCCTGATCTGGCTGAGGTAGAACTTCTGCTCTTGGTGTGCTCCATTGCCCTAGAGCTGAAAGGCCCAAAGGGATGCCTTGTTTGCAAAGGGGCAGAGAGGCCCCAAAGCATCTTGCTTCCAGCTCATTGGGAAGCTAAGAAACAACTGTCTCTGCCCAGTGCTCTGACAGAGTACCGGGAACATCTCTTACCAAAGCCTTTGAAACGCAGTTTCTTGGCAGGCCTTATCTGGCTGAGGTAGAACTTCTGCTCTCGGTGTGCTCCATTGGCCTAGAGCTGAAAGGCCCAAAGGTCGGCCTTGTTGGCAAAGGGGCAGGGAGCCCCCAAAGCATCTTGCTTCCAGCTCTTCGGGAAGCTAAGAAACAATTGGCTCTGCCCAGTGCTCTTACAGCCTGAGAGAAAATCTCTTGCCAAGGCCTGTGAAACGCACTTTGTAGGTGGCCTGATCTAGCTGAAGTAGAACTTCTGCTCTGGGTGTGCTCCATTGGCCTAGAGCTGCCTGGCCCAAAGGGCCGCCTTGTTTGCAAAGGGGCAGAGAGGCCCCAAAGCATCTTGCTTCCAGCTCTTCGGGAAGCTAAGAAACATGTGGCGTTGCCCAGTGCTCTTACAGCCTACCGGGAACATCTCTTACCAAGGCCTGTGAAACGCAGTTTGTTGGTGGCCTGAACTGGCCGAAGTAGAACTTCTGCTCTGGGTGTGCTCCACTGGCCTGGAGCTACCTGCCCCAAAGGGCTGCCTTGATTCCAAAGTGAGAGAGTGGCCCCAAAGCATCTTGCTTCCAGCTCTTCGGGAAGCTAAGAAACATCTGGCGTTGCCCAGTGCTCTTACAGCCTACCGGGAACATCTCTTACCAAGGCCTGTGAAACGCCGTTTCCTGGCAGGCCTGATTTGGCTGAAGTAGAACTTCTGCTCTGGGTGTGCTCCATTGCCCTAGAGCTGCCAGGCCCAAGGTGCTGCCTTGTTTCCAAAGGGGCAGAGAGGCCCCAAAGCATCTTGCTTCCAGCTCTCTGGGAAGCTAAGAACCAACTCGCTCTGCCCCGTGCTCTTACAGCCTACCGGGAACATGTCTTTGAAAGGCCTGTGAAACGCAGTTTCTTGGCAGGCCTCATCTGGCTGAAGTAGAACTCCGGCTCTGGGTGTGCTCCATTGCCCTAGAGCTGCCAGGCCCCAAGTGCTGCCCTGTTTCCAAGGGGCAGAGAGGCCCAAAGCATCTTGCTTCCCGGTCTTTGCGAAGCTAAGAAACAACTGGCTCTGCCCAGTGCTCTTACACCTACCGGGAACATCTCTTACCAAGGCCTGTCAAACGCTGTTTCTTTGCAGGCCTGATCAGGCTGAAGTAGAACTCCTGCTCTGCGTGTGCTCCATTGGCCTAGAGCTTCCCGACCCAAAAGGCTGCCTTGTTCCCAAACGGGCAGAGGGGTCCCAAGCGTCTTGCTTCCAGCTTTTCAGGAAGGTAAGAAACAACTGGCTCTGCCCAGTGCTCTTACAGCCTACCGGGAACATCTCTTACCAAGGCCTGTGAAACGCAGTTTCTTGGCAGGCCTGATCTGGCTGAAGTAGAACTCCTGCTCTGGGCGTGCTACTTTGGCCTAGAGCTGCCAGGCCCAAAGGGCCGCCTTGTTTCCAAAGGGGCTGAGAGTCCCCAAAGTATCTTGCTTCCAAATCTTTGGGAAGCTAAGAAACAACTGGCTCTGCACAGTGCTCTCACAGCCTACCGGCAACGTGACAGAGAAAGGCCTGTGAGACGCAGTTTCTTGGAAGGCCTGATCTGGCTGAGGTAGAACTTCTGCTCTGGGTGTACTCCATTGGCCTAGGGCTGCCAGGCCCAAAGGGCTGCCTTTATTTCCAAAGTGTGAGAGAGGCCCCAAAGCATCTTGCTTCCTGCTCTCTGGGAAGCTAAAACAACTGGCTCTGCACAGTGCTCTCAAAGCCAACCGGGAACGTCACATACAAAGGCCTGTGAAACGCAGCTTCTTGACAGGCCTTATCTGGCTGAGGTAGAACTTGTGCTCTGGGTGTGCTACTTTGGCCTAGAGCTGCCAGGCACAAAGGCTGCTTTGTTTCCAAAGGGGGAGAGAGGCCCCAAATCAGGTTGCTTCCAGCTGTTTTTGAAGCTAAGAAACAACTCGCTCTGCCAGGTACTCTTACAGCCTTCCGGGAACACCTCTTACGAAGGCCTGTGAAAAGCAGTTTCTTGGCAGGCCTGATCTGGCTGAGGTAGAACTTCTGCTCTGGGTGTGCTCCATTGCCCTAGAGCTGAAAGGCCCAAAGGGATGCCTTGTTTGCAAAGGGGCAGAGAGGCCCCAAAGCATCTTGCTTCCAGCTCATTGGGAAGCTAAGAAACAACTGTCTCTGCCCAGTGCTCTGACAGAGTACCGGGAACATCTCTTACCAAAGCCTTTGAAACGCAGTTTCTTGGCAGGCCTTATCTGGCTGAGGTAGAACTTCTGCTCTGGGTGTGCTCCATTGGCCTAGAGCTGAAAGGCCCAAAGGTCGGCCTTGTTGGCAAAGGGGCAGGGAGCCCCCAAAGCATCTTGCTTCCAGCTCTTTGGGAAGCTAAGAAACAACTGGCTCTGCCCAGTGCTCTTACAGCCTGAGAGAAAATCTCTTACCAAGGCCTGTGAAACGCACTTTGTTGGTGGCCTGATCTAGCTGAAGTAGAACTTCTGCTCTGGGTGTGCTCCATTGGCCTAGAGCTGCCTGGCCCAAAGGGCCGCCTTGTTTGCAAAGGGGCAGAGAGGCCCCAAAGCATCTTGCTTCCAGCTCTTCGGGAAGCTAAGAAACATCTGGCGTTGCCCAGTGCTCTTACAGCCTACCGGGAACATCTCTTACCAAGGCCTGTGAAACGCAGTTTGTTGGTGGCCTGAACTGGCCGAAGTAGAACTTCTGCTCTGGGTGTGCTCCACTGGCCTGGAGCTACCTGCCCCAAAGGGCTGCCTTGATTCCAAAGTGAGAGAGTGGCCCCAAAGCATCTTGCTTCCAGCTCTTCGGGAAGCTAAGAAACATCTGGCGTTGCCCAGTGCTCTTACAGCCTACCGGGAACATCTCTTACCAAGGCCTGTGAAACGCCGTTTCCTGGCAGGCCTGATTTGGCTGAAGTAGAACTTCTGCTCTGGGTGTGCTCCATTGCCCTAGAGCTGCCAGGCCCAAGGTGCTGCCTTGTTTCCAAAGGGGCAGAGAGGCCCCAAAGCATCTTGCTTCCAGCTCTCTGGGAAGCTAAGAACCAACTCGCTCTGCCCCGTGCTCTTACAGCCTACCGGGAACATGTCTTTGAAAGGCCTGTGAAACGCAGTTTCTTGGCAGGCCTCATCTGGCTGAAGTAGAACTCCGGCTCTGGGTGTGCTCCATTGCCCTAGAGCTGCCAGGCCCCAAGTGCTGCCCTGTTTCCAAGGGGCAGAGAGGCCCAAAGCATCTTGCTTCCCGGTCTTTGCGAAGCTAAGAAACAACTGGCTCTGCCCAGTGCTCTTACACCTACCGGGAACATCTCTTACCAAGGCCTGTCAAACGCTGTTTCTTTGCAGGCCTGATCAGGCTGAAGTAGAACTCCTGCTCTGCGTGTGCTCCATTGGCCTAGAGCTTCCCGACCCAAAAGGCTGCCTTGTTCCCAAACGGGCAGAGGGGTCCCAAGCGTCTTGCTTCCAGCTTTTCAGGAAGGTAAGAAACAACTGGCTCTGCCCAGTGCTCTTACAGCCTACCGGGAACATCTCTTACCAAGGCCTGTGAAACGCAGTTTCTTGGCAGGCCTGATCTGGCTGAAGTAGAACTCCTGCTCTGGGCGTGCTACTTTGGCCTAGAGCTGCCAGGCCCAAAGGGCCGCCTTGTTTCCAAAGGGGCTGAGAGTCCCCAAAGTATCTTGCTTCCAAATCTTTGGGAAGCTAAGAAACAACTGGCTCTGCACAGTGCTCTCACAGCCTACCGGCAACGTGACAGAGAAAGGCCTGTGAGACGCAGTTTCTTGGAAGGCCTGATCTGGCTGAGGTAGAACTTCTGCTCTGGGTGTACTCCATTGGCCTAGGGCTGCCAGGCCCAAAGGGCTGCCTTTATTTCCAAAGTGTGAGAGAGGCCCCAAAGCATCTTGCTTCCTGCTCTCTGGGAAGCTAAAACAACTGGCTCTGCACAGTGCTCTCAAAGCCAACCGGGAACGTCACATACAAAGGCCTGTGAAACGCAGCTTCTTGACAGGCCTTATCTGGCTGAGGTAGAACTTGTGCTCTGGGTGTGCTACTTTGGCCTAGAGCTGCCAGGCACAAAGGCTGCTTTGTTTCCAAAGGGGGAGAGAGGCCCCAAATCAGGTTGCTTCCAGCTGTTTTTGAAGCTAAGAAACAACTCGCTCTGCCAGGTACTCTTACAGCCTTCCGGGAACACCTCTTACGAAGGCCTGTGAAAAGCAGTTTCTTGGCAGGCCTGATCTGGCTGAGGTAGAACTTCTGCTCTGGGTGTGCTCCATTGCCCTAGAGCTGAAAGGCCCAAAGGGATGCCTTGTTTGCAAAGGGGCAGAGAGGCCCCAAAGCATCTTGCTTCCAGCTCATTGGGAAGCTAAGAAACAACTGTCTCTGCCCAGTGCTCTGACAGAGTACCGGGAACATCTCTTACCAAAGCCTTTGAAACGCAGTTTCTTGGCAGGCCTTATCTGGCTGAGGTAGAACTTCTGCTCTCGGTGTGCTCCATTGGCCTAGAGCTGAAAGGCCCAAAGGTCGGCCTTGTTGGCAAAGGGGCAGGGAGCCCCCAAAGCATCTTGCTTCCAGCTCTTCGGGAAGCTAAGAAACAATTGGCTCTGCCCAGTGCTCTTACAGCCTGAGAGAAAATCTCTTACCAAGGCCTGTGAAACGCACTTTGTAGGTGGCCTGATCTAGCTGAAGTAGAACTTCTGCTCTGGGTGTGCTCCATTGGCCTAGAGCTGCCTGGCCCAAAGGGCCGCCTTGTTTGCAAAGGTGCAGAGAGGCCCCAAAGCATCTTGCTTCCAGCTCTTCGGGAAGCTAAGAAACATGTGGCGTTGCCCAGTGCTCTTACAGCCTACCGGGAACATCTCTTACCAAGGCCTGTGAAACGCAGTTTGTTGGTGGCCTGAACTGGCCGAAGTAGAACTTCTGCTCTGGGTGTGCTCCACTGGCCTGGAGCTACCTGCCCCAAAGGGCTGCCTTGATTCCAAAGTGAGAGAGTGGCCCCAAAGCATCTTGCTTCCAGCTCTTCGGGAAGCTAAGAAACATCTGGCGTTGCCCAGTGCTCTTACAGCCTACCGGGAACATCTCTTACCAAGGCCTGTGAAACGCCGTTTCCTGGCAGGCCTGATTTGGCTGAAGTAGAACTTCTGCTCTGGGTGTGCTCCATTGCCCTAGAGCTGCCAGGCCCAAGGTGCTGCCTTGTTTCCAAAGGGGCAGAGAGGCCCCAAAGCATCTTGCTTCCAGCTCTCTGGGAAGCTAAGAACCAACTCGCTCTGCCCCGTGCTCTTACAGCCTACCGGGAACATGTCTTTGAAAGGCCTGTGAAACGCAGTTTCTTGGCAGGCCTCATCTGGCTGAAGTAGAACTCCTGCTCTGCGTGTGCTCCATTGCCCTAGAGCTGCCAGGCCCCAAGTGCTGCCCTGTTTCCAAGGGGCAGAGAGGCCCAAAGCATCTTGCTTCCCGGTCTTTGCGAAGCTAAGAAACAACTGGCTCTGCCCAGTGCTCTTACACCTACCGGGAACAACTCTTACCAAGGCCTGTCAAACGCTGTTTCTTTGCAGGCCTGATCAGGCTGAAGTAGAACTCCTGCTCTGGGCGTGCTACTTTGGCCTAGAGCTGCCAGGCCCAAAGGGCCGCCTTGTTTCCAAAGGGGCTGAGAGTCCCCAAAGTATCTTGCTTCCAAATCTTTGGGAAGCTAAGAAACAACTGGCTCTGCACAGTGCTCTCACAGCCTACCGGCAACGTGACAGAGAAAGGCCTGTGAGACGCAGTTTCTTGGAAGGCCTGATCTGGCTGAGGTAGAACTTCTGCTCTGGGTGTACTCCATTGGCCTAGGGCTGCCAGGCCCAAAGGGCTGCCTTTATTTCCAAAGTGTGAGAGAGGCCCCAAAGCATCTTGCTTCCTGCTCTCTGGGAAGCTAAAACAACTGGCTCTGCACAGTGCTCTCAAAGCCAACCGGGAACGTCACATACAAAGGCCTGTGAAACGCAGCTTCTTGACAGGCCTTATCTGGCTGAGGTAGAACTTGTGCTCTGGGTGTGCTACTTTGGCCTAGAGCTGCCAGGCACAAAGGCTGCTTTGTTTCCAAAGGGGGAGAGAGGCCCCAAATCAGGTTGCTTCCAGCTGTTTTTGAAGCTAAGAAACAACTCGCTCTGCCAGGTACTCTTACAGCCTTCCGGGAACACCTCTTACGAAGGCCTGTGAAAAGCAGTTTCTTGGCAGGCCTGATCTGGCTGAGGTAGAACTTCTGCTCTGGGTGTGCTCCATTGCCCTAGAGCTGAAAGGCCCAAAGGGATGCCTTGTTTGCAAAGGGGCAGAGAGGCCCCAAAGCATCTTGCTTCCAGCTCATTGGGAAGCTAAGAAACAACTGTCTCTGCCCAGTGCTCTGACAGAGTACCGGGAACATCTCTTACCAAAGCCTTTGAAACGCAGTTTCTTGGCAGGCCTTATCTGGCTGAGGTAGAACTTCTGCTCTCGGTGTGCTCCATTGGCCTAGAGCTGAAAGGCCCAAAGGTCGGCCTTGTTGGCAAAGGGGCAGGGAGCCCCCAAAGCATCTTGCTTCCAGCTCTTCGGGAAGCTAAGAAACAACTGGCTCTGCCCAGTGCTCTTACAGCCTGAGAGAAAATCTCTTACCAAGGCCTGTGAAACGCACTTTGTAGGTGGCCTGATCTAGCTGAAGTAGAACTTCTGCTCTGGGTGTGCTCCATTGGCCTAGAGCTGCCTGGCCCAAAGGGCCGCCTTGTTTGCAAAGGGGCAGAGAGGCCCCAAAGCATCTTGCTTCCAGCTCTTCGGGAAGCTAAGAAACATGTGGCGTTGCCCAGTGCTCTTACAGCCTACCGGGAACATCTCTTACCAAGGCCTGTGAAACGCAGTTTGTTGGTGGCCTGAACTGGCCGAAGTAGAACTTCTGCTCTGGGTGTGCTCCACTGGCCTGGAGCTACCTGCCCCAAAGGGCTGCCTTGATTCCAAAGTGAGAGAGTGGCACCAAAGCATCTTGCTTCCAGCTCTTCGGGAAGCTAAGAAACATCTGGCGTTGCCCAGTGCTCTTACAGCCTACCGGGAACATCTCTTACCAAGGCCTGTGAAACGCCGTTTCCTGGCAGGCCTGATTTGGCTGAAGTAGAACTTCTGCTCTGGGTGTGCTCCATTGCCCTAGAGCTGCCAGGCCCAAGGTGCTGCCTTGTTTCCAAAGGGGCAGAGAGGCCCCAAAGCATCTTGCTTCCAGCTCTCTGGGAAGCTAAGAACCAACTCGCTCTGCCCCGTGCTCTTACAGCCTACCGGGAACATGTCTTTGAAAGGCCTGTGAAACGCAGTTTCTTGGCAGGCCTCATCTGGCTGAAGTAGAACTCCGGCTCTGGGTGTGCTCCATTGCCCTAGAGCTGCCAGGCCCCAAGTGCTGCCCTGTTTCCAAGGGGCAGAGAGGCCCAAAGCATCTTGCTTCCCGGTCTTTGCGAAGCTAAGAAACAACTGGCTCTGCCCAGTGCTCTTACACCTACCGGGAACATCTCTTACCAAGGCCTGTCAAACGCTGTTTCTTTGCAGGCCTGATCAGGCTGAAGTAGAACTCCTGCTCTGCGTGTGCTCCATTGGCCTAGAGCTTCCCGACCCAAAAGGCTGCCTTGTTCCCAAACGGGCAGAGGGGTCCCAAGCGTCTTGCTTCCAGCTTTTCAGGAAGGTAAGAAACAACTGGCTCTGCCCAGTGCTCTTACAGCCTACCGGGAACATCTCTTACCAAGGCCTGTGAAACGCAGTTTCTTGGCAGGCCTGATCTGGCTGAAGTAGAACTCCTGCTCTGGGCGTGCTACTTTGGCCTAGAGCTGCCAGGCCCAAAGGGCCGCCTTGTTTCCAAAGGGGCTGAGAGTCCCCAAAGTATCTTGCTTCCAAATCTTTGGGAAGCTAAGAAACAACTGGCTCTGCACAGTGCTCTCACAGCCTACCGGCAACGTGACAGAGAAAGGCCTGTGAGACGCAGTTTCTTGGAAGGCCTGATCTGGCTGAGGTAGAACTTCTGCTCTGGGTGTACTCCATTGGCCTAGGGCTGCCAGGCCCAAAGGGCTGCCTTTATTTCCAAAGTGTGAGAGAGGCCCCAAAGCATCTTGCTTCCTGCTCTCTGGGAAGCTAAAACAACTGGCTCTGCATAGTGCTCTCAAAGCCAACCGGGAACGTCACATACAAAGGCCTGTGAAACGCAGCTTCTTGACAGGCCTTATCTGGCTGAGGTAGAACTTGTGCTCTGGGTGTGCTACTTTGGCCTAGAGCTGCCAGGCACAAAGGCTGCTTTGTTTCCAAAGGGGGAGAGAGGCCCCAAATCAGGTTGCTTCCAGCTGTTTTTGAAGCTAAGAAACAACTCGCTCTGCCAGGTACTCTTACAGCCTTCCGGGAACACCTCTTACGAAGGCCTGTGAAAAGCAGTTTCTTGGCAGGCCTGATCTGGCTGAGGTAGAACTTCTGCTCTGGGTGTGCTCCATTGCCCTAGAGCTGAAAGGCCCAAAGGGATGCCTTGTTTGCAAAGGGGCAGAGAGGCCCCAAAGCATCTTGCTTCCAGCTCATTGGGAAGCTAAGAGACAACTGTCTCTGCCCAGTGCTCTGACAGAGTACCGGGAACATCTCTTACCAAAGCCTTTGAAACGCAGTTTCTTGGCAGGCCTTATCTGGCTGAGGTAGAACTTCTGCTCTGGGTGTGCTCCATTGGCCTAGAGCTGAAAGGCCCAAAGGTCGGCCTTGTTGGCAAAGGGGCAGGGAGCCCCCAAAGCATCTTGCTTCCAGCTCTTCGGGAAGCTAAGAAACAACTGGCTCTGCCCAGTGCTCTTACAGCCTGAGAGAAAATCTCTTACCAAGGCCTGTGAAACGCACTTTGTTGGTGGCCTGATCTAGCTGAAGTAGAACTTCTGCTCTGGGTGTGCTCCATTGGCCTAGAGCTGCCTGGCCCAAAGGGCCGCCTTGTTTGCAAAGGGGCAGAGAGGCCCCAAAGCATCTTGCTTCCAGCTCTTCGGGAAGCTAAGAAACATCTGGCGTTGCCCAGTGCTCTTACAGCCTACCGGGAACATCTCTTACCAAGGCCTGTGAAACGCAGTTTGTTGGTGGCCTGAACTGGCCGAAGTAGAACTTCTGCTCTGGGTGTGCTCCACTGGCCTGGAGCTACCTGCCCCAAAGGGCTGCCTTGATTCCAAAGTGAGAGAGTGGCCCCAAAGCATCTTGCTTCCAGCTCTTCGGGAAGCTAAGAAACATCTGGCGTTGCCCAGTGCTCTTACAGCCTACCGGGAACATCTCTTACCAAGGCCTGTGAAACGCCGTTTCCTGGCAGGCCTGATTTGGCTGAAGTAGAACTTCTGCTCTGGGTGTGCTCCATTGCCCTAGAGCTGCCAGGCCCAAGGTGCTGCCTTGTTTCCAAAGGGGCAGAGAGGCCCCAAAGCATCTTGCTTCCAGCTCTCTGGGAAGCTAAGAACCAACTCGCTCTGCCCCGTGCTCTTACAGCCTACCGGGAACATGTCTTTGAAAGGCCTGTGAAACGCAGTTTCTTGGCAGGCCTCATCTGGCTGAAGTAGAACTCCGGCTCTGGGTGTGCTCCATTGCCCTAGAGCTGCCAGGCCCCAAGTGCTGCCCTGTTTCCAAGGGGCAGAGAGGCCCAAAGCATCTTGCTTCCCGGTCTTTGCGAAGCTAAGAAACAACTGGCTCTGCCCAGTGCTCTTACACCTACCGGGAACATCTCTTACCAAGGCCTGTCAAACGCTGTTTCTTTGCAGGCCTGATCAGGCTGAAGTAGAACTCCTGCTCTGCGTGTGCTCCATTGGCCTAGAGCTTCCCGACCCAAAAGGCTGCCTTGTTCCCAAACGGGCAGAGGGGTCCCAAGCGTCTTGCTTCCAGCTTTTCAGGAAGGTAAGAAACAACTGGCTCTGCCCAGTGCTCTTACAGCCTACCGGGAACATCTCTTACCAAGGCCTGTGAAACGCAGTTTCTTGGCAGGCCTGATCTGGCTGAAGTAGAACTCCTGCTCTGGGCGTGCTACTTTGGCCTAGAGCTGCCAGGCCCAAAGGGCCGCCTTGTTTCCAAAGGGGCTGAGAGTCCCCAAAGTATCTTGCTTCCAAATCTTTGGGAAGCTAAGAAACAACTGGCTCTGCACAGTGCTCTCACAGCCTACCGGCAACGTGACAGAGAAAGGCCTGTGAGACGCAGTTTCTTGGAAGGCCTGATCTGGCTGAGGTAGAACTTCTGCTCTGGGTGTACTCCATTGGCCTAGGGCTGCCAGGCCCAAAGGGCTGCCTTTATTTCCAAAGTGTGAGAGAGGCCCCAAAGCATCTTGCTTCCTGCTCTCTGGGAAGCTAAAACAACTGGCTCTGCACAGTGCTCTCAAAGCCAACCGGGAACGTCACATACAAAGGCCTGTGAAACGCAGCTTCTTGACAGGCCTTATCTGGCTGAGGTAGAACTTGTGCTCTGGGTGTGCTACTTTGGCCTAGAGCTGCCAGGCACAAAGGCTGCTTTGTTTCCAAAGGGGGAGAGAGGCCCCAAATCAGGTTGCTTCCAGCTGTTTTTGAAGCTAAGAAACAACTCGCTCTGACAGGTACTCTTACAGCCTTCCGGGAACACCTCTTACGAAGGCCTGTGAAAAGCAGTTTCTTGGCAGGCCTGATCTGGCTGAGGTAGAACTTCTGCTCTTGGTGTGCTCCATTGCCCTAGAGCTGAAAGGCCCAAAGGGATGCCTTGTTTGCAAAGGGGCAGAGAGGCCCCAAAGCATCTTGCTTCCAGCTCATTGGGAAGCTAAGAAACAACTGTCTCTGCCCAGTGCTCTGACAGAGTACCGGGAACATCTCTTACCAAAGCCTTTGAAACGCAGTTTCTTGGCAGGCCTTATCTGGCTGAGGTAGAACTTCTGCTCTCGGTGTGCTCCATTGGCCTAGAGCTGAAAGGCCCAAAGGTCGGCCTTGTTGGCAAAGGGGCAGGGAGCCCCCAAAGCATCTTGCTTCCAGCTCTTCGGGAAGCTAAGAAACAACTGGCTCTGCCCAGTGCTCTTACAGCCTGAGAGAAAATCTCTTGCCAAGGCCTGTGAAACGCACTTTGTAGGTGGCCTGATCTAGCTGAAGTAGAACTTCTGCTCTGGGTGTGCTCCATTGGCCTAGAGCTGCCTGGCCCAAAGGGCCGCCTTGTTTGCAAAGGGGCAGAGAGGCCCCAAAGCATCTTGCTTCCAGCTCTTCGGGAAGCTAAGAAACATGTGGCGTTGCCCAGTGCTCTTACAGCCTACCGGGAACATCTCTTACCAAGGCCTGTGAAACGCAGTTTGTTGGTGGCCTGAACTGGCCGAAGTAGAACTTCTGCTCTGGGTGTGCTCCACTGGCCTGGAGCTACCTGCCCCAAAGGGCTGCCTTGATTCCAAAGTGAGAGAGTGGCCCCAAAGCATCTTGCTTCCAGCTCTTCGGGAAGCTAAGAAACATCTGGCGTTGCCCAGTGCTCTTACAGCCTACCGGGAACATCTCTTACCAAGGCCTGTGAAACGCCGTTTCCTGGCAGGCCTGATTTGGCTGAAGTAGAACTTCTGCTCTGGGTGTGCTCCATTGCCCTAGAGCTGCCAGGCCCAAGGTGCTGCCTTGTTTCCAAAGGGGCAGAGAGGCCCCAAAGCATCTTGCTTCCAGCTCTCTGGGAAGCTAAGAACCAACTCGCTCTGCCCCGTGCTCTTACAGCCTACCGGGAACATGTCTTTGAAAGGCCTGTGAAACGCAGTTTCTTGGCAGGCCTCATCTGGCTGAAGTAGAACTCCGGCTCTGGGTGTGCTCCATTGCCCTAGAGCTGCCAGGCCCCAAGTGCTGCCCTGTTTCCAAGGGGCAGAGAGGCCCAAAGCATCTTGCTTCCCGGTCTTTGCGAAGCTAAGAAACAACTGGCTCTGCCCAGTGCTCTTACACCTACCGGGAACATCTCTTACCAAGGCCTGTCAAACGCTGTTTCTTTGCAGGCCTGATCAGGCTGAAGTAGAACTCCTGCTCTGCGTGTGCTCCATTGGCCTAGAGCTTCCCGACCCAAAAGGCTGCCTTGTTCCCAAACGGGCAGAGGGGTCCCAAGCGTCTTGCTTCCAGCTTTTCAGGAAGGTAAGAAACAACTGGCTCTGCCCAGTGCTCTTACAGCCTACCGGGAACATCTCTTACCAAGGCCTGTGAAACGCAGTTTCTTGGCAGGCCTGATCTGGCTGAAGTAGAACTCCTGCTCTGGGCGTGCTACTTTGGCCTAGAGCTGCCAGGCCCAAAGGGCCGCCTTGTTTCCAAAGGGGCTGAGAGTCCCCAAAGTATCTTGCTTCCAAATCTTTGGGAAGCTAAGAAACAACTGGCTCTGCACAGTGCTCTCACAGCCTACCGGCAACGTGACAGAGAAAGGCCTGTGAGACGCAGTTTCTTGGAAGGCCTGATCTGGCTGAGGTAGAACTTCTGCTCTGGGTGTACTCCATTGGCCTACGGCTGCCAGGCCCAAGGGCTGCCTTTATTTCCAAAGTGTGAGAGAGGCCCCAAAGCATCTTGCTTCCTGCTCTCTGGGAAGCTAAAACAACTGGCTCTGCACAGTGCTCTCAAAGCCAACCGGGAACGTCACATACAAAGGCCTGTGAAACGCAGCTTCTTGACAGGCCTTATCTGGCTGAGGTAGAACTTGTGCTCTGGGTGTGCTACTTTGGCCTAGAGCTGCCAGGCACAAAGGCTGCTTTGTTTCCAAAGGGGGAGAGAGGCCCCAAATCAGGTTGCTTCCAGCTGTTTTTGAAGCTAAGAAACAACTCGCTCTGCCAGGTACTCTTACAGCCTTCCGGGAACACCTCTTACGAAGGCCTGTGAAAAGCAGTTTCTTGGCAGGCCTGATCTGGCTGAGGTAGAACTTCTGCTCTGGGTGTGCTCCATTGCCCTAGAGCTGAAAGGCCCAAAGGGATGCCTTGTTTGCAAAGGGGCAGAGAGGCCCCAAAGCATCTTGCTTCCAGCTCATTGGGAAGCTAAGAAACAACTGTCTCTGCCCAGTGCTCTGACAGAGTACCGGGAACATCTCTTACCAAAGCCTTTGAAACGCAGTTTCTTGGCAGGCCTTATCTGGCTGAGGTAGAACTTCTGCTCTGGGTGTGCTCCATTGGCCTAGAGCTGAAAGGCCCAAAGGTCGGCCTTGTTGGCAAAGGGGCAGGGAGCCCCCAAAGCATCTTGCTTCCAGCTCTTTGGGAAGCTAAGAAACAACTGGCTCTGCCCAGTGCTCTTACAGCCTGAGAGAAAATCTCTTACCAAGGCCTGTGAAACGCACTTTGTTGGTGGCCTGATCTAGCTGAAGTAGAACTTCTGCTCTGGGTGTGCTCCATTGGCCTAGAGCTGCCTGGCCCAAAGGGCCGCCTTGTTTGCAAAGGGGCAGAGAGGCCCCAAAGCATCTTGCTTCCAGCTCTTCGGGAAGCTAAGAAACATCTGGCGTTGCCCAGTGCTCTTACAGCCTACCGGGAACATCTCTTACCAAGGCCTGTGAAACGCAGTTTGTTGGTGGCCTGAACTGGCCGAAGTAGAACTTCTGCTCTGGGTGTGCTCCACTGGCCTGGAGCTACCTGCCCCAAAGGGCTGCCTTGATTCCAAAGTGAGAGAGTGGCCCCAAAGCATCTTGCTTCCAGCTCTTCGGGAAGCTAAGAAACATCTGGCGTTGCCCAGTGCTCTTACAGCCTACCGGGAACATCTCTTACCAAGGCCTGTGAAACGCCGTTTCCTGGCAGGCCTGATTTGGCTGAAGTAGAACTTCTGCTCTGGGTGTGCTCCATTGCCCTAGAGCTGCCAGGCCCAAGGTGCTGCCTTGTTTCCAAAGGGGCAGAGAGGCCCCAAAGCATCTTGCTTCCAGCTCTCTGGGAAGCTAAGAACCAACTCGCTCTGCCCCGTGCTCTTACAGCCTACCGGGAACATGTCTTTGAAAGGCCTGTGAAACGCAGTTTCTTGGCAGGCCTCATCTGGCTGAAGTAGAACTCCGGCTCTGGGTGTGCTCCATTGCCCTAGAGCTGCCAGGCCCCAAGTGCTGCCCTGTTTCCAAGGGGCAGAGAGGCCCAAAGCATCTTGCTTCCCGGTCTTTGCGAAGCTAAGAAACAACTGGCTCTGCCCAGTGCTCTTACACCTACCGGGAACATCTCTTACCAAGGCCTGTCAAACGCTGTTTCTTTGCAGGCCTGATCAGGCTGAAGTAGAACTCCTGCTCTGCGTGTGCTCCATTGGCCTAGAGCTTCCCGACCCAAAAGGCTGCCTTGTTCCCAAACGGGCAGAGGGGTCCCAAGCGTCTTGCTTCCAGCTTTTCAGGAAGGTAAGAAACAACTGGCTCTGCCCAGTGCTCTTACAGCCTACCGGGAACATCTCTTACCAAGGCCTGTGAAACGCAGTTTCTTGGCAGGCCTGATCTGGCTGAAGTAGAACTCCTGCTCTGGGCGTGCTACTTTGGCCTAGAGCTGCCAGGCCCAAAGGGCCGCCTTGTTTCCAAAGGGGCTGAGAGTCCCCAAAGTATCTTGCTTCCAAATCTTTGGGAAGCTAAGAAACAACTGGCTCTGCACAGTGCTCTCACAGCCTACCGGCAACGTGACAGAGAAAGGCCTGTGAGACGCAGTTTCTTGGAAGGCCTGATCTGGCTGAGGTAGAACTTCTGCTCTGGGTGTACTCCATTGGCCTAGGGCTGCCAGGCCCAAAGGGCTGCCTTTATTTCCAAAGTGTGAGAGAGGCCCCAAAGCATCTTGCTTCCTGCTCTCTGGGAAGCTAAAACAACTGGCTCTGCACAGTGCTCTCAAAGCCAACCGGGAACGTCACATACAAAGGCCTGTGAAACGCAGCTTCTTGACAGGCCTTATCTGGCTGAGGTAGAACTTGTGCTCTGGGTGTGCTACTTTGGCCTAGAGCTGCCAGGCACAAAGGCTGCTTTGTTTCCAAAGGGGGAGAGAGGCCCCAAATCAGGTTGCTTCCAGCTGTTTTTGAAGCTAAGAAACAACTCGCTCTGCCAGGTACTCTTACAGCCTTCCGGGAACACCTCTTACGAAGGCCTGTGAAAAGCAGTTTCTTGGCAGGCCTGATCTGGCTGAGGTAGAACTTCTGCTCTGGGTGTGCTCCATTGCCCTAGAGCTGAAAGGCCCAAAGGGATGCCTTGTTTGCAAAGGGGCAGAGAGGCCCCAAAGCATCTTGCTTCCAGCTCATTGGGAAGCTAAGAAACAACTGTCTCTGCCCAGTGCTCTGACAGAGTACCGGGAACATCTCTTACCAAAGCCTTTGAAACGCAGTTTCTTGGCAGGCCTTATCTGGCTGAGGTAGAACTTCTGCTCTCGGTGTGCTCCATTGGCCTAGAGCTGAAAGGCCCAAAGGTCGGCCTTGTTGGCAAAGGGGCAGGGAGCCCCCAAAGCATCTTGCTTCCAGCTCTTCGGGAAGCTAAGAAACAATTGGCTCTGCCCAGTGCTCTTACAGCCTGAGAGAAAATCTCTTACCAAGGCCTGTGAAACGCACTTTGTAGGTGGCCTGATCTAGCTGAAGTAGAACTTCTGCTCTGGGTGTGCTCCATTGGCCTAGAGCTGCCTGGCCCAAAGGGCCGCCTTGTTTGCAAAGGTGCAGAGAGGCCCCAAAGCATCTTGCTTCCAGCTCTTCGGGAAGCTAAGAAACATGTGGCGTTGCCCAGTGCTCTTACAGCCTACCGGGAACATCTCTTACCAAGGCCTGTGAAACGCAGTTTGTTGGTGGCCTGAACTGGCCGAAGTAGAACTTCTGCTCTGGGTGTGCTCCACTGGCCTGGAGCTACCTGCCCCAAAGGGCTGCCTTGATTCCAAAGTGAGAGAGTGGCCCCAAAGCATCTTGCTTCCAGCTCTTCGGGAAGCTAAGAAACATCTGGCGTTGCCCAGTGCTCTTACAGCCTACCGGGAACATCTCTTACCAAGGCCTGTGAAACGCCGTTTCCTGGCAGGCCTGATTTGGCTGAAGTAGAACTTCTGCTCTGGGTGTGCTCCATTGCCCTAGAGCTGCCAGGCCCAAGGTGCTGCCTTGTTTCCAAAGGGGCAGAGAGGCCCCAAAGCATCTTGCTTCCAGCTCTCTGGGAAGCTAAGAACCAACTCGCTCTGCCCCGTGCTCTTACAGCCTACCGGGAACATGTCTTTGAAAGGCCTGTGAAACGCAGTTTCTTGGCAGGCCTCATCTGGCTGAAGTAGAACTCCTGCTCTGCGTGTGCTCCATTGCCCTAGAGCTGCCAGGCCCCAAGTGCTGCCCTGTTTCCAAGGGGCAGAGAGGCCCAAAGCATCTTGCTTCCCGGTCTTTGCGAAGCTAAGAAACAACTGGCTCTGCCCAGTGCTCTTACACCTACCGGGAACAACTCTTACCAAGGCCTGTCAAACGCTGTTTCTTTGCAGGCCTGATCAGGCTGAAGTAGAACTCCTGCTCTGGGCGTGCTACTTTGGCCTAGAGCTGCCAGGCCCAAAGGGCCGCCTTGTTTCCAAAGGGGCTGAGAGTCCCCAAAGTATCTTGCTTCCAAATCTTTGGGAAGCTAAGAAACAACTGGCTCTGCACAGTGCTCTCACAGCCTACCGGCAACGTGACAGAGAAAGGCCTGTGAGACGCAGTTTCTTGGAAGGCCTGATCTGGCTGAGGTAGAACTTCTGCTCTGGGTGTACTCCATTGGCCTAGGGCTGCCAGGCCCAAAGGGCTGCCTTTATTTCCAAAGTGTGAGAGAGGCCCCAAAGCATCTTGCTTCCTGCTCTCTGGGAAGCTAAAACAACTGGCTCTGCACAGTGCTCTCAAAGCCAACCGGGAACGTCACATACAAAGGCCTGTGAAACGCAGCTTCTTGACAGGCCTTATCTGGCTGAGGTAGAACTTGTGCTCTGGGTGTGCTACTTTGGCCTAGAGCTGCCAGGCACAAAGGCTGCTTTGTTTCCAAAGGGGGAGAGAGGCCCCAAATCAGGTTGCTTCCAGCTGTTTTTGAAGCTAAGAAACAACTCGCTCTGCCAGGTACTCTTACAGCCTTCCGGGAACACCTCTTACGAAGGCCTGTGAAAAGCAGTTTCTTGGCAGGCCTGATCTGGCTGAGGTAGAACTTCTGCTCTGGGTGTGCTCCATTGCCCTAGAGCTGAAAGGCCCAAAGGGATGCCTTGTTTGCAAAGGGGCAGAGAGGCCCCAAAGCATCTTGCTTCCAGCTCATTGGGAAGCTAAGAAACAACTGTCTCTGCCCAGTGCTCTGACAGAGTACCGGGAACATCTCTTACCAAAGCCTTTGAAACGCAGTTTCTTGGCAGGCCTTATCTGGCTGAGGTAGAACTTCTGCTCTCGGTGTGCTCCATTGGCCTAGAGCTGAAAGGCCCAAAGGTCGGCCTTGTTGGCAAAGGGGCAGGGAGCCCCCAAAGCATCTTGCTTCCAGCTCTTCGGGAAGCTAAGAAACAACTGGCTCTGCCCAGTGCTCTTACAGCCTGAGAGAAAATCTCTTACCAAGGCCTGTGAAACGCACTTTGTAGGTGGCCTGATCTAGCTGAAGTAGAACTTCTGCTCTGGGTGTGCTCCATTGGCCTAGAGCTGCCTGGCCCAAAGGGCCGCCTTGTTTGCAAAGGGGCAGAGAGGCCCCAAAGCATCTTGCTTCCAGCTCTTCGGGAAGCTAAGAAACATGTGGCGTTGCCCAGTGCTCTTACAGCCTACCGGGAACATCTCTTACCAAGGCCTGTGAAACGCAGTTTGTTGGTGGCCTGAACTGGCCGAAGTAGAACTTCTGCTCTGGGTGTGCTCCACTGGCCTGGAGCTACCTGCCCCAAAGGGCTGCCTTGATTCCAAAGTGAGAGAGTGGCACCAAAGCATCTTGCTTCCAGCTCTTCGGGAAGCTAAGAAACATCTGGCGTTGCCCAGTGCTCTTACAGCCTACCGGGAACATCTCTTACCAAGGCCTGTGAAACGCCGTTTCCTGGCAGGCCTGATTTGGCTGAAGTAGAACTTCTGCTCTGGGTGTGCTCCATTGCCCTAGAGCTGCCAGGCCCAAGGTGCTGCCTTGTTTCCAAAGGGGCAGAGAGGCCCCAAAGCATCTTGCTTCCAGCTCTCTGGGAAGCTAAGAACCAACTCGCTCTGCCCCGTGCTCTTACAGCCTACCGGGAACATGTCTTTGAAAGGCCTGTGAAACGCAGTTTCTTGGCAGGCCTCATCTGGCTGAAGTAGAACTCCGGCTCTGGGTGTGCTCCATTGCCCTAGAGCTGCCAGGCCCCAAGTGCTGCCCTGTTTCCAAGGGGCAGAGAGGCCCAAAGCATCTTGCTTCCCGGTCTTTGCGAAGCTAAGAAACAACTGGCTCTGCCCAGTGCTCTTACACCTACCGGGAACATCTCTTACCAAGGCCTGTCAAACGCTGTTTCTTTGCAGGCCTGATCAGGCTGAAGTAGAACTCCTGCTCTGCGTGTGCTCCATTGGCCTAGAGCTTCCCGACCCAAAAGGCTGCCTTGTTCCCAAACGGGCAGAGGGGTCCCAAGCGTCTTGCTTCCAGCTTTTCAGGAAGGTAAGAAACAACTGGCTCTGCCCAGTGCTCTTACAGCCTACCGGGAACATCTCTTACCAAGGCCTGTGAAACGCAGTTTCTTGGCAGGCCTGATCTGGCTGAAGTAGAACTCCTGCTCTGGGCGTGCTACTTTGGCCTAGAGCTGCCAGGCCCAAAGGGCCGCCTTGTTTCCAAAGGGGCTGAGAGTCCCCAAAGTATCTTGCTTCCAAATCTTTGGGAAGCTAAGAAACAACTGGCTCTGCACAGTGCTCTCACAGCCTACCGGCAACGTGACAGAGAAAGGCCTGTGAGACGCAGTTTCTTGGAAGGCCTGATCTGGCTGAGGTAGAACTTCTGCTCTGGGTGTACTCCATTGGCCTAGGGCTGCCAGGCCCAAAGGGCTGCCTTTATTTCCAAAGTGTGAGAGAGGCCCCAAAGCATCTTGCTTCCTGCTCTCTGGGAAGCTAAAACAACTGGCTCTGCATAGTGCTCTCAAAGCCAACCGGGAACGTCACATACAAAGGCCTGTGAAACGCAGCTTCTTGACAGGCCTTATCTGGCTGAGGTAGAACTTGTGCTCTGGGTGTGCTACTTTGGCCTAGAGCTGCCAGGCACAAAGGCTGCTTTGTTTCCAAAGGGGGAGAGAGGCCCCAAATCAGGTTGCTTCCAGCTGTTTTTGAAGCTAAGAAACAACTCGCTCTGCCAGGTACTCTTACAGCCTTCCGGGAACACCTCTTACGAAGGCCTGTGAAAAGCAGTTTCTTGGCAGGCCTGATCTGGCTGAGGTAGAACTTCTGCTCTGGGTGTGCTCCATTGCCCTAGAGCTGAAAGGCCCAAAGGGATGCCTTGTTTGCAAAGGGGCAGAGAGGCCCCAAAGCATCTTGCTTCCAGCTCATTGGGAAGCTAAGAGACAACTGTCTCTGCCCAGTGCTCTGACAGAGTACCGGGAACATCTCTTACCAAAGCCTTTGAAACGCAGTTTCTTGGCAGGCCTTATCTGGCTGAGGTAGAACTTCTGCTCTGGGTGTGCTCCATTGGCCTAGAGCTGAAAGGCCCAAAGGTCGGCCTTGTTGGCAAAGGGGCAGGGAGCCCCCAAAGCATCTTGCTTCCAGCTCTTCGGGAAGCTAAGAAACAACTGGCTCTGCCCAGTGCTCTTACAGCCTGAGAGAAAATCTCTTACCAAGGCCTGTGAAACGCACTTTGTTGGTGGCCTGATCTAGCTGAAGTAGAACTTCTGCTCTGGGTGTGCTCCATTGGCCTAGAGCTGCCTGGCCCAAAGGGCCGCCTTGTTTGCAAAGGGGCAGAGAGGCCCCAAAGCATCTTGCTTCCAGCTCTTCGGGAAGCTAAGAAACATCTGGCGTTGCCCAGTGCTCTTACAGCCTACCGGGAACATCTCTTACCAAGGCCTGTGAAACGCAGTTTGTTGGTGGCCTGAACTGGCCGAAGTAGAACTTCTGCTCTGGGTGTGCTCCACTGGCCTGGAGCTACCTGCCCCAAAGGGCTGCCTTGATTCCAAAGTGAGAGAGTGGCCCCAAAGCATCTTGCTTCCAGCTCTTCGGGAAGCTAAGAAACATCTGGCGTTGCCCAGTGCTCTTACAGCCTACCGGGAACATCTCTTACCAAGGCCTGTGAAACGCCGTTTCCTGGCAGGCCTGATTTGGCTGAAGTAGAACTTCTGCTCTGGGTGTGCTCCATTGCCCTAGAGCTGCCAGGCCCAAGGTGCTGCCTTGTTTCCAAAGGGGCAGAGAGGCCCCAAAGCATCTTGCTTCCAGCTCTCTGGGAAGCTAAGAACCAACTCGCTCTGCCCCGTGCTCTTACAGCCTACCGGGAACATGTCTTTGAAAGGCCTGTGAAACGCAGTTTCTTGGCAGGCCTCATCTGGCTGAAGTAGAACTCCGGCTCTGGGTGTGCTCCATTGCCCTAGAGCTGCCAGGCCCCAAGTGCTGCCCTGTTTCCAAGGGGCAGAGAGGCCCAAAGCATCTTGCTTCCCGGTCTTTGCGAAGCTAAGAAACAACTGGCTCTGCCCAGTGCTCTTACACCTACCGGGAACATCTCTTACCAAGGCCTGTCAAACGCTGTTTCTTTGCAGGCCTGATCAGGCTGAAGTAGAACTCCTGCTCTGCGTGTGCTCCATTGGCCTAGAGCTTCCCGACCCAAAAGGCTGCCTTGTTCCCAAACGGGCAGAGGGGTCCCAAGCGTCTTGCTTCCAGCTTTTCAGGAAGGTAAGAAACAACTGGCTCTGCCCAGTGCTCTTACAGCCTACCGGGAACATCTCTTACCAAGGCCTGTGAAACGCAGTTTCTTGGCAGGCCTGATCTGGCTGAAGTAGAACTCCTGCTCTGGGCGTGCTACTTTGGCCTAGAGCTGCCAGGCCCAAAGGGCCGCCTTGTTTCCAAAGGGGCTGAGAGTCCCCAAAGTATCTTGCTTCCAAATCTTTGGGAAGCTAAGAAACAACTGGCTCTGCACAGTGCTCTCACAGCCTACCGGCAACGTGACAGAGAAAGGCCTGTGAGACGCAGTTTCTTGGAAGGCCTGATCTGGCTGAGGTAGAACTTCTGCTCTGGGTGTACTCCATTGGCCTAGGGCTGCCAGGCCCAAAGGGCTGCCTTTATTTCCAAAGTGTGAGAGAGGCCCCAAAGCATCTTGCTTCCTGCTCTCTGGGAAGCTAAAACAACTGGCTCTGCACAGTGCTCTCAAAGCCAACCGGGAACGTCACATACAAAGGCCTGTGAAACGCAGCTTCTTGACAGGCCTTATCTGGCTGAGGTAGAACTTGTGCTCTGGGTGTGCTACTTTGGCCTAGAGCTGCCAGGCACAAAGGCTGCTTTGTTTCCAAAGGGGGAGAGAGGCCCCAAATCAGGTTGCTTCCAGCTGTTTTTGAAGCTAAGAAACAACTCGCTCTGCCAGGTACTCTTACAGCCTTCCGGGAACACCTCTTACGAAGGCCTGTGAAAAGCAGTTTCTTGGCAGGCCTGATCTGGCTGAGGTAGAACTTCTGCTCTGGGTGTGCTCCATTGCCCTAGAGCTGAAAGGCCCAAAGGGATGCCTTGTTTGCAAAGGGGCAGAGAGGCCCCAAAGCATCTTGCTTCCAGCTCATTGGGAAGCTAAGAAACAACTGTCTCTGCCCAGTGCTCTGACAGAGTACCGGGAACATCTCTTACCAAAGCCTTTGAAACGCAGTTTCTTGGCAGGCCTTATCTGGCTGAGGTAGAACTTCTGCTCTGGGTGTGCTCCATTGGCCTAGAGCTGAAAGGCCCAAAGGTCGGCCTTGTTGGCAAAGGGGCAGGGAGCCCCCAAAGCATCTTGCTTCCAGCTTTTTGGGAAGCTAAGAAACAACTGGCTCTGCCCAGTGCTATTACAGCCTGAGAGAAAATCTCTTACCAAGGCCTGTGAAACGCACTTTGTTGGTTGCCTGATCTAGCTGAAGTAGAACTTCTGCTCTGGGTGTGCTCCATTGGCCTAGAGCTGCCTGGCCCAAAGGGCCGCCTTGTTTGCAAAGGGGCAGAGAGGCCCCAAAGCATCTTGCTTCCAGCTCTTCGGGAAGCTAAGAAACATGTGGCGTTGCCCAGTGCTCTTACAGCCTACCGGGAACATCTCTTACCAAGGCCTGTGAAACGCAGTTTGTTGGTGGCCTGAACTGGCCGAAGTAGAACTTCTGCTCTGGGTGTGCTCCACTGGCCTGGAGCTACCTGCCCCAAAGGGCTGTCTTGATTCCAAAGTGAGAGAGTGGCCCCAAAGCATCTTGCTTCCAGCTCTTCGGGTAGCTAAGAAACATCTGGCGTTGCCCAGTGCTCTTACAGCCTACCGGGAACATCTCTTACCAAGGCCTGTGAAACGCCGTTTCCTGGCTGGCCTGATTTGGCTGAAGTAGAACTTCTGCTCTGGGTGTGCTCCATTGTCCTAGAGCTGCCAGGCCCAAGGTGCTGCCTTGTTTCCAAAGGGGCAGAGAGGCCCCAAAGCATCTTGCTTCCAGCTCTCTGGGAAGCTAAGAACCAACTCGCTCTGCCCCGTGCTCTTACAGCCTACCGGGAACATGTCTTTGAAAGGCCTGTGAAACGCAGTTTCTTGGCAGGCCTCATCTGGCTGAAGTAGAACTCCGGCTCTGGGTGTGCTCCATTGCCCTAGAGCTGCCAGGCCCCAAGTGCTGCCCTGTTTCCAAGGGGCAGAGAGGCCCAAAGCATCTTGCTTCCCGGTCTTTGCGAAGCTAAGAAACAACTGGCTCTGCCCAGTGCTCTTACACCTACCGGGAACATCTCTTACCAAGGCCTGTCAAACGCTGTTTCTTTGCAGGCCTGATCAGGCTGAAGTAGAACTCCTGCTCTGCGTGTGCTCCATTGGCCTAGAGCTTCCCGACCCAAAAGGCTGCCTTGTTCCCAAACGGGCAGAGGGGTCCCAAGCGTCTTGCTTCCAGCTTTTCAGGAAGGTAAGAAACAACTGGCTCTGCCCAGTGCTCTTACAGCCTACCGGGAACATCTCTTACCAAGGCCTGTGAAACGCAGTTTCTTGGCAGGCCTGATCTGGCTGAAGTAGAACTCCTGCTCTGGGCGTTCTACTTTGGCCTAGAGCTGCCAGGCCCAAAGGGCCGCCTTGTTTCCAAAGGGGCTGAGAGTCCCCAAAGTATCTTGCTTCCAAATCTTTGGGAAGCTAAGAAACAACTGGCTCTGCACAGTGCTCTCACAGCCTACCGGCAACGTGACAGAGAAAGGCCTGTGAGACGCAGTTTCTTGGAAGGCCTGATCTGGCTGAGGTAGAACTTCTGCTCTGGGTGTACTCCATTGGCCTAGGGCTGCCAGGCCCAAAGGGCTGCCTTTATTTCCAAAGTGTGAGAGAGGCCCCAAAGCATCTTGCTTCCTGCTCTCTGGGAAGCTAAAACAACTGGCTCTGCACAGTGCTCTCAAAGCCAACCGGGAACGTCACATACAAAGGCCTGTGAAACGCAGCTTCTTGACAGGCCTTATCTGGCTGAGGTAGAACTTGTGCTCTGGGTGTGCTACTTTGGCCTAGAGCTGCCAGGCACAAAGGCTGCTTTGTTTCCAAAGGGGGAGAGAGGCCCCAAATCAGGTTGCTTCCAGCTGTTTTTGAAGCTAAGAAACAACTCGCTCTGCCAGGTACTCTTACAGCCTTCCGGGAACACCTCTTACGAAGGCCTGTGAAAAGCAGTTTCTTGGCAGGCCTGATCTGGCTGAGGTAGAACTTCTGCTCTGGGTGTGCTCCATTGCCCTAGAGCTGAAAGGCCCAAAGGGATGCCTTGTTTGCAAAGGGGCAGAGAGGCCCCAAAGCATCTTGCTTCCAGCTCATTGGGAAGCTAAGAAACAACTGTCTCTGCCCAGTGCTCTGACAGAGTACCGGGAACATCTCTTACCAAAGCCTTTGAAACGCAGTTTCTTGGCAGGCCTTATCTGGCTGAGGTAGAACTTCTGCTCTGGGTGTGCTCCATTGGCCTAGAGCTGAAAGGCCCAAAGGTCGGCCTTGTTGGCAAAGGGGCAGGGAGCCCCCAAAGCATCTTGCTTCCAGCTTTTTGGGAAGCTAAGAAACAACTGGCTCTGCCCAGTGCTATTACAGCCTGAGAGAAAATCTCTTACCAAGGCCTGTGAAACGCACTTTGTTGGTTGCCTGATCTAGCTGAAGTAGAACTTCTGCTCTGGGTGTGCTCCATTGGCCTAGAGCTGCCTGGCCCAAAGGGCCGCCTTGTTTGCAAAGGGGCAGAGAGGCCCCAAAGCATCTTGCTTCCAGCTCTTCGGGAAGCTAAGAAACATGTGGCGTTGCCCAGTGCTCTTACAGCCTACCGGGAACATCTCTTACCAAGGCCTGTGAAACGCAGTTTGTTGGTGGCCTGAACTGGCCGAAGTAGAACTTCTGCTCTGGGTGTGCTCCACTGGCCTGGAGCTACCTGCCCCAAAGGGCTGCCTTGATTCCAAAGTGAGAGAGTGGCACCAAAGCATCTTGCTTCCAGCTCTTCGGGAAGCTAAGAAACATCTGGCGTTGCCCAGTGCTCTTACAGCCTACCGGGAACATCTCTTACCAAGGCCTGTGAAACGCCGTTTCCTGGCTGGCCTGATTTGGCTGAAGTAGAACTTCTGCTCTGGGTGTGCTCCATTGCCCTAGAGCTGCCAGGCCCAAGGTGCTGCCTTGTTTCCAAAGGGGCAGAGAGGCCCCAAAGCATCTTGCTTCCAGCTCTCTGGGAAGCTAAGAACCAACTCGCTCTGCCCCGTGCTCTTACAGCCTACCGGGAACATGTCTTTGAAAGGCCTGTGAAACGCAGTTTCTTGGCAGGCCTCATCTGGCTGAAGTAGAACTCCGGCTCTGGGTGTGCTCCATTGCCCTAGAGCTGCCAGGCCCCAAGTGCTGCCCTGTTTCCAAGGGGCAGAGAGGCCCAAAGCATCTTGCTTCCCGGTCTTTGCGAAGCTAAGAAACAACTGGCTCTGCCCAGTGCTCTTACACCTACCGGGAACATCTCTTACCAAGGCCTGTCAAACGCTGTTTCTTTGCAGGCCTGATCAGGCTGAAGTAGAACTCCTGCTCTGCGTGTGCTCCATTGGCCTAGAGCTTCCCGACCCAAAAGGCTGCCTTGTTCCCAAACGGGCAGAGGGGTCCCAAGCGTCTTGCTTCCAGCTTTTCAGGAAGGTAAGAAAAAACTGGCTCTGCCCAGTGCTCTTACAGCCTACCGGGAACATCTCTTACCAAGGCCTGTGAAACGCAGTTTCTTGGCAGGCCTGATCTGGCTGAAGTAGAACTCCTGCTCTGGGCGTGCTACTTTGGCCTAGAGCTGCCAGGCCCAAAGGGCCGCCTTGTTTCCAAAGGGGCTGAGAGTCCCCAAAGTATCTTGCTTCCAAATCTTTGGGAAGCTAAGAAACAACTGGCTCTGCACAGTGCTCTCACAGCCTACCGGCAACGTGACAGAGAAAGGCCTGTGAGACGCAGTTTCTTGGAAGGCCTGATCTGGCTGAGGTAGAACTTCTGCTCTGGGTGTACTCCATTGGCCTAGGGCTGCCAGGCCCAAAGGGCTGCCTTTATTTCCAAAGTGTGAGAGAGGCCCCAAAGCATCTTGCTTCCTGCTCTCTGGGAAGCTAAAACAACTGGCTCTGCACAGTGCTCTCAAAGCCAACCGGGAACGTCACATACAAAGGCCTGTGAAACGCAGCTTCTTGACAGGCCTTATCTGGCTGAGGTAGAACTTGTGCTCTGGGTGTGCTACTTTGGCCTAGAGCTGCCAGGCACAAAGGCTGCTTTGTTTCCAAAGGGGGAGAGAGGCCCCAAATCATGTTGCTTCCAGCTGTTTTTGAAGCTAAGAAACAACTCGCTCTGCCAGGTACTCTTACAGCCTTCCGGGAACACCTCTTACGAAGGCCTGTGAAAAGCAGTTTCTTGGCAGGCCTTATCTGGCTGAGGTAGAACTTCTGCTCTGGGTGTGCTCCATTGGCCTAGAGCTGAAAGGCCCAAAGGTCGGCCTTGTTGGCAAAGGGGCAGGGAGCCCCCAAAGCATCTTGCTTCCAGCTTTTTGGGAAGCTAAGAAACAACTGGCTCTGCCCAGTGCTATTACAGCCTGAGAGAAAATCTCTTACCAAGGCCTGTGAAACGCACTTTGTTGGTTGCCTGATCTAGCTGAAGTAGAACTTCTGCTCTGGGTGTGCTCCATTGGCCTAGAGCTGCCTGGCCCAAAGGGCCGCCTTGTTTGCAAAGGGGCAGAGAGGCCCCAAAGCATCTTGCTTCCAGCTCTTCGGGAAGCTAAGAAACATGTGGCGTTGCCCAGTGCTCTTACAGCCTACCGGGAACATCTCTTACCAAGGCCTGTGAAACGCAGTTTGTTGGTGGCCTGAACTGGCCGAAGTAGAACTTCTGCTCTGGGTGTGCTCCACTGGCCTGGAGCTACCTGCCCCAAAGGGCTGCCTTGATTCCAAAGTGAGAGAGTGGCACCAAAGCATCTTGCTTCCAGCTCTTCGGGAAGCTAAGAAACATCTGGCGTTGCCCAGTGCTCTTACAGCCTACCGGGAACATCTCTTACCAAGGCCTGTGAAACGCCGTTTCCTGGCTGGCCTGATTTGGCTGAAGTAGAACTTCTGCTCTGGGTGTGCTCCATTGCCCTAGAGCTGCCAGGCCCAAGGTGCTGCCTTGTTTCCAAAGGGGCAGAGAGGCCCCAAAGCATCTTGCTTCCAGCTCTCTGGGAAGCTAAGAACCAACTCGCTCTGCCCCGTGCTCTTACAGCCTACCGGGAACATGTCTTTGAAAGGCCTGTGAAACGCAGTTTCTTGGCAGGCCTCATCTGGCTGAAGTAGAACTCCGGCTCTGGGTGTGCTCCATTGCCCTAGAGCTGCCAGGCCCCAAGTGCTGCCCTGTTTCCAAGGGGCAGAGAGGCCCAAAGCATCTTGCTTCCCGGTCTTTGCGAAGCTAAGAAACAACTGGCTCTGCCCAGTGCTCTTACACCTACCGGGAACATCTCTTACCAAGGCCTGTCAAACGCTGTTTCTTTGCAGGCCTGATCAGGCTGAAGTAGAACTCCTGCTCTGCGTGTGCTCCATTGGCCTAGAGCTTCCCGACCCAAAAGGCTGCCTTGTTCCCAAACGGGCAGAGGGGTCCCAAGCGTCTTGCTTCCAGCTTTTCAGGAAGGTAAGAAAAAACTGGCTCTGCCCAGTGCTCTTACAGCCTACCGGGAACATCTCTTACCAAGGCCTGTGAAACGCAGTTTCTTGGCAGGCCTGATCTGGCTGAAGTAGAACTCCTGCTCTGGGCGTGCTACTTTGGCCTAGAGCTGCCAGGCCCAAAGGGCCGCCTTGTTTCCAAAGGGGCTGAGAGTCCCCAAAGTATCTTGCTTCCAAATCTTTGGGAAGCTAAGAAACAACTGGCTCTGCACAGTGCTCTCACAGCCTACCGGCAACGTGACAGAGAAAGGCCTGTGAGACGCAGTTTCTTGGAAGGCCTGATCTGGCTGAGGTAGAACTTCTGCTCTGGGTGTACTCCATTGGCCTAGGGCTGCCAGGCCCAAAGGGCTGCCTTTATTTCCAAAGTGTGAGAGAGGCCCCAAAGCATCTTGCTTCCTGCTCTCTGGGAAGCTAAAACAACTGGCTCTGCACAGTGCTCTCAAAGCCAACCGGGAACGTCACATACAAAGGCCTGTGAAACGCAGCTTCTTGACAGGCCTTATCTGGCTGAGGTAGAACTTGTGCTCTGGGTGTGCTACTTTGGCCTAGAGCTGCCAGGCACAAAGGCTGCTTTGTTTCCAAAGGGGGAGAGAGGCCCCAAATCATGTTGCTTCCAGCTGTTTTTGAAGCTAAGAAACAACTCGCTCTGCCAGGTACTCTTACAGCCTTCCGGGAACACCTCTTACGAAGGCCTGTGAAAAGCAGTTTCTTGGCAGGCCTGATCTGGCTGAGGTAGAACTTCTGCTCTGGGTGTGCTCCATTGCCCTAGAGCTGAAAGGCCCAAAGGGATGCCTTGTTTGCAAAGGGGCAGAGAGGCCCCAAAGCATCTTGCTTCCAGCTCATTGGGAAGCTAAGAAACAACTGTCTCTGCCCAGTGCTCTGACAGAGTACCGGGAACATCTCTTACCAAAGCCTTTGAAACGCAGTTTCTTGGCAGGCCTTATCTGGCTGAGGTAGAACTTCTGCTCTCGGTGTGCTCCATTGGCCTAGAGCTGAAAGGCCCAAAGGTCGGCCTTGTTGGCAAAGGGGCAGGGAGCCCCCAAAGCATCTTGCTTCCAGCTCTTTGGGAAGCTAAGAAACAACTGGCTCTGCCCAGTGCTCTTACAGCCTGAGAGAAAATCTCTTACCAAGGCCTGTGAAACGCACTTTGTTGGTGGCCTGATCTAGCTGAAGTAGAACTTCTGCTCTGGGTGTGCTCCATTGGCCTAGAGCTGCCTGGCCCAAAGGGCCGCCTTGTTTGCAAAGGTGCAGAGAGGCCCCAAAGCATCTTGCTTCCAGCTCTTCGGGAAGCTAAGAAACATGTGGCGTTGCCCAGTGCTCTTACAGCCTACCGGGAACATCTCTTACCAAGGCCTGTGAAACGCAGTTTGTTGGTGGCCTGAACTGGCCGAAGTAGAACTTCTGCACTGGGTGTGCTCCACTGCCCTGGAGCTACCTGCCCCAAAGGGCTGCCTTGATTCCAAAGTGAGAGAGTGGCCCCAAAGCATCTTGCTTCCAGCTCTTCGGGAAGCTAAGAAACATCTGGCGTTGCCCAGTGCTCTTACAGCCTACCGGGAACATCTCTTACCAAGGCCTGTGAAACGCCGTTTCCTGGCAGGCCTGATTTGGCTGAAGTAGAACTTCTGCTCTGGGTGTGCTCCATTGCCCTAGAGCTGCCAGGCCCAAGGTGCTGCCTTGTTTCCAAAGGGGCAGAGAGGCCCCAAATCATCTTGCTTCCAGCTCTCTGGGAAGCTAAGAACCAACTCGCTCTGCCCCGTGCTCTTACAGCCTACCGGGAACATGTCTTTGAAAGGCCTGTGAAACGCAGTTTCTTGGCAGGCCTCATCTGGCTGAAGTAGAACTCCGGCTCTGGGTGTGCTCCATTGCCCTAGAGCTGCCAGGCCCCAAGTGCTGCCCTGTTTCCAAGGGTCAGAGAGACCCAAAGCATCTTGCTTCCCGGTCTTTGCGAAGCTAAGAAACAACTGGCTCTGCCCAGTGCTCTTACACCTACCGGGAACATCTCTTACCAAGGCCTGTCAAACGCTGTTTCTTTGCAGGCCTGATCAGGCTGAAGTAGAACTCCTGCTCTGCGTGTGCTCCATTGGCCTAGAGCTTCCCGACCCAAAAGGCTGCCTTGTTCCCAAACGGGCAGAGGGGTCCCAAGCGTCTTGCTTCCAGCTTTTCAGGAAGGTAAGAAACAACTGGCTCTGCCCAGTGCTCTTACAGCCTACCGGGAACATCTCTTACCAAGGCCTGTGAAACGCAGTTTCTTGGCAGGCCTGATCTGGCTGAAGTAGAACTCCTGCTCTGGGCGTGCTACTTTGGCCTAGAGCTGCCAGGCCCAAAGGGCCGCCTTGTTTCCAAAGGGGCTGAGAGTCCCCAAAGTATCTTGCTTCCAAATCTTTGGGAAGCTAAGAAACAACTGGCTCTGCACAGTGCTCTCACAGCCTACCGGCAACGTGACAGAGAAAGGCCTGTGAGATGCAGTTTCTTGGAAGGCCTGATCTGGCTGAGGTAGAACTTCTGCTCTGGGTGTACTCCATTGGCCTAGGGCTGCCAGGCCCAAAGGGCTGCCTTTATTTCCAAAGTGTGAGAGAGGCCCCAAAGCATCTTGCTTCCTGCTCTCTGGGAAGCTAAAACAACTGGCTCTGCACAGTGCTCTCAAAGCCAACCGGGAACGTCACATACAAAGGCCTGTGAAACGCAGCTTCTTGACAGGCCTTATCTGGCTGAGGTAGAACTTGTGCTCTGGGTGTGCTACTTTGGCCTAGAGCTGCCAGGCACAAAGGCTGCTTTGTTTCCAAAGGGGGAGAGAGGCCCCAAATCAGGTTGCTTCCAGCTGTTTTTGAAGCTAAGAAACAACTCGCTCTGCCAGGTACTCTTACAGCCTTCCGGGAACACCTCTTACGAAGGCCTGTGAAAAGCAGTTTCTTGGCAGGCCTGATCTGGCTGAGGTAGAACTTCTGCTCTGGGTGTGCTCCATTGCCCTAGAGCTGAAAGGCCCAAAGGGCTGCCTTGTTTGCAAAGGGGCAGAGAGGCCCCAAAGCATCTTGCTTCCAGCTCATTGGGAAGCTAAGAAACAACTGTCTCTGCCCAGTGCTCTGACAGAGTACCGGGAACATCTCTTACCAAAGCCTTTGAAACGCAGTTTCTTGGCAGGCCTTATCTGGCTGAGGTAGAACTTCTGCTCTCGGTGTGCTCCATTGGCCTAGAGCTGAAAGGCCCAAAGGTCGGCCTTGTTGGCAAAGGGGCAGGGAGCCCCCAAAGCATCTTGCTTCCAGCTCTTTGGGAAGCTAAGAAACAACTGGCTCTGCCCAGTGCTCTTACAGCCTGAGAGAAAATCTCTTACCAAGGCCTGTGAAACGCACTTTGTTGGTGGCCTGATCTAGCTGAAGTAGAACTTCTGCTCTGGGTGTGCTCCATTGGCCTAGAGCTGCCTGGCCCAAAGGGCCGCCTTGTTTGCAAAGGGGATGAGAGGCCCCAAAGCATCTTGCTTCCAGCTCTTCGGGAAGCTAAGAAACATCTGGCGTTGCCCAGTGCTCTTACAGCCTACCGGAAACATCTCTTACCAAGGCCTGTGAAACGCAGTTTGTTGGTGGCCTGAACTGGCCGAAGTAGAACTTCTGCTCTGGGTGTGCTCCACTGGCCTGGAGCTACCTGCCCCAAAGGGCTGCCTTGATTCCAAAGTGAGAGAGTGGCCAAAAAGCATCTTGCTTCCAGCTCTTCGGGAAGCTAAGAAACATCTGGCGTTGCCCAGTGCTCTTACAGCCTACCGGGAACATCTCTTACCAAGGCCTGTGAAACGCCGTTTCCTGGCAGGCCTGATTTGGCTGAAGTAGAACTTCTGCTCTGGGTGTGCTCCATTGCCCTATAGCTGCCAGGCCCAAGGTGCTGCCTTGTTTCCAAAGGGGCAGAGAGGCCCCAAAGCATCTTGCTTCCAGCTCTCTGGGAAGCTAAGAACCAACTCGCTCTGCCCCATGCTCTTACAGCCTACCGGGAACATGTCTTTGAAAGGCCTGTGAAACGCAGTTTCTTGGCAGGCCTCATCTGGCTGAAGTAGAACTCCGGCACTGGGTGTGCTCCATTGCCCTAGAGCTGCCAGGCCCCAAGTGCTGCCCTGTTTCCAAGGGGCAGAGAGGCCCAAAGCATCTTGCTTCCCGGTCTTTGCGAAGCTAAGAAACAACTGGCTCTGCCCAGTGCTCTTACACCTACCGGGAACATCTCTTACCAAGGCCTGTCAAACGCTGTTTCTTTGCAGGCCTGATCAGGCTGAAGTAGAACTCCTGCTCTGCGTGTGCTCCATTGGCCTAGAGCTTCCCGACCCAAAAGGCTGCCTTGTTCCCAAACGGGCAGAGGGGTCCCAAGCGTCTTGCTTCCAGCTTTTCAGGAAGGTAAGAAACAACTGGCTCTGCCCAGTGCTCTTACAGCCTACCGGGAACATCTCTTACCAAGGCCTGTGAAACGCAGTTTCTTGGCAGGCCTGATCTGGCTGAAGTAGAACTCCTGCTCTGGGCGTGCTACTTTGGCCTAGAGCTGCCAGGCCCAAAGGGCCGCCTTGTTTCCAAAGGGGCTGAGAGTCCCCAAAGTATCTTGCTTCCAAATCTTTGGGAAGCTAAGAAACAACTGGCTCTGCACAGTGCTCTCACAGCCTACCGGCAACGTGACAGAGAAAGGCCTGTGAGACGCAGTTTCTTGGAAGGCCTGATCTGGCTGAGGTAGAACTTCTGCTCTGGGTGTACTCCATTGGCCTAGGGCTGCCAGGCCCAAAGGGCTGCCTTTATTTCCAAAGTGTGAGAGAGGCCCCAAAGCATCTTGCTTCCTGCTCTCTGGGAAGCTAAAACAACTGGCTCTGCACAGTGCTCTCAAAGCCAACCGGGAACGTCACATACAAAGGCCTGTGAAACGCAGCTTCTTGACAGGCCTTATCTGGCTGAGGTAGAACTTGTGCTCTGGGTGTGCTACTTTGGCCTAGAGCTGCCAGGCACAAAGGCTGCTTTGTTTCCAAAGGGGGAGAGAGGCCCCAAATCATGTTGCTTCCAGCTGTTTTTGAAGCTAAGAAACAACTCGCTCTGCCAGGTACTCTTACAGCCTTCCGGGAACACCTCTTACGAAGGCCTGTGAAAAGCAGTTTCTTGGCAGGCCTGATCTGGCTGAGGTAGAACTTCTGCTCTGGGTGTGCTCCATTGCCCTAGAGCTGAAAGGCCCAAAGGGCTGCCTTGTTTGCAAAGGGGCAGAGAGGCCCCAAAGCATCTTGCTTCCAGCTCTTTGGGAAGCTAAGAAACAACTGTCTCTGCCCAGTGCTCTGACAGAGTACCGGGAACATCTCTTACCAAAGCCTTTGAAACGCAGTTTCTTGGCAGGCCTTATCTGGCTGAGGTAGAACTTCTGCTCTCGGTGTGCTCCATTGGCCTAGAGCTGAAAGGCCCAAAGGTCGGCCTTGTTGGCAAAGGGGCAGGGAGCCCCCAAAGCATCTTGCTTCCAGCTCTTTGGGAAGCTAAGAAACAACTGGCTCTGCCCAGTGCTCATACAGCCTGAGAGAAAATCTCTTACCAAGGCCTGTGAAACGCACTTTGTTGGTGGCCTGATCTAGCTGAAGTAGAACTTCTGCTCTGGGTGTGCTCCATTGGCCTAGAGCTGCCTGGCCCAAAGGGCCGCCTTGTTTGCAAAGGGGATGAGAGGCCCCAAAGCATCTTGCTTCCAGCTCTTCGGGAAGCTAAGAAACATCTGGCGTTGCCCAGTGCTCTTACAGCCTACCGGGAACATCTCTTACCAAGGCCTGTGAAACGCAGTTTGTTGGTGGCCTGAACTGGCCGAAGTAGAACTTCTGCTCTGGGTGTGCTCCACTGGCCTGGAGCTACCTGCCCCAAAGGGCTGCCTTGATTCCAAAGTGAGAGAGTGGCCCCAAAGCATCTTGCTTCCAGCTCTTCGGGAAGCTAAGAAACATCTGGCGTTGCCCAGTGCTCTTACAGTCTACCGGGAACATCTCTTACCAAGGCCTGTGAAACGCCGTTTCATGGCAGGCCTGATTTGGCTGAAGTAGAACGTCTGCTCTGGGTGTGCTCCATTGCCCTAGAGCTGCCAGGCCCAAGGTGCTGCCTTGTTTCCAAAGGGGCAGAGAGGCCCCAAAGCATCTTGCTTCCAGCTCTCTGGGAAGCTAAGAACCAACTCGCTCTGCCCCATGCTCTTACAGCCTACCGGGAACATGTCTTTGAAAGGCCTGTGAAACGCAGTTTCTTGGCAGGCCTCATCTGGCTGAAGTAGAACTCCGGCACTGGGTGTGCTCCATTGCCCTAGAGCTGCCAGGCCCCAAGTGCTGCCCTGTTTCCAAGGGGCAGAGAGGCCCAAAGCATCTTGCTTCCCGGTCTTTGCGAAGCTAAGAAACAACTGGCTCTGCCCAGTGCTCTTACACCTACCAGGAACATCTCTTACCAAGGCCTGTCAAACGCTGTTTCTTTGCAGGCCTGATCAGGCTGAAGTAGAACTCCTGCTCTGCGTGTGCTCCATTGGCCTAGAGCTTCCCGACCCAAAAGGCTGCCTTGTTCCCAAACGGGCAGAGGGGTCCCAAGCGTCTTGCTTCCAGCTTTTCAGGAAGGTAAGAAACAACTGGCTCTGCCCAGTGCTCTTACAGCCTACCGGGAACATCTCTTACCAAGGCCTGTGAAACGCAGTTTCTTGGCAGGCCTGATCTGGCTGAAGTAGAACTCCTGCTCTGGGCGTGCTACTTTGGCCTAGAGCTGCCAGGCCCAAAGGGCCGCCTTGTTTCCAAAGGGGCTGAGAGTCCCCAAAGTATCTTGCTTCCAAATCTTTGGGAAGCTAAGAAACAACTGGCTCTGCACAGTGCTCTCACAGCCTACCGGCAACGTGACAGAGAAAGGCCTGTGAGACGCAGTTTCTTGGAAGGCCTGATCTGGCTGAGGTAGAACTTCTGCTCTGGGTGTACTCCATTGGCCTAGGGCTGCCAGGCCCAAAGGGCTGCCTTTATTTCCAAAGTGTGAGAGAGGCCCCAAAGCATCTTGCTTCCTGCTCTCTGGGAAGCTAAAACAACTGGCTCTGCACAGTGCTCTCAAAGCCAACCGGGAACGTCACATACAAAGGCCTGTGAAACGCAGCTTCTTGACAGGCCTTATCTGGCTGAGGTAGAACTTGTGCTCTGGGTGTGCTACTTTGGCCTAGAGCTGCCAGGCACAAAGGCTGCTTTGTTTCCAAAGGGGGAGAGAGGCCCCAAATCAGGTTGCTTCCAGCTGTTTTTGAAGCTAAGAAACAACTCGCTCTGCCAGGTACTCTTACAGCCTTCCGGGAACACCTCTTACGAAGGCCTGTGAAAAGCAGTTTCTTGGCAGGCCTGATCTGGCTGAGGTAGAACTTCTGCTCTGGGTGTGCTCCATTGCCCTAGAGCTGAAAGGCCCAAAGGGATGCCTTGTTTGCAAAGGGGCAGAGAGGCCCCAAAGCATCTTGCTTCCAGCTCATTGGGAAGCTAAGAAACAACTGTCTCTGCCCAGTGCTCTGACAGAGTACCGGGAACATCTCTTACCAAAGCCTTTGAAACGCAGTTTCTTGGCAGGCCTTATCTGGCTGAGGTAGAACTTCTGCTCTCGGTGTGCTCCATTGGCCTAGAGCTGAAAGGCCCAAAGGTCGGCCTTGTTGGCAAAGGGGCAGGGAGCCCCCTAAGCATCTTGCTTCCAGCTCTTTGGGAAGCTAAGAAACAACTGGCTCTGCCCAGTGCTCTTACAGCCTGAGAGAAAATCTCTTACCAAGGCCTGTGAAATGCACTTTGTTGGTGGCCTGATCTAGCTGAAGTAGAACTTCTGCTCTGGGTGTGCTCCATTGGCCTAGAGCTGCCTGGCCCAAAGGGCCGCCTTGTTTGCAAAGGGGATGAGAGGCCCCAAAGCATCTTGCTTCCAGCTCTTCGGGAAGCTAAGAAACATCTGGCGTTGCCCAGTGCTCTTACAGCCTACCGGGAACATCTCTTACCAAGGCCTGTGAAACGCAGTTTGTTGGTGGCCTGAACTGGCCGAAGTAGAACTTCTGCTCTGGGTGTGCTCCACTGGCCTGGAGCTACCTGCCCCAAAGGGCTGCCTTGATTCCAAAGTGAGAGAGTGGCACCAAAGCATCTTGCTTCCAGCTCTTCGGGAAGCTAAGAAACATCTGGCGTTGCCCAGTGCTCTTACAGCCTACCGGGAACATCTCTTACCAAGGCCTGTGAAACGCCGTTTCCTGGCAGGCCTGATTTGGCTGAAGTAGAACTTCTGCTCTGGGTGTGCTCCATTGCCCTATAGCTGCCAGGCCCAAGGTGCTGCCTTGTTTCCAAAGGGGCAGAGAGGCCCCAAAGCATCTTGCTTCCAGCTCTCTGGGAAGCTAAGAACCAACTCGCTCTGCCCCATGCTCTTACAGCCTACCGGGAACATGTCTTTGAAAGGCCTGTGAAACGCAGTTTCTTGGCAGGCCTCATCTGGCTGAAGTAGAACTCCGGCACTGGGTGTGCTCCATTGCCCTAGATCTGCCAGGCCCCAAGTGCTGCCCTGTTTCCAAGGGGCAGAGAGGCCCAAAGCATCTTGCTTCCCGGTCTTTGCGAAGCTAAGAAACAACTGGCTCTGCCCAGTGCTCTTACACCTACCGGGAACATCTCTTACCAAGGCCTGTCAAACGCTGTTTCTTTGCAGGCCTGATCAGGCTGAAGTAGAACTCCTGCTCTGCGTGTGCTCCATTGGCCTAGAGCTTCCCGACCCAAAAGGCTGCCTTGTTCCCAAACGGGCAGAGGGGTCCCAAGCGTCTTGCTTCCAGCTTTTCAGGAAGGTAAGAAACAACTGGCTCTGCCCAGTGCTCTTACAGCCTACCGGGAACATCTCTTACCAAGGCCTGTGAAACGCAGTTTCTTGGCAGGCCTGATCTGGCTGAAGTAGAACTCCTGCTCTGGGCGTGCTACTTTGGCCTAGAGCTGCCATGCCCAAAGGGCCACCTTGTTTCCAAAGGGGCTGAGAGTCCCCAAAGTATCTTGCTTCCAAATCTTTGGGAAGCTAAGAAACAACTGGCTCTGCACAGTGCTCTCACAGCCTACCGGCAACGTGACAGAGAAAGGCCTGTGAGACGCAGTTTCTTGGAAGGCCTGATCTGGCTGAGGTAGAACTTCTGCTCTGGGTGTACTCCATTGGCCTAGGGCTGCCAGGCCCAAAGGGCTGCCTTTATTTCCAAAGTGTGAGAGAGGCCCCAAAGCATCTTGCTTCCTGCTCTCTGGGAAGCTAAAACAACTGGCTCTGCACAGTGCTCTCAAAGCCAACCGGGAACGTCACATACAAAGGCCTGTGAAACGCAGCTTCTTGACAGGCCTTATCTGGCTGAGGTAGAACTTGTGCTCTGGGTGTGCTACTTTGGCCTAGAGCTGCCAGGCACAAAGGCTGCTTTGTTTCCAAAGGGGGAGAGAGGCCCCAAATCATGTTGCTTCCAGCTGTTTTTGAAGCTAAGAAACAACTCGCTCTGCCAGGTACTCTTACAGCCTTCCGGGAACACCTCTTACGAAGGCCTGTGAAAAGCAGTTTCTTGGCAGGCCTGATCTGGCTGAGGTATGACTTCTGCTCTGGGTGTGCTCCATTGCCCTAGAGCTGAAAGGCCCAAAGGGATGCCTTGTTAGCAAAGGGGCAGAGAGGCCCCAAAGCATCTTGCTTCCAGCTCATTGGGAAGCTAAGAAACAACTGTCTCTGCCCAGTGCTCTGACAGAGTACCGGGAACATCTCTTACCAAAGCCTTTGAAACGCTGTTTCTTGGCAGGCCTTATCTGGCTGAGGTAGAACTTCTGCTCTGGGTGTGCTCCATTGGCCTAGAGCTGAAAGGCCCAAAGGTCGGCCTTGTTGGCAAAGGGGCAGGGAGCCCCCAAAGCATCTTGCTTCCAGCTCTTTGGGAAGCTAAGAAACAACTGGCTCTGCCCAGTGCTCTTACAGCCTGAGAGAAAATCTCTTACCAAGGCCTGTGAAACGCACTTTGTTGGTGGCCTGATCTAGCTGAAGTAGAACTTCTGCTCTGGGTGTGCTCCATTGGCCTAGAGCTGCCTGGCCCAAAGGGCCGCCTTGTTTGCCAAGGGGATGAGAGGCCCCAAAGCATCTTGCTTCCAGCTCTTCGGGAAGCTAAGAAACATCTGGCGTTGCCCAGTGCTCTTACAGCCTACCGGGAACATCTCTTACCAAAGCCTGTGAAACGCAGTTTGTTGGTGGCCTGAACTGGCCGAAGTAGAACTTCTGCTCTGGGTGTGCTCCACTGGCCTGGAGCTACCTGCCCCAAAGGGCTGCCTTGATTCCAAAGTGAGAGAGTGGCCCCAAAGCATCTTGCTTCCAGCTCTTCGGGAAGCTAAGAAACATCTGGCGTTGCCCAGTGCTCTTACAGCCTACCGGGAACATCTCTTACCAAGGCCTGTGAAACGCCGTTTCCTGGCAGGCCTGATTTGGCTGAAGTAGAACTTCTGCTCTGGGTGTGCTCCATTGCCCTAGAGCTGCCAGGCCCAAGGTGCTGCCTTGTTTCCAAAGGGGCAGAGAGGCCCCAAAGCATCTTGCTTCCAGCTCTCTGGGAAGCTAAGAACCAACTCGCTCTGCCCCGTGCTCTTACAGCCTACCGGGAACATGTCTTTGAAAGGCCTGTGAAACGCAGTTTCTTGGCAGGCCTCATCTGGCTGAAGTAGAACTCCGGCTCTGGGTGTGCTCCATTGCCCTAGAGCTGCCAGGCCCCAAGTGCTGCCCTGTTTCCAAGGGGCAGAGAGGCCCAAAGCATCTTGCTTCCCGGTCTTTGCGAAGCTAAGAAACAACTGGCTCTGCCCAGTGCTCTTACACCTACCGGGAACATCTCTTACCAAGGCCTGTCAAACGCTGTTTCTTTGCAGGCCTGATCAGGCTGAAGTAGAACTCCTGCTCTGCGTGTGCTCCATTGGCCTAGAGCTTCCCGACCCAAAAGGCTGCCTTGTTCCCAAACGGGCAGAGGGGTCCCAAGCGTCTTGCTTCCAGCTTTTCAGGAAGGTAAGAAACAACTGGCTCTGCCCAGTGCTCTTACAGCCTACCGGGAACATCTCTTACCAAGGCCTGTGAAACGCAGTTTCTTGGCAGGCCTGATCTGGCTGAGGTAGAACACCTGCTCTGGGCGTGCTACTTTGGCCTAGAGCTGCCAGGCCCAAAGGGCCGCCTTGTTTCCAAAGGGGCTGAGAGTCCCCAAAGTATCTTGCTTCCAAATCTTTGGGAAGCTAAGAAACAACTGGCTCTGCACAGTGCTCTCACAGCCTACCGGCAACGTGACAGAGAAAGGCCTGTGAGACGCAGTTTCTTGGAAGGCCTGATCTGGCTGAGGTAGAACTTCTGCTCTGGGTGTACTCCATTGGCCTAGGGCTGCCAGGCCCAAAGGGCTGCCTTTATTTCCAAAGTGTGAGAGAGGCCCCAAAGCATCTTGCTTCCTGCTCTCTGAGAAGCTAAAACAACTGGCTCTGCACAGTGCTCTCAAATCCAACCAGGAACGTCACATACAAAGGCCTGTGAAACGCAGCTTCTTGACAGGCCTTATCTGGCTGAGGTAGAACTTGTGCTCTGGGTGTGCTACTTTGGCCTAGAGCTGCCAGGCACAAAGGCTGCTTTGTTTCCAAAGGGGGAGAGAGGCCCCAATCATGTTGCTTCCAGCTGTTTTTGAAGCTAAGAAACAACTCGTTCTGCCAGGTACTCTTACAGCCTTCCGGGAACACCTCTTACAAAGGCCTGTGAAAAGCAGTTTCTTGGCAGGCCTGATCTGGCTGAGGTAGAACTTCTGCTCTGGGTGTGCTCCATTGGCCTAGAGCTGAAAGGCCCAAAGGGATGCCTTGTTTGCAAAGGGGCAGAGAGGCCCCAAAGCATCTTGCTTCCAGCTCATTGGGAAGCTAAGAAACAACTGTCTCTGCCCAGTGCTCTGACAGAGTACCGGGAACATCTCTTACCAAAGCCTTTGAAACGCAGTTTCTTGGCAGGCCTTATCTGGCTGAGGTAGAACTTCTGCTCTCGGTGTGCTCCATTGGCCTAGAGCTGAAAGGCCCAAAGGTCGGCCTTGTTGGCAAAGGGGCAGGGAGCCCCCAAAGCATCTTGCTTCCAGCTCTTTGGGAAGCTAAGAAACAACTGGCTCTGCCCAGTGCTCTTACAGCCTGAGAGAAAATTTCTTACCAAGGCCTGTGAAACGCACTTTGTTGGTGGCCTGATCTAGCTGAAGTAGAACTTCTGCTCTGGGTGTGCTCCATTGGCCTAGAGCTGCCTGGCCCAAAGGGCCACCTTGTTTGCAAAGGGGATGAGAGGCCCCAAAGCATCTTGCTTCCAGCTCTTCGGGAAGCTAAGAAACATTTGGCGTTGCCCAGTGCTCTTACAGCCTACCGGGAACATCTCTTACCAAGGCCTGTGAAACGCAGTTTGTTGGTGGCCTGAACTGGCCGAAGTAGAACTTCTGCTCTGGGTGTGCTCCACTGGCCTGGAGCTACCTGCCCCAAAGGGCTGCCTTGATTCCAAAGTGAGAGAGTGGCACCAAAGCATCTTGCTTCCAGCTCTTCGGGAAGCTAAGAAACATCTGGCGTTGCCCAGTGCTCTTACAGCCTACCGGGAACATCTCTTACCAAGGCCTGTGAAACGCCGTTTCCTGGCAGGCCTGATTTGGCTGAAGTAGAACTTCTGCTCTGGGTGTGCTCCATTGCCCTAGGGCTGCCAGGCCCAAGGTGCTGCCTTGTTTCCAAAGGGGCAGAGAGGCCCCAAAGCATCTTGCTTCCAGCTCTCTGGGAAGCTAAGAACCAAATCGCTCTGCCCCGTGCTCTTACAGCCTACCGGGAACATGTCTTTGAAAGGCCTTTGAAATGCAGTTTCTTGGCAGGCCTCATCTGGCTGAAGTAGAACTCCGGCTCTGGGTGTGCTCCATTGCCCTAGAGCTGCCAGGCCCCAAGTGCTGCCCTGTTTCCAAGGGGCAGAGAGGCCCAAAGCATCTTGCTTCCCGGTCTTTGCGAAGCTAAGAAACAACTGGCTCTGCCCAGTGCTCTTACACCTACCGGGAACATCTCTTACCAAGGCCTGTGAAACGCCGTTTCCTGGCAGGCCTGATTTGGCTGAAGTAGAACTTCTGCTCTGGGTGTGCTCCAATGCCCTAGAGCTGCCAGGCCCAAGGTGCTGCCTTGTTTCCAAAGGGGCAGAGAGGCACCAAAGGATCTTGCTTCCAGCTCTCTGGGAAGCTAAGAACCAAATCGCTCTGCCCCGTGGTCTTACAGCCTACCAGGAACATGTCTTTGAAAGGCCTGTGAAACGCAGTTTCTTGGCAGGCCTCATCTGGCTGAAGTAGAACTCCGGCTCTGGGTGTGCTCCATTGCCCTAGAGCTGCCAGGCCCCAAGTGCTGCCCTGTTTCCAAGGGGCAGAGAGGCCCAAAGCATCTTGCTTCCCGGTCTTTGCGAAGCTAAGAAACAACTGGCTCTGCCCAGTGCTCTTACACCTACCGGGAACATCTCTTACCAAGGCCTGTCAAACGCTGTTTCTTTGCAGGCCTGATCAGGCTGAAGTAGAACTCCTGCTCTGCGTGTGCTCCATTGGCCTAGAGCTTCCCGACCCAAAAGGCTGCCTTGTTCCCAAACGGGCAGAGGGGTCCCAAGCGTCTTGCTTCCAGCTTTTCAGGAAGGTAAGAAACAACTGGCTCTGCCCAGTGCTCTTACAGCCTACGGGGAACATCTCTCACCAAGGCCTGTGAAACGCAGTTTCCTGGCAGGCCTGATCTGGCTGAAGTAGAACTTCTTCTCTGGGTGTGCTCCATTGCCCTAGAGCTGCCAGGCCCAAAGGGCTGCCTTGTTTCCAAAGACGGAGAGTGGACCCAAAGCATCTTGCTCCCAGCTCTTCGGGAAGCTAAGAAACAGCTGGCTCTGCCCAGTGCTCTTACAGCCTAAGAGAACATCTCTTTGAAAGGGCTGTGAAATGCAGTTTCTTGGCAGGCCTGACCTGGCTGAAGTAGAACTTCTGTTCTGGTTGTGCTACATAGGCCTAGAGCTACCAGGACCTAAGGGCTGCCTTGTTTCCAAAGGGTGAGAGAGGCCCCAAAGCATCTTGCCTCCAGCACTTTGGGAAGCTAAAAAACAACTGGTTCTGCCCAGTGCTCTCACAGCCTACCGTGAACATCTCTTACCAAGGGCTGTGAAACGCAGTTTCTGGGCAGGACTGATCTGCCTGAAGTAGAACTTCTGCTGTGGGTGTGCTCCATTGGCCTAGAGCTGCCAGGCGCAAACGGCTGCCTTGTGTCCAAAGGGAGAGAGAGGCCCCAAAGCATCTTGCTTCCAGCTCTGTGGGAAGCTAAAGCAACTGGCTCTCCACTGTGCTCTCACAGCCTACCGGGAACATCTCTTACCAAGGCCTGTGAAATGCAGTTTCTTGGCAGGCCTGATCTGGCTGAAGTAGAACTCCTGCTCTGGGCGTGCTACTTTGGCCTAGAGCTGCCAGGCCCAAAGGGCCGCCTTGTTTCCAAAGGGGCTGAGAGTCCCCAAAGTATCTTGCTTCCAAATCTTTGGGAAGCTAAGAAACAACTGGCTCTGCACAGTGCTCTCACAGCCTACCGGCAACGTGACAGAGAAAGGCCTGTGAGACGCTGTTTCTTGGAAGGCCTGATCTGGCTGAGGTAGAACTTCTGCTCTGGGTGTACTCCATTGGCCTAGGGCTGCCAGGCCCAAAGGGCTGCCTTTATTTCCAAAGTGTGAGAGAGGCCCCAAAGCATCTTGCTTCCTGCTCTCTGGGAAGCTAAAACAACTGGCTCTGCACAGTGCTCTCAAAGCCAACCGGGAACGTCACATACAAAGGCCTGTGAAACGCAGCTTCTTGACAGGCCTTATCTGGCTGAGGTAGAACTTGTGCTCTGGGTGTGCTACTTTGGCCTAGAGCTGCCAGGCACAAAGGCTGCTTTGTTTCCAAAGGGGGAGAGAGGCCCCAAATCATGTTGCTTCCAGCTGTTTTTGAAGCTAAGAAACAACTCGCTCTGCCAGGTACTCTTACAGCCTTCCGGGAACACCTCTTACGAAGGCCTGTGAAAAGCAGTTTCTTGGCAGGCCTGATCTGGCTGAGGTAGAACTTCTGCTCTGGGTGTGCTCCATTGGCCTAGAGCTGAAAGGCCCAAAGGTCGGCCTTGTTGGCAAAGGGGCAGGGAGACCCCAAAGCATCTTGCTTCCAGCTCTTTGGGAAGCTAAGAAACAACTGGCTCTGCCCAGTGCTCTTACAGCCTGAGAGAAAATCTCTTACCAAGGCCTGTGAAACGCACTTTGTTGGTGGCCTGATCTAGCTGAAGTAGAACTTCTGCGCTGGGTGTGCTCCATTGGCCTAGAGCTGCCTGGCCCAAAGGGCCGCCTTGTTTGCAAAGGCGCAGAGAGGCCCCAAAGCATCTTGCTTCCAGCTCTTCGGGAAGCTAAGAAACATCTGGCGTTGCCCAGTGCTCTTACAGCCTACCGGGAACATCTCTTACCAAGGCCTGTGAAACGCAGTTTGTTGGTGGCCTGAACTGGCCGAAGTAGAACTTCTGCTCTGGCTGTGCTCCACTGGCCTAGAGCTATCTGCCCCAAAGGGCTGCCTTGATTCCAAAGTGAGAGAGTGGCCCCAAAGCATCTTGTTTCCAGCTCTTCGGGAAGCTAAGAAACATCTGGCGTTGCCCAGTGCTCTTACAGCCTACCGGGAACATCTCTTACCAAGGCCTGTGAAACGCCGTTTCCTGGCAGGCCTGATTTGGCTGAAGTAGAACTTCTGCTCTGGGTGTGCTCCGTTGCCCTAGAGCTGCCAGGCCCATGGTGCTGCCTTGTTTCCAAAGGGGCAGAGAGGCCCCAAAGCATCTTGCTTCCAGCTCTCTGGGAAGCTAAGAACCAACTCGCTCTGCCCCGTGCTCTTACACCTACCGGGAACATCTCTTACCAAGGCCTGTCAAACGCTGTTTCTTTGCAGGCCTGATCAGGCTGAAGTAGAACTCCTGCTCTGCGTGTGCTCCATTGGCCTAGAGCTTCCCGACCCAAAAGGCTGCCTTGTTCCCAAACGGGCAGAGGGGTCCCAAGCGTCTTGCTTCCAGCTTTTCAGGAAGGTAAGAAACAACTGGCTCTGCCCAGTGCTCTTACAGCCTACCGGGAACATCTCTTACCAAGGCCTGTGAAACGCAGTTTCCTGGCAGGCCTGATCTGGCTGAAGTAGAACTTCTGCTCTGGGTGTGCTCCATTGCCCTAGAGCTGCCAGGCCCAAAGGGCTGCCTTGTTTCCAAAGACAGAGAGTGGACCCAAAGCATCTTGCTCCCAGCTCTTCGGGAAGCTAAGAAACAGCTGGCTCTGCCCAGTGCTCTTACAGCCTAAGAGAACATCTCTTTGAAAGGCCTGTGAAACGCAGTTTCTTGGCAGGCCTGACCTGGCTGAAGTAGAACTTCTGTTCTGGTTGTGCTACATAGGCCTAGAGCTACCAGGACCTAAGGGCTGCCTTGTTTCCAAAGGGTGAGAGAGGCCCCAAAGCATCTTGCCTCCAGCACTTTGGGAAGCTAAAAAACAACTGGTTCTGCCCAGTGCTCTCACAGCCTACCGTGAACATCTCTTACCAAGGGCTGTGAAACGCAGTTTCTGGGCAGGACTGATCTGCCTGAAGTAGAACTTCTGCTGTGGGTGTGCTCCATTGCCCTAGAGCTGCCAGGCCCAAAGGGCTGCCTTGTTTCCAAAGACGGAGAGTGGACCCAAAGCATCTTGCTCCCAGCTCTTCGGGAAGCTAAGAAACAGCTGGCTCTGCCCAGTGCTCTTACAGCCTAAGAGAACATCTCTTTGAAAGGCCTGTGAATCGCAGTTTCTTGGCAGGCCTGACCTGGCTGAAGTAGAACTTCTGTTCTGGTTGTGCTACATAGGCCTAGAGCTACCAGGACCTAAGGGCTGCCTTGTTTCCAAAGGGTGAGTGAGGCCCCAAAGCATCTTGCCTCCAGCACTTTGGGAAGCTAAAAAACAACTGGTTCTGCCCAGTGCTCTCACAGCCTACCGTGAACATCTCTTACCAAGGGCTGTGAAACGCAGTCTCTGGGCAGGACTGATCTGCCTGAAGTAGAACTTCTGCTGTGGGTGTGCTCCATTGGCCTAGAGCTGCCAGGCGCAAACGGCTGACTTGTGTCCAAAGGGAGAGAGAGGCCCCAAAGCATCTTGCTTCCAGCTCTGTGGGAAGCTAAAGCAACTGGCTCTCCACTGTGCTCTCACAGCCTACCGGGAACATCTCTTACCAAGGCCTGTGAAATGCAGTTTCTTGGCAGGCCTGATCTGGCTGAAGTAGAACTCCTGCTCTGGGCGTGCTACTTTGGCCTAGAGCTGCCAGGCCCAAAGGGCCGCCTTGTTTCCAAAGGGGCTGAGAGTCCCCAAAGTATCTTGCTTCCAAATCTTTGGGAAGCTAAGAAACAACTGGCTCTGCACAGTGCTCTCACAGCCTACCGGCAACGTGACAGAGAAAGGCCTGTGAGACGCTGTTTCTTGGAAGGCCTGATCTGGCTGAGGTAGAACTTCTGCTCTGGGTGTACTCCATTGGCCTAGGGCTGCCAGGCCCAAAGGGCTGCCTTTAATTCCAAAGTGTGAGAGAGGCCCCAAAGCATCTTGCTTCCTGCTCTCTGGGAAGCTAAAACAACTGGCTCTGCACAGTGCTCTCAAAGCCAACCGGGAACGTCACATACAAAGGCCTGTGAAACGCAGCTTCTTGACAGGCCTTATCTGGCTGAGGTAGAACTTGTGCTCTGGGTGTGCTACTTTGGCCTAGAGCTGCCAGGCACAAAGGCTGCTTTGTTTCCAAAGGGGGAGAGAGGCCCCAAATCATGTTGCTTCCAGCTGTTTTTGAAGCTAAGAAACAACTCGCTCTGCCAGGTACTCTTACAGCCTTCCGGGAACACCTCTTACGAAGGCCTGTGAAAAGCAGTTTCTTGGCAGGCCTGATCTGGCTGAGGTAGAACTTCTGCTCTGGGTGTGCTCCATTGCCCTAGAGCTGAAAGGCCCAAAGGTCGGCCTTGTTGGCAAAGGGGGAGAGAGGCCCCAAAGCATCTTGCTTCCAGCTCATTGGGAAGCTAAGAAACAACTGTCTCTGCCCAGTGCTCTGACAGAGTACCGGCAACATCTCTTACCAAAGCCATTGAAACGCAGTTTCTTGGCAGGCCTTATCTGGCTGAGGTAGAACTTCTGCTCTGGGTGTGCTCCATTGGCCTAGAGCTGAAAGGCCCAAAGGTCGGCCTTGTTGGCAAAGGGGCAGGGAGACCCCAAAGCATCTTGATTCCAGCTCTTTGGGAAGCTAAGAAACAACTGGCTCTGCCCAGTGCTCTTACAGCCTGAGAGAAAATCTCTTACCAAGGCCTCTGAAACGCACTTTGTTGGTGGCCTGATCTAGCTGAAGTAGAACTTCTGCTCTGGGTGTGCTCCATTGGCCTAGAGCTGCCTGGCCCAAAGGGCCGCCTTGTTTGCAAAGGGGCAGAGAGGCCCCAAAGCATCTTGCTTCCAGCTCTTCGGGAAGCTAAGAAACATCTGGCGTTGCCCAGTGCTCTTACAGCCTACCGGGAACATCTCTTACCAAGGCCTGTGAAACGCAGTTTGTTGGTGGCCTGAACTGGCCGAAGTAGAACTTCTGCTCTGGGTGTGCTCCACTGGCCTGGAGCTACCTGCCCCAAAGGGCTGCCTTGATTCGAAAGTGAGAGAGTGGCACCAAAGCATCTTGCTTCCAGCTCTTCGGGAAGCTAAGAAACATCTGGCGTTCCCCAGTGCTCTTACAGCCTACCGGGAACATCTCTTACCAAGGCCTGTGAAACGCCGTTTCCTGGCAGGCCTGATTTGGCTGAAGTAGAACTTCTGCTCTGGGTGTGCTCCGTTGCCCTAGAGCTGCCAGGCCCATGGTGCTGCCTTGTTTCCAAAGGGGCAGAGAGGCCCCAAAGCATCTTGCTTCCAGCTCTCTGGGAAGCTAAGAACCAACTCGCTCTGCCCCGTGCTCTTACACCTACCGGGAACATCTCTTACCAAGGCCTGTCAAACGCTGTTTCTTTGCAGGCCTGATCAGGCTGAAGTAGAACTCCTGCTCTGCGTGTGCTCCATTGGCCTAGAGCTTCCCGACCCAAAAGGCTGCCTTGTTCCCAAACGGGCAGAGGGGTCCCAAGCGTCTTGCTTCCAGCTTTTCAGGAAGGTAAGAAACAACTGGCTCTGCCCAGTGCTCTTACAGCCTACCGGGAACATCTCTTACCAAGGCCTGTGAAACGCAGTTTCCTGGCAGGCCTGATCTGGCTGAAGTAGAACTTCTGCTCTGGGTGTGCTCCATTGCCCTAGAGCTGCCATGCCCAAAGTGCTGCCTTGTTTCCAAAGACAGAGAGTGGACCCAAAGCATCTTGCTCCCAGCTCTTCGGGAAGCTAAGAAACAGCTGGCTCTGCCCAGTGCTCTTACAGCCTAAGAGAACATCTCTTTGAAAGGCCTGTGAAACGCAGTTTCTTGGCAGGCCTGACCTGGCTGAAGTAGAACTTCTGTTCTGGTTGTGCTACATAGGCCTAGAGCTACCAGGACCTAAGGGCTGCCTTGTTTCCAAAGGGTGAGAGAGGCCCCAAGGCATCTTGCCTCCAGCACTTTGGGAAGCTAAAAAACAACTGGTTCTGCCCAGTGCTCTCACAGCCTACCGTGAACATCTCTTACCAAGGGCTGTGAAACGCAGTTTCTGGGCAGGACTGATCTGCCTGAAGTAGAACTTCTGCTGTGGGTGTGCTCCATTGCCCTAGAGCTGCCAGGCCCAAAGGGCTGCCTTGTTTCCAAAGACGGAGAGTGGACCCAAAGCATCTTGCTCCCAGCTCTTCGGGAAGCTAAGAAACAGCTGGCTCTGCCCAGTGCTCTTACAGCCTAAGAGAACATCTCTTTGAAAGGCCTGTGAAACGCAGTTTCTTGGCAGGCCTGACCTGGCTGAAGTAGAACTTCTGTTCTGGTTGTGCTACATAGGCCTAGAGCTACCAGGACCTAAGGGCTGCCTTGTTTCCAAAGGGTGAGTGAGGCCCCAAAGCATCTTGCCTCCAGCACTTTGGGAAGCTAAAAAACAACTGGTTCTGCCCAGTGCTCTCACAGCCTACCGTGAACATCTCTTACCAAGGGCTGTGAAACGCAGTTTCTGGGCAGGACTGATCTGCCTGAAGTAGAACTTCTGCTGTGGGTGTGCTCCATTGGCCTAGAGCTGCCAGGCGCAAACGGCTGCCTTGTGTCCAAAGGGAGAGAGAGGCCCCAAAGCATCTTGCTTCCAGCTCTGTGGGAAGCTAAAGCAACTGGCTCTCCACTGTGCTCTCACAGCCTACCGGGAACATCTCTTACCAAGGCCTGTGAAATGCAGTTTCTTGGCAGGCCTGATCTGGCTGAAGTAGAACTCCTGCTCTGGGCGTGCTACTTTGGCCTAGAGCTGCCAGGCCCAAAGGGCCGCCTTGTTTCCAAAGGGGCTGAGAGTCCCCAAAGTATCTTGCTTCCAAATCTTTGGGAAGCTAAGAAACAACTGGCTCTGCACAGTGCTCTCACAGCCTACCGGCAACGTGACAGAGAAAGGCCTGTGAGACGCTGTTTCTTGGAAGGCCTGATCTGGCTGAGGTAGAACTTCTGCTCTGGGTGTACTCCATTGGCCTAGGGCTGCCAGGCCCAAAGGGCTGCCTTTATTTCCAAAGTGTGAGAGAGGCCCCAAAGCATCTTGCTTCCTGCTCTCTGGGAAGCTAAAACAACTGGCTCTGCACAGTGCTCTCAAAGCCAACCGGGAACGTCACATACAAAGGCCTGTGAAACGCAGCTTCTTGACAGGCCTTATCTGGCTGAGGTAGAACTTGTGCTCTGGGTGTGCTACTTTGGCCTAGAGCTGCCAGGCACAAAGGCTGCTTTGTTTCCAAAGGGGGAGAGAGGCCCCAAATCATGTTGCTTCCAGCTGTTTTTGAAGCTAAGAAACAACTCGCTCTGCCAGGTACTCTTACAGCCTTCCGGGAACACCTCTTACGAAGGCCTGTGAAAAGCAGTTTCTTGGCAGGCCTGATCTGGCTGAGGTAGAACTTCTGCTCTGGGTGTGCTCCATTGCCCTAGAGCTGAAAGGCCCAAAGGTCGGCCTTGTTGGCAAAGGGGGAGAGAGGCCCCAAAGCATCTTGCTTCCAGCTCATTGGGAAGCTAAGAAACAACTGTCTCTGCCCAGTGCTCTGACAGAGTACCGGCAACATCTCTTACCAAAGCCATTGAAACGCAGTTTCTTGGCAGGCCTTATCTGGCTGAGGTAGAACTTCTGCTCTGGGTGTGCTCCATTGGCCTAGAGCTGAAAGGCCCAAAGGTCGGCCTTGTTGGCAAAGGGGCAGGGAGACCCCAAAGCATCTTGATTCCAGCTCTTTGGGAAGCTAAGAAACAACTGGCTCTGCCCAGTGCTCTTACAGCCTGAGAGAAAATCTCTTACCAAGGCCTCTGAAACGCACTTTGTTGGTGGCCTGATCTAGCTGAAGTAGAACTTCTGCTCTGGGTGTGCTCCATTGGCCTAGAGCTGCCTGGCCCAAAGGGCCGCCTTGTTTGCAAAGGGGCAGAGAGGCCCCAAAGCATCTTGCTTCCAGCTCTTCGGGAAGCTAAGAAACATCTGGCGTTGCCCAGTGCTCTTACAGCCTACCGGGAACATCTCTTACCAAGGCCTGTGAAACGCAGTTTGTTGGTGGCCTGAACTGGCCGAAGTAGAACTTCTGCTCTGGGTGTGCTCCACTGGCCTGGAGCTACCTGCCCCAAAGGGCTGCCTTGATTCCAAAGTGAGAGAGTGGCACCAAAGCATCTTGCTTCCAGCTCTTCGGGAAGCTAAGAAACATCTGGCGTTCCCCAGTGCTCTTACAGCCTACCGGGAACATCTCTTACCAAGGCCTGTGAAACGCCGTTTCCTGGCAGGCCTGATTTGGCTGAAGTAGAACTTCTGCTCTGGGTGTGCTCCGTTGCCCTAGAGCTGCCAGGCCCATGGTGCTGCCTTGTTTCCAAAGGGGCAGAGAGGCCCCAAAGCATCTTGCTTCCAGCTCTCTGGGAAGCTAAGAACCAACTCGCTCTGCCCCGTGCTCTTACACCTACCGGGAACATCTCTTACCAAGGCCTGTCAAACGCTGTTTCTTTGCAGGCCTGATCAGGCTGAAGTAGAACTCCTGCTCTGCGTGTGCTCCATTGGCCTAGAGCTTCCCGACCCAAAAGGCTGCCTTGTTCCCAAACGGGCAGAGGGGTCCCAAGCGTCTTGCTTCCAGCTTTTCAGGAAGGTAAGAAACAACTGGCTCTGCCCAGTGCTCTTACAGCCTACCGGGAACATCTCTTACCAAGGCCTGTGAAACGCAGTTTCCTGGCAGGCCTGATCTGGCTGAAGTAGAACTTCTGCTCTGGGTGTGCTCCATTGCCCTAGAGCTGCCATGCCCAAAGTGCTGCCTTGTTTCCAAAGACAGAGAGTGGACCCAAAGCATCTTGCTCCCAGCTCTTCGGGAAGCTAAGAAACAGCTGGCTCTGCCCAGTGCTCTTACAGCCTAAGAGAACATCTCTTTGAAAGGCCTGTGAAACGCAGTTTCTTGGCAGGCCTGACCTGGCTGAAGTAGAACTTCTGTTCTGGTTGTGCTACATAGGCCTAGAGCTACCAGGACCTAAGGGCTGCCTTGTTTCCAAAGGGTGAGAGAGGCCCCAAGGCATCTTGCCTCCAGCACTTTGGGAAGCTAAAAAACAACTGGTTCTGCCCAGTGCTCTCACAGCCTACCGTGAACATCTCTTACCAAGGGCTGTGAAACGCAGTTTCTGGGCAGGACTGATCTGCCTGAAGTAGAACTTCTGCTGTGGGTGTGCTCCATTGCCCTAGAGCTGCCAGGCCCAAAGGGCTGCCTTGTTTCCAAAGACGGAGAGTGGACCCAAAGCATCTTGCTCCCAGCTCTTCGGGAAGCTAAGAAACAGCTGGCTCTGCCCAGTGCTCTTACAGCCTAAGAGAACATCTCTTTGAAAGGCCTGTGAAACGCAGTTTCTTGGCAGGCCTGACCTGGCTGAAGTAGAACTTCTGTTCTGGTTGTGCTACATAGGCCTAGAGCTACCAGGACCTAAGGGCTGCCTTGTTTCCAAAGGGTGAGTGAGGCCCCAAAGCATCTTGCCTCCAGCACTTTGGGAAGCTAAAAAACAACTGGTTCTGCCCAGTGCTCTCACAGCCTACCGTGAACATCTCTTACCAAGGGCTGTGAAACGCAGTTTCTGGGCAGGACTGATCTGCCTGAAGTAGAACTTCTGCTGTGGGTGTGCTCCATTGGCCTAGAGCTGCCAGGCGCAAACGGCTGCCTTGTGTCCAAAGGGAGAGAGAGGCCCCAAAGCATCTTGCTTCCAGCTCTGTGGGAAGCTAAAGCAACTGGCTCTCCACTGTGCTCTCACAGCCTACCGGGAACATCTCTTACCAAGGCCTGTGAAATGCAGTTTCTTGGCAGGCCTGATCTGGCTGAAGTAGAACTCCTGCTCTGGGCGTGCTACTTTGGCCTAGAGCTGCCAGGCCCAAAGGGCCGCCTTGTTTCCAAAGGGGCTGAGAGTCCCCAAAGTATCTTGCTTCCAAATCTTTGGGAAGCTAAGAAACAACTGGCTCTGCACAGTGCTCTCACAGCCTACCGGCAACGTGACAGAGAAAGGCCTGTGAGACGCTGTTTCTTGGAAGGCCTGATCTGGCTGAGGTAGAACTTCTGCTCTGGGTGTACTCCATTGGCCTAGGGCTGCCAGGCCCAAAGGGCTGCCTTTATTTCCAAAGTGTGAGAGAGGCCCCAAAGCATCTTGCTTCCTGCTCTCTGGGAAGCTAAAACAACTGGCTCTGCACAGTGCTCTCAAAGCCAACCGGGAACGTCACATACAAAGGCCTGTGAAACGCAGCTTCTTGACAGGCCTTATCTGGCTGAGGTAGAACTTGTGCTCTGGGTGTGCTACTCTGGCCTAGAGCTGCCAGGCACAAAGGCTGCTTTGTTTCCAAAGGGGGAGAGAGGCCCCAAATCATGTTGCTTCCAGCTGTTTTTGAAGCTAAGAAACAACTCGCTCTGCCAGGTACTCTTACAGCCTTCCGGGAACACCTCTTACGAAGGCCTGTGAAAAGCAGTTTCTTGGCAGGCCTGATCTGGCTGAGGTAGAACTTCTGCTCTGGGTGTGCTCCATTGCCCTAGAGCTGAAAGGCCCAAAGGTCGGCCTTGTTGGCAAAGGGGCAGAGAGGTCCCAAAGCATCTTGCTTCCAGCTCATTGGGAAGCTAAGAAACAACTGTCTCTGCCCAGTGCTCTGACAGAGTACCGGCAACATCTCTTACCAAAGCCATTGAAACGCAGTTTCTTGGCAGGCCTTATCTGGCTGAGGTAGAACTTCTGCTCTGGGTGTGCTCAATTGGCCTAGAGCGGAAAGGCCCAAAGGTCGGCCTTGTTGGCAAAGGGGCAGGGAGACCCCAAAGCATCTTGCTTCCAGCTCTTTGGGAAGCTAAGAAACAACTGGCTCTGCCCAGTGCTCTTACAGCCTGAGAGAAAATCTCTTACCAAGGCCTCTGAAACGCACTTTGTTGGTGGCCTGATCTAGCTGAAGTAGAACTTCTGCTCTGGGTGTGCTCCATTGGCCTAGAGCTGCCTGGCCCAAAGGGCCGCCTTGTTTGCAAAGGGGCAGAGAGGCCCCAAAGCATCTTGCTTCCAGCTCTTCGGGAAGCTAAGAAACATCTGGCGTTGCCCAGTGCTCTTACAGCCTACCGGGAACATCTCTTACCAAGGCCTGTGAAACGCAGTTTGTTGGTGGCCTGAACTGGCCGAAGTAGAACTTCTGCTCTGGGTGTGCTCCACTGGCCTGGAGCTACCTGCCCCAAAGGGCTGCCTTGATTCCAAAGTGAGAGAGTGGCACCAAAGCATCTTGCTTCCAGCTCTTCGGGAAGCTAAGAAACATCTGGCGTTGCCCAGTGCTCTTACAGCCTACCGGGAACATCTCTTACCAAGGCCTGTGAAACGCCGTTTCCTGGCAGGCCTGATTTGGCTGAAGTAGAACGTCTGCTCTGGGTTTGCTCCATTGCCCTAGAGCTGCCAGGCCCAAGGTGCTGCCTTGTTTCCAAAGGGGCAGAGAGGCCCCAAAGCATCTTGCTTCCAGCTCTCTGGGAAGCTAAGAACCAACTCGCTCTGCCCCGTGCTCTTACAGCCTACCGGGAACATGTCTTTGAAAGGCCTGTGAAACGCAGTTTCTTGGCAGGCCTCATCTGGCTGAAGTAGAACTCCGGCTCTGGGTGTGCTCCATTGCCCTAGGGCTGCCAGGCCCAAAGCGCTGCCCTGTTTCCAAGGGGCAGAGAGGCCCAAAGCATCTTGCTTCCCGGTCTTTGCGAAGCTAAGAAACAACTGGCTCTGCCCAGTGCTCTTACACCTACCGGGAACATCTCTTACCAAGGCCTGTCAAACGCTGTTTCTTTGCAGGCCTGATCAGGCTGAAGTAGAACTCCTGCTCTGCGTGTGCTCCATTGGCCTAGAGCTTCCCGACCCAAAAGGCTGCCTTGTTCCCAAACGGGCAGAGGGGTCCCAAGAGTCTTGCTTCCAGCTTTTCAGGAAGGTAAGAAACAACTGGCTCTGCCCAGTGCTCTTACAGCCTACCGGGAACATCTCTTACCAAGGCCTGTGAAACGCAGTTTCCTGGCAGGCCTGATCTGGCTGAAGTAGAACTTCTGCTCTGGGTGTGCTCCATTGCCCTAGAGCTGCCAGGCCCAAAGGGCTGCCTTGTTTCCAAAGACGGAGAGTGGACCCAAAGCATCTTGCTCCCAGCTCTTCGGGAAGCTAAGAAACAGCTGGCTCTGCCCAGTGCTATTACAGCCTAAGAGAACATCTCTTTGAAAGGCCTGTGAAACGCAGTTTCTTGGCAGGCCTGACCTGGCTGAAGTAGAACTTCTGTTCTGGTTGTGCTACATAGGCCTAGAGCTACCAGGACCTAAGGGCTGCCTTGTTTCCAAAGGGTGAGAGAGGCCCCAAAGCATCTTGCCTCCAGCACTTTGGGAAGCTAAAAAACAACTGGTTCTGCCCAGTGCTCTCACAGCCTACCGTGAACATCTCTTACCAAGGGCTGTGAAACGCAGTTTCTGGGCAGGACTGATCTGCCTGAAGTAGAACTTCTGCTGTGGGTGTGCTCCATTGGCCTAGAGCTGCCAGGCCCAAACGGCTGCCTTGTGTCCAAAGGGAGAGAGAGGCCCCAAAGCATCTTGCTTCCAGCTCTGTGGGAAGCTAAAGCAACTGGCTCTCCACAGTGCTCTCACAGCCTACCGGGAACATCTCTTACCAAGGCCTGTGAAACGCAGTTTCTTGGCAGGCCTGATCTGGCTGAAGTAGAACTCCTGCTCTGGGCGTGCTACTTTGGCCTAGAGCTGCCAGGCCCAAAGGGCCGCCTTGTTTCCAAAGGGGCTGAGAGTCCCCAAAGTATCTTGCTTCCAAATCTTTGGGAAGCTAAGAAACAACTGGCTCTGCACAGTGCTCTCACAGCCTACTGGCAACGTGACAGAGAAAGGCCTGTGAGACGCAGTTTCTTGGAAGGCCTGATCTGGCTGAGGTAGAACTTCTGCTCTGGGTGTACTCCATTGGCCTAGGGCTGCCAGGCCCAAAGGGCTGCCTTTATTTCCAAAGTGTGAGAGAGGCCCCAAAGCATCTTGCTTCCTGCTCTCTGGGAAGCTAAAACAACTGGCTCTGCACAGTGCTCTCAAAGCCAACCGGGAACGTCACATACAAAGGCCTGTGAAACGCAGCTTCTTGACAGGCCTTATCTGGCTGAGGTAGAACTTGTGCTCTGGGTGTGCTACTTTGGCCTAGAGCTGCCAGGCACAAAGGCTGCTTTGTTTCCAAAGGGGGAGAGAGGCCCCAAAGCATCTTGCTTCCAGCTGTTTTTGAAGCTAAGAAACAACTCGCTCTGCCAGGTACTCTTACAGCCTTCCGGGAACACCTCTTACGAAGGCCTGTGAAAAGCAGTTTCTTGGCAGGCCTGATCTGGCTGAGGTAGAACTTCTGCTCTGGGTGTGCTCTATTGGCCTAGAGCTGAAAGGCCCAAAGGTCGGCCTTGTTGGCAAAGGGGCAGGGAGCCCCCAAAGCATCTTGCTTCCAGCTCTTTGGGAAGCTAAGAAACAACTGGCTCTGCCCAGTGCTCTTACAGCCTGAGAGAAAATCTCTTACCAAGGCCTGTGAAACGCACTTTGTTGGTGGCCTGATCTAGCTGAAGTAGAACTTCTGCTCTGGGTGTGCTCCATTGGCCTAGAGCTGCCTGGCCCAAAGGGCCGCCTTGTTTGCAAAGGGGCAGAGAGGCCCCAAAGCATCTTGCTTCCAGCTCTTCGGGAAGCTAAGAAACATCTGGCGTTGCCCAGTGCTCTTACAGCCTACCGGGAACATCTCTTACCAAGGCCTGTGAAACGCAGTTTGTTGGTGGCCTGAACTGGCCGAAGTAGAACTTCTGCTCTGGGTGTGCTCCACTGGCCTGGAGCTACCTGCCCCAAAGGGCTGCCTTGATTCCAAAGTGAGAGAGTGGCACCAAAGCATCTTGCTTCCAGCTCTTCGGGAAGCTAAGAAACATCTGGCGTTCCCCAGTGCTCTTACAGCCTACCGGGAACATCTCTTACCAAGGCCTGTGAAACGCCGTTTCCTGGCAGGCCTGATTTGGCTGAAGTAGAACTTCTGCTCTGGGTGTGCTCCGTTGCCCTAGAGCTGCCAGGCCCATGGTGCTGCCTTGTTTCCAAAGGGGCAGAGAGGCCCCAAAGCATCTTGCTTCCAGCTCTCTGGGAAGCTAAGAACCAACTCGCTCTGCCCCGTGCTCTTACACCTACCGGGAACATCTCTTACCAAGGCCTGTCAAACGCTGTTTCTTTGCAGGCCTGATCAGGCTGAAGTAGAACTCCTGCTCTGCGTGTGCTCCATTGGCCTAGAGCTTCCCGACCCAAAAGGCTGCCTTGTTCCCAAACGGGCAGAGGGGTCCCAAGCGTCTTGCTTCCAGCTTTTCAGGAAGGTAAGAAACAACTGGCTCTGCCCAGTGCTCTTACAGCCTACCGGGAACATCTCTTACCAAGGCCTGTGAAACGCAGTTTCCTGGCAGGCCTGATCTGGCTGAAGTAGAACTTCTGCTCTGGGTGTGCTCCATTGCCCTAGAGCTGCCATGCCCAAAGTGCTGCCTTGTTTCCAAAGACAGAGAGTGGACCCAAAGCATCTTGCTCCCAGCTCTTCGGGAAGCTAAGAAACAGCTGGCTCTGCCCAGTGCTCTTACAGCCTAAGAGAACATCTCTTTGAAAGGCCTGTGAAACGCAGTTTCTTGGCAGGCCTGACCTGGCTGAAGTAGAACTTCTGTTCTGGTTGTGCTACATAGGCCTAGAGCTACCAGGACCTAAGGGCTGCCTTGTTTCCAAAGGGTGAGAGAGGCCCCAAGGCATCTTGCCTCCAGCACTTTGGGAAGCTAAAAAACAACTGGTTCTGCCCAGTGCTCTCACAGCCTACCGTGAACATCTCTTACCAAGGGCTGTGAAACGCAGTTTCTGGGCAGGACTGATCTGCCTGAAGTAGAACTTCTGCTGTGGGTGTGCTCCATTGCCCTAGAGCTGCCAGGCCCAAAGGGCTGCCTTGTTTCCAAAGACGGAGAGTGGACCCAAAGCATCTTGCTCCCAGCTCTTCGGGAAGCTAAGAAACAGCTGGCTCTGCCCAGTGCTCTTACAGCCTAAGAGAACATCTCTTTGAAAGGCCTGTGAAACGCAGTTTCTTGGCAGGCCTGACCTGGCTGAAGTAGAACTTCTGTTCTGGTTGTGCTACATAGGCCTAGAGCTACCAGGACCTAAGGGCTGCCTTGTTTCCAAAGGGTGAGTGAGGCCCCAAAGCATCTTGCCTCCAGCACTTTGGGAAGCTAAAAAACAACTGGTTCTGCCCAGTGCTCTCACAGCCTACCGTGAACATCTCTTACCAAGGGCTGTGAAACGCAGTTTCTGGGCAGGACTGATCTGCCTGAAGTAGAACTTCTGCTGTGGGTGTGCTCCATTGGCCTAGAGCTGCCAGGCGCAAACGGCTGCCTTGTGTCCAAAGGGAGAGAGAGGCCCCAAAGCATCTTGCTTCCAGCTCTGTGGGAAGCTAAAGCAACTGGCTCTCCACTGTGCTCTCACAGCCTACCGGGAACATCTCTTACCAAGGCCTGTGAAATGCAGTTTCTTGGCAGGCCTGATCTGGCTGAAGTAGAACTCCTGCTCTGGGCGTGCTACTTTGGCCTAGAGCTGCCAGGCCCAAAGGGCCGCCTTGTTTCCAAAGGGGCTGAGAGTCCCCAAAGTATCTTGCTTCCAAATCTTTGGGAAGCTAAGAAACAACTGGCTCTGCACAGTGCTCTCACAGCCTACCGGCAACGTGACAGAGAAAGGCCTGTGAGACGCTGTTTCTTGGAAGGCCTGATCTGGCTGAGGTAGAACTTCTGCTCTGGGTGTACTCCATTGGCCTAGGGCTGCCAGGCCCAAAGGGCTGCCTTTATTTCCAAAGTGTGAGAGAGGCCCCAAAGCATCTTGCTTCCTGCTCTCTGGGAAGCTAAAACAACTGGCTCTGCACAGTGCTCTCAAAGCCAACCGGGAACGTCACATACAAAGGCCTGTGAAACGCAGCTTCTTGACAGGCCTTTTCTGGCTGAGGTAGAACTTGTGCTCTGGGTGTGCTACTTTGGCCTAGAGCTGCCAGGCACAAAGGCTGCTTTGTTTCCAAAGGGGGAGAGAGGCCCCAAATCATGTTGCTTCCAGCTGTTTTTGAAGCTAAGAAACAACTCGCTCTGCCAGGTACTCTTACAGCCTTCCGGGAACACCTCTTACGAAGGCCTGTGAAAAGCAGTTTCTTGGCAGGCCTGATCTGGCTGAGGTAGAACTTCTGCTCTGGGTGTGCTCCATTGCCCTAGAGCTGAAAGGCCCAAAGGTCGGCCTTGTTGGCAAAGGGGCAGAGAGGCCCCAAAGCATCTTGCTTCCAGCTCATTGGGAAGCTAAGAAACAACTGTCTCTGCCCAGTGCTCTGACAGAGTACCGGCAACATCTCTTACCAAAGCCATTGAAACGCAGTTTCTTGGCAGGCCTTATCTGGCTGAGGTAGAACTTCTGCTCTGGGTGTGCTCAATTGGCCTAGAGCGGAAAGGCCCAAAGGTCGGCCTTGTTGGCAAAGGGGCAGGGAGACCCCAAAGCATCTTGCTTCCAGCTCTTTGGGAAGCTAAGAAACAACTGGCTCTGCCCAGTGCTCTTACAGCCTGAGAGAAAATCTCTTACCAAGGCCTCTGAAACGCACTTTGTTGGTGGCCTGATCTAGCTGAAGTAGAACTTCTGCTCTGGGTGTGCTCCATTGGCCTAGAGCTGCCTGGCCCAAAGGGCCGCCTTGTTTGCAAAGGGGCAGAGAGGCCCCAAAGCATCTTGCTTCCAGCTCTTCGGGAAGCTAAGAAACATCTGGCGTTGCCCAGTGCTCTTACAGCCTACCGGGAACATCTCTTACCAAGGCCTGTGAAACGCAGTTTGTTGGTGGCCTGAACTGGCCGAAGTAGAACTTCTGCTCTGGGTGTGCTCCACTGGCCTGGAGCTACCTGCCCCAAAGGGCTGCCTTGATTCCAAAGTGAGAGAGTGGCACCAAAGCATCTTGCTTCCAGCTCTTCGGGAAGCTAAGAAACATCTGGCGTTGCCCAGTGCTCTTACAGCCTACCGGGAACATCTCTTACCAAGGCCTGTGAAACGCCGTTTCCTGGCAGGCCTGATTTGGCTGAAGTAGAACGTCTGCTCTGGGTTTGCTCCATTGCCCTAGAGCTGCCAGGCCCAAGGTGCTGCCTTGTTTCCAAAGGGGCAGAGAGGCCCCAAAGCATCCTGCTTCCAGCTCTCTGGGAAGCTAAGAACCAACTCGCTCTGCCCCGTGCTCTTACAGCCTACCGGGAACATGTCTTTGAAAGGCCTGTGAAACGCAGTTTCTTGGCAGGCCTCATCTGGCTGAAGTAGAACTCCGGCTCTGGGTGTGCTCCATTGCCCTAGGGCTGCCAGGCCCAAAGCGCTGCCCTGTTTCCAAGGGGCAGAGAGGCCCAAAGCATCTTGCTTCCCGGTCTTTGCGAAGCTAAGAAACAACTGGCTCTGCCCAGTGCTCTTACACCTACCGTGAACATCTCTTACCAAGGCCTGTCAAACGCTGTTTCTTTGCAGGCCTGATCAGGCTGAAGTAGAACTCCTGCTCTGCGTGTGCTCCATTGGCCTAGAGCTTCCCGACCCAAAAGGCTGCCTTGTTCCCAAACGGGCAGAGGGGTCCCAAGAGTCTTGCTTCCAGCTTTTCAGGAAGGTAAGAAACAACTGGCTCTGCCCAGTGCTCTTACAGCCTACCGGGAACATCTCTTACCAAGGCCTGTGAAACGCAGTTTCCTGGCAGGCCTGATCTGGCTGAAGTAGAACTTCTGCTCTGGGTGTGCTCCATTGCCCTAGAGCTGCCAGGCCCAAAGGGCTGCCTTGTTTCCAAAGACGGAGAGTGGACCCAAAGCATCTTGCTCCCAGCTCTTCGGGAAGCTAAGAAACAGCTGGCTCTGCCCAGTGCTATTACAGCCTAAGAGAACATCTCTTTGAAAGGCCTGTGAAACGCAGTTTCTTGGCAGGCCTGACCTGGCTGAAGTAGAACTTCTGTTCTGGTTGTGCTACATAGGCCTAGAGCTACCAGGACCTAAGGGCTGCCTTGTTTCCAAAGGGTGAGAGAGGCCCCAAAGCATCTTGCCTCCAGCACTTTGGGAAGCTAAAAAACAACTGGTTCTGCCCAGTGCTCTCACAGCCTACCGTGAACATCTCTTACCAAGGGCTGTGAAACGCAGTTTCTGGGCAGGACTGATCTGCCTGAAGTAGAACTTCTGCTGTGGGTGTGCTCCATTGGCCTAGAGCTGCCAGGCCCAAACGGCTGCCTTGTGTCCAAAGGGAGAGAGAGGCCCCAAAGCATCTTGCTTCCAGCTCTGTGGGAAGCTAAAGCAACTGGCTCTCCACAGTGCTCTCACAGCCTACCGGGAACATCTCTTACCAAGGCCTGTGAAACGCAGTTTCTTGGCAGGCCTGATCTGGCTGAAGTAGAACTCCTGCTCTGGGCGTGCTACTTTGGCCTAGAGCTGCCAGGCCCAAAGGGCCGCCTTGTTTCCAAAGGGGCTGAGAGTCCCCAAAGTATCTTGCTTCCAAATCTTTGGGAAGCTAAGAAACAACTGGCTCTGCACAGTGCTCTCACAGCCTACTGGCAACGTGACAGAGAAAGGCCTGTGAGACGCAGTTTCTTGGAAGGCCTGATCTGGCTGAGGTAGAACTTCTGCTCTGGGTGTACTCCATTGGCCTAGGGCTGCCAGGCCCAAAGGGCTGCCTTTATTTCCAAAGTGTGAGAGAGGCCCCAAAGCATCTTGCTTCCTGCTCTCTGGGAAGCTAAAACAACTGGCTCTGCACAGTGCTCTCAAAGCCAACCGGGAACGTCACATACAAAGGCCTGTGAAACGCAGCTTCTTGACAGGCCTTATCTGGCTGAGGTAGAACTTGTGCTCTGGGTGTGCTACTTTGGCCTAGAGCTGCCAGGCACAAAGGCTGCTTTGTTTCCAAAGGGGGAGAGAGGCCCCAAATCATGTTGCTTCCAGCTGTTTTTGAAGCTAAGAAACAACTCGCTCTGCCAGGTACTCTTACAGCCTTCCGGGAACACCTCTTACGAAGGCCTGTGAAAAGCAGTTTCTTGGCAGGCCTGATCTGGCTGAGGTAGAACTTCTGCTCTGGGTGTGCTCTATTGGCCTAGAGCTGAAAGGCCCAAAGGTCGGCCTTGTTGGCAAAGGGGCAGGGAGCCCCCAAAGCATCTTGCTTCCAGCTCTTTGGGAAGCTAAGAAACAACTGGCTCTGCCCAGTGCTCTTACAGCCTGAGAGAAAATCTCTTACCAAGGCCTGTGAAACGCACTTTGTTGGTGGCCTGATCTAGCTGAAGTAGAACTTCTGCTCTGGGTGTGCTCCATTGGCCTAGAGCTGCCTGGCCCAAAGGGCCGCCTTGTTTGCAAAGGGGCAGAGAGGCCCCAAAGCATCTTGCTTCCAGCTCTTCGGGAAGCTAAGAAACATCTGGCGTTGCCCAGTGCTCTTACAGCCTACCGGGAACATCTCTTACCAAGGCCTGTGAAACGCAGTTTGTTGGTGGCCTGAACTGGCCGAAGTAGAACTTCTGCTCTGGGTGTGCTCCACAGGCCTAGAGCTACCTGCCCCAAAGGGCTGCCTTGATTCCAAAGTGAGAGAGTGGCACCAAAGCATCTTGCTTCCAGCTCTTCGAGAAGCTAAGAAACATCTGGCGTTGCCCAGTGCTCTTACAGCCTACCGGGAACATCTCTTACCAAGGCCTGTGAAACGCCGTTTCCTGGCAGGCCTGATTTGGCTGAAGTAGAACTTCTGCTCTGGGTGTGCTCCATTGCCCTAGAGCTGCCAGGCCCAAGGTGCTGCCTTGTTTCCAAAGGGGCAGAGAGGCCCCTAAGCGTCTTGCTTCCAGCTGTTTGGGAAACAAGGAAACAACTGGCTCTGCACCGTGCTCTCACAGCCTACCGGGAACGTCACATACAAAGGCCTCTGAAACGCAGTTCCTTGGCAGGCCTGATCTGGCTGAAGTAGGACTTCTGCTCTGGCTGTGCTCCATTGGCCTAGAGCTGAAAGGCCCAAAGGGATGCCTTGTTTGCAAAGGGGCAGAGAGGCCCCAAAGCATCTTGCTTCCAGCTCTTTGGGAAGCTAAGAAACAGCTGTCTCTGCCCAGTGCTCTGACAGAGTATCGGTAATATCTCTTACCAAAGCCTTTGAAACGCAGTTTCTTGGCAGGCCTTATCTGGCTGAGTTAGAACTTCTGCTCTCGGTGTGCTCCATTGGCCTAGAGCTGAAAGGCACAAAGGTCGGCCTTGTTGGCAAAGGGGCAGGGAGCCCCCAAAGCATCTTGCTTCCAGCTCTTTGGGAAGCTAAGAAAAAACTGGCTCTGCCCAGTGCTCTTACAGCCTGAGAGAAAATCTCTTACCAAGGCCTGTGAAACGCACTTTGTTGGTGGCCTGATCTAGCTCAAGTAGAACTTCTGCTCTGGGTGTGCTCCATTGGCCTAGAGCTGCATGGCCCAAAGGGCCGCCTTGTTTGCAAAGGGGATGAGAGGCCCCAAAGCATCTTGCTTCCAGCTCTTCGGGAAGCTAAGAAACATCTGGCGTTGCCCAGTGCTCTTACAGCCTACCGGGAACATCTCTTACCAAGGCCTGTGAAACGCCGTTTCCTGGCAGGCCTGATTTGGCTGAAGTAGAACTTCTGCTCTGGGTGTGCTCCATTGCCCTAGAGCTGCCAGGCCCAAGGTGCTGCCTTGTTTCCTAAGGGGCAGAGAGGCCCCAAAGCATCCTGCTTCCAGCTCTCTGGGAAGCTAAGAACCAACTCGCTCTGCCCCGTGCTCTTACAGCCTACCGGGAACATGTCTTTGAAAGGCCTGTGAAACGCAGTTTCTTGGCAGGCCTCATCTGGCTGAAGTAGAACTCCGGCTCTGGGTGTGCTCCATTGCCCTAGGGCTGCCAGGCCCAAAGCGCTGCCCTGTTTCCAAGGGGCAGAGAGGCCCAAAGCATCTTGCTTCCCGGTCTTTGCGAAGCTAAGAAACAACTGGCTCTGCCCAGTGCTCTTACACCTACCGGGAACATCTCTTACCAAGGCCTGTCAAACGCTGTTTCTTTGCAGGCCTGATCAGGCTGAAGTAGAACTCCTGCTCTGCGTGTGCTCCATTGGCCTAGAGCTTCCCGACCCAAAAGGCTGCCTTGTTCCCAAACGGGCAGAGGGGTCCCAAGAGTCTTGCTTCCAGCTTTTCAGGAAGGTAAGAAACAACTGGCTCTGCCCAGTGCTCTTACAGCCTACCGGGAACATCTCTTACCAAGGCCTGTGAAACGCAGTTTCCTGGCAGGCCTGATCTGGCTGAAGTAGAACTTCTGCTCTGGGTGTGCTCCATTGCCCTAGAGCTGCCAGGCCCAAAGGGCTGCCTTGTTTCCAAAGACGGAGAGTGGACCCAAAGCATCTTGCTCCCAGCTCTTCGGGAAGCTAAGAAACAGCTGGCTCTGCCCAGTGCTCTTACAGCCTAAGAGAACATCTCTTTGAAAGGCCTGTGAAACGCAGTTTCTTGGCAGGCCTGACCTGGCTGAAGTAGAACTTCTGTTCTGGTTGTGCTACATAGGCCTAGAGCTACCAGGACCTAAGGGCTGCCTTGTTTCCAAAGGGTGAGAGAGGCCCCAAAGCATCTTGCCTCCAGCACTTTGGGAAGCTAAAAAACAACTGGTTCTGCCCAGTGCTCTCACAGCCTACCGTGAACATCTCTTACCAAGGGCTGTGAAACGCAGTTTCTGGGCAGGACTGATCTGCCTGAAGTAGAACTTCTGCTGTGGGTGTGCTCCATTGGCCTAGAGCTGCCAGGCCCAAACGGCTGCCTTGTGTCCAAAGGGAGAGAGAGGCCCCAAAGCATCTTGCTTCCAGCTCTGTGGGAAGCTAAAGCAACTGGCTCTCCACAGTGCTCTCACAGCCTACCGGGAACATCTCTTACCAAGGCCTGTGAAACGCAGTTTCTTGGCAGGCCTGATCTGGCTGAAGTAGAACTCCTGCTCTGGGCGTGCTACTTTGGCCTAGAGCTGCCAGGCCCAAAGGGCCGCCTTGTTTCCAAAGGGGCTGAGAGTCCCCAAAGTATCTTGCTTCCAAATCTTTGGGAAGCTAAGAAACAACTGGCTCTGCACAGTGCTCTCACAGCCTACTGGCAACGTGACAGAGAAAGGCCTGTGAGACGCAGTTTCTTGGAAGGCCTGATCTGGCTGAGGTAGAACTTCTGCTCTGGGTGTACTCCATTGGCCTAGGGCTGCCAGGCCCAAAGGGCTGCCTTTATTTCCAAAGTGTGAGAGAGGCCCCAAAGCATCTTGCTTCCTGCTCTCTGGGAAGCTAAAACAACTGGCTCTGCACAGTGCTCTCAAAGCCAACCGGGAACGTCACATACAAAGGCCTGTGAAACGCAGCTTCTTGACAGGCCTTATCTGGCTGAGGTAGAACTTGTGCTCTGGGTGTGCTACTTTGGCCTAGAGCTGCCAGGCACAAAGGCTGCTTTGTTTCCAAAGGGGGAGAGAGGCCCCAAATCATGTTGCTTCCAGCTGTTTTTGAAGCTAAGAAACAACTCGCTCTGCCAGGTACTCTTACAGCCTTCCGGGAACACCTCTTACGAAGGCCTGTGAAAAGCAGTTTCTTGGCAGGCCTGATCTGGCTGAGGTAGAACTTCTGCTCTGGGTGTGCTCTATTGGCCTAGAGCTGAAAGGCCCAAAGGTCGGCCTTGTTGGCAAAGGGGCAGGGAGCCCCCAAAGCATCTTGCTTCCAGCTCTTTGGGAAGCTAAGAAACAACTGGCTCTGCCCAGTGCTCTTACAGCCTGAGAGAAAATCTCTTACCAAGGCCTGTGAAACGCACTTTGTTGGTGGCCTGATCTAGCTGAAGTAGAACTTCTGCTCTGGGTGTGCTCCATTGGCCTAGAGCTGCCTGGCCCAAAGGGCCGCCTTGTTTGCAAAGGGGCAGAGAGGCCCCAAAGCATCTTGCTTCCAGCTCTTCGGGAAGCTAAGAAACATCTGGCGTTGCCCAGTGCTCTTACAGCCTACCGGGAACATCTCTTACCAAGGCCTTTGAAACGCAGTTTGTTGGTGGCCTGAACTGGCCGAAGTAGAACTTCTGCTCTGGGTGTGCTCCACAGGCCTAGAGCTACCTGCCCCAAAGGGCTGCCTTGATTCCAAAGTGAGAGAGTGGCACCAAAGCATCTTGCTTCCAGCTCTTCGAGAAGCTAAGAAACATCTGGCGTTGCCCAGTGCTCTTACAGCCTACCGGGAACATCTCTTACCAAGGCCTGTGAAACGCCGTTTCCTGGCAGGCCTGATTTGGCTGAAGTAGAACTTCTGCTCTGGGTGTGCTCCATTGCCCTAGAGCTGCCAGGCCCAAGGTGCTGCCTTGTTTCCAAAGGGGCAGAGAGGCCCCTAAGCGTCTTGCTTCCAGCTGTTTGGGAAACAAGGAAACAACTGGCTCTGCACCGTGCTCTCACAGCCTACCGGGAACGTCACATACAAAGGCCTCTGAAACGCAGTTCCTTGGCAGGCCTGATCTGGCTGAAGTAGGACTTCTGCTCTGGCTGTGCTCCATTGGCCTAGAGCTGAAAGGCCCAAAGGGATGCCTTGTTTGCAAAGGGGCAGAGAGGCCCCAAAGCATCTTGCTTCCAGCTCTTTGGGAAGCTAAGAAACAGCTGTCTCTGCCCAGTGCTCTGACAGAGTATCGGGAATATCTCTTACCAAAGCCTTTGAAACGCAGTTTCTTGGCAGGCCTTATCTGGCTGAGTTAGAACTTCTGCTCTCGGTGTGCTCCATTGGCCTAGAGCTGAAAGGCACAAAGGTCGGCCTTGTTGGCAAAGGGGCAGGGAGCCCCCAAAGCATCTTGCTTCCAGCTCTTTGGGAAGCTAAGAAACAACTGGCTCTGCCCAGTGCTCTTACAGCCTGAGAGAAAATCTCTTACCAAGGCCTGTGAAACGCACTTTGTTGGTGGCCTGATCTAGCTCAAGTAGAACTTCTGCTCTGGGTGTGCTCCATTGGCCTAGAGCTGCCTGGCCCAAAGGGCCGCCTTGTTTGCAAAGGGGATGAGAGGCCCCAAAGCATCTTGCTTCCAGCTCTTCGGGAAGCTAAGAAACATCTGGCGTTGCCCAGTGCTCTTACAGCCTACCGGGAACATCTCTTACCAAGGCCTGTGAAACGCCGTTTCCTGGCAGGCCTGATTTGGCTGAAGTAGAACTTCTGCTCTGGGTGTGCTCCATTGCCCTAGAGCTGCCAGGCCCAAGGTGCTGCCTTGTTTCCTAAGGGGCAGAGAGGCCCCAAAGCATCCTGCTTCCAGCTCTCTGGGAAGCTAAGAACCAACTCGCTCTGCCCCGTGCTCTTACAGCCTACCGGGAACATGTCTTTGAAAGGCCTGTGAAACGCAGTTTCTTGGCAGGCCTCATCTGGCTGAAGTAGAACTCCGGCTCTGGGTGTGCTCCATTGCCCTAGGGCTGCCAGGCCCAAAGTGCTGCCCTGTTTCCAAGGGGCAGAGAGGCCCAAAGCATCTTGCTTCCCGGTCTTTGCGAAGCTAAGAAACAACTGGCTCTGCCCAGTGCTCTTACACCTACCGGGAACATCTCTTACCAAGGCCTGTCAAACGCTGTTTCTTTGCAGGCCTGATCAGGCTGAAGTAGAACTCCTGCTCTGCGTGTGCTCCATTGGCCTAGAGCTTCCCGACCCAAAAGGCTGCCTTGTTCCCAAACGGGCAGAGGGGTCCCAAGCGTCTTGCTTCCAGCTTTTCAGGAAGGTAAGAAACAACTGGCTCTGCCCAGTGCTCTTACAGCCTACCGGGAACATCTCTTACCAAGGCCTGTGAAACGCAGTTTCCTGGCAGGCCTGATCTGGCTGAAGTAGAACTTCTGCTCTGGGTGTGCTCCATTGCCCTAGAGCTGCCAGGCCCAAAGGGCTGCCTTGTTTCCAAAGACGGAGAGTGGACCCAAAGCATCTTGCTCCCAGCTCTTCGGGAAGCTAAGAAACAGCTGGCTCTGCCCAGTGCTCTTACAGCCTAAGAGAACATCTCTTTGAAAGGCCTGTGAAACGCAGTTTCTTGGCAGGCCTGACCTGGCTGAAGTAGAACTTCTGTTCTGGTTGTGCTACATAGGCCTAGAGCTACCAGGACCTAAGGGCTGCCTTGTTTCCAAAGGGTGAGAGAGGCCCCAAAGCATCTTGCCTCCAGCACTTTGGGAAGCTAAAAAACAACTGGTTCTGCCCAGTGCTCTCACAGCCTACCGTGAACATCTCTTACCAAGGGCTGTGAAACGCAGTTTCTGGGCAGGACTGATCTGGCTGAAGTAGAACTTCTGCTGTGGGTGTGCTCCATTGGCCTAGAGCTGCCAGGCACAAACGGCTGCCTTGTGTCCAAAGGGAGAGAGAAGCCCCAAAGCATCTTGCTTCCAGCTCTGTGGGAAGCTAAAGCACCTGGCTCTCCACAGTGCTCTCACAGCCTACCGGGAACATCTCTTACCAAGGCCTGTGAAACGCAGTTTCTTGGCAGGCCTGATCTGGCTGAAGTAGAACTCCTGCTCTGGGCGTGCTACTTTGGCCTAGAGCTGCCAGGCCCAAAGGGCCGCCTTGTTTCCAAAGGGGCTGAGAGTCCCCAAAGTATCTTGCTTCCAAATCTTTGGGAAGCTAAGAAACAACTGGCTCTGCACAGTGCTCTCACAGCCTACCGGGAACATCTCTTACCAAGGCCTGTGAAACGCAGTTTCTTGGCAGGCCTGATCTGGCTGAAGTAGAACTCCTGCTCTGGGCGTGCTACTTTGGCCTGGAGCTGCCAGGCCCAAAGGGCCGCCTTGTTTCCAAAGGGGCTGAGAGTCCCCAAAGCATCTTGCTTCCAAATCTTTGGGAAGCTAAGAAACAACTGGCTCTGCACAGTGCTCTCACAGCCTACCGGCAACGTGACAGAGAAAGGCCTGTGAGACGCAGTTTCTTGGAAGGCCTGATCTGGCTGAGGTAGAACTTCTGCTCTGGGTGTACTCCATTGGCCTACGGCTGCCAGGCCCAAGGGCTGCCTTTATTTCCAAAGTGTGAGAGAGGCCCCAAAGCATCTTGCTTCCTGCTCTCTGGGAAGCTAAAACAACTGGCTCTGCACAGTGCTCTCAAAGCCAACCGGGAACGTCACATACAAAGGCCTGTGAAACGCAGCTTCTTGACAGGCCTTATCTGGCTGAGGTAGAACTTGTGCTCTGGGTGTGCTACTTTGGCCTAGAGCTGCCAGGCACAAAGGCTGCTTTGTTTCCAAAGGGGGAGAGAGGCCCCAAATCATGTTGCTTCCAGCTGTTTTTGAAGCTAAGAAACAACTCGCTCTGCCAGGTACTCTTACAGCCTTCCGGGAACACCTCTTACGAAGGCCTGTGAAAAGCAGTTTCTTGGCAGGCCTGATCTGGCTGAGGTAGAACTTCTGCTCTGGGTGTGCTCCATTGCCCTAGAGCTGAAAGGCCCAAAGGTCGGCCTTGTTGGCAAAGGGGCAGAGAGGCCCCAAAGCATCTTGCTTCCAGCTCATTGGGAAGCTAAGAAACAACTGTCTCTGCCCAGTGCTCTGACAGAGTACCGGCAACATCTCTTACCAAAGCCATTGAAACGCAGTTTCTTGGCAGGCCTTATCTGGCTGAGGTAGAACTTCTGCTCTGGGTGTGCTCCATTGGCCTAGAGCTGAAAGGCCCAAAGGTCGGCCTTGTTGGCAAAGGGGCAGGGAGACCCCAAAGCATCTTGCTTCCAGCTCTTTGGGAAGCTAAGAAACAACTGGCTCTGCCCAGTGCTCTTACAGCCTGAGAGAAAATCTCTTACCAAGGCCTGTGAAACGCACTTTGTTGGTGGCCTGATCTAGCTGAAGTAGAACTTCTGCTCTGGGTGTGCTCCATTGGCCTAGAGCTGCCTGGCCCAAAGGGCCGCCTTGTTTGCAAAGGGGCAGAGAGGCCCCAAAGCATCTTGCTTCCAGCTCTTCGGGAAGCTAAGAAACATCTGGCGTTGCCCAGTGCTCTTACAGCCTACCGGGAACATCTCTTACCAAGGCCTGTGAAACGCAGTTTGTTGGTGGCCTGAACTGGCCGAAGTAGAACTTCTGCTCTGGGTGTGCTCCACTGGCCTAGAGCTACCTGCCCCAAAGGGCTGCCTTGATTCCAAAGTGAGAGAGTGGCACCAAAGCATCTTGCTTCCAGCTCTTCGGGAAGCTAAGAAACATCTGGCGTTGCCCAGTGCTCTTACAGCCTACCGGGAACATCTCTTACCAAGGCCTGTGAAACGCCGTTTCCTGGCAGGCCTGATTTGGCTGAAGTAGAACTTCTGCTCTGGGTGTGCTCCATTGCCCTAGAGCTGCCAGGCCCAAGGTGCTGCCTTGTTTCCAAAGGGGCAGAGAGGCCCCAAAGCATCTTGCTTCCAGCTCTCTGGGAAGCTAAGAACCAACTCGCTCTGCCCCGTGCTCTTACAGCCTACCGGGAACATGTCTTTGAAAGGCCTGTGAAACGCAGTTTCTTGGCAGGCCTCATCTGGCTGAAGTAGAACTCCGGCTCTGGGTGTGCTCCATTGCCCTAGGGCTGCCAGGCCCAAAGTGCTGCCCTGTTTCCAAGGGGCAGAGAGGCCCAAAGCATCTTGCTTCCCGGTCTTTGCGAAGCTAAGAAACAACTGGCTCTGCCCAGTGCTCTTACACCTACCGGGAACATCTCTTACCAAGGCCTGTCAAACGCTGTTTCTTTGCAGGCCTGATCAGGCTGAAGTAGAACTCCTGCTCTGCGTGTGCTCCATTGGCCTAGAGCTTCCCGACCCAAAAGGCTGCCTTGTTCCCAAACGGGCAGAGGGGTCCCAAGAGTCTTCCTTCCAGCTTTTCAGGAAGGTAAGAAACAACTGGCTCTGCCCAGTGCTCTTACAGCCTACCGGGAACATCTCTCACCAAGGCCTGTGAAACGCAGTTTCCTGGCAGGCCTGATCTGGCTGAAGTAGAACTTCTGCTCTGGGTGTGCTCCATTGCCCTAGAGCTGCCATGCCCAAAGTGCTGCCTTGTTTCCAAAGACAGAGAGTGGACCCAAAGCATCTTGCTCCCAGCTCTTCGGGAAGCTAAGAAACAGCTGGCTCTGCCCAGTGCTCTTACAGCCTAAGAGAACATCTCTTTGAAAGGCCTGTGAAACGCAGTTTCTTGGCAGGCCTGACCTGGCTGAAGTAGAACTTCTGTTCTGGTTGTGCTACATAGGCCTAGAGCTACCAGGACCTAAGGGCTGCCTTGTTTCCAAAGGGTGAGAGAGGCCCCAAAGCATCTTGCCTCCAGCACTTTGGGAAGCTAAAAAACAACTGGTTCTGCCCAGTGCTCTCACAGCCTACCGTGAACATCTCTTACCAAGGGCTGTGAAACGCAGTTTCTGGGCAGGACTGATCTGCCTGAAGTAGAACTTCTGCTGTGGGTGTGCTCCATTGCCCTAGAGCTGCCAGGCCCAAAGGGCTGCCTTGTTTCCAAAGACGGAGAGTGGACCCAAAGCATCTTGCTCCCAGCTCTTCGGGAAGCTAAGAAACAGCTGGCTCTGCCCAGTGCTCTTACAGCCTAAGAGAACATCTCTTTGAAATGCCTGTGAAACGCAGTTTCTTGGCAGGCCTGACCTGGCTGAAGTAGAACTTCTGTTCTGGTTGTGCTACATAGGCCTAGAGCTACCAGGACCTAACTGCTGCCTTGTTTCCAAAGGGTGAGTGAGGCCCCAAAGCATCTTGCCTCCAGCACTTTGGGAAGCTAAAAAACAACTGGTTCTGCCCAGTGCTCTCACAGCCTACCGTGAACATCTCTTACCAAGGGCTGTGAAACGCAGTTTCTGGGCAGGACTGATCTGCCTGAAGTAGAACTTCTGCTGTGGGTGTGCTCCATTGGCCTAGAGCTGCCAGGCGCAAACGGCTGCCTTGTGTCCAAAGGGAGAGAGAGGCCCCAAAGCATCTTGCTTCCAGCTCTGTGGGAAGCTAAAGCAACTGGCTCTCCACTGTGCTCTCACAGCCTACCGGGAACATCTCTTACCAAGGCCTGTGAAATGCAGTTTCTTGGCAGGCCTGATCTGGCTGAGGTAGAACTTCTGCTCTGGGTGTGCTCTATTGGCCTAGAGCTGAAAGGCCCAAAGGTCGGCCTTGTTGGCAAAGGGGCAGGGAGCCCCCAAAGCATCTTGCTTCCAGCTCTTTGGGAAGCTAAGAAACAACTGGCTCTGCCCAGTGCTCTTACAGCCTGAGAGAAAATCTCTTACCAAGGCCTGTGAAACGCACTTTGTTGGTGGCCTGATCTAGCTGAAGTAGAACTTCTGCTCTGGGTGTGCTCCATTGGCCTAGAGCTGCCTGGCCCAAAGGGCCGCCTTGTTTGCAAAGGGGCAGAGAGGCCCCAAAGCATCTTGCTTCCAGCTCTTCGGGAAGCTAAGAAACATCTGGCGTTGCCCAGTGCTCTTACAGCCTACCGGGAACATCTCTTACCAAGGCCTGTGAAACGCAGTTTGTTGGTGGCCTGAACTGGCCGAAGTAGAACTTCTGCTCTGGGTGTGCTCCACAGGCCTAGAGCTACCTGCCCCAAAGGGCTGCCTTGATTCCAAAGTGAGAGAGTGGCACCAAAGCATCTTGCTTCCAGCTCTTCGAGAAGCTAAGAAACATCTGGCGTTGCCCAGTGCTCTTACAGCCTACCGGGAACATCTCTTACCAAGGCCTGTGAAACGCCGTTTCCTGGCAGGCCTGATTTGGCTGAAGTAGAACTTCTGCTCTGGGTGTGCTCCATTGCCCTAGAGCTGCCAGGCCCAAGGTGCTGCCTTGTTTCCAAAGGGGCAGAGAGGCCCCAAAGCATCTTGCTTCCAGCTCTCTGGGAAGCTAAGAACCAACTCGCTCTGCCCCGTGCTCTTACAGCCTACCGGGAACATGTCTTTGAAAGGCATGTGAAACGCAGTTTCTTGGCAGGCCTCATCTGGCTGAAGTAGAACTCCGGATCTGGGTGTGCTCCATTGCCCTAGGGCTGCCAGGCCCAAAGTGCTGCCCTGTTTCCAAGGGGCAGAGAGGCCCAAAGCATCTTGCTTCCCGGTCTTTGCAAAGCTAAGAAACAACTGGCTCTGCCCAGTGCTCTTACACCTACCGGGAACATCTCTTACCAAGGCCTGTCAAACGCTGTTTCTTTGCAGGCCTGATCAGGCTGAAGTAGAACTCCTGCTCTGCGTGTGCTCCATTGGCCTAGAGCTTCCCGACCCAAAAGGCTGCCTTGTTCCCAAACGGGCAGAGGGGTCCCAAGAGTCTTGCTTCCAGCTTTTCAGGAAGGTAAGAAACAACTGGCTCTGCCCAGTGCTCTTACAGCCTACCGGGAACATCTCTTACCAAGGCCTGTGAAACGCACTTTCTAGGCAGGCCTGATCAGGAAGAAGTAGAACTTCTGCTCTGGTTGTGCTCCATTGCCCTAGAGCTGCCAGACCAAACGTGCTGCCTTGTTTCCAAAGGGGCAGAGAGGCCCCTAAGCGTCTTGCTTCCAGCTGTTTGGGAAACAAGGAAACAACTGGCTCTGCACCGTGCTCTCACAGCCTACCGGGAACGTCACATACAAAGGCCTCTGAAACGCAGTTCCTTGGCAGGCCTGATCTGGCTGAAGTAGGACTTCTGCTCTGGCTGTGCTCCATTGGCCTAGAGCTGAAAGGCCCAAAGGGATGCCTTGTTTGCAAAGGGGCAGAGAGGCCCCAAAGCATCTTGCTTCCAGCTCTTTGGGAAGCTAAGAAACAGCTGTCTCTGCCCAGTGCTCTGACAGAGTATCGGGAATATCTCTTACCAAAGCCTTTGAAACGCAGTTTCTTGGCAGGCCTTATCTGGCTGAGGTAGAACTTCTGCTCTCGGTGTGCTCCATTGGCCTAGAGCTGAAAGGCACAAAGGTCGGCCTTGTTGGCAAAGGGGCAGGGAGCCCCCAAAGCATCTTGCTTCCAGCTCTTTGGGAAGCTAAGAAACAACTGGCTCTGCCCAGTGCTCTTACAGCCTGAGAGAAAATCTCTTACCAAGGCCTGTGAAACGCACTTTGTTGGTGGCCTGATCTAGCTCAAGTAGAACTTCTGCTCTGGGTGTGCTCCATTGGCCTAGAGCTGCCTGGCCCAAAGGGCCGCCTTGTTTGCAAAGGGGATGAGAGGCCCCAAAGCATCTTGCTTCCAGCTCTTCGGGAAGCTAAGAAACATCTGGCGTTGCCCAGTGCTCTTACAGCCTACCGGGAACATCTCTTACCAAGGCCTGTGAAACGCCGTTTCCTGGCAGGCCTGATTTGGCTGAAGTAGAACTTCTGCTCTGGGTATGCTCCATTGCCCTAGAGCTGCCAGGCCCAAGGTGCTGCCTTGTTTCCTAAGGGGCAGAGAGGCCCCAAAGCATCCTGCTTCCAGCTCTCTGGGAAGCTAAGAACCAACTCGCTCTGCCCCGTGCTCTTACAGCCTACCGGGAACATGTCTTTGAAAGGCCTGTGAAACGCAGTTTCTTGGCAGGCCTCATCTGGCTGAAGTAGAACTCCGGCTCTGGGTGTGCTCCATTGCCCTAGGGCTGCCAGGCCCAAAGTGCTGCCCTGTTTCCAAGGGGCAGAGAGGCCCAAAGCATCTTGCTTCCCGGTCTTTGCGAAGCTAAGAAACAACTGGCTCTGCCCAGTGCTCTTACACCTACCGGGAACATCTCTTACCAAGGCCTGTCAAACGCTGTTTCTTTGCAGGCCTGATCAGGCTGAAGTAGAACTCCTGCTCTGCGTGTGCTCCATTGGCCTAGAGCTTCCCGACCCAAAAGGCTGCCTTGTTCCCAAACGGGCAGAGGGGTCCCAAGCGTCTTGCTTCCAGCTTTTCAGGAAGGTAAGAAACAACTGGCTCTGCCCAGTGCTCTTACAGCCTACCGGGAACATCTCTTACCAAGGCCTGTGAAACGCAGTTTCCTGGCAGGCCTGATCTGGCTGAAGTAGAACTTCTGCTCTGGGTGTGCTCCATTGCCCTAGAGCTGCCAGGCCCAAAGGGCTGCCTTGTTTCCAAAGACGGAGAGTGGACCCAAAGCATCTTGCTCCCAGCTCTTCGGGAAGCTAAGAAACAGCTGGCTCTGCCCAGTGCTCTTACAGCCTAAGAGAACATCTCTTTGAAAGGCCTGTGAAACGCAGTTTCTTGGCAGGCCTGACCTGGCTGAAGTAGAACTTCTGTTCTGGTTGTGCTACATAGGCCTAGAGCTACCAGGACCTAAGGGCTGCCTTGTTTCCAAAGGGTGAGAGAGGCCCCAAAGCATCTTGCCTCCAGCACTTTGGGAAGCTAAAAAACAACTGGTTCTGCCCAGTGCTCTCACAGCCTACCGTGAACATCTCTTACCAAGGGCTGTGAAACGCAGTTTCTGGGCAGGACTGATCTGGCTGAAGTAGAACTTCTGCTGTGGGTGTGCTCCATTGGCCTAGAGCTGCCAGGCACAAACGGCTGCCTTGTGTCCAAAGGGAGAGAGAAGCCCCAAAGCATCTTGCTTCCAGCTCTGTGGGAAGCTAAAGCAACTGGCTCTCCACAGTGCTCTCACAGCCTACCGGGAACATCTCTTACCAAGGCCTGTGAAACGCAGTTTCTTGGCAGGCCTGATCTGGCTGAAGTAGAACTCCTGCTCTGGGCGTGCTACTTTGGCCTAGAGCTGCCAGGCCCAAAGGGCCGCCTTGTTTCCAAAGGGGCTGAGAGTCCCCAAAGTATCTTGCTTCCAAATCTTTGGGAAGCTAAGAAACAACTGGCTCTGCACAGTGCTCTCACAGCCTACCGGCAACGTGACAGAGAAAGGCCTGTGAGACGCAGTTTCTTGGAAGGCCTGATCTGGCTGAGGTAGAACTTCTGCTCTGGCTGTGCTCCATTGGCCTAGAGGTGAAAGGCCCAAAGGGATGCCTTTATTTCCAAAGTGTGAGAGAGGCCCCAAAGCATCTTGCTTCCTGCTCTCCGGGAAGCTAAAACAACTGGCTCTGCACAGTGCTCTCAAAGCCAACCGGGAACGTCACATACAAAGGCCTGTGAAACGCAGCTTCTTGACAGGCCTTATCTGGCTGAGGTAGAACTTGTGCTCTGGGTGTGCTACTTTGGCCTAGAGCTGCCAGGCACAAAGGCTGCTTTGTTTCCAAAGGGGGAGAGAGGCCCCAAATCATGTTGCTTCCAGCTGTTTTTGAAGCTAAGAAACAACTCGCTCTGCCAGGTACTCTTACAGCCTTCCGGGAACACCTCTTACGAAGGCCTGTGAAAAGCAGTTTCTTGGCAGGCCTGATCTGGCTGAGGTAGAACTTCTGCTCTGGGTGTGCTCCATTGCCCTAGAGCTGAAAGGCCCAAAGGTCGGCCTTGTTGGCAAAGGGGCAGAGAGGCCCCAAAGCATCTTGCTTCCAGCTCATTGGGAAGCTAAGAAACAACTGTCTCTGCCCAGTGCTCTGACAGAGTACTGGCAACATCTCTTACCAAAGCCATTGAAACGCAGTTTCTTGGCAGGCCTTATCTGGCTGAGGTAGAACTTCTGCTCTGGGTGTGCTCCATTGGCCTAGAGCTGAAAGGCCCAAAGGTCGGCCTTGTTGGCAAAGGGGCAGGGAGACCCCAAAGCATCTTGCTTCCAGCTCTTTGGGAAGCTAAGAAACAACTGGCTCTGCCCAGTGCTCTTACAGCCTGAGAGAAAATCTCTTACCAAGGCCTGTGAAACGCACTTTGTTGGTGGCCTGATCTAGCTGAAGTAGAACTTCTGCTCTGGGTGTGCTCCATTGGCCTAGAGCTGCCTGGCCCAAAGGGCCGCCTTGTTTGCAAAGGGGCAGAGAGGCCCCAAAGCATCTTGCTTCCAGCTCTTCGGGAAGCTAAGAAACATCTGGCGTTGCCCAGTGCTCTTACAGCCTACCGGGAACATCTCTTACCAAGGCCTGTGAAACGCAGTTTGTTGGTGGCCTGAACTGGCCGAAGTAGAACTTCTGCTCTGGGTGTGCTCCACTGGCCTAGAGCTACCTGCCCCAAAGGGCTGCCTTGATTCCAAAGTGAGAGAGTGGCACCAAAGCATCTTGCTTCCAGCTCTTCGGGAAGCTAAGAAACATCTGGCGTTGCCCAGTGCTCTTACAGCCTACCGGGAACATCTCTTACCAAGGCCTGTGAAACGCCGTTTCCTGGCAGGCCTGATTTGGCTGAAGTAGAACTTCTGCTCTGGGTGTGCTCCATTGCCCTAGAGCTGCCAGGCCCAAGGTGCTGCCTTGTTTCCAAAGGGGCAGAGAGGCCCCAAAGCATCTTGCTTCCAGCTCTCTGGGAAGCTAAGAACCAACTCGCTCTGCCCCGTGCTCTTACAGCCTACCGGGAACATGTCTTTGAAAGGCCTGTGAAACGCAGTTTCTTGGCAGGCCTCATCTGGCTGAAGTAGAACTCCGGCTCTGGGTGTGCTCCATTGCCCTAGGGCTGCCAGGCCCAAAGTGCTGCCCTGTTTCCAAGGGGCAGAGAGGCCCAAAGCATCTTGCTTCCCGGTCTTTGCGAAGCTAAGAAACAACTGGCTCTGCCCAGTGCTCTTACACCTACCGGGAACATCTCTTACCAAGGCCTGTCAAACGCTGTTTCTTTGCAGGCCTGATCAGGCTGAAGTAGAACTCCTGCTCTGCGTGTGCTCCATTGGCCTAGAGCTTCCCGACCCAAAAGGCTGCCTTGTTCCCAAACGGGCAGAGGGGTCCCAAGAGTCTTCCTTCCAGCTTTTCAGGAAGGTAAGAAACAACTGGCTCTGCCCAGTGCTCTTACAGCCTACCGGGAACATCTCTCACCAAGGCCTGTGAAACGCAGTTTCCTGGCAGGCCTGATCTGGCTGAAGTAGAACTTCTGCTCTGGGTGTGCTCCATTGCCCTAGAGCTGCCATGCCCAAAGTGCTGCCTTGTTTCCAAAGACAGAGAGTGGACCCAAAGCATCTTGCTCCCAGCTCTTCGGGAAGCTAAGAAACAGCTGGCTCTGCCCAGTGCTCTTACAGCCTAAGAGAACATCTCTTTGAAAGGCCTGTGAAACGCAGTTTCTTGGCAGGCCTGACCTGGCTGAAGTAGAACTTCTGTTCTGGTTGTGCTACATAGGCCTAGAGCTACCAGGACCTAAGGGCTGCCTTGTTTCCAAAGGGTGAGAGAGGCCCCAAAGCATCTTGCCTCCAGCACTTTGGGAAGCTAAAAAACAACTGGTTCTGCCCAGTGCTCTCACAGCCTACCGTGAACATCTCTTACCAAGGGCTGTGAAACGCAGTTTCTGGGCAGGACTGATCTGCCTGAAGTAGAACTTCTGCTGTGGGTGTGCTCCATTGCCCTAGAGCTGCCAGGCCCAAAGGGCTGCCTTGTTTCCAAAGACGGAGAGTGGACCCAAAGCATCTTGCTCCCAGCTCTTCGGGAAGCTAAGAAACAGCTGGCTCTGCCCAGTGCTCTTACAGCCTAAGAGAACATCTCTTTGAAAGGCCTGTGAAACGCAGTTTCTTGGCAGGCCTGACCTGGCTGAAGTAGAACTTCTGTTCTGGTTGTGCTACATAGGCCTAGAGCTACCAGGACCTAACTGCTGCCTTGTTTCCAAAGGGTGAGTGAGGCCCCAAAGCATCTTGCCTCCAGCACTTTGGGAAGCTAAAAAACAACTGGTTCTGCCCAGTGCTCTCACAGCCTACCGTGAACATCTCTTACCAAGGGCTGTGAAACGCAGTTTCTGGGCAGGACTGATCTGCCTGAAGTAGAACTTCTGCTGTGGGTGTGCTCCATTGGCCTAGAGCTGCCAGGCGCAAACGGCTGCCTTGTGTCCAAAGGGAGAGAGAGGCCCCAAAGCATCTTGCTTCCAGCTCTGTGGGAAGCTAAAGCAACTGGCTCTCCACTGTGCTCTCACAGCCTACCGGGAACATCTCTTACCAAGGCCTGTGAAATGCAGTTTCTTGGCAGGCCTGATCTGGCTGAAGTAGAACTCCTGCTCTGGGCGTGCTACTTTGGCCTAGAGCTGCCAGGCCCAAAGGGCCGCCTTGTTTCCAAAGGGGCTGAGAGTCCCCAAAGTATCTTGCTTCCAAATCTTTGGGAAGCTAAGAAACAACTGGCTCTGCACAGTGCTCTCACAGCCTACCGGCAACGTGACAGAGAAAGGCCTGTGAGACGCTGTTTCTTGGAAGGCCTGATCTGGCTGAGGTAGAACTTCTGCTCTGGGTGTACTCCATTGGCCTAGGGCTGCCAGGCCCAAAGGGCTGCCTTTATTTCCAAAGTGTGAGAGAGGCCCCAAAGCATCTTGCTTCCTGCTCTCTGGGAAGCTAAAACAACTGGCTCTGCACAGTGCTCTCAAAGCCAACCGGGAACGTCACATACAAAGGCCTGTGAAACGCAGCTTCTTGACAGGCCTTATCTGGCTGAGGTAGAACTTGTGCTCTGGGTGTGCTACTTTGGCCTAGAGCTGCCAGGCACAAAGGCTGCTTTGTTTCCAAAGGGGGAGAGAGGCCCCAAATCATGTTGCTTCCAGCTGTTTTTGAAGGTAAGAAACAACTCGCTCTGCCAGGTACTCTTACAGCCTTCCGGGAACACCTCTTACGAAGGCCTGTGAAAAGCAGTTTCTTGGCAGGCCTGATCTGGCTGAGGTAGAACTTCTGCTCTGGGTGTGCTCCATTGCCCTAGAGCTGAAAGGCCCAAAGGTCGGCCTTGTTGGCAAAGGGGCAGAGAGGCCCCAAAGCATCTTGCTTCCAGCTCATTGGGAAGCTAAGAAACAACTGTCTCTGCCCAGTGCTCTGACAGAGTACCGGCAACATCTCTTACCAAAGCCATTGAAACGCAGTTTCTTGGCAGGCCTTATCTGGCTGAGGTAGAACTTCTGCTCTGGGTGTGCTCAATTGGCCTAGAGCGGAAAGGCCCAAAGGTCGGCCTTGTTGGCAAAGGGGCAGGGAGACCCCAAAGCATCTTGCTTCCAGCTCTTTGGGAAGCTAAGAAACAACTGGCTCTGCCCAGTGCTCTTACAGCCTGAGAGAAAATCTCTTACCAAGGCCTCTGAAACGCACTTTGTTGGTGGCCTGATCTAGCTGAAGTAGAACTTCTGCTCTGGGTGTGCTCCATTGGCCTAGAGCTGCCTGGCCCAAAGGGCCGCCTTGTTTGCAAAGGGGCAGAGAGGCCCCAAAGCATCTTGCTTCCAGCTCTTCGGGAAGCTAAGAAACATCTGGCGTTGCCCAGTGCTCTTACAGCCTACCGGGAACATCTCTTACCAAGGCCTGTGAAACGCAGTTTGTTGGTGGCCTGAACTGGCCGAAGTAGAACTTCTGCTCTGGGTGTGCTCCACTGGCCTGGAGCTACCTGCCCCAAAGGGCTGCCTTGATTCCAAAGTGAGAGAGTGGCACCAAAGCATCTTGCTTCCAGCTCTTCGGGAAGCTAAGAAACATCTGGCGTTGCCCAGTGCTCTTACAGCCTACCGGGAACATCTCTTACCAAGGCCTGTGAAACGCCGTTTCCTGGCAGGCCTGATTTGGCTGAAGTAGAACGTCTGCTCTGGGTTTGCTCCATTGCCCTAGAGCTGCCAGGCCCAAGGTGCTGCCTTGTTTCCAAAGGGGCAGAGAGGCCCCAAAGCATCTTGCTTCCAGCTCTCTGGGAAGCTAAGAACCAACTCGCTCTGCCCCGTGCTCTTACAGCCTACCGGGAACATGTCTTTGAAAGGCCTGTGAAACGCAGTTTCTTGGCAGGCCTCATCTGGCTGAAGTAGAACTCCGGCTCTGGGTGTGCTCCATTGCCCTAGGGCTGCCAGGCCCAAAGCGCTGCCCTGTTTCCAAGGGGCAGAGAGGCCCAAAGCATCTTGCTTCCCGGTCTTTGCGAAGCTAAGAAACAACTGGCTCTGCCCAGTGCTCTTACACCTACCGGGAACATCTCTTACCAAGGCCTGTCAAACGCTGTTTCTTTGCAGGCCTGATCAGGCTGAAGTAGAACTCCTGCTCTGCGTGTGCTCCATTGGCCTAGAGCTTCCCGACCCAAAAGGCTGCCTTGTTCCCAAACGGGCAGAGGGGTCCCAAGAGTCTTGCTTCCAGCTTTTCAGGAAGGTAAGAAACAACTGGCTCTGCCCAGTGCTCTTACAGCCTACCGGGAACATCTCTTACCAAGGCCTGTGAAACGCAGTTTCCTGGCAGGCCTGATCTGGCTGAAGTAGAACTTCTGCTCTGGGTGTGCTCCATTGCCCTAGAGCTGCCAGGCCCAAAGGGCTGCCTTGTTTCCAAAGACGGAGAGTGGACCCAAAGCATCTTGCTCCCAGCTCTTCGGGAAGCTAAGAAACAGCTGGCTCTGCCCAGTGCTATTACAGCCTAAGAGAACATCTCTTTGAAAGGCCTGTGAAACGCAGTTTCTTGGCAGGCCTGACCTGGCTGAAGTAGAACTTCTGTTCTGGTTGTGCTACATAGGCCTAGAGCTACCAGGACCTAAGGGCTGCCTTGTTTCCAAAGGGTGAGAGAGGCCCCAAAGCATCTTGCCTCCAGCACTTTGGGAAGCTAAAAAACAACTGGTTCTGCCCAGTGCTCTCACAGCCTACCGTGAACATCTCTTACCAAGGGCTGTGAAACGCAGTTTCTGGGCAGGACTGATCTGCCTGAAGTAGAACTTCTGCTGTGGGTGTGCTCCATTGGCCTAGAGCTGCCAGGCCCAAACGGCTGCCTTGTGTCCAAAGGGAGAGAGAGGCCCCAAAGCATCTTGCTTCCAGCTCTGTGGGAAGCTAAAGCAACTGGCTCTCCACAGTGCTCTCACAGCCTACCGGGAACATCTCTTACCAAGGCCTGTGAAACGCAGTTTCTTGGCAGGCCTGATCTGGCTGAAGTAGAACTCCTGCTCTGGGCGTGCTACTTTGGCCTAGAGCTGCCAGGCCCAAAGGGCCGCCTTGTTTCCAAAGGGGCTGAGAGTCCCCAAAGTATCTTGCTTCCAAATCTTTGGGAAGCTAAGAAACAACTGGCTCTGCACAGTGCTCTCACAGCCTACTGGCAACGTGACAGAGAAAGGCCTGTGAGACGCAGTTTCTTGGAAGGCCTGATCTGGCTGAGGTAGAACTTCTGCTCTGGGTGTACTCCATTGGCCTAGGGCTGCCAGGCCCAAAGGGCTGCCTTTATTTCCAAAGTGTGAGAGAGGCCCCAAAGCATCTTGCTTCCTGCTCTCTGGGAAGCTAAAACAACTGGCTCTGCACAGTGCTCTCAAAGCCAACCGGGAACGTCACATACAAAGGCCTGTGAAACGCAGCTTCTTGACAGGCCTTATCTGGCTGAGGTAGAACTTGTGCTCTGGGTGTGCTACTTTGGCCTAGAGCTGCCAGGCACAAAGGCTGCTTTGTTTCCAAAGGGGGAGAGAGGCCCCAAATCATGTTGCTTCCAGCTGTTTTTGAAGCTAATAAACAACTCGCTCTGCCAGGTACTCTTACAGCCTTCCGGGAACACCTCTTACGAAGGCCTGTGAAAAGCAGTTTCTTGGCAGGCCTGATCTGGCTGAGGTAGAACTTCTGCTCTGGGTGTGCTCTATTGGCCTAGAGCTGAAAGGCCCAAAGGTCGGCCTTGTTGGCAAAGGGGCAGGGAGCCCCCAAAGCATCTTGCTTCCAGCTCTTTGGGAAGCTAAGAAACAACTGGCTCTGCCCAGTGCTCTTACAGCCTGAGAGAAAATCTCTTACCAAGGCCTGTGAAACGCACTTTGTTGGTGGCCTGATCTAGCTGAAGTAGAACTTCTGCTCTGGGTGTGCTCCATTGGCCTAGAGCTGCCTGGCCCAAAGGGCCGCCTTGTTTGCAAAGGGGCAGAGAGGCCCCAAAGCATCTTGCTTCCAGCTCTTCGGGAAGCTAAGAAACATCTGGCGTTGCCCAGTGCTCTTACAGCCTACCGGGAACATCTCTTACCAAGGCCTGTGAAACGCAGTTTGTTGGTGGCCTGAACTGGCCGAAGTAGAACTTCTGCTCTGGGTGTGCTCCACAGGCCTAGAGCTACCTGCCCCAAAGGGCTGCCTTGATTCCAAAGTGAGAGAGTGGCACCAAAGCATCTTGCTTCCAGCTCTTCGAGAAGCTAAGAAACATCTGGCGTTGCCCAGTGCTCTTACAGCCTACCGGGAACATCTCTTACCAAGGCCTGTGAAACGCCGTTTCCTGGCAGGCCTGATTTGGCTGAAGTAGAACTTCTGCTCTGGGTGTGCTCCATTGCCCTAGAGCTGCCAGGCCCAAGGTGCTGCCTTGTTTCCAAAGGGGCAGAGAGGCCCCAAAGCATCTTGCTTCCAGCTCTCTGGGAAGCTAAGAACCAACTCGCTCTGCCCCGTGCTCTTACAGCCTACCGGGAACATGTCTTTGAAAGGCATGTGAAACGCAGTTTCTTGGCAGGCCTCATCTGGCTGAAGTAGAACTCCGGATCTGGGTGTGCTCCATTGCCCTAGGGCTGCCAGGCCCAAAGTGCTGCCCTGTTTCCAAGGGGCAGAGAGGCCCAAAGCATCTTGCTTCCCGGTCTTTGCAAAGCTAAGAAACAACTGGCTCTGCCCAGTGCTCTTACACCTACCGGGAACATCTCTTACCAAGGCCTGTCAAACGCTGTTTCTTTGCAGGCCTGATCAGGCTGAAGTAGAACTCCTGCTCTGCGTGTGCTCCATTGGCCTAGAGCTTCCCGACCCAAAAGGCTGCCTTGTTCCCAAACGGGCAGAGGGGTCCCAAGAGTCTTGCTTCCAGCTTTTCAGGAAGGTAAGAAACAACTGGCTCTGCCCAGTGCTCTTACAGCCTACCGGGAACATCTCTTACCAAGGCCTGTGAAACGCACTTTCTAGGCAGGCCTGATCAGGAAGAAGTAGAACTTCTGCTCTGGTTGTGCTCCATTGCCCTAGAGCTGCCAGACCAAACGTGCTGCCTTGTTTCCAAAGGGGCAGAGAGGCCCCTAAGCGTCTTGCTTCCAGCTGTTTGGGAAACAAGGAAACAACTGGCTCTGCACCGTGCTCTCACAGCCTACCGGGAACGTCACATACAAAGGCCTCTGAAACGCAGTTCCTTGGCAGGCCTGATCTGGCTGAAGTAGGACTTCTGCTCTGGCTGTGCTCCATTGGCCTAGAGCTGAAAGACCCAAAGGGATGCCTTGTTTGCAAAGGGGCAGAGAGGCCCCAAAGCATCTTGCTTCCAGCTCTTTGGGAAGCTAAGAAACAGCTGTCTCTGCCCAGTGCTCTGACAGAGTATCGGGAATATCTCTTACCAAAGCCTTTGAAACGCAGTTTCTTGGCAGGCCTTATCTGGCTGAGGTAGAACTTCTGCTCTCGGTGTGCTCCATTGGCCTAGAGCTGAAAGGCACAAAGGTCGGCCTTGTTGGCAAAGGGGCAGGGAGCCCCCAAAGCATCTTGCTTCCAGCTCTTTGGGAAGCTAAGAAACAACTGGCTCTGCCCAGTGCTCTTACAGCCTGAGAGAAAATCTCTTACCAAGGCCTGTGAAACGCACTTTGTTGGTGGCCTGATCTAGCTGAAGTAGAACTTCTGCTCTGGGTGTGCTCCATTGGCCTAGAGCTGCCTGGCCCAAAGGGCCGCCTTGTTTGCAAAGGGGATGAGAGGCCCCAAAGCATCTTGCTTCCAGGTCTTCGGGAAGCTAAGAAACATCTGGCGTTGCCCAGTGCTCTTACAGCCTACCGGGAACATCTCTTACTCAGGCCTGTGAAACGCCGTTTCCTGGCAGGCCTGATTTGGCTGAAGTAGAACTTCTGCTCTGGGTGTGCTCCATTGCCCTAGAGCTGCCAGGCCCAAGGTGCTGCCTTGTTTCCTAAGGGGCAGAGAGGCCCCAAAGCATCCTGCTTCCAGCTCTCTGGGAAGCTAAGAACCAACTCGCTCTGCCCCGTGCTCTTACAGCCTACCGGGAACATGTCTTTGAAAGGCCTGTGAAACGCAGTTTCTTGGCAGGCCTCATCTGGCTGAAGTAGAACTTCTGCTCTGGGTGTGCTCCATTGCCCTAGAGCTGCCAGGCCCAAAGGGCTGCCTTGTTTCCAAAGACGGAGAGTGGACCCAAAGCATCTTGCTCCCAGCTCTTCGGGAAGCTAAGAAACAGCTGGCTCTGCCCAGTGCTCTTACAGCCTAAGAGAACATCTCTTTGAAAGGCCTGTGAAACGCAGTTTCTTGGCAGGCCTGACCTGGCTGAAGTAGAACTTCTGTTCTGGTTGTGCTACATAGGCCTAGAGCTACCAGGACCTAAGGGCTGCCTTTTTTCCAAAGGGTGAGAGAGGCCCCAAAGCATCTTGCCTCCAGCACTTTGGGAAGCTAAAAAACAACTGGTTCTGCCCAGTGCTCTCACAGCCTACCGTGAACATCTCTTACCAAGGGCTGTGAAACGCAGTTTCTGGGCAGGACTGATCTGGCTGAAGTAGAACTTCTGCTGTGGGTGTGCTCCATTGGCCTAGAGCTGCCAGGCACAAACGGCTGCCTTGTGTCCAAAGGGAGAGAGAAGCCCCAAAGCATCTTGCTTCCAGCTCTGTGGGAAGCTAAAGCAACTGGCTCTCCACAGTGCTCTCACAGCCTACCGGGAACATCTCTTACCAAGGCCTGTGAAACGCAGTTTCTTGGCAGGCCTGATCTGGCTGAAGTAGAACTCCTGCTCTGGGCGTGCTACTTTGGCCTAGAGCTGCCAGGCCCAAAGGGCCGCCTTGTTTCCAAAGGGGCTGAGAGTCCCCAAAGTATCTTGCTTCCAAATCTTTGGGAAGCTAAGAAACAACTGGCTCTGCACAGTGCTCTCACAGCCTACCGGCAACGTGACAGAGAAAGGCCTGTGAGACGCAGTTTCTTGGAAGGCCTGATCTGGCTGAGGTAGAACTTCTGCTCTGGGTGTACTCCATTGGCCTAGGGCTGCCAGGCCCAAAGGGCTGCCTTTATTTCCAAAGTGTGAGAGAGGCCCCAAAGCATCTTGCTTCCTGCTCTCCGGGAAGCTAAAACAACTGGCTCTGCACAGTGCTCTCAAAGCCAACCGGGAACGTCACATACAAAGGCCTGTGAAACGCAGCTTCTTGACAGGCCTTATCTGGCTGAGGTAGAACTTGTGCTCTGGGTGTGCTACTTTGGCCTAGAGCTGCCAGGCACAAAGGCTGCTTTGTTTCCAAAGGGGGAGAGAGGCCCCAAATCATGTTGCTTCCAGCTGTTTTTGAAGCTAAGAAACAACTCGCTCTGCCAGGTACTCTTACAGCCTTCCGGGAACACCTCTTACGAAGGCCTGTGAAAAGCAGTTTCTTGGCAGGCCTGATCTGGCTGAGGTAGAACTTCTGCTCTGGGTGTGCTCCATTGCCCTAGAGCTGAAAGGCCCAAAGGTCGGCCTTGTTGGCAAAGGGGCAGAGAGGCCCCAAAGCATCTTGCTTCCAGCTCATTGGGAAGCTAAGAAACAACTGTCTCTGCCCAGTGCTCTGACAGAGTACCGGCAACATCTCTTACCAAAGCCATTGAAACGCAGTTTCTTGGCAGGCCTTATCTGGCTGAGGTAGAACTTCTGCTCTGGGTGTGCTCCATTGGCCTAGAGCTGAAAGGCCCAAAGGTCGGCCTTGTTGGCAAAGGGGCAGGGAGACCCCAAAGCATCTTGCTTCCAGCTCTTTGGGAAGCTAAGAAACAACTGGCTCTGCCCAGTGCTCTTACAGCCTACCGGGAACATCTCTTACCAAGGCCTGTGAAACGCAGTTTGTTGGTGGCCTGAACTGGCCGAAGTAGAACTTCTGCTCTGGGTGTGCTCCACTGGCCTAGAGCTACCTGCCCCAAAGGGCTGCCTTGATTCCAAAGTGAGAGAGTGGCACCAAAGCATCTTGCTTCCAGCTCTTCGGGAAGCTAAGAAACATCTGGCGTTGCCCAGTGCTCTTACAGCCTACCGGGAACATCTCTTACCAAGGCCTGTGAAACGCCGTTTCCTGGCAGGCCTGATTTGGCTGAAGTAGAACTTCTGCTCTGGGTGTGCTCCATTGCCCTAGAGCTGCCAGGCCCAAGGTGCTGCCTTGTTTCCAAAGGGGCAGAGAGGCCCCAAAGCATCTTGCTTCCAGCTCTCTGGGAAGCTAAGAACCAACTCGCTCTGCCCCGTGCTCTTACAGCCTACCGGGAACATGTCTTTGAAAGGCATTTGAAACGCAGTTTCTTGGCAGGCCTCATCTGGCTGAAGTAGAACTCCGGCTCTGGGTGTGCTCCATTGCCCTAGGGCTGCCAGGCCCAAAGTGCTGCCCTGTTTCCAAGGGGCAGAGAGGCCCAAAGCATCTTGCTTCCCGGTCTTTGCAAAGCTAAGAAACAACTGGCTCTGCCCAGTGCTCTTACACCTACCGGGAACATCTCTTACCAAGGCCTGTCAAACGCTGTTTCTTTGCAGGCCTGATCAGGCTGAAGTAGAACTCCTGCTCTGCGTGTGCTCCATTGGCCTAGAGCTTCCCGACCCAAAAGGCTGCCTTGTTCCCAAACGGGCAGAGGGGTCCCAAGAGTCTTGCTTCCAGCTTTTCAGGAAGGTAAGAAACAACTGGCTCTGCCCAGTGCTCTTACAGCCTACCGGGAACATCTCTTACCAAGGCCTGTGAAACGCAGTTTCCTGGCAGGCCTGATCTGGCTGAAGTAGAACTTCTGCTCTGGGTGTGCTCCATTGCCCTAGAGCTGCCAGACCCAACGTGCTGCCTTGTTTCCAAAGGGGCAGAGAGGCCCCTAAGCGTCTTGCTTCCAGCTGTTTGGGAAACAAGGAAACAACTGGCTCTGCACCGTGCTCTCACAGCCTACCGGGAACGTCACATACAAAGGCCTCTGAAACGCAGTTCCTTGGCAGGCCTGATCTGGCTGAAGTAGGACTTCTGCTCTGGCTGTGCTCCATTGGCCTAGAGCTGAAAGGCCCAAAGGGATGCCTTGTTTGCAAAGGGGCAGAGAGGCCCCAAAGCATCTTGCTTCCAGCTCTTTGGGAAGCTAAGAAACAGCTGTCTCTGCCCAGTGCTCTGACAGAGTACCGGGAATATCTCTTACCAAAGCCTTTGAAACGCAGATTCTTGGCAGGCCTTATCTGGCTGAGGTAGAACTTCTGCTCTCGGAATGCTCCATTGGCCTAGAGCTGAAAGGCCCAAAGGTCGGCCTTGTTGGCAAAGGGGCAGGGAGCCCCCAAAGCATCTTGCTTCCAGCTCTTTGGGAACCTAAGAAACAACTGGCTCTGCCCAGTGCTCTTACAGCCTGAGAGAAAATCTCTTACCAAGGCCTGTGAAACGCACTTTGTTGGTGGCCTGATCTAGCTGAAGTAGAACTTCTGCTCTGGGTGTGCTACATTGGCCTAGAGCTGCCTGGCCCAAAGGGCCGCCTTGTTTGCAAAGGGGATGAGAGGCCCCAAAGCATCTTGCTTCCAGCTCTTCGGGAATCTAAGAAACATCTGGCGTTGCCCAGTGCTCTTACAGCCTACCGGGAACATCTCTTACCAAGGCCTGTGAAACGCCGTTTCCTGGCAGGCCTGATTTGGCTGAAGTAGAACTTCTGCTCTGGGTGTGCTCCATTGCCCTAGAGCTGCCAGGCCCAAGGTGCTGCCTTGTTTCCTAAGGGGCAGAGAGGCCCCAAAGCATCCTGCTTCCAGCTCTCTGGGAAGCTAAGAACCAACTCGCTCTGCCCCGTGCTCTTACAGCCTACCGGGAACATGTCTTTGAAAGGCCTGTGAAACGCAGTTTCTTGGCAGGCCTCATCTGGCTGAAGTAGAACTCCGGCTCTGGGTGTGCTCCATTGCCCTAGGGCTGCCAGGCCCAAAGTGCTGCCCTGTTTCCAAGGGGCAGAGAGGCCCAAAGCATCTTGCTTCCCGGTCTTTGCAAAGCTAAGAAACAACTGGCTCTGCCCAGTGCTCTTACACCTACCGGGAACATCTCTTACCAAGGCCTGTCAAACGCTGTTTCTTTGCAGGCCTGATCAGGCTGAAGTAGAACTCCTGCTCTGCGTGTGCTCCATTGGCCTAGAGCTTCCCGACCCAAAAGGCTGCCTTGTTCCCAAACGGGCAGAGGGGTCCCAAGCGTCTTGCTTCCAGCTTTTCAGGAAGGTAAGAAACAACTGGCTCTGCCCAGTGCTCTTACAGCCTACCGGGAACATCTCTTACCAAGGCCTGTGAAACGCAGTTTCCTGGCAGGCCTGATCTGGCTGAAGTAGAACTCCTGCTCTGGGCGTGCTACTTTGGCCTAGAGCTGCCAGGCCCAAAGGGCCGCCTTGTTTCCAAAGGGGCTGAGAGTCCCCAAAGTATCTTGCTTCCAAATCTTTGGGAAGCTAAGAAACAACTGGCTCTGCACAGTGCTCTCACAGCCTACCAGCAACGTGACAGAGAAAGGCCTGTGAGACGCAGTTTCTTGGAAGGCCTGATCTGGCTGAGGTAGAACTTCTGCTCTGGGTGTACTCCATTGGCCTAGGGCTGCCAGGCCCAAAGGGCTGCCTTTATTTCCAAAGTCTGAGAGAGGCCCCAAAGCATCTTGCTTCCTGCTCTCTGGGAAGCTAAAACAACTGGCTCTGCACAGTGCTCTCAAAGCCAACCGGGAACGTCACATACAAAGGCCTGTGAAACGCAGCTTCTTGACAGCCCTTATCTGGCTGAGGTAGAACTTGTGCTCTGGGTGTGCTACTTTGGCCTAGAGCTGCCAGGCACAAAGGCTGCTTTGTTTCCAAAGGGGGAGAGAGGCCCCAAATCATGTTGCTTCCAGCTGTTTTTGAAGCTAAGAAACAACTCGCTCGCCAGGTACTCTTACAGCCTTCCGGGAACACCTCTTACGAAGGCCTGTGAAAAGCAGTTTCTTGGCAGGCCTGATCTGGCTGAGGTAGAACTTCTGCTCTGGGTGTGCTCCATTGCCCTAGAGCTGAAAGGCCCAAAGGGATGCCTTGTTTGCAAAGGGGCAGAGAGGCCCCAAAGCATCTTGCTTCCAGCTCTTTGGGAAGCTAAGAAACAACTGGCTGTGCCCAGTCCTCTTATAGCCTAAGAGAACATCTCTTATCAAGGCCTGTGAAACGCAGTTTCTAGGCAGGCCTGATCTGGAAGAAGTAGAACTTCTGCTCTGGTTGTGCTCCATTGCCCTAGAGCTGCCAGACCCAACGTGCTGCCTTGTTGCCAAAGGGGCAGAGAGGCCCCTAAGCGTCTTGCTTCCAGCTGTTTGGGAAACAAGGAAACAACTGGCTCTGCACCGTGCTCTCACAGCCTACCGGGAACGTCACATACAAAGGCCTCTGAAACGCAGTTCCTTGGCAGGCCTGATCTGGCTGAAGTAGGACTTCTGCTCTGGCTGTGCTCCATTGGCCTAGAGCTGAAAGGCCCAAAGGGATGCCTTGTTTGCAAAGGGGCAGAGAGGCCCCAAAGCATCTTGCTTCCAGCTCTTTGGGAAGCTAAGAAACAACTGTCTCTGCCCAGTGCTCTGACAGAGTACCGGCAACATCTCTTACCAAAGCCTTTGAAACGCAGTTTCTTGGCAGGCCTTATCTGGCTGAGGTAGAACTTCTGCTCTCGGTGTGCTCCATTGGCCTAGAGCTGAAAGGCCCAAAGGTCGGCCTTGTTGGCAAAGGGGCAGGGAGCCCCCAAAGCATCTTGCTTCCAGCTCTTTGGGAAGCTAAGAAACAACTGGCTCTGCCCAGTGCTCTTACAGCCTGAGAGAAAATCTCTTACCAAGGCCTGTGAAACGCACTTTGTTGGTGGCCTGATCTAGCTGAAGTAGAACTTCTGCTCTGGGTGTGCTCCATTGGCCTAGAGCTGCCTGGCCCAAAGGGCCGCCTTGCTTGCAAAGGGGATGAGAGGCCCCAAAGCATCTTGCTTCCAGATCTTCGGGAAGCTAAGAAACATCTGGCGTTGCCCAGTGCTCTTACAGCCTACCGGGAACATCTCTTACCAAGGCCTGTGAAACGCAGTTTGTTGGTGGCCTGAACTGGCCGAAGTAGAACTTCTGCTCTGGGTGTGCTCCACTGGCCTAGAGCTACCTGCCCCAAAGGGCTGCCTTGATTCCAAACTGAGAGAGTGGCACCAAAGCATCTTGCTTCCAGCTCTTCGGGAAGCTAAGAAACATCTGGCGTTGCCCAGTGCTCTTACAGCCTACCGGGAACATCTCTTACCACGGCCTGTGAAACGCAGTTTGTTGGTGGCCTGAACTGGCCGAAGTAGAACTTCTGCTCTGGGTGTGCTCCATTGGCCTAGAGCTGCCAGGCCCAAGGTGCTGCCTTGTTTCCAAAGGGGCAGAGAGGCCCCAAAGCATCTTGCTTCCAGCTCTCTGGGAAGCTAAGAACCAACTCGCTCTGCCCCGTGCTCTTACAGCCTACCGGGAACATGTCTTTGAAAGGCCTGTGAAACGCAGTTTCTTGGCAGGCCTCATCTGGCTGAAGTAGAACTCCGGCTCTGGGTGTGCTCCATTGCCCTAGAGCTGCCAGGCCCAAAGTGCTGCCCTGTTTCCAAGGGGCAGAGAGGCCCAAAGCATCTTGCTTCCCGGTCTTTGCGAAGCTAAGAAACAACTGGCTCTGCCCAGTGCTCTTACACCTACCGGGAACATCTCTTACCAAGGCCTGTCAAACGCTGTTTCTTTGCAGGCCTGATCAGGCTGAAGTAGAACTCCTGCTCTGCGTGTGCTCCATTGGCCTAGAGCTTCCCGACCCAAAAGGCTGCCTTGTTCCCAAACGGGCAGAGGGGTCCCAAGCATCTTGCTTCCAGCTTTTCAGGAAGGTAAGAAACAACTGGCTCTGCCCAGTGCTCTTACAGCCTACCGGGAACATCTCTTACCAAGGCCTGTGAAACGCAGTTTCCTGGCAGGCCTGATCTGGCTGAAGTAGAACTTCTGCTCTGGGTGTGCTCCATTGCCCTAGAGCTGCCAGGCCCAAAGGGCTGCCTTGTTTCCAAAGACGGAGAGTGGACCCAAAGCATCTTGCTCCCAGCTCTTCGGGAAGCTAAGAAACAGCTGGCTCTGCCCAGTGCTCTTACAGCCTAAGAGAACATCTCTTTGAAAGGCCTGTGAAACGCAGTTTCTTGGCAGGCCTGACCTGGCTGAAGTAGAACTTCTGTTCTGGTTGTGCTACATAGGCCTAGAGCTACCAGGACCTAAGGGCTGCCTTGTTTCCAAAGGGTGAGAGAGGCCCCAAAGCATCTTGCCTCCAGCACTTTGGGAAGCTAAAAAACAACTGGTTCTGCCCAGTGCTCTCACAGCCTACCGTGAACATCTCTTACCAAGGGCTGTGAAACGCAGTTTCTGGGCAGGACTGATCTGCCTGAAGTAGAACTTCTGCTGTGGGTGTGCTCCATTGGCCTAGAGCTGCCAGGCCCAAAAGGCTGCCTTGTGTCCAAAGGGAGAGAGAGGCCCCAAGGCATCTTGCTTCCAGCTCTGTGGGAAGCTAAAGCAACTGGCTCTCCACAGTGCTCTCACAGCCTACCGGGAACATCTCTTACCAAGGCCTGTGAAACGCAGTTTCTTGGCAGGCCTGATCTGGCTGAAGTAGAACTCCTGCTCTGGGCGTGCTACTTTGGCCTAGAGCTGCCAGGCCCAAAGGGCCGCCTTGTTTCCAAAGGGGCTGAGAGTCCCCAAAGCATCTTGCTTCCAAATCTTTGGGAAGCTAAGAAACAACTGGCTCTGCACAGTGCTCTCACAGCCTACCGGCAACGTGACAGAGAAAGGCCTGTGAGACGCAGTTTCTTGGAAGGCCTGATCTGGCTGAGGTAGAACTTGTGCTCTGGGTGTGCTACTTTGGCCTAGAGCTGCCAGGCACAAAGGCTGCTTTGTTTCCAAAGGGGGATAGAGGCCCCAAATCATGTTGCTTCCAGCTGTTTTTGAAGCTAAGAAACAACTCGCTCTGCCAGGTACTCTTACAGCCTTCCGGGAACACCTCTTACGAAGGCCTGTGAAAGCAGTTTCTTGGCAGGCCTGATCTGGCTGAGGTAGAACTTCTGCTCTGGGTGTGCTCCATTGCCCTAGAGCTGAAAGGCCCAAAGGGCTGCCTTGTTTCCAAAGGGGGAGAGAGGCCCCAAAGCATCTTGCTTCCACCTCTTGGGAAGCTAAGAAACAACTGGCTGTGCCCAGTGCTCTTATAGCCTAAGAGAACATCTCTTATCAAGGCCTGGGAAACGCACTGTCTAGGCAGGCCTGATCTGGAAGAAGTAGAACTTCGGCTCTGGTTGTGCTCCATTGCCCTAGAGCTGCCAGACCCAACGTGCTGCCTTGTTTCCAAAGGGGCAGAGAGGCCCCAAAGCGTCTTGCTTCCAGCTGTTTGGGAAACAAGGAAACAAGTGGCTCTGCACCGTGCTCTCACAGCCTACCGGGAACGTCACATACAAAGGCCTCTGAAACGCAGTTCCTTGGCAGGCCTGATCTGGCTGAAGTAGGACTTCTGCTCTGGGTGTGCTCCATTGGCCTAGAGCTGAAAGGCCCAAAGGTCGCCCTTGTTGGCAAAGGGGCAGGGAGCCCCCAAAGCATCTTGCTTCCAGCTCTTTGGGAAGTTAAGAAACAAATGGCTCTGCCCAGTGCTCTAACAGAGTACCGGGAACAGCTCTTACCAAAGCCTTTGAAACGCAGTTTCTTGGCAGGCCTTATCTGGCTGAGGTAGAACTTCTGCTCTGGGTGTGCTCCATTGGCCTAGAGCTGCCTGGCCCAAAGGTCGGCCTTGTTTGCAAAGGGGATGAGAGGCCCCAAAGCATCTTGCTTCCAGCTCTTCGGGAAGCTAAGAAACATCTGGCATTGCCCAGTGCTCTTACAGCCTACCGGGAACATCTCTTACCAAGGCCTGTGAAACGCAGTTTGTTGGTGGCCTGAACTGGCCGAAGTAGAACTTCTGCTCTGGGTGTGCTCCATTGGCCTAGAGCTGCCAGGCCCAAGGTGCTGCCTTGTTTCCAAAGGGGCAGAGAGGCCCCAAAGCATCTTGCTTCCAGCTCTCTGGGAAGCTAAGAACCAACTCGCTCTGCCCCGTGCTCTTACAGCCTACCGGGAACATGTCTTTGAAAGGCCTGTGAAACGCAGTTTCTTGGCAGGCCTCATCTGGCTGAAGTAGAACTCCGGCTCTGGGTGTGCTCCATTGCCCTAGAGCTGCCAGGCCCAAAGTGCTGCCCTGTTTCCAAGGGGCAGAGAGGCCCAAAGCATCTTGCTTCCCGGTCTTTGCGAAGCTAAGAAACAACTGGCTCTGCCCAGTGCTCTTACACCTACCGGGAACATCTCTTACCAAGGCCTGTCAAACGCTGTTTCTTTGCAGGCCTGATCAGGCTGAAGTAGAACTCCTGCTCTGCGTGTGCTCCATTGGCCTAGAGCTTCCCGACCCAAAAGGCTGCCTTGTTCCCAAACGGGCAGAGGGGTCCCAAGCATCTTGCTTCCAGCTTTTCAGGAAGGTAAGAAACAACTGGCTCTGTCCAGTGCTCTTACAGCCTACCGGGAACATCTCTTACCAAGGCCTGTGAAACGCAGTTTCCTGGCAGGCCTGATCTGGCTGAAGTAGAACTTCTGCTCTGGGTGTGCTCCATTGCCCTAGAGCTGCCAGGCCCAAAGGGCTGCCTTGTTTCCAAAGACGGAGAGTGGACCCAAAGCATCTTGCTCCCAGCTCTTCGGGAAGCTAAGAAACAGCTGGCTCTGCCCAGTGCTCTTACAGCCTAAGAGAACATCTCTTTGAAAGGCCTGTGAAACGCAGTTTCTTGGCAGGCCTGACCTGGCTGAAGTAGAACTTCTGTTCTGGTTGTGCTACATAGGCCTAGAGCTACCAGGACCTAAGGGCTGCCTTGTTTCCAAAGGGTGAGAGAGGCCCCAAAGCATCTTGCCTCCAGCACTTTGGGAAGCTAAAAAACAACTGGTTCTGCCCAGTGCTCTCACAGCCTACCGTGAACATCTCTTACCAAGGGCTGTGAAACGCAGTTTCTGGGCAGGACTGATCTGCCTGAAGTAGAACTTCTGCTGTGGGTGTGCTCCATTGGCCTAGAGCTGCCAGGCCCAAAAGGCTGCCTTGTGTCCAAAGGGAGAGAGAGGCCCCAAGGCATCTTGCTTCCAGCTCTGTGGGAAGCTAAAGCAACTGGCTCTCCACAGTGCTCTCACAGCCTACCGGGAACATCTCTTACCAAGGCCTGTGAAACGCAGTTTCTTGGCAGGCCTGATCTGGCTGAAGTAGAACTCCTGCTCTGGGCGTGCTACTTTGGCCTAGAGCTGCCGGGCCCAAAGGGCCGCCTTGTTTCCAAAGGGGCTGAGAGTCCCCAAAGCATCTTGCTTCCAAATCTTTGGGAAGCTAAGAAACAACTGGCTCTGCACAGTGCTCTCACAGCCTACCGGCAACGTGACAGAGAAAGGCCTGTGAGACGCAGTTTCTTGGAAGGCCTGATCTGGCTGAGGTAGAACTTGTGCTCTGGGTGTACTCCATTGGCCTAGGGCTGCCAGGCCCAAAGGGCTGCCTTTATTTCCAAAGTGTGAGAGAGGCCCCAAAGCATCTTTCTTCCTGCTCTCTGGGAAGCTAAAACAACTGGCTCTGCACAGTGCTCTCAAAGCCAACCCGGAACGTCACATACAAAGGCCTGTGAAACGCAGCTTCTTGACAGGCCTTATCTGGCTGAGGTAGAACTTGTGCTCTGGGTGTGCTACTTTGGCCTAGAGCTGCCAGGCACAAAGGCTGCTTTGTTTCCAAAGGGGGAGAGAGGCCCCAAATCATGTTGCTTCCAGCTGTTTTTGAAGCTAAGAAACAACTCGCTCTGCCAGGTACTCTTACAGCCTTCCGGGAACACCTCTTACGAAGGCCTGTGAAAAGCAGTTTCTTGGCAGGCCTGATCTGGCTGAGGTAGAACTTCTGCTCTGGGTGTGCTCCATTGCCCTAGAGCTGAAAGGCCCAAAGGGCTGCCTTGTTTCCAAAGGGGGAGAGAGGCCCCAAAGCATCTTGCTTCCACCTCTTGGGAAGCTGAGAAACAACTGGCTGTGCCCAGTGCTCTTATAGCCTAAGAGAACATCTCTTATCAAGGCCTGTGAAACGCACTGTCTAGGCAGGCCTGATCTGGAAGAAGTAGAACTTCGGCTCTGGTTGTGCTCCATTGCCCTAGAGCTGCCAGACCCAACGTGCTGCCTTGTTTCCAAAGGGGCAGAGAGGCCCCAAAGCGTCTTGCTTCCAGCTGTTTGGGAAACAAGGAAACAACTGGCTCTGCACCGTGCTCTCACAGCCTACCGGGAACGTCACATACAAAGGCCTCTGAAACGCAGTTCCTTGGCAGGCCTGATCTGGCTGAAGTAGGACTTCTGCTCTGGGTGTGCTCCATTGGCCTAGAGCTGAAAGGACCAAAGGTCGCCCTTGTTGGCAAAGGGGCAGGGAGCCCCCAAAGCATCTTGCTTCCAGCTCTTTGGGAAGCTAAGAAACAAATGGCTCTGCCCAGTGCTCTAACAGAGTACCGGGAACATCTCTTACCAAAGCCTTTGAAACGCAGTTTCTTGGCAGGCCTTATCTGGCTGAGGTAGAACTTCTGCTCTGGGTGTGATCCATTGGCCTAGAGCTGCCTGGCCCAAAGGTCGGCCTTGTTTGCAAAGGGGATGAGAGGCCCCAAAGCATCTTGCTTCCAGCTCTTCGGGAAGCTAAGAAACATCTGGCGTTGCCCAGTGCTCTTACAGCCTACCGGGAACATCTCTTGCCAAGGCCTGTGAAATGCAGTTTGTTGGTGGCCTGAACTGGCCGAAGTAGAACTTCTGCTCTGGGTGTGCTCCATTGGCCTAGAGCTGCCAGGCCCAAGGTGCTGCCTTGTTTCCAAAGGGGCAGAGAGGCCCCAAAGCATCTTGCTTCCAGCTCTCTGGGAAGCTAAGAACCAACTCGCTCTGCCCGTGCTCTTACAGCCTACCGGGAACATGTCTTTGAAAGGCCTGTGAAACGCAGTTTCTTGGCAGGCCTCATCTGGCTGAAGTAGAACTCCGGCTCTGGGTGTGCTCCATTGCCCTAGAGCTGCCAGGCCCCAAGTGCTGCCCTGTTTCCAAGGGGCAGAGCGGCCCAAAGCATCTTGCTTCCCGGTCTTTGCGAAGCTAAGAAACAACTGGCTCTGCCCAGTGCTCTTACACCTACCGGGAACATCTCTTACCAAGGCCTGTCAAACGCTGTTTCTTTGCAGGCCTGATCAGGCTGAAGTAGAACTCCTGCTCTGCGTGTGCTCCATTGGCCTAGAGCTTCCCGACCCAAAAGGCTGCCTTGTTCCCAAACGGGCAGAGGGGTCCCAAGCATCTTGCTTCCAGCTTTTCAGGAAGGTAAGAAACAACTGGCTCTGCCCAGTGCTCTTACAGCCTACCGGGAACATCTCTTACCAAGGCCTGTGAAACGCAGTTTCCTGGCAGGCCTGATCTGGCTGAAGTAGAACTTCTGCTCTGGGTGTGCTCCATTGCCCTAGAGCTGCCAGGCCCAAAGGGCTGCCTTGTTTCCAAAGACGGAGAGTGGACCCAAAGCATCTTGCTCCCAGCTCTTCGGGAAGCTAAGAAACAGCTGGCTCTGCCCAGTGCTCTTACAGCCTAAGAGAACATCTCTTTGAAAGGCCTGTGAAACGCAGTTTCTTGGCAGGCCTGACCTGGCTGAAGTAGAACTTCTGTTCTGGTTGTGCTACATAGGCCTAGAGCTACCAGGACCTAAGGGCTGCCTTGTTTCCAAAGGGTGAGAGAGGCCCCAAAGCATCTTGCCTCCAGCACTTTGGGAAGCTAAAAAACAACTGGTTCTGCCCAGTGCTCTCACAGCCTACCGTGAACATCTCTTACCAAGGGCTGTGAAACGCAGTTTCTGGGCAGGACTGATCTGCCTGAAGTAGAACTTCTGCTGTGGGTGTGCTCCATTGGCCTAGAGCTGCCAGGCCCAAAAGGCTGCCTTGTGTCCAAAGGGAGAGAGAGGCCCCAAGGCATCTTGCTTCCAGCTCTGTGGGAAGCTAAAGCAACTGGCTCTCCACAGTGCTCTCACAGCCTACCGGGAACATCTCTTACCAAGGCCTGTGAAACGCAGTTTCTTGGCAGGCCTGATCTGGCTGAAGTAGAACTCCTGCTCTGGGCGTGCTACTTTGGCCTAGAGCTGCCAGGCCCAAAGGGCCGCCTTGTTTCCAAAGGGGCTGAGAGTCCCCAAAGCATCTTGCTTCCAAATCTTTGGGAAGCTAAGAAACAACTGGCTCTGCACAGTGCTCTCACAGCCTACCGGCAACGTGACAGAGAAAGGCCTGTGAGACGCAGTTTCTTGGAAGGCCTGATCTGGCTGAGGTAGAACTTGTGCTCTGGGTGTGCTACTTTGGCCTAGAGCTGCCAGGCACAAAGGCTGCTTTGTTTCCAAAGGGGGAGAGAGGCCCCAAATCATGTTGCTTCCAGCTGTTTTTGAAGCTAAGAAACAACTCGCTCTGCCAGGTACTCTTACAGCCTTCCGGGAACACCTCTTACGAAGGCCTGTGAAAAGCAGTTTCTTGGCAGGCCTGATCTGGCTGAGGTAGAACTTCTGCTCTGGGTGTGCTCCATTGCCCTAGAGCTGAAAGGCCCAAAGGGCTGCCTTGTTTCCAAAGGGGGAGAGAGGCCCCAAAGCATCTTGCTTCCACCTCTTGGGAAGCTAAGAAACAACTGGCTGTGCCCAGTGCTCTTATAGCCTAAGAGAACATCTCTTATCAAGGCCTGTGAAACGCACTGTCTAGGCAGGCCTGATCTGGAAGAAGTAGAACGTCGGCTCTGGTTGTGCTCCATTGCCCTAGAGCTGCCAGACCCAACGTGCTGCCTTGTTTCCAAAGGGGCAGAGAGGCCCCAAAGCGTCTTGCTTCCAGCTGTTTGGGAAACAAGGAAACAACTGGCTCTGCACCGTGCTCTCACAGCCTACCGGGAACGTCACATACAAAGGCCTCTGAAACGCAGTTCCTTGGCAGGCCTGATCTGGCTGAAGTAGGACTTCTGCTCTGGGTGTGCTCCATTGGCCTAGAGCTGAAAGGCCCAAAGGTCGCCCTTGTTGGCAAAGGGGCAGGGAGCCCCCAAAGCATCTTGCTTCCAGCTCTTTGGGAAGCTAAGAAACAAATGGCTCTGCCCAGTGCTCTAACAGAGTACCGGGAACATCTCTTACCAAAGCCTTTGAAACGCAGTTTCTTGGCAGGCCTTATCTGGCTGAGGTAGAACTTCTGCTCTGGGTGTGCTCCATTGGCCTAGAGCTGCCTGGCCCAAAGGTCGGCCTTGTTTGCAAAGGGGATGAGAGGCCCCAAAGCATCTTGCTTCCAGCTCTTCGGGAAGCTAAGAAACATCTGGCATTGCCCAGTGCTCTTACAGCCTACCGGGAACATCTCTTACCAAGGCCTGTGAAACGCAGTTTGTTGGTGGCCTGAACTGGCCGAAGTAGAACTTCTGCTCTGGGTGTGCTCCATTGGCCTAGAGCTGCCTGGCCCATAGGGCCGCCTTGTTTGCAAAGGGGATGAGAGGCCCCAAAGCATCTTGCTTCCAGCTCTTCGGGAAGCTAAGAAACATCTGGCATTGCCCAGTGCTCTTACAGCCTACCGGGAACATCTCTTACCAAGGCCTGTGAAACGCCGTTTCCTGCCAGGCCTGATCTGGCAGAAGTAGAACTCCTGCTCTGGGCGTGCTACTTTGGCCTAGAGCTGCCAGGCCCAAAGGGCCGCCTTGTTTCCAAAGGGGCTGAGAGTCCCCAAAGCATCTTGCTTCCAAATCTTTGGGAAGCTAAGAAACCACTGGCTCTGCACAGTGCTCTCACAGCCTACCGGCAACGTGACAGAGAAAGGCCTGTGAGACGCAGTTTCTTGGAAAGCCTGATCTGGCTGAGGTAGAACTTGTGCTCTGGGTGTACTCCATTGGCCTAGGGCTGCCAGGCCCAAAGGGCTGCCTTTATTTCCAAAGTGTGAGAGAGGCCCCAAAGCATCTTGCTTCCTGCTCTCTGGGAAGCTAAAACAACTGGCTCTGCACAGTGCTCTCAAAGCCAACCGGGAACGTCACATACAAAGGCCTGTGAAACGCAGCTTCTTGACAGGCCTTATCTGGCTGAGGTAGAACTTGTGCTCTGGGTGTGCTACTTTGGCCTAGAGCTGCCAGGCACAAAGGCTGCTTTGTTTCCAAAGGGGGAGAGAGGCCCCAAATCATGTTGCTTCCAGCTGTTTTTGAAGCTAAGAAACAACTCGCTCTGCCAGGTACTCTTACAGCCTTCCGGGAACACCTCTTACGAAGGCCTGTGAAAAGCAGTTTCTTGGCAGGCCTGATCTGGCTGAGGTAGAACTTCTGCTCTGGGTGTGCTCCATTGCCCTAGAGCTGAAAGGCCCAAAGGGCTGCCTTGTTTCCAAAGGGGGAGAGAGGCCCCAAAGCATCTTGCTTCCACCTCTTGGGAAGCTAAGAAACAACTGGCTGTGCCCAGTGCTCTTATAGCCTAAGAGAACATCTCTTATCAAGGCCTGGGAAACGCACTGTCTAGGCAGGCCTGATCTGGAAGAAGTAGAACTTCGGCTCTGGTTGTGCTCCATTGCCCTAGAGCTGCCAGACCCAACGTGCTGCCTTGTTTCCAAAGGGGCAGAGAGGCCCCAAAGCGTCTTGCTTCCAGCTGTTTGGGAAACAAGGAAACAACTGGCTCTGCACCGTGCTCTCACAGCCTACCGGGAACGTCACATACAAAGGCCTCTGAGACGCAGTTCCTTGGCAGGCCTGATCTGGCTGAAGTAGGACTTCTGCTCTGGGTGTGCTCCATTGGCCTAGAGCTGAAAGGCCCAAAGGTCGCCCTTGTTGGCAAAGGGGCAGGGAGCCCCCAAAGCATCTTGCTTCCAGCTCTTTGGGAAGCTAAGAAACAAATGGCTCTGCCCAGTGCTCTAACAGAGTAGCGGGAACATCTCTTACCAAAGCCTTTGAAACGCAGTTTCTTGGCAGGCCTTATCTGGCTGAGGTAGAACTTCTGCTCTGGGTGTGCTCCATTGGCCTAGAGCTGCCTGGCCCAAAGGTCGGCCTTGTTTGCAAAGGGGATGAGAGGCCCCAAAGCATCTTGCTTCCAGCTCTTCGGGAAGCTAAGAAACATCTGGCGTTGCCCAGTGCTCTTACAGCCTACCGGGAACATCTCTTACCAAGGCCTGTGAAACGCCGTTTCCTGGCAGGCCTGATTTGGCTGAAGTAGAACTTCTGCTCTGGGTGTGCTCCATTGCCCTAGAGCTGCCAGGCCCAAGGTGCTGCCTTGTTTCCAAAGGGGCAGAGAGGCCCCAAAGCATCTTGCTTCCAGCTCTTCGGGAAGCTAAGAAACATCTGGCGTTGCCCAGTGCTCTTACAGCCTACCGGGAACATCTCTTACCAAGGCCTGTGAAACGCAGTTTGTTGGTGGCCTGAACTGGCCGAAGTAGAACTTCTGCTCTGGGTGTGCTCCATTGGCCTAGAGCTGCCAGGCCCAAGGTGCTGCCTTGTTTCCAAAGGGGCAGAGAGGCCCCAAAGCATCTTGCTTCCAGCTCTCTGGGAATCTAAGAACCAACTCGCTCTGCCCGTGCTCTTACAGCCTACCGGGAACATGTCTTTGAAAGGCCTGTGAAACGCAGTTTCTTGGCAGGCCTCATCTGGCTGAAGTAGAACTCCGGCTCTGGGTGTGCTCCATTGCCCTAGAGCTGCCAGGCCCCAAGTGCTGCCCTGTTTCCAAGGGGCAGAGAGGCCCAAAGCATCTTGCTTCCCGGTCTTTGCGAAGCTAAGAAACAACTGGCTCTGCCCAGTGCTCTTACACCTACCGGGAACATCTCTTACCAAGGCCTGTCAAACGCTGTTTCTTTGCAGGCCTGATCAGGCTGAAGTAGAACTCCTGCTCTGCGTGTGCTCCATTGGCCTAGAGCTTCCCGACCCAAAAGGCTGCCTTGTTCCCAAACGGGCAGAGGGGTCCCAAGCATCTTGCTTCCAGCTTTTCAGGAAGGTAAGAAACAACTGGCTCTGCCCAGTGCTCTTACAGCCTACCGGGAACATCTCTTACCAAGGCCTGTGAAACGCAGTTTCCTGGCAGGCCTGATCTGGCTGAAGTAGAACTTCTGCTCTGGGTGTGCTCCATTGCCCTAGAGCTGCCAGGCCCAAAGGGCTGCCTTGTTTCCAAAGACGGAGAGTGGACCCAAAGCATCTTGCTCCCAGCTCTTCGGGAAGCTAAGAAACAGCTGGCTCTGCCCAGTGCTCTTACAGCCTAAGAGAACATCTCTTTGAAAGGCCTGTGAAACGCAGTTTCTTGGCAGGCCTGACCTGGCTGAAGTAGAACTTCTGTTCTGGTTGTGCTACATAGGCCTAGAGCTACCAGGACCTAAGGGCTGCCTTGTTTCCAAAGGGTGAGAGAGGCCCCAAAGCATCTTGCCTCCAGCACTTTGGGAAGCTAAAAAACAACTGGTTCTGCCCAGTGCTCTCACAGCCTACCGTGAACATCTCTTACCAAGGGCTGTGAAACGCAGTTTCTGGGCAGGACTGATCTGCCTGAAGTAGAACTTCTGCTGTGGGTGTGCTCCATTGGCCTAGAGCTGCCAGGCCCAAAAGGCTGCCTTGTGTCCAAAGGGAGAGAGAGGCCCCAAGGCATCTTGCTTCCAGCTCTGTGGGAAGCTAAAGCAACTGGCTCTCCACAGTGCTCTCACAGCCTACCGGGAACATCTCTTAAGAAGGCCTGTGAAACGCAGTTTCTTGGCAGGCCTGATCTGGCTGAAGTAGAACTCCTGCTCTGGGCGTGCTACTTTGGCCTAGAGCTGCCAGGCCCAAAGGGCCGCCTTGTTTCCAAAGGGGCTGAGAGTCCCCAAAGCATCTTGCTTCCAAATCTTTGGGAAGCTAAGAAACAACTGGCTCTGCACAGTGCTCTCACAGCCTACCGGCAACGTGATAGAGAAAGGCCTGTGAGACGCAGTTTCTTGGAAGGCCTGATCTGGCTGAGGTAGAACTTCTGCTCTGGGTGTACTCCATTGGCCTAGGGCTGCCAGGCCAAAGGGCTGCCTTTATTTCCAAAGTGTGAGAGAGGCCCCAAAGCATCTTGCTTCCTGCTCTCTGGGAAGCTAAAACAACTGGCTCTGCACAGTGCTCTCAAAGCCAACCCGGAACGTCACATACAAAGGCCTGTGAAACGCAGCTTCTTGACAGGCCTTATCTGGCTGAGGTAGAACTTGTGCTCTGGGTGTGCTACTTTGGCCTAGAGCTGCCAGGCACAAAGGCTGCTTTGTTTCCAAAGGGGGAGAGAGGCCCCAAATCATGTTGCTTCCAGCTGTTTTTGAAGCTAAGAAACAACTCGCTCTGCCAGGTACTCTTACAGCCTTCCGGGAACACCTCTTACGAAGGCCTGTGAAAAGCAGTTTCTTGGCAGGCCTGATCTGGCTGAGGTAGAACTTCTGCTCTGGGTGTGCTCCATTGCCCTAGAGCTGAAAGGCCCAAAGGGCTGCCTTGTTTCCAAAGGGGGAGAGAGGCCCCAAAGCATCTTGCTTCCACCTCTTGGGAAGCTAAGAAACAACTGGCTGTGCCCAGTGCTCTTATAGCCTAAGAGAACATCTCTTATCAAGGCCTGTGAAACGCACTGTCTAGGCAGGCCTGATCTGGAAGAAGTAGAACTTCGGCTCTGGTTGTGCTCCATTGCCCTAGAGCTGCCAGACCCAACGTGCTGCCTTGTTTCCAAAGGGGCAGAGAGGCCCCAAAGCGTCTTGCTTCCAGCTGTTTGGGAAACAAGGAAACAACTGGCTCTGCACCGTGCTCTCACAGCCTACCGGGAACGTCACATACAAAGGCCTCTGAAACGCAGTTCCTTGGCAGGCCTGATCTGGCTGAAGTAGGACTTCTGCTCTGGGTGTGCTCCATTGGCCTAGAGCTGAAAGGCCCAAAGGTCGCCCTTGTTGGCAAAGGGGCAGGGAGCCCCCAAAGCATCTTGCTTCCAGCTCTTTGGGAAGCTAAGAAACAAATGGCTCTGCCCAGTGCTCTAACAGAGTACCGGGAACATCTCTTACCAAAGCCTTTGAAACGCAGTTTCTTGGCAGGCCTTATCTGGCTGAGGTAGAACTTCTGCTCTGGGTGTGCTCCATTGGCCTAGAGCTGCCTGGCCCAAAGGTCGGCCTTGTTTGCAAAGGGGATGAGAGACCCAAAGCATCTTGCTTCCAGCTCTTCGGGAAGCTAAGAAACATCTGGCGTTGCCCAGTGCTCTTACAGACTACCGGGAACATCTCTTACCAAGGCCTGTGAAACACAGTTTGTTGGTGGCCTGAACTGGCCGAAGTAGAACTTCTGCTCTGGGTGTGCTCCATTGGCCTAGAGCTGCCTGGCCCATAGGGCCGCCTTGTTTGCAAAGGGGATGAGAGGCCCCAAAGCATCTTGCTTCCATCTCTTCGGGAAGCTAAGAAACATCTGGCATTGCCCAGTGCTCTTAGAGCCTACCGGGAACATCTCCTACCAAGGCCTGTGAAACGCAGTTTGTTGGTGGCCTGAACTGGACCAAGTAGAACTTCTGCTCTGGGTGTGCTCCACTGGGCTAGAGCTACCTGCCCCAGAGGGCTGCCTTGAGTCCAAAGTGAGAGAGTGGCACCAAAGCTTCTCGCTTCCAGCTCTTCGGGAAGCTAAGAAACATCTGGCGTTGCCCAGTGCTCTTACAGCCTACCGGGAACATCTCTTACCAAGGCCTGTGAAACGCCGTTTCCTGGCAGGCCTGATTTGGCTGAAGTAGAACTTCTGCTCTGGGTGTGCTCCATTGCCCTAGAGCTGCCAGGCCCAAGGTGCTGCCTTGTTTCCAAAGGGGCAGAGAGGCCCCAAAGCATCTTGCTTCCAGCTCTCTGGGAAGCTAAGAACCAACTCGCTCTGCCCCGTGCTCTTACAGCCTACCGGGAACATGTCTTTGAAAGGCCTGTGAAACGCAGTTTCTTGGCAGGCCTCATCTGGCTGAAGTAGTACTCCGGCTCTGGGTGTGCTCCACTGCCCTAGAGCTGCCAGGCCCAAAGTGCTGCCCTGTTTCCAAGGGGCAGAGAGGCCCAAAGCATCTTGCTTCCCGGTCTTTGCGAAGCTAAGAAACAACTGGCTCTGCCCAGTGCTCTTACACCTACCGGGAACATCTCTTACCAAGGCCTGTCAAACGCTGTTTCTTTGCAGGCCTGATCAGGCTGAAGTAGAACTCCTGCTCTGCGTGTGCTCCATTGGCCTAGAGCTTCCCGACCCAAAAGGCTGCCTTGTTCCCAAACGGGCAGAGGGGTCCCAAGCATCTTGCTTCCAGCTTTTCAGGAAGGTAAGAAACAACTGGCTCTGCCCAGTGCTCTTACAGCCTACCGGGAACATCTCTTACCAAGGCCTGTGAAACGCAGTTTCCTGGCAGGCCTGATCTGGCTGAAGTAGAACTTCTGCTCTGGGTGTGCTCCATTGCCCTAGAGCTGCCAGGCCCAAAGGGCTGCCTTGTTTCCAAAGACAGAGAGTGGACCCAAAGCATCTTGCTCCCAGCTCTTCGGGAAGCTAAGAAACAGCTGGCTCTGCCCAGTGCTCTTACAGCCTAAGAGAACATCTCTTTGAAAGGCCTGTGAAACGCAGTTTCTTGGCAGGCCTGACCTGGCTGAAGTAGAACTTCTGTTCTGGTTGTGCTACATAGGCCTAGAGCTACCAGGACCTAAGGGCTGCCTTGTTTCCAAAGGGTGAGAGAGGCCCCAAAGCATCTTGCCTCCAGCACTTTGGGAAGCTAAAAAACAACTGGTTCTGCCCAGTGCTCTCACAGCCTACCGTGAACATCTCTTACCAAGGGCTGTGAAACGCAGTTTCTGGGCAGGACTGATCTGCCTGAAGTAGAACTTCTGCTGTGGGTGTGCTCCATTGGCCTAGAGCTGCCAGGCCCAAAAGGCTGCCTTGTGTCCAAAGGGAGAGAGAGGCCCCAAGGCATCTCGCTTCCAGCTCTGTGGGAAGCTAAAGCAACTGGCTCTCCACAGTGCTCTCACAGCCTACCGGGAACATCTCTTACCAAGGCCTGTGAAACGCAGTTTCTTGGCAGGCCTGATCTGGCTGAAGTAGAACTCCTGCTCTGGGCGTGCTACTTTGGCCTAGAGCTGCCAGGCCCAAAGGGCCGCCTTGTTTCCAAAGGGGCTGAGAGTCCCCAAAGCATCTTGCTTCCAAATCTTTGGGAAGCTAAGAAACAACTGGCTCTGCACAGTGCTCTCACAGCCTACCGGCAACGTGACAGAGAAAGGCCTGTGAGACGCAGTTTCTTGGAAGGCCTGATCTGGCTGAGGTAGAACTTCTGCTCTGGGTGTACTCCATTGGCCTAGGGCTGCCAGGCCAAAGGGCTGCCTTTATTTCCAAAGTGTGAGAGAGGCCCCAAAGCATCTTGCTTCCTGCTCTCTGGGAAGCTAAAACAACTGGCTCTGCACAGTGCTCTCAAAGCCAACCCGGAACGTCACATACAAAGGCCTGTGAAACGCAGCTTCTTGACAGGCCTTATCTGGCTGAGGTAGAACTTGTGCTCTGGGTGTGCTACTTTGGCCTAGAGCTGCCAGGCACAAAGGCTGCTTTGTTTCCAAAGGGGGAGAGAGGCCCCAAATCATGTTGCTTCCAGCTGTTTTTGAAGCTAAGAAACAACTCGCTCTGCCAGGTACTCTTACAGCCTTCCGGGAACACCTCTTACGAAGGCCTGTGAAAAGCAGTTTCTTGGCAGGCCTGATCTGGCTGAGGTAGAACTTCTGCTCTGGGTGTGCTCCATTGCCCTAGAGCTGAAAGGCCCAAAGGGCTGCCTTGTTTCCAAAGGGGGAGAGAGGCCCCAAAGCATCTTGCTTCCACCTCTTGGGAAGCTAAGAAACAACTGGCTGTGCCCAGTGCTCTTATAGCCTAAGAGAACATCTCTTATCAAGGCCTGGGAAACGCACTGTCTAGGCAGGCCTGATCTGGAAGAAGTAGAACTTCGGCTCTGGTTGTGCTCCATTGCCCTAGAGCTGCCAGACCCAACGTGCTGCCTTGTTTCCAAAGGGGCAGAGAGGCCCCAAAGCGTCTTGCTTCCAGCTGTTTGGGAAACAAGGAAACAACTGGCTCTGCACCGTGCTCTCACAGCCTACCGGGAACGTCACATACAAAGGCCTCTGAAACGCAGTTCCTTGGCAGGCCTGATCTGGCTGAAGTAGGACTTCTGCTCTGGGTGTGCTCCATTGGCCTAGAGCTGAAAGGCCCAAAGGTCGCCCTTGTTGGCAAAGGGGCAGGGAGCCCCCAAAGCATCTTGCTTCCAGCTCTTTGGGAAGCTAAGAAACAAATGGCTCTGCCCAGTGCTCTAACAGAGTACCGGGAACATCTCTTACCAAAGCCTTTGAAACGCAGTTTCTTGGCAGGCCTTATCTGGCTGAGGTAGAACTTCTGCTCTGGGTGTGCTCCATTGGCCTAGAGCTGCCTGGCCCAAAGGTCGGCCTTGTTTGCAAAGGGGATGAGAGGCCCCAAAGCATCTTGCTTCCAGCTCTTCGGGAAGCTAAGAAACATCTGGCGTTGCCCAGTGCTCTTACAGCCTACCGGGAACATCTCTTACCAAGGCCTGTGAAACGCAGTTTGTTGGTGGCCTGAACTGGCCGAAGTAGAACTTCTGCTCTGGGTGTGCTCCATTGGCCTAGAGCTGCCAGGCCCAAGGTGCTGCCTTGTTTCCAAAGGGGCAGAGAGGCCCCAAAGCATCTTGCTTCCAGCTCTCTGGGAAGCTAAGAACCAACTCGCACTGCCCCGTGCTGTTACAGCCTACCGGGAACATGTCTTTGAAAGGCCTGTGAAACGCAGTCTCTTGGCAGGCCTCATCTGGCTGAAGTAGAACTCCGGCTCTGGGTGTGCTCCATTGCCCTAGAGCTGCCAGGCCCAAAGTGCTGCCCTGTTTCCAAGGGGCAGAGAGGCCCAAAGCATCTTGCTTCCCGGTCTTTGCGAAGCTAAGAAACAACTGGCTCTGCCCAGTGCTCTTACACCTACCGGGAACATCTCTTACCAAGGCCTGTCAAACGCTGTTTCTTTGCAGGCCTGATCAGGCTGAAGTAGAACTCCTGCTCTGCGTGTGCTCCATTGGCCTAGAGCTTCCCGACCCAAAAGGCTGCCTTGTTCCCAAACGGGCAGAGGGGTCCCAAGCATCTTGCTTCCAGCTTTTCAGGAAGGTAAGAAACAACTGGCTCTGCCCAGTGCTCTTACAGCCTACCGGGAACATCTCTTACCAAGGCCTGTGAAACGCAGTTTCCTGGCAGGCCTGATCTGGCTGAAGTAGAACTTCTGCTCTGGGTGTGCTCCATTGCCCTAGAGCTGCCAGGCCCAAAGGGCTGCCTTGTTTCCAAAGACGGAGAGTGGACCCAAAGCATCTTGCTCCCAGCTCTTCGGGAAGCTAAGAAACAGCTGGCTCTGCCCAGTGCTCTTACAGCCTAAGAGAACATCTCTTTGAAAGGCCTGTGAAACGCAGTTTCTTGGCAGGCCTGACCTGGCTGAAGTAGAACTTCTGTTCTGGTTGTGCTACATAGGCCTAGAGCTACCAGGACCTAAGGGTTGCCTTGTTTCCAAAGGGTGAGAGAGGCCCCAAAGCATCTTGCCTCCAGCACTTTGGGAAGCTAAAAAACAACTGGTTCTGCCCAGTGCTCTCACAGCCTACCGTGAACATCTCTTACCAAGGGCTGTGAAACGCAGTTTCTGGGCAGGACTGATCTGCCTGAAGTAGAACTTCTGCTGTGGGTGTGCTCCATTGGCCTAGAGCTGCCAGGCCCAAAAGGCTGCCTTGTGTCCAAAGGGAGAGAGAGGCCCCAAGGCATCTTGCTTCCAGCTCTGTGGGAAGCTAAAGCAACTGGCTCTCCACAGTGCTCTCACAGCCTACCGGGAACATCTCTTACCAAGGCCTGTGAAACGCAGTTTCTTGGCAGGCCTGATCTGGCTGAAGTAGAACTCCTGCTCTGGGCGTGCTACTTTGGCCTAGAGCTGCCAGGCCCAAAGGGCCGCCTTGTTTCCAAAGGGGCTGAGAGTCCCCAAAGCATCTTGCTTCCAAATCTTTGGGAAGCTAAGAAACAACTGGCTCTGCACAGTGCTCTCACAGCCTACCGGCAACGTGACAGAGAAAGGCCTGTGAGACGCAGTTTCTTGGAAGGCCTGATCTGGCTGAGGTAGAACTTGTGCTCTGGGTGTGCTACTTTGGCCTAGAGCTGCCAGGCACATAGGCTGCTTTGTTTCCAAAGGGGGAGAGAGGCCCCAAATCATGTTGCTTCCAGCTGTTTTTGAAGCTAAGAAACAACTCGCTCTGCCAGGTACTCTTACAGCCTTCCGGGAACACCTCTTACGAAGGCCTGTGAAAAGCAGTTTCTTGGCAGGCCTGATCTGGCTGAGGTAGAACTTCTGCTCTGGGTGTGCTCCATTGCCCTAGAGCTGAAAGGCCCAAAGGGCTGCCTTGTTTCCAAAGGGGGAGAGAGGCCCCAAAGCATCTTGCTTCCACCTCTTGGGAAGCTAAGAAACAACTGGCTGTGCCCAGTGCTCTTATAGCCTAAGAGAACATCTCTTATCAAGGCCTGTGAAACGCACTGTCTAGGCAGGCCTGATCTGGAAGAAGTAGAACTTCGGCTCTGGTTGTGCTCCATTGCCCTAGAGCTGCCAGACCCAACGTGCTGCCTTGTTTCCAAAGGGGCAGAGAGGCCCCAAAGCGTCTTGCTTCCAGCTGTTTGGGAAACAAGGAAACAACTGGCTCTGCACCGTGCTCTCACAGCCTACCGGGAACGTCACATACAAAGGCCTCTGAAACGCAGTTCCTTGGCAGGCCTGATCTGGCTGAAGTAGGACTTCTGCTCTGGGTGTGCTCCATTGGCCTAGAGCTGAAAGGCCCAAAGGTCGCCCTTGTTGGCAAAGGGGCAGGGAGCCCCCAAAGCATCTTGCTTCCAGCTCTTTGGGAAGCTAAGAAACAAATGGCTCTGCCCAGTGCTCTAACAGAGTACCGGGAACATCTCTTACCAAAGCCTTTGAAACGCAGTTTCTTGGCAGGCCTTATCTGGCTGAGGTAGAACTTCTGCTCTGGGTGTGCTCCATTGGCCTAGAGCTGCCTGGCCCAAAGGTCGGCCTTGTTTGCAAAGGGGATGAGAAGCCCCAAAGCATCTTGCTTCCAGCTCTTCGGGAAGCTAAGAAACATCTGGCGTTGCCCAGTGCTCTTACAGCCTACCGGGAACATCTCTTACCAAGGCCTGTGAAACGCAGTTTGTTGGTGGCCTGAACTGGCCGAAGTAGAACTTCTGCTCTGGGTGTGCTCCATGGCCTAGAGCTGCCAGGCCCAAGGTGCTGCCTTGTTTCCAAAGGGGCAGAGAGGCCCCAAAGCATCTTGCTTCCAGCTCTCTGGGAAGCTAAGAACCAACTCGCTCTGCCCCGTGCTCTTACAGCCTACCGGGAACATGTCTTTGAAAGGCCTGTGAAACGCAGTTTCTTGGCAGGCCTCATCTGGCTGAAGTAGAACTCCGGCTCTGGGTGTGCTCCATTGCCCTAGAGCTGCCAGGCCCAAAGTGCTGCCCTGTTTCCAAGGGGCAGAGAGGCCCAAAGCATCTTGCTTCCCGGTCTTTGCGAAGCTAAGAAACAACTGGCTCTGCCCAGTGCTCTTACACCTACCGGGAACATCTCTTACCAAGGCCTGTCAAACGCTGTTTCTTTGCAGGCCTGATCAGGCTGAAGTAGAACTCCTGCTCTGCGTGTGCTCCATTGGCCTAGAGCTTCCCGACCCAAAAGGCTGCCTTGTTCCCAAACGGGCAGAGGGGTCCCAAGCATCTTGCTTCCAGCTTTTCAGGAAGGTAAGAAACAACTGGCTCTGCCCAGTGCTCTTACAGCCTACCGGGAACATCTCTTACCAAGGCCTGTGAAACGCAGTTTCCTGGCAGGCCTGATCTGGCTGAAGTAGAACTTCTGCTCTGGGTGTGCTCCATTGCCCTAGAGCTGCCAGGCCCAAAGGGCTGCCTTGTTTCCAGAGACGGAGAGTGGACCCAAAGCATCTTGCTCCCAGCTCTTCGGGAAGCTAAGAAACAGCTGGCTCTGCCCAGTGCTCTTACAGCCTAAGAGAACATCTCTTTGAAAGGCCTGTGAAACGCAGTTTCTTGGCAGGCCTGACCTGGCTGAAGTAGAACTTCTGTTCTGGTTGTGCTACATAGGCCTAGAGCTACCAGGACCTAAGGGCTGCCTTGTTTCCAAAGGGTGAGAGAGGCCCCAAAGCATCTTGCCTCCAGCACTTTGGGAAGCTAAAAAACAACTGGTTCTGCCCAGTGCTCTCACAGCCTACCGTGAACATCTCTTACCAAGGGCTGTGAAACGCAGTTTCTGGGCAGGACTGATCTGCCTGAAGTAGAACTTCTGCTGTGGGTGTGCTCCATTGGCCTAGAGCTGCCAGGCCCAAAAGGCTGCCTTGTGTCCAAAGGGAGAGAGAGGCCCCAAGGCATCTTGCTTCCAGCTCTGTGGGAAGCTAAAGCAACTGGCTCTCCACAGTGCTCTCACAGCCTACCGGGAACATCTCTTACCAAGGCCTGTGAAACGCAGTTTCTTGGCAGGCCTGATCTGGCTGAAGTAGAACTCCTGCTCTGGGCGTGCTACTTTGGCCTAGAGCTGCCAGGCCCAAAGGGCCGCCTTGTTTCCAAAGGGGCTGAGAGTCCCCAAAGCATCTTGCTTCCAAATCTTTGGGAAGCTAAGAAACAACTGGCTCTGCACAGTGCTCTCACAGCCTACCGGCAACGTGACAGAGAAAGGCCTGTGAACGCAGTTTCTTGGAAGGCCTGATCTGGCTGAGGTAGAACTTGTGCTCTGGGTGTACTCCATTGGCCTAGGGCTGCCAGGCCCAAAGGGCTGCCTTTATTTCCAAAGTGTGAGAGAGGCCCCAAAGCATCTTGCTTCCTGCTCTCTGGGAAGCTAAAACAACTGGCTCTGCACAGTGCTCTCAAAGCCAACCGGGAACGTCACATACAAAGGCCTCTGAAACGCAGTTCCTTGGCAGGCCTGATCTGGCTGAAGTAGGACTTCTGCTCTGGGTGTGCTCCATTGGCCTAGAGCTGAAAGGCCCAAAGGTCGCCCTTGTTGGCAAAGGGGCAGGGAGCCCCCAAAGCATCTTGCTTCCAGCTCTTTGGGAAGCTAAGAAACAAATGGCTCTGCCCAGTGCTCTAACAGAGTACCGGGAACATCTCTTACCAAAGCCTTTGAAACGCAGTTTCTTGGCAGGCCTTATCTGGCTGAGGTAGAACTTCTGCTCTGGGTGTGCTCCATTGGCCTAGAGCTGCCTGGCCCAAAGGTCGGCCTTGTTTGCAAAGGGGATGAGAAGCCCCAAAGCATCTTGCTTCCAGCTCTTCGGGAAGCTAAGAAACATCTGGCGTTGCCCAGTGCTCTTACAGCCTACCGGGAACATCTCTTACCAAGGCCTGTGAAACGCAGTTTGTTGGTGGCCTGAACTGGCCGAAGTAGAACTTCTGCTCTGGGTGTGCTCCATGGCCTAGAGCTGCCAGGCCCAAGGTGCTGCCTTGTTTCCAAAGGGGCAGAGAGGCCCCAAAGCATCTTGCTTCCAGCTCTCTGGGAAGCTAAGAACCAACTCGCTCTGCCCCGTGCTCTTACAGCCTACCGGGAACATGTCTTTGAAAGGCCTGTGAAACGCAGTTTCTTGGCAGGCCTCATCTGGCTGAAGTAGAACTCCGGCTCTGGGTGTGCTCCATTGCCCTAGAGCTGCCAGGCCCAAAGTGCTGCCCTGTTTCCAAGGGGCAGAGAGGCCCAAAGCATCTTGCTTCCCGGTCTTTGCGAAGCTAAGAAACAACTGGCTCTGCCCAGTGCTCTTACACCTACCGGGAACATCTCTTACCAAGGCCTGTCAAACGCTGTTTCTTTGCAGGCCTGATCAGGCTGAAGTAGAACTCCTGCTCTGCGTGTGCTCCATTGGCCTAGAGCTTCCCGACCCAAAAGGCTGCCTTGTTCCCAAACGGGCAGAGGGGTCCCAAGCATCTTGCTTCCAGCTTTTCAGGAAGGTAAGAAACAACTGGCTCTGCCCAGTGCTCTTACAGCCTACCGGGAACATCTCTTACCAAGGCCTGTGAAACGCAGTTTCCTGGCAGGCCTGATCTGGCTGAAGTAGAACTTCTGCGCTGGGTGTGCTCCATTGCCCTAGAGCTGCCAGGCCCAAAGGGCTGCCTTGTTTCCAGAGACGGAGAGTGGACCCAAAGCATCTTGCTCCCAGCTCTTCGGGAATCTAAGAAACAGCTGGCTCTGCCCAGTGCTCTTACAGCCTAAGAGAACATCTCTTTGAAAGGCCTGTGAAACGCAGTTTCTTGGCAGGCCTGACCTGGCTGAAGTAGAACTTCTGTTCTGGTTGTGCTACATAGGCCTAGAGCTACCAGGACCTAAGGGCTGCCTTGTTTCCAAAGGGTGAGAGAGGCCCCAAAGCATCTTGCCTCCAGCACTTTGGGAAGCTAAAAAACAACTGGTTCTGCCCAGTGCTCTCACAGCCTACCGTGAACATCTCTTACCAAGGGCTGTGAAACGCAGTTTCTGGGCAGGACTGATCAGCCTGAAGTAGAACTTCTGCTGTGGGTGTGCTCCATTGGCCTAGAGCTGCCAGGCCCAAAAGGCTGCCTTGTGTCCAAAGGGAGAGAGAGGCCCCAAGGCATCTTGCTTCCAGCTCTGTGGGAAGCTAAAGCAACTGGCTCTCCACAGTGCTCTCACAGCCTACCGGGAACATCTCTTACCAAGGCCTGTGAAACGCACTTTCTTGGCAGGCCTGATCTGGCTGAAGTAGAACTCCTGCTCTGGGCGTGCTACTTTGGCCTAGAGCTGCCAGGCCCAAAGGGCCGCCTTGTTTCCAAAGGGGCTGAGAGTCCCCAAAGCATCTTGCTTCCAAATCTTTGGGAAGCTAAGAAACAACTGGCTCTGCACAGTGCTCTCACAGCCTACCGGCAACGTGACAGAGAAAGGCCTGTGAGACGCAGTTTCTTGGAAGGCCTGATCTGGCTGAGGTAGAACTTGTGCTCTGGGTGTACTCCATTGGCCTAGGGCTGCCAGGCCCTAAGGGCTGCCTTTATTTCCAAAGTGTGAGAGAGGCCCCAAAGCATCTTGCTTCCTGCTCTCTGGGAAGCTAAAACAACTGGCTCTGCACAGTGCTCTCAAAGCCAACCGGGAACGTCACATACAAAGGCCTGTGAAACGCAGCTTCTTGACAGGCCTTATCTGGCTGAGGTAGAACTTGTGCTCTGGGTGTGCTACTTTGGCCTAGAGCTGCCAGGCACAAAGGCTGCTTTGTTTCCAAAGGGGGAGAGAGGCCCCAAATCATGTTGCTTCCAGCTGTTTTTGAAGCTAAGAAACAACTCGCTCTGCCAGGTACTCTTACAGCCTTCCGGGAACACCTCTTACGAAGGCCTGTGAAAAGCAGTTTCTTGGCAGGCCTGATCTGGCTGAGGTAGAACTTCTGCTCTGGGTGTGCTCCATTGCCCTAGAGCTGAAAGGCCCAAAGGGCTGCCTTGTTTCCAAAGGGGGAGAGAGGCCCCAAAGCATCTTGCTTCCACCTCTTGGGAAGCTAAGAAACAACTGGCTGTGCCCAGTGCTCTTATAGCCTAAGAGAACATCTCTTATCAAGGCCTGTGAAACGCACTGTCTAGGCAGGCCTGATCTGGAAGAAGTAGAACTTCGGCTCTGGTTGTGCTCCATTGCCCTAGAGCTGCCAGACCCAACGTGCTGCCTTGTTTCCAAAGGGGCAGAGAGGCCCCAAAGCGTCTTGCTTCCAGCTGTTTGGGAAACAAGGAAACAACTGGCTCTGCACCGTGCTCTCACAGCCTACCGGGAACGTCACATACAAAGGCCTCTGAAACGCAGTTCCTTGGCAGGCCTGATCTGGCTGAAGTAGGACTTCTGCTCTGGCTGTGCTCCATTGGCCTAGAGGTGAAAGGCCCAAAGGGATGCCTTGTTTGCAAAGGGGCAGAGAGGCCCCAAAGCATCTTGCTTCCAGCTCTTTGGGAAGCTAAGAAACAACTGTCTCTGCCCAGTGCTCTGACAGAGTACCGGCAACATCTCTTACCAAAGCCTTTGAAACGCAGTTTCTTGGCAGGCCTTATCTGGCTGAGGTAGAACTTCTGCTCTGGGTGTGCTCCATTGCCCTAGAGCTGAAAGGCCCAAAGGGCTGCCTTGTTTCCAAAGGGGGAGAGAGGCCCCAAAGCATCTTGCTTCCACCTCTTGGGAAGCTAAGAAACAACTGGCTGTGCCCAGTGCTCTTATAGCCTAAGAGAACATCTCTTATCAAGGCCTGTGAAACGCACTGTCTAGGCAGGCCTGATCTGGAAGAAGTAGAACTTCGGCTCTGGTTGTGCTCCATTGCCCTAGAGCTGCCAGACCCAACGTGCTGCCTTGTTTCCAAAGGGGCAGAGAGGCCCCAAAGCGTCTTGCTTCCAGCTGTTTGGGAAACAAGGAAACAACTGGCTCTGCACCGTGCTCTCACAGCCTACCGGGAACGTCACATACAAAGGCCTCTGAAACGCAGTTCCTTGGCAGGCCTGATCTGGCTGAAGTAGGACTTCTGCTCTGGGTGTGCTCCATTGGCCTAGAGCTGAAAGGCCCAAAGGTCGCCCTTGTTGGCAAAGGGGCAGGGAGCCCCCAAAGCATCTTGCTTCCAGCTCTTTGGGAAGCTAAGAAACAAATGGCTCTGCCCAGTGCTCTAACAGAGTACCGGGAACATCTCTTACCAAAGCCTTTGAAACGCAGTTTCTTGGCAGGCCTTATCTGGCTGAGGTAGAACTTCTGCTCTGGGTGTGCTCCATTGGCCTAGAGCTGCCTGGCCCAAAGGTCGGCCTTGTTTGCAAAGGGGATGAGAGGCCCCAAAGCATCTTGCTTCCAGCTCTTCGGGAAGCTAAGAAACATCTGGCGTTGCCCAGTGCTCTTACAGCCTACCGGGAACATCTCTTACCAAGGCCTGTGAAACGCAGTTTGTTGGTGGCCTGAACTGGCCGAAGTAGAACTTCTGCTCTGGGTGTGCTCCATTGGCCTAGAGCTGCCAGGCCCAAGGTGCTGCCTTGTTTCCAAAGGGGCAGAGAGGCCCCAAAGCATCTTGCTTCCAGCTCTCTGGGAAGCTAAGAACCAACTCGCTCTGCCCCGTGCTCTTACAGCCTACCGGGAACATGTCTTTGAAAGGCCTGTGAAACGCAGTTTCTTGGCAGGCCTCATCTGGCTGAAGTAGAACTCCGGCTCTGGGTGTGCTCCATTGCCCTAGAGCTGCCAGGCCCCAAGTGCTGCCCTGTTTCCAAGGGGCAGAGAGGCCCAAAGCATCTTGCTTCCCGGTCTTTGCGAAGCTAAGAAACAACTGGCTCTGCCCAGTGCTCTTACACCTACCGGGAACATCTCTTACCAAGGCCTGTCAAACGCTGTTTCTTTGCAGGCCTGATCAGGCTGAAGTAGAACTCCTGCTCTGCGTGTGCTCCATTGGCCTAGAGCTTCCCGACCCAAAAGGCTGCCTTGTCCCAAACGGGCAGAGGGGTCCCAAGCATCTTGCTTCCAGCTTTTCAGGAAGGTAAGAAACAACTGGCCCTGCCCAGTGCTCTTACAGCCTACCGGGAACATCTCTTACCAAGGCCTGTGAAACGCAGTTTCCTGGCAGGCCTGATCTGGCTGAAGTAGAACTTCTGCTCTGGGTGTGCTCCATTGCCCTAGAGCTGCCAGGCCCAAAGGGCTGCCTTGTTTCCAAAGACGGAGAGTGGACCCAAAGCATCTTGCTCCCAGCTCTTCGGGAAGCTAAGAAACAGCTGGCTCTGCCCAGTGCTCTTACAGCCTAAGAGAACATCTCTTTGAAAGGCCTGTGAAACGCAGTTTCTTGGCAGGCCTGACCTGGCTGAAGTAGAACTTCTGTTCTGGTTGTGCTACATAGGCCTAGAGCTACCAGGACCTAAGGGCTGCCTTGTTTCCAAAGGGTGAGAGAGGCCCCAAAGCATCTTGCCTCCAGCACTATGGGAAGCTAAAAAACAACTGGTTCTGCCCAGTGCTCTCACAGCCTACCGTGAACATCTCTTACCAAGGGCTGTGAAACGCAGTTTCTGGGCAGGACTGATCTGCCTGAAGTAGAACTTCTGCTGTGGGTGTGCTCCATTGGCCTAGAGCTGCCTGGCCCAAAGGTCGGCCTTGTTTGCAAAGGGGATGAGAGGCCCCAAAGCATCTTGCTTCCAGCTCTTCGGGAAGCTAAGAAACATCTGGCGTTGCCCAGTGCTCTTACAGCCTACCGGGAACATCTCTTACCAAGGCCTGTGAAACGCAGTTTGTTGGTGGCCTGAACTGGCCGAAGTAGAACTTCTGCTCTGGGTGTGCTCCATTGGCCTAGAGCTGCCAGGCCCAAGGTGCTGCATTGTTTCCAAAGGGGCAGAGAGGCCCCAAAGCATCTTGCTTCCAGCTCTCTGGGAAGCTAAGAACCAACTCGCTCTGCCCGTGCTCTTACAGCCTACCGGGAACATGTCTTTGAAAGGCCTGTGAAACGCAGTTTCTTGGCAGGCCTCATCTGGCTGAAGTAGAACTCCGGCTCTGGGTGTGCTCCATTGCCCTAGAGCTGCCAGGCCCCAAGTGCTGCCCTGTTTCCAAGGGGCAGAGAGGCCCAAAGCATCTTGCTTCCCGGTCTTTGCGAAGCTAAGAAACAACTGGCTCTGCCCAGTGCTCTTACACCTACCGGGAACATCTCTTACCAAGGCCTGTCAAACGCTGTTTCTTTGCAGGCCTGATCAGGCTGAAGTAGAACTCCTGCTCTGCGTGTGCTCCATTGGCCTAGAGCTTCCCGACCCAAAAGGCTGCCTTGTTCCCAAACGGGCAGAGGGGTCCCAAGCATCTTGCTTCCAGCTTTTCAGGAAGGTAAGAAACAACTGGCTCTGCCCAGTGCTCTTACAGCCTACCGGGAACATCTCTCACCAAGGCCTGTGAAACGCAGTTTCCTGGCAGGCCTGATCTGGCTGAAGTAGAACTTCTGCTCTGGGTGTGCTCCATTGCCCTAGAGCTGCCAGGCCCAAAGGGCTGCCTTGTTTCCAGAGACGGAGAGTGGACCCAAAGCATCTTGCTCCCAGCTCTTCGGGAAGCTAAGAAACAGCTGGCTCTGCCCAGTGCTCTTACAGCCTAAGAGAACATCTCTTTGAAAGGCCTGTGAAACGCAGTTTCTTGGCAGGCCTGACCTGGCTGAAGTAGAACTTCTGTTCTGGTTGTGCTACATAGGCCTAGAGCTACCAGGACCTAAGGGCTGCCTTGTTTCCAAAGGGTGAGAGAGGCCCCAAAGCATCTTGCCTCCAGCACTTTGGGAAGCTAAAAAACAACTGGTTCTGCCCAGTGCTCTCACAGCCTACCGTGAACATCTCTTACCAAGGGCTGTGAAACGCAGTTTCTGGGCAGGACTGATCTGCCTGAAGTAGAACTTCTGCTGTGGGTGTGCTCCATTGGCCTAGAGCTGCCAGGCCCAAACGGCTGCCTTGTGTCCAAAGGGAGAGAGAGGCCCCAAGGCATCTTGCTTCCAGCTCTGTGGGAAGCTAAAGCAACTGGCTCTCCACAGTGCTCTCACAGCCTACCGGGAACATCTCTTACCAAGGCCTGTGAAACGCAGTTTCTTGGCAGGCCTGATCTGGCTGAAGTAGAACTCCTGCTCTGGGCGTGCTACTTTGGCCTAGAGCTGCCAGGCCCAAAGGGCCGCCTTGTTTCCAAAGGGGCTGAGAGTCCCCAAAGTATCTTGCTTCCAAATCTTTGGGAAGCTAAGAAACAACTGGCTCTGCACAGTGCTCTCACAGCCTACCGGCAACGTGACAGAGAAAGGCCTGTGAGACGCAGTTTCTTGGAAGGCCTGATCTGGCTGAGGTAGAACTTCTGCTCTGGGTGTACTCCATTGGCCTAGGGCTGCCAGGCCCAAAGGGCTGCCTTTATTTCCAAAGTGTGAGAGAGGCCCCAAAGCATCTTGCTTCCTGCTCTCTGGGAAGCTAAAACAACTGGCTCTGCACAGTGCTCTCAAAGCCAACCGGGAACGTCACATACAAAGGCCTGTGAAACGCAGCTTCTTGACAGGCCTTATCTGGCTGAGGTAGAACTTGTGCTCTGGGTGTGCTACTTTGGCCTAGAGCTGCCAGGCACAAAGGCTGCTTTGTTTCCAAAGGGGGAGAGAGGCCCCAAATCATGTTGCTTCCAGCTGTTTTTGAAGCTAATAAACAACTCGCTCTGCCAGGTACTCTTACAGCCTTCCGGGAACACCTCTTACGAAGGCCTGTGAAAAGCAGTTTCTTGGCAGGCCTGATCTGGCTGAGGTAGAACTTCTGCTCTGGGTGTGCTCTATTGGCCTAGAGCTGAAAGGCCCAAAGGTCGGCCTTGTTGGCAAAGGGGCAGGGAGCCCCAAAGCATCTTGCTTCCAGCTCTTTGGGAAGCTAAGAAACAACTGGCTCTGCCCAGTGCTCTTACAGCCTGAGAGAAAATCTCTTACCAAGGCCTGTGAAACGCACTTTGTTGGTGGCCTGATCTAGCTGAAGTAGAACTTCTGCTCTGGGTGTGCTCCATTGGCCTAGAGCTGCCTGGCCCAAAGGGCCGCCTTGTTTGCAAAGGGGCAGAGAGGCCCCAAAGCATCTTGCTTCCAGCTCTTCGGGAAGCTAAGAAACATCTGGCGTTGCCCAGTGCTCTTACAGCCTACCGGGAACATCTCTTACCAAGGCCTGTGAAACGCAGTTTGTTGGTGGCCTGAACTGGCCGAAGTAGAACTTCTGCTCTGGGTGTGCTCCACTGGCCTAGAGCTACCTGCCCCAAAGGGCTGCCTTGATTCCAAAGTGAGAGAGTGGCACCAAAGCATCTTGCTTCCAGCTCTTCGGGAAGCTAAGAAACATCTGGCGTTGCCCAGTGCTCTTACAGCCTACCGGGAACATCTCTTACCAAGGCCTGTGAAACGCCGTTTCCTGGCAGGCCTGATTTGGCTGAAGTAGAACTTCTGCTCTGGGTGTGCTCCATTGCCCTAGAGCTGCCAGGCCCAAGGTGCTGCCTTGTTTCCAAAGGGGCAGAGAGGCCCCAAAGCATCTTGCTTCCAGCTCTCTGGGAAGCTAAGAACCAACTCGCTCTGCCCCGTGCTCTTACAGCCTACCGGGAACATGTCTTTGAAAGGCCTGTGAAACGCAGTTTCTTGGCAGGCCTCATCTGGCTGAAGTAGAACTCCGGCTCTGGGTGTGCTCCATTGCCCTAGGGCTGCCAGGCCCAAAGTGCTGCCCTGTTTCCAAGGGGCAGAGAGGCCCAAAGCATCTTGCTTCCCGGTCTTTGCAAAGCTAAGAAACAACTGGCTCTGCCCAGTGCTCTTACACCTACCGGGAACATCTCTTACCAAGGCCTGTCAAACGCTGTTTCTTTGCAGGCCTGATCAGGCTGAAGTAGAACTCCTGCTCTGCGTGTGCTCCATTGGCCTAGAGCTTCCCGACCCAACAGGGTGCCTTGTTCCCAAACGGGCAGAGGGGTCCCAAGAGTCTTGCTTCCAGCTTTTCAGGAAGGTAAGAAACAACTGGCTCTGCCCAGTGCTCTTACAGCCTACCGGGAACATCTCTTACCAAGGCCTGTGAAACGCACTTTCTAGGCAGGCCTGATCTGGAAGAAGTAGAACTTCTGCTCTGGCTGTGCTCCATTGCCCTAGAGCTGCCAGACCCAACGTGCTGCCTTGTTTCCAAAGGGGCAGAGAGGCCCCTAAGCGTCTTGCTTCCAGCTGTTTGGGAAACAAGGAAACAACTGGCTCTGCACCGTGCTCTCACAGCCTACCGGGAACGTCACATACAAAGGCCTCTGAAACGCAGTTCCTTGGCAGGCCTGATCTGGCTGAAGTAGGACTTCTGCTCTGGCTGTGCTCCATTGGCCTAGAGCTGAAAGGCCCAAAGGGATGCCTTGTTTGCAAAGGGGCAGAGAGGCCCCAAAGCATCTTGCTTCCAGCTCTTTGGGAAGCTAAGAAACAGCTGTCTCTGCCCAGTGCTCTGACAGAGTACCGGGAATATCTCTTACCAAAGCCTTTGAAACGCAGTTTCTTGGCAGGCCTTATCTGGCTGAGGTAGAACTCCTGCTCTCGGAAGGCTCCATTGGCCTAGAGCTGAAAGGCCCAAAGGTCGGCCTTGTTGGCAAAGGGGCAGGGAGCCCCCAAAGCATCTTGCTTCCAGCTCTTTGGGAACCTAAGAAACAACTGGCTCTGCCCAGTGCTCTTACAGCCTGAGAGAAAATCTCTTACCAAGGCCTGTGAAACGCACTTTGTTGGTGGCCTGATCTAGCTGAAGTAGAACTTCTGCTCTGGGTGTGCTACATTGGCCTAGAGCTGCCTGGCCCAAAGGGCCGCCTTGTTTGCAAAGGGGATGAGAGGCCCCAAAGCATCTTGCTTCCAGCTCTTCGGGAAGCTAAGAAACATCTGGCGTTGCCCAGTGCTCTTACAGCCTACCGGGAACATCTCTTACCAAGGCCTGTGAAACGCCGTTTCCTGGCAGGCGTGATTTGGCTGAAGTAGAACTTCTGCTCTGGGTGTGCTCCATTGCCCTAGAGCTGCCAGGCCCAAGGTGCTGCCTTGTTTCCTAAGGGGCAGAGAGGCCCCAAAGCATCCTGCTTCCAGCTCTCTGGGAAGCTAAGAACCAACTCGCTCTGCCCCGTGCTCTTACAGCCTACCGGGAACATGTCTTTGAAAGGCCTGTGAAACGCAGTTTCTTGGCAGGCCTCATCTGGCTGAAGTAGAACTCCGGCTCTGGGTGTGCTCCATTGCCCTAGGGCTGCCAGGCCCAAAGTGCTGCCCTGTTTCCAAGGGGCAGAGAGGCCCAAAGCATCTTGCTTCCCGGTCTTTGCAAAGCTAAGAAACAACTGGCTCTGCCCAGTGCTCTTACACCTACCGGGAACATCTCTTACCAAGGCCTGTCAAACGCTGTTTCTTTGCAGGCCTGATCAGGCTGAAGTAGAACTCCTGCTCTGCGTGTGCTCCATTGGCCTAGAGCTTCCCGACCCAAAAGGCTGCCTTGTTCCCAAACGGGCAGAGGGGTCCCAAGCGTCTTGCTTCCAGCTTTTCAGAAAGGTAAGAAACAACTGGCTCTGCCCAGTGCTCTTACAGCCTACCGGGAACATCTCTTACCAAGGCCTGTGAAACGCAGTTTCCTGGCAGGCCTGATCTGGCTGAAGTAGAACTTCTGCTCTGGGTGTGCTCCATAGCCCTAGAGCTGTCAGGCCCAAAGGGCTGCCTTGTTTCCAAAGACGGAGAGTGGACCCAAAGCATCTTGCTCCCAGCTCTTCGGGAAGCTAAGAAACAGCTGGCTCTGCCCAGTGCTCTTACAGCCTAAGAGAACATCTCTTTGAAAGGCCTGTGAAACGCAGTTTCTTGGCAGGCCTGACCTGGCTGAAGTAGAACTTCTGTTCTGGTTGTGCTACATAGGCCTAGAGCTACCAGGACCTAAGGGCTGCCTTGTTTCCAAAGGGTGAGAGAGGCCCCAAAGCATCTTGCCTCCAGCACTTTGGGAAGCTAAAAAACAACTGGTTCTGCCCAGTGCTCTCACAGCCTACCGTGAACATCTCTTACCAAGGGCTGTGAAACGCAGTTTCTGGGCAGGACTGATCTGCCTGAAGTAGAACTTCTGCTGTGGGTGTGCTCCATTGGCCTAGAGCTGCCAGGCACAAACGGCTGCCTTGTGTCCAAAGGGAGAGAGAAGCCCCAAAGCATCTTGCTTCCAGCTCTGTGGGAAGCTAAAGCAACTGGCTCTCCACAGTGCTCTCACAGCCTACCGGGAACATCTCTTACCAAGGCCTGTGAAACGCAGTTTCTTGGCAGGCCTGATCTGGCTGAAGTAGAACTCCTGCTCTGGGCGTGCTACTTTGGCCTAGAGCTGCCAGGCCCAAAGGGCCGCCTTGTTTCCAAAGGGGCTGAGAGTCCCCAAAGTATCTTGCTTCCAAATCTTTGGGAAGCTAAGAAACAACTGGCTCTGCACAGTGCTCTCACAGCCTACCAGCAACGTGACAGAGAAAGGCCTGTGAGACGCAGTTTCTTGGAAGGCCTGATCTGGCTGAGGTAGAACTTCTGCTCTGGGTGTACTCCATTGGCCTAGGGCTGCCAGGCCCAAAGGGCTGCCTTTATTTCCAAAGTGTGAGAGATGCCCCAAAGCATCTTGCTTCCTGCTCTCTGGGAAGCTAAAACAACTGGCTCTGCACAGTGCTCTCAAAGCCAACCCGGAACGTCACATACAAAGGCCTGTGAAACGCAGCTTCTTGACAGGCCTTATCTGGCTGAGGTAGAACTTGTGCTCTGGGTGTGCTACTTTGGCCTAGAGCTGCCAGGCACAAAGGCTGCTTTGTTTCCAAAGGGGGAGAGAGGCCCCAAATCATGTTGCTTCCAGCTGTTTTTGAAGCTAAGAAACAACTCGCTCTGCCAGGTACTCTTACAGCCTTCCGGGAACACCTCTTACGAAGGCCTGTGAAAAGCAGTTTCTTGGCAGGCCTGATCTGGCTGAGGTAGAACTTCTGCTCTGGGTGTGCTCCATTGCCCTAGAGCTGAAAGGCCCAAAGGGATGCCTTGTTTGCAAAGGGGCAGAGAGGCCCCAAAGCATCTTGCTTCCAGCTCATTGGGAAGCTAAGAAACAACTGGCTGTGCCCAGTCCTCTTATAGCCTAAGAGAACATCTCTTATCAAGGCCTGTGAAACGCAGTTTCTAGGCAGGCCTGATCTGGAAGAAGTAGAACTTCTGCTCTGGTTGTGCTCCATTGCCCTAGAGCTGCCAGACCCAACGTGCTGCCTTGTTTCCAAAGGGGCAGAGAGGCCCCTAAGCGTCTTGCTTCCAGCTGTTTGGGAAACAAGGAAACAACTGGCTCTGCACCGTGCTCTCACAGCCTACCGGGAACGTCACATACAAAGGCCTCTGAAACGCAGTTCCTTGGCAGGCCTGATCTGGCTGAAGTAGGACTTCTGCTCTGGCTGTGCTCCATTGGCCTAGAGCTGAAAGGCCCAAAGGGATGCCTTGTTTGCAAAGGGGCAGAGAGGCCCCAAAGCATCTTGCTTCCAGCTCTTTGGGAAGCTAAGAAACAACTGTCTCTGCCCAGTGCTCTGACAGAGTACCGGCAACATCTCTTACCAAAGCCTTTGAAACGCAGTTTCTTGGCAGGCCTTATCTGGCTGAGGTAGAACTTCTGCTCTCGGTGTGCTCCATTGGCCTAGAGCTGAAAGGCCCAAAGGTCGGCCTTGTTGGCAAAGGGGCAGGGAGCCCCCAAAGCATCTTGCTTCCAGCTCTTTGGGAAGCTAAGAAACAACTGGCTCTGCCCAGTGCTCTTACAGCCTGAGAGAAAATCTCTTACCAAGGCCTGTGAAACGCACTTTGTTGGTGGCCTGATCTAGCTGAAGTAGAACTTCTGCTCTGGGTGTGCTCCATTGGCCTAGAGCTGCCTGGCCCAAAGGGCCGCCTTGCTTGCAAAGGGGATGAGAGGCCCCAAAGCATCTTTCTTCCAGCTCTTCGGGAAGCTAAGAAACATCGGGCGTTGCCCAGTGCTCTTACAGCCTACCGGGAACATCTCTTACCAAGGCCTGTGAAACGCAGTTTGTAGGTGGCCTGAACTGGCCGAAGTAGAACTTCTGCTCTGGGTGTGCTCCACTGGCCTAGAGCTACCTGCCCCAAAGGGCTGCCTTGATTCCAAACTGAGAGAGTGGCACCAAAGCATCTTGCTTCCAGCTCTTCGGGAAGCTAAGAAACATCTGGCGTTGCCCAGTGCTCTTACAGCCTACCGGGAACATCTCTTACCAAGGTCTTTGAAACGCCGTTTCCTGGCAGGCCTGATTTGGCTGAAGTAGAACTTCTGCTCTGGGTGTGCTCCATTGCCCTAGAGCTGCCAGGCCCAAGGTGCTGCCTTGTTTCCAAAGGGGCAGAGAGGCCCCAAAGCATCTTGCTTCCGGCTCTCTGGGAAGCTAAGAACCAACTCGCTCTGCCCCGTGCTCTTACAGCCTACCGGGAACATGTCTTTGAAAGGCCTGTGAAACGCAGTTTCTTGGCAGGCCTCATCTGGCTGAAGTAGAACTCCGGCTCTGGGTGTGCTCCATTGCCCTAGGGCTGCCAGGCCCAAAGTGCTGCCCTGTTTCCAAGGGGCAGAGAGGCCCAAAGCATCTTGCTTCCCGGTCTTTGCAAAGCTAAGAAACAACTGGCTCTGCCCAGTGCTCTTACACCTACCGGGAACATCTCTTACCAAGGCCTGTCAAACGCTGTTTCTTTGCAGGCCTGATCAGGCTGAAGTAGAACTCCTGCTCTGCGTGTGCTCCATTGGCCTAGAGCTTCCCGACCCAAAAGGCTGCCTTGTTCCCAAACGGGCAGAGGGGTCCCAAGCGTCTTGCTTCCAGCTTTTCAGGAAGGTAAGAAACAACTGGCTCTGCCCAGTGCTCTTACAGCCTACCGGGAACATCTCTTACCAAGGCCTGTGAAACGCAGTTTCCTGGCAGGCCTGATCTGGCTGAAGTAGAACTTCTGCTCTGGGTGTGCTCCATTGCCCTAGAGCTGCCAGGCCCAAAGTGCTGCCTTGTTTCCAAAGACGGAGAGTGGACCCAAAGCATCTTGCTCCCAGCTCTTCGGGAAGCTAAGAAACAGCTGGCTCTGCCCAGTGCTCTTACAGCCTAAGAGAACATCTCTTAGAAAGGCCTGTGAAACGCAGTTTCTTGGCAGGCCTGACCTGGCTGAAGTAGAACTTCTGTTCTGGTTGTGCTACATAGGCCTAGAGCTACCAGGACCTAAGGGCTGCCTTGTTTCCAAAGGGTGAGAGAGGCCCCAAAGCATCTTGCCTCCAGCACTTTGGGAAGCTAAAAAACAACTGGTTCTGCCCAGTGCTCTCACAGCCTACCGTGAACATCTCTTACCAAGGGCTGTGAAACGCAGTTTCCGGGCAGGACTGATCTGCCTGAAGTAGAACTTCTGCTGTGGGTGTGCTCCATTGGCCCAGAGCTGCCAGGCATAAAAGGCTGCCTTGTGTCCAAAGGGAGAGAGAGGCCCCAAGGCATCTTGCTTCCAGCTCTGTGGGAAGCTAAAGCAACTGGCTCTCCACAGTGCTCTCACAGCCTACCGGGAACATCTCTTACCAAGGCCTGTGAAACGCAGTTTCTTGGCAGGCCTGATCTGGCTGAAGTAGAACTCCTGCTCTGGGCGTGCTACTTTGGCCTAGAGCTGCCAGGCCCAAAGGGCCGCCTTGTTTCCAAAGGGGCTGAGAGTCCCCAAAGCATCTTGCTTCCAAATCTTTGGGAAGCTAAGAAACAACTGGCTCTGCACAGTGCTCTCACAGCCTACCGGCAACGTGACAGAGAAAGGCCTGTGAGACGCAGTTTCTTGGAAGGCCTGATCTGGCTGAGGTAGAACTTGTGCTCTGGGTGTACTCCATTGGCCTAGGGCTGCCAGGCCCTAAGGGCTGCCTTTATTTCCAAAGTGTGAGAGAGGCCCCAAAGCATCTTGCTTCCTGCTCTCTGGGAAGCTAAAACAACTGGCTCTGCACAGTGCTCTCAAAGCCAACCGGGAACGTCACATACAAAGGCCTGTGAAACGCAGCTTCTTGACAGGCCTTATCTGGCTGAGGTAGAACTTGTGCTCTGGGTGTGCTACTTTGGCCTAGAGCTGCCAGGCACAAAGGCTGCTTTGTTTCCAAAGGGGGAGAGAGGCCCCAAATCATGTTGCTTCCAGCTGTTTTTGAAGCTAAGAAACAACTCGCTCTGCCAGGTACTCTTACAGCCTTCCGGGAACACCTCTTACGAAGGCCTGTGAAAAGCCGTTTCTTGGCAGGCCTGATCTGGCTGAGGTAGAACTTCTGCTCTGGGTGTGCTCCATTGTCCTAGAGCTGAAAGGCCCAAAGGGCTGCCTTGTTTCCAAAGGGGGAGAGAGGCCCCAAAGCATCTTGCTTCCACCTCTTGGGAAGCTAAGAAACAACTGGCTGTGCCCAGTGCTCTTATAGCCTAAGAGAACATCTCTTATCAAGGCCTGTGAAACGCACTGTCTAGGCAGGCCTGATCTGGAAGAAGTAGAACTTCGGCTCTGGTTGTGCTCCATTGCCCTAGAGCTGCCAGACCCAACGTGCTGCCTTGTTTCCAAAGGGGCAGAGAGGCCCCAAAGCGTCTTGCTTCCAGCTGTTTGGGAAACAAGGAAACAACTGGCTCTGCACCGTGCTCTCACAGCCTACCGGGAACGTCACATACAAAGGCCTCTGAAACGCAGTTCCTTGGCAGGCCTGATCTGGCTGAAGTAGGACTTCTGCTCTGGGTGTGCTCCATTGGCCTAGAGCTGAAAGGCCCAAAGGTCGCCCTTGTTGGCAAAGGGGCAGGGAGCCCCCAAAGCATCTTGCTTCCAGCTCTTTGGGAAGCTAAGAAACAAATGGCTCTGCCCAGTGCTCTAACAGAGTACCGGGAACAGCTCTTACCAAAGCCTTTGAAACGCAGTTTCTTGGCAGGCCTTATCTGGCTGAGGTAGAACTTCTGCTCTGGGTGTGCTCCATTGGCCTAGAGCTGCCTGGCCCAAAGGTCGGCCTTGTTTGCAAAGGGGATGAGAGGCCCCAAAGCATCTTGCTTCCAGCTCTTCGGGAAGCTAAGAAACATCTGGCGTTGCCCAGTGCTCTTACAGCCTACCGGGAACATCTCTTACCAAGGCCTGTGAAACGCAGTTTGTTGGTGGCCTGAACTGGCCGAAGTAGAACTTCTGCTCTGGGTGTGCTCCATTGGCCTAGAGCTGCCAGGCCCAAGGTGCTGCCTTGTTTCCAAAGGGGCAGAGAGGCCCCAAAGCATCTTGCTTCCAGCTCTCTGGGAAGCTAAGAACCAACTCGCTCTGCCCCGTGCTCTTACAGCCTACCGGGAACATGTCTTTGAAAGGCCTGTGAAACGCAGTTTCTTGGCAGGCCTCATCTGGCTGAAGTAGAACTCCGGCTCTGGGTGTGCTCCATTGCCCTAGAGCTGCCAGGCCCAAAGTGCTGCCCTGTTTCCAAGGGGCAGAGAGGCCCAAAGCATCTTGCTTCCCGGTCTTTGCGAAGCTAAGAAACAACTGGCTCTGCCCAGTGCTCTTACACCTACCGGGAACATCTCTTACCAAGGCCTGTCAAACGCTGTTTCTTTGCAGGCCTGATCAGGCTGAAGTAGAACTCCTGCTCTGCGTGTGCTCCATTGGCCTAGAGCTTCCCGACCCAAAAGGCTGCCTTGTTCCCAAACGGGCAGAGGGGTCCCAAGCATCTTGCTTCCAGCTTTTCAGGAAGGTAAGAAACAACTGGCTCTGCCCAGTGCTCTTACAGCCTACCGGGAACATCTCTTACCAAGGCCTGTGAAACGCAGTTTCCTGGCAGGCCTGATCTGGCTGAAGTAGAACTTCTGCTCTGGGTGTGCTCCATTGCCCTAGAGCTGCCTGGCCCAAAGGGCTGCCTTGTTTCCAAAGACGGAGAGTGGACCCAAAGCATCTTGCTCCCAGCTCTTCGGGAAGCTAAGAAACAGCTGGCTCTGCCCAGTGCTCTTACAGCCTAAGAGAACATCTCTTTGAAAGGCCTGTGAAACGCAGTTTCTTGGCAGGCCTGACCTGGCTGAAGTAGAACTTCTGTTCTGGTTGTGCTACATAGGCCTAGAGCTACCAGGACCTAAGGGCTGCCTTGTTTCCAAAGGGTGAGAGAGGCCCCAAAGCATCTTGCCTCCAGCACTTTGGGAAGCTAAAAAACAACTGGTTCTGCCCAGTGCTCTCACAGCCTACCGTGAACATCTCTTACCAAGGGCTGTGAAACGCAGTTTCTGGGCAGGACTGATCTGCCTGAAGTAGAACTTCTGCTGTGGGTGTGCTCCATTGGCCTAGAGCTGCCAGGCCCAAAAGGCTGCCTTGTGTCCAAAGGGAGAGAGAGGCCCCAAGGCATCTTGCTTCCAGCTCTGTGGGAAGCTAAAGCAACTGGCTCTCCACAGTGCTCTCACAGCCTACCGGGAACATCTCTTACCAAGGCCTGTGAAACGCAGTTTCTTGGCAGGCCTGATCTGGCTGAAGTAGAACTCCTGCTCTGGGCGTGCTACTTTGGCCTAGAGCTGCCGGGCCCAAAGGGCCGCCTTGTTTCCAAAGGGGCTGAGAGTCCCCAAAGCATCTTGCTTCCAAATCTTTGGGAAGCTAAGAAACAACTGGCTCTGCACAGTGCTCTCACAGCCTACCGGCAACGTGACAGAGAAAGGCCTGTGAGACGCAGTTTCTTGGAAGGCCTGATCTGGCTGAGGTAGAACTTGTGCTCTGGGTGTGCTACTTTGGCCTAGAGCTGCCAGGCACAAAGGCTGCTTTGTTTCCAAAGGGGGAGAGAGGCCCCAAATCATGTTGCTTCCAGCTGTTTTTGAAGCTAAGAAACAACTCGCTCTGCCAGGTACTCTTACAGCCTTCCGGGAACACCTCTTACGAAGGCCTGTGAAAAGCAGTTTCTTGGCAGGCCTGATCTGGCTGAGGTAGAACTTCTGCTCTGGGTGTGCTCCATTGCCCTAGAGCTGAAAGGCCCAAAGGGCTGCCTTGTTTCCAAAGGGGGAGAGAGGCCCCAAAGCATCTTGCTTCCACCTCTTGGGAAGCTAAGAAACAACTGGCTGTGCCCAGTGCTCTTATAGCCTAAGAGAACATCTCTTATCAAGGCCTGGGAAACGCACTGTCTAGGCAGGCCTGATCTGGAAGAAGTAGAACTTCGGCTCTGGTTGTGCTCCATTGCCCTAGAGCTGCCAGACCCAACGTGCTGCCTTGTTTCCAAAGGGGCAGAGAGGCCCCAAAGCGTCTTGCTTCCAGCTGTTTGGGAAACAAGGAAACAACTGGCTCTGCACCGTGCTCTCACAGCCTACCGGGAACGTCACATACAAAGGCCTCTGAAACGCAGTTCCTTGGCAGGCCTGATCTGGCTGAAGTAGGACTTCTGCTCTGGGTGTGCTCCATTGGCCTAGAGCTGAAAGGCCCAAAGGTCGCCCTTGTTGGCAAAGGGGCAGGGAGCCCCCAAAGCATCTTGCTTCCAGCTCTTTGGGAAGCTAAGAAACAAATGGCTCTGCCCAGTGCTCTAACAGAGTACCGGGAACAGCTCTTACCAAAGCCTTTGAAACGCAGTTTCTTGGCAGGCCTTATCTGGCTGAGGTAGAACTTCTGCTCTGGGTGTGCTCCATTGGCCTAGAGCTGAAAGGCCCAAAGGGCTGCCTTGTTTCCAAAGGGGGAGAGAGGCCCCAAAGCATCTTGCTTCCACCTCTTGGGAAGCTAAGAAACAACTGGCTGTGCCCAGTGCTCTTATAGCCTAAGAGAACATCTCTTATCAAGGCCTGTGAAACGCACTTTCTAGGCAGGCCTGATCTGGAAGAAGTAGAACTTCTGCTCTGGTTGTGCTCCATTGCCCTAGAGCTGCCAGACCCAACGTGCTGCCTTGTTTCCAAAGGGGCAGAGAGGCCCCAAAGCGTCTTGCTTCCAGCTCTTTGGGAAACAAGGAAACAACTGGCTCTGCACCGTGCTCTCACAGCCTACCGGGAACGTCACATACAAAGGCCTCTGAAACGCAGTTCCTTGGCAGGCCTGATCTGGCTGAAGTAGGACTTCTGCTCTGGCTGTGCTCCATTGGCCTAGAGCTGAAAGGCCCAAAGGGATGCCTTGTTTGCAAAGGGGCAGAGAGGCCCCAAAGCATCTTGCTTCCAGCTCTTTGGGAAGCTAAGAAACAACTGTCTCTGCCCAGTGCTCTGACAGAGTACCGGCAAAATCTCTTACCAAAGCCTTTGAAACGCAGTTTCTTGGCAGGCCTTATCTGGCTGAGGTAGAACTTCTGCTCTCGGTGTGCTCCATTGGCCTAGAGCTGAAAGGCCCAAAGGTCGGCCTTGTTGGCAAAGGGGCAGGGAGCCCCCAAAGCATCTTGCTTCCAGCTCTTTGGGAAGCTAAGAAACAACTGGCTCTGCCCAGTGCTCTTACAGCCTGAGAGAAAATCTCTTACCAAGGCCTGTGAAACGCACTTTGTTGGTGGCCTGATCTAGCTGAAGTAGAACTTCTGCTCTGGGTGTGCTCCATTGGCCTAGAGCTGCCTGGCCCAAAGGGCCGCCTTGCTTGCAAAGGGGATGAGAGGCCCCAAAGCATCTTTCTTACAGCTCTTCGGGAAGCTAAGAAACATCGGGCGTTGCCCAGTGCTCTTACAGCCTACCGGGAACATCTCTTACCAAGGCCTGTGAAACGCAGTTTGTAGGTGGCCTGAACTGGCCGAAGTAGAACTTCTGCTCTGGGTGTGCTCCACTGGCCTAGAGCTACCTGCCCCAAAGGGCTGCCTTGATTCCAAACTGAGAGAGTGGCACCAAAGCATCTTGCTTCCAGCTCTTCGGGAAGCTAAGAAACATCTGGCGTTGCCCAGTGCTCTTACAGCCTACCGGGAACATCTCTTACCAAGGTCTTTGAAACGCCGTTTCCTGGCAGGCCTGATTTGGCTGAAGTAGAACTTCTGCTCTGGGTGTGCTCCATTGCCCTAGAGCTGCCAGGCCCAAGGTGCTGCCTTGTTTCCAAAGGGGCAGAGAGGCCCCAAAGCATCTTGCTTCCGGCTCTCTGGGAAGCTAAGAACCAACTCGCTCTGCCCCGTGCTCTTACAGCCTACCGGGAACATGTCTTTGAAAGGCCTGTGAAACGCAGTTTCTTGGCAGGCCTCATCTGGCTGAAGTAGAACTCCGGCTCTGGGTGTGCTCCATTGCCCTAGGGCTGCCAGGCCCAAAGTGCTGCCCTGTTTCCAAGGGGCAGAGAGGCCCAAAGCATCTTGCTTCCCGGTCTTTGCAAAGCTAAGAAACAACTGGCTCTGCCCAGTGCTCTTACACCTACCGGGAACATCTCTTACCAAGGCCTGTCAAACGCTGTTTCTTTGCAGGCCTGATCAGGCTGAAGTAGAACTCCTGCTCTGCGTGTGCTCCATTGGCCTAGAGCTTCCCGACCCAAAAGGCTGCCTTGTTCCCAAACGGGCAGAGTTGTCCCAAGCGTCTTGCTTCCAGCTTTTCAGGAAGGTAAGAAACAACTGGCTCTGCCCAGTGCTCTTACAGCCTACCGGGAACATCTCTTACCAAGGCCTGTGAAACGCAGTTTCCTGGCAGGCCTGATCTGGCTGAAGTAGAACTTCTGCTCTGGGTGTGCTCCATTGCCCTAGAGCTGCCAGGCCCAAAGGGCTGCCTTGTTTCCAAGACGGAGAGTGGACCCAAAGCATCTTGCTCCCAGCTCTTCGGGAAGCTAAGAAACAGCTGGCTCTGCCCAGTGCTCTTACAGCCTAAGAGAACATCTCTTAGAAAGGTCTGTGAAACGCAGTTTCTTGGCAGGCCTGACCTGGCTGAAGTAGAACTTCTGTTCTGGTTGTGCTACATAGGCCTAGAGCTACCAGGACCTAAGGGCTGCCTTGTTTCCAAAGGTTGAGAGAGGCCCCAAAGCATCTTGCCTCCAGCACTTTGGGAAGCTAAAAAACAACTGGTTCTGCCCAGTGCTCTCACAGCCTACCGTGAACATCTCTTACCAAGGGCTGTGAAACGCAGTTTCCGGGCAGGACTGATCTGCCCGAAGTAGAACTTCTGCTGTGGGTGTGCTCCATTGGCCCAGAGCTGCCAGGCATAAAAGGCTGCCTTGTGTCCAAAGGGAGAGAGAGGCCCCAAGGCATCTTGCTTCCAGCTCTGTGGGAAGCTAAAGCAACTGGCTCTCCACAGTGCTCTCACAGCCTACCGGGAACATCTCTTACCAAGGCCTGTGAAACGCAGTTTCTTGGCAGGCCTGATCTGGCTGAAGTAGAACTCCTGCTCTGGGCGTGCTACTTTGGCCTAGAGCTGCCAGGCCCAAAGGGCCGCCTTGTTTCCAAAGGGGCTGAGAGTCCCCAAAGCATCTTGCTTCCAAATCTTTGGGAAGCTAAGAAACAACTGGCTCTGCACAGTGCTCTCACAGCCTACCGGCAACGTGACAGAGAAAGGCCTGTGAGACGCAGTTTCTTGGAAGGCCTGATCTGGCTGAGGTAGAACTTGTGCTCTGGGTGTACTCCATTGGCCTAGGGCTGCCAGGCCCTAAGGGCTGCCTTTATTTCCAAAGTGTGAGAGAGGCCCCAAAGCATCTTGCTTCCTGCTCTCTGGGAAGCTAAAACAACTGGCTCTGCACAGTGCTCTCAAAGCCAACCGGGAACGTCACATACAAAGGCCTGTGAAACGCAGCTTCTTGACAGGCCTTATCTGGCTGAGGTAGAACTTGTGCTCTGGGTGTGCTACTTTGGCCTAGAGCTGCCAGGCACAAAGGCTGCTTTGTTTCCAAAGGGGGAGAGAGGCCCCAAATCATGTTGCTTCCAGCTGTTTTTGAAGCTAAGAAACAACTCGCTCTGCCAGGTACTCTTACAGCCTTCCGGGAACACCTCTTACGAAGGCCTGTGAAAAGCCGTTTCTTGGCAGGCCTGATCTGGCTGAGGTAGAACTTCTGCTCTGGGTGTGCTCCATTGTCCTAGAGCTGAAAGGCCCAAAGGGCTGCCTTGTTTCCAAAGGGGGAGAGAGGCCCCAAAGCATCTTGCTTCCACCTCTTGGGAAGCTAAGAAACAACTGGCTGTGCCCAGTGCTCTTATAGCCTAAGAGAACATCTCTTATCAAGGCCTGTGAAACGCACTGTCTAGGCAGGCCTGATCTGGAAGAAGTAGAACTTCGGCTCTGGTTGTGCTCCATTGCCCTAGAGCTGCCAGACCCAACGTGCTGCCTTGTTTCCAAAGGGGCAGAGAGGCCCCAAAGCGTCTTGCTTCCAGCTGTTTGGGAAACAAGGAAACAACTGGCTCTGAACCGTGCTCTCACAGCCTACCGGGAACGTCACATACAAAGGCCTCTGAAACGCAGTTCCTTGGCAGGCCTGATCTGGCTGAAGTAGGACTTCTGCTCTGGCTGTGCTCCATTGGCCTAGAGGTGAAAGGCCCAAAGGGATGCCTTGTTTGCAAAGGGGCAGAGAGGCCCCAACGCATCTTGCTTCCAGCTCTTTGGGAAGCTAAGAAACAACTGTCTCTGCCCAGTGCTCTGACAGAGTACCGGCAACATCTCTTACCAAAGCCTTTGAAACGCAGTTTCTTGGCAGGCCTTATCTGGCTGAGGTAGAACTTCTGCTCTGGGTGTGCTCCATTGCCCTAGAGCTGAAAGGCCCAAAGGGCTGCCTTGTTTCCAAAGGGGGAGAGAGGCCCCAAAGCATCTTGCTTCCACCTCTTGGGAAGCTAAGAAACAACTGGCTGTGCCCAGTGCTCTTATAGCCTAAGAGAACATCTCTTATCAAGGCCTGGGAAACGCACTGTCTAGGCAGGCCTGATCTGGAAGAAGTAGAACTTCGGCTCTGGTTGTGCTCCATTGCCCTAGAGCTGCCAGACCCAACGTGCTGCCTTGTTTCCAAAGGGGCAGAGAGGCCCCAAAGCGTCTTGCTTCCAGCTGTTTGGGAAACAAGGAAACAACTGGCTCTGCACCGTGCTCTCACAGCCTACCGGGAACGTCACATACAAAGGCCTCTGAAACGCAGTTCCTTGGCAGGCCTGATCTGGCTGAAGTAGGACTTCTGCTCTGGGTGTGCTCCATTGGCCTAGAGCTGAAAGGCCCAAAGGTCGCCCTTGTTGGCAAAGGGGCAGGGAGCCCCCAAAGCATCTTGCTTCCAGCTCTTTGGGAAGCTAAGAAACAAATGGCTCTGCCCAGTGCTCTAACAGAGTACCGGGAACAGCTCTTACCAAAGCCTTTGAAACGCAGTTTCTTGGCAGGCCTTATCTGGCTGAGGTAGAACTTCTGCTCTGGGTGTGCTCCATTGGCCTAGAGCTGCCTGGCCCAAAGGTCGGCCTTGTTTGCAAAGGGGATGAGAGGCCCCAAAGCATCTTGGTTCCAGCTCTTCGGGAAGCTAAGAAACATCTGGCGTTGCCCAGTGCTCTTACAGCCTACCGGGAACATCTCTTACCAAGGCCTGTGAAACGCAGTTTGTTGGTGGCCTGAACTGGCCGAAGTAGAACTTCTGCTCTGGGTGTGCTCCATTGGCCTAGAGCTGCCAGGCCCAAGGTGCTGCCTTGTTTCCAAAGGGGCAGAGAGGCCCCAAAGCATCTTGCTTCCAGCTCTCTGGGAAGCTAAGAACCAACTCGCTCTGCCCCGTGCTCTTACAGCCTACCGGGAACATGTCTTTGAAAGGCCTGTGAAACGCAGTTTCTTGGCAGGCCTCATCTGGCTGAAGTAGAACTCCGGCTCTGGGTGTGCTCCATTGCCCTAGAGCTGCCAGGCCCAAAGTGCTGCCCTGTTTCCAAGGGGCAGAGAGGCCCAAAGCATCTTGCTTCCCGGTCTTTGCGAAGCTAAGAAACAACTGGCTCTGCCCAGTGCTCTTACACCTACCGGGAACATCTCTTACCAAGGCCTGTCAAACGCTGTTTCTTTGCAGGCCTGATCAGGCTGAAGTAGAACTCCTGCTCTGCGTGTGCTCCATTGGCCTAGAGCTTCCCGACCCAAAAGGCTGCCTTGTTCCCAAACGGGCAGAGGGGTCCCAAGCATCTTGCTTCCAGCTTTTCAGGAAGGTAAGAAACAACTGGCTCTGCCCAGTGCTCTTACAGCCTACCGGGAACATCTCTTACCAAGGCCTGTGAAACGCAGTTTCCTGGCAGGCCTGATCTGGCTGAAGTAGAACTTCTGCTCTGGGTGTGCTCCATTGCCCTAGAGCTGCCAGGCCCAAAGGGCTGCCTTGTTTCCAAAGACGGAGAGTGGACCCAAAGCATCTTGCTCCCAGCTCTTCGGGAAGCTAAGAAACAGCTGGCTCTGCCCAGTGCTCTTACAGCCTAAGAGAACATCTCTTTGAAAGGCCTGTGAAACGCAGTTTCTTGGCAGGCCTGACCTGGCTGAAGTAGAACTTCTGTTCTGGTTGTGCTACATAGGCCTAGAGCTACCAGGACCTAAGGGCTGCCTTGTTTCCAAAGGGTGAGAGAGGCCCCAAAGCATCTTGCCTCCAGCACTTTGGGAAGCTAAAAAACAACTGGTTCTGCCCAGTGCTCTCACAGCCTACCGTGAACATCTCTTACCAAGGGCTGTGAAACGCAGTTTCTGGGCAGGACTGATCTGCCTGAAGTAGAACTTCTGCTGTGGGTGTGCTCCATTGGCCTAGAGCTGCCAGGCCCAAAAGGCTGCCTTGTGTCCAAAGGGAGAGAGAGGCCCCAAGGCATCTTGCTTCCAGCTCTGTGGGAAGCTAAAGCAACTGGCTCTCCACAGTGCTCTCACAGCCTACCGGGAACATCTCTTACCAAGGCCTGTGAAACGCAGTTTCTTGGCAGGCCTGATCTGGCTGAAGTAGAACTCCTGCTCTGGGCGTGCTACTTTGGCCTAGAGCTGCCGGGCCCAAAGGGCCGCCTTGTTTCCAAAGGGGCTGAGAGTCCCCAAAGCATCTTGCTTCCAAATCTTTGGGAAGCTAAGAAACAACTGGCTCTGCACAGTGCTCTCACAGCCTACCGGCAACGTGACAGAGAAAGGCCTGTGAGACGCAGTTTCTTGGAAGGCCTGATCTGGCTGAGGTAGAACTTGTGCTCTGGGTGTGCTACTTTGGCCTAGAGCTGCCAGGCACAAAGGCTGCTTTGTTTCCAAAGGGGGAGAGAGGCCCCAAATCATGTTGCTTCCAGCTGTTTTTGAAGCTAAGAAACAACTCGCTCTGCCAGGTACTCTTACAGCCTTCCGGGAACACCTCTTACGAAGGCCTGTGAAAAGCAGTTTCTTGGCAGGCCTGATCTGGCTGAGGTAGAACTTCTGCTCTGGGTGTGCTCCATTGCCCTAGAGCTGAAAGGCCCAAAGGGCTGCCTTGTTTCCAAAGGGGGAGAGAGGCCCCAAAGCATCTTGCTTCCACCTCTTGGGAAGCTAAGAAACAACTGGCTGTGCCCAGTGCTCTTATAGCCTAAGAGAACATCTCTTATCAAGGCCTGGGAAACGCACTGTCTAGGCAGGCCTGATCTGGAAGAAGTAGAACTTCGGCTCTGGTTGTGCTCCATTGCCCTAGAGCTGCCAGACCCAACGTGCTGCCTTGTTTCCAAAGGGGCAGAGAGGCCCCAAAGCGTCTTGCTTCCAGCTGTTTGGGAAACAAGGAAACAACTGGCTCTGCACCGTGCTCTCACAGCCTACCGGGAACGTCACATACAAAGGCCTCTGAAACGCAGTTCCTTGGCAGGCCTGATCTGGCTGAAGTAGGACTTCTGCTCTGGGTGTGCTCCATTGGCCTAGAGCTGAAAGGCCCAAAGGTCGCCCTTGTTGGCAAAGGGGCAGGGAGCCCCCAAAGCATCTTGCTTCCAGCTCTTTGGGAAGCTAAGAAACAAATGGCTCTGCCCAGTGCTCTAACAGAGTACCGGGAACAGCTCTTACCAAAGCCTTTGAAACGCAGTTTCTTGGCAGGCCTTATCTGGCTGAGGTAGAACTTCTGCTCTGGGTGTGCTCCATTGGCCTAGAGCTGCCTGGCCCAAAGGTCGGCCTTGTTTGCAAAGGGGATGAGAGGCCCCAAAGCATCTTGCTTCCAGCTCTTCGGGAAGCTAAGAAACATCTGGCGTTGCCCAGTGCTCTTACAGCCTACCGGGAACATCTCTTACCAAGGCCTGTGAAACGCAGTTTGTTGGTGGCCTGAACTGGCCGAAGTAGAACTTCTGCTCTGGGTGTGCTCCATTGCCCTAGAGCTGCCAGGCCCAAAGGGCTGCCTTGTTTCCAAAGACGGAGAGTGGACCCAAAGCATCTTGCTCCCAGCTCTTCGGGAAGCTAAGAAACAGCTGGCTCTGCCCAGTGCTCTTACAGCCTAAGAGAACATCTCTTAGAAAGGTCTGTGAAACGCAGTTTCTTGGCAGGCCTGACCTGGCTGAAGTAGAACTTCTGTTCTGGTTGTGCTACATAGGCCTAGAGCTACCAGGACCTAAGGGCTGCCTTGTTTCCAAAGGTTGAGAGAGGCCCCAAAGCATCTTGCCTCCAGCACTTTGGGAAGCTAAAAAACAACTGGTTCTGCCCAGTGCTCTCACAGCCTACCGTGAACATCTCTTACCAAGGGCTGTGAAACGCAGTTTCCGGGCAGGACTGATCTGCCCGAAGTAGAACTTCTGCTGTGGGTGTGCTCCATTGGCCCAGAGCTGCCAGGCATAAAAGGCTGCCTTGTGTCCAAAGGGAGAGAGAGGCCCCAAGGCATCTTGCTTCCAGCTCTGTGGGAAGCTAAAGCAACTGGCTCTCCACAGTGCTCTCACAGCCTACCGGGAACATCTCTTACCAAGGCCTGTGAAACGCAGTTTCTTGGCAGGCCTGATCTGGCTGAAGTAGAACTCCTGCTCTGGGCGTGCTACTTTGGCCTAGAGCTGCCAGGCCCAAAGGGCCGCCTTGTTTCCAAAGGGGCTGAGAGTCCCCAAAGCATCTTGCTTCCAAATCTTTGGGAAGCTAAGAAACAACTGGCTCTGCACAGTGCTCTCACAGCCTACCGGCAACGTGACAGAGAAAGGCCTGTGAGACGCAGTTTCTTGGAAGGCCTGATCTGGCTGAGGTAGAACTTGTGCTCTGGGTGTACTCCATTGGCCTAGGGCTGCCAGGCCCTAAGGGCTGCCTTTATTTCCAAAGTGTGAGAGAGGCCCCAAAGCATCTTGCTTCCTGCTCTCTGGGAAGCTAAAACAACTGGCTCTGCACAGTGCTCTCAAAGCCAACCGGGAACGTCACATACAAAGGCCTGTGAAACGCAGCTTCTTGACAGGCCTTATCTGGCTGAGGTAGAACTTGTGCTCTGGGTGTGCTACTTTGGCCTAGAGCTGCCAGGCACAAAGGCTGCTTTGTTTCCAAAGGGGGAGAGAGGCCCCAAATCATGTTGCTTCCAGCTGTTTTTGAAGCTAAGAAACAACTCGCTCTGCCAGGTACTCTTACAGCCTTCCGGGAACACCTCTTACGAAGGCCTGTGAAAAGCCGTTTCTTGGCAGGCCTGATCTGGCTGAGGTAGAACTTCTGCTCTGGGTGTGCTCCATTGTCCTAGAGCTGAAAGGCCCAAAGGGCTGCCTTGTTTCCAAAGGGGGAGAGAGGCCCCAAAGCATCTTGCTTCCACCTCTTGGGAAGCTAAGAAACAACTGGCTGTGCCCAGTGCTCTTATAGCCTAAGAGAACATCTCTTATCAAGGCCTGTGAAACGCACTGTCTAGGCAGGCCTGATCTGGAAGAAGTAGAACTTCGGCTCTGGTTGTGCTCCATTGCCCTAGAGCTGCCAGACCCAACGTGCTGCCTTGTTTCCAAAGGGGCAGAGAGGCCCCAAAGCGTCTTGCTTCCAGCTGTTTGGGAAACAAGGAAACAACTGGCTCTGAACCGTGCTCTCACAGCCTACCGGGAACGTCACATACAAAGGCCTCTGAAACGCAGTTCCTTGGCAGGCCTGATCTGGCTGAAGTAGGACTTCTGCTCTGGCTGTGCTCCATTGGCCTAGAGGTGAAAGGCCCAAAGGGATGCCTTGTTTGCAAAGGGGCAGAGAGGCCCCAACGCATCTTGCTTCCAGCTCTTTGGGAAGCTAAGAAACAACTGTCTCTGCCCAGTGCTCTGACAGAGTACCGGCAACATCTCTTACCAAAGCCTTTGAAACGCAGTTTCTTGGCAGGCCTTATCTGGCTGAGGTAGAACTTCTGCTCTGGGTGTGCTCCATTGCCCTAGAGCTGAAAGGCCCAAAGGGCTGCCTTGTTTCCAAAGGGGGAGAGAGGCCCCAAAGCATCTTGCTTCCACCTCTTGGGAAGCTAAGAAACAACTGGCTGTGCCCAGTGCTCTTATAGCCTAAGAGAACATCTCTTATCAAGGCCTGGGAAACGCACTGTCTAGGCAGGCCTGATCTGGAAGAAGTAGAACTTCGGCTCTGGTTGTGCTCCATTGCCCTAGAGCTGCCAGACCCAACGTGCTGCCTTGTTTCCAAAGGGGCAGAGAGGCCCCAAAGCGTCTTGCTTCCAGCTGTTTGGGAAACAAGGAAACAACTGGCTCTGCACCGTGCTCTCACAGCCTACCGGGAACGTCACATACAAAGGCCTCTGAAACGCAGTTCCTTGGCAGGCCTGATCTGGCTGAAGTAGGACTTCTGCTCTGGGTGTGCTCCATTGGCCTAGAGCTGAAAGGCCCAAAGGTCGCCCTTGTTGGCAAAGGGGCAGGGAGCCCCCAAAGCATCTTGCTTCCAGCTCTTTGGGAAGCTAAGAAACAAATGGCTCTGCCCAGTGCTCTAACAGAGTACCGGGAACAGCTCTTACCAAAGCCTTTGAAACGCAGTTTCTTGGCAGGCCTTATCTGGCTGAGGTAGAACTTCTGCTCTGGGTGTGCTCCATTGGCCTAGAGCTGCCTGGCCCAAAGGTCGGCCTTGTTTGCAAAGGGGATGAGAGGCCCCAAAGCATCTTGGTTCCAGCTCTTCGGGAAGCTAAGAAACATCTGGCGTTGCCCAGTGCTCTTACAGCCTACCGGGAACATCTCTTACCAAGGCCTGTGAAACGCAGTTTGTTGGTGGCCTGAACTGGCCGAAGTAGAACTTCTGCTCTGGGTGTGCTCCATTGGCCTAGAGCTGCCAGGCCCAAGGTGCTGCCTTGTTTCCAAAGGGGCAGAGAGGCCCCAAAGCATCTTGCTTCCAGCTCTCTGGGAAGCTAAGAACCAACTCGCTCTGCCCCGTGCTCTTACAGCCTACCGGGAACATGTCTTTGAAAGGCCTGTGAAACGCAGTTTCTTGGCAGGCCTCATCTGGCTGAAGTAGAACTCCGGCTCTGGGTGTGCTCCATTGCCCTAGAGCTGCCAGGCCCAAAGTGCTGCCCTGTTTCCAAGGGGCAGAGAGGCCCAAAGCATCTTGCTTCCCGGTCTTTGCGAAGCTAAGAAACAACTGGCTCTGCCCAGTGCTCTTACACCTACCGGGAACATCTCTTACCAAGGCCTGTCAAACGCTGTTTCTTTGCAGGCCTGATCAGGCTGAAGTAGAACTCCTGCTCTGCGTGTGCTCCATTGGCCTAGAGCTTCCCGACCCAAAAGGCTGCCTTGTTCCCAAACGGGCAGAGGGGTCCCAAGCATCTTGCTTCCAGCTTTTCAGGAAGGTAAGAAACAACTGGCTCTGCCCAGTGCTCTTACAGCCTACCGGGAACATCTCTTACCAAGGCCTGTGAAACGCAGTTTCCTGGCAGGCCTGATCTGGCTGAAGTAGAACTTCTGCTCTGGGTGTGCTCCATTGCCCTAGAGCTGCCTGGCCCAAAGGGCTGCCTTGTTTCCAAAGACGGAGAGTGGACCCAAAGCATCTTGCTCCCAGCTCTTCGGGAAGCTAAGAAACAGCTGGCTCTGCCCAGTGCTCTTACAGCCTAAGAGAACATCTCTTTGAAAGGCCTGTGAAACGCAGTTTCTTGGCAGGCCTGACCTGGCTGAAGTAGAACTTCTGTTCTGGTTGTGCTACATAGGCCTAGAGCTACCAGGACCTAAGGGCTGCCTTGTTTCCAAAGGGTGAGAGAGGCCCCAAAGCATCTTGCCTCCAGCACTTTGGGAAGCTAAAAAACAACTGGTTCTGCCCAGTGCTCTCACAGCCTACCGTGAACATCTCTTACCAAGGGCTGTGAAACGCAGTTTCTGGGCAGGACTGATCTGCCTGAAGTAGAACTTCTGCTGTGGGTGTGCTCCATTGGCCTAGAGCTGCCAGGCCCAAAAGGCTGCCTTGTGTCCAAAGGGAGAGAGAGGCCCCAAGGCATCTTGCTTCCAGCTCTGTGGGAAGCTAAAGCAACTGGCTCTCCACAGTGCTCTCACAGCCTACCGGGAACATCTCTTACCAAGGCCTGTGAAACGCAGTTTCTTGGCAGGCCTGATCTGGCTGAAGTAGAACTCCTGCTCTGGGCGTGCTACTTTGGCCTAGAGCTGCCGGGCCCAAAGGGCCGCCTTGTTTCCAAAGGGGCTGAGAGTCCCCAAAGCATCTTGCTTCCAAATCTTTGGGAAGCTAAGAAACAACTGGCTCTGCACAGTGCTCTCACAGCCTACCGGCAACGTGACAGAGAAAGGCCTGTGAGACGCAGTTTCTTGGAAGGCCTGATCTGGCTGAGGTAGAACTTGTGCTCTGGGTGTGCTACTTTGGCCTAGAGCTGCCAGGCACAAAGGCTGCTTTGTTTCCAAAGGGGGAGAGAGGCCCCAAATCATGTTGCTTCCAGCTGTTTTTGAAGCTAAGAAACAACTCGCTCTGCCAGGTACTCTTACAGCCTTCCGGGAACACCTCTTACGAAGGCCTGTGAAAAGCAGTTTCTTGGCAGGCCTGATCTGGCTGAGGTAGAACTTCTGCTCTGGGTGTGCTCCATTGCCCTAGAGCTGAAAGGCCCAAAGGGCTGCCTTGTTTCCAAAGGGGGAGAGAGGCCCCAAAGCATCTTGCTTCCACCTCTTGGGAAGCTAAGAAACAACTGGCTGTGCCCAGTGCTCTTATAGCCTAAGAGAACATCTCTTATCAAGGCCTGGGAAACGCACTGTCTAGGCAGGCCTGATCTGGAAGAAGTAGAACTTCGGCTCTGGTTGTGCTCCATTGCCCTAGAGCTGCCAGACCCAACGTGCTGCCTTGTTTCCAAAGGGGCAGAGAGGCCCCAAAGCGTCTTGCTTCCAGCTGTTTGGGAAACAAGGAAACAACTGGCTCTGCACCGTGCTCTCACAGCCTACCGGGAACGTCACATACAAAGGCCTCTGAAACGCAGTTCCTTGGCAGGCCTGATCTGGCTGAAGTAGGACTTCTGCTCTGGGTGTGCTCCATTGGCCTAGAGCTGAAAGGCCCAAAGGTCGCCCTTGTTGGCAAAGGGGCAGGGAGCCCCCAAAGCATCTTGCTTCCAGCTCTTTGGGAAGCTAAGAAACAAATGGCTCTGCCCAGTGCTCTAACAGAGTACCGGGAACAGCTCTTACCAAAGCCTTTGAAACGCAGTTTCTTGGCAGGCCTTATCTGGCTGAGGTAGAACTTCTGCTCTGGGTGTGCTCCATTGGCCTAGAGCTGCCTGGCCCAAAGGTCGGCCTTGTTTGCAAAGGGGATGAGAGGCCCCAAAGCATCTTGCTTCCAGCTCTTCGGGAAGCTAAGAAACATCTGGCATTGCCCAGTGCTCTTACAGCCTACCGGGAACATCTCTTACCAAGGCCTGTGAAACGCAGTTTGTTGGTGGCCTGAACTGGCCGAAGTAGAACTTCTGCTCTGGGTGTGCTCCATTGGCCTAGAGCTGCCTGGCCCATAGGGCCGCCTTGTTTGCAAAGGGGATGAGAGGCCCCAAAGCATCTTGCTTCCAGCTCTTCGGGAAGCTAAGAAACATCTGGCGTTGCCCCGTGCTCTTACAGCCTACCGGGAACATCTCTTACCAAGGCCTGTGAAACGCCGTTTCCTGGCAGGCCTGATCTGGCTGAAGTAGAACTCCTGCTCTGGGCGTGCTACTTTGGCCTAGAGCTGCCAGGCCCAAAGGGCCGCCTTGTTTCCAAAGGGGCTGAGAGTCCCCAAAGCATCTTGCTTCCAAATCTTTGGGAAGCTAAGAAACAACTGGCTCTGCACAGTGCTCTCACAGCCTACCGGCAACGTGACAGAGAAAGGCCTGTGAGACGCAGTTTCTTGGAAGGCCTGATCTGGCTGAGGTAGAACTTGTGCTCTGGGTGTACTCCATTGGCCTAGGGCTGCCAGGCCCAAAGGGCTGCCTTTATTTCCAAAGTGTGAGAGAGGCCCCAAAGCATCTTGCTTCCTGCTCTCTGGGAAGCTAAAACAACTGGCTCTGCACAGTGCTCTCAAAGCCAACCCGGAACGTCACATACAAAGGCCTGTGAAACGCAGCTTCTTGACAGGCCTTATCTGGCTGAGGTAGAACTTGTGCTCTGGGTGTGCTACTTTGGCCTAGAGCTGCCAGGCACAAAGGCTACTTTGTTTCCAAAGGGGGAGAGAGGCCCCAAATCATGTTGCTTCCAGCTGTTTTTGAAGCTAAGAAACAACTCGCTCTGCCAGGAACTCTTACAGCCTTCCGGGAACACCTCTTACGAAGGCCTGTGAAAAGCAGTTTCTTGGCAGGCCTGATCTGGCTGAGGTAGATCTTCTGCTCTGGGTGTGCTCCATTGCCCTAGAGCTGAAAGGCCCAAAGGGCTGCCTTGTTTCCAAAGGGGGAGAGAGGCCCCAAAGCATCTTGCTTCCACCTCTTGGGAAGCTAAGAAACAACTGGCTGTGCCCAGTGCTCTTATAGCCTAAGAGAACATCTCTTATCAAGGCCTGGGAAACGCACTGTCTAGGCAGGCCTGATCTGGAAGAAGTAGAACTTCGGCTCTGGGTGTGCTCCATTGCCCTAGAGCTGCCAGACCCAACGTGCTGCCTTGTTTCCAAAGGGGCAGAGAGGCCCCAAAGCGTCTTGCTTCCAGCTGTTTGGGAAACAAGGAAACAACTGGCTCTGCACCGTGCTCTCACAGCCTACCGGGAACGTCACATACAAAGGCCTCTGAAACGCAGTTCCTTGGCAGGCCTGATCTGGCTGAAGTAGGACTTCTGCTCTGGGTGTGCTCCATTGGCCTAGAGCTGAAAGGCCCAAAGGTCGCCCTTGTTGGCAAAGGGGCAGGGAGCCCCCAAAGCATCTTGCTTCCAGCTCTTTGGGAAGCTAAGAAACAAATGGCTCTGCCCAGTGCTCTAACAGAGTACCGGGAACATCTCTTACCAAAGCCTTTGAAACGCAGTTTCTTGGCAGGCCTTATCTGGCTGAGGTAGAACTTCTGCTCTGGGTGTGCTCCATTGGCCTAGAGCTGCCTGGCCCAAAGGTCGGCCTTGTTTGCAAAGGGGATGAGAGGCCCCAAAGCATCTTGCTTCCAGCTCTTCGGGAAGCTAAGAAACATCTGGCGTTGCCCAGTGCTCTTACAGCCTACCGGGAACATCTCTTACCAAGGCCTGTGAAACGCAGTTTGTTGGTGGCCTGAACTGGCCGAAGTAGAACTTCTGCTCTGGGTGTGCTCCATTGGCCTAGAGCTGCCAGGCCCAAGGTGCTGCCTTGTTTCCAAAGGGGCAGAGAGGCCCCAAAGCATCTTGCTTCCAGCTCTCTGGGAAGCTAAGAACCAACTCGCTCTGCCCCGTGCTCTTACAGCCTACCGGGAACATGTCTTTGAAAGGCCTGTGAAACGCAGTTTCTTGGCAGGCCTCATCTGGCTGAAGTAGAACTCCGGCTCTGGGTGTGCTCCATTGCCCTAGAGCTGCCAGGCCCAAAGTGCTGCCCTGTTTCCAAGGGGCAGAGAGGCCCAAAGCATCTTGCTTCCCGGTCTTTGCGAAGCTAAGAAACAACTGGCTCTGCCCAGTGCTCTTACACCTACCGGGAACATCTCTTACCAAGGCCTGTCAAACGCTGTTTCTTTGCAGGCCTGATCAGGCTGAAGTAGAACTCCTGCTCTGCGTGTGCTCCATTGGCCTAGAGCTTCCCGACCCAAAAGGCTGCCTTGTTCCCAAACGGGCAGAGGGGTCCCAAGCATCTTGCTTCCAGCTTTTCAGGAAGGTAAGAAACAACTGGCTCTGCCCAGTGCTCTTACAGCCTACCGGGAACATCTCTTACCAAGGCCTGTGAAACGCAGTTTCCTGGCAGGCCTGATCTGGCTGAAGTAGAACTTCTGCTCTGGGTGTGCTCCATTGCCCTAGAGCTGCCAGGCCCAAAGGGCTGCCTTGTTTCCAAAGACGGAGAGTGGACCCAAAGCATCTTGCTCCCAGCTCTTCGGGAAGCTAAGAAACAGCTGGCTCTGCCCAGTGCTCTTACAGCCTAAGAGAACATCTCTTTGAAAGGCCTGTGAAACGCAGTTTCTTGGCAGGCCTGACCTGGCTGAAGTAGAACTTCTGTTCTGGTTGTGCTACATAGGCCTAGAGCTACCAGGACCTAAGGGCTGCCTTGTTTCCAAAGGGTGAGAGAGGCCCCAAAGCATCTTGCCTCCAGCACTTTGGGAAGCTAAAAAACAACTGGTTCTGCCCAGTGCTCTCACAGCCTACCGTGAACATCTCTTACCAAGGGCTGTGAAACGCAGTTTCTGGGCAGGACTGATCTGCCTGAAGTAGAACTTCTGCTGTGGGTGTGCTCCATTGGCCTAGAGCTGCCTGGCCCAAAAGGCTGCCTTGTGTCCAAAGGGAGAGAGAGGCCCCAAGGCATCTTGCTTCCAGCTCTGTGGGAAGCTAAAGCAACTGGCTCTCCACAGTGCTCTCACAGCCTACCGGGAACATCTCTTACCAAGGCCTGTGAAACGCACTTTCTTGGCAGGCCTGATCTGGCTGAAGTAGAACTCCTGCTCTGGGCGTGCTACTTTGGCCTAGAGCTGCCAGGCCCAAAGGGCCGCCTTGTTTCCAAAGGGGCTGAGAGTCCCCAAAGCATCTTGCTTCCAAATCTTTGGGAAGCTAAGAAACAACTGGCTCTGCACAGTGCTCTCACAGCCTACCGGCAACGTGACAGAGAAAGGCCTGTGAGACGCAGTTTCTTGGAAGGCCTGATCTGGCTGAGGTAGAACTTGTGCTCTGGGTGTACTCCATTGGCCTAGGGCTGCCAGGCCCAAAGGGCTGCCTTTATTTCCAAAGTGTGAGAGAGGCCCCAAAGCATCTTGCTTCCTGCTCTCTGGGAAGCTAAAACAACTGGCTCTGCACAGTGCTCTCAAAGCCAACCCGGAACGTCACATACAAAGGCCTGTGAAACGCAGCTTCTTGACAGGCCTTATCTGGCTGAGGTAGAACTTGTGCTCTGGGTGTGCTACTTTGGCCTAGATCTGCCAGGCACAAAGGCTGCTTTGTTTCCAAAGGGGGAGAGAGGCCCCAAATCATGTTGCTTCCAGCTGTTTTTGAAGCTAAGAAACAACTCGCTCTGCCAGGTACTCTTACAGCCTTCCGGGAACACCTCTTACGAAGGCCTGTGAAAAGCAGTTTCTTGGCAGGCCTGATCTGGCTGAGGTAGAACTTCTGCTCTGGGTGTGCTCCATTGCCCTAGAGCTGAAAGGCCCAAAGGGCTGCCTTGTTTCCAAAGGGGGAGAGAGGCCCCAAAGCATCTTGCTTCCACCTCTTGGGAAGCTGAGAAACAACTGGCTGTGCCCAGTGCTCTTATAGCCTAAGAGAACATCTCTTATCAAGGCCTGTGAAACGCACTGTCTAGGCAGGCCTGATCTGGAAGAAGTAGAACTTCGGCTCTGGTTGTGCTCCATTGCCCTAGAGCTGCCAGACCCAACGTGCTGCCTTGTTTCCAAAGGGGCAGAGAGGCCCCAAAGCGTCTTGCTTCCAGCTGTTTGGGAAACAAGGAAACAACTGGCTCTGCACCGTGCTCTCACAGCCTACCAGGAACGTCACATACAAAGGCCTCTGAAACGCAGTTCCTTGGCAGGCCTGATCTGGCTGAAGTAGGACTTATGCTCTGGGTGTGCTCCATTGGCCTAGAGCTGAAAGGCCCAAAGGTCGCCCTTGTTGGCAAAGGGGCAGGGAGCCCCCAAAGCATCTTGCTTCCAGCTCTTTGGGAAGCTAAGAAACAAATGGCTCTGCCCAGTGCTCTAACAGAGTACCGGGAACATCTCTTACCAAAGCCTTTGAAACGCAGTTTCTTGGCAGGCCTTATCTGGCTGAGGTAGAACTTCTGCTCTGGGTGTGCTCCATTGGCCTAGAGCTGCCTGGCCCAAAGGTCGGCCTTGTTTGCAAAGGGGATGAGAGGCCCCAAAGCATCTTGCTTCCAGCTCTTCGGGAAGCTAAGAAACATCTGGCGTTGCCCAGTGCTCTTACAGCCTACCGGGAACATCTCTTACCAAGGCCTGTGAAACGCAGTTTGTTGGTGGCCTGAACTGGCCGAAGTAGAACTTCTGCTCTGGGTGTGCTCCATTGGCCTAGAGCTGCCAGGCCCAAGGTGCTGCCTTGTTTCCAAAGGGGCAGAGAGGCCCCAAAGCATCTTGCTTCCAGCTCTCTGGGAAGCTAAGAACCAACTCGCTCTGCCCCGTGCTCTTACAGCCTACCGGGAACATGTCTTTGAAAGGCCTGTGAAACGCAGTTTCTTGGCAGGCCTCATCTGGCTGAAGTAGAACTCCGGCTCTGGGTGTGCTCCATTGCCCTAGAGCTGCCAGGCCCAAAGTGCTGCCCTGTTTCCAAGGGGCAGAGAGGCCCAAAGCATCTTGCTTCCCGGTCTTTGCGAAGCTAAGAAACAACTGGCTCTGCCCAGTGCTCTTACACCTACCGGGAACATCTCTTACCAAGGCCTGTCAAACGCTGTTTCTTTGCAGGCCTGATCAGGCTGAAGTAGAACTCCTGCTCTGCGTGTGCTCCATTGGCCTAGAGCTTCCCGACCCAAAAGGCTGCCTTGTTCCCAAACGGGCAGAGGGGTCCCAAGCATCTTGCTTCCAGCTTTTCAGGAAGGTAAGAAACAACTGGCTGTGCCCAGTGCTCTTATAGCCTAAGAGAACATCTCTTATCAAGGCCTGGGAAACGCACTGTCTAGGCAGGCCTGATCTGGAAGAAGTAGAACTTCGGCTCTGGTTGTGCTCCATTGCCCTAGAGCTGCCAGACCCAACGTGCTGCCTTGTTTCCAAAGGGGCAGAGAGGCCCCAAAGCGTCTTGCTTCCAGCTGTTTGGGAAACAAGGAAACAACTGGCTCTGCACCGTGCTCTCACAGCCTACCGGGAACGTCACATACAAAGGCCTCTGAAACGCAGTTCCTTGGCAGGCCTGATCTGGCTGAAGTAGGACTTCTGCTCTGGGTGTGCTCCATTGGCCTAGAGCTGAAAGGCCCAAAGGTCGCCCTTGTTGGCAAAGGGGCAGGGAGCCCCCAAAGCATCTTGCTTCCAGCTCTTTGGGAAGCTAAGAAACAAATGGCTCTGCCCAGTGCTCTAACAGAGTACCGGGAACATCTCTTACCAAAGCCTTTGAAACGCAGTTTCTTGGCAGGCCTTATCTGGCTGAGGTAGAACTTCTGCTCTGGGTGTGCTCCATTGGCCTAGAGCTGCCTGGCCCAAAGGTCGGCCTTGTTTGCAAAGGGGATGAGAGGCCCCAAAGCATCTTGCTTCCAGCTCTTCGGGAAGCTAAGAAACATCTGGCGTTGCCCAGTGCTCTTACAGCCTACCGGGAACATCTCTTACCAAGGCCTGTGAAACGCAGTTTGTTGGTGGCCTGAACTGGCCGAAGTAGAACTTCTGCTCTGGGTGTGCTCCATTGGCCTAGAGCTGCCAGGCCCAAGGTGCTGCCTTGTTTCCAAAGGGGCAGAGAGGCCCCAAAGCATCTTGCTTCCAGCTCTCTGGGAAGCTATGAACCAACTCGCTCTGCCCCGTGCTCTTACAGCCTACCGGGAACATGTCTTTGAAAGGCCTGTGAAACGCAGTTTCTTGGCAGGCCTCATCTGGCTGAAGTAGAACTCCGGCTCTGGGTGTGCTCCATTGCCCTAGAGCTGCCAGGCCCAAAGTGCTGCCCTGTTTCCAAGGGGCAGAGAGGCCCAAAGCATCTTGCTTCCCGGTCTTTGCGAAGCTAAGAAACAACTGGCTCTGCCCAGTGCTCTTACACCTACCGGGAACATCTCTTACCAAGGCCTGTCAAACGCTGTTTCTTTGCAGGCCTGATCAGGCTGAAGTAGAACTCCTGCTCTGCGTGTGCTCCATTGGCCTAGAGCTTCCCGACCCAAAAGGCTGCCTTGTTCCCAAACGGGCAGAGGGGTCCCAAGCATCTTGCTTCCAGCTTTTCAGGAAGGTAAGAAACAACTGGCTCTGCCCAGTGCTCTTACAGCCTACCGGGAACATCTCTTACCAAGGCCTGTGAAACGCAGTTTCCTGGCAGGCCTGATCTGGCTGAAGTAGAACTTCTGCTCTGGGTGTGCTCCATTGCCCTAGAGCTGCCAGGCCCAAAGGGCTGCCTTGTTTCCAAAGACGGAGAGTGGACCCAAAGCATCTTGCTCCCAGCTCTTCGGGAAGCTAAGAAACAGCTGGCTCTGCCCAGTGCTCTTACAGCCTAAGAGAACATCTCTTTGAAAGGCCTGTGAAACGCAGTTTCTTGGCAGGCCTGACCTGGCTGAAGTAGAACTTCTGTTCTGGTTGTGCTACATAGGCCTAGAGCTACCAGGACCTAAGGGCTGCCTTGTTTCCAAAGGGTGAGAGAGGCCCCAAAGCATCTTGCCTCCAGCACTTTGGGAAGCTAAAAAACAACTGGTTCTGCCCAGTGCTCTCACAGCCTACCGTGAACATCTCTTACCAAGGGCTGTGAAACGCAGTTTCTGGGCAGGACTGATCTGCCTGAAGTAGAACTTCTGCTGTGGGTGTGCTCCATTGGCCTAGAGCTGCCAGGCCCAAAAGGCTGCCTTGTGTCCAAAGGGAGAGAGAGGCCCCAAGGCATCTTGCTTCCAGCTCTGTGGGAAGCTAAAGCAACTGGCTCTCCACAGTGCTCTCACAGCCTACCGGGAACATCTCTTACCAAGGCCTGTGAAACGCAGTTTCTTGGCAGGCCTGATCTGGCTGAAGTAGAACTCCTGCTCTGGGCGTGCTACTTTGGCCTAGAGCTGCCAGGCCCAAAGGGCCGCCTTGTTTCCAAAGGGGCTGAGAGTCCCCAAAGCATCTTGCTTCCAAATCTTTGGGAAGCTAAGAAACAACTGGCTCTGCACAGTGCTCTCACAGCCTACCGGCAACGTGACAGAGAAAGGCCTGTGAGACGCAGTTTCTTGGAAGGCCTGATCTGGCTGAGGTAGAACTTGTGCTCTGGGTGTGCTACTTTGGCCTAGAGCTGCCAGGCACAAAGGCTGCTTTGTTTCCAAAGGGGGAGAGAGGCCCCAAATCATGTTGCTTCCAGCTGTTTTTGAAGCTAAGAAACAACTCGCTCTGCCAGGTACTCTTACAGCCTTCCGGTAACACCTCTTACGAAGGCCTGTGAAAAGCAGTTTCTTGGCAGGCCTGATCTGGCTGAGGTAGAACTTCTGCTCTGGGTGTGCTCCATTGCCCTAGAGCTGAAAGGCCCAAAGGGCTGCCTTGTTTCCAAAGGGGGAGAGAGGCCCCAAAGCATCTTGCTTCCACCTCTTGGGAAGCTAAGAAACAACTGGCTGTGCCCAGTGCTCTTATAGCCTAAGAGAACATCTCTTATCAAGGCCTGGGAAACGCACTGTCTAGGCAGGCCTGATCTGGAAGAAGTAGAACTTCGGCTCTGGTTGTGCTCCATTGCCCTAGAGCTGCCAGACCCAACGTGCTGCCTTGTTTCCAAAGGGGCAGAGAGGCCCCAAAGCGTCTTGCTTCCAGCTGTTTGGGAAACAAGGAAACAACTGGCTCTGCACCGTGCTCTCACAGCCTACCGGGAACGTCACATACAAAGGCCTCTGAAACGCAGTTCCTTGGCAGGCCTGATCTGGCTGAAGTAGGACTTCTGCTCTGGGTGTGCTCCATTGGCCTAGAGCTGAAAGGCCCAAAGGTCGCCCTTGTTGGCAAAGGGGCAGGGAGCCCCCAAAGCATCTTGCTTCCAGCTCTTTGGGAAGCTAAGAAACAAATGGCTCTGCCCAGTGCTCTAACAGAGTACCGGGAACAGCTCTTACCAAAGCCTTTGAAACGCAGTTTCTTGGCAGGCCTTATCTGGCTGAGGTAGAACTTCTGCTCTGGGTGTGCTCCATTGGCCTAGAGCTGCCTGGCCCAAAGGTCGGCCTTGTTTGCAAAGGGGATGAGAGGCCCCAAAGCATCTTGCTTCCAGCTCTTCGGGAAGCTAAGAAACATCTGGCATTGCCCAGTGCTCTTACAGCCTACCGGGAACATCTCTTACCAAGGCCTGTGAAACGCAGTTTGTTGGTGGCCTGAACTGGCCGAAGTAGAACTTCTGCTCTGGGTGTGCTCCATTGGCATAGAGCTGCCTGGCCCATAGGGCCGCCTTGTTTGCAAAGGGGATGAGAGGCCCCAAAGCATCTTGCTTCCAGCTCTTCGGGAAGCTAAGAAACATCTGGCGTTGCCCCGTGCTCTTACAGCCTACCGGGAACATCTCTTACCAAGGCCTGTGAAACGCCGTTTCCTGGCAGGCCTGATCTGGCTGAAGTAGAACTCCTGCTCTGGGCGTGCTACTTTGGCCTAGAGCTGCCAGGCCCAAAGGGCCGCCTTGTTTCCAAAGGGGCTGAGAGTCCCCAAAGCATCTTGCTTCCAAATCTTTGGGAAGCTAAGAAACAACTGGCTCTGCACAGTGCTCTCACAGCCTACCGGCAACGTGACAGAGAAAGGCCTGTGAGACGCAGTTTCTTGGAAGGCCTGATCTGGCTGAGGTATAACTTGTGCTCTGGGTGTACTCCATTGGCCTAGGGCTGCCAGGCCCAAAGGGCTGCCTTTATTTCCAAAGTGTGAGAGAGGCCCCAAAGCATCTTGCTTCCTGCTCTCTGGGAAGCTAAAACAACTGGCTCTGCACAGTGCTCTCAAAGCCAACCCGGAACGTCACATACAAAGGCCTGTGAAACGCAGCTTCTTGACAGGCCTTATCTGGCTGAGGTAGAACTTGTGCTCTGGGTGTGCTACTTTGGCCTAGAGCTGCCAGGCACAAAGGCTGCTTTGTTTCCAAAGGGGGAGAGAGGCCCCAAATCATGTTGCTTCCAGCTGTTTTTGAAGCTAAGAAACAACTCGCTCTGCCAGGTACTCTTACAGCCTTCCGGGAACACCTCTTACGAAGGCCTGTGAAAAGCAGTTTCTTGGCAGGCCTGATCTGGCTGAGGTAGAACTTCTGCTCTGGGTGTGCTCCATTGCCCTAGAGCTGAAAGGCCCAAAGGGCTGCCTTGTTTCCAAAGGGGGAGAGAGGCCCCAAAGCATCTTGCTTCCACCTCTTGGGAAGCTAAGAAACAACTGGCTGTGCCCAGTGCTCTTATAGCCTAAGAGAACATCTCTTATCAAGGCCTGTGAAACGCACTGTCTAGGCAGGCCTGATCTGGAAGAAGTAGAACTTCGGCTCTGGTTGTGCTCCATTGCCCTAGAGCTGCCAGACCCAACGTGCTGCCTTGTTTCCAAAGGGGCAGAGAGGCCCCAAAGCATCTTGCTTCCAGCTCTCTGGGAAGCTAAGAACCAACTCGCTCTGCCCCGTGCTCTTACAGCCTACCGGGAACATGTCTTTGAAAGGCCTGTGAAATGCAGTTTCTTGGCAGGCCTCATCTGGCTGAAGTAGAACTCCGGCTCTGGGTGTGCTCCATTGCCCTAGAGCTGCCAGGCCCAAAGTGCTGCCCTGTTTCCAAGGGGCAGAGAGGCCCAAAGCATCTTGCTTCCCGGTCTTTGCGAAGCTAAGAAACAACTGGCTCTGCCCAGTGCTCTTACACCTACCGGGAACATCTCTTACCAAGGCCTGTCAAACGCTGTTTCTTTGCAGGCCTGATCAGGCTGAAGTAGAACTCCTGCTCTGCGTGTGCTCCATTGGCCTAGAGCTTCCCGACCCAAAAGGCTGCCTTGTTCCCAAACGGGCAGAGGGGTCCCAAGCATCTTGCTTCCAGCTTTTCAGGAAGGTAAGAAACAACTGGCTCTGCCCAGTGCTCTTACAGCCTACCGGGAACATCTCTTACCAAGGCCTGTGAAACGCAGTTTCCTGGCAGGCCTGATCTGGCTGAAGTAGAACTTCTGCTCTGGGTGTGCTCCATTGCCCTAGAGCTGCCAGGCCCAAAGGGCTGCCTTGTTTCCAAAGACGGAGAGTGGACCCAAAGCATCTTGCTCCCAGCTCTTCGGGAAGCTAAGAAACAGCTGGCTCTGCCCAGTGCTCTTACAGCCTAAGAGAACATCTCTTTGAAAGGCCTGTGAAACGCAGTTTCTTGGCAGGCCTGACCTGGCTGAAGTAGAACTTCTGTTCTGGTTGTGCTACATAGGCCTAGAGCTACCAGGACCTAAGGGCTGCCTTGTTTCCAAAGGGTGAGAGAGGCCCCAAAGCATCTTGCCTCCAGCACTTTGGGAAGCTAAAAAACAACTGGTTCTGCCCAGTGCTCTCACAGCCTACCGTGAACATCTCTTACCAAGGGCTGTGAAACGCAGTTTCTGGGCAGGACTGATCTGCCTGAAGTAGAACTTCTGCTGTGGGTGTGCTCCATTGGCCTAGAGCTGCCAGGCCCAAAAGGCTGCCTTGTGTCCAAAGGGAGAGAGAGGCCCCAAGGCATCTTGCTTCCAGCTCTGTGGGAAGCTAAAGCAACTGGCTCTCCACAGTGCTCTCACAGCCTACCGGGAACATCTCTTACCAAGGCCTGTGAAACGCAGTTTCTTGGCAGGCCTGATCTGGCTGAAGTAGAACTCCTGCTCTGGGCGTGCTACTTTGGCCTAGAGCTGCCAGGCCCAAAGGGCCGCCTTGTTTCCAAAGGGGCTGAGAGTCCCCAAAGCATCTTGCTTCCAAATCTTTGGGAAGCTAAGAAACAACTGGCTCTGCACAGTGCTCTCACAGCCTACCGGCAACGTGACAGAGAAAGGCCTGTGAGACGCAGTTTCTTGGAAGGCCTGATCTGGCTGAGGTAGAACTTGTGCTCTGGGTGTGCTACTTTGGCCTAGAGCTGCCAGGCACAAAGGCTGCTTTGTTTCCAAAGGGGGAGAGAGGCCCCAAATCATGTTGCTTCCAGCTGTTTTTGAAGCTAAGAAACAACTCGCTCTGCCAGGTACTCTTACAGCCTTCCGGTAACACCTCTTACGAAGGCCTGTGAAAAGCAGTTTCTTGGCAGGCCTGATCTGGCTGAGGTAGAACTTCTGCTCTGGGTGTGCTCCATTGCCCTAGAGCTGAAAGGCCCAAAGGGCTGCCTTGTTTCCAAAGGGGGAGAGAGGCCCCAAAGCATCTTGCTTCCACCTCTTGGGAAGCTAAGAAACAACTGGCTGTGCCCAGTGCTCTTATAGCCTAAGAGAACATCTCTTATCAAGGCCTGGGAAACGCACTGTCTAGGCAGGCCTGATCTGGAAGAAGTAGAACTTCGGCTCTGGTTGTGCTCCATTGCCCTAGAGCTGCCAGACCCAACGTGCTGCCTTGTTTCCAAAGGGGCAGAGAGGCCCCAAAGCGTCTTGCTTCCAGCTGTTTGGGAAACAAGGAAACAACTGGCTCTGCACCGTGCTCTCACAGCCTACCGGGAACGTCACATACAAAGGCCTCTGAAACGCAGTTCCTTGGCAGGCCTGATCTGGCTGAAGTAGGACTTCTGCTCTGGGTGTGCTCCATTGGCCTAGAGCTGAAAGGCCCAAAGGTCGCCCTTGTTGGCAAAGGGGCAGGGAGCCCCCAAAGCATCTTGCTTCCAGCTCTTTGGGAAGCTAAGAAACAAATGGCTCTGCCCAGTGCTCTAACAGAGTACCGGGAACAGCTCTTACCAAAGCCTTTGAAACGCAGTTTCTTGGCAGGCCTTATCTGGCTGAGGTAGAACTTCTGCTCTGGGTGTGCTCCATTGGCCTAGAGCTGCCTGGCCCAAAGGTCGGCCTTGTTTGCAAAGGGGATGAGAGGCCCCAAAGCATCTTGCTTCCAGCTCTTCGGGAAGCTAAGAAACATCTGGCATTGCCCAGTGCTCTTACAGCCTACCGGGAACATCTCTTACCAAGGCCTGTGAAACGCAGTTTGTTGGTGGCCTGAACTGGCCGAAGTAGAACTTCTGCTCTGGGTGTGCTCCATTGGCCTAGAGCTGCCTGGCCCATAGGGCCGCCTTGTTTGCAAAGGGGATGAGAGGCCCCAAAGCATCTTGCTTCCAGCTCTTCGGGAAGCTAAGAAACATCTGGCGTTGCCCCGTGCTCTTACAGCCTACCGGGAACATCTCTTACCAAGGCCTGTGAAACGCCGTTTCCTGGCAGGCCTGATCTGGCTGAAGTAGAACTCCTGCTCTGGGCGTGCTACTTTGGCCTAGAGCTGCCAGGCCCAAAGGGCCGCCTTGTTTCCAAAGGGGCTGAGAGTCCCCAAAGCATCTTGCTTCCAAATCTTTGGGAAGCTAAGAAACAACTGGCTCTGCACAGTGCTCTCACAGCCTACCGGCAACGTGACAGAGAAAGGCCTGTGAGACGCAGTTTCTTGGAAGGCCTGATCTGGCTGAGGTAGAACTTGTGCTCTGGGTGTACTCCATTGGCCTAGGGCTGCCAGGCCCAAAGGGCTGCCTTTATTTCCAAAGTGTGAGAGAGGCCCCAAAGCATCTTGCTTCCTGCTCTCTGGGAAGCTAAAACAACTGGCTCTGCACAGTGCTCTCAAAGCCAACCCGGAACGTCACATACAAAGGCCTGTGAAACGCAGCTTCTTGACAGGCCTTATCTGGCTGAGGTAGAACTTGTGCTCTGGGTGTGCTACTTTGGCCTAGAGCTGCCAGGCACAAAGGCTGCTTTGTTTCCAAAGGGGGAGAGAGGCCCCAAATCATGTTGCTTCCAGCTGTTTTTGAAGCTAAGAAACAACTCGCTCTGCCAGGTACTCTTACAGCCTTCCGGGAACACCTCTTACGAAGGCCTGTGAAAAGCAGTTTCTTGGCAGGCCTGATCTGGCTGAGGTAGAACTTCTGCTCTGGGTGTGCTCCATTGCCCTAGAGCTGAAAGGCCCAAAGGGCTGCCTTGTTTCCAAAGGGGGAGAGAGGCCCCAAAGCATCTTGCTTCCACCTCTTGGGAAGCTAAGAAACAACTGGCTGTGCCCAGTGCTCTTATAGCCTAAGAGAACATCTCTTATCAAGGCCTGTGAAACGCACTGTCTAGGCAGGCCTGATCTGGAAGAAGTAGAACTTCGGCTCTGGTTGTGCTCCATTGCCCTAGAGCTGCCAGACCCAACGTGCTGCCTTGTTTCCAAAGGGGCAGAGAGGCCCCAAAGCGTCTTGCTTCCAGCTGTTTGGGAAACAAGGAAACAACTGGCTCTGCACCGTGCTCTCACAGCCTACCGGGAACGTCACATACAAAGGCCTCTGAAACGCAGTTCCTTGGCAGGCCTGATCTGGCTGAAGTAGGACTTCTGCTCTGGGTGTGCTCCATTGGCCTAGAGCTGAAAGGCCCAAAGGTCGCCCTTGTTGGCAAAGGGGCAGGGAGCCCCCAAAGCATCTTGCTTCCAGCTCTTTGGGAAGCTAAGAAACAAATGGCTCTGCCCAGTGCTCTAACAGAGTACCGGGAACATCTCTTACCAAAGCCTTTGAAACGCAGTTTCTTGGCAGGCCTTATCTGGCTGAGGTAGAACTTCTGCTCTGGGTGTGCTCCATTGGCCTAGAGCTGCCTGGCCCAAAGGTCGGCCTTGTTTGCAAAGGGGATGAGAGGCCCCAAAGCATGTTGCTTCCAGCTCTTCGGGAAGCTAAGAAACATCTGGCGTTGCCCAGTGCTCTTACAGCCTACCGGGAACATCTCTTACCAAGGCCTGTGAAACGCAGTTTGTTGGTGGCCTGAACTGGCCGAAGTAGAACTTCTGCTCTGGGTGTGCTCCATTGGCCTAGAGCTGCCAGGCCCAAGGTGCTGCCTTGTTTCCAAAGGGGCAGAGAGGCCCCAAAGCATCTTGCTTCCAGCTCTCTGGGAAGCTAAGAACCAACTCGCTCTGCCCCGTGCTCTTACAGCCTACCGGGAACATGTCTTTGAAAGGCCTGTGAAACGCAGTTTCTTGGCAGGCCTCATCTGGCTGAAGTAGAACTCCGGCTCTGGGTGTGCTCCATTGCCCTAGAGCTGCCAGGCCCAAAGTGCTGCCCTGTTTCCAAGGGGCAGAGAGGCCCAAAGCATCTTGCTTCCCGGTCTTTGCGAAGCTAAGAAACAACTGGCTCTGCCCAGTGCTCTTACACCTACCGGGAACATCTCTTACCAAGGCCTGTCAAACGCTGTTTCTTTGCAGGCCTGATCAGGCTGAAGTAGAACTCCTGCTCTGCGTGTGCTCCATTGGCCTAGAGCTTCCCGACCCAAAAGGCTGCCTTGTTCCCAAACGGGCAGAGGGGTCCCAAGCATCTTGCTTCCAGCTTTTCAGGAAGGTAAGAAACAACTGGCTCTGCCCAGTGCTCTTACAGCCTACCGGGAACATCTCTTACCAAGGCCTGTGAAACGCAGTTTCCTGGCAGGCCTGATCTGGCTGAAGTAGAACTTCTGCTCTGGGTGTGCTCCATTGCCCTAGAGCTGCCAGGCCCAAAGGGCTGCCTTGTTTCCAAAGACGGAGAGTGGACCCAAAGCATCTTGCTCCCAGCTCTTCGGGAAGCTAAGAAACAGCTGGCTCTGCCCAGTGCTCTTACAGCCTAAGAGAACATCTCTTTGAAAGGCCTGTGAAACGCAGTTTCTTGGCAGGCCTGACCTGGCTGAAGTAGAACTTCTGTTCTGGTTGTGCTACATAGGCCTAGAGCTACCAGGACCTAAGGGCTGCCTTGTTTCCAAAGGGTGAGAGAGGCCCCAAAGCATCTTGCCTCCAGCACTTTGGGAAGCTAAAAAACAACTGGTTCTGCCCAGTGCTCTCACAGCCTACCGTGAACATCTCTTACCAAGGGCTGTGAAACGCAGTTTCTGGGCAGGACTGATCTGCCTGAAGTAGAACTTCTGCTGTGGGTGTGCTCCATTGGCCTAGAGCTGCCAGGCCCAAAAGGCTGCCTTGTGTCCAAAGGGAGAGAGAGGCCCCAAGGCATCTTGCTTCCAGCTCTGTGGGAAGCTAAAGCAACTGGCTCTCCACAGTGCTCTCACAGCCTACCGGGAACATCTCTTACCAAGGCCTGTGAAACGCAGTTTCTTGGCAGGCCTGATCTGGCTGAAGTAGAACTCCTGCTCTGGGCGTGCTACTTTGGCCTAGAGCTGCCAGGCCCAAAGGGCCGCCTTGTTTCCAAAGGGGCTGAGAGTCCCCAAAGCATCTTGCTTCCAAATCTTTGGGAAGCTAAGAAACAACTGGCTCTGCACAGTGCTCTCACAGCCTACCGGCAACGTGACAGAGAAAGGCCTGTGAGACGCAGTTTCTTGGAAGGCCTGATCTGGCTGAGGTAGAACTTGTGCTCTGGGTGTGCTACTTTGGCCTAGAGCTGCCAGGCACAAAGGCTGCTTTGTTTCCAAAGGGGGAGAGAGGCCCCAAATCATGTTGCTTCCAGCTGTTTTTGAAGCTAAGAAACAACTCGCTCTGCCAGGTACTCTTACAGCCTTCCGGGAACACCTCTTACGAAGGCCTGTGAAAAGCAGTTTCTTGGCAGGCCTGATCTGGCTGAGGTAGAACTTCTGCTCTGGGTGTGCTCCATTGCCCTAGAGCTGAAAGGCCCAAAGGGCTGCCTTGTTTCCAAAGGGGGAGAGAGGCCCCAAAGCATCTTGCTTCCACCTCTTGGGAAGCTAAGAAACAACTGGCTGTGCCCAGTGCTCTTATAGCCTAAGAGAACATCTCTTATCAAGGCCTGGGAAACGCACTGTCTAGGCAGGCCTGATCTGGAAGAAGTAGAACTTCGGCTCTGGTTGTGCTCCATTGCCCTAGAGCTGCCAGACCCAACGTGCTGCCTTGTTTCCAAAGGGGCAGAGAGGCCCCAAAGCGTCTTGCTTCCAGCTGTTTGGGAAACAAGGAAACAACTGGCTCTGCACCGTGCTCTCACAGCCTACCGGGAACGTCACATACAAAGGCCTCTGAAACGCAGTTCCTTGGCAGGCCTGATCTGGCTGAAGTAGGACTTCTGCTCTGGGTGTGCTCCATTGGCCTAGAGCTGAAAGGCCCAAAGGTCGCCCTTGTTGGCAAAGGGGCAGGGAGCCCCCAAAGCATCTTGCTTCCAGCTCTTTGGGAAGCTAAGAAACAAATGGCTCTGCCCAGTGCTCTAACAGAGTACCGGGAACAGCTCTTACCAAAGCCTTTGAAACGCAGTTTCTTGGCAGGCCTTATCTGGCTGAGGTAGAACTTCTGCTCTGGGTGTGCTCCATTGGCCTAGAGCTGCCTGGCCCAAAGGTCGGCCTTGTTTGCAAAGGGGATGAGAGGCCCCAAAGCATCTTGCTTCCAGCTCTTCGGGAAGCTAAGAAACATCTGGCATTGCCCAGTGCTCTTACAGCCTACCGGGAACATCTCTTACCAAGGCCTGTGAAACGCAGTTTGTTGGTGGCCTGAACTGGCCGAAGTAGAACTTCTGCTCTGGGTGTGCTCCATTGGCATAGAGCTGCCTGGCCCATAGGGCCGCCTTGTTTGCAAAGGGGATGAGAGGCCCCAAAGCATCTTGCTTCCAGCTCTTCGGGAAGCTAAGAAACATCTGGCGTTGCCCCGTGCTCTTACAGCCTACCGGGAACATCTCTTACCAAGGCCTGTGAAACGCCGTTTCCTGGCAGGCCTGATCTGGCTGAAGTAGAACTCCTGCTCTGGGCGTGCTACTTTGGCCTAGAGCTGCCAGGCCCAAAGGGCCGCCTTGTTTCCAAAGGGGCTGAGAGTCCCCAAAGCATCTTGCTTCCAAATCTTTGGGAAGCTAAGAAACAACTGGCTCTGCACAGTGCTCTCACAGCCTACCGGCAACGTGACAGAGAAAGGCCTGTGAGACGCAGTTTCTTGGAAGGCCTGATCTGGCTGAGGTATAACTTGTGCTCTGGGTGTACTCCATTGGCCTAGGGCTGCCAGGCCCAAAGGGCTGCCTTTATTTCCAAAGTGTGAGAGAGGCCCCAAAGCATCTTGCTTCCTGCTCTCTGGGAAGCTAAAACAACTGGCTCTGCACAGTGCTCTCAAAGCCAACCCGGAACGTCACATACAAAGGCCTGTGAAACGCAGCTTCTTGACAGGCCTTATCTGGCTGAGGTAGAACTTGTGCTCTGGGTGTGCTACTTTGGCCTAGAGCTGCCAGGCACAAAGGCTGCTTTGTTTCCAAAGGGGGAGAGAGGCCCCAAATCATGTTGCTTCCAGCTGTTTTTGAAGCTAAGAAACAACTCGCTCTGCCAGGTACTCTTACAGCCTTCCGGGAACACCTCTTACGAAGGCCTGTGAAAAGCAGTTTCTTGGCAGGCCTGATCTGGCTGAGGTAGAACTTCTGCTCTGGGTGTGCTCCATTGCCCTAGAGCTGAAAGGCCCAAAGGGCTGCCTTGTTTCCAAAGGGGGAGAGAGGCCCCAAAGCATCTTGCTTCCACCTCTTGGGAAGCTAAGAAACAACTGGCTGTGCCCAGTGCTCTTATAGCCTAAGAGAACATCTCTTATCAAGGCCTGTGAAACGCACTGTCTAGGCAGGCCTGATGTGGAAGAAGTAGAACTTCGGCTCTGGTTGTGCTCCATTGCCCTAGAGCTGCCAGACCCAACGTGCTGCCTTGTTTCCAAAGGGGCAGAGAGGCCCCAAAGCATCTTGCTTCCAGCTCTCTGGGAAGCTAAGAACCAACTCGCTCTGCCCCGTGCTCTTACAGCCTACCGGGAACATGTCTTTGAAAGGCCTGTGAAACGCAGTTTCTTGGCAGGCCTCATCTGGCTGAAGTAGAACTCCGGCTCTGGGTGTGCTCCATTGCCCTAGAGCTGCCAGGCCCAAAGTGCTGCCCTGTTTCCAAGGGGCAGAGAGGCCCAAAGCATCTTGCTTCCCGGTCTTTGCGAAGCTAAGAAACAACTGGCTCTGCCCAGTGCTCTTACACCTACCGGGAACATCTCTTACCAAGGCCTGTCAAACGCTGTTTCTTTGCAGGCCTGATCAGGCTGAAGTAGAACTCCTGCTCTGCGTGTGCTCCATTGGCCTAGAGCTTCCCGACCCAAAAGGCTGCCTTGTTCCCAAACGGGCAGAGGGGTCCCAAGCATCTTGCTTCCAGCTTTTCAGGAAGGTAAGAAACAACTGGCTCTGCCCAGTGCTCTTACAGCCTACCGGGAACATCTCTTACCAAGGCCTGTGAAACGCAGTTTCCTGGCAGGCCTGATCTGGCTGAAGTAGAACTTCTGCTCTGGGTGTGCTCCATTGCCCTAGAGCTGCCAGGCCCAAAGGGCTGCCTTGTTTCCAAAGACGGAGAGTGGACCCTAAGCATCTTGCTCCCAGCTCTTCGGGAAGCTAAGAAACAGCTGGCTCTGCCCAGTGCTCTTACAGCCTAAGAGAACATCTCTTTGAAAGGCCTGTGAAACGCAGTTTCTTGGCAGGCCTGACCTGGCTGAAGTAGAACTTCTGTTCTGGTTGTGCTACATAGGCCTAGAGCTACCAGGACCTAAGGGCTGCCTTGTTTCCAAAGGGTGAGAGAGGCCCCAAAGCATCTTGCCTCCAGCACTTTGGGAAGCTAAAAAACAACTGGTTCTGCCCAGTGCTCTCACAGCCTACCGTGAACATCTCTTACCAAGGGCTGTGAAACGCAGTTTCTGGGCAGGACTGATCTGCCTGAAGTAGAACTTCTGCTGTGGGTGTGCTCCATTGGCCTAGAGCTGCCAGGCCCAAAAGGCTGCCTTGTGTCCAAAGGGAGAGAGAGGCCCCAAGGCATCTTGCTTCCAGCTCTGTGGGAAGCTAAAGCAACTGGCTCTCCACAGTGCTCTCACAGCCTACCGGGAACATCTCTTACCAAGGCCTGTGAAACGCAGTTTCTTGGCAGGCCTGATCTGGCTGAAGTAGAACTCCTGCTCTGGGCGTGCTACTTTGGCCTAGAGCTGCCAGGCCCAAAGGGCCGCCTTGTTTCCAAAGGGGCTGAGAGTCCCCAAAGCATCTTGCTTCCAAATCTTTGGGAAGCTAAGAAACAACTGGCTCTGCACAGTGCTCTCACAGCCTACCGGCAACGTGACAGAGAAAGGCCTGTGAGACGCAGTTTCTTGGAAGGCCTGATCTGGCTGAGGTAGAACTTGTGCTCTGGGTGTGCTACTTTGGCCTAGAGCTGCCAGGCACAAAGGCTGCTTTGTTTCCAAAGGGGGAGAGAGGCCCCAAATCATGTTGCTTCCAGCTGTTTTTGAAGCTAAGAAACAACTCGCTCTGCCAGGTACTCTTACAGCCTTCCGGTAACACCTCTTACGAAGGCCTGTGAAAAGCAGTTTCTTGGCAGGCCTGATCTGGCTGAGGTAGAACTTCTGCTCTGGGTGTGCTCCATTGCCCTAGAGCTGAAAGGCCCAAAGGGCTGCCTTGTTTCCAAAGGGGGAGAGAGGCCCCAAAGCATCTTGCTTCCACCTCTTGGGAAGCTAAGAAACAACTGGCTGTGCCCAGTGCTCTTATAGCCTAAGAGAACATCTCTTATCAAGGCCTGGGAAACGCACTGTCTAGGCAGGCCTGATCTGGAAGAAGTAGAACTTCGGCTCTGGTTGTGCTCCATTGCCCTAGAGCTGCCAGACCCAACGTGCTGCCTTGTTTCCAAAGGGGCAGAGAGGCCCCAAAGCGTCTTGCTTCCAGCTGTTTGGGAAACAAGGAAACAACTGGCTCTGCACCGTGCTCTCACAGCCTACCGGGAACGTCACATACAAAGGCCTCTGAAACGCAGTTCCTTGGCAGGCCTGATCTGGCTGAAGTAGGACTTCTGCTCTGGGTGTGCTCCATTGGCCTAGAGCTGAAAGGCCCAAAGGTCGCCCTTGTTGGCAAAGGGGCAGGGAGCCCCCAAAGCATCTTGCTTCCAGCTCTTTGGGAAGCTAAGAAACAAATGGCTCTGCCCAGTGCTCTAACAGAGTACCGGGAACAGCTCTTACCAAAGCCTTTGAAACGCAGTTTCTTGGCAGGCCTTATCTGGCTGAGGTAGAACTTCTGCTCTGGGTGTGCTCCATTGGCCTAGAGCTGCCTGGCCCAAAGGTCGGCCTTGTTTGCAAAGGGGATGAGAGGCCCCAAAGCATCTTGCTTCCAGCTCTTCGGGAAGCTAAGAAACATCTGGCATTGCCCAGTGCTCTTACAGCCTACCGGGAACATCTCTTACCAAGGCCTGTGAAACGCAGTTTGTTGGTGGCCTGAACTGGCCGAAGTAGAACTTCTGCTCTGGGTGTGCTCCATTGGCCTAGAGCTGCCTGGCCCATAGGGCCGCCTTGTTTGCAAAGGGGATGAGAGGCCCCAAAGCATCTTGCTTCCAGCTCTTCGGGAAGCTAAGAAACATCTGGCGTTGCCCCGTGCTCTTACAGCCTACCGGGAACATCTCTTACCAAGGCCTGTGAAACGCCGTTTCCTGGCAGGCCTGATCTGGCTGAAGTAGAACTCCTGCTCTGGGCGTGCTACTTTGGCCTAGAGCTGCCAGGCCCAAAGGGCCGCCTTGTTTCCAAAGGGGCTGAGAGTCCCCAAAGCATCTTGCTTCCAAATCTTTGGGAAGCTAAGAAACAACTGGCTCTGCACAGTGCTCTCACAGCCTACCGGCAACGTGACAGAGAAAGGCCTGTGAGACGCAGTTTCTTGGAAGGCCTGATCTGGCTGAGGTATAACTTGTGCTCTGGGTGTACTCCATTGGCCTAGGGCTGCCAGGCCCAAAGGGCTGCGTTTATTTCCAAAGTGTGAGAGAGGCCCCAAAGCATCTTGCTTCCTGCTCTCTGGGAAGCTAAAACAACTGGCTCTGCACAGTGCTCTCAAAGCCAACCCGGAACGTCACATACAAAGGCCTGTGAAATGCAGCTTCTTGACAGGCCTTATCTGGCTGAGGTAGAACTTGTGCTCTGGGTGTGCTACTTTGGCCTAGAGCTGCCAGGCACAAAGGCTGCTTTGTTTCCAAAGGGGGAGAGAGGCCCCAAATCATGTTGCTTCCAGCTGTTTTTGAAGCTAAGAAACAACTCGCTCTGCCAGGTACTCTTACAGCCTTCCGGGAACACCTCTTACGAAGGCCTGTGAAAAGCAGTTTCTTGGCAGGCCTGATCTGGCTGAGGTAGAACTTCTGCTCTGGGTGTGCTCCATTGCCCTAGAGCTGAAAGGCCCAAAGGGCTGCCTTGTTTCCAAAGGGGGAGAGAGGCCCCAAAGCATCTTGCTTCCACCTCTTGGGAAGCTAAGAAACAACTGGCTGTGCCCAGTGCTCTTATAGCCTAAGAGAACATCTCTTATCAAGGCCTGTGAAACGCACTGTCTAGGCAGGCCTGATCTGGAAGAAGTAGAACTTCGGCTCTGGTTGTGCTCCATTGCCCTAGAGCTGCCAGACCCAACGTGCTGCCTTGTTTCCAAAGGGGCAGAGAGGCCCCAAAGCGTCTTGCTTCCAGCTGTTTGGGAAACAAGGAAACAACTGGCTCTGCACCGTGCTCTCACAGCCTACCGGGAACGTCACATACAAAGGCCTCTGAAACGCAGTTCCTTGGCAGGCCTGATCTGGCTGAAGTAGGACTTCTGCTCTGGGTGTGCTCCATTGGCCTAGAGCTGAAAGGCCCAAAGGTCGCCCTTGTTGGCAAAGGGGCAGGGAGCCCCCAAAGCATCTTGCTTCCAGCTCTTTGGGAAGCTAAGAAACAAATGGCTCTGCCCAGTGCTCTAACAGAGTACCGGGAACATCTCTTACCAAAGCCTTTGAAACGCAGTTTCTTGGCAGGCCTTATCTGGCTGAGGTAGAACTTCTGCTCTGGGTGTGCTCCATTGGCCTAGAGCTGCCTGGCCCAAAGGTCGGCCTTGTTTGCAAAGGGGATGAGAGGCCCCAAAGCATGTTGCTTCCAGCTCTTCGGGAAGCTAAGAAACATCTGGCGTTGCCCAGTGCTCTTACAGCCTACCGGGAACATCTCTTACCAAGGCCTGTGAAACGCAGTTTGTTGGTGGCCTGAACTGGCCGAAGTAGAACTTCTGCTCTGGGTGTGCTCCATTGGCCTAGAGCTGCCAGGCCCAAGGTGCTGCCTTGTTTCCAAAGGGGCAGAGAGGCCCCAAAGCATCTTGCTTCCAGCTCTCTGGGAAGCTAAGAACCAACTCGCTCTGCCCCGTGCTCTTACAGCCTACCGGGAACATGTCTTTGAAAGGCCTGTGAAACGCAGTTTCTTGGCAGGCCTCATCTGGCTGAAGTAGAACTCCGGCTCTGGGTGTGCTCCATTGCCCTAGAGCTGCCAGGCCCAAAGTGCTGCCCTGTTTCCAAGGGGCAGAGAGGCCCAAAGCATCTTGCTTCCCGGTCTTTGCGAAGCTAAGAAACAACTGGCTCTGCCCAGTGCTCTTACACCTACCGGGAACATCTCTTACCAAGGCCTGTCAAACGCTGTTTCTTTGCAGGCCTGATCAGGCTGAAGTAGAACTCCTGCTCTGCGTGTGCTCCATTGGCCTAGAGCTTCCCGACCCAAAAGGCTGCCTTGTTCCCAAACGGGCAGAGGGGTCCCAAGCATCTTGCTTCCAGCTTTTCAGGAAGGTAAGAAACAACTGGCTCTGCCCAGTGCTCTTACAGCCTACCGGGAACATCTCTTACCAAGGCCTGTGAAACGCAGTTTCCTGGCAGGCCTGATCTGGCTGAAGTAGAACTTCTGCTCTGGGTGTGCTCCATTGCCCTAGAGCTGCCAGGCCCAAAGGGCTGCCTTGTTTCCAAAGACGGAGAGTGGACCCAAAGCATCTTGCTCCCAGCTCTTCGGGAAGCTAAGAAACAGCTGGCTCTGCCCAGTGCTCTTACAGCCTAAGAGAACATCTCTTTGAAAGGCCTGTGAAACGCAGTTTCTTGGCAGGCCTGACCTGGCTGAAGTAGAACTTCTGTTCTGGTTGTGCTACATAGGCCTAGAGCTACCAGGACCTAAGGGCTGCCTTGTTTCCAAAGGGTGAGAGAGGCCCCAAAGCATCTTGCCTCCAGCACTTTGGGAAGCTAAAAAACAACTGGTTCTGCCCAGTGCTCTCACAGCCTACCGTGAACATCTCTTACCAAGGGCTGTGAAACGCAGTTTCTGGGCAGGACTGATCTGCCTGAAGTAGAACTTCTGCTGTGGGTGTGCTCCATTGGCCTAGAGCTGCCAGGCCCAAAAGGCTGCCTTGTGTCCAAAGGGAGAGAGAGGCCCCAAGGCATCTTGCTTCCAGCTCTGTGGGAAGCTAAAGCAACTGGCTCTCCACAGTGCTCTCACAGCCTACCGGGAACATCTCTTACCAAGGCCTGTGAAACGCAGTTTCTTGGCAGGCCTGATCTGGCTGAAGTAGAACTCCTGCTCTGGGCGTGCTACTTTGGCCTAGAGCTGCCAGGCCCAAAGGGCCGCCTTGTTTCCAAAGGGGCTGAGAGTCCCCAAAGCATCTTGCTTCCAAATCTTTGGGAAGCTAAGAAACAACTGGCTCTGCACAGTGCTCTCACAGCCTACCGGCAACGTGACAGAGAAAGGCCTGTGAGACGCAGTTTCTTGGAAGGCCTGATCTGGCTGAGGTAGAACTTGTGCTCTGGGTGTGCTACTTTGGCCTAGAGCTGCCAGGCACAAAGGCTGCTTTGTTTCCAAAGGGGGAGAGAGGCCCCAAATCATGTTGCTTCCAGCTGTTTTTGAAGCTAAGAAACAACTCGCTCTGCCAGGTACTCTTACAGCCTTCCGGTAACACCTCTTACGAAGGCCTGTGAAAAGCAGTTTCTTGGCAGGCCTGATCTGGCTGAGGTAGAACTTCTGCTCTGGGTGTGCTCCATTGCCCTAGAGCTGAAAGGCCCAAAGGGCTGCCTTGTTTCCAAAGGGGGAGAGAGGCCCCAAAGCATCTTGCTTCCACCTCTTGGGAAGCTAAGAAACAACTGGCTGTGCCCAGTGCTCTTATAGCCTAAGAGAACATCTCTTATCAAGGCCTGGGAAACGCACTGTCTAGGCAGGCCTGATCTGGAAGAAGTAGAACTTCGGCTCTGGTTGTGCTCCATTGCCCTAGAGCTGCCAGACCCAACGTGCTGCCTTGTTTCCAAAGGGGCAGAGAGGCCCCAAAGCGTCTTGCTTCCAGCTGTTTGGGAAACAAGGAAACAACTGGCTCTGCACCGTGCTCTCACAGCCTACCGGGAACGTCACATACAAAGGCCTCTGAAACGCAGTTCCTTGGCAGGCCTGATCTGGCTGAAGTAGGACTTCTGCTCTGGGTGTGCTCCATTGGCCTAGAGCTGAAAGGCCCAAAGGTCGCCCTTGTTGGCAAAGGGGCAGGGAGCCCCCAAAGCATCTTGCTTCCAGCTCTTTGGGAAGCTAAGAAACAAATGGCTCTGCCCAGTGCTCTAACAGAGTACCGGGAACAGCTCTTACCAAAGCCTTTGAAACGCAGTTTCTTGGCAGGCCTTATCTGGCTGAGGTAGAACTTCTGCTCTGGGTGTGCTCCATTGGCCTAGAGCTGCCTGGCCCAAAGGTCGGCCTTGTTTGCAAAGGGGATGAGAGGCCCCAAAGCATCTTGCTTCCAGCTCTTCGGGAAGCTAAGAAACATCTGGCATTGCCCAGTGCTCTTACAGCCTACCGGGAACATCTCTTACCAAGGCCTGTGAAACGCAGTTTGTTGGTGGCCTGAACTGGCCGAAGTAGAACTTCTGCTCTGGGTGTGCTCCATTGGCCTAGAGCTGCCTGGCCCATAGGGCCGCCTTGTTTGCAAAGGGGATGAGAGGCCCCAAAGCATCTTGCTTCCAGCTCTTCGGGAAGCTAAGAAACATCTGGCGTTGCCCCGTGCTCTTACAGCCTACCGGGAACATCTCTTACCAAGGCCTGTGAAACGCCGTTTCCTGGCAGGCCTGATCTGGCTGAAGTAGAACTCCTGCTCTGGGCGTGCTACTTTGGCCTAGAGCTGCCAGGCCCAAAGGGCCGCCTTGTTTCCAAAGGGGCTGAGAGTCCCCAAAGCATCTTGCTTCCAAATCTTTGGGAAGCTAAGAAACAACTGGCTCTGCACAGTGCTCTCACAGCCTACCGGCAACGTGACAGAGAAAGGCCTGTGAGACGCAGTTTCTTGGAAGGCCTGATCTGGCTGAGGTATAACTTGTGCTCTGGGTGTACTCCATTGGCCTAGGGCTGCCAGGCCCAAAGGGCTGCGTTTATTTCCAAAGTGTGAGAGAGGCCCCAAAGCATCTTGCTTCCTGCTCTCTGGGAAGCTAAAACAACTGGCTCTGCACAGTGCTCTCAAAGCCAACCCGGAACGTCACATACAAAGGCCTGTGAAACGCAGCTTCTTGACAGGCCTTATCTGGCTGAGGTAGAACTTGTGCTCTGGGTGTGCTACTTTGGCCTAGAGCTGCCAGGCACAAAGGCTGCTTTGTTTCCAAAGGGGGAGAGAGGCCCCAAATCATGTTGCTTCCAGCTGTTTTTGAAGCTAAGAAACAACTCGCTCTGCCAGGTACTCTTACAGCCTTCCGGGAACACCTCTTACGAAGGCCTGTGAAAAGCAGTTTCTTGGCAGGCCTGATCTGGCTGAGGTAGAACTTCTGCTCTGGGTGTGCTCCATTGCCCTAGAGCTGAAAGGCCCAAAGGGCTGCCTTGTTTCCAAAGGGGGAGAGAGGCCCCAAAGCATCTTGCTTCCACCTCTTGGGAAGCTAAGAAACAACTGGCTGTGCCCAGTGCTCTTATAGCCTAAGAGAACATCTCTTATCAAGGCCTGTGAAACGCACTGTCTAGGCAGGCCTGATCTGGAAGAAGTAGAACTTCGGCTCTGGTTGTGCTCCATTGCCCTAGAGCTGCCAGACCCAACGTGCTGCCTTGTTTCCAAAGGGGCAGAGAGGCCCCAAAGCGTCTTGCTTCCAGCTGTTTGGGAAACAAGGAAACAACTGGCTCTGCACCGTGCTCTCACAGCCTACCGGGAACGTCACATACAAAGGCCTCTGAAACGCAGTTCCTTGGCAGGCCTGATCTGGCTGAAGTAGGACTTCTGCTCTGGGTGTGCTCCATTGGCCTAGAGCTGAAAGGCCCAAAGGTCGCCCTTGTTGGCAAAGGGGCAGGGAGCCCCCAAAGCATCTTGCTTCCAGCTCTTTGGGAAGCTAAGAAACAAATGGCTCTGCCCAGTGCTCTAACAGAGTACCGGGAACATCTCTTACCAAAGCCTTTGAAACGCAGTTTCTTGGCAGGCCTTATCTGGCTGAGGTAGAACTTCTGCTCTGGGTGTGCTCCATTGGCCTAGAGCTGCCTGGCCCAAAGGTCGGCCTTGTTTGCAAAGGGGATGAGAGGCCCCAAAGCATGTTGCTTCCAGCTCTTCGGGAAGCTAAGAAACATCTGGCGTTGCCCAGTGCTCTTACAGCCTACCGGGAACATCTCTTACCAAGGCCTGTGAAACGCAGTTTGTTGGTGGCCTGAACTGGCCGAAGTAGAACTTCTGCTCTGGGTGTGCTCCATTGGCCTAGAGCTGCCAGGCCCAAGGTGCTGCCTTGTTTCCAAAGGGGCAGAGAGGCCCCAAAGCATCTTGCTTCCAGCTCTCTGGGAAGCTAAGAACCAACTCGCTCTGCCCCGTGCTCTTACAGCCTACCGGGAACATGTCTTTGAAAGGCCTGTGAAACGCAGTTTCTTGGCAGGCCTCATCTGGCTGAAGTAGAACTCCGGCTCTGGGTGTGCTCCATTGCCCTAGAGCTGCCAGGCCCAAAGTGCTGCCCTGTTTCCAAGGGGCAGAGAGGCCCAAAGCATCTTGCTTCCCGGTCTTTGCGAAGCTAAGAAACAACTGGCTCTGCCCAGTGCTCTTACACCTACCGGGAACATCTCTTACCAAGGCCTGTCAAACGCTGTTTCTTTGCAGGCCTGATCAGGCTGAAGTAGAACTCCTGCTCTGCGTGTGCTCCATTGGCCTAGAGCTTCCCGACCCAAAAGGCTGCCTTGTTCCCAAACGGGCAGAGGGGTCCCAAGCATCTTGCTTCCAGCTTTTCAGGAAGGTAAGAAACAACTGGCTCTGCCCAGTGCTCTTACAGCCTACCGGGAACATCTCTTACCAAGGCCTGTGAAACGCAGTTTCCTGGCAGGCCTGATCTGGCTGAAGTAGAACTTCTGCTCTGGGTGTGCTCCATTGCCCTAGAGCTGCCAGGCCCAAAGGGCTGCCTTGTTTCCAAAGACGGAGAGTGGACCCAAAGCATCTTGCTCCCAGCTCTTCGGGAAGCTAAGAAACAGCTGGCTCTGCCCAGTGCTCTTACAGCCTAAGAGAACATCTCTTTGAAAGGCCTGTGAAACGCAGTTTCTTGGCAGGCCTGACCTGGCTGAAGTAGAACTTCTGTTCTGGTTGTGCTACATAGGCCTAGAGCTACCAGGACCTAAGGGCTGCCTTGTTTCCAAAGGGTGAGAGAGGCCCCAAAGCATCTTGCCTCCAGCACTTTGGGAAGCTAAAAAACAACTGGTTCTGCCCAGTGCTCTCACAGCCTACCGTGAACATCTCTTACCAAGGGCTGTGAAACGCAGTTTCTGGGCAGGACTGATCTGCCTGAAGTAGAACTTCTGCTGTGGGTGTGCTCCATTGGCCTAGAGCTGCCAGGCCCAAAAGGTTGCCTTGTGTCCAAAGGGAGAGAGAGGCCCCAAGGCATCTTGCTTCCAGCTCTGTGGGAAGCTAAAGCAACTGGCTCTCCACAGTGCTCTCACAGCCTACCGGGAACATCTCTTACCAAGGCCTGTGAAACGCAGTTTCTTGGCAGGCCTGATCTGGCTGAGGTAGAACTTCTGCTCTGGGTGTGCTCCATTGGCCTAGAGCTGCCTGGCCCAAAGGTCGACCTTGTTTGCAAAGGGGATGAGAGGCCCCAAAGCATCTTGCTTCCAGCTCTTCGGGAAGCTAAGAAACATCTGGCGTTGCCCAGTGCTCTTACAGCCTACCGGGAACATCTCTTACCAAGGCCTGTGAAACGCAGTTTGTTGGTGGCCTGAACTGGCCGAAGTAGAACTTCTGCTCTGGGTGTGCTCCATTGGCCTAGAGCTGCCTGGCCCATAGGGCCGCCTTGTTTGCAAAGGGGATGAGAGGCCCCAAAGCATCTTGCTTCCAGCTCTTCGGGAAGCTAAGAAACATCTGGCATTGCCCAGTGCTCTTACAGCCTACCGGGAACATCTCTTACCAAGGCCTGTGAAACGCCGTTTCCTGGCAGGCCTGATCTGGCAGAAGTAGAACTCCTGCTCTGGGCGTGCTACTTTGGCCTAGAGCTGCCAGGCCCAAAGGGCCGCCTTGTTTCCAAAGGGGCTGAGAGTCCCCAAAGCATCTTGCTTCCAAATCTTTGGGAAGCTAAGAAACAACTGGCTCTGCACAGTGCTCTCACAGCCTACCGGCAACGTGACAGAGAAAGGCCTGTGAGACGCAGTTTCTTGGAAAGCCTGATCTGGCTGAGGTAGAACTTGTGCTCTGGGTGTACTCCATTGGCCTAGGGCTGCCAGGCCCAAAGGGCTGCCTTTATTTCCAAAGTGTGAGAGAGGCCCCAAAGCATCTTGCTTCCTGCTCTCTGGGAAGCTAAAACAACTGGCTCTGCACAGTGCTCTCAAAGCCAACCCGGAACGTCACATACAAAGGCCTGTGAAACGCAGCTTCTTGACAGGCCTTATCTGGCTGAGGTAGAACTTGTGCTCTGGGTGTGCTACTTTGGCCTAGAGCTGCCAGGCACAAAGGCTGCTTTGTTTCCAAAGGGGGAGAGAGGGCCCAAATCATGTTGCTTCCAGCTGTTTTTGAAGCTAAGAAACAACTCGCTCTGCCAGGTACTCTTACAGCCTTCCGGGAACACCTCTTACGAAGGCCTGTGAAAAGCAGTTTCTTGGCAGGCCTGATCTGGCTGAGGTAGAACTTCTGCTCTGGGTGTGCTCCATTGCCCTAGAGCTGAAAGGCCCAAAGGGCTGCCTTGTTTCCAAAGGGGGAGAGAGGCCCCAAAGCATCTTGCTTCCACCTCTTGGGAAGCTGAGAAACAACTGGCTGTGCCCAGTGCTCTTATAGCCTAAGAGAACATCTCTTATCAAGGCCTGTGAAACGCACTGTCTAGGCAGGCCTGATCTGGAAGAAGTAGAACTTCGGCTCTGGTTGTGCTCCATTGCCCTAGAGCTGCCAGACCCAACGTGCTGCCTTGTTTCCAAAGGGGCAGAGAGGCCCCAAAGCGTCTTGCTTCCAGCTGTTTGGGAAACAAGGAAACAACTGGCTCTGCACCGTGCTCTCACAGCCTACCAGGAACGTCACATACAAAGGCCTCTGAAACGCAGTTCCTTGGCAGGCCTGATCTGGCTGAAGTAGGACTTATGCTCTGGGTGTGCTCCATTGGCCTAGAGCTGAAAGGCCCAAAGGTCGCCCTTGTTGGCAAAGGGGCAGGGAGCCCCCAAAGCATCTTGCTTCCAGCTCTTTGGGAAGCTAAGAAACAAATGGCTCTGCCCAGTGCTCTAACAGAGTACCGGGAACATCTCTTACCAAAGCCTTTGAAACGCAGTTTCTTGGCAGGCCTTATCTGGCTGAGGTAGAACTTCTGCTCTGGGTGTGCTCCATTGGCCTAGAGCTGCCTGGCCCAAAGGTCGGCCTTGTTTGCAAAGGGGATGAGAGGCCCCAAAGCATCTTGCTTCCAGCTCTTCGGGAAGCTAAGAAACATCTGGCGTTGCCCAGTGCTCTTACAGCCTACCGGGAACATCTCTTACCAAGGCCTGTGAAACGCAGTTTGTTGGTGGCCTGAACTGGCCGAAGTAGAACTTCTGCTCTGGGTGTGCTCCATTGGCCTAGAGCTGCCAGGCCCAAGGTGCTGCCTTGTTTCCAAAGGGGCAGAGAGGCCCCAAAGCATCTTGCTTCCAGCTCTCTGGGAAGCTAAGAACCAACTCGCTCTGCCCCGTGCTCTTACAGCCTACCGGGAACATGTCTTTGAAAGGCCTGTGAAACGCAGTTTCTTGGCAGGCCTCATCTGGCTGAAGTAGAACTCCGGCTCTGGGTGTGCTCCATTGCCCTAGAGCTGCCAGGCCCAAAGTGCTGCCCTGTTTCCAAGGGGCAGAGAGGCCCAAAGCATCTTGCTTCCCGGTCTTTGCGAAGCTAAGAAACAACTGGCTCTGCCCAGTGCTCTTACACCTACCGGGAACATCTCTTACCAAGGCCTGTCAAACGCTGTTTCTTTGCAGGCCTGATCAGGCTGAAGTAGAACTCCTGCTCTGCGTGTGCTCCATTGGCCTAGAGCTTCCCGACCCAAAAGGCTGCCTTGTTCCCAAACGGGCAGAGGGGTCCCAAGCATCTTGCTTCCAGCTTTTCAGGAAGGTAAGAAACAACTGGCTGTGCCCAGTGCTCTTATAGCCTAAGAGAACATCTCTTATCAAGGCCTGGGAAACGCACTGTCTAGGCAGGCCTGATCTGGAAGAAGTAGAACTTCGGCTCTGGTTGTGCTCCATTGCCCTAGAGCTGCCAGACCCAACGTGCTGCCTTGTTTCCAAAGGGGCAGAGAGGCCCCAAAGCGTCTTGCTTCCAGCTGTTTGGGAAACAAGGAAACAACTGGCTCTGCACCGTGCTCTCACAGCCTACCGGGAACGTCACATACAAAGGCCTCTGAAACGCAGTTCCTTGGCAGGCCTGATCTGGCTGAAGTAGGACTTCTGCTCTGGGTGTGCTCCATTGGCCTAGAGCTGAAAGGCCCAAAGGTCGCCCTTGTTGGCAAAGGGGCAGGGAGCCCCCAAAGCATCTTGCTTCCAGCTCTTTGGGAAGCTAAGAAACAAATGGCTCTGCCCAGTGCTCTAACAGAGTACCGGGAACATCTCTTACCAAAGCCTTTGAAACGCAGTTTCTTGGCAGGCCTTATCTGGCTGAGGTAGAACTTCTGCTCTGGGTGTGCTCCATTGGCCTAGAGCTGCCTGGCCCAAAGGTCGGCCTTGTTTGCAAAGGGGATGAGAGGCCCCAAAGCATCTTGCTTCCAGCTCTTCGGGAAGCTAAGAAACATCTGGCGTTGCCCAGTGCTCTTACAGCCTACCGGGAACATCTCTTACCAAGGCCTGTGAAACGCAGTTTGTTGGTGGCCTGAACTGGCCGAAGTAGAACTTCTGCTCTGGGTGTGCTCCATTGGCCTAGAGCTGCCAGGCCCAAGGTGCTGCCTTGTTTCCAAAGGGGCAGAGAGGCCCCAAAGCATCTTGCTTCCAGCTCTCTGGGAAGCTATGAACCAACTCGCTCTGCCCCGTGCTCTTACAGCCTACCGGGAACATGTCTTTGAAAGGCCTGTGAAACGCAGTTTCTTGGCAGGCCTCATCTGGCTGAAGTAGAACTCCGGCTCTGGGTGTGCTCCATTGCCCTAGAGCTGCCAGGCCCAAAGTGCTGCCCTGTTTCCAAGGGGCAGAGAGGCCCAAAGCATCTTGCTTCCCGGTCTTTGCGAAGCTAAGAAACAACTGGCTCTGCCCAGTGCTCTTACACCTACCGGGAACATCTCTTACCAAGGCCTGTCAAACGCTGTTTCTTTGCAGGCCTGATCAGGCTGAAGTAGAACTCCTGCTCTGCGTGTGCTCCATTGGCCTAGAGCTTCCCGACCCAAAAGGCTGCCTTGTTCCCAAACGGGCAGAGGGGTCCCAAGCATCTTGCTTCCAGCTTTTCAGGAAGGTAAGAAACAACTGGCTCTGCCCAGTGCTCTTACAGCCTACCGGGAACATCTCTTACCAAGGCCTGTGAAACGCAGTTTCCTGGCAGGCCTGATCTGGCTGAAGTAGAACTTCTGCTCTGGGTGTGCTCCATTGCCCTAGAGCTGCCAGGCCCAAAGGGCTGCCTTGTTTCCAAAGACGGAGAGTGGACCCAAAGCATCTTGCTCCCAGCTCTTCGGGAAGCTAAGAAACAGCTGGCTCTGCCCAGTGCTCTTACAGCCTAAGAGAACATCTCTTTGAAAGGCCTGTGAAACGCAGTTTCTTGGCAGGCCTGACCTGGCTGAAGTAGAACTTCTGTTCTGGTTGTGCTACATAGGCCTAGAGCTACCAGGACCTAAGGGCTGCCTTGTTTCCAAAGGGTGAGAGAGGCCCCAAAGCATCTTGCCTCCAGCACTTTGGGAAGCTAAAAAACAACTGGTTCTGCCCAGTGCTCTCACAGCCTACCGTGAACATCTCTTACCAAGGGCTGTGAAACGCAGTTTCTGGGCAGGACTGATCTGCCTGAAGTAGAACTTCTGCTGTGGGTGTGCTCCATTGGCCTAGAGCTGCCAGGCCCAAAAGGCTGCCTTGTGTCCAAAGGGAGAGAGAGGCCCCAAGGCATCTTGCTTCCAGCTCTGTGGGAAGCTAAAGCAACTGGCTCTCCACAGTGCTCTCACAGCCTACCGGGAACATCTCTTACCAAGGCCTGTGAAACGCAGTTTCTTGGCAGGCCTGATCTGGCTGAAGTAGAACTCCTGCTCTGGGCGTGCTACTTTGGCCTAGAGCTGCCAGGCCCAAAGGGCCGCCTTGTTTCCAAAGGGGCTGAGAGTCCCCAAAGCATCTTGCTTCCAAATCTTTGGGAAGCTAAGAAACAACTGGCTCTGCACAGTGCTCTCACAGCCTACCGGCAACGTGACAGAGAAAGGCCTGTGAGACGCAGTTTCTTGGAAGGCCTGATCTGGCTGAGGTAGAACTTGTGCTCTGGGTGTGCTACTTTGGCCTAGAGCTGCCAGGCACAAAGGCTGCTTTGTTTCCAAAGGGGGAGAGAGGCCCCAAATCATGTTGCTTCCAGCTGTTTTTGAAGCTAAGAAACAACTCGCTCTGCCAGGTACTCTTACAGCCTTCCGGTAACACCTCTTACGAAGGCCTGTGAAAAGCAGTTTCTTGGCAGGCCTGATCTGGCTGAGGTAGAACTTCTGCTCTGGGTGTGCTCCATTGCCCTAGAGCTGAAAGGCCCAAAGGGCTGCCTTGTTTCCAAAGGGGGAGAGAGGCCCCAAAGCATCTTGCTTCCACCTCTTGGGAAGCTAAGAAACAACTGGCTGTGCCCAGTGCTCTTATAGCCTAAGAGAACATCTCTTATCAAGGCCTGGGAAACGCACTGTCTAGGCAGGCCTGATCTGGAAGAAGTAGAACTTCGGCTCTGGTTGTGCTCCATTGCCCTAGAGCTGCCAGACCCAACGTGCTGCCTTGTTTCCAAAGGGGCAGAGAGGCCCCAAAGCGTCTTGCTTCCAGCTGTTTGGGAAACAAGGAAACAACTGGCTCTGCACCGTGCTCTCACAGCCTACCGGGAACGTCACATACAAAGGCCTCTGAAACGCAGTTCCTTGGCAGGCCTGATCTGGCTGAAGTAGGACTTCTGCTCTGGGTGTGCTCCATTGGCCTAGAGCTGAAAGGCCCAAAGGTCGCCCTTGTTGGCAAAGGGGCAGGGAGCCCCCAAAGCATCTTGCTTCCAGCTCTTTGGGAAGCTAAGAAACAAATGGCTCTGCCCAGTGCTCTAACAGAGTACCGGGAACAGCTCTTACCAAAGCCTTTGAAACGCAGTTTCTTGGCAGGCCTTATCTGGCTGAGGTAGAACTTCTGCTCTGGGTGTGCTCCATTGGCCTAGAGCTGCCTGGCCCAAAGGTCGGCCTTGTTTGCAAAGGGGATGAGAGGCCCCAAAGCATCTTGCTTCCAGCTCTTCGGGAAGCTAAGAAACATCTGGCATTGCCCAGTGCTCTTACAGCCTACCGGGAACATCTCTTACCAAGGCCTGTGAAACGCAGTTTGTTGGTGGCCTGAACTGGCCGAAGTAGAACTTCTGCTCTGGGTGTGCTCCATTGGCCTAGAGCTGCCTGGCCCATAGGGCCGCCTTGTTTGCAAAGGGGATGAGAGGCCCCAAAGCATCTTGCTTCCAGCTCTTCGGGAAGCTAAGAAACATCTGGCGTTGCCCCGTGCTCTTACAGCCTACCGGGAACATCTCTTACCAAGGCCTGTGAAACGCCGTTTCCTGGCAGGCCTGATCTGGCTGAAGTAGAACTCCTGCTCTGGGCGTGCTACTTTGGCCTAGAGCTGCCAGGCCCAAAGGGCCGCCTTGTTTCCAAAGGGGCTGAGAGTCCCCAAAGCATCTTGCTTCCAAATCTTTGGGAAGCTAAGAAACAACTGGCTCTGCACAGTGCTCTCACAGCCTACCGGCAACGTGACAGAGAAAGGCCTGTGAGACGCAGTTTCTTGGAAGGCCTGATCTGGCTGAGGTAGAACTTGTGCTCTGGGTGTACTCCATTGGCCTAGGGCTGCCAGGCCCAAAGGGCTGCCTTTATTTCCAAAGTGTGAGAGAGGCCCCAAAGCATCTTGCTTCCTGCTCTCTGGGAAGCTAAAACAACTGGCTCTGCACAGTGCTCTCAAAGCCAACCCGGAACGTCACATACAAAGGCCTGTGAAACGCAGCTTCTTGACAGGCCTTATCTGGCTGAGGTAGAACTTGTGCTCTGGGTGTGCTACTTTGGCCTAGAGCTGCCAGGCACAAAGGCTGCTTTGTTTCCAAAGGGGGAGAGAGGCCCCAAATCATGTTGCTTCCAGCTGTTTTTGAAGCTAAGAAACAACTCGCTCTGCCAGGTACTCTTACAGCCTTCCGGGAACACCTCTTACGAAGGCCTGTGAAAAGCAGTTTCTTGGCAGGCCTGATCTGGCTGAGGTAGAACTTCTGCTCTGGGTGTGCTCCATTGCCCTAGAGCTGAAAGGCCCAAAGGGCTGCCTTGTTTCCAAAGGGGGAGAGAGGCCCCAAAGCATCTTGCTTCCACCTCTTGGGAAGCTAAGAAACAACTGGCTGTGCCCAGTGCTCTTATAGCCTAAGAGAACATCTCTTATCAAGGCCTGTGAAACGCACTGTCTAGGCAGGCCTGATCTGGAAGAAGTAGAACTTCGGCTCTGGTTGTGCTCCATTGCCCTAGAGCTGCCAGACCCAACGTGCTGCCTTGTTTCCAAAGGGGCAGAGAGGCCCCAAAGCGTCTTGCTTCCAGCTGTTTGGGAAACAAGGAAACAACTGGCTCTGCACCGTGCTCTCACAGCCTACCGGGAACGTCACATACAAAGGCCTCTGAAACGCAGTTCCTTGGCAGGCCTGATCTGGCTGAAGTAGGACTTCTGCTCTGGGTGTGCTCCATTGGCCTAGAGCTGAAAGGCCCAAAGGTCGCCCTTGTTGGCAAAGGGGCAGGGAGCCCCCAAAGCATCTTGCTTCCAGCTCTTTGGGAAGCTAAGAAACAAATGGCTCTGCCCAGTGCTCTAACAGAGTACCGGGAACATCTCTTACCAAAGCCTTTGAAACGCAGTTTCTTGGCAGGCCTTATCTGGCTGAGGTAGAACTTCTGCTCTGGGTGTGCTCCATTGGCCTAGAGCTGCCTGGCCCAAAGGTCGGCCTTGTTTGCAAAGGGGATGAGAGGCCCCAAAGCATGTTGCTTCCAGCTCTTCGGGAAGCTAAGAAACATCTGGCGTTGCCCAGTGCTCTTACAGCCTACCGGGAACATCTCTTACCAAGGCCTGTGAAACGCAGTTTGTTGGTGGCCTGAACTGGCCGAAGTAGAACTTCTGCTCTGGGTGTGCTCCATTGGCCTAGAGCTGCCAGGCCCAAGGTGCTGCCTTGTTTCCAAAGGGGCAGAGAGGCCCCAAAGCATCTTGCTTCCAGCTCTCTGGGAAGCTAAGAACCAACTCGCTCTGCCCCGTGCTCTTACAGCCTACCGGGAACATGTCTTTGAAAGGCCTGTGAAACGCAGTTTCTTGGCAGGCCTCATCTGGCTGAAGTAGAACTCCGGCTCTGGGTGTGCTCCATTGCCCTAGAGCTGCCAGGCCCAAAGTGCTGCCCTGTTTCCAAGGGGCAGAGAGGCCCAAAGCATCTTGCTTCCCGGTCTTTGCGAAGCTAAGAAACAACTGGCTCTGCCCAGTGCTCTTACACCTACCGGGAACATCTCTTACCAAGGCCTGTCAAACGCTGTTTCTTTGCAGGCCTGATCAGGCTGAAGTAGAACTCCTGCTCTGCGTGTGCTCCATTGGCCTAGAGCTTCCCGACCCAAAAGGCTGCCTTGTTCCCAAACGGGCAGAGGGGTCCCAAGCATCTTGCTTCCAGCTTTTCAGGAAGGTAAGAAACAACTGGCTCTGCCCAGTGCTCTTACAGCCTACCGGGAACATCTCTTACCAAGGCCTGTGAAACGCAGTTTCCTGGCAGGCCTGATCTGGCTGAAGTAGAACTTCTGCTCTGGGTGTGCTCCATTGCCCTAGAGCTGCCAGGCCCAAAGGGCTGCCTTGTTTCCAAAGACGGAGAGTGGACCCAAAGCATCTTGCTCCCAGCTCTTCGGGAAGCTAAGAAACAGCTGGCTCTGCCCAGTGCTCTTACAGCCTAAGAGAACATCTCTTTGAAAGGCCTGTGAAACGCAGTTTCTTGGCAGGCCTGACCTGGCTGAAGTAGAACTTCTGTTCTGGTTGTGCTACATAGGCCTAGAGCTACCAGGACCTAAGGGCTGCCTTGTTTCCAAAGGGTGAGAGAGGCCCCAAAGCATCTTGCCTCCAGCACTTTGGGAAGCTAAAAAACAACTGGTTCTGCCCAGTGCTCTCACAGCCTACCGTGAACATCTCTTACCAAGGGCTGTGAAACGCAGTTTCTGGGCAGGACTGATCTGCCTGAAGTAGAACTTCTGCTGTGGGTGTGCTCCATTGGCCTAGAGCTGCCAGGCCCAAAAGGCTGCCTTGTGTCCAAAGGGAGAGAGAGGCCCCAAGGCATCTTGCTTCCAGCTCTGTGGGAAGCTAAAGCAACTGGCTCTCCACAGTGCTCTCACAGCCTACCGGGAACATCTCTTACCAAGGCCTGTGAAACGCAGTTTCTTGGCAGGCCTGATCTGGCTGAAGTAGAACTCCTGCTCTGGGCGTGCTACTTTGGCCTAGAGCTGCCAGGCCCAAAGGGCCGCCTTGTTTCCAAAGGGGCTGAGAGTCCCCAAAGCATCTTGCTTCCAAATCTTTGGGAAGCTAAGAAACAACTGGCTCTGCACAGTGCTCTCACAGCCTACCGGCAACGTGACAGAGAAAGGCCTGTGAGACGCAGTTTCTTGGAAGGCCTGATCTGGCTGAGGTAGAACTTGTGCTCTGGGTGTGCTACTTTGGCCTAGAGCTGCCAGGCACAAAGGCTGCTTTGTTTCCAAAGGGGGAGAGAGGCCCCAAATCATGTTGCTTCCAGCTGTTTTTGAAGCTAAGAAACAACTCGCTCTGCCAGGTACTCTTACAGCCTTCCGGGAACACCTCTTACGAAGGCCTGTGAAAAGCAGTTTCTTGGCAGGCCTGATCTGGCTGAGGTAGAACTTCTGCTCTGGGTGTGCTCCATTGCCCTAGAGCTGAAAGGCCCAAAGGGCTGCCTTGTTTCCAAAGGGGGAGAGAGGCCCCAAAGCATCTTGCTTCCACCTCTTGGGAAGCTAAGAAACAACTGGCTGTGCCCAGTGCTCTTATAGCCTAAGAGAACATCTCTTATCAAGGCCTGGGAAACGCACTGTCTAGGCAGGCCTGATCTGGAAGAAGTAGAACTTCGGCTCTGGTTGTGCTCCATTGCCCTAGAGCTGCCAGACCCAACGTGCTGCCTTGTTTCCAAAGGGGCAGAGAGGCCCCAAAGCGTCTTGCTTCCAGCTGTTTGGGAAACAAGGAAACAACTGGCTCTGCACCGTGCTCTCACAGCCTACCGGGAACGTCACATACAAAGGCCTCTGAAACGCAGTTCCTTGGCAGGCCTGATCTGGCTGAAGTAGGACTTCTGCTCTGGGTGTGCTCCATTGGCCTAGAGCTGAAAGGCCCAAAGGTCGCCCTTGTTGGCAAAGGGGCAGGGAGCCCCCAAAGCATCTTGCTTCCAGCTCTTTGGGAAGCTAAGAAACAAATGGCTCTGCCCAGTGCTCTAACAGAGTACCGGGAACAGCTCTTACCAAAGCCTTTGAAACGCAGTTTCTTGGCAGGCCTTATCTGGCTGAGGTAGAACTTCTGCTCTGGGTGTGCTCCATTGGCCTAGAGCTGCCTGGCCCAAAGGTCGGCCTTGTTTGCAAAGGGGATGAGAGGCCCCAAAGCATCTTGCTTCCAGCTCTTCGGGAAGCTAAGAAACATCTGGCATTGCCCAGTGCTCTTACAGCCTACCGGGAACATCTCTTACCAAGGCCTGTGAAACGCAGTTTGTTGGTGGCCTGAACTGGCCGAAGTAGAACTTCTGCTCTGGGTGTGCTCCATTGGCATAGAGCTGCCTGGCCCATAGGGCCGCCTTGTTTGCAAAGGGGATGAGAGGCCCCAAAGCATCTTGCTTCCAGCTCTTCGGGAAGCTAAGAAACATCTGGCGTTGCCCCGTGCTCTTACAGCCTACCGGGAACATCTCTTACCAAGGCCTGTGAAACGCCGTTTCCTGGCAGGCCTGATCTGGCTGAAGTAGAACTCCTGCTCTGGGCGTGCTACTTTGGCCTAGAGCTGCCAGGCCCAAAGGGCCGCCTTGTTTCCAAAGGGGCTGAGAGTCCCCAAAGCATCTTGCTTCCAAATCTTTGGGAAGCTAAGAAACAACTGGCTCTGCACAGTGCTCTCACAGCCTACCGGCAACGTGACAGAGAAAGGCCTGTGAGACGCAGTTTCTTGGAAGGCCTGATCTGGCTGAGGTATAACTTGTGCTCTGGGTGTACTCCATTGGCCTAGGGCTGCCAGGCCCAAAGGGCTGCCTTTATTTCCAAAGTGTGAGAGAGGCCCCAAAGCATCTTGCTTCCTGCTCTCTGGGAAGCTAAAACAACTGGCTCTGCACAGTGCTCTCAAAGCCAACCCGGAACGTCACATACAAAGGCCTGTGAAACGCAGCTTCTTGACAGGCCTTATCTGGCTGAGGTAGAACTTGTGCTCTGGGTGTGCTACTTTGGCCTAGAGCTGCCAGGCACAAAGGCTGCTTTGTTTCCAAAGGGGGAGAGAGGCCCCAAATCATGTTGCTTCCAGCTGTTTTTGAAGCTAAGAAACAACTCGCTCTGCCAGGTACTCTTACAGCCTTCCGGGAACACCTCTTACGAAGGCCTGTGAAAAGCAGTTTCTTGGCAGGCCTGATCTGGCTGAGGTAGAACTTCTGCTCTGGGTGTGCTCCATTGCCCTAGAGCTGAAAGGCCCAAAGGGCTGCCTTGTTTCCAAAGGGGGAGAGAGGCCCCAAAGCATCTTGCTTCCACCTCTTGGGAAGCTAAGAAACAACTGGCTGTGCCCAGTGCTCTTATAGCCTAAGAGAACATCTCTTATCAAGGCCTGTGAAACGCACTGTCTAGGCAGGCCTGATGTGGAAGAAGTAGAACTTCGGCTCTGGTTGTGCTCCATTGCCCTAGAGCTGCCAGACCCAACGTGCTGCCTTGTTTCCAAAGGGGCAGAGAGGCCCCAAAGCATCTTGCTTCCAGCTCTCTGGGAAGCTAAGAACCAACTCGCTCTGCCCCGTGCTCTTACAGCCTACCGGGAACATGTCTTTGAAAGGCCTGTGAAACGCAGTTTCTTGGCAGGCCTCATCTGGCTGAAGTAGAACTCCGGCTCTGGGTGTGCTCCATTGCCCTAGAGCTGCCAGGCCCAAAGTGCTGCCCTGTTTCCAAGGGGCAGAGAGGCCCAAAGCATCTTGCTTCCCGGTCTTTGCGAAGCTAAGAAACAACTGGCTCTGCCCAGTGCTCTTACACCTACCGGGAACATCTCTTACCAAGGCCTGTCAAACGCTGTTTCTTTGCAGGCCTGATCAGGCTGAAGTAGAACTCCTGCTCTGCGTGTGCTCCATTGGCCTAGAGCTTCCCGACCCAAAAGGCTGCCTTGTTCCCAAACGGGCAGAGGGGTCCCAAGCATCTTGCTTCCAGCTTTTCAGGAAGGTAAGAAACAACTGGCTCTGCCCAGTGCTCTTACAGCCTACCGGGAACATCTCTTACCAAGGCCTGTGAAACGCAGTTTCCTGGCAGGCCTGATCTGGCTGAAGTAGAACTTCTGCTCTGGGTGTGCTCCATTGCCCTAGAGCTGCCAGGCCCAAAGGGCTGCCTTGTTTCCAAAGACGGAGAGTGGACCCAAAGCATCTTGCTCCCAGCTCTTCGGGAAGCTAAGAAACAGCTGGCTCTGCCCAGTGCTCTTACAGCCTAAGAGAACATCTCTTTGAAAGGCCTGTGAAACGCAGTTTCTTGGCAGGCCTGACCTGGCTGAAGTAGAACTTCTGTTCTGGTTGTGCTACATAGGCCTAGAGCTACCAGGACCTAAGGGCTGCCTTGTTTCCAAAGGGTGAGAGAGGCCCCAAAGCATCTTGCCTCCAGCACTTTGGGAAGCTAAAAAACAACTGGTTCTGCCCAGTGCTCTCACAGCCTACCGTGAACATCTCTTACCAAGGGCTGTGAAACGCAGTTTCTGGGCAGGACTGATCTGCCTGAAGTAGAACTTCTGCTGTGGGTGTGCTCCATTGGCCTAGAGCTGCCAGGCCCAAAAGGCTGCCTTGTGTCCAAAGGGAGAGAGAGGCCCCAAGGCATCTTGCTTCCAGCTCTGTGGGAAGCTAAAGCAACTGGCTCTCCACAGTGCTCTCACAGCCTACCGGGAACATCTCTTACCAAGGCCTGTGAAACGCAGTTTCTTGGCAGGCCTGATCTGGCTGAAGTAGAACTCCTGCTCTGGGCGTGCTACTTTGGCCTAGAGCTGCCAGGCCCAAAGGGCCGCCTTGTTTCCAAAGGGGCTGAGAGTCCCCAAAGCATCTTGCTTCCAAATCTTTGGGAAGCTAAGAAACAACTGGCTCTGCACAGTGCTCTCACAGCCTACCGGCAACGTGACAGAGAAAGGCCTGTGAGACGCAGTTTCTTGGAAGGCCTGATCTGGCTGAGGTAGAACTTGTGCTCTGGGTGTGCTACTTTGGCCTAGAGCTGCCAGGCACAAAGGCTGCTTTGTTTCCAAAGGGGGAGAGAGGCCCCAAATCATGTTGCTTCCAGCTGTTTTTGAAGCTAAGAAACAACTCGCTCTGCCAGGTACTCTTACAGCCTTCCGGTAACACCTCTTACGAAGGCCTGTGAAAAGCAGTTTCTTGGCAGGCCTGATCTGGCTGAGGTAGAACTTCTGCTCTGGGTGTGCTCCATTGCCCTAGAGCTGAAAGGCCCAAAGGGCTGCCTTGTTTCCAAAGGGGGAGAGAGGCCCCAAAGCATCTTGCTTCCACCTCTTGGGAAGCTAAGAAACAACTGGCTGTGCCCAGTGCTCTTATAGCCTAAGAGAACATCTCTTATCAAGGCCTGGGAAACGCACTGTCTAGGCAGGCCTGATCTGGAAGAAGTAGAACTTCGGCTCTGGTTGTGCTCCATTGCCCTAGAGCTGCCAGACCCAACGTGCTGCCTTGTTTCCAAAGGGGCAGAGAGGCCCCAAAGCGTCTTGCTTCCAGCTGTTTGGGAAACAAGGAAACAACTGGCTCTGCACCGTGCTCTCACAGCCTACCGGGAACGTCACATACAAAGGCCTCTGAAACGCAGTTCCTTGGCAGGCCTGATCTGGCTGAAGTAGGACTTCTGCTCTGGGTGTGCTCCATTGGCCTAGAGCTGAAAGGCCCAAAGGTCGCCCTTGTTGGCAAAGGGGCAGGGAGCCCCCAAAGCATCTTGCTTCCAGCTCTTTGGGAAGCTAAGAAACAAATGGCTCTGCCCAGTGCTCTAACAGAGTACCGGGAACAGCTCTTACCAAAGCCTTTGAAACGCAGTTTCTTGGCAGGCCTTATCTGGCTGAGGTAGAACTTCTGCTCTGGGTGTGCTCCATTGGCCTAGAGCTGCCTGGCCCAAAGGTCGGCCTTGTTTGCAAAGGGGATGAGAGGCCCCAAAGCATCTTGCTTCCAGCTCTTCGGGAAGCTAAGAAACATCTGGCATTGCCCAGTGCTCTTACAGCCTACCGGGAACATCTCTTACCAAGGCCTGTGAAACGCAGTTTGTTGGTGGCCTGAACTGGCCGAAGTAGAACTTCTGCTCTGGGTGTGCTCCATTGGCCTAGAGCTGCCTGGCCCATAGGGCCGCCTTGTTTGCAAAGGGGATGAGAGGCCCCAAAGCATCTTGCTTCCAGCTCTTCGGGAAGCTAAGAAACATCTGGCGTTGCCCCGTGCTCTTACAGCCTACCGGGAACATCTCTTACCAAGGCCTGTGAAACGCCGTTTCCTGGCAGGCCTGATCTGGCTGAAGTAGAACTCCTGCTCTGGGCGTGCTACTTTGGCCTAGAGCTGCCAGGCCCAAAGGGCCGCCTTGTTTCCAAAGGGGCTGAGAGTCCCCAAAGCATCTTGCTTCCAAATCTTTGGGAAGCTAAGAAACAACTGGCTCTGCACAGTGCTCTCACAGCCTACCGGCAACGTGACAGAGAAAGGCCTGTGAGACGCAGTTTCTTGGAAGGCCTGATCTGGCTGAGGTATAACTTGTGCTCTGGGTGTACTCCATTGGCCTAGGGCTGCCAGGCCCAAAGGGCTGCGTTTATTTCCAAAGTGTGAGAGAGGCCCCAAAGCATCTTGCTTCCTGCTCTCTGGGAAGCTAAAACAACTGGCTCTGCACAGTGCTCTCAAAGCCAACCCGGAACGTCACATACAAAGGCCTGTGAAACGCAGCTTCTTGACAGGCCTTATCTGGCTGAGGTAGAACTTGTGCTCTGGGTGTGCTACTTTGGCCTAGAGCTGCCAGGCACAAAGGCTGCTTTGTTTCCAAAGGGGGAGAGAGGCCCCAAATCATGTTGCTTCCAGCTGTTTTTGAAGCTAAGAAACAACTCGCTCTGCCAGGTACTCTTACAGCCTTCCGGGAACACCTCTTACGAAGGCCTGTGAAAAGCAGTTTCTTGGCAGGCCTGATCTGGCTGAGGTAGAACTTCTGCTCTGGGTGTGCTCCATTGCCCTAGAGCTGAAAGGCCCAAAGGGCTGCCTTGTTTCCAAAGGGGGAGAGAGGCCCCAAAGCATCTTGCTTCCACCTCTTGGGAAGCTAAGAAACAACTGGCTGTGCCCAGTGCTCTTATAGCCTAAGAGAACATCTCTTATCAAGGCCTGTGAAACGCACTGTCTAGGCAGGCCTGATCTGGAAGAAGTAGAACTTCGGCTCTGGTTGTGCTCCATTGCCCTAGAGCTGCCAGACCCAACGTGCTGCCTTGTTTCCAAAGGGGCAGAGAGGCCCCAAAGCGTCTTGCTTCCAGCTGTTTGGGAAACAAGGAAACAACTGGCTCTGCACCGTGCTCTCACAGCCTACCGGGAACGTCACATACAAAGGCCTCTGAAACGCAGTTCCTTGGCAGGCCTGATCTGGCTGAAGTAGGACTTCTGCTCTGGGTGTGCTCCATTGGCCTAGAGCTGAAAGGCCCAAAGGTCGCCCTTGTTGGCAAAGGGGCAGGGAGCCCCCAAAGCATCTTGCTTCCAGCTCTTTGGGAAGCTAAGAAACAAATGGCTCTGCCCAGTGCTCTAACAGAGTACCGGGAACATCTCTTACCAAAGCCTTTGAAACGCAGTTTCTTGGCAGGCCTTATCTGGCTGAGGTAGAACTTCTGCTCTGGGTGTGCTCCATTGGCCTAGAGCTGCCTGGCCCAAAGGTCGGCCTTGTTTGCAAAGGGGATGAGAGGCCCCAAAGCATGTTGCTTCCAGCTCTTCGGGAAGCTAAGAAACATCTGGCGTTGCCCAGTGCTCTTACAGCCTACCGGGAACATCTCTTACCAAGGCCTGTGAAACGCAGTTTGTTGGTGGCCTGAACTGGCCGAAGTAGAACTTCTGCTCTGGGTGTGCTCCATTGGCCTAGAGCTGCCAGGCCCAAGGTGCTGCCTTGTTTCCAAAGGGGCAGAGAGGCCCCAAAGCATCTTGCTTCCAGCTCTCTGGGAAGCTAAGAACCAACTCGCTCTGCCCCGTGCTCTTACAGCCTACCGGGAACATGTCTTTGAAAGGCCTGTGAAACGCAGTTTCTTGGCAGGCCTCATCTGGCTGAAGTAGAACTCCGGCTCTGGGTGTGCTCCATTGGCCTAGAGCTGCCTGGCCCAAAGGTCGGCCTTGTTTGCAAAGGGGATGAGAGGCCCCAAAGCATCTTGCTTCCAGCTCTTCGGGAAGCTAAGAAACATCTGGCGTTGCCCAGTGCTCTTACAGACTACCGGGAACATCTCTTACCAAGGCCTGTGAAACACAGTTTGTTGGTGGCCTGAACTGGCCGAAGTAGAACTTCTGCTCTGGGTGTGCTCCATTGGCCTAGAGCTGCCTGGCCCAAAGGGCCGCCTTGTTTGCAAAGGGGATGAGAGGCCCCAAAGCATCTTGCTTCCATCTCTTCGGGAAGCTAAGAAACATCTGGCATTGCCCAGTGCTCTTAGAGCCTACCGGGAACATCTCCTACCAAGGCCTGTGAAACGCAGTTTGTTGGTGGCCTGAACTGGACCAAGTAGAACTTCTGCTCTGGGTGTGCTCCACTGGGCTAGAGCTACCTGCCCCAGAGGGCTGCCTTGAGTCCAAAGTGAGAGAGTGGCACCAAAGCTTCTCGCTTCCAGCTCTTCGGGAAGCTAAGAAACATCTGGCGTTGCCCAGTGCTCTTACAGCCTACCGGGAACATCTCTTACCAAGGCCTGTGAAACGCCGTTTCCTGGCAGGCCTGATTTGGCTGAAGTAGAACTTCTGCTCTGGGTGTGCTCCATTGCCCTAGAGCTGCCAGGCCCAAGGTGCTGCCTTGTTTCCAAAGGGGCAGAGAGGCCCCAAAGCATCTTGCTTCCAGCTCTCTGGGAAGCTAAGAACCAACTCGCTCTGCCCCGTGCTCTTACAGCCTACCGGGAACATGTCTTTGAAAGGCCTGTGAAACGCAGTTTCTTGGCAGGCCTCATCTGGCTGAAGTAGAACTCCGGCTCTGGGTGTGCTCCATTGCCCTAGAGCTGCCAGGCCCAAAGTGCTGCCCTGTTTCCAAGGGGCAGAGAGGCCCAAAGCATCTTGCTTCCCGGTCTTTGCGAAGCTAAGAAACAACTGGCTCTGCCCAGTGCTCTTACACCTACCGGGAACATCTCTTACCAAGGCCTGTCAAACGCTGTTTCTTTGCAGGCCTGATCAGGCTGAAGTAGAACTCCTGCTCTGCGTGTGCTCCATTGGCCTAGAGCTTCCCGACCCAAAAGGCTGCCTTGTTCCCAAACGGGCAGAGGGGTCCCAAGCATCTTGCTTCCAGCTTTTCAGGAAGGTAAGAAACAACTGGCTCTGCCCAGTGCTCTTACAGCCTACCGGGAACATCTCTTACCAAGGCCTGTGAAACGCAGTTTCCTGGCAGGCCTGATCTGGCTGAAGTAGAACTTCTGCTCTGGGTGTGCTCCATTGCCCTAGAGCTGCCAGGCCCAAAGGGCTGCCTTGTTTCCAAAGACGGAGAGTGGACCCAAAGCATCTTGCTCCCAGCTCTTCGGGAAGCTAAGAAACAGCTGGCTCTGCCCAGTGCTCTTACAGCCTAAGAGAACATCTCTTTGAAAGGCCTGTGAAACGCAGTTTCTTGGCAGGCCTGACCTGGCTGAAGTAGAACTTCTGTTCTGGTTGTGCTACATAGGCCTAGAGCTACCAGGACCTAAGGGCTGCCTTGTTTCCAAAGGGTGAGAGAGGCCCCAAAGCATCTTGCCTCCAGCACTTTGGGAAGCTAAAAAACAACTGGTTCTGCCCAGTGCTCTCACAGCCTACCGTGAACATCTCTTACCAAGGGCTGTGAAACGCAGTTTCTGGGCAGGACTGATCTGCCTGAAGTAGAACTTCTGCTGTGGGTGTGCTCCATTGGCCTAGAGCTGCCAGGCCCAAAAGGTTGCCTTGTGTCCAAAGGGAGAGAGAGGCCCCAAGGCATCTTGCTTCCAGCTCTGTGGGAAGCTAAAGCAACTGGCTCTCCACAGTGCTCTCACAGCCTACCGGGAACATCTCTTACCAAGGCCTGTGAAACGCAGTTTCTTGGCAGGCCTGATCTGGCTGAGGTAGAACTTCTGCTCTGGGTGTGCTCCATTGGCCTAGAGCTGCCTGGCCCAAAGGTCGACCTTGTTTGCAAAGGGGATGAGAGGCCCCAAAGCATCTTGCTTCCAGCTCTTCGGGAAGCTAAGAAACATCTGGCGTTGCCCAGTGCTCTTACAGCCTACCGGGAACATCTCTTACCAAGGCCTGTGAAACGCAGTTTGTTGGTGGCCTGAACTGGCCGAAGTAGAACTTCTGCTCTGGGTGTGCTCCATTGGCCTAGAGCTGCCTGGCCCATAGGGCCGCCTTGTTTGCAAAGGGGATGAGAGGCCCCAAAGCATCTTGCTTCCAGCTCTTCGGGAAGCTAAGAAACATCTGGCATTGCCCAGTGCTCTTACAGCCTACCGGGAACATCTCTTACCAAGGCCTGTGAAACGCCGTTTCCTGGCAGGCCTGATCTGGCAGAAGTAGAACTCCTGCTCTGGGCGTGCTACTTTGGCCTAGAGCTGCCAGGCCCAAAGGGCCGCCTTGTTTCCAAAGGGGCTGAGAGTCCCCAAAGCATCTTGCTTCCAAATCTTTGGGAAGCTAAGAAACAACTGGCTCTGCACAGTGCTCTCACAGCCTACCGGCAACGTGACAGAGAAAGGCCTGTGAGACGCAGTTTCTTGGAAAGCCTGATCTGGCTGAGGTAGAACTTGTGCTCTGGGTGTACTCCATTGGCCTAGGGCTGCCAGGCCCAAAGGGCTGCCTTTATTTCCAAAGTGTGAGAGAGGCCCCAAAGCATCTTGCTTCCTGCTCTCTGGGAAGCTAAAACAACTGGCTCTGCACAGTGCTCTCAAAGCCAACCCGGAACGTCACATACAAAGGCCTGTGAAACGCAGCTTCTTGACAGGCCTTATCTGGCTGAGGTAGAACTTGTGCTCTGGGTGTGCTACTTTGGCCTAGAGCTGCCAGGCACAAAGGCTGCTTTGTTTCCAAAGGGGGAGAGAGGCCCCAAATCATGTTGCTTCCAGCTGTTTTTGAAGCTAAGAAACAACTCGCTCTGCCAGGTACTCTTACAGCCTTCCGGGAACACCTCTTACGAAGGCCTGTGAAAAGCAGTTTCTTGGCAGGCCTGATCTGGCTGAGGTAGAACTTCTGCTCTGGGTGTGCTCCATTGCCCTAGAGCTGAAAGGCCCAAAGGGCTGCCTTGTTTCCAAAGGGGGAGAGAGGCCCCAAAGCATCTTGCTTCCACCTCTTGGGAAGCTAAGAAACAACTGGCTGTGCCCAGTGCTCTTATAGCCTAAGAGAACATCTCTTATCAAGGCCTGTGAAACGCACTGTCTAGGCAGGCCTGATCTGGAAGAAGTAGAACTTCGGCTCTGGTTGTGCTCCATTGCCCTAGAGCTGCCAGACCCAACGTGCTGCCTTGTTTCCAAAGGGGCAGAGAGGCCCCAAAGCGTCTTGCTTCCAGCTGTTTGGGAAACAAGGAAACAACTGGCTCTGCACCGTGCTCTCACAGCCTACCGGGAACGTCACATACAAAGGCCTCTGAAACGCAGTTCCTTGGCAGGCCTGATCTGGCTGAAGTAGGACTTCTGCTCTGGGTGTGCTCCATTGGCCTAGAGCTGAAAGGCCCAAAGGTCGCCCTTGTTGGCAAAGGGGCAGGGAGCCCCCAAAGCATCTTGCTTCCAGCTCTTTGGGAAGCTAAGAAACAAATGGCTCTGCCCAGTGCTCTAACAGAGTACCGGGAACATCTCTTACCAAAGCCTTTGAAACGCAGTTTCTTGGCAGGCCTTATCTGGCTGAGGTAGAACTTCTGCTCTGGGTGTGCTCCATTGGCCTAGAGCTGCCTGGCCCAAAGGTCGGCCTTGTTTGCAAAGGGGATGAGAGGCCCCAAAGCATGTTGCTTCCAGCTCTTCGGGAAGCTAAGAAACATCTGGCGTTGCCCAGTGCTCTTACAGCCTACCGGGAACATCTCTTACCAAGGCCTGTGAAACGCAGTTTGTTGGTGGCCTGAACTGGCCGAAGTAGAACTTCTGCTCTGGGTGTGCTCCATTGGCCTAGAGCTGCCAGGCCCAAGGTGCTGCCTTGTTTCCAAAGGGGCAGAGAGGCCCCAAAGCATCTTGCTTCCAGCTCTCTGGGAAGCTAAGAACCAACTCGCTCTGCCCCGTGCTCTTACAGCCTACCGGGAACATGTCTTTGAAAGGCCTGTGAAACGCAGTTTCTTGGCAGGCCTCATCTGGCTGAAGTAGAACTCCGGCTCTGGGTGTGCTCCATTGCCCTAGAGCTGCCAGGCCCAAAGTGCTGCCCTGTTTCCAAGGGGCAGAGAGGCCCAAAGCATCTTGCTTCCCGGTCTTTGCGAAGCTAAGAAACAACTGGCTCTGCCCAGTGCTCTTACACCTACCGGGAACATCTCTTACCAAGGCCTGTCAAACGCTGTTTCTTTGCAGGCCTGATCAGGCTGAAGTAGAACTCCTGCTCTGCGTGTGCTCCATTGGCCTAGAGCTTCCCGACCCAAAAGGCTGCCTTGTTCCCAAACGGGCAGAGGGGTCCCAAGCATCTTGCTTCCAGCTTTTCAGGAAGGTAAGAAACAACTGGCTCTGCCCAGTGCTCTTACAGCCTACCGGGAACATCTCTTACCAAGGCCTGTGAAACGCAGTTTCCTGGCAGGCCTGATCTGGCTGAAGTAGAACTTCTGCTCTGGGTGTGCTCCATTGCCCTAGAGCTGCCAGGCCCAAAGGGCTGCCTTGTTTCCAAAGACGGAGAGTGGACCCAAAGCATCTTGCTCCCAGCTCTTCGGGAAGCTAAGAAACAGCTGGCTCTGCCCAGTGCTCTTACAGCCTAAGAGAACATCTCTTTGAAAGGCCTGTGAAACGCAGTTTCTTGGCAGGCCTGACCTGGCTGAAGTAGAACTTCTGTTCTGGTTGTGCTACATAGGCCTAGAGCTACCAGGACCTAAGGGCTGCCTTGTTTCCAAAGGGTGAGAGAGGCCCCAAAGCATCTTGCCTCCAGCACTTTGGGAAGCTAAAAAACAACTGGTTCTGCCCAGTGCTCTCACAGCCTACCGTGAACATCTCTTACCAAGGGCTGTGAAACGCAGTTTCTGGGCAGGACTGATCTGCCTGAAGTAGAACTTCTGCTGTGGGTGTGCTCCATTGGCCTAGAGCTGCCAGGCCCAAAAGGCTGCCTTGTGTCCAAAGGGAGAGAGAGGCCCCAAGGCATCTTGCTTCCAGCTCTGTGGGAAGCTAAAGCAACTGGCTCTCCACAGTGCTCTCACAGCCTACCGGGAACATCTCTTACCAAGGCCTGTGAAACGCAGTTTCTTGGCAGGCCTGATCTGGCTGAAGTAGAACTCCTGCTCTGGGCGTGCTACTTTGGCCTAGAGCTGCCAGGCCCAAAGGGCCGCCTTGTTTCCAAAGGGGCTGAGAGTCCCCAAAGCATCTTGCTTCCAAATCTTTGGGAAGCTAAGAAACAACTGGCTCTGCACAGTGCTCTCACAGCCTACCGGCAACGTGACAGAGAAAGGCCTGTGAGACGCAGTTTCTTGGAAGGCCTGATCTGGCTGAGGTAGAACTTGTGCTCTGGGTGTGCTACTTTGGCCTAGAGCTGCCAGGCACAAAGGCTGCTTTGTTTCCAAAGGGGGAGAGAGGCCCCAAATCATGTTGCTTCCAGCTGTTTTTGAAGCTAAGAAACAACTCGCTCTGCCAGGTACTCTTACAGCCTTCTGGGAACACCTCTTACGAAGGCCTGTGAAAAGCAGTTTCTTGGCAGGCCTGATCTGGCTGAGGTAGAACTTCTGCTCTGGGTGTGCTCCATTGCCCTAGAGCTGAAAGGCCCAAAGGGCTGCCTTGTTTCCAAAGGGGGAGAGAGGCCCCAAAGCATCTTGCTTCCACCTCTTGGGAAGCTAAGAAACAACTGGCTGTGCCCAGTGCTCTTATAGCCTAAGAGAACATCTCTTATCAAGGCCTGGGAAACGCACTGTCTAGGCAGGCCTGATCTGGAAGAAGTAGAACTTCGGCTCTGGTTGTGCTCCATTGCCCTAGAGCTGCCAGACCCAACGTGCTGCCTTGTTTCCAAAGGGGCAGAGAGGCCCCAAAGCGTCTTGCTTCCAGCTGTTTGGGAAACAAGGAAACAACTGGCTCTGCACCGTGCTCTCACAGCCTACCGGGAACGTCACATACAAAGGCCTCTGAAACGCAGTTCCTTGGCAGGCCTGATCTGGCTGAAGTAGGACTTCTGCTCTGGGTGTGCTCCATTGGCCTAGAGCTGAAAGGCCCAAAGGTCGCCCTTGTTGGCAAAGGGGCAGGGAGCCCCCAAAGCATCTTGCTTCCAGCTCTTTGGGAAGCTAAGAAACAAATGGCTCTGCCCAGTGCTCTAACAGAGTACCGGGAACAGCTCTTACCAAAGCCTTTGAAACGCAGTTTCTTGGCAGGCCTTATCTGGCTGAGGTAGAACTTCTGCTCTGGGTGTGCTCCATTGGCCTAGAGCGGCCTGGCCCAAAGGTCGGCCTTGTTTGCAAAGGGGATGAGAGGCCCCAAAGCATCTTGCTTCCAGCTCTTCGGGAAGCTAAGAAACATCTGGCATTGCCCAGTGCTCTTACAGCCTACCGCGAACATCTCTTACCAAGGCCTGTGAAACGCAGTTTGTTGGTGGCCTGAACTGGCCGAAGTAGAACTTCTGCTCTGGGTGTGCTCCATTGGCCTAGAGCTGCCTGGCCCATAGGGCCGCCTTGTTTGCAAAGGGGATGAGAGGCCCCAAAGCATCTTGCTTCCAGCTCTTCGGGAAGCTAAGAAACATCTGGCGTTGCCCCGTGCTCTTACAGCCTACCGGGAACATCTCTTACCAAGGCCTGTGAAACGCCGTTTCCTGGCAGGCCTGATCTGGCTGAAGTAGAACTCCTGCTCTGGGCGTGCTACTTTGGCCTAGAGCTGCCAGGCCCAAAGGGCCGCCTTGTTTCCAAAGGGGCTGAGAGTCCCCAAAGCATCTTGCTTCCAAATCTTTGGGAAGCTAAGAAACAACTGGCTCTGCACAGTGCTCTCACAGCCTACCGGCAACGTGACAGAGAAAGGCCTGTGAGACGCAGTTTCTTGGAAGGCCTGATCTGGCTGAGGTAGAACTTGTGCTCTGGGTGTACTCCATTGGCCTAGGGCTGCCAGGCCCAAAGGGCTGCCTTTATTTCCAAAGTGTGAGAGAGGCCCCAAAGCATCTTGCTTCCTGCTCTCTGGGAAGCTAAAACAACTGGCTCTGCACAGTGCTCTCAAAGCCAACCCGGAACGTCACATACAAAGGCCTGTGAAACGCAGCTTCTTGACAGGCCTTATCTGGCTGAGGTAGAACTTGTGCTCTGGGTGTGCTACTTTGGCCTAGAGCTGCCAGGCACAAAGGCTGCTTTGTTTCCAAAGGGGGAGAGAGGCCCCAAATCATGTTGCTTCCAGCTGTTTTTGAAGCTAAGAAACAACTCGCTCTGCCAGGTACTCTTACAGCCTTCCGGGAACACCTCTTACGAAGGCCTGTGAAAAGCAGTTTCTTGGCAGGCCTGATCTGGCTGAGGTAGAACTTCTGCTCTGGGTGTGCTCCATTGCCCTAGAGCTGAAAGGCCCAAAGGGCTGCCTTGTTTCCAAAGGGGGAGAGAGGCCCCAAAGCATCTTGCTTCCACCTCTTGGGAAGCTGAGAAACAACTGGCTGTGCCCAGTGCTCTTATAGCCTAAGAGAACATCTCTGATCAAGGCCTGTGAAACGCACTGTCTAGGCAGGCCTGATCTGGAAGAAGTAGAACTTCGGCTCTGGTTGTGCTCCATTGCCCTAGAGCTGCCAGACCCAACGTGCTGCCTTGTTTCCAAAGGGGCAGAGAGGCCCCAAAGCGTCTTGCTTCCAGCTGTTTGGGAAACAAGGAAACAACTGGCTCTGCACCGTGCTCTCACAGCCTACCGGGAACGTCACATACAAAGGCCTCTGAAACGCAGTTCCTTGGCAGGCCTGATCTGGCTGAAGTAGGACTTCTGCTCTGGGTGTGCTCCATTGGCCTAGAGCTGAAAGGCCCAAAGGTCGCCCTTGTTGGCAAAGGGGCAGGGAGCCCCCACAGCATCTTGCTTCCAGCTCTTTGGGAAGCTAAGAAACAAATGGCTCTGCCCAGTGCTCTAACAGAGTACCGGGAACATCTCTTACCAAAGCCTTTGAAACGCAGTTTCTTGGCAGGCCTTATCTGGCTGAGGTAGAACTTCTGCTCTGGGTGTGCTCCATTGGCCTAGAGCTGCCTGGCCCAAAGGTCGGCCTTGTTTGCAAAGGGGATGAGAGGCCCCAAAGCATCTTGCTTCCAGCTCTTCGGGAAGCTAAGAAACATCTGGCGTTGCCCAGTGCTCTTACAGCCTACCGGGAACATCTCTTGCCAAGGCCTGTGAAACGCAGTTTGTTGGTGGCCTGAACTGGCCGAAGTAGAACTTCTGCTCTGGGTGTGCTCCATTGGCCTAGAGCTGCCAGGCCCAAGGTGCTGCCTTGTTTCCAAAGGGGCAGAGAGGCCCCAAAGCATCTTGCTTCCAGCTCTCTGGGAAGCTAAGAACCAACTCGCTCTGCCCGTGCTCTTACAGCCTACCGGGAACATGTCTTTGAAAGGCCTGTGAAACGCAGTTTCTTGGCAGGCCTCATCTGGCTGAAGTAGAACTCCGGCTCTGGGTGTGCTCCATTGCCCTAGAGCTGCCAGGCCCCAAGTGCTGCCCTGTTTCCAAGGGGCAGAGAGGCCCAAAGCATCTTGCTTCCCGGTCTTTGCGAAGCTAAGAAACAACTGGCTCTGCCCAGTGCTCTTACACCTACCGGGAACATCTCTTACCAAGGCCTGTCAAACGCTGTTTCTTTGCAGGCCTGATCAGGCTGAAGTAGAACTCCTGCTCTGCGTGTGCTCCATTGGCCTAGAGCTTCCCGACCCAAAAGGCTGCCTTGTTCCCAAACGGGCAGAGGGGTCCCAAGCATCTTGCTTCCAGCTTTTCAGGAAGGTAAGAAACAACTGGCTCTGCCCAGTGCTCTTACAGCCTACCGGGAACATCTCTTACCAAGGCCTGTGAAACGCAGTTTCCTGGCAGGCCTGATCTGGCTGAAGTAGAACTTCTGCTCTGGGTGTGCTCCATTGCCCTAGAGCTGCCAGGCCCAAAGGGCTGCCTTGTTTCCAGAGACGGAGAGTGGACCCAAAGCATCTTGCTCCCAGCTCTTCGGGAAGCTAAGAAACAGCTGGCTCTGCCCAGTGCTCTTACAGCCTAAGAGAACATCTCTTTGAAAGGCCTGTGAAACGCAGTTTCTTGGCAGGCCTGACCTGGCTGAAGTAGAACTTCTGTTCTGTTTGTGCTACATAGGCCTAGAGCTACCAGGACCTAAGGGCTGCCTTGTTTCCAAAGGGTGAGAGAGGCCCCAAAGCATCTTGCCTCCAGCACTTTGGGAAGCTAAAAAACAACTGGTTCTGCCCAGTGCTCTCACAGCCTACCGTGAACATCTCTTACCAAGGGCTGTGAAACGCAGTTTCTGGGCAGGACTGATCTGCCTGAAGTAGAACTTCTGCTGTGGGTGTGCTCCATTGGCCTAGAGCTGCCAGGCCCAAAAGGCTGCCTTGTGTCCAAAGGGAGAGAGAGGCCCCAAGGCATCTTGCTTCCAGCTCTGTGGGAAGCTAAAGCAACTGGCTCTCCACAGTGCTCTCACAGCCTACCGGGAACATCTCTTACCAAGGCCTGTGAAACGCAGTTTCTTGGCAGGCCTGATCTGGCTGAAGTAGAACTCCTGCTCTGGGCGTGCTACTTTGGCCTAGAGCTGCCAGGCCCAAAGGGCCGCCTTGTTTCCAAAGGGGCTGAGAGTCCCCAAAGCATCTTGCTTCCAAATCTTTGGGAAGCTAAGAAACAACTGGCTCTGCACAGTGCTCTCACAGCCTACCGGCAACGTGACAGAGAAAGGCCTGTGAGACGCAGTTTCTTGGAAGGCCTGATCTGGCTGAGGTAGAACTTGTGCTCTGGGTGTACTCCATTGGCCTAGGGCTGCCAGGCCCAAAGGGCTGCCTTTATTTCCAAAGTGTGAGAGAGGCCCCAAAGCATCTTGCTTCCTGCTCTCTGGGAAGCTAAAACAACTGGCTCTGCACAGTGCTCTCAAAGCCAACCCGGAACGTCACATACAAAGGCCTGTGAAACGCAGCTTCTTGACAGGCCTTATCTGGCTGAGGTAGAACTTGTGCTCTGGGTGTGCTACTTTGGCCTAGAGCTGCCAGGCACAAAGGCTGCTTTGTTTCCAAAGGGGGAGAGAGGCCCCAAATCATGTTGCTTCCAGCTGTTTTTGAAGCTAAGAAACAACTCGCTCTGCCAGGTACTCTTACAGCCTTCCGGGAACACCTCTTACGAAGGCCTGTGAAAAGCAGTTTCTTGGCAGGCCTGATCTGGCTGAGGTAGAACTTCTGCTCTGGGTGTGCTCCATTGCCCTAGAGCTGAAAGGCCCAAAGGGCTGCCTTGTTTCCAAAGGGGGAGAGAGGCCCCAAAGCATCTTGCTTCCACCTCTTGGGAAGCTGAGAAACAACTGGCTGTGCCCAGTGCTCTTATAGCCTAAGAGAACATCTCTTATCAAGGCCTGTGAAACGCACTGTCTAGGCAGGCCTGATCTGGAAGAAGTAGAACTTCGGCTCTGGTTGTGCTCCATTGCCCTAGAGCTGCCAGACCCAACGTGCTGCCTTGTTTCCAAAGGGGCAGAGAGGCCCCAAAGCGTCTTGCTTCCAGCTGTTTGGGAAACAAGGAAACAACTGGCTCTGCACCGTGCTCTCACAGCCTACCGGGAACGTCACATACAAAGGCCTCTGAAACGCAGTTCCTTGGCAGGCCTGATCTGGCTGAAGTAGGACTTCTGCTCTGGGTGTGCTCCATTGGCCTAGAGCTGAAAGGCCCAAAGGTCGCCCTTGTTGGAAAAGGGGCAGGGAGCCCCCAAAGCATCTTGCTTCCAGCTCTTTGGGAAGCTAAGAAACAAATGGCTCTGCCCAGTGCTCTAACAGAGTAGCGGGAACATCTCTTACCAAAGCCTTTGAAACGCAGTTTCTTGGCAGGCCTTATCTGGCTGAGGTAGAACTTCTGCTCTGGGTGTGCTCCATTGGCCTAGAGCTGCCTGGCCCAAAGGTCGGCCTTGTTTGCAAAGGGGATGAGAGGCCCCAAAGCATCTTGCTTCCAGCTCTTCGGGAAGCTAAGAAACATCTGGCGTTGCCCAGTGCTCTTACAGCCTACCGGGAACATCTCTTACCAAGGCCAGTGAAACGCCGTTTCCTGGCAGGCCTGATTTGGCTGAAGTAGAACTTCTGCTCTGGGTGTGCTCCATTGCCCTAGAGCTGCCAGGCCCAAGGTGCTGCCTTGTTTCCAAAGGGGCAGAGAGGCCCCAAAGCATCTTGCTTCCAGCTCTTCGGGAAGCTAAGAAACATCTGGCGTTGCCCAGTGCTCTTACAGCCTACCGGGAACATCTCTTACCAAGGCCTGTGAAACGCAGTTTGTTGGTGGCCTGAACTGGCCGAAGTAGAACTTCTGCTCTGGGTGTGCTCCATTGGCCTAGAGCTGCCAGGCCCAAGGTGCTGCCTTGTTTCCAAAGGGGCAGAGAGGCCCCAAAGCATCTTGCTTCCAGCTCTCTGGGAAGCTAAGAACCAACTCGCTCTGCCCGTGCTCTTACAGCCTACCGGGAACATGTCTTTGAAAGGCCTGTGAAACGCAGTTTCTTGGCAGGCCTCATCTGGCTGAAGTAGAACTCCGGCTCTGGGTGTGCTCCATTGCCCTAGAGCTGCCAGGCCCCAAGTGCTGCCCTGTTTCCAAGGGGCAGAGAGGCCCAAAGCATCTTGCTTCCCGGTCTTTGCGAAGCTAAGAAACAACTGGCTCTGCCCAGTGCTCTTACACCTACCGGGAACATCTCTTACCAAGGCCTGTCAAACGCTGTTTCTTTGCAGGCCTGATCAGGCTGAAGTAGAACTCCTGCTCTGCGTGTGCTCCATTGGCCTAGAGCTTCCCGACCCAAAAGGCTGCCTTGTTCCCAAACGGGCAGAGGGGTCCCAAGCATCTTGCTTCCAGCTTTTCAGGAAGGTAAGAAACAACTGGCTCTGCCCAGTGCTCTTACAGCCTACCGGGAACATCTCTTACCAAGGCCTGTGAAACGCAGTTTCCTGGCAGGCCTGATCTGGCTGAAGTAGAACTTCTGCTCTGGGTGTGCTCCATTGCCCTAGAGCTGCCAGGCCCAAAGGGCTGCCTTGTTTCCAAAGACGGAGAGTGGACCCAAAGCATCTTGCTCCCAGCTCTTCGGGAAGCTAAGAAACAGCTGGCTCTGCCCAGTGCTCTTACAGCCTAAGAGAACATCTCTTTGAAAGGCCTGTGAAACGCAGTTTCTTGGCAGGCCTGACCTGGCTGAAGTAGAACTTCTGTTCTGTTTGTGCTACATAGGCCTAGAGCTACCAGGACCTAAGGGCTGCCTTGTTTCCAAAGGGTGAGAGAGGCCCCAAAGCATCTTGCCTCCAGCACTTTGGGAAGCTAAAAAACAACTGGTTCTGCCCAGTGCTCTCACAGCCTACCGTGAACATCTCTTACCAAGGGCTGTGAAACGCAGTTTCTGGGCAGGACTGATCTGCCTGAAGTAGAACTTCTGCTGTGGGTGTGCTCCATTGGCCTAGAGCTGCCAGGCCCAAAAGGCTGCCTTGTGTCCAAAGGGAGAGAGAGGCCCCAAGGCATCTTGCTTCCAGCTCTGTGGGAAGCTAAAGCAACTGGCTCTCCACAGTGCTCTCACAGCCTACCGGGAACATCTCTTACCAAGGCCTGTGAAACGCAGTTTCTTGGCAGGCCTGATCTGGCTGAAGTAGAACTCCTGCTCTGGGCGTGCTACTTTGGCCTAGAGCTGCCAGGCCCAAAGGGCCGCCTTGTTTCCAAAGGGGCTGAGAGTCCCCAAAGCATCTTGCTTCCAAATCTTTGGGAAGCTAAGAAACAACTGGCTCTGCACAGTGCTCTCACAGCCTACCGGCAACGTGACAGAGAAAGGCCTGTGAGACGCAGTTTCTTGGAAGGCCTGATCTGGCTGAGGTAGAACTTCTGCTCTGGGTGTACTCCATTGGCCTAGGGCTGCCAGGCCAAAGGGCTGCCTTTATTTCCAAAGTGTGAGAGAGGCCCCAAAGCATCTTGCTTCCTGCTCTCTGGGAAGCTAAAACAACTGGCTCTGCACAGTGCTCTCAAAGCCAACCCGGAACGTCACATACAAAGGCCTGTGAAACGCAGCTTCTTGACAGGCCTTATCTGGCTGAGGTAGAACTTGTGCTCTGGGTGTGCTACTTTGGCCTAGAGCTGCCAGGCACAAAGGCTGCTTTGTTTCCAAAGGGGGAGAGAGGCCCCAAATCATGTTGCTTCCAGCTGTTTTTGAAGCTAAGAAACAACTCGCTCTGCCAGGTACTCTTACAGCCTTCCGGGAACACCTCTTACGAAGGCCTGTGAAAAGCAGTTTCTTGGCAGGCCTGATCTGGCTGAGGTAGAACTTCTGCTCTGGGTGTGCTCCATTGCCCTAGAGCTGAAAGGCCCAAAGGGCTGCCTTGTTTCCAAAGGGGGAGAGAGGCCCCAAAGCATCTTGCTTCCACCTCTTGGGAAGCTAAGAAACAACTGGCTGTGCCCAGTGCTCTTATAGCCTAAGAGAACATCTCTTATCAAGGCCTGTGAAACGCACTGTCTAGGCAGGCCTGATCTGGAAGAAGTAGAACTTCGGCTCTGGTTGTGCTCCATTGCCCTAGAGCTGCCAGACCCAACGTGCTGCCTTGTTTCCAAAGGGGCAGAGAGGCCCCAAAGCGTCTTGCTTCCAGCTGTTTGGGAAACAAGGAAACAACTGGCTCTGCACCGTGCTCTCACAGCCTACCGGGAACGTCACATACAAAGGCCTCTGAAACGCAGTTCCTTGGCAGGCCTGATCTGGCTGAAGTAGGACTTCTGCTCTGGGTGTGCTCCATTGGCCTAGAGCTGAAAGGCCCAAAGGTCGCCCTTGTTGGAAAAGGGGCAGGGAGCCCCCAAAGCATCTTGCTTCCAGCTCTTTGGGAAGCTAAGAAACAAATGGCTCTGCCCAGTGCTCTAACAGAGTACCGGGAACATCTCTTACCAAAGCCTTTGAAACGCAGTTTCTTGGCAGGCCTTATCTGGCTGAGGTAGAACTTCTGCTCTGGGTGTGCTCCATTGGCCTAGAGCTGCCTGGCCCAAAGGTCGGCCTTGTTTGCAAAGGGGATGAGAGGCCCCAAAGCATCTTGCTTCCAGCTCTTCGGGAAGCTAAGAAACATCTGGCGTTGCCCAGTGCTCTTACAGACTACCGGGAACATCTCTTACCAAGGCCTGTGAAACACAGTTTGTTGGTGGCCTGAACTGGCCGAAGTAGAACTTCTGCTCTGGGTGTGCTCCATTGGCCTAGAGCTGCCTGGCCCAAAGGGCCGCCTTGTTTGCAAAGGGGATGAGAGGCCCCAAAGCATCTTGCTTCCATCTCTTCGGGAAGCTAAGAAACATCTGGCATTGCCCAGTGCTCTTAGAGCCTACCGGGAACATCTCCTACCAAGGCCTGTGAAACGCAGTTTGTTGGTGGCCTGAACTGGACCAAGTAGAACTTCTGCTCTGGGTGTGCTCCACTGGGCTAGAGCTACCTGCCCCAGAGGGCTGCCTTGAGTCCAAAGTGAGAGAGTGGCACCAAAGCTTCTCGCTTCCAGCTCTTCGGGAAGCTAAGAAACATCTGGCGTTGCCCAGTGCTCTTACAGCCTACCGGGAACATCTCTTACCAAGGCCTGTGAAACGCCGTTTCCTGGCAGGCCTGATTTGGCTGAAGTAGAACTTCTGCTCTGGGTGTGCTCCATTGCCCTAGAGCTGCCAGGCCCAAGGTGCTGCCTTGTTTCCAAAGGGGCAGAGAGGCCCCAAAGCATCTTGCTTCCAGCTCTCTGGGAAGCTAAGAACCAACTCGCTCTGCCCCGTGCTCTTACAGCCTACCGGGAACATGTCTTTGAAAGGCCTGTGAAACGCAGTTTCTTGGCAGGCCTCATCTGGCTGAAGTAGAACTCCGGCTCTGGGTGTGCTCCATTGCCCTAGAGCTGCCAGGCCCCAAGTGCTGCCCTGTTTCCAAGGGGCAGAGAGGCCCAAAGCATCTTGCTTCCCGGTCTTTGCGAAGCTAAGAAACAACTGGCTCTGCCCAGTGCTCTTACACCTACCGGGAACATCTCTTACCAAGGCCTGTCAAACGCTGTTTCTTTGCAGGCCTGATCAGGCTGAAGTAGAACTCCTGCTCTGCGTGTGCTCCATTGGCCTAGAGCTTCCCGACCCAAAAGGCTGCCTTGTTCCCAAACGGGCAGAGGGGTCCCAAGCATCTTGCTTCCAGCTTTTCAGGAAGGTAAGAAACAACTGGCTCTGCCCAGTGCTCTTACAGCCTACCGGGAACATCTCTTACCAAGGCCTGTGAAACGCAGTTTCCTGGCAGGCCTGATCTGGCTGAAGTAGAACTTCTGCTCTGGGTGTGCTCCATTGCCCTAGAGCTGCCAGGCCCAAAGGGCTGCCTTGTTTCCAAAGACGGAGAGTGGACCCAAAGCATCTTGCTCCCAGCTCTTCGGGAAGCTAAGAAACAGCTGGCTCTGCCCAGTGCTCTTACAGCCTAAGAGAACATCTCTTTGAAAGGCCTGTGAAACGCAGTTTCTTGGCAGGCCTGACCTGGCTGAAGTAGAACTTCTGTTCTGGTTGTGCTACATAGGCCTAGAGCTACCAGGACCTAAGGGCTGCCTTGTTTCCAAAGGGTGAGAGAGGCCCCAAAGCATCTTGCCTCCAGCACTTTGGGAAGCTAAAAAACAACTGGTTCTGCCCAGTGCTCTCACAGCCTACCGTGAACATCTCTTACCAAGGGCTGTGAAACGCAGTTTCTGGGCAGGACTGATCTGCCTGAAGTAGAACTTCTGCTGTGGGTGTGCTCCATTGGCCTAGAGCTGCCAGGCCCAAAAGGCTGCCTTGTGTCCAAAGGGAGAGAGAGGCCCCAAGGCATCTTGCTTCCAGCTCTGTGGGAAGCTAAAGCAACTGGCTCTCCACAGTGCTCTCACAGCCTACCGGGAACATCTCTTACCAAGGCCTGTGAAACGCAGTTTCTTGGCAGGCCTGATCTGGCTGAAGTAGAACTCCTGCTCTGGGCGTGCTACTTTGGCCTAGAGCTGCCAGGCCCAAAGGGCCGCCTTGTTTCCAAAGGGGCTGAGAGTCCCCAAAGCATCTTGCTTCCAAATCTTTGGGAAGCTAAGAAACAACTGGCTCTGCACAGTGCTCTCACAGCCTACCGGCAACGTGACAGAGAAAGGCCTGTGAGACGCAGTTTCTTGGAAGGCCTGATCTGGCTGAGGTAGAACTTCTGCTCTGGGTGTACTCCATTGGCCTAGGGCTGCCAGGCCAAAGGGCTGCCTTTATTTCCAAAGTGTGAGAGAGGCCCCAAAGCATCTTGCTTCCTGCTCTCTGGGAAGCTAAAACAACTGGCTCTGCACAGTGCTCTCAAAGCCAACCCGGAACGTCACATACAAAGGCCTGTGAAACGCAGCTTCTTGACAGGCCTTATCTGGCTGAGGTAGAACTTGTGCTCTGGGTGTGCTACTTTGGCCTAGAGCTGCCAGGCACAAAGGCTGCTTTGTTTCCAAAGGGGGAGAGAGGCCCCAAATCATGTTGCTTCCAGCTGTTTTTGAAGCTAAGAAACAACTCGCTCTGCCAGGTACTCTTACAGCCTTCCGGGAACACCTCTTACGAAGGCCTGTGAAAAGCAGTTTCTTGGCAGGCCTGATCTGGCTGAGGTAGAACTTCTGCCCTGGGTGTGCTCCATTGCCCTAGAGCTGAAAGGCCCAAAGGGCTGCCTTGTTTCCAAAGGGGGAGAGAGGCCCCAAAGCATCTTGCTTCCACCTCTTGGGAAGCTAAGAAACAACTGGCTGTGCCCAGTGCTCTTATAGCCTAAGAGAACATCTCTTATCAAGGCCTGTGAAACGCACTGTCTAGGCAGGCCTGATCTGGAAGAAGTAGAACTTCGGCTCTGGTTGTGCTCCATTGCCCTAGAGCTGCCAGACCCAACGTGCTGCCTTGTTTCCAAAGGGGCAGAGAGGCCCCAAAGCGTCTTGCTTCCAGCTGTTTGGGAAACAAGGAAACAACTGGCTCTGCACCGTGCTCTCACAGCCTACCGGGAACGTCACATACAAAGGCCTCTGAAACGCAGTTCCTTGGCAGGCCTGATCTGGCTGAAGTAGGACTTCTGCTCTGGGTGTGCTCCATTGGCCTAGAGCTGAAAGGACCAAAGGTCGCCCTTGTTGGCAAAGGGGCAGGGAGCCCCCAAAGCATCTTGCTTCCAGCTCTTTGGGAAGCTAAGAAACAAATGGCTCTGCCCAGTGCTCTAACAGAGTACCGGGAACATCTCTTACCAAAGCCTTTGAAACGCAGTTTCTTGGCAGGCCTTATCTGGCTGAGGTAGAACTTCTGCTCTGGGTGTGCTCCATTGGCCTAGAGCTGCCTGGCCCAAAGGTCGGCCTTGTTTGCAAAGGGGATGAGAGGCCCCAAAGCATCTTGCTTCCAGCTCTTCGGGAAGCTAAGAAACATCTGGCGTTGCCCAGTGCTCTTACAGACTACCGGGAACATCTCTTACCAAGGCCTGTGAAACACAGTTTGTTGGTGGCCTGAACTGGCCGAATTAGAACTTCTGCTCTGGGTGTGCTCCATTGGCCTAGAGCTGCCTGGCCCATAGGGCCGCCTTGTTTGCAAAGGGGATGAGAGGCCCCAAAGCATCTTGCTTCCATCTCTTCGGGAAGCTAAGAAACATCTGGCATTGCCCAGTGCTCTTAGAGCCTACCGGGAACATCTCCTACCAAGGCCTGTGAAACGCAGTTTGTTGGTGGCCTGAACTGGACCAAGTAGAACTTCTGCTCTGGGTGTGCTCCACTGGGCTAGAGCTACCTGCCCCAGAGGGCTGCCTTGAGTCCAAAGTGAGAGAGTGGCACCAAAGCTTCTCGCTTCCAGCTCTTCGGGAAGCTAAGAAACATCTGGCGTTGCCCAGTGCTCTTACAGCCTACCGGGAACATCTCTTACCAAGGCCTGTGAAACGCCGTTTCCTGGCAGGCCTGATTTGGCTGAAGTAGAACTTCTGCTCTGGGTGTGCTCCATTGCCCTAGAGCTGCCAGGCCCAAGGTGCTGCCTTGTTTCCAAAGGGGCAGAGAGGCCCCAAAGCATCTTGCTTCCAGCTCTCTGGGAAGCTAAGAACCAACTCGCTCTGCCCCGTGCTCTTACAGCCTACCGGGAACATGTCTTTGAAAGGCCTGTGAAACGCAGTTTCTTGGCAGGCCTCATCTGGCTGAAGTAGAACTCCGGCTCTGGGTGTGCTCCATTGCCCTAGAGCTGCCAGGCCCAAAGTGCTGCCCTGTTTCCAAGGGGCAGAGAGGCCCAAAGCATCTTGCTTCCCGGTCTTTGCGAAGCTAAGAAACAACTGGCTCTGCCCAGTGCTCTTACACCTACCGGGAACATCTCTTACCAAGGCCTGTCAAACGCTGTTTCTTTGCAGGCCTGATCAGGCTGAAGTAGAACTCCTGCTCTGCGTGTGCTCCATTGGCCTAGAGCTTCCCGACCCAAAAGGCTGCCTTGTTCCCAAACGGGCAGAGGGGTCCCAAGCATCTTGCTTCCAGATTTTCAGGAAGGTAAGAAACAACTGGCTCTGCCCAGTGCTCTTACAGCCTACCGGGAACATCTCTTACCAAGGCCTGTGAAACGCAGTTTCCTGGCAGGCCTGATCTGGCTGAAGTAGAACTTCTGCTCTGGGTGTGCTCCATTGCCCTAGAGCTGCCAGGCCCAAAGGGCTGCCTTGTTTCCAAAGACGGAGAGTGGACCCAAAGCATCTTGCTCCCAGCTCTTCGGGAAGCTAAGAAACAGCTGGCTCTGCCCAGTGCTCTTACAGCCTAAGAGAACATCTCTTTGAAAGGCCTGTGAAACGCAGTTTCTTGGCAGGCCTGACCTGGCTGAAGTAGAACTTCTGTTCTGGTTGTGCTACATAGGCCTAGAGCTACCAGGACCTAAGGGCTGCCTTGTTTCCAAAGGGTGAGAGAGGCCCCAAAGCATCTTGCCTCCAGCACTTTGGGAAGCTAAAAAACAACTGGTTCTGCCCAGTGCTCTCACAGCCTACCGTGAACATCTCTTACCAAGGGCTGTGAAACGCAGTTTCTGGGCAGGACTGATCTGCCTGAAGTAGAACTTCTGCTGTGGGTGTGCTCCATTGGCCTAGAGCTGCCAGGCCCAAAAGGCTGCCTTGTGTCCAAAGGGAGAGAGAGGCCCCAAGGCATCTTGCTTCCAGCTCTGTGGGAAGCTAAAGCAACTGGCTCTCCACAGTGCTCTCACAGCCTACCGGGAACATCTCTTACCAAGGCCTGTGAAACGCAGTTTCTTGGCAGGCCTGATCTGGCTGAAGTAGAACTCCTGCTCTGGGCGTGCTACTTTGGCCTAGAGCTGCCAGGCCCAAAGGGCCGCCTTGTTTCCAAAGGGGCTGAGAGTCCCCAAAGCATCTTGCTTCCAAATCTTTGGGAAGCTAAGAAACAACTGGCTCTGCACAGTGCTCTCACAGCCTACCGGCAACGTGACAGAGAAAGGCCTGTGAGACGCAGTTTCTTGGAAGGCCTGATCTGGCTGAGGTAGAACTTGTGCTCTGGGTGTGCTACTTTGGCCTAGAGCTGCCAGGCACAAAGGCTGCTTTGTTTCCAAAGGGGGAGAGAGGCCCCAAATCATGTTGCTTCCAGCTGTTTTTGAAGCTAAGAAACAACTCGCTCTGCCAGGTACTCTTACAGCCTTCCGGGAACACCTCTTACGAAGGCCTGTGAAAAGCAGTTTCTTGGCAGGCCTGATCTGGCTGAGGTAGAACTTCTGCTCTGGGTGTGCTCCATTGCCCTAGAGCTGAAAGGCCCAAAGGGCTGCCTTGTTTCCAAAGGGGGAGAGAGGCCCCAAAGCATCTTGCTTCCACCTCTTGGGAAGCTAAGAAACAACTGGCTGTGCCCAGTGCTCTTATAGCCTAAGAGAACATCTCTTATCAAGGCCTGTGAAACGCACTGTCTAGGCAGGCCTGATCTGGAAGAAGTAGAACTTCGGCTCTGGTTGTGCTCCATTGCCCTAGAGCTGCCAGACCCAACGTGCTGCCTTGTTTCCAAAGGGGCAGAGAGGCCCCAAAGCGTCTTGCTTCCAGCTGTTTGGGAAACAAGGAAACAACTGGCTCTGCACCGTGCTCTCACAGCCTACCGGGAACGTCACATACAAAGGCCTCTGAAACGCAGTTCCTTGGCAGGCCTGATCTGGCTGAAGTAGGACTTCTGCTCTGGGTGTGCTCCATTGGCCTAGAGCTGAAAGGCCCAAAGGTCGCCCTTGTTGGCAAAGGGGCAGGGAGCCCCCAAAGCATCTTGCTTCCAGCTCTTTGGGAAGCTAAGAAACAAATGGCTCTGCCCAGTGCTCTAACAGAGTACCGGGAAGTCTCTTACCAAAGCCTTTGAAACGCAGTTTCTTGGCAGGCCTTATCTGGCTGAGGTAGAACTTCTGCTCTGGGTGTGCTCCATTGGCCTAGAGCTGCCTGGCCCAAAGGTCGGCCTTGTTTGCAAAGGGGATGAGAGGCCCCAAAGCATCTTGCTTCCAGCTCTTCGGGAAGCTAAGAAACATCTGGCGTTGCCCAGTGCTCTTACAGCCTACCGGGAACATCTCTTACCAAGGCCTGTGAAACGCAGTTTGTTGGTGGCCTGAACTGGCCGAAGTAGAACTTCTGCTCTGGGTGTGCTCCATTGGCCTAGAGCTGCCAGGCCCAAGGTGCTGCCTTGTTTCCAAAGGGGCAGAGAGGCCCCAAAGCATCTTGCTTCCAGCTCTCTGGGAAGCTAAGAACCAACTCGCACTGCCCCGTGCTGTTACAGCCTACCGGGAACATGTCTTTGAAAGGCCTGTGAAACGCAGTCTCTTGGCAGGCCTCATCTGGCTGAAGTAGAACTCCGGCTCTGGGTGTGCTCCATTGCCCTAGAGCTGCCAGGCCCAAAGTGCTGCCCTGTTTCCAAGGGGCAGAGAGGCCCAAAGCATCTTCCTTCCCGGTCTTTGCGAAGCTAAGAAACAACTGGCTCTGCCCAGTGCTCTTACACCTACCGGGAACATCTCTTACCAAGGCCTGTCAAACGCTGTTTCTTTGCAGGCCTGATCAGGCTGAAGTAGAACTCCTGCTCTGCGTGTGCTCCATTGGCCTAGAGCTTCCCAACCCAAATGGCTGCCTTGTTCCCAAACGGGCAGAGGGGTCCCAAGCATCTTGCTTCCAGCTTTTCAGGAAGGTAAGAAACAACTGGCTCTGCCCAGTGCTCTTACAGCCTACCGGGAACATCTCTTACCAAGGCCTGTGAAACGCAGTTTCCTGGCAGGCCTGATCTGGCTGAAGTAGAACTTCTGCTCTGGGTGTGCTCCATTGCCCTAGAGCTGCCAGGCCCAAAGGGCTGCCTTGTTTCCAAAGACGGAGAGTGGACCCAAAGCATCTTGCTCCCAGCTCTTCGGGAAGCTAAGAAACAGCTGGCTCTGCCCAGTGCTCTTACAGCCTAAGAGAACATCTCTTTGAAAGGCCTGTGAAACGCAGTTTCTTGGCAGGCCTGACCTGGCTGAAGTAGAACTTCTGTTCTGGTTGTGCTACATAGGCCTAGAGCTACCAGGACCTAAGGGCTGCCTTGTTTCCAAAGGGTGAGAGAGGCCCCAAAGCATCTTGCCTCCAGCACTTTGGGAAGCTAAAAAACAACTGGTTCTGCCCAGTGCTCTCACAGCCTACCGTGAACATCTCTTACCAAGGGCTGTGAAACGCAGTTTCTGGGCAGGACTGATCTGCCTGAAGTAGAACTTCTGCTGTGGGTGTGCTCCATTGGCCTAGAGCTGCCAGGCCCAAAAGGCTGCCTTGTGTCCAAAGGGAGAGAGAGGCCCCAAGGCATCTTGCTTCCAGCTCTGTGGGAAGCTAAAGCAACTGGCTCTCCACAGTGCTCTCACAGCCTACCGGGAACATCTCTTACCAAGGCCTGTGAAACGCAGTTTCTTGGCAGGCCTGATCTGGCTGAAGTAGAACTCCTGCTCTGGGCGTGCTACTTTGGCCTAGAGCTGCCAGGCCCAAAGGGCCGCCTTGTTTCCAAAGGGGCTGAGAGTCCCCAAAGCATCTTGCTTCCAAATCTTTGGGAAGCTAAGAAACAACTGGCTCTGCACAGTGCTCTCACAGCCTACCGGCAACGTGACAGAGAAAGGCCTGTGAGACGCAGTTTCTTGGAAGGCCTGATCTGGCTGAGGTAGAACTTGTGCTCTGGGTGTGCTACTTTGGCCTAGAGCTGCCAGGCACAAAGGCTGCTTTGTTTCCAAAGGGGGAGAGAGGCCCCAAATCATGTTGCTTCCAGCTGTTTTTGAAGCTAAGAAACAACTCGCTCTGCCAGGTACTCTTACAGCCTTCCGGGAACACCTCTTACGAAGGCCTGTGAAAAGCAGTTTCTTGGCAGGCCTGATCTGGCTGAGGTAGAACTTCTGCTCTGGGTGTGCTCCATTGCCCTAGAGCTGAAAGGCCCAAAGGGCTGCCTTGTTTCCAAAGGGGGAGAGAGGCCCCAAAGCATCTTGCTTCCACCTCTTGGGAAGCTAAGAAACAACTGGCTGTGCCCAGTGCTCTTATAGCCTAAGAGAACATCTCTTATCAAGGCCTGTGAAACGCACTGTCTAGGCAGGCCTGATCTGGAAGAAGTAGAACTTCGGCTCTGGTTGTGCTCCATTGCCCTAGAGCTGCCAGACCCAACGTGCTGCCTTGTTTCCAAAGGGGCAGAGAGGCCCCAAAGCGTCTTGCTTCCAGCTGTTTGGGAAACAAGGAAACAACTGGCTCTGCACCGTGCTCTCACAGCCTACCGGGAACGTCACATACAAAGGCCTCTGAAACGCAGTTCCTTGGCAGGCCTGATCTGGCTGAAGTAGGACTTCTGCTCTGGGTGTGCTCCATTGGCCTAGAGCTGAAAGGCCCAAAGGTCGCCCTTGTTGGCAAAGGGGCAGGGAGCCCCCAAAGCATCTTGCTTCCAGCTCTTTGGGAAGCTAAGAAACAAATGGCTCTGCCCAGTGCTCTAACAGAGTACCGGGAAGTCTCTTACCAAAGCCTTTGAAACGCAGTTTCTTGGCAGGCCTTATCTGGCTGAGGTAGAACTTCTGCTCTGGGTGTGCTCCATTGGCCTAGAGCTGCCTGGCCCAAAGGTCGGCCTTGTTTGCAAAGGGGATGAGAGGCCCCAAAGCATCTTGCTTCCAGCTCTTCGGGAAGCTAAGAAACATCTGGCGTTGCCCAGTGCTCTTACAGCCTACCGGGAACATCTCTTACCAAGGCCTGTGAAACGCAGTTTGTTGGTGGCCTGAACTGGCCGAAGTAGAACTTCTGCTCTGGGTGTGCTCCATTGGCCTAGAGCTGCCAGGCCCAAGGTGCTGCCTTGTTTCCAAAGGGGCAGAGAGGCCCCAAAGCATCTTGCTTCCAGCTCTCTGGGAAGCTAAGAACCAACTCGCACTGCCCCGTGCTGTTACAGCCTACCGGGAACATGTCTTTGAAAGGCCTGTGAAACGCAGTCTCTTGGCAGGCCTCATCTGGCTGAAGTAGAACTCCGGCTCTGGGTGTGCTCCATTGCCCTAGAGCTGCCAGGCCCAAAGTGCTGCCCTGTTTCCAAGGGGCAGAGAGGCCCAAAGCATCTTCCTTCCCGGTCTTTGCGAAGCTAAGAAACAACTGGCTCTGCCCAGTGCTCTTACACCTACCGGGAACATCTCTTACCAAGGCCTGTCAAACGCTGTTTCTTTGCAGGCCTGATCAGGCTGAAGTAGAACTCCTGCTCTGCGTGTGCTCCATTGGCCTAGAGCTTCCCAACCCAAATGGCTGCCTTGTTCCCAAACGGGCAGAGGGGTCCCAAGCATCTTGCTTCCAGCTTTTCAGGAAGGTAAGAAACAACTGGCTCTGCCCAGTGCTCTTACAGCCTACCGGGAACATCTCTTACCAAGGCCTGTGAAACGCAGTTTCCTGGCAGGCCTGATCTGGCTGAAGTAGAACTTCTGCTCTGGGTGTGCTCCATTGCCCTAGAGCTGCCAGGCCCAAAGGGCTGCCTTGTTTCCAAAGACGGAGAGTGGACCCAAAGCATCTTGCTCCCAGCTCTTCGGGAAGCTAAGAAACAGCTGGCTCTGCCCAGTGCTCTTACAGCCTAAGAGAACATCTCTTTGAAAGGCCTGTGAAACGCAGTTTCTTGGCAGGCCTGACCTGGCTGAAGTAGAACTTCTGTTCTGGTTGTGCTACATAGGCCTAGAGCTACCAGGACCTAAGGGCTGCCTTGTTTCCAAAGGGTGAGAGAGGCCCCAAAGCATCTTGCCTCCAGCACTTTGGGAAGCTAAAAAACAACTGGTTCTGCCCAGTGCTCTCACAGCCTACCGTGAACATCTCTTACCAAGGGCTGTGAAACGCAGTTTCTGGGCAGGACTGATCTGCCTGAAGTAGAACTTCTGCTGTGGGTGTGCTCCATTGGCCTAGAGCTGCCAGGCCCAAAAGGCTGCCTTGTGTCCAAAGGGAGAGAGAGGCCCCAAGGCATCTTGCTTCCAGCTCTGTGGGAAGCTAAAGCAACTGGCTCTCCACAGTGCTCTCACAGCCTACCGGGAACATCTCTTACCAAGGCCTGTGAAACGCAGTTTCTTGGCAGGCCTGATCTGGCTGAAGTAGAACTCCTGCTCTGGGCGTGCTACTTTGGCCTAGAGCTGCCAGGCCCAAAGGGCCGCCTTGTTTCCAAAGGGGCTGAGAGTCCCCAAAGCATCTTGCTTCCAAATCTTTGGGAAGCTAAGAAACAACTGGCTCTGCACAGTGCTCTCACAGCCTACCGGCAACGTGACAGAGAAAGGCCTGTGAGACGCAGTTTCTTGGAAGGCCTGATCTGGCTGAGGTAGAACTTGTGCTCTGGGTGTGCTACTTTGGCCTAGAGCTGCCAGGCACAAAGGCTGCTTTGTTTCCAAAGGGGGAGAGAGGCCCCAAATCATGTTGCTTCCAGCTGTTTTTGAAGCTAAGAAACAACTCGCTCTGCCAGGTACTCTTACAGCCTTCCGGGAACACCTCTTACGAAGGCCTGTGAAAAGCAGTTTCTTGGCAGGCCTGATCTGGCTGAGGTAGAACTTCTGCTCTGGGTGTGCTCCATTGCCCTAGAGCTGAAAGGCCCAAAGGGCTGCCTTGTTTCCAAAGGGGGAGAGAGGCCCCAAAGCATCTTGCTTCCACCTCTTGGGAAGCTAAGAAACAACTGGCTGTGCCCAGTGCTCTTATAGCCTAAGAGAACATCTCTTATCAAGGCCTGTGAAACGCACTGTCTAGGCAGGCCTGATCTGGAAGAAGTAGAACTTCGGCTCTGGTTGTGCTCCATTGCCCTAGAGCTGCCAGACCCAACGTGCTGCCTTGTTTCCAAAGGGGCAGAGAGGCCCCAAAGCGTCTTGCTTCCAGCTGTTTGGGAAACAAGGAAACAACTGGCTCTGCACCGTGCTCTCACAGCCTACCGGGAACGTCACATACAAAGGCCTCTGAAACGCAGTTCCTTGGCAGGCCTGATCTGGCTGAAGTAGGACTTCTGCTCTGGGTGTGCTCCATTGGCCTAGAGCTGAAAGGCCCAAAGGTCGCCCTTGTTGGCAAAGGGGCAGGGAGCCCCCAAAGCATCTTGCTTCCAGCTCTTTGGGAAGCTAAGAAACAAATGGCTCTGCCCAGTGCTCTAACAGAGTACCGGGAAGTCTCTTACCAAAGCCTTTGAAACGCAGTTTCTTGGCAGGCCTTATCTGGCTGAGGTAGAACTTCTGCTCTGGGTGTGCTCCATTGGCCTAGAGCTGCCTGGCCCAAAGGTCGGCCTTGTTTGCAAAGGGGATGAGAGGCCCCAAAGCATCTTGCTTCCAGCTCTTCGGGAAGCTAAGAAACATCTGGCGTTGCCCAGTGCTCTTACAGCCTACCGGGAACATCTCTTACCAAGGCCTGTGAAACGCAGTTTGTTGGTGGCCTGAACTGGCCGAAGTAGAACTTCTGCTCTGGGTGTGCTCCATTGGCCTAGAGCTGCCAGGCCCAAGGTGCTGCCTTGTTTCCAAAGGGGCAGAGAGGCCCCAAAGCATCTTGCTTCCAGCTCTCTGGGAAGCTAAGAACCAACTCGCACTGCCCCGTGCTGTTACAGCCTACCGGGAACATGTCTTTGAAAGGCCTGTGAAACGCAGTCTCTTGGCAGGCCTCATCTGGCTGAAGTAGAACTCCGGCTCTGGGTGTGCTCCATTGCCCTAGAGCTGCCAGGCCCAAAGTGCTGCCCTGTTTCCAAGGGGCAGAGAGGCCCAAAGCATCTTCCTTCCCGGTCTTTGCGAAGCTAAGAAACAACTGGCTCTGCCCAGTGCTCTTACACCTACCGGGAACATCTCTTACCAAGGCCTGTCAAACGCTGTTTCTTTGCAGGCCTGATCAGGCTGAAGTAGAACTCCTGCTCTGCGTGTGCTCCATTGGCCTAGAGCTTCCCGACCCAAATGGCTGCCTTGTTCCCAAACGGGCAGAGGGGTCCCAAGCATCTTGCTTCCAGCTTTTCAGGAAGGTAAGAAACAACTGGCTCTGCCCAGTGCTCTTACAGCCTACCGGGAACATCTCTTACCAAGGCCTGTGAAACGCAGTTTCCTGGCAGGCCTGATCTGGCTGAAGTAGAACTTCTGCTCTGGGTGTGCTCCATTGCCCTAGAGCTGCCAGGCCCAAAGGGCTGCCTTGTTTCCAAAGACGGAGAGTGGACCCAAAGCATCTTGCTCCCAGCTCTTCGGGAAGCTAAGAAACAGCTGGCTCTGCCCAGTGCTCTTACAGCCTAAGAGAACATCTCTTTGAAAGGCCTGTGAAACGCAGTTTCTTGGCAGGCCTGACCTGGCTGAAGTAGAACTTCTGTTCTGGTTGTGCTACATAGGCCTAGAGCTACCAGGACCTAAGGGCTGCCTTGTTTCCAAAGGGTGAGAGAGGCCCCAAAGCATCTTGCCTCCAGCACTTTGGGAAGCTAAAAAACAACTGGTTCTGCCCAGTGCTCTCACAGCCTACCGTGAACATCTCTTACCAAGGGCTGTGAAACGCAGTTTCTGGGCAGGACTGATCTGCCTGAAGTAGAACTTCTGCTGTGGGTGTGCTCCATTGGCCTAGAGCTGCCAGGCCCAAAAGGCTGCCTTGTGTCCAAAGGGAGAGAGAGGCCCCAAGGCATCTTGCTTCCAGCTCTGTGGGAAGCTAAAGCAACTGGCTCTCCACAGTGCTCTCACAGCCTACCGGGAACATCTCTTACCAAGGCCTGTGAAACGCAGTTTCTTGGCAGGCCTGATCTGGCTGAAGTAGAACTCCTGCTCTGGGCGTGCTACTTTGGCCTAGAGCTGCCAGGCCCAAAGGGCCGCCTTGTTTCCAAAGGGGCTGAGAGTCCCCAAAGCATCTTGCTTCCAAATCTTTGGGAAGCTAAGAAACAACTGGCTCTGCACAGTGCTCTCACAGCCTACCGGCAACGTGACAGAGAAAGGCCTGTGAGACGCAGTTTCTTGGAAGGCCTGATCTGGCTGAGGTAGAACTTGTGCTCTGGGTGTGCTACTTTGGCCTAGAGCTGCCAGGCACAAAGGCTGCTTTGTTTCCAAAGGGGGAGAGAGGCCCCAAATCATGTTGCTTCCAGCTGTTTTTGAAGCTAAGAAACAACTCGCTCTGCCAGGTACTCTTACAGCCTTCCGGGAACACCTCTTACGAAGGCCTGTGAAAAGCAGTTTCTTGGCAGGCCTGATCTGGCTGAGGTAGAACTTCTGCTCTGGGTGTGCTCCATTGCCCTAGAGCTGAAAGGCCCAAAGGGCTGCCTTGTTTCCAAAGGGGGAGAGAGGCCCCAAAGCATCTTGCTTCCACCTCTTGGGAAGCTAAGAAACAACTGGCTGTGCCCAGTGCTCTTATAGCCTAAGAGAACATCTCTTATCAAGGCCTGTGAAACGCACTGTCTAGGCAGGCCTGATCTGGAAGAAGTAGAACTTCGGCTCTGGTTGTGCTCCATTGCCCTAGAGCTGCCAGACCCAACGTGCTGCCTTGTTTCCAAAGGGGCAGAGAGGCCCCAAAGCGTCTTGCTTCCAGCTGTTTGGGAAACAAGGAAACAACTGGCTCTGCACCGTGCTCTCACAGCCTACCGGGAACGTCACATACAAAGGCCTCTGAAACGCAGTTCCTTGGCAGGCCTGATCTGGCTGAAGTAGGACTTCTGCTCTGGGTGTGCTCCATTGGCCTAGAGCTGAAAGGCCCAAAGGTCGCCCTTGTTGGCAAAGGGGCAGGGAGCCCCCAAAGCATCTTGCTTCCAGCTCTTTGGGAAGCTAAGAAACAAATGGCTCTGCCCAGTGCTCTAACAGAGTACCGGGAAGTCTCTTACCAAAGCCTTTGAAACGCAGTTTCTTGGCAGGCCTTATCTGGCTGAGGTAGAACTTCTGCTCTGGGTGTGCTCCATTGGCCTAGAGCTGCCTGGCCCAAAGGTCGGCCTTGTTTGCAAAGGGGATGAGAGGCCCCAAAGCATCTTGCTTCCAGCTCTTCGGGAAGCTAAGAAACATCTGGCGTTGCCCAGTGCTCTTACAGCCTACCGGGAACATCTCTTACCAAGGCCTGTGAAACGCAGTTTGTTGGTGGCCTGAACTGGCCGAAGTAGAACTTCTGCTCTGGGTGTGCTCCATTGGCCTAGAGCTGCCAGGCCCAAGGTGCTGCCTTGTTTCCAAAGGGGCAGAGAGGCCCCAAAGCATCTTGCTTCCAGCTCTCTGGGAAGCTAAGAACCAACTCGCACTGCCCCGTGCTGTTACAGCCTACCGGGAACATGTCTTTGAAAGGCCTGTGAAACGCAGTCTCTTGGCAGGCCTCATCTGGCTGAAGTAGAACTCCGGCTCTGGGTGTGCTCCATTGCCCTAGAGCTGCCAGGCCCAAAGTGCTGCCCTGTTTCCAAGGGGCAGAGAGGCCCAAAGCATCTTCCTTCCCGGTCTTTGCGAAGCTAAGAAACAACTGGCTCTGCCCAGTGCTCTTACACCTACCGGGAACATCTCTTACCAAGGCCTGTCAAACGCTGTTTCTTTGCAGGCCTGATCAGGCTGAAGTAGAACTCCTGCTCTGCGTGTGCTCCATTGGCCTAGAGCTTCCCAACCCAAATGGCTGCCTTGTTCCCAAACGGGCAGAGGGGTCCCAAGCATCTTGCTTCCAGCTTTTCAGGAAGGTAAGAAACAACTGGCTCTGCCCAGTGCTCTTACAGCCTACCGGGAACATCTCTTACCAAGGCCTGTGAAACGCAGTTTCCTGGCAGGCCTGATCTGGCTGAAGTAGAACTTCTGCTCTGGGTGTGCTCCATTGCCCTAGAGCTGCCAGGCCCAAAGGGCTGCCTTGTTTCCAAAGACGGAGAGTGGACCCAAAGCATCTTGCTCCCAGCTCTTCGGGAAGCTAAGAAACAGCTGGCTCTGCCCAGTGCTCTTACAGCCTAAGAGAACATCTCTTTGAAAGGCCTGTGAAACGCAGTTTCTTGGCAGGCCTGACCTGGCTGAAGTAGAACTTCTGTTCTGGTTGTGCTACATAGGCCTAGAGCTACCAGGACCTAAGGGCTGCCTTGTTTCCAAAGGGTGAGAGAGGCCCCAAAGCATCTTGCCTCCAGCACTTTGGGAAGCTAAAAAACAACTGGTTCTGCCCAGTGCTCTCACAGCCTACCGTGAACATCTCTTACCAAGGGCTGTGAAACGCAGTTTCTGGGCAGGACTGATCTGCCTGAAGTAGAACTTCTGCTGTGGGTGTGCTCCATTGGCCTAGAGCTGCCAGGCCCAAAAGGCTGCCTTGTGTCCAAAGGGAGAGAGAGGCCCCAAGGCATCTTGCTTCCAGCTCTGTGGGAAGCTAAAGCAACTGGCTCTCCACAGTGCTCTCACAGCCTACCGGGAACATCTCTTACCAAGGCCTGTGAAACGCAGTTTCTTGGCAGGCCTGATCTGGCTGAAGTAGAACTCCTGCTCTGGGCGTGCTACTTTGGCCTAGAGCTGCCAGGCCCAAAGGGCCGCCTTGTTTCCAAAGGGGCTGAGAGTCCCCAAAGCATCTTGCTTCCAAATCTTTGGGAAGCTAAGAAACAACTGGCTCTGCACAGTGCTCTCACAGCCTACCGGCAACGTGACAGAGAAAGGCCTGTGAGACGCAGTTTCTTGGAAGGCCTGATCTGGCTGAGGTAGAACTTGTGCTCTGGGTGTGCTACTTTGGCCTAGAGCTGCCAGGCACAAAGGCTGCTTTGTTTCCAAAGGGGGAGAGAGGCCCCAAATCATGTTGCTTCCAGCTGTTTTTGAAGCTAAGAAACAACTCGCTCTGCCAGGTACTCTTACAGCCTTCCGGGAACACCTCTTACGAAGGCCTGTGAAAAGCAGTTTCTTGGCAGGCCTGATCTGGCTGAGGTAGAACTTCTGCTCTGGGTGTGCTCCATTGCCCTAGAGCTGAAAGGCCCAAAGGGCTGCCTTGTTTCCAAAGGGGGAGAGAGGCCCCAAAGCATCTTGCTTCCACCTCTTGGGAAGCTAAGAAACAACTGGCTGTGCCCAGTGCTCTTATAGCCTAAGAGAACATCTCTTATCAAGGCCTGTGAAACGCACTGTCTAGGCAGGCCTGATCTGGAAGAAGTAGAACTTCGGCTCTGGTTGTGCTCCATTGCCCTAGAGCTGCCAGACCCAACGTGCTGCCTTGTTTCCAAAGGGGCAGAGAGGCCCCAAAGCGTCTTGCTTCCAGCTGTTTGGGAAACAAGGAAACAACTGGCTCTGCACCGTGCTCTCACAGCCTACCGGGAACGTCACATACAAAGGCCTCTGAAACGCAGTTCCTTGGCAGGCCTGATCTGGCTGAAGTAGGACTTCTGCTCTGGGTGTGCTCCATTGGCCTAGAGCTGAAAGGCCCAAAGGTCGCCCTTGTTGGCAAAGGGGCAGGGAGCCCCCAAAGCATCTTGCTTCCAGCTCTTTGGGAAGCTAAGAAACAAATGGCTCTGCCCAGTGCTCTAACAGAGTACCGGGAAGTCTCTTACCAAAGCCTTTGAAACGCAGTTTCTTGGCAGGCCTTATCTGGCTGAGGTAGAACTTCTGCTCTGGGTGTGCTCCATTGGCCTAGAGCTGCCTGGCCCAAAGGTCGGCCTTGTTTGCAAAGGGGATGAGAGGCCCCAAAGCATCTTGCTTCCAGCTCTTCGGGAAGCTAAGAAACATCTGGCGTTGCCCAGTGCTCTTACAGCCTACCGGGAACATCTCTTACCAAGGCCTGTGAAACGCAGTTTGTTGGTGGCCTGAACTGGCCGAAGTAGAACTTCTGCTCTGGGTGTGCTCCATTGGCCTAGAGCTGCCAGGCCCAAGGTGCTGCCTTGTTTCCAAAGGGGCAGAGAGGCCCCAAAGCATCTTGCTTCCAGCTCTCTGGGAAGCTAAGAACCAACTCGCACTGCCCCGTGCTGTTACAGCCTACCGGGAACATGTCTTTGAAAGGCCTGTGAAACGCAGTCTCTTGGCAGGCCTCATCTGGCTGAAGTAGAACTCCGGCTCTGGGTGTGCTCCATTGCCCTAGAGCTGCCAGGCCCAAAGTGCTGCCCTGTTTCCAAGGGGCAGAGAGGCCCAAAGCATCTTCCTTCCCGGTCTTTGCGAAGCTAAGAAACAACTGGCTCTGCCCAGTGCTCTTACACCTACCGGGAACATCTCTTACCAAGGCCTGTCAAACGCTGTTTCTTTGCAGGCCTGATCAGGCTGAAGTAGAACTCCTGCTCTGCGTGTGCTCCATTGGCCTAGAGCTTCCCGACACAAATGGCTGCCTTGTTCCCAAACGGGCAGAGGGGTCCCAAGCATCTTGCTTCCAGCTTTTCAGGAAGGTAAGAAACAACTGGCTCTGCCCAGTGCTCTTACAGCCTACCGGGAACATCTCTTACCAAGGCCTGTGAAACGCAGTTTCCTGGCAGGCCTGATCTGGCTGAAGTAGAACTTCTGCTCTGGGTGTGCTCCATTGCCCTAGAGCTGCCAGGCCCAAAGGGCTGCCTTGTTTCCAAAGACGGAGAGTGGACCCAAAGCATCTTGCTCCCAGCTCTTCGGGAAGCTAAGAAACAGCTGGCTCTGCCCAGTGCTCTTACAGCCTAAGAGAACATCTCTTTGAAAGGCCTGTGAAACGCAGTTTCTTGGCAGGCCTGACCTGGCTGAAGTAGAACTTCTGTTCTGGTTGTGCTACATAGGCCTAGAGCTACCAGGACCTAAGGGCTGCCTTGTTTCCAAAGGGGGAGAGAGGCCCCAAAGCATCTTGCCTCCAGCACTTTGGGAAGCTAAAAAACAACTGGTTCTGCCCAGTGCTCTCACAGCCTACCGTGAACATCTCTTACCAAGGGCTGTGAAACGCAGTTTCTGGGCAGGACTGATCTGCCTGAAGTAGAACTTCTGCTGTGGGTGTGCTCCATTGGCCTAGAGCTGCCAGGCCCAAAAGGCTGCCTTGTGTCCAAAGGGAGAGAGAGGCCCCAAGGCATCTTGCTTCCAGCTCTGTGGGAAGCTAAAGCAACTGGCTCTCCACAGTGCTCTCACAGCCTACCGGGAACATCTCTTACCAAGGCCTGTGAAACGCAGTTTCTTGGCAGGCCTGATCTGGCTGAAGTAGAACTCCTGCTCTGGGCGTGCTACTTTGGCCTAGAGCTGCCAGGCCCAAAGGGCCGCCTTGTTTCCAAAGGGGCTGAGAGTCCCCAAAGCATCTTGCTTCCAAATCTTTGGGAAGCTAAGAAACAACTGGCTCTGCACAGTGCTCTCACAGCCTACCGGCAACGTGACAGAGAAAGGCCTGTGAGACGCAGTTTCTTGGAAGGCCTGATCTGGCTGAGGTAGAACTTGTGCTCTGGGTGTGCTACTTTGGCCTAGAGCTGCCAGGCACAAAGGCTGCTTTGTTTCCAAAGGGGGAGAGAGGCCCCAAATCATGTTGCTTCCAGCTGTTTTTGAAGCTAAGAAACAACTCGCTCTGCCAGGTACTCTTACAGCCTTCCGGGAACACCTCTTACGAAGGCCTGTGAAAAGCAGTTTCTTGGCAGGCCTGATCTGGCTGAGGTAGAACTTCTGCTCTGGGTGTGCTCCATTGCCCTAGAGCTGAAAGGCCCAAAGGGCTGCCTTGTTTCCAAAGGGGGAGAGAGGCCCCAAAGCATCTTGCTTCCACCTCTTGGGAAGCTAAGAAACAACTGGCTGTGCCCAGTGCTCTTATAGCCTAAGAGAACATCTCTTATCAAGGCCTGTGAAACGCACTGTCTAGGCAGGCCTGATCTGGAAGAAGTAGAACTTCGGCTCTGGTTGTGCTCCATTGCCCTAGAGCTGCCAGACCCAAAGTGCTGCCTTGTTTCCAAAGGGGCAGAGAGGCCCCAAAGCGTCTTGCTTCCAGCTGTTTGGGAAACAAGGAAACAACTGGCTCTGCACCGTGCTCTCACAGCCTACCGGGAACGTCACATACAAAGGCCTCTGAAACGCAGTTCCTTGGCAGGCCTGATCTGGCTGAAGTAGGACTTCTGCTCTGGGTGTGCTCCATTGGCCTAGAGCTGAAAGGCCCAAAGGTCGCCCTTGTTGGCAAAGGGGCAGGGAGCCCCCAAAGCATCTTGCTTCCAGCTCTTTGGGAAGCTAAGAAACAAATGGCTCTGCCCAGTGCTCTAACAGAGTACCGGGAAGTCTCTTACCAAAGCCTTTGAAACGCAGTTTCTTGGCAGGCCTTATCTGGCTGAGGTAGAACTTCTGCTCTGGGTGTGCTCCATTGGCCTAGAGCTGCCTGGCCCAAAGGTCGGCCTTGTTTGCAAAGGGGATGAGAGGCCCCAAAGCATCTTGCTTCCAGCTCTTCGGGAAGCTAAGAAACATCTGGCGTTGCCCAGTGCTCTTACAGCCTACCGGGAACATCTCTTACCAAGGCCTGTGAAACGCAGTTTGTTGGTGGCCTGAACTGGCCGAAGTAGAACTTCTGCTCTGGGTGTGCTCCATTGGCCTAGAGCTGCCAGGCCCAAGGTGCTGCCTTGTTTCCAAAGGGGCAGAGAGGCCCCAAAGCATCTTGCTTCCAGCTCTCTGGGAAGCTAAGAACCAACTCGCACTGCCCCGTGCTGTTACAGCCTACCGGGAACATGTCTTTGAAAGGCCTGTGAAACGCAGTCTCTTGGCAGGCCTCATCTGGCTGAAGTAGAACTCCGGCTCTGGGTGTGCTCCATTGCCCTAGAGCTGCCAGGCCCCAAGTGCTGCCCTGTTTCCAAGGGGCAGAGAGGCCCAAAGCATCTTGCTTCCCGGTCTTTGCGAAGCTAAGAAACAACTGGCTCTGCCCAGTGCTCTTACACCTACCGGGAACATCTCTTACCAAGGCCTGTCAAACGCTGTTTCTTTGCAGGCCTGATCAGGCTGAAGTAGAACTCCTGCTCTGCGTGTGCTCCATTGGCCTAGAGCTTCCCGACCCAAAAGGCTGCCTTGTTCCCAAACGGGCAGAGGGGTCCCAAGCATCTTGCTTCCAGCTTTTCAGGAAGGTAAGAAACAACTGGCTCTGCCCAGTGCTCTTACAGCCTACCGGGAACATCTCTTACCAAGGCCTGTGAAACGCAGTTTCCTGGCAGGCCTGATCTGGCTGAAGTAGAACTTCTGCTCTGGGTGTGCTCCATTGCCCTAGAGCTGCCAGGCCCAAAGGGCTGCCTTGTTTCCAAAGACGGAGAGTGGACCCAAAGCATCTTGCTCCCAGCTCTTCGGGAAGCTAAGAAACAGCTGGCTCTGCCCAGTGCTCTTACAGCCTAAGAGAACATCTCTTTGAAAGGCCTGGGAAACGCAGTTTCTTGGCAGGCCTGACCTGGCTGAAGTAGAACTTCTGTTCTGGTTGTGCTACATAGGCCTAGAGCTACCAGGACCTAAGGGCTGCCTTGTTTCCAAAGGGTGAGAGAGGCCCCAAAGCATCTTGCCTCCAGCACTTTGGGAAGCTAAAAAACAACTGGTTCTGCCCAGTGCTCTCACAGCCTACCGTGAACATCTCTTACCAAGGGCTGTGAAACGCAGTTTCTGGGCAGGACTGATCTGCCTGAAGTAGAACTTCTGCTGTGGGTGTGCTCCATTGGCCTAGAGCTGCCAGGCCCAAAAGGCTGCCTTGTGTCCAAAGGGAGAGAGAGGCCCCAAGGCATCTTGCTTCCAGCTCTGTGGGAAGCTAAAGCAACTGGCTCTCCACAGTGCTCTCACAGCCTACCGGGAACATCTCTTACCAAGGCCTGTGAAACGCAGTTTCTTGGCAGGCCTGATCTGGCTGAAGTAGAACTCCTGCTCTGGGCGTGCTACTTTGGCCTAGAGCTGCCAGGCCCAAAGGGCCGCCTTGTTTCCAAAGGGGCTGAGAGTCCCCAAAGCATCTTGCTTCCAAATCTTTGGGAAGCTAAGAAACAACTGGCTCTGCACAGTGCTCTCACAGCCTACCGGCAACGTGACAGAGAAAGGCCTGTGAACGCAGTTTCTTGGAAGGCCTGATCTGGCTGAGGTAGAACTTGTGCTCTGGGTGTGCTACTTTGGCCTAGAGCTGCCAGGCACAAAGGCTGCTTTGTTTCCAAAGGGGGAGAGAGGCCCCAAATCATGTTGCTTCCAGCTGTTTTTGAAGCTAAGAAACAACTCGCTCTGCCAGGTACTCTTACAGCCTTCCGGGAACACCTCTTACGAAGGCCTGTGAAAAGCAGTTTCTTGGCAGGCCTGATCTGGCTGAGGTAGAACTTCTGCTCTGGGTGTGCTCCATTGCCCTAGAGCTGAAAGGCCCAAAGGGCTGCCTTGTTTCCAAAGGGGGAGAGAGGCCCCAAAGCATCTTGCTTCCACCTCTTGGGAAGCTAAGAAACAACTGGCTGTGCCCAGTGCTCTTATAGCCTAAGAGAACATCTCTTATCAAGGCCTGTGAAACGCACTGTCTAGTCAGGCCTGATCTGGAAGAAGTAGAACTTCGGCTCTGGTTGTGCTCCATTGCCCTAGAGCTGCCAGACCCAACGTGCTGCCTTGTTTCCAAAGGGGCAGAGAGGCCCCAAAGCGTCTTGCTTCCAGCTGTTTGGGAAACAAGGAAACAACTGGCTCTGCACCGTGCTCTCACAGCCTACCGGGAACGTCACATACAAAGGCCTCTGAAACGCAGTTCCTTGGCAGGCCTGATCTGGCTGAAGTAGGACTTCTGCTCTGGGTGTGCTCCATTGGCCTAGAGCTGAAAGGCCCAAAGGTCGCCCTTGTTGGCAAAGGGGCAGGGAGCCCCCAAAGCATCTTGCTTCCAGCTCTTTGGGAAGCTAAGAAACAAATGGCTCTGCCCAGTGCTCTAACAGAGTACCGGGAACATCTCTTACCAAAGCCTTTGAAACGCAGTTTCTTGGCAGGCCTTATCTGGCTGAGGTAGAACTTCTGCTCTGGGTGTGCTCCATTGGCCTAGAGCTGCCAGACCCAAAGGTCGGCCTTGTTTGCAAAGGGGATGAGAGGCCCCAAAGCATCTTGCTTCCAGCTCTTCGGGAAGCTAAGAAACATCTGGCGTTGCCCAGTGCTCTTACAGCCTACCGGGAACATCTCTTACCAAGGCCTGTGAAACGCAGTTTGTTGGTGGCCTGAACTGGCCGAAGTAGAACTTCTGCTCTGGGTGTGCTCCATGGCCTAGAGCTGCCAGGCCCAAGGTGCTGCCTTGTTTCCAAAGGGGCAGAGAGGCCCCAAAGCATCTTGCTTCCAGCTCTCTGGGAAGCTAAGAACCAACTCGCTCTGCCCCGTGCTCTTACAGCCTACCGGGAACATGTCTTTGAAAGGCCTGTGAAACGCAGTTTCTTGGCAGGCCTCATCTGGCTGAAGTAGAACTCCGGCTCTGGGTGTGCTCCATTGCCCTAGAGCTGCCAGGCCCAAAGGGCTGCCTTGTTTCCAAAGACGGAGAGTGGACCCAAAGCATCTTGCTCCCAGCTCTTCGGGAAGCTAAGAAACAGCTGGCTCTGCCCAGTGCTCTTACAGCCTAAGAGAACATCTCTTTGAAAGGCCTGTGAAACGCAGTTTCTTGGCAGGCCTGACCTGGCTGAAGTAGAACTTCTGTTCTGGTTGTGCTACATAGGCCTAGAGCTACCAGGACCTAAGGGCTGCCTTGTTTCCAAAGGGTGAGAGAGGCCCCAAAGCATCTTGCCTCCAGCACTTTGGGAAGCTAAAAAACAACTGGTTCTGCCCAGTGCTCTCACAGCCTACCGTGAACATCTCTTACCAAGGGCTGTGAAACGCAGTTTCTGGGCAGGACTGATCTGCCTGAAGTAGAACTTCTGCTGTGGGTGTGCTCCATTGGCCTAGAGCTGCCAGGCCCAAACGGCTGCCTTGTGTCCAAAGGGAGAGAGAGGCCCCAAGGCATCTTGCTTCCAGCTCTTTGGGAAGCTAAAGCAACTGGCTCTCCACAGTGCTCTCACAGCCTACCGGGAACATCTCTTACCAAGGCCTGTGAAACGCAGTTTCTTGGCAGGCCTGATCTGGCTGAAGTAGAACTCCTGCTCTGGGCGTGCTACTTTGGCCTAGAGCTGCCAGGCCCAAAGGGCCGCCTTGTTTCCAAAGGGGCTGAGAGTCCCCAAAGCATCTTGCTTCCAAATCTTTGGGAAGCTAAGAAACAACTGGCTCTGCACAGTGCTCTCACAGCCTACCGGCAACGTGACAGAGAAAGGCCTGTGAGACGCAGTTTCTTGGAAGGCCTGATCTGGCTGAGGTAGAACTTGTGCTCTGGGTGTGCTACTTTGGCCTAGAGCTGCCAGGCACAAAGGCTGCTTTGTTTCCAAAGGGGGAGAGAGGCCCCAAATCATGTTGCTTCCAGCTGTTTTTGAAGCTAAGAAACAACTCGCTCTGCCAGGTACTCTTACAGCCTTCCGGGAACACCTCTTACGAAGGCCTGTGAAAAGCAGTTTCTTGGCAGGCCTGATCTGGCTGAGGTAGAACTTCTGCTCTGGGTGTGCTCCATTGCCCTAGAGCTGAAAGGCCCAAAGGGCTGCCTTGTTTCCAAAGGGGGAGAGAGGCCCCAAAGCATCTTGCTTCCACCTCTTGGGAAGCTAAGAAACAACTGGCTGTGCCCAGTGCTCTTATAGCCTAAGAGAACATCTCTTATCAAGGCCTGTGAAACGCACTGTCTAGGCAGGCCTGATCTGGAAGAAGTAGAACTTCGGCTCTGGTTGTGCTCCATTGCCCTAGAGCTGCCAGACCCAACGTGCTGCCTTGTTTCCAAAGGGGCAGAGAGGCCCCAAAGCGTCTTGCTTCCAGCTGTTTGGGAAACAAGGAAACAACTGGCTCTGCACCGTGCTCTCACAGCCTACCGGGAACGTCACATACAAAGGCCTCTGAAACGCAGTTCCTTGGCAGGCCTGATCTGGCTGAAGTAGGACTTCTGCTCTGGGTGTGCTCCATTGGCCTAGAGCTGAAAGGCCCAAAGGTCGCCCTTGTTGGCAAAGGGGCAGGGAGCCCCCAAAGCATCTTGCTTCCAGCTCTTTGGGAAGCTAAGAAACAAATGGCTCTGCCCAGTGCTCTAACAGAGTACCGGGAACATCTCTTACCAAAGCCTTTGAAACGCAGTTTCTTGGCAGGCCTTATCTGGCTGAGGTAGAACTTCTGCTCTGGGTGTGCTCCATTGGCCTAGAGCTGCCTGGCCCAAAGGTCGGCCTTGTTTGCAAAGGGGATGAGAGGCCCCAAAGCATCTTGCTTCCAGCTCTTCGGGAAGCTAAGAAACATCTGGCGTTGCCCAGTGCTCTTACAGCCTACCGGGAACATCTCTTACCAAGGCCTGTGAAACGCAGTTTGTTGGTGGCCTGAACTGGCCGAAGTAGAACTTCTGCTCTGGGTGTGCTCCATGGCCTAGAGCTGCCAGGCCCAAGGTGCTGCCTTGTTTCCAAAGGGGCAGAGAGGCCCCAAAGCATCTTGCTTCCAGCTCTCTGGGAAGCTAAGAACCAACTCGCTCTGCCCCGTGCTCTTACAGCCTACCGGGAACATGTCTTTGAAAGGCCTGTGAAACGCAGTTTCTTGGCAGGCCTCATCTGGCTGAAGTAGAACTCCGGCTCTGGGTGTGCTCCATTGCCCTAGAGCTGCCAGGCCCAAAGTGCTGCCCTGTTTCCAAGGGGCAGAGAGGCCCAAAGCATCTTGCTTCCCGGTCTTTGCGAAGCTAAGAAACAACTGGCTCTGCCCAGTGCTCTTACACCTACCGGGAACATCTCTTACCAAGGCCTGTCAAACGCTGTTTCTTTGCAGGCCTGATCAGGCTGAAGTAGAACTCCTGCTCTGCGTGTGCTCCATTGGCCTAGAGCTTCCCGACCCAAAAGGCTGCCTTGTTCCCAAACGGGCAGAGGGGTCCCAAGCATCTTGCTTCCAGCTTTTCAGGAAGGTAAGAAACAACTGGCTCTGCCCAGTGCTCTTACAGCCTACCGGGAACATCTCTTACCAAGGCCTGTGAAACGCAGTTTCCTGGCAGGCCTGATCTGGCTGAAGTAGAACTTCTGCTCTGGGTGTGCTCCATTGCCCTAGAGCTGCCAGGCCCAAAGGTCTGCCTTGTTTCCAAAGACGGAGAGTGGACCCAAAGCATCTTGCTCCCAGCTCTTCGGGAAGCTAAGAAACAGCTGGCTCTGCCCAGTGCTCTTACAGCCTAAGAGAACATCTCTTTGAAAGGCCTGTGAAACGCAGTTTCTTGGCAGGCCTGACCTGGCTGAAGTAGAACTTCTGTTCTGGTTGTGCTACATAGGCCTAGAGCTACCAGGACCTAAGGGCTGCCTTGTTTCCAAAGGGTGAGAGAGGCCCCAAAGCATCTTGCCTCCAGCACTTTGGGAAGCTAAAAAACAACTGGTTCTGCCCAGTGCTCTCACAGCCTACCGTGAACATCTCTTACCAAGGGCTGTGAAACGCAGTTTCTGGGCAGGACTGATCTGCCTGAAGTAGAACTTCTGCTGTGGGTGTGCTCCATTGGCCTAGAGCTGCCAGGCCCAAACGGCTGCCTTGTGTCCAAAGGGAGAGAGAGGCCCCAAGGCATCTTGCTTCCAGCTCTTTGGGAAGCTAAAGCAACTGGCTCTCCACAGTGCTCTCACAGCCTACCGGGAACATCTCTTACCAAGGCCTGTGAAACGCAGTTTCTTGGCAGGCCTGATCTGGCTGAAGTAGAACTCCTGCTCTGGGCGTGCTACTTTGGCCTAGAGCTGCCAGGCCCAAAGGGCCGCCTTGTTTCCAAAGGGGCTGAGAGTCCCCAAAGCATCTTGCTTCCAAATCTTTGGGAAGCTAAGAAACAACTGGCTCTGCACAGTGCTCTCACAGCCTACCGGCAACGTGACAGAGAAAGGCCTGTGAGACGCAGTTTCTTGGAAGGCCTGATCTGGCTGAGGTAGAACTTGTGCTCTGGGTGTGCTACTTTGGCCTAGAGCTGCCAGGCACAAAGGCTGCTTTGTTTCCAAAGGGGGAGAGAGGCCCCAAATCATGTTGCTTCCAGCTGTTTTTGAAGCTAAGAAACAACTCGCTCTGCCAGGTACTCTTACAGCCTTCCGGGAACACCTCTTACGAAGGCCTGTGAAAAGCAGTTTCTTGGCAGGCCTGATCTGGCTGAGGTAGAACTTCTGCTCTGGGTGTGCTCCATTGCCCTAGAGCTGAAAGGCCCAAAGGGCTGCCTTGTTTCCAAAGGGGGAGAGAGGCCCCAAAGCATCTTGCTTCCACCTCTTGGGAAGCTAAGAAACAACTGGCTGTGCCCAGTGCTCTTATAGCCTAAGAGAACATCTCTTATCAAGGCCTGTGAAACGCACTGTCTAGGCAGGCCTGATCTGGAAGAAGTAGAACTTCGGCTCTGGTTGTGCTCCATTGCCCTAGAGCTGCCAGACCCAACGTGCTGCCTTGTTTCCAAAGGGGCAGAGAGGCCCCAAAGCGTCTTGCTTCCAGCTGTTTGGGAAACAAGGAAACAACTGGCTCTGCACCGTGCTCTCACAGCCTACCGGGAACGTCACATACAAAGGCCTCTGAAACGCAGTTCCTTGGCAGGCCTGATCTGGCTGAAGTAGGACTTCTGCTCTGGGTGTGCTCCATTGGCCTAGAGCTGAAAGGCCCAAAGGTCGCCCTTGTTGGCAAAGGGGCAGGGAGCCCCCAAAGCATCTTGCTTCCAGCTCTTTGGGAAGCTAAGAAACAAATGGCTCTGCCCAGTGCTCTAACAGAGTACCGGGAACATCTCTTACCAAAGCCTTTGAAACGCAGTTTCTTGGCAGGCCTTATCTGGCTGAGGTAGAACTTCTGCTCTGGGTGTGCTCCATTGGCCTAGAGCTGCCTGGCCCAAAGGTCGGCCTTGTTTGCAAAGGGGATGAGAGGCCCCAAAGCATCTTGCTTCCAGCTCTTCGGGAAGCTAAGAAACATCTGGCGTTGCCCAGTGCTCTTACAGCCTACCGGGAACATCTCTTACCAAGGCCTGTGAAACGCAGTTTGTTGGTGGCCTGAACTGGCCGAAGTAGAACTTCTGCTCTGGGTGTGCTCCATGGCCTAGAGCTGCCAGGCCCAAGGTGCTGCCTTGTTTCCAAAGGGGCAGAGAGGCCCCAAAGCATCTTGCTTCCAGCTCTCTGGGAAGCTAAGAACCAACTCGCTCTGCCCCGTGCTCTTACAGCCTACCGGGAACATGTCTTTGAAAGGCCTGTGAAACGCAGTTTCTTGGCAGGCCTCATCTGGCTGAAGTAGAACTCCGGCTCTGGGTGTGCTCCATTGCCCTAGAGCTGCCAGGCCCAAAGTGCTGCCCTGTTTCCAAGGGGCAGAGAGGCCCAAAGCATCTTGCTTCCCGGTCTTTGCGAAGCTAAGAAACAACTGGCTCTGCCCAGTGCTCTTACACCTACCGGGAACATCTCTTACCAAGGCCTGTCAAACGCTGTTTCTTTGCAGGCCTGATCAGGCTGAAGTAGAACTCCTGCTCTGCGTGTGCTCCATTGGCCTAGAGCTTCCCGACCCAAAAGGCTGCCTTGTTCCCAAACGGGCAGAGGGGTCCCAAGCATCTTGCTTCCAGCTTTTCAGGAAGGTAAGAAACAACTGGCTCTGCCCAGTGCTCTTACAGCCTACCGGGAACATCTCTTACCAAGGCCTGTGAAACGCAGTTTCCTGGCAGGCCTGATCTGGCTGAAGTAGAACTTCTGCTCTGGGTGTGCTCCATTGCCCTAGAGCTGCCAGGCCCAAAGGTCTGCCTTGTTTCCAAAGACGGAGAGTGGACCCAAAGCATCTTGCTCCCAGCTCTTCGGGAAGCTAAGAAACAGCTGGCTCTGCCCAGTGCTCTTACAGCCTAAGAGAACATCTCTTTGAAAGGCCTGTGAAACGCAGTTTCTTGGCAGGCCTGACCTGGCTGAAGTAGAACTTCTGTTCTGGTTGTGCTACATAGGCCTAGAGCTACCAGGACCTAAGGGCTGCCTTGTTTCCAAAGGGTGAGAGAGGCCCCAAAGCATCTTGCCTCCAGCACTTTGGGAAGCTAAAAAACAACTGGTTCTGCCCAGTGCTCTCACAGCCTACCGTGAACATCTCTTACCAAGGGCTGTGAAACGCAGTTTCTGGGCAGGACTGATCTGCCTGAAGTAGAACTTCTGCTGTGGGTGTGCTCCATTGGCCTAGAGCTGCCAGGCCCAAAAGGCTGCCTTGTGTCCAAAGGGAGAGAGAGGCCCCAAGGCATCTTGCTTCCAGCTCTGTGGGAAGCTAAAGCAACTGGCTCTCCACAGTGCTCTCACAGCCTACCGGGAACATCTCTTACCAAGGCCTGTGAAACGCAGTTTCTTGGCAGGCCTGATCTGGCTGAAGTAGAACTCCTGCTCTGGGCGTGCTACTTTGGCCTAGAGCTGCCAGGCCCAAAGGGCCGCCTTGTTTCCAAAGGGGCTGAGAGTCCCCAAAGCATCTTGCTTCCAAATCTTTGGGAAGCTAAGAAACAACTGGCTCTGCACAGTGCTCTCACAGCCTACCGGCAACGTGACAGAGAAAGGCCTGTGAACGCAGTTTCTTGGAAGGCCTGATCTGGCTGAGGTAGAACTTGTGCTCTGGGTGTACTCCATTGGCCTAGGGCTGCCAGGCCCAAAGGGCTGCCTTTATTTCCAAAGTGTGAGAGAGGCCCCAAAGCATCTTGCTTCCTGCTCTCTGGGAAGCTAAAACAACTGGCTCTGCACAGTGCTCTCAAAGCCAACCGGGAACGTCACATACAAAGGCCTGTGAAACGCAGCTTCTTGACAGGCCTTATCTGGCTGAGGTAGAACTTGTGCTCTGGGTGTGCTACTTTGGCCTAGAGCTGCCAGGCACAAAGGCTGCTTTGTTTCCAAAGGGGGAGAGAGGCCCCAAATCATGTTGCTTCCAGCTGTTTTTGAAGCTAAGAAACAACTCGCTCTGCCAGGTACTCTTACAGCCTTCCGGGAACACCTCTTACGAAGGCCTGTGAAAAGCAGTTTCTTGGCAGGCCTGATCTGGCTGAGGTAGAACTTCTGCTCTGGGTGTGCTCCATTGCCCTAGAGCTGAAAGGCCCAAAGGGCTGCCTTGTTTCCAAAGGGGGAGAGAGGCCCCAAAGCATCTTGCTTCCACCTCTTGGGAAGCTAAGAAACAACTGGCTGTGCCCAGTGCTCTTATAGCCTAAGAGAACATCTCTTATCAAGGCCTGTGAAACGCACTGTCTAGGCAGGCCTGATCTGGAAGAAGTAGAACTTCGGCTCTGGTTGTGCTCCATTGCCCTAGAGCTGCCAGACCCAACGTGCTGCCTTGTTTCCAAAGGGGCAGAGAGGCCCCAAAGCGTCTTGCTTCCAGCTGTTTGGGAAACAAGGAAACAACTGGCTCTGCACCGTGCTCTCACAGCCTACCGGGAACGTCACATACAAAGGCCTCTGAAACGCAGTTCCTTGGCAGGCCTGATCTGGCTGAAGTAGGACTTCTGCTCTGGGTGTGCTCCATTGGCCTAGAGCTGAAAGGCCCAAAGGTCACCCTTGTTGGCAAAGGGGCAGGGAGCCCCCAAAGCATCTTGCTTCCAGCTCTTTGGGAAGCTAAGAAACAAATGGCTCTGCCCAGTGCTCTAACAGAGTACCGGGAACATCTCTTACCAAAGCCTTTGAAACGCAGTTTCTTGGCAGGCCTTATCTGGCTGAGGTAGAACTTCTGCTCAGGGTGTGCTCCATTGGCCTAGAGCTGCCTGGCCCAAAGGTCGGCCTTGTTTGCAAAGGGGATGAGAGGCCCCAAAGCATCTTGCTTCCAGCTCTTCGGGAAGCTAAGAAACATCTGGCGTTGCCCAGTGCTCTTACAGCCTACCGGGAACATCTCTTACCAAGGCCTGTGAAACGCAGTTTGTTGGTGGCCTGAACTGGCCGAAGTAGAACTTCTGCTCTGGGTGTGCTCCATGGCCTAGAGCTGCCAGGCCCAAGGTGCTGCCTTGTTTCCAAAGGGGCAGAGAGGCCCCAAAGCATCTTGCTTCCAGCTCTCTGGGAAGCTAAGAACCAACTCGCTCTGCCCCGTGCTCTTACAGCCTACCGGGAACATGTCTTTGAAAGGCCTGTGAAACGCAGTTTCTTGGCAGGCCTCATCTGGCTGAAGTAGAACTCCGGCTCTGGGTGTGCTCCATTGCCCTAGAGCTGCCAGGCCCCAAGTGCTGCCCTGTTTCCAAGGGGCAGAGAGGCCCAAAGCATCTTGCTTCCCGGTCTTTGCGAAGCTAAGAAACAACTGGCTCTGCCCAGTGCTCTTACACCTACCGGGAACATCTCTTACCAAGGCCTGTCAAACGCTGTTTCTTTGCAGGCCTGATCAGGCTGAAGTAGAACTCCTGCTCTGCGTGTGCTCCATTGGCCTAGAGCTTCCCGACCCAAAAGGCTGCCTTGTTCCCAAACGGGCAGAGGGGTCCCAAGCATCTTGCTTCCAGCTTTTCAGGAAGGTAAGAAACAACTGGCTCTGCCCAGTGCTCTTACAGCCTACCGGGAACATCTCTTACCAAGGCCTGTGAAACGCAGTTTCCTGGCAGGCCTGATCTGGCTGAAGTAGAACTTCTGCTCTGGGTGTGCTCCATTGCCCTAGAGCTGCCAGGCCCAAAGGGCTGCCTTGTTTCCAAAGACGGAGAGTGGACCCAAAGCATCTTGCTCCCAGCTCTTCGGGAAGCTAAGAAACAGCTGGCTCTGCCCAGTGCTCTTACAGCCTAAGAGAACATCTCTTTGAAAGGCCTGTGAAACGCAGTTTCTTGGCAGGCCTGACCTGGCTGAAGTAGAACTTCTGTTCTGGTTGTGCTACATAGGCCTAGAGCTACCAGGACCTAAGGGCTGCCTTGTTTCCAAAGGGTGAGAGAGGCCCCAAAGCATCTTGCCTCCAGCACTTTGGGAAGCTAAAAAACAACTGGTTCTGCCCAGTGCTCTCACAGCCTACCGTGAACATCTCTTACCAAGGGCTGTGAAACGCAGTTTCTGGGCAGGACTGATCTGCCTGAAGTAGAACTTCTGCTGTGGGTGTGCTCCATTGGCCTAGAGCTGCCAGGCCCAAAAGGCTGCCTTGTGTCCAAAGGGAGAGAGAGGCCCCAAGGCATCTTGCTTCCAGCTCTGTGGGAAGCTAAAGCAACTGGCTCTCCACAGTGCTCTCACAGCCTACTGGGAACATCTCTTACCAAGGCCTGTGAAACGCAGTTTCTTGGCAGGCCTGATCTGGCTGAAGTAGAACTCCTGCTCTGGGCGTGCTACTTTGGCCTAGAGCTGCCAGGCCCAAAGGGCCGCCTTGTTTCCAAAGGGGCTGAGAGTCCCCAAAGCATCTTGCTTCCAAATCTTTGGGAAGCTAAGAAACAACTGGCTCTGCACAGTGCTCTCACAGCCTACCGGCAACGTGACAGAGAAAGGCCTGTGAACGCAGTTTCTTGGAAGGCCTGATCTGGCTGAGGTAGAACTTGTGCTCTGGGTGTACTCCATTGGCCTAGGGCTGCCAGGCCCAAAGGGCTGCCTTTATTTCCAAAGTGTGAGAGAGGCCCCAAAGCATCTTGCTTCCTGCTCTCTGGGAAGCTAAAACAACTGGCTCTGCACAGTGCTCTCAAAGCCAACCGGGAACGTCACATACAAAGGCCTGTGAAACGCAGCTTCTTGACAGGCCTTATCTGGCTGAGGTAGAACTTGTGCTCTGGGTGTGCTACTTTGGCCTAGAGCTGCCAGGCACAAAGGCTGCTTTGTTTCCAAAGGGGGAGAGAGGCCCCAAATCATGTTGCTTCCAGCTGTTTTTGAAGCTAAGAAACAACTCGCTCTGCCAGGTACTCTTACAGCCTTCCGGGAACACCTCTTACGAAGGCCTGTGAAAAGCAGTTTCTTGGCAGGCCTGATCTGGCTGAGGTAGAACTTCTGCTCTGGGTGTGCTCCATTGCCCTAGAGCTGAAAGGCCCAAAGGGCTGCCTTGTTTCCAAAGGGGGAGAGAGGCCCCAAAGCATCTTGCTTCCACCTCTTGGGAAGCTAAGAAACAACTGGCTGTGCCCAGTGCTCTTATAGCCTAAGAGAACATCTCTTATCAAGGCCTGTGAAACGCACTGTCTAGGCAGGCCTGATCTGGAAGAAGTAGAACTTCGGCTCTGGTTGTGCTCCATTGCCCTAGAGCTGCCAGACCCAACGTGCTGCCTTGTTTCCAAAGGGGCAGAGAGGCCCCAAAGCGTCTTGCTTCCAGCTGTTTGGGAAACAAGGAAACAACTGGCTCTGCACCGTGCTCTCACAGCCTACCGGGAACGTCACATACAAAGGCCTCTGAAACGCAGTTCCTTGGCAGGCCTGATCTGGCTGAAGTAGGACTTCTGCTCTGGGTGTGCTCCATTGGCCTAGAGCTGAAAGGCCCAAAGGTCACCCTTGTTGGCAAAGGGGCAGGGAGCCCCCAAAGCATCTTGCTTCCAGCTCTTTGGGAAGCTAAGAAACAAATGGCTCTGCCCAGTGCTCTAACAGAGTACCGGGAACATCTCTTACCAAAGCCTTTGAAACGCAGTTTCTTGGCAGGCCTTATCTGGCTGAGGTAGAACTTCTGCTCTGGGTGTGCTCCATTGGCCTAGAGCTGCCTGGCCCAAAGGTCGGCCTTGTTTGCAAAGGGGATGAGAGGCCCCAAAGCATCTTGCTTCCAGCTCTTCGGGAAGCTAAGAAACATCTGGCGTTGCCCAGTGCTCTTACAGCCTACCGGGAACATCTCTTACCAAAGCCTTTGAAACGCAGTTTCTTGGCAGGCCTTATCTGGCTGAGGTAGAACTTCTGCTCTGGGTGTGCTCCATTGGCCTAGAGCTGCCAGGCCCAAGGTGCTGCCTTGTTTCCAAAGGGGCAGAGAGGCCCCAAAGCATCTTGCTTCCAGCTCTCTGGGAAGCTAAGAACCAACTCGCTCTGCCCCGTGCTCTTACAGCCTACCGGGAACATGTCTTTGAAAGGCCTGTGAAACGCAGTTTCTTGGCAGGCCTCATCTGGCTGAAGTAGAACTCCGGCTCTGGGTGTGCTCCATTGCCCTAGAGCTGCCAGGCCCAAAGTGCTGCCCTGTTTCCAAGGGGCAGAGAGGCCCAAAGCATCTTGCTTCCCGGTCTTTGCGAAGCTAAGAAACAACTGGCTCTTCCCAGTGCTCTTACACCTACCGGGAACATCTCTTACCAAGGCCTGTCAAACGCTGTTTCTTTGCAGGCCTGATCAGGCTGAAGTAGAACTCCTGCTCTGCGTGTGCTCCATTGGCCTAGAGCTTCCCGACCCAAAAGGCTGCCTTGTTCCCAAACGGGCAGAGGGGTCCCAAGCATCTTGCTTCCAGCTTTTCAGGAAGGTAAGAAACAACTGGCTCTGCCCAGTGCTCTTACAGCCTACCGGGAACATCTCTTACCAAGGCCTGTGAAACGCAGTTTCCTGGCAGGCCTGATCTGGCTGAAGTAGAACTTCTGCTCTGGGTGTGCTCCATTGCCCTAGAGCTGCCAGGCCCAAAGGGCTGCCTTGTTTCCAAAGACGGAGAGTGGACCCAAAGCATCTTGCTCCCAGCTCTTCGGGAAGCTAAGAAACAGCTGGCTCTGCCCAGTGCTCTTACAGCCTAAGAGAACATCTCTTTGAAAGGCCTGTGAAACGCAGTTTCTTGGCAGGCCTGACCTGGCTGAAGTAGAACTTCTGTTCTGGTTGTGCTACATAGGCCTAGAGCTACCAGGACCTAAGGGCTGCCTTGTTTCCAAAGGGTGAGAGAGGCCCCAAAGCATCTTGCCTCCAGCACTTTGGGAAGCTAAAAAACAACTGGTTCTGCCCAGTGCTCTCACAGCCTACCGTGAACATCTCTTACCAAGGGCTGTGAAACGCAGTTTCTGGGCAGGACTGATCTGCCTGAAGTAGAACTTCTGCTGTGGGTGTGCTCCATTGGCCTAGAGCTGCCAGGCCCAAAAGGCTGCCTTGTGTCCAAAGGGAGAGAGAGGCCCCAAGGCATCTTGCTTCCAGCTCTGTGGGAAGCTAAAGCAACTGGCTCTCCACAGTGCTCTCACAGCCTACTGGGAACATCTCTTACCAAGGCCTGTGAAACGCAGTTTCTTGGCAGGCCTGATCTGGCTGAAGTAGAACTCCTGCTCTGGGCGTGCTACTTTGGCCTAGAGCTGCCAGGCCCAAAGGGCCGCCTTGTTTCCAAAGGGGCTGAGAGTCCCCAAAGCATCTTGCTTCCAAATCTTTGGGAAGCTAAGAAACAACTGGCTCTGCACAGTGCTCTCACAGCCTACCGGCAACGTGACAGAGAAAGGCCTGTGAACGCAGTTTCTTGGAAGGCCTGATCTGGCTGAGGTAGAACTTGTGCTCTGGGTGTACTCCATTGGCCTAGGGCTGCCAGGCCCAAAGGGCTGCCTTTATTTCCAAAGTGTGAGAGAGGCCCCAAAGCATCTTGCTTCCTGCTCTCTGGGAAGCTAAAACAACTGGCTCTGCACAGTGCTCTCAAAGCCAACCGGGAACGTCACATACAAAGGCCTGTGAAACGCAGCTTCTTGACAGGCCTTATCTGGCTGAGGTAGAACTTGTGCTCTGGGTGTGCTACTTTGGCCTAGAGCTGCCAGGCACAAAGGCTGCTTTGTTTCCAAAGGGGGAGAGAGGCCCCAAATCATGTTGCTTCCAGCTGTTTTTGAAGCTAAGAAACAACTCGCTCTGCCAGGTACTCTTACAGCCTTCCGGGAACACCTCTTACGAAGGCCTGTGAAAAGCAGTTTCTTGGCAGGCCTGATCTGGCTGAGGTAGAACTTCTGCTCTGGGTGTGCTCCATTGCCCTAGAGCTGAAAGGCCCAAAGGGCTGCCTTGTTTCCAAAGGGGGAGAGAGGCCCCAAAGCATCTTGCTTCCACCTCTTGGGAAGCTAAGAAACAACTGGCTGTGCCCAGTGCTCTTATAGCCTAAGAGAACATCTCTTATCAAGGCCTGTGAAACGCACTGTCTAGGCAGGCCTGATCTGGAAGAAGTAGAACTTCGGCTCTGGTTGTGCTCCATTGCCCTAGAGCTGCCAGACCCAACGTGCTGCCTTGTTTCCAAAGGGGCAGAGAGGCCCCAAAGCGTCTTGCTTCCAGCTGTTTGGGAAACAAGGAAACAACTGGCTCTGCACCGTGCTCTCACAGCCTACCGGGAACGTCACATACAAAGGCCTCTGAAACGCAGTTCCTTGGCAGGCCTGATCTGGCTGAAGTAGGACTTCTGCTCTGGGTGTGCTCCATTGGCCTAGAGCTGAAAGGCCCAAAGGTCACCCTTGTTGGCAAAGGGGCAGGGAGCCCCCAAAGCATCTTGCTTCCAGCTCTTTGGGAAGCTAAGAAACAAATGGCTCTGCCCAGTGCTCTAACAGAGTACCGGGAACATCTCTTACCAAAGCCTTTGAAACGCAGTTTCTTGGCAGGCCTTATCTGGCTGAGGTAGAACTTCTGCTCTGGGTGTGCTCCATTGGCCTAGAGCTGCCTGGCCCAAAGGTCGGCCTTGTTTGCAAAGGGGATGAGAGGCCCCAAAGCATCTTGCTTCCAGCTCTTCGGGAAGCTAAGAAACATCTGGCGTTGCCCAGTGCTCTTACAGCCTACCGGGAACATCTCTTACCAAAGCCTTTGAAACGCAGTTTCTTGGCAGGCCTTATCTGGCTGAGGTAGAACTTCTGCTCTGGGTGTGCTCCATTGGCCTAGAGCTGCCAGGCCCAAGGTGCTGCCTTGTTTCCAAAGGGGCAGAGAGGCCCCAAAGCATCTTGCTTCCAGCTCTCTGGGAAGCTAAGAACCAACTCGCTCTGCCCCGTGCTCTTACAGCCTACCGGGAACATGTCTTTGAAAGGCCTGTGAAACGCAGTTTCTTGGCAGGCCTCATCTGGCTGAAGTAGAACTCCGGCTCTGGGTGTGCTCCATTGCCCTAGAGCTGCCAGGCCCAAAGTGCTGCCCTGTTTCCAAGGGGCAGAGAGGCCCAAAGCATCTTGCTTCCCGGTCTTTGCGAAGCTAAGAAACAACTGGCTCTTCCCAGTGCTCTTACACCTACCGGGAACATCTCTTACCAAGGCCTGTCAAACGCTGTTTCTTTGCAGGCCTGATCAGGCTGAAGTAGAACTCCTGCTCTGCGTGTGCTCCATTGGCCTAGAGCTTCCCGACCCAAAAGGCTGCCTTGTTCCCAAACGGGCAGAGGGGTCCCAAGCATCTTGCTTCCAGCTTTTCAGGAAGGTAAGAAACAACTGGCTCTGCCCAGTGCTCTTACAGCCTACCGGGAACATCTCTTACCAAGGCCTGTGAAACGCAGTTTCCTGGCAGGCCTGATCTGGCTGAAGTAGAACTTCTGCTCTGGGTGTGCTCCATTGCCCTAGAGCTGCCAGGCCCAAAGGGCTGCCTTGTTTCCAAAGACGGAGAGTGGACCCAAAGCATCTTGCTCCCAGCTCTTCGGGAAGCTAAGAAACAGCTGGCTCTGCCCAGTGCTCTTACAGCCTAAGAGAACATCTCTTTGAAAGGCCTGTGAAACGCAGTTTCTTGGCAGGCCTGACCTGGCTGAAGTAGAACTTCTGTTCTGGTTGTGCTACATAGGCCTAGAGCTACCAGGACCTAAGGGCTGCCTTGTTTCCAAAGGGTGAGAGAGGCCCCAAAGCATCTTGCCTCCAGCACTTTGGGAAGCTAAAAAACAACTGGTTCTGCCCAGTGCTCTCACAGCCTACCGTGAACATCTCTTACCAAGGGCTGTGAAACGCAGTTTCTGGGCAGGACTGATCTGCCTGAAGTAGAACTTCTGCTGTGGGTGTGCTCCATTGGCCTAGAGCTGCCAGGCCCAAAAGGCTGCCTTGTGTCCAAAGGGAGAGAGAGGCCCCAAGGCATCTTGCTTCCAGCTCTGTGGGAAGCTAAAGCAACTGGCTCTCCACAGTGCTCTCACAGCCTACCGGGAACATCTCTTACCAAGGCCTGTGAAACGCAGTTTCTTGGCAGGCCTGATCTGGCTGAAGTAGAACTCCTGCTCTGGGCGTGCTACTTTGGCCTAGAGCTGCCAGGCCCAAAGGGCCGCCTTGTTTCCAAAGGGGCTGAGAGTCCCCAAAGCATCTTGCTTCCAAATCTTTGGGAAGCTAAGAAACAACTGGCTCTGCACAGTGCTCTCACAGCCTACCGGCAACGTGACAGAGAAAGGCCTGTGAGACGCAGTTTCTTGGAAGGCCTGATCTGGCTGAGGTAGAACTTGTGCTCTGGGTGTACTCCATTGGCCTAGGCCTGCCAGGCCCTAAGGGCTGCCTTTATTTCCAAAGTGTGAGAGAGGCCCGAAAGCATCTTGCTTCCTGCTCTCTGGGAAGCTAAAACAACTGGCTCTGCACAGTGCTCTCAAAGCCAACCGGGAACGTCACATACAAAGGCCTGTGAAACGCAGCTTCTTGACAGGCCTTATCTGGCTGAGGTAGAACTTGTGCTCTGGGTGTGCTACTTTGGCCTAGAGCTGCCAGGCACAAAGGCTGCTTTGTTTCCAAAGGGGGAGAGAGGCCCCAAATCATGTTGCTTCCAGCTGTTTTTGAAGCTAAGAAACAACTCGCTCTGCCAGGTACTCTTACAGCCTTCCGGGAACACCTCTTACGAAGGCCTGTGAAAAGCAGTTTCTTGGCAGGCCTGATCTGGCTGAGGTAGAACTTCTGCTCTGGGTGTGCTCCATTGCCCTAGAGCTGAAAGGCCCAAAGGGCTGCCTTGTTTCCAAAGGGGGAGAGAGGCCCCAAAGCATCTTGCTTCCACCTCTTGGGAAGCTAAGAAACAACTGGCTGTGCCCAGTGCTCTTATAGCCTAAGAGAACATCTCTTATCAAGGCCTGTGAAACGCACTGTCTAGGCAGGCCTGATCTGGAAGAAGTAGAACTTCGGCTCTGGTTGTGCTCCATTGCCCTAGAGCTGCCAGACCCAACGTGCTGCCTTGTTTCCAAAGGGGCAGAGAGGCCCCAAAGCGTCTTGCTTCCAGCTGTTTGGGAAACAAGGAAACAACTGGCTCTGCACCGTGCTCTCACAGCCTACCGGGAACGTCACATACAAAGGCCTCTGAAACGCAGTTCCTTGGCAGGCCTGATCTGGCTGAAGTAGGACTTCTGCTCTGGCTGTGCTCCATTGGCCTAGAGGTGAAAGGCCCAAAGGGATGCCTTGTTTGCAAAGGGGCAGAGAGGCCCCAAAGCATCTTGCTTCCAGCTCTTTGGGAAGCTAAGAAACAACTGTCTCTGCCCAGTGCTCTGACAGAGTACCGGCAACATCTCTTACCAAAGCCTTTGAAACGCAGTTTCTTGGCAGGCCTTATCTGGCTGAGGTAGAACTTCTGCTCTGGGTGTGCTCCATTGGCCTAGAGCTGCCTGGCCCAAAGGTCGGCCTTGTTTGCAAAGGGGATGAGAGGCCCCAAAGCATCTTGCTTCCAGCTCTTCGGGAAGCTAAGAAACATCTGGCGTTGCCCAGTGCTCTTACAGCCTACCGGGAACATCTCTTACCAAGGCCTGTGAAACGCAGTTTGTTGGTGGCCTGAACTGGCCGAAGTAGAACTTCTGCTCTGGGTGTGCTCCATGGCCTAGAGCTGCCAGGCCCAAGGTGCTGCCTTGTTTCCAAAGGGGCAGAGAGGCCCCAAAGCATCTTGCTTCCAGCTCTCTGGGAAGCTAAGAACCAACTCGCTCTGCCCCGTGCTCTTACAGCCTACCGGGAACATGTCTTTGAAAGGCCTGTGAAACGCAGTTTCTTGGCAGGCCTCATCTGGCTGAAGTAGAACTCCGGCTCTGGGTGTGCTCCATTGCCCTAGAGCTGCCAGGCCCAAAGTGCTGCCCTGTTTCCAAGGGGCAGAGAGGCCCAAAGCATCTTGCTTCCCGGTCTTTGCGAAGCTAAGAAACAACTGGCTCTGCCCAGTGCTCTTACACCTACCGGGAACATCTCTTACCAAGGCCTGTCAAACGCTGTTTCTTTGCAGGCCTGATCAGGCTGAAGTAGAACTCCTGCTCTGCGTGTGCTCCATTGGCCTAGAGCTTCCCGACCCAAAAGGCTGCCTTGTTCCCAAACGGGCAGAGGGGTCCCAAGCATCTTGCTTCCAGCTTTTCAGGAAGGTAAGAAACAACTGGCTCTGCCCAGTGCTCTTACAGCCTACCGAGAACATCTCTTACCAAGGCCTGTGAAACGCAGTTTCCTGGCAGGCCTGATCTGGCTGAAGTAGAACTTCTGCTCTGGGTGTGCTCCATTGCCCTAGAGCTGCCAGGCCCAAAGGGCTGCCTTGTTTCCAAAGACGGAGAGTGGACCCAAAGCATCTTGCTCCCAGCTCTTCGGGAAGCTAAGAAACAGCTGGCTCTGCCCAGTGCTCTTACAGCCTAAGAGAACATCTCTTTGAAAGGCCTGTGAAACGCAGTTTCTTGGCAGGCCTGACCTGGCTGAAGTAGAACTTCTGTTCTGGTTGTGCTACATAGGCCTAGAGCTACCAGGACCTAAGGGCTGCCTTGTTTCCAAAGGGGGAGAGAGGCCCCAAAGCATCTTGCCTCCAGCACTTTGGGAAGCTAAAAAACAACTGGTTCTGCCCAGTGCTCTCACAGCCTACCGTGAACATCTCTTACCAAGGGCTGTGAAACGCAGTTTCTGGGCAGGACTGATCTGCCTGAAGTAGAACTTCTGCTGTGGGTGTGCTCCATTGGCCTAGAGCTGCCAGGCCCAAAAGGCTGCCTTGTGTCCAAAGGGAGAGAGAGGCCCCAAGGCATCTTGCTTCCAGCTCTGTGGGAAGCTAAAGCAACTGGCTCTCCACAGTGCTCTCACAGCCTACCGGGAACATCTCTTACCAAGGCCTGTGAAACGCAGTTTCTTGGCAGGCCTGATCTGGCTGAAGTAGAACTCCTGCTCTGGGCGTGCTACTTTGGCCTAGAGCTGCCAGGCCCAAAGGGCCGCCTTGTTTCCAAAGGGGCTGAGAGTCCCCAAAGCATCTTGCTTCCAAATCTTTGGGAAGCTAAGAAACAACTGGCTCTGCACAGTGCTCTCACAGCCTACCGGCAACGTGACAGAGAAAGGCCTGTGAACGCAGTTTCTTGGAAGGCCTGATCTGGCTGAGGTAGAACTTGTGCTCTGGGTGTACTCCATTGGCCTAGGGCTGCCAGGCCCAAAGGGCTGCCTTTATTTCCAAAGTGTGAGAGAGGCCCCAAAGCATCTTGCTTCCTGCTCTCTGGGAAGCTAAAACAACTGGCTCTGCACAGTGCTCTCAAAGCCAACCGGGAACGTCACATACAAAGGCCTGTGAAACGCAGCTTCTTGACAGGCCTTATCTGGCTGAGGTAGAACTTGTGCTCTGGGTGTGCTACTTTGGCCTAGAGCTGCCAGGCACAAAGGCTGCTTTGTTTCCAAAGGGGGAGAGAGGCCCCAAATCATGTTGCTTCCAGCTGTTTTTGAAGCTAAGAAACAACTCGCTCTGCCAGGTACTCTTACAGCCTTCCGGGAACACCTCTTACGAAGGCCTGTGAAAAGCAGTTTCTTGGCAGGCCTGATCTGGCTGAGGTAGAACTTCTGCTCTGGGTGTGCTCCATTGCCCTAGAGCTGAAAGGCCCAAAGGGCTGCCTTGTTTCCAAAGGGGGAGAGAGGCCCCAAAGCATCTTGCTTCCACCTCTTGGGAAGCTAAGAAACAACTGGCTGTGCCCAGTGCTCTTATAGCCTAAGAGAACATCTCTTATCAAGGCCTGTGAAACGCACTGTCTAGGCAGGCCTGATCTGGAAGAAGTAGAACTTCTGCTCTGGTTGTGCTCCATTGCCCTAGAGCTGCCAGACCCAACGTGCTGCCTTGTTTCCAAAGGGGCAGAGAGGCCCCAAAGCGTCTTGCTTCCAGCTGTTTGGGAAACAAGGAAACAACTGGCTCTGCACCGTGCTCTCACAGCCTACCGGGAACGTCACATACAAAGGCCTCTGAAACGCAGTTCCTTGGCAGGCCTGATCTGGCTGAAGTAGGACTTCTGCTCTGGGTGTGCTCCATTGGCCTAGAGCTGAAAGGCCCAAAGGTCACCCTTGTTGGCAAAGGGGCAGGGAGCCCCCAAAGCATCTTGCTTCCAGCTCTTTGGGAAGCTAAGAAACAAATGGCTCTGCCCAGTGCTCTAACAGAGTACCGGGAACATCTCTTACCAAAGCCTTTGAAACGCAGTTTCTTGGCAGGCCTTATCTGGCTGAGGTAGAACTTCTGCTCTGGGTGTGCTCCATTGGCCTAGAGCTGCCTGGCCCAAAGGTCGGCCTTGTTTGCAAAGGGGATGAGAGGCCCCAAAGCATCTTGCTTCCAGCTCTTCGGGAAGCTAAGAAACATCTGGCGTTGCCCAGTGCTCTTACAGCCTACCGGGAACATCTCTTACCAAAGCCTTTGAAACGCAGTTTCTTGGCAGGCCTTATCTGGCTGAGGTAGAACTTCTGCTCTGGGTGTGCTCCATTGGCCTAGAGCTGCCAGGCCCAAGGTGCTGCCTTGTTTCCAAAGGGGCAGAGAGGCCCCAAAGCATCTTGCTTCCAGCTCTCTGGGCAGCTAAGAACCAACTCGCTCTGCCCCGTGCTCTTACAGCCTACCGGGAACATGTCTTTGAAAGGCCTGTGGAACGCAGTTTCTTGGCAGGCCTCATCTGGCTGAAGTAGAACTCCGGCTCTGGGTGTGCTCCATTGCCCTAGAGCTGCCAGGCCCAAAGTGCTGCCCTGTTTCCAAGGGGCAGAGAGGCCCAAAGCATCTTGCTTCCCGGTCTTTGCGAAGCTAAGAAACAACTGGCTCTTCCCAGTGCTCTTACACCTACCGGGAACATCTCTTACCAAGGCCTGTCAAACGCTGTTTCTTTGCAGGCCTGATCAGGCTGAAGTAGAACTCCTGCTCTGCGTGTGCTCCATTGGCCTAGAGCTTCCCGACCCAAAAGGCTGCCTTGTTCCCAAACGGGCAGAGGGGTCCCAAGCATCTTGCTTCCAGCTTTTCAGGAAGGTAAGAAACAACTGGCTCTGCCCAGTGCTCTTACAGCCTACCGGGAACATCTCTTACCAAGGCCTGTGAAACGCAGTTTCCTGGCAGGCCTGATCTGGCTGAAGTAGAACTTCTGCTCTGGGTGTGCTCCATTGCCCTAGAGCTGCCAGGCCCAAAGGGCTGCCTTGTTTCCAAAGACGGAGAGTGGACCCAAAGCATCTTGCTCCCAGCTCTTCGGGAAGCTAAGAAACAGCTGGCTCTGCCCAGTGCTCTTACAGCCTAAGAGAACATCTCTTTGAAAGGCCTGTGAAACGCAGTTTCTTGGCAGGCCTGACCTGGCTGAAGTAGAACTTCTGTTCTGGTTGTGCTACATAGGCCTAGAGCTACCAGGACCTAAGGGCTGCCTTGTTTCCAAAGAGTGAGAGAGGCCCCAAAGCATCTTGCCTCCAGCACTTTGGGAAGCTAAAAAACAACTGGTTCTGCCCAGTGCTCTCACAGCCTACCGTGAACATCTCTTACCAAGGGCTGTGAAACGCAGTTTCTGGGCAGGACTGATCTGCCTGAAGTAGAACTTCTGCTGTGGGTGTGCTCCATTGGCCTAGAGCTGCCAGGCCCAAAAGGCTGCCTTGTGTCCAAAGGGAGAGAGAGGCCCCAAGGCATCTTGCTTCCAGCTCTGTGGGAAGCTAAAGCAACTGGCTCTCCACAGTGCTCTCACAGCCTACCGGGAACATCTCTTACCAAGGCCTGTGAAACGCAGTTTCTTGGCAGGCCTGATCTGGCTGAAGTAGAACTCCTGCTCTGGGCGTGCTACTTTGGCCTAGAGCTGCCAGGCCCAAAGGGCCGCCTTGTTTCCAAAGGGGCTGAGAGTCCCCAAAGCATCTTGCTTCCAAATCTTTGGGAAGCTAAGAAACAACTGGCTCTGCACAGTGCTCTCACAGCCTACCGGCAACGTGACAGAGAAAGGCCTGTGAGACGCAGTTTCTTGGAAGGCCTGATCTGGCTGAGGTAGAACTTGTGCTCTGGGTGTGCTACTTTGGCCTAGAGCTGCCAGGCACAAAGGCTGCTTTGTTTCCAAAGGGGGAGAGAGGCCCCAAATCATGTTGCTTCCAGCTGTTTTTGAAGCTAAGAAACAACTCGCTCTGCCAGGTACTCTTACAGCCTTCCGGGAACACCTCTTACGAAGGCCTGTGAAAAGCAGTTTCTTGGCAGGCCTGATCTGGCTGAGGTAGAACTTCTGCTCTGGGTGTGCTCCATTGCCCTAGAGCTGAAAGGCCCAAAGGGCTGCCTTGTTTCCAAAGGGGGAGAGAGGCCCCAAAGCATCTTGCTTCCACCTCTTGGGAAGCTAAGAAACAACTGGCTGTGCCCAGTGCTCTTATAGCCTAAGAGAACATCTCTTATCAAGGCCTGTGAAACGCACTGTCTAGGCAGGCCTGATCTGGAAGAAGTAGAACTTCGGCTCTGGTTGTGCTCCATTGCCCTAGAGCTGCCAGACCCAACGTGCTGCCTTGTTTCCAAAGGGGCAGAGAGGCCCCAAAGCGTCTTGCTTCCAGCTGTTTGGGAAACAAGGAAACAACTGGCTCTGCACCGTGCTCTCACAGCCTACCGGGAACGTCACATACAAAGGCCTCTGAAACGCAGTTCCTTGGCAGGCCTGATCTGGCTGAAGTAGGACTTCTGCTCTGGCTGTGCTCCATTGGCCTAGAGGTGAAAGGCCCAAAGGGATGCCTTGTTTGCAAAGGGGCAGAGAGGCCCCAAAGCATCTTGCTTCCAGCTCTTTGGGAAGCTAAGAAACAACTGTCTCTGCCCAGTGCTCTGACAGAGTACCGGCAACATCTCTTACCAAAGCCTTTGAAACGCAGTTTCTTGGCAGGCCTTATCTGGCTGAGGTAGAACTTCTGCTCTGGGTGTGCTCCATTGCCCTAGAGCTGAAAGGCCCAAAGGGCTGCCTTGTTTCCAAAGGGGGAGAGAGGCCCCAAAGCATCTTGCTTCCACCTCTTGGGAAGCTAAGAAACAACTGGCTGTGCCCAGTGCTCTTATAGCCTAAGAGAACATCTCTTATCAAGGCCTGTGAAACGCACTGTCTAGTCAGGCCTGATCTGGAAGAAGTAGAACTTCGGCTCTGGTTGTGCTCCATTGCCCTAGAGCTGCCAGACCCAACGTGCTGCCTTGTTTCCAAAGGGGCAGAGAGGCCCCAAAGCGTCTTGCTTCCAGCTGTTTGGGAAACAAGGAAACAACTGGCTCTGCACCGTGCTCTCACAGCCTACCGGGAACGTCACATACAAAGGCCTCTGAAACGCAGTTCCTTGGCAGGCCTGATCTGGCTGAAGTAGGACTTCTGCTCTGGGTGTGCTCCATTGGCCTAGAGCTGAAAGGCCCAAAGGTCGCCCTTGTTGGCAAAGGGGCAGGGAGCCCCCAAAGCATCTTGCTTCCAGCTCTTTGGGAAGCTAAGAAACAAATGGCTCTGCCCAGTGCTCTAACAGAGTACCGGGAACATCTCTTACCAAAGCCTTTGAAACGCAGTTTCTTGGCAGGCCTTATCTGGCTGAGGTAGAACTTCTGCTCTGGGTGTGCTCCATTGGCCTAGAGCTGCCTGGCCCAAAGGTCGGCCTTGTTTGCAAAGGGGATGAGAGGCCCCAAAGCATCTTGGTTCCAGCTCTTCGGGAAGCTAAGAAACATCTGGCGTTGCCCAGTGCTCTTACAGCCTACCGGGAACATCTCTTACCAAGGCCTGTGAAACGCAGTTTGTTGGTGGCCTGAACTGGCCGAAGTAGAACTTCTGCTCTGGGTGTGCTCCATTGGCCTAGAGCTGCCAGGCCCAAGGTGCTGCCTTGTTTCCAAAGGGGCAGAGAGGCCCCAAAGCATCTTGCTTCCAGCTCTCTGGGAAGCTAAGAACCAACTCGCTCAGCCCGTGCTCTTACAGCCTACCGGGAACATGTCTTTGAAAGGCCTGTGAAACGCAGTTTCTTGGCAGGCCTCATCTGGCTGAAGTAGAACTCCGGCTCTGGGTGTGCTCCATTGCCCTAGAGCTGCCAGGCCCCAAGTGCTGCCCTGTTTCCAAGGGGCAGAGAGGCCCAAAGCATCTTGCTTCCCGGTCTTTGCGAAGCTAAGAAACAACTGGCTCTGCCCAGTGCTCTTACACCTACCGGGAACATCTCTTACCAAGGCCTGTCAAACGCTGTTTCTTTGCAGGCCTGATCAGGCTGAAGTAGAACTCCTGCTCTGCGTGTGCTCCATTGGCCTAGAGCTTCCCGACCCAAAAGGCTGCCTTGTTCCCAAACGGGCAGAGGGGTCCCAAGCATCTTGCTTCCAGCTTTTCAGGAAGGTAAGAAACAACTGGCTCTGCCCAGTGCTCTTACAGCCTACCGGGAACATCTCTTACCAAGGCCTGTGAAACGCAGTTTCCTGGCAGGCCTGATCTGGCTGAAGTAGAACTTCTGCTCTGGGTGTGCTCCATTGCCCTAGAGCTGCCAGGCCCAAAGGGCTGCCTTGTTTCCAAAGACGGAGAGTGGACCCAAAGCATCTTGCTCCCAGCTCTTCGGGAAGCTAAGAAACAGCTGGCTCTGCCCAGTGCTCTTACAGCCTAAGAGAACATCTCTTTGAAAGGCCTGTGAAACGCAGTTTCTTGGCAGGCCTGACCTGGCTGAAGTAGAACTTCTGTTCTGGTTGTGCTACATAGGCCTAGAGCTACCAGGACCTAAGGGCTGCCTTGTTTCCAAAGGGTGAGAGAGGCCCCAAAGCATCTTGCCTCCAGCAATATGGGAAGCTAAAAAACAACTGGTTCTGCCCAGTGCTCTCACAGCCTACCGTGAACATCTCTTACCAAGGGCTGTGAAACGCAGTTTCTGGGCAGGACTGATCTGCCTGAAGTAGAACTTCTGCTGTGGGTGTGCTCCATTGGCCTAGAGCTGCCTGGCCCAAAGGTCGGCCTTGTTTGCAAAGGGGATGAGAGGCCCCAAAGCATCTTGCTTCCAGCTCTTCGGGAAGCTAAGAAACATCTGGCGTTGCCCAGTGCTCTTACAGCCTACCGGGAACATCTCTTACCAAGGCCTGTGAAACGCAGTTTGTTGGTGGCCTGAACTGGCCGAAGTAGAACTTCTGCTCTGGGTGTGCTCCATTGGCCTAGAGCTGCCAGGCCCAAGGTGCTGCCTTGTTTCCAAAGGGGCAGAGAGGCCCCAAAGCATCTTGCTTCCAGCTCTCTGGGAAGCTAAGAACCAACTCGCTCTGCCCCGTGCTCTTACAGCCTACCGGGAACATGTCTTTGAAAGGCCTGTGAAACGCAGTTTCTTGGCAGGCCTCATCTGGCTGAAGTAGAACTCCGGCTCTGGGTGTGCTCCATTGCCCTAGAGCTGCCAGGCCCCAAGTGCTGCCCTGTTTCCAAGGGGCAGAGAGGCCCAAAGCATCTTGCTTCCCGGTCTTTGCGAAGCTAAGAAACAACTGGCTCTGCCCAGTGCTCTTACACCTACCGGGAACATCTCTTACCAAGGCCTGTCAAACGCTGTTTCTTTGCAGGCCTGATCAGGCTGAAGTAGAACTCCTGCTCTGCGTGTGCTCCATTGGCCTAGAGCTTCCCGACCCAAAAGGCTGCCTTGTTCCCAAACGGGCAGAGGGGTCCCAAGCATCTTGCTTCCAGCTTTTCAGGAAGGTAAGAAACAACTGGCTCTGCCCAGTGCTCTTACAGCCTACCGGGAACATCTCTTACCAAGGCCTGTGAAACGCAGTTTCCTGGCAGGCCTGATCTGGCTGAAGTAGAACTTCTGCTCTGGGTGTGCTCCATTGCCCTAGAGCTGCCAGGCCCAAAGGGCTGCCTTGTTTCCAGAGACGGAGAGTGGACCCAAAGCATCTTGCTCCCAGCTCTTCGGGAAGCTAAGAAACAGCTGGCTCTGCCCAGTGCTCTTACAGCCTAAGAGAACATCTCTTTGAAAGGCCTGTGAAACGCAGTTTCTTGGCAGGCCTGACCTGGCTGAAGTAGAACTTCTGTTCTGGTTGTGCTACATAGGCCTAGAGCTACCAGGACCTAAGGGCTGCCTTGTTTCCAAAGGGTGAGAGAGGCCCCAAAGCATCTTGCCTCCAGCACTTTGGGAAGCTAAAAAACAACTGGTTCTGCCCAGTGCTCTCACAGCCTACCGTGAACATCTCTTACCAAGGGCTGTGAAACGCAGTTTCTGGGCAGGACTGATCTGCCTGAAGTAGAACTTCTGCTGTGGGTGTGCTCCATTGGCCTAGAGCTGCCAGGCCCAAAAGGCTGCCTTGTGTCCAAAGGGAGAGAGAGGCCCCAAGGCATCTTGCTTCCAGCTCTGTGGGAAGCTAAAGCAACTGGCTCTCCACAGTGCTCTCACAGCCTACCTGGAACATCTCTTACTAAGGCCTGTGAAACGCAGTTTCTTGGCAGGCCTGATCTGGCTGAAGTAGAACTCCTGCTCTGGGCGTGTTACTTTGGCCTAGAGCTGCCAGGCCCAAAGGGCCGCCTTGTTTCCAAAGGGGCTGAGAGTCCCCAAAGCATCTTGCTTCCAAATCTTTGGGAAGCTAAGAAACAACTGGCTCTGCACAGTGCTCTCACAGCCTACCGGCAACGTGACAGAGAAAGGCCTGTGAGACGCAGTTTCTTGGAAGGCCTGATCTGGCTGAGGTAGAACTTGTGCTCTGGGTGTACTCCATTGGCCTAGGGCTGCCAGGCCCTAAGGGCTGCCTTTATTTCCAAAGTGTGAGAGAGGCCCCAAAGCATCTTGCTTCCTGCTCTCTGGGAAGCTAAAACAACTGGCTCTGCACAGTGCTCTCAAAGCCAACCGGGAACGTCACATACAAAGGCCTGTGAAACGCAGCTTCTTGACAGGCCTTATCTGGCTGAGGTAGAACTTGTGCTCTGGGTGTGCTACTTTGGCCTAGAGCTGCCAGGCACAAAGGCTGCTTTGTTTCCAAAGGGGGAGAGAGGCCCCAAATCATGTTGCTTCCAGCTGTTTTTGAAGCTAAGAAACAACTCGCTCTGCCAGGTACTCTTACAGCCTTCCGGGAACACCTCTTACGAAGGCCTGTGAAAAGCAGTTTCTTGGCAGGCCTGATCTGGCTGAGGTAGAACTTCTGCTCTGGGTGTGCTCCATTGCCCTAGAGCTGAAAGGCCCAAAGGGCTGCCTTGTTTCCAAAGGGGGAGAGAGGCCCCAAAGCATCTTGCTTCCACCTCTTGGGAAGCTAAGAAACAACTGGCTGTGCCCAGTGCTCTTATAGCCTAAGAGAACATCTCTTATCAAGGCCTGTGAAACGCACTGTCTAGGCAGGCCTGATCTGGAAGAAGTAGAACTTCGGCTCTGGTTGTGCTCCATTGCCCTAGAGCTGTCAGACCCAACGTGCTGCCTTGTTTCCAAAGGGGCAGAGAGGCCCCAAAGCGTCTTGCTTCCAGCTGTTTGGGAAACAAGGAAACAACTGGCTCTGCACCGTGCTCTCACAGCCTACCGGGAACGTCACATACAAAGGCCTCTGAAACGCAGTTCCTTGGCAGGCCTGATCTGGCTGAAGTAGGACTTCTGCTCTGGGTGTGCTCCATTGGCCTAGAGCTGAAAGGCCCAAAGGTCGCCCTTGTTGGCAAAGGGGCAGGGAGCCCCCAAAGCATCTTGCTTCCAGCTCTTTGGGAAGCTAAGAAACAAATGGCTCTGCCCAGTGCTCTAACAGAGTACCGGGAACATCTCTTACCAAAGCCTTTGAAACGCAGTTTCTTGGCAGGCCTTATCTGGCTGAGGTAGAACTTCTGCTCTGGGTGTGCTCCATTGGCCTAGAGCTGCCTGGCCCAAAGGTCGGCCTTGTTTGCAAAGGGGATGAGAGGCCCCAAAGCATCTTGCTTCCAGCTCTTCGGGAAGCTAAGAAACATCTGGCGTTGCCCAGTGCTCTTACAGCCTACCGGGAACATCTCTTACCAAGGCCTGTGAAACGCAGTTTCCTGGCAGGCCTGATCTGGCTGAAGTAGAACTTCTGCTCTGGGTGTGCTCCATTGCCCTAGAGCTGCCAGGCCCAAAGGGCTGCCTTGTTTCCAAAGACGGAGAGTGGACCCAAAGCATCTTGCTCCCAGCTCTTCGGGAAGCTAAGAAACAGCTGGCTCTGCCCAGTGCTCTTACAGCCTAAGAGAACATCTCTTTGAAAGGCCTGTGAAACGCAGTTTCTTGGCAGGCCTGACCTGGCTGAAGTAGAACTTCTGTTCTGGTTGTGCTACATAGGCCTAGAGCTACCAGGACCTAAGGGCTGCCTTGTTTCCAAAGGGTGAGAGAGGCCCCAAAGCATCTTGCCTCCAGCAATATGGGAAGCTAAAAAACAACTGGTTCTGCCCAGTGCTCTCACAGCCTACCGTGAACATCTCTTACCAAGGGCTGTGAAACGCAGTTTCTGGGCAGGACTGATCTGCCTGAAGTAGAACTTCTGCTGTGGGTGTGCTCCATTGGCCTAGAGCTGCCTGGCCCAAAGGTCGGCCTTGTTTGCAAAGGGGATGAGAGGCCCCAAAGCATCTTGCTTCCAGCTCTTCGGGAAGCTAAGAAACATCTGGCGTTGCCCAGTGCTCTTACAGCCTACCGGGAACATCTCTTACCAAGGCCTGTGAAACGCAGTTTGTTGGTGGCCTGAACTGGCCGAAGTAGAACTTCTGCTCTGGGTGTGCTGCATTGGCCTAGAGCTGCCAGGCCCAAGGTGCTGCCTTGTTTCCAAAGGGGCAGAGAGGCCCCAAAGCATCTTGCTTCCAGCTCTCTGGGAAGCTAAGAACCAACTCGCTCTGCCCCGTGCTCTTACAGCCTACCGGGAACATGTCTTTGAAAGGCCTGTGAAACGCAGTTTCTTGGCAGGCCTCATCTGGCTGAAGTAGAACTCCGGCTCTGGGTGTGCTCCATTGCCCTAGAGCTGCCAGGCCCCAAGTGCTGCCCTGTTTCCAAGGGGCAGAGAGGCCCAAAGCATCTTGCTTCCCGGTCTTTGCGAAGCTAAGAAACAACTGGCTCTGCCCAGTGCTCTTACACCTACCGGGAACATCTCTTACCAAGGCCTGTCAAACGCTGTTTCTTTGCAGGCCTGATCAGGCTGAAGTAGAACTCCTGCTCTGCGTGTGCTCCATTGGCCTAGAGCTTCCCGACCCAAAAGGCTGCCTTGTTCCCAAACGGGCAGAGGGGTCCCAAGCATCTTGCTTCCAGCTTTTCAGGAAGGTAAGAAACAACTGGCTCTGCCCAGTGCTCTTACAGCCTACCGGGAACATCTCTTACCAAGGCCTGTGAAACGCAGTTTCCTGGCAGGCCTGATCTGGCTGAAGTAGAACTTCTGCTCTGGGTGTGCTCCATTGCCCTAGAGCTGCCAGGCCCAAAGGGCTGCCTTGTTTCCAGAGACGGAGAGTGGACCCAAAGCATCTTGCTCCCAGCTCTTCGGGAAGCTAAGAAACAGCTGGCTCTGCCCAGTGCTCTTACAGCCTAAGAGAACATCTCTTTGAAAGGCCTGTGAAACGCAGTTTCTTGGCAGGCCTGACCTGGCTGAAGTAGAACTTCTGTTCTGGTTGTGCTACATAGGCCTAGAGCTACCAGGACCTAAGGGCTGCCTTGTTTCCAAAGGGTGAGAGAGGCCCCAAAGCATCTTGCCTCCAGCACTTTGGGAAGCTAAAAAACAACTGGTTCTGCCCAGTGCTCTCACAGCCTACCGTGAACATCTCTTACCAAGGGCTGTGAAACGCAGTTTCTGGGCAGGACTGATCTGCCTGAAGTAGAACTTCTGCTGTGGGTGTGCTCCATTGGCCTAGAGCTGCCAGGCCCAAAAGGCTGCCTTGTGTCCAAAGGGAGAGAGAGGCCCCAAGGCATCTTGCTTCCAGCTCTGTGGGAAGCTAAAGCAACTGGCTCTCCACAGTGCTCTCACAGCCTACCTGGAACATCTCTTACTAAGGCCTGTGAAACGCAGTTTCTTGGCAGGCCTGATCTGGCTGAAGTAGAACTCCTGCTCTGGGCGTGTTACTTTGGCCTAGAGCTGCCAGGCCCAAAGGGCCGCCTTGTTTCCAAAGGGGCTGAGAGTCCCCAAAGCATCTTGCTTCCAAATCTTTGGGAAGCTAAGAAACAACTGGCTCTGCACAGTGCTCTCACAGCCTACCGGCAACGTGACAGAGAAAGGCCTGTGAGACGCAGTTTCTTGGAAGGCCTGATCTGGCTGAGGTAGAACTTGTGCTCTGGGTGTACTCCATTGGCCTAGGGCTGCCAGGCCCTAAGGGCTGCCTTTATTTCCAAAGTGTGAGAGAGGCCCCAAAGCATCTTGCTTCCTGCTCTCTGGGAAGCTAAAACAACTGGCTCTGCACAGTGCTCTCAAAGCCAACCGGGAACGTCACATACAAAGGCCTGTGAAACGCAGCTTCTTGACAGGCCTTATCTGGCTGAGGTAGAACTTGTGCTCTGGGTGTGCTACTTTGGCCTAGAGCTGCCAGGCACAAAGGCTGCTTTGTTTCCAAAGGGGGAGAGAGGCCCCAAATCATGTTGCTTCCAGCTGTTTTTGAAGCTAAGAAACAACTCGCTCTGCCAGGTACTCTTACAGCCTTCCGGGAACACCTCTTACGAAGGCCTGTGAAAAGCAGTTTCTTGGCAGGCCTGATCTGGCTGAGGTAGAACTTCTGCTCTGGGTGTGCTCCATTGCCCTAGAGCTGAAAGGCCCAAAGGGCTGCCTTGTTTCCAAAGGGGGAGAGAGGCCCCAAAGCATCTTGCTTCCACCTCTTGGGAAGCTAAGAAACAACTGGCTGTGCCCAGTGCTCTTATAGCCTAAGAGAACATCTCTTATCAAGGCCTGTGAAACGCACTGTCTAGGCAGGCCTGATCTGGAAGAAGTAGAACTTCGGCTCTGGTTGTGCTCCATTGCCCTAGAGCTGTCAGACCCAACGTGCTGCCTTGTTTCCAAAGGGGCAGAGAGGCCCCAAAGCGTCTTGCTTCCAGCTGTTTGGGAAACAAGGAAACAACTGGCTCTGCACCGTGCTCTCACAGCCTACCGGGAACGTCACATACAAAGGCCTCTGAAACGCAGTTCCTTGGCAGGCCTGATCTGGCTGAAGTAGGACTTCTGCTCTGGGTGTGCTCCATTGGCCTAGAGCTGAAAGGCCCAAAGGTCGCCCTTGTTGGCAAAGGGGCAGGGAGCCCCCAAAGCATCTTGCTTCCAGCTCTTTGGGAAGCTAAGAAACAAATGGCTCTGCCCAGTGCTCTAACAGAGTACCGGGAACATCTCTTACCAAAGCCTTTGAAACGCAGTTTCTTGGCAGGCCTTATCTGGCTGAGGTAGAACTTCTGCTCTGGGTGTGCTCCATTGGCCTAGAGCTGCCTGGCCCAAAGGTCGGCCTTGTTTGCAAAGGGGATGAGAGGCCCCAAAGCATCTTGCTTCCAGCTCTTCGGGAAGCTAAGAAACATCTGGCGTTGCCCAGTGCTCTTACAGCCTACCGGGAACATCTCTTACCAAGGCCTGTGAAACGCAGTTTCCTGGCAGGCCTGATCTGGCTGAAGTAGAACTTCTGCTCTGGGTGTGCTCCATTGCCCTAGAGCTGCCAGGCCCAAAGGGCTGCCTTGTTTCCAAAGACGGAGAGTGGACCCAAAGCATCTTGCTCCCAGCTCTTCGGGAAGCTAAGAAACAGCTGGCTCTGCCCAGTGCTCTTACAGCCTAAGAGAACATCTCTTTGAAAGGCCTGTGAAACGCAGTTTCTTGGCAGGCCTGACCTGGCTGAAGTAGAACTTCTGTTCTGGTTGTGCTACATAGGCCTAGAGCTACCAGGACCTAAGGGCTGCCTTGTTTCCAAAGGGTGAGAGAGGCCCCAAAGCATCTTGCCTCCAGCAATATGGGAAGCTAAAAAACAACTGGTTCTGCCCAGTGCTCTCACAGCCTACCGTGAACATCTCTTACCAAGGGCTGTGAAACGCAGTTTCTGGGCAGGACTGATCTGCCTGAAGTAGAACTTCTGCTGTGGGTGTGCTCCATTGGCCTAGAGCTGCCTGGCCCAAAGGTCGGCCTTGTTTGCAAAGGGGATGAGAGGCCCCAAAGCATCTTGCTTCCAGCTCTTCGGGAAGCTAAGAAACATCTGGCGTTGCCCAGTGCTCTTACAGCCTACCGGGAACATCTCTTACCAAGGCCTGTGAAACGCAGTTTGTTGGTGGCCTGAACTGGCCGAAGTAGAACTTCTGCTCTGGGTGTGCTGCATTGGCCTAGAGCTGCCAGGCCCAAGGTGCTGCCTTGTTTCCAAAGGGGCAGAGAGGCCCCAAAGCATCTTGCTTCCAGCTCTCTGGGAAGCTAAGAACCAACTCGCTCTGCCCCGTGCTCTTACAGCCTACCGGGAACATGTCTTTGAAAGGCCTGTGAAACGCAGTTTCTTGGCAGGCCTCATCTGGCTGAAGTAGAACTCCGGCTCTGGGTGTGCTCCATTGCCCTAGAGCTGCCAGGCCCCAAGTGCTGCCCTGTTTCCAAGGGGCAGAGAGGCCCAAAGCATCTTGCTTCCCGGTCTTTGCGAAGCTAAGAAACAACTGGCTCTGCCCAGTGCTCTTACACCTACCGGGAACATCTCTTACCAAGGCCTGTCAAACGCTGTTTCTTTGCAGGCCTGATCAGGCTGAAGTAGAACTCCTGCTCTGCGTGTGCTCCATTGGCCTAGAGCTTCCCGACCCAAAAGGCTGCCTTGTTCCCAAACGGGCAGAGGGGTCCCAAGCATCTTGCTTCCAGCTTTTCAGGAAGGTAAGAAACAACTGGCTCTGCCCAGTGCTCTTACAGCCTACCGGGAACATCTCTTACCAAGGCCTGTGAAACGCAGTTTCCTGGCAGGCCTGATCTGGCTGAAGTAGAACTTCTGCTCTGGGTGTGCTCCATTGCCCTAGAGCTGCCAGGCCCAAAGGGCTGCCTTGTTTCCAGAGACGGAGAGTGGACCCAAAGCATCTTGCTCCCAGCTCTTCGGGAAGCTAAGAAACAGCTGGCTCTGCCCAGTGCTCTTACAGCCTAAGAGAACATCTCTTTGAAAGGCCTGTGAAACGCAGTTTCTTGGCAGGCCTGACCTGGCTGAAGTAGAACTTCTGTTCTGGTTGTGCTACATAGGCCTAGAGCTACCAGGACCTAAGGGCTGCCTTGTTTCCAAAGGGTGAGAGAGGCCCCAAAGCATCTTGCCTCCAGCACTTTGGGAAGCTAAAAAACAACTGGTTCTGCCCAGTGCTCTCACAGCCTACCGTGAACATCTCTTACCAAGGGCTGTGAAACGCAGTTTCTGGGCAGGACTGATCTGCCTGAAGTAGAACTTCTGCTGTGGGTGTGCTCCATTGGCCTAGAGCTGCCAGGCCCAAAAGGCTGCCTTGTGTCCAAAGGGAGAGAGAGGCCCCAAGGCATCTTGCTTCCAGCTCTGTGGGAAGCTAAAGCAACTGGCTCTCCACAGTGCTCTCACAGCCTACCGGGAACATCTCTTACCAAGGCCTGTGAAACGCAGTTTCTTGGCAGGCCTGATCTGGCTGAAGTAGAACTCCTGCTCTGGGCGTGCTACTTTGGCCTAGAGCTGCCAGGCCCAAAGGGCCGCCTTGTTTCCAAAGGGGCTGAGAGTCCCCAAAGCATCTTGCTTCCAAATCTTTGGGAAGCTAAGAAACAACTGGCTCTGCACAGTGCTCTCACAGCCTACCGGCAACGTGACAGAGAAAGGCCTGTGAGACGCAGTTTCTTGGAAGGCCTGATCTGGCTGAGGTAGAACTTGTGCTCTGGGTGTACTCCATTGGCCTAGGGCTGCCAGGCCCTAAGGGCTGCCTTTATTTCCAAAGTGTGAGAGAGGCCCCGAAGCATCTTGCTTCCTGCTCTCTGGGAAGCTAAAACAACTGGCTCTGCACAGTGCTCTCAAAGCCAACCGGGAACGTCACATACAAAGGCCTGTGAAACGCAGCTTCTTGACAGGCCTTATCTGGCTGAGGTAGAACTTGTGCTCTGGGTGTGCTACTTTGGCCTAGAGCTGCCAGGCACAAAGGCTGCTTTGTTTCCAAAGGGGGAGAGAGGCCCCAAATCATGTTGCTTCCAGCTGTTTTTGAAGCTAAGAAACAACTCGCTCTGCCAGGTACTCTTACAGCCTTCCGGGAACACCTCTTACGAAGGCCTGTGAAAAGCAGTTTCTTGGCAGGCCTGATCTGGCTGAGGTAGAACTTCTGCTCTGGGTGTGCTCCATTGCCCTAGAGCTGAAAGGCCCAAAGGGCTGCCTTGTTTCCAAAGGGGGAGAGAGGCCCCAAAGCATCTTGCTTCCACCTCTTGGGAAGCTAAGAAACAACTGGCTGTGCCCAGTGCTGTTATAGCCTAAGAGAACATCTCTTATCAAGGCCTGTGAAACGCACTGTCTAGGCAGGCCTGATCTGGAAGAAGTAGAACTTCGGCTCTGGTTGTGCTCCATTGCCCTAGAGCTGCCAGACCCAACGTGCTGCCTTGTTTCCAAAGGGGCAGAGAGGCCCCAAAGCGTCTTGCTTCCAGCTGTTTGGGAAACAAGGAAACAACTGGCTCTGCACCGTGCTCTCACAGCCTACCGGGAACGTCACATACAAAGGCCTCTGAAACGCAGTTCCTTGGCAGGCCTGATCTGGCTGAAGTAGGACTTCTGCTCTGGCTGTGCTCCATTGGCCTAGAGGTGAAAGGCCCAAAGGGATGCCTTGTTTGCAAAGGGGCAGAGAGGCCCCAAAGCATCTTGCTTCCAGCTCTTTGGGAAGCTAAGAAACAACTGTCTCTGCCCAGTGCTCTGACAGAGTACCGGCAACATCTCTTACCAAAGCCTTTGAAACGCAGTTTCTTGGCAGGCCTTATCTGGCTGAGGTAGAACTTCTGCTCTGGGTGTGCTCCATTGCCCTAGAGCTGAAAGGCCCAAAGGGCTGCCTTGTTTCCAAAGGGGGAGAGAGGCCCCAAAGCATCTTGCTTCCACCTCTTGGGAAGCTAAGAAACAACTGGCTGTGCCCAGTGCTCTTATAGCCTAAGAGAACATCTCTTATCAAGGCCTGTGAAACGCACTGTCTAGGCAGGCCTGATCTGGAAGAAGTAGAACTTCGGCTCTGGTTGTGCTCCATTGCCCTAGAGCTGCCAGACCCAACGTGCTGCCTTGTTTCCAAAGGGGCAGAGAGGCCCCAAAGCGTCTTGCTTCCAGCTGTTTGGGAAACAAGGAAACAACTGGCTCTGCACCGTGCTCTCACAGCCTACCGGGAACGTCACATACAAAGGCCTCTGAAACGCAGTTCCTTGGCAGGCCTGATCTGGCTGAAGTAGGACTTCTGCTCTGGGTGTGCTCCATTGGCCTAGAGCTGAAAGGCCCAAAGGTCGCCCTTGTTGGCAAAGGGGCAGGGAGCCCCCAAAGCATCTTGCTTCCAGCTCTTTGGGAAGCTAAGAAACAAATGGCTCTGCCCAGTGCTCTAACAGAGTAGCGGGAACATCTCTTACCAAAGCCTTTGAAACGCAGTTTCTTGGCAGGCCTTATCTGGCTGAGGTAGAACTTCTGCTCTGGGTGTGCTCCATTGGCCTAGAGCTGCCTGGCCCAAAGGTCGGCCTTGTTTGCAAAGGGGATGAGAGGCCCCAAAGCATCTTGCTTCCAGCTCTTCGGGAAGCTAAGAAACATCTGGCGTTGCCCAGTGCTCTTACAGCCTACCGGGAACATCTCTTACCAAGGCCTGTGAAACGCAGTTTGTTGGTGGCCTGAACTGGCCGAAGTAGAACTTCTGCTCTGGGTGTGCTCCATTGGCCTAGAGCTGCCAGGCCCAAGGTGCTGCCTTGTTTCCAAAGGGGCAGAGAGGCCCCAAAGCATCTTGCTTCCAGCTCTCTGGGAAGCTAAGAACCAACTCGCTCTGCCCCGTGCTCTTACAGCCTACCGGGAACATGTCTTTGAAAGGCCTGTGAAACGCAGTTTCTTGGCAGGCCTCATCTGGCTGAAGTAGAACTCCGGCTCTGGGTGTGCTCCATTGCCCTAGAGCTGCCAGGCCCCAAGTGCTGCCCTGTTTCCAAGGGGCAGAGAGGCCCAAAGCATCTTGCTTCCCGGTCTTTGCGAAGCTAAGAAACAACTGGCTCTGCCCAGTGCTCTTACACCTACCGGGAACATCTCTTACCAAGGCCTGTCAAACGCTGTTTCTTTGCAGGCCTGATCAGGCTGAAGTAGAACTCCTGCTCTGCGTGTGCTCCATTGGCCTAGAGCTTCCCGACCCAAAAGGCTGCCTTGTTCCCAAACGGGCAGAGGGGTCCCAAGCATCTTGCTTCCAGCTTTTCAGGAAGGTAAGAAACAACTGGCTCTGCCCAGTGCTCTTACAGCCTACCGGGAACATCTCTTACCAAGGCCTGTGAAACGCAGTTTCCTGGCAGGCCTGATCTGGCTGAAGTAGAACTTCTGCTCTGGGTGTGCTCCATTGCCCTAGAGCTGCCAGGCCCAAAGGGCTGCCTTGTTTCCAAAGACGGAGAGTGGACCCAAAGCATCTTGCTCCCAGCTCTTCGGGAAGCTAAGAAACAGCTGGCTCTGCCCAGTGCTCTTACAGCCTAAGAGAACATCTCTTTGAAAGGCCTGTGAAACGCAGTTTCTTGGCAGGCCTGACCTGGCTGAAGTAGAACTTCTGTTCTGGTTGTGCTACATAGGCCTAGAGCTACCAGGACCTAAGGGCTGCCTTGTTTCCAAAGGGGGAGAGAGGCCCCAAAGCATCTTGCCTCCAGCACTTTGGGAAGCTAAAAAACAACTGGTTCTGCCCAGTGCTCTCACAGCCTACCGTGAACATCTCTTACCAAGGGCTGTGAAACGCAGTTTCTGGGCAGGACTGATCTGCCTGAAGTAGAACTTCTGCTGTGGGTGTGCTCCATTGGCCTAGAGCTGCCAGGCCCAAAAGGCTGCCTTGTGTCCAAAGGGAGAGAGAGGCCCCAAGGCATCTTGCTTCCAGCTCTGTGGGAAGCTAAAGCAACTGGCTCTCCACAGTGCTCTCACAGCCTACCGGGAACATCTCTTACCAAGGCCTGTGAAACGCAGTTTCTTGGCAGGCCTGATCTGGCTGAAGTAGAACTCCTGCTCTGGGCGTGCTACTTTGGCCTAGAGCTGCCAGGCCCAAAGGGCCGCCTTGTTTCCAAAGGGGCTGAGAGTCCCCAAAGCATCTTGCTTCCAAATCTTTGGGAAGCTAAGAAACAACTGGCTCTGCACAGTGCTCTCACAGCCTACCGGCAACGTGACAGAGAAAGGCCTGTGAGACGCAGTTTCTTGGAAGGCCTGATCTGGCTGAGGTAGAACTTGTGCTCTGGGTGTGCTACTTTGGCCTAGAGCTGCCAGGCACAAAGGCTGCTTTGTTTCCAAAGGGGGAGAGAGGCCCCAAATCATGTTGCTTCCAGCTGTTTTTGAAGCTAAGAAACAACTCGCTCTGCCAGGTACTCTTACAGCCTTCCGGGAACACCTCTTACGAAGGCCTGTGAAAAGCAGTTTCTTGGCAGGCCTGATCTGGCTGAGGTAGAACTTCTGCTCTGGGTGTGCTCCATTGCCCTAGAGCTGAAAGGCCCAAAGGGCTGCCTTGTTTCCAAAGGGGGAGAGAGGCCCCAAAGCATCTTGCTTCCACCTCTTGGGAAGCTAAGAAACAACTGGCTGTGCCCAGTGCTCTTATAGCCTAAGAGAACATCTCTTATCAAGGCCTGTGAAACGCACTGTCTAGGCAGGCCTGATCTGGAAGAAGTAGAACTTCGGCTCTGGTTGTGCTCCATTGCCCTAGAGCTGCCAGACCCAACGTGCTGCCTTGTTTCCAAAGGGGCAGAGAGGCCCCAAAGCGTCTTGCTTCCAGCTGTTTGGGAAACAAGGAAACAACTGGCTCTGCACCGTGCTCTCACAGCCTACCGGGAACGTCACATACAAAGGCCTCTGAAACGCAGTTCCTTGGCAGGCCTGATCTGGCTGAAGTAGGACTTCTGCTCTGGGTGTGCTCCATTGGCCTAGAGCTGAAAGGCCCAAAGGTCGCCCTTGTTGGCAAAGGGGCAGGGAGCCCCCAAAGCATCTTGCTTCCAGCTCTTTGGGAAGCTAAGAAACAAATGGCTCTGCCCAGTGCTCTAACAGAGTACCGGGAACATCTCTTACCAAAGCCTTTGAAACGCAGTTTCTTGGCAGGCCTTATCTGGCTGAGGTAGAACTTCTGCTCTGGGTGTGCTCCATTGGCCTAGAGCTGCCTGGCCCAAAGGTCGGCCTTGTTTGCAAAGGGGATGAGAGGCCCCAAAGCATCTTGCTTCCAGCTCTTCGGGAAGCTAAGAAACATCTGGCGTTGCCCAGTGCTCTTACAGCCTGCCGGGAACATCTCTTACCAAGGCCTGTGAAACGCAGTTTGTTGGCGGCCTGAACTGGCCGAAGTAGAACTTCTGCTCTGGGTGTGCTCCACTGGCCTAGAGCTACCTGCCCCAAAGGGCTGCCTTGAGTCCAAAGTGAGAGAGTGGCACCAAAGCTTCTCGCTTCCAGCTCTTCGGGAAGCTAAGAAACATCTGGCGTTGCCCAGTGCTCTTACAGCCTACCGGGAACATCTCTTACCAAGGCCTGTCAAACGCTGTTTCTTTGCAGGCCTGATCAGGCTGAAGTAGAACTCCTGCTCTGCGTGTGCTCCATTGGCCTAGAGCTTCCCGACCCAAAAGGCTGCCTTGTTCCCAAACGGGCAGAGGGGTCCCAAGCATCTTGCTTCCAGCTTTTCAGGAAGGTAAGAAACAACTGGCTCTGCCCAGTGCTCTTACAGCCTACCGGGAACATCTCTTACCAAGGCCTGTGAAACGCAGTTTCCTGGCAGGCCTGATCTGGCTGAAGTAGAACTTCTGCTCTGGGTGTGCTCCATTGCCCTAGAGCTGCCAGGCCCAAAGGGCTGCCTTGTTTCCAAAGACGGAGAGTGGACCCAAAGCATCTTGCTCCCAGCTCTTCGGGAAGCTAAGAAACAGCTGGCTCTGCCCAGTGCTCTTACAGCCTAAGAGAACATCTCTTTGAAAGGCCTGTGAAACGCAGTTTCTTGGCAGGCCTGACCTGGCTGAAGTAGAACTTCTGTTCTGGTTGTGCTACATAGGCCTAGAGCTACCAGGACCTAAGGGCTGCCTTGTTTCCAAAGGGGGAGAGAGGCCCCAAAGCATCTTGCCTCCAGCACTTTGGGAAGCTAAAAAACAACTGGTTCTGCCCAGTGCTCTCACAGCCTACCGTGAACATCTCTTACCAAGGGCTGTGAAACGCAGTTTCTGGGCAGGACTGATCTGCCTGAAGTAGAACTTCTGCTGTGGGTGTGCTCCATTGGCCTAGAGCTGCCAGGCCCAAAAGGCTGCCTTGTGTCCAAAGGGAGAGAGAGGCCCCAAGGCATCTTGCTTCCAGCTCTGTGGGAAGCTAAAGCAACTGGCTCTCCACAGTGCTCTCACAGCCTACCGGGAACATCTCTTACCAAGGCCTGTGAAACGCAGTTTCTTGGCAGGCCTGATCTGGCTGAAGTAGAACTCCTGCTCTGGGCGTGCTACTTTGGCCTAGAGCTGCCAGGCCCAAAGGGCCGCCTTGTTTCCAAAGGGGCTGAGAGTCCCCAAAGCATCTTGCTTCCAAATCTTTGGGAAGCTAAGAAACAACTGGCTCTGCACAGTGCTCTCACAGCCTACCGGCAACGTGACAGAGAAAGGCCTGTGAGACGCAGTTTCTTGGAAGGCCTGATCTGGCTGAGGTAGAACTTGTGCTCTGGGTGTGCTACTTTGGCCTAGAGCTGCCAGGCACAAAGGCTGCTTTGTTTCCAAAGGGGGAGAGAGGCCCCAAATCATGTTGCTTCCAGCTGTTTTTGAAGCTAAGAAACAACTCGCTCTGCCAGGTACTCTTACAGCCTTCCGGGAACACCTCTTACGAAGGCCTGTGAAAAGCAGTTTCTTGGCAGGCCTGATCTGGCTGAGGTAGAACTTCTGCTCTGGGTGTGCTCCATTGCCCTAGAGCTGAAAGGCCCAAAGGGCTGCCTTGTTTCCAAAGGGGGAGAGAGGCCCCAAAGCATCTTGCTTCCACCTCTTGGGAAGCTAAGAAACAACTGGCTGTGCCCAGTGCTCTTATAGCCTAAGAGAACATCTCTTATCAAGGCCTGTGAAACGCACTGTCTAGGCAGGCCTGATCTGGAAGAAGTAGAACTTCGGCTCTGGTTGTGCTCCATTGCCCTAGAGCTGCCAGACCCAACGTGCTGCCTTGTTTCCAAAGGGGCAGAGAGGCCCCAAAGCGTCTTGCTTCCAGCTGTTTGGGAAACAAGGAAACAACTGGCTCTGCACCGTGCTCTCACAGCCTACCGGGAACGTCACATACAAAGGCCTCTGAAACGCAGTTCCTTGGCAGGCCTGATCTGGCTGAAGTAGGACTTCTGCTCTGGGTGTGCTCCATTGGCCTAGAGCTGAAAGGCCCAAAGGTCGCCCTTGTTGGCAAAGGGGCAGGGAGCCCCCAAAGCATCTTGCTTCCAGCTCTTTGGGAAGCTAAGAAACAAATGGCTCTGCCCAGTGCTCTAACAGAGTACCGGGAACATCTCTTACCAAAGCCTTTGAAACGCAGTTTCTTGGCAGGCCTAATCTGGCTGAGGTAGAACTTCTGCTCTGGGTGTGCTCCATTGGCCTAGAGCTGCCTGGCCCAAAGGTCGGCCTTGTTTGCAAAGGGGATGAGAGGCCCCAAAGCATCTTGCTTCCAGCTCTTCGGGAAGCTAAGAAACATCTGGCGTTGCCCAGTGCTCTTACAGCCTACCGGGAACATCTCTTACCAAGGCCTGTGAAACGCAGTTTGTTGGTGGCCTGAACTGGCCGAAGTAGAACTTCTGCTCTGGGTGTGCTCCACTGGCCTAGAGCTACCTGCCCCAAAGGGCTGCCTTGAGTCCAAAGTGAGAGAGTGGCACCAAAGCTTCTCGCTTCCAGCTCTTCGGGAAGCTAAGAAACATCTGGCGTTGCCCAGTGCTCTTACAGCCTACCGGGAACATCTCTTACCAAGGCCTGTCAAACGCTGTTTCTTTGCAGGCCTGATCAGGCTGAAGTAGAACTCCTGCTCTGCGTGTGCTCCATTGGCCTAGAGCTTCCCGACCCAAAAGGCTGCCTTGTTCCCAAACGGGCAGAGGGGTCCCAAGCATCTTGCTTCCAGCTTTTCAGGAAGGTAAGAAACAACTGGCTCTGCCCAGTGCTCTTACAGCCTACCGGGAACATCTCTTACCAAGGCCTGTGAAACGCAGTTTCCTGGCAGGCCTGATCTGGCTGAAGTAGAACTTCTGCTCTGGGTGTGCTCCATTGCCCTAGAGCTGCCAGGCCCAAAGGGCTGCCTTGTTTCCAAAGACGGAGAGTGGACCCAAAGCATCTTGCTCCCAGCTCTTCGGGAAGCTAAGAAACAGCTGGCTCTGCCCAGTGCTCTTACAGCCTAAGAGAACATCTCTTTGAAAGGCCTGTGAAACGCAGTTTCTTGGCAGGCCTGACCTGGCTGAAGTAGAACTTCTGTTCTGGTTGTGCTACATAGGCCTAGAGCTACCAGGACCTAAGGGCTGCCTTGTTTCCAAAGGGGGAGAGAGGCCCCAAAGCATCTTGCCTCCAGCACTTTGGGAAGCTAAAAAACAACTGGTTCTGCCCAGTGCTCTCACAGCCTACCGTGAACATCTCTTACCAAGGGCTGTGAAACGCAGTTTCTGGGCAGGACTGATCTGCCTGAAGTAGAACTTCTGCTGTGGGTGTGCTCCATTGGCCTAGAGCTGCCAGGCCCAAAAGGCTGCCTTGTGTCCAAAGGGAGAGAGAGGCCCCAAGGCATCTTGCTTCCAGCTCTGTGGGAAGCTAAAGCAACTGGCTCTCCACAGTGCTCTCACAGCCTACCGGGAACATCTCTTACCAAGGCCTGTGAAACGCAGTTTCTTGGCAGGCCTGATCTGGCTGAAGTAGAACTCCTGCTCTGGGCGTGCTACTTTGGCCTAGAGCTGCCAGGCCCAAAGGGCCGCCTTGTTTCCAAAGGGGCTGAGAGTCCCCAAAGCATCTTGCTTCCAAATCTTTGGGAAGCTAAGAAACAACTGGCTCTGCACAGTGCTCTCACAGCCTACCGGCAACGTGACAGAGAAAGGCCTGTGAGACGCAGTTTCTTGGAAGGCCTGATCTGGCTGAGGTAGAACTTGTGCTCTGGGTGTGCTACTTTGGCCTAGAGCTGCCAGGCACAAAGGCTGCTTTGTTTCCAAAGGGGGAGAGAGGCCCCAAATCATGTTGCTTCCAGCTGTTTTTGAAGCTAAGAAACAACTCGCTCTGCCAGGTACTCTTACAGCCTTCCGGGAACACCTCTTACGAAGACCTGTGAAAAGCAGTTTCTTGGTAGGCCTGATCTGGCTGAGGTAGAACTTCTGCTCTGGGTGTGCTCCATTGCCCTAGAGCTGAAAGGCCCAAAGGGCTGCCTTGTTTCCAAAGGGGGAGAGAGGCCCCAAAGCATCTTGCTTCCACCTCTTGGGAAGCTAAGAAACAACTGGCTGTGCCCAGTGCTCTTATAGCCTAAGAGAACATCTCTTATCAAGGCCTGTGAAACGCACTGTCTAGGCAGGCCTGATCTGGAAGAAGTAGAACTTCGGCTCTGGTTGTGCTCCATTGCCCTAGAGCTGCCAGACCCAACGTGCTGCCTTGTTTCCAAAGGGGCAGAGAGGCCCCAAAGCGTCTTGCTTCCAGCTGTTTGGGAAACAAGGAAACAACTGGCTCTGCACCGTGCTCTCACAGCCTACCGGGAACGTCACATACAAAGGCCTCTGAAACGCAGTTCCTTGGCAGGCCTGATCTGGCTGAAGTAGGACTTCTGCTCTGGGTGTGCTCCATTGGCCTAGAGCTGAAAGGCCCAAAGGTCGCCCTTGTTGGCAAAGGGGCAGGGAGCCCCCAAAGCATCTTGCTTCCAGCTCTTTGGGAAGCTAAGAAACAAATGGCTCTGCCCAGTGCTCTAACAGAGTACCGGGAACATCTCTTACCAAAGCCTTTGAAACGCAGTTTCTTGGCAGGCCTTATCTGGCTGAGGTAGAACTTCTGCTCTGGGTGTGCTCCATTGGCCTAGAGCTGCCTGGCCCAAAGGTCGGCCTTGTTTGCAAAGGGGATGAGAGGCCCCAAAGCATCTTGCTTCCAGCTCTTCGGGAAGCTAAGAAACATCTGGCGTTGCCCAGTGCTCTTACAGCCTACCGGGAACATCTCTTACCAAGGCCTGTGAAACGCAGTTTGTTGGTGGCCTGAACTGGCCGAAGTAGAACTTCTGCTCTGGGTGTGCTCCATTGGCCTAGAGCTGCCTGGCCCATAGGGCCGCCTTGTTTGCAAAGGGGATGAGAGGCCCCAAAGCATCTTGCTTCCAGCTCTTCGGGAAGCTAAGAAACATCTGGCGTTGCCCAGTGCTCTTACAGCCTACCGGGAACATCTCCTACCAAGGCCTGTGAAACGCAGTTTGTTGGTGGCCTGAACTGGCCCAAGTAGAACTTCTGCTCTGGGTGTGCTCCACTGGGCTAGAGCTACCTGCCCCAGAGGGCTGCCTTGAGTCCAAAGTGAGAGAGTGGCACCAAAGCTTCTCGCTTCCAGCTCTTCGGGAAGCTAAGAAACATCTGGCGTTGCCCAGTGCTCTTACAGCCTACCGGGAACATCTCTTACCAAGGCCTGTGAAACGCCGTTTCCTGGCTGGCCTGATTTGGCCCAAGTAGAACTTCTGCTCTGGGTGTGCTCCATTGCCCTAGAGCTGCCAGGCCCAAGGTGCTGCCTTGTTTCCAAAGGGGCAGAGAGGCCCCAAAGCATCTTGCTTCCAGCTCTCTGGGAAGCTAAGAACCAACTCGCTCTGCCCCGTGCTCTTACAGCCTACCGGGAACATGTCTTTGAAAGGCCTGTGAAACGCAGTTTCTTGGCAGGCCTCATCTGGCTGAAGTAGAACTCCGGCTCTGGGTGTGCTCCACTGCCCTAGAGCTGCCAGGCCCCAAGTGCTGCCCTGTTTCCAAGGGGCAGAGAGGCCCAAAGCATCTTGCTTCCCGGTCTTTGCGAAGCTAAGAAACAACTGGCTCTGCCCAGTGCTCTTACACCTACCGGGAACATCTCTTACCAAGGCCTGTCAAACGCTGTTTCTTTGCAGGCCTGATCAGGCTGAAGTAGAACTCCTGCTTTGCGTGTGCTCCATTGGCCTAGAGCTTCCCGACCCAAAAGGCTGCCTTGTTCCCAAACGGGCAGAGGGGTCCCAAGCATCTTGCTTCCAGCTTTTCAGGAAGGTAAGAAACAACTGGCTCTGCCCAGTGCTCTTACAGCCTACCGGGAACATCTCTTACCAAGGCCTGTGAAACGCAGTTTCCTGGCAGGCCTGATCTGGCTGAAGTAGAACTTCTGCTCTGGGTGTGCTCCATTGCCCTAGAGCTGCCAGGCCCAAAGGGCTGCCTTGTTTCCAAAGACGGAGAGTGGACCCAAAGCATCTTGCATCCAGCTCTTCGGGAAGCTAAGAAACAGCTGGCTCTGCCCAGTGCTCTTACAGCCTAAGAGAACATCTCTTTGAAAGGCCTGTGAAACGCAGTTTCTTGGCAGGCCTGACCTGGCTGAAGTAGAACTTCTGTTCTGGTTGTGCTACATAGGCCTAGAGCTACCAGGACCTAAGGGCTGCCTTGTTTCCAAAGGGTGAGAGAGGCCCCAAAGTATCTTGCCTCCAGCACTTTGGGAAGCTAAAAAACAACTGGTTCTGCCCAGTGCTCTCACAGCCTACCGTGAACATCTCTTACCAAGGGCTGTGAAACGCAGTTTCTGGGCAGGACTGATCTGCCTGAAGTAGAACTTCTGCTGTGGGTGTGCTCCATTGGCCTAGAGCTGCCAGGCCCAAACGGCTGCCTTGTGTCCAAAGGGAGAGAGAGGCCCCAAGGCATCTTGCTTCCAGCTCTGTGGGAAGCTAAAGCAACTGGCTCTCCACAGTGCTCTCACAGCCTACCGGGAACATCTCTTACCAAGGCCTGTGAAACGCAGTTTCTTGGCAGGCCTGATCTGGCTGAAGTAGAACTCCTGCTCTGGGCGTGCTACTTTGGCCTAGAGCTGCCAGGCCCAAAGGGCCGCCTTGTTTCCAAAGGGGCTGAGAGTCCCCAAAGCATCTTGCTTCCAAATCTTTGGGAAGCTAAGAAACAACTGGCTCTGCACAGTGCTCTCACAGCCTACCGGCAACGTGACAGAGAAAGGCCTGTGAGACGCAGTTTCTTGGAAGGCCTGATTTGGCTGAGGTAGAACTTGTGCTCTGGGTGTGCTACTTTGGCCTAGAGCTGCCAGGCACAAAGGCTGCTTTGTTTCCAAAGGGGGAGAGAGGCCCCAAATCATGTTGCTTCCAGCTGTTTTTGAAGCTAAGAAACAACTCGCTCTGCCAGGTACTCTTACAGCCTTCCGGGAACACCTCTTACGAAGGCCTGTGAAAAGCAGTTTCTTGGCAGGCCTGATCTGGCTGAGGTAGAACTTCTGCTCTGGGTGTGCTCCATTGCCCTAGAGCTGAAAGGCCCAAAGGGCTGCCTTGTTTCCAAAGGGGGAGAGAGGCCCCAAAGCATCTTGCTTCCACCTCTTGGGAAGCTAAGAAACAACTGGCTGTGCCCAGTGCTCTTATAGCCTAAGAGAACATCTCTTATCAAGGCCTGTGAAACGCACTGTCTAGGCAGGCCTGATCTGGAAGAAGTAGAACTTCGGCTCTGGTTGTGCTCCATTGCCCTAGAGCTGCCAGACCCAACGTGCTGCCTTGTTTCCAAAGGGGCAGAGAGGCCCCAAAGCGTCTTGCTTCCAGCTGTTTGGGAAACAAGGAAACAACTGGCTCTGCACCGTGCTCTCACAGCCTGCCGGGAACGTCACATACAAAGGCCTCTGAAACGCAGTTCCTTGGCAGGCCTGATCTGGCTGAAGTAGGACTTCTGCTCTGGGTGTGCTCCATTGGCCTAGAGCTGAAAGGCCCAAAGGTCGCCCTTGTTGGCAAAGGGGCAGGGAGCCCCCAAAGCATCTTGCTTCCAGCTCTTTGGGAAGCTAAGAAACAAATGGCTCTGCCCAGTGCTCTAACAGAGTACCGGGAACATCTCTTACCAAAGCCTTTGAAACGCAGTTTCTTGGCAGGCCTTATCTGGCTGAGGTAGAACTTCTGCTCTGGGTGTGCTCCATTGGCCTAGAGCTGCCTGGCCCAAAGGTCGGCCTTGTTTGCAAAGGGGATGAGAGGCCCCAAAGCATCTTGCTTCCAGCTCTTCGGGAAGCTAAGAAACATCTGGCGTTGCCCAGTGCTCTTACAGCCTACCGGGAACATCTCTTGCCAAGGCCTGTGAAACGCAGTTTGTTGGTGGCCTGAACTGGCCGAAGTAGAACTTCTGCTCTGGGTGTGCTCCATTGGCCTAGAGCTGCCTGGCCCATAGGGCCGCCTTGTTTGCAAAGGGGATGAGAGGCCCCAAAGCATCTTGCTTCCAGCTCTTCGGGAAGCTAAGAAACATCTGGCGTTGCCCAGTGCTCTTACAGCCTACCGGGAACATCTCCTACCAAGGCCTGTGAAACGCAGTTTGTTGGTGGCCTGAACTGGCCCAAGTAGAACTTCTGCTCTGGGTGTGCTCCACTGGGCTAGAGCTACCTGCCCCAGAGGGCTGCCTTGAGTCCAAAGTGAGAGAGTGGCACCAAAGCTTCTCGCTTCCAGCTCTTCGGGAAGCTAAGAAACATCTGGCGTTGCCCAGTGCTCTTACAGCCTACCGGGAACATCTCTTACCAAGGCCTGTGAAACGCCGTTTCCTGGCAGGCCTGATTTGGCTGAAGTAGAACTTCTGCTCTGGGTGTGCTCCATTGCCCTAGAGCTGCCAGGCCCAAGGTGCTGCCTTGTTTCCAAAGGGGCAGAGAGGCCCCAAAGCATCTTGCTTCCAGCTCTCTGGGCAGCTAAGAACCAACTCGCTCTGCCCCGTGCTCTTACAGCCTACCGGGAACATGTCTTGGAAAGGCCTGTGAAACGCAGTTTCTTGGCAGGCCTCATCTGGCTGAAGTAGAACTCCGGCTCTGGGTGTGCTCCACTGCCCTAGAGCTGCCAGGCCCAAAGTGCTGCCCTGTTTCCAAGGGGCAGAGAGGCCCAAAGCATCTTGCTTCCCGGTCTTTGCGAAGCTAAGAAACAACTGGCTCTGCCCAGTGCTCTTACACCTACCGGGAACATCTCTTACCAAGGCCTGTCAAACGCTGTTTCTTTGCAGGCCTGATCAGGCTGAAGTAGAACTCCTGCTCTGCGTGTGCTCCATTGGCCTAGAGCTTCCCGACCCAAAAGGCTGCCTTGTTCCCAAACGGGCAGAGGGGCCCCAAGCATCTTGCTTCCAGCTTTTCAGGAAGGTAAGAAACAACTGGCTCTGCCCAGTGCTCTTACAGCCTACCGGGAACATCTCTTACCAAGGCCTGTGAAACGCAGTTTCCTGGCAGGCCTGATCTGGCTGAAGTAGAACTTCTGCTCTGGGTGTGCTCCATTGCCCTAGAGCTGCCAGGCCCAAAGGGCTGCCTTGTTTCCAAAGACGGAGAGTGGACCCAAAGCATCTTGCTCCCAGCTCTTCGGGAAGCTAAGAAACAGCTGGCTCTGCCCAGTGCTCTTACAGCCTAAGAGAACATCTCTTTGAAAGGCCTGTGAAACGCAGTTTCTTGGCAGGCCTGACCTGGCTGAAGTAGAACTTCTGTTCTGGTTGTGCTACATAGGCCTAGAGCTACCAGGACCTAAGGGCTGCCTTGTTTCCAAAGGGTGAGAGAGGCCCCAAAGCATCTTGCCTCCAGCACTTTGGGAAGCTAAAAAACAACTGGTTCTGCCCAGTGCTCTCACAGCCTACCGTGAACATCTCTTACCAAGGGCTGTGAAACGCAGTTTCTGGGCAGGACTGATCTGCCTGAAGTAGAACTTCTGCTGTGGGTGTGCTCCATTGGCCTAGAGCTGCCAGGCCCAAACGGCTGCCTTGTGTCCAAAGGCAGAGAGAGGCCCCAAGGCATCTTGCTTCCAGCTCTGTGGGAAGCTAAAGCAACTGGCTCTCCACAGTGCTCTCACAGCCTACCGGGAACATCTCTTACCAAGGCCTGTGAAACGCAGTTTCTTGGCAGGCCTGATCTGGCTGAAGTAGAACTCCTGCTCTGGGCGTGCTACTTTGGCCTAGAGCTGCCAGGCCCAAAGGGCCGCCTTGTTTCCAAAGGGGCTGAGAGTCCCCAAAGCATCTTGCTTCCAAATCTTTGGGAAGCTAAGAAACAACTGGCTCTGCACAGTGCTCTCACAGCCTACCGGCAACGTGACAGAGAAAGGCCTGTGAGACGCAGTTTCTTGGAAGGCCTGATCTGGCTGAGGTAGAACTTGTGCTCTGGGTGTGCTACTTTGGCCTAGAGCTGCCAGGCACAAAGGCTGCTTTGTTTCCAAAGGGGGAGAGAGGCCCCAAATCATGTTGCTTCCAGCTGTTTTTGAAGCTAAGAAACAACTCGCTCTGCCAGGTACTCTTACAGCCTTCCGGGAACACCTCTTACGAAGGCCTGTGAAAAGCAGTTTCTTGGCAGGCCTGATCTGGCTGAGGTAGAACTTCTGCTCTGGGTGTGCTCCATTGCCCTAGAGCTGAAAGGCCCAAAGGGCTGCCTTGTTTCCAAAGGGGGAGAGAGGCCCCAAAGCATCTTGCTTCCACCTCTTGGGAAGCTAAGAAACAACTGGCTGTGCCCAGTGCTCTTATAGCCTAAGAGAACATCTCTTATCAAGGCCTGTGAAACGCACTGTCTAGGCAGGCCTGATCTGGAAGAAGTAGAACTTCGGCTCTGGTTGTGCTCCATTGCCCTAGAGCTGCCAGACCCAACGTGCTGCCTTGTTTCCAAAGGGGCAGAGAGGCCCCAAAGCGTCTTGCTTCCAGCTGTTTGGGAAACAAGGAAACAACTGGCTCTGCACCGTGCTCTCACAGCCTACCGGGAACGTCACATACAAAGGCCTCTGAAACGCAGTTCCTTGGCAGGCCTGATCTGGCTGAAGTAGGACTTCTGCTCTGGGTGTGCTCCATTGGCCTAGAGCTGAAAGGCCCAAAGGTCGCCCTTGTTGGCAAAGGGGCAGGGAGCCCCCAAAGCATCTTGCTTCCAGCTCTTTGGGAAGCTAAGAAACAAATGGCTCTGCCCAGTGCTCTAACAGAGTACCGGGAACATCTCTTACCAAAGCCTTTGAAACGCAGTTTCTTGGCAGGCCTTATCTGGCTGAGGTAGAACTTCTGCTCTGGGTGTGCTCCATTGGCCTAGAGCTGCCTGGCCCAAAGGTTGGCCTTGTTTGCAAAGGGGATGAGAGGCCCCAAAGCATCTTGCTTCCAGCTCTTCGGGAAGATAAGAAACATCTGGCGTTGCCCAGTGCTCTTACAGCCTACCGGGAACATCTCTTACCAAGGCCTGTGAAACGCAGTTTGTTGGTGGTCTGAACTGGCCGAAGTAGAACTTCTGCTCTGGGTGTGCTCCATTGGCCTAGAGCTGCCAGGCCCAAGGTGCTGCCTTGTTTCCAAAGGGGCAGAGAGGCCCCAAAGCATCTTGCTTCCAGCTCTCTGGGAAGCTAAGAACCAACTCGCTCTGCCCCGTGCTCTTACAGCCTACCGGGAACATGTCTTTGAAAGGCCTGTGAAATGCAGTTTCTTGGCAGGCCTCATCTGGCTGAAGTAGAACTCCGGCTCTGGGTGTGCTCCATTGCCCTAGAGCTGCCAGGCCCAAAGTGCTGCCCTGTTTCCAAGGGGCAGAGAGGCCCAAAGCATCTTGCTTCCCGGTCTTTGCGAAGCTAAGAAACAACTGGCTCTGCCCAGTGCTCTTACACCTACCGGGAACATCTCTTACCAAGGCCTGTCAAACGCTGTTTCTTTGCAGGCCTGATCAGGCTGAAGTAGAACTCCTGCTCTGCGTGTGCTCCATTGGCCTAGAGCTTCCCGACCCAAAAGGCTGCCTTGTTCCCAAACGGGCAGAGGGGTCCCAAGCATCTTGCTTCCAGCTTTTCAGGAAGGTAAGAAACAACTGGCTCTGCCCAGTGCTCTTACAGCCTACCGGGAACATCTCTTACCAAGGCCTGTGAAACGCAGTTTCCTGGCAGGCCTGATCTGGCTGAAGTAGAACTTCTGCTCTGGGTGTGCTCCATTGCCCTAGAGCTGCCAGGCCCAAAGGGCTGCCTTGTTTCCAAAGACGGAGAGTGGACCCAAAGCATCTTGCTCCCAGCTCTTCGGGAAGCTAAGAAACAGCTGGCTCTGCCCAGTGCTCTTACAGCCTAAGAGAACATCTCTTTGAAAGGCCTGTGAAACGCAGTTTCTTGGCAGGCCTGACCTGGCTGAAGTAGAACTTCTGTTCTGGTTGTGCTACATAGGCCTAGAGCTACCAGGACCTAAGGGCTGCCTTGTTTCCAAAGGGTGAGAGAGGCCCCCAAGCATCTTGCCTCCAGCACTTTGGGAAGCTAAAAAACAACTGGTTCTGCCCAGTGCTCTCACAGCCTACCGTGAACATCTCTTACCAAGGGCTGTGAAACGCAGTTTCTGGGCAGGACTGATCTGCCTGAAGTAGAACTTCTGCTGTGGGTGTGCTCCATTGGCCTAGAGCTGCCAGGCCCAAAAGGCTGCCTTGTGTCCAAAGGGAGAGAGAGGCCCCAAGGCATCTTGCTTCCAGCTCTGTGGGAAGCTAAAGCAACTGGCTCTCCACAGTGCTCTCACAGCCTACCGGGAACATCTCTTACCAAGGCCTGTGAAACGCAGTTTCTTGGCAGGCCTGATCTGGCTGAAGTAGAACTCCTGCTCTGGGCGTGCTACTTTGGCCTAGAGCTGCCAGGCCCAAAGGGCCGCCTTGTTTCCAAAGGGGCTGAGAGTCCCCAAAGCATCTTGCTTCCAAATCTTTGGGAAGCTAAGAAACAACTGGCTCTGCACAGTGCTCTCACAGCCTACCGGCAACGTGACAGAGAAAGGCCTGTGAGACGCAGTTTCTTGGAAGGCCTGATCTGGCTGAGGTAGAACTTGTGCTCTGGGTGTGCTACTTTGGCCTAGAGCTGCCAGGCACAAAGGCTGCTTTGTTTCCAAAGGGGGAGAGAGGCCCCAAATCATGTTGCTTCCAGCTGTTTTTGAAGCTAAGAAACAACTCGCTCTGCCAGGTACTCTTACAGCCTTCCGGGAACACCTCTTACGAAGGCCTGTGAAAAGCAGTTTCTTGGCAGGCCTGATCTGGCTGAGGTAGAACTTCTGCTCTGGGTGTGCTCCATTGCCCTAGAGCTGAAAGGCCCAAAGGGCTGCCTTGTTTCCAAAGGGGGAGAGAGGCCCCAAAGCATCTTGCTTCCACCTCTTGGGAAGCTAAGAAACAACTGGCTGTGCCCAGTGCTCTTATAGCCTAAGAGAACATCTCTTATCAAGGCCTGTGAAACGCACTGTCTAGGCAGGCCTGATCTGGAAGAAGTAGAACTTCGGCTCTGGTTGTGCTCCATTGCCCTAGAGCTGCCAGACCCAACGTGCTGCCTTGTTTCCAAAGGGGCAGAGAGGCCCCAAAGCGTCTTGCTTCCAGCTGTTTGGGAAACAAGGAAACAACTGGCTCTGCACCGTGCTCTCACAGCCTACCGGGAACGTCACATACAAAGGCCTCTGAAACGCAGTTCCTTGGCAGGCCTGATCTGGCTGAAGTAGGACTTCTGCTCTGGGTGTGCTCCATTGGCCTAGAGCTGAAAGGCCCAAAGGTCGCCCTTGTTGGCAAAGGGGCAGGGAGCCCCCAAAGCATCTTGCTTCCAGCTCTTTGGGAAGCTAAGAAACAAATGGCTCTGCCCAGTGCTCTAACAGAGTACCGGGAACATCTCTTACCAAAGCCTTTGAAACGCAGTTTCTTGGCAGGCCTTATCTGGCTGAGGTAGAACTTCTGCTCTGGGTGTGCTCCATTGGCCTAGAGCTGCCTGGCCCAAAGGTTGGCCTTGTTTGCAAAGGGGATGAGAGGCCCCAAAGCATCTTGCTTCCAGCTCTTCGGGAAGCTAAGAAACATCTGGCGTTGCCCAGTGCTCTTACAGCCTACCGGGAACATCTCCTACCAAGGCCTGTGAAACGCAGTTTGTTGGTGGCCTGAACTGGCCCAAGTAGAACTTCTGCTCTGGGTGTGCTCCACTGGGCTAGAGCTACCTGCCCCAGAGGGCTGCCTTGAGTCCAAAGTGAGAGAGTGGCACCAAAGCTTCTCGCTTCCAGCTCTTCGGGAAGCTAAGAAACATCTGGCGTTGCCCAGTGCTCTTACAGCCTACCGGGAACATCTCTTACCAAGGCCTGTGAAACGCCGTTTCCTGGCTGGCCTGATTTGGCCCAAGTAGAACTTCTGCTCTGGGTGTGCTCCATTGCCCTAGAGCTGCCAGGCCCAAGGTGCTGCCTTGTTTCCAAAGGGGCAGAGAGGCCCCAAAGCATCTTGCTTCCAGCTCTCTGGGAAGCTAAGAACCAACTCGCTCTGCCCCGTGCTCTTACAGCCTACCGGGAACATGTCTTTGAAAGGCCTGTGAAACGCAGTTTCTTGGCAGGCCTCATCTGGCTGAAGTAGAACTCCGGCTCTGGGTGTGCTCCACTGCCCTAGAGCTGCCAGGCCCAAAGTGCTGCCCTGTTTCCAAGGGGCAGAGAGGCCCAAAGCATCTTGCTTCCCGGTCTTTGCGAAGCTAAGAAACAACTGGCTCTGCCCAGTGCTCTTACACCTACCGGGAACATCTCTTACCAAGGCCTGTCAAACGCTGTTTCTTTGCAGGCCTGATCAGGCTGAAGTAGAACTCCTGCTTTGCGTGTGCTCCATTGGCCTAGAGCTTCCCGACCCAAAAGGCTGCCTTGTTCCCAAACGGGCAGAGGGGTCCCAAGCATCTTGCTTCCAGCTTTTCAGGAAGGTAAGAAACAACTGGCTCTGCCCAGTGCTCTTACAGCCTACCGGGAACATCTCTTACCAAGGCCTGTGAAACGCAGTTTCCTGGCAGGCCTGATCTGGCTGAAGTAGAACTTCTGCTCTGGGTGTGCTCCATTGCCCTAGAGCTGCCAGGCCCAAAGGGCTGCCTTGTTTCCAAAGACGGAGAGTGGACCCAAAGCATCTTGCTCCCAGCTCTTCGGGAAGCTAAGAAACAGCTGGCTCTGCCCAGTGCTCTTACAGCCTAAGAGAACATCTCTTTGAAAGGCCTGTGAAACGCAGTTTCTTGGCAGGCCTGACCTGGCTGAAGTAGAACTTCTGTTCTGGTTGTGCTACATAGGCCTAGAGCTACCAGGACCTAAGGGCTGCCTTGTTTCCAAAGGGTGAGAGAGGCCCCCAAGCATCTTGCCTCCAGCACTTTGGGAAGCTAAAAAACAACTGGTTCTGCCCAGTGCTCTCACAGCCTACCGTGAACATCTCTTACCAAGGGCTGTGAAACGCAGTTTCTGGGCAGGACTGATCTGCCTGAAGTAGAACTTCTGCTGTGGGTGTGCTCCATTGGCCTAGAGCTGCCAGGCCCAAAAGGCTGCCTTGTGTCCAAAGGGAGAGAGAGGCCCCAAGGCATCTTGCTTCCAGCTCTGTGGGAAGCTAAAGCAACTGGCTCTCCACAGTGCTCTCACAGCCTACCGGGAACATCTCTTACCAAGGCCTGTGAAACGCAGTTTCTTGGCAGGCCTGATCTGGCTGAAGTAGAACTCCTGCTCTGGGCGTGCTACTTTGGCCTAGAGCTGCCAGGCCCAAAGGGCCGCCTTGTTTCCAAAGGGGCTGAGAGTCCCCAAAGCATCTTGCTTCCAAATCTTTGGGAAGCTAAGAAACAACTGGCTCTGCACAGTGCTCTCACAGCCTACCGGCAACGTGACAGAGAAAGGCCTGTGAGACGCAGTTTCTTGGAAGGCCTGATCTGGCTGAGGTAGAACTTGTGCTCTGGGTGTGCTACTTTGGCCTAGAGCTGCCAGGCACAAAGGCTGCTTTGTTTCCAAAGGGGGAGAGAGGCCCCAAATCATGTTGCTTCCAGCTGTTTTTGAAGCTAAGAAACAACTCGCTCTGCCAGGTACTCTTACAGCCTTCCGGGAACACCTCTTACGAAGGCCTGTGAAAAGCAGTTTCTTGGCAGGCCTGATCTGGCTGAGGTAGAACTTCTGCTCTGGGTGTGCTCCATTGATCTAGAGCTGAAAGGCCCAAAGGGCTGCCTTGTTTCCAAAGGGGGAGAGAGGCCCCAAAGCATCTTGCTTCCACCTCTTGGGAAGCTAAGAAACAACTGGCTGTGCCCAGTGCTCTTATAGCCTAAGAGAACATCTCTTATCAAGGCCTGTGAAACGCACTGTCTAGGCAGGCCTGATCTGGAAGAAGTAGAACTTCGGCTCTGGTTGTGCTCCATTGCCCTAGAGCTGCCAGACCCAACGTGCTGCCTTGTTTCCAAAGGGGCAGAGAGGCCCCAAAGCGTCTTGCTTCCAGCTGTTTGGGAAACAAGGAAACAACTGGCTCTGCACCGTGCTCTCACAGCCTGCCGGGAACGTCACATACAAAGGCCTCTGAAACGCAGTTCCTTGGCAGGCCTGATCTGGCTGAAGTAGGACTTCTGCTCTGGGTGTGCTCCATTGGCCTAGAGCTGAAAGGCCCAAAGGTCGCCCTTGTTGGCAAAGGGGCAGGGAGCCCCCAAAGCATCTTGCTTCCAGCTCTTTGGGAAGCTAAGAAACAAATGGCTCTGCCCAGTGCTCTAACAGAGTACCGGGAACATCTCTTACCAAGGCCTGTGAAACGCAGTTTGTTGGTGGCCTGAACTGGCCGAAGTAGAACTTCTGCTCTGGGTGTGCTCCATTGGCCTAGAGCTGCCTGGCCCATAGGGCCGCCTTGTTTGCAAAGGGGATGAGAGGCCCCAAAGCATCTTGCTTCCAGCTCTTCGGGAAGCTAAGAAACATCTGGCGTTGCCCAGTGCTCTTACAGCCTACCGGGAACATCTCCTACCAAGGCCTGTGAAACGCAGTTTGTTGGTGGCCTGAACTGGCCCAAGTAGAACTTCTGCTCTGGGTGTGCTCCACTGGGCTAGAGCTACCTGCCCCAGAGGGCTGCCTTGAGTCCAAAGTGAGAGAGTGGCACCAAAGCTTCTCGCTTCCAGCTCTTCGGGAAGCTAAGAAACATCTGGCGTTGCCCAGTGCTCTTACAGCCTACCGGGAACATCTCTTACCAAGGCCTGTGAAACGCCGTTTCCTGGCTGGCCTGATTTGGCCCAAGTAGAACTTCTGCTCTGGGTGTGCTCCATTGCCCTAGAGCTGCCAGGCCCAAGGTGCTGCCTTGTTTCCAAAGGGGCAGAGAGGCCCCAAAGCATCTTGCTTCCAGCTCTCTGGGAAGCTAAGAACCAACTCGCTCTGCCCCGTGCTCTTACAGCCTACCGGGAACATGTCTTTGAAAGGCCTGTGAAACGCAGTTTCTTGGCAGGCCTCATCTGGCTGAAGTAGAACTCCGGCTCTGGGTGTGCTCCACTGCCCTAGAGCTGCCAGGCCCAAAGTGCTGCCCTGTTTCCAAGGGGCAGAGAGGCCCAAAGCATCTTGCTTCCCGGTCTTTGCGAAGCTAAGAAACAACTGGCTCTGCCCAGTGCTCTTACACCTACCGGGAACATCTCTTACCAAGGCCTGTCAAACGCTGTTTCTTTGCAGGCCTGATCAGGCTGAAGTAGAACTCCTGCTTTGCGTGTGCTCCATTGGCCTAGAGCTTCCCGACCCAAAAGGCTGCCTTGTTCCCAAACGGGCAGAGGGGCCCCAAGCATCTTGCTTCCAGCTTTTCAGGAAGGTAAGAAACAACTGGCTCTGCCCAGTGCTCTTACAGCCTACCGGGAACATCTCTTACCAAGGCCTGTGAAACGCAGTTTCCTGGCAGGCCTGATCTGGCTGAAGTAGAACTTCTGCTCTGGGTGTGCTCCATTGCCCTAGAGCTGCCAGGCCCAAAGGGCTGCCTTGTTTCCAAAGACGGAGAGTGGACCCAAAGCATCTTGCTCCCAGCTCTTCGGGAAGCTAAGAAACAGCTGGCTCTGCCCAGTGCTCTTACAGCCTAAGAGAACATCTCTTTGAAAGGCCTGTGAAACGCAGTTTCTTGGCAGGCCTGACCTGGCTGAAGTAGAACTTCTGTTCTGGTTGTGCTACATAGGCCTAGAGCTACCAGGACCTAAGGGCTGCCTTGTTTCCAAAGGGTGAGAGAGGCCCCAAAGCATCTTGCCTCCAGCACTTTGGGAAGCTAAAAAACAACTGGTTCTGCCCAGTGCTCTCACAGCCTACCGTGAACATCTCTTACCAAGGGCTGTGAAACGCAGTTTCTGGGCAGGACTGATCTGCCTGAAGTAGAACTTCTGCTGTGGGTGTGCTCCATTGGCCTAGAGCTGCCAGGCCCAAACGGCTGCCTTGTGTCCAAAGGGAGAGAGAGGCCCCAAGGCATCTTGCTTCCAGCTCTGTGGGAAGCTAAAGCAACTGGCTCTCCACAGTGCTCTCACAGCCTACCGGGAACATCTCTTACCAAGGCCTGTGAAACGCAGTTTCTTGGCAGGCCTGATCTGGCTGAAGTAGAACTCCTGCTCTGGGCGTGCTACTTTGGCCTAGAGCTGCCAGGCCCAAAGGGCCGCCTTGTTTCCAAAGGGGCTGAGAGTCCCCAAAGCATCTTGCTTCCAAATCTTTGGGAAGCTAAGAAACAACTGGCTCTGCACAGTGCTCTCACAGCCTACCGGCAACGTGACAGAGAAAGGCCTGTGAGACGCAGTTTCTTGGAAGGCCTGATCTGGCTGAGGTAGAACTTGTGCTCTGGGTGTGCTACTTTGGCCTAGAGCTGCCAGGCACAAAGGCTGCTTTGTTTCCAAAGGGGGAGAGAGGCCCCAAATCATGTTGCTTCCAGCTGTTTTTGAAGCTAAGAAACAACTCGCTCTGCCAGGTACTCTTACAGCCTTCCGGGAACACCTCTTACGAAGGCCTGTGAAAAGCAGTTTCTTGGCAGGCCTGATCTGGCTGAGGTAGAACTTCTGCTCTGGGTGTGCTCCATTGCCCTAGAGCTGAAAGGCCCAAAGGGCTGCCTTGTTTCCAAAGGGGGAGAGAGGCCCCAAAGCATCTTGCTTCCACCTCTTGGGAAGCTAAGAAACAACTGGCTGTGCCCAGTGCTCTTATAGCCTAAGAGAACATCTCTTATCAAGGCCTGTGAAACGCACTGTCTAGGCAGGCCTGATCTGGAAGAAGTAGAACTTCGGCTCTGGTTGTGCTCCATTGCCCTAGAGCTGCCAGACCCAACGTGCTGCCTTGTTTCCAAAGGGGCAGAGAGGCCCCAAAGCGTCTTGCTTCCAGCTGTTTGGGAAACAAGGAAACAACTGGCTCTGCACCGTGCTCTCACAGCCTGCCGGGAACGTCACATACAAAGGCCTCTGAAACGCAGTTCCTTGGCAGGCCTGATCTGGCTGAAGTAGGACTTCTGCTCTGGGTGTGCTCCATTGGCCTAGAGCTGAAAGGCCCAAAGGTCGCCCTTGTTGGCAAAGGGGCAGGGAGCCCCCAAAGCATCTTGCTTCCAGCTCTTTGGGAAGCTAAGAAACAAATGGCTCTGCCCAGTGCTCTAACAGAGTACCGGGAACATCTCTTACCAAAGCCTTTGAAACGCAGTTTCTTGGCAGGCCTTATCTGGCTGAGGTAGAACTTCTGCTCTGGGTGTGCTCCATTGGCCTAGAGCTGCCTGGCCCAAAGGTCGGCCTTGTTTGCAAAGGGGATGAGAGGCCCCAAAGCATCTTGCTTCCAGCTCTTCGGGAAGCTAAGAAACATCTGGCGTTGCCCAGTGCTCTTACAGCCTACCGGGAACATCTCTTACCAAGGCCTGTGAAACGCAGTTTGTTGGTGGCCTGAACTGGCCGAAGTAGAACTTCTGCTCTGGGTGTGCTCCATTGGCCTAGAGCTGCCTGGCCCATAGGGCCGCCTTGTTTGCAAAGGGGATGAGAGGCCCCAAAGCATCTTGCTTCCAGCTCTTCGGGAAGCTAAGAAACATCTGGCGTTGCCCAGTGCTCTTACAGCCTACCGGGAACATCTCCTACCAAGGCCTGTGAAACGCAGTTTGTTGGTGGCCTGAACTGGCCCAAGTAGAACTTCTGCTCTGGGTGTGCTCCACTGGGCTAGAGCTACCTGCCCCAGAGGGCTGCCTTGAGTCCAAAGTGAGAGAGTGGCACCAAAGCTTCTCGCTTCCAGCTCTTCGGGAAGCTAAGAAACATCTGGCGTTGCCCAGTGCTCTTACAGCCTACCGGGAACATCTCTTACCAAGGCCTGTGAAACGCCGTTTCCTGGCTGGCCTGATTTGGCCCAAGTAGAACTTCTGCTCTGGGTGTGCTCCATTGCCCTAGAGCTGCCAGGCCCAAGGTGCTGCCTTGTTTCCAAAGGGGCAGAGAGGCCCCAAAGCATCTTGCTTCCAGCTCTCTGGGAAGCTAAGAACCAACTCGCTCTGCCCCGTGCTCTTACAGCCTACCGGGAACATGTCTTTGAAAGGCCTGTGAAACGCAGTTTCTTGGCAGGCCTCATCTGGCTGAAGTAGAACTCCGGCTCTGGGTGTGCTCCACTGCCCTAGAGCTGCCAGGCCCAAAGTGCTGCCCTGTTTCCAAGGGGCAGAGAGGCCCAAAGCATCTTGCTTCCCGGTCTTTGCGAAGCTAAGAAACAACTGGCTCTGCCCAGTGCTCTTACACCTACCGGGAACATCTCTTACCAAGGCCTGTCAAACGCTGTTTCTTTGCAGGCCTGATCAGGCTGAAGTAGAACTCCTGCTTTGCGTGTGCTCCATTGGCCTAGAGCTTCCCGACCCAAAAGGCTGCCTTGTTCCCAAACGGGCAGAGGGGCCCCAAGCATCTTGCTTCCAGCTTTTCAGGAAGGTAAGAAACAACTGGCTCTGCCCAGTGCTCTTACAGCCTACCGGGAACATCTCTTACCAAGGCCTGTGAAACGCAGTTTCCTGGCAGGCCTGATCTGGCTGAAGTAGAACTTCTGCTCTGGGTGTGCTCCATTGCCCTAGAGCTGCCAGGCCCAAAGGGCTGCCTTGTTTCCAAAGACGGAGAGTGGACCCAAAGCATCTTGCTCCCAGCTCTTCGGGAAGCTAAGAAACAGCTGGCTCTGCCCAGTGCTCTTACAGCCTAAGAGAACATCTCTTTGAAAGGCCTGTGAAACGCAGTTTCTTGGCAGGCCTGACCTGGCTGAAGTAGAACTTCTGTTCTGGTTGTGCTACATAGGCCTAGAGCTACCAGGACCTAAGGGCTGCCTTGTTTCCAAAGGGTGAGAGAGGCCCCAAAGCATCTTGCCTCCAGCACTTTGGGAAGCTAAAAAACAACTGGTTCTGCCCAGTGCTCTCACAGCCTACCGTGAACATCTCTTACCAAGGGCTGTGAAACGCAGTTTCTGGGCAGGACTGATCTGCCTGAAGTAGAACTTCTGCTGTGGGTGTGCTCCATTGGCCTAGAGCTGCCAGGCCCAAACGGCTGCCTTGTGTCCAAAGGGAGAGAGAGGCCCCAAGGCATCTTGCTTCCAGCTCTGTGGGAAGCTAAAGCAACTGGCTCTCCACAGTGCTCTCACAGCCTACCGGGAACATCTCTTACCAAGGCCTGTGAAACGCAGTTTCTTGGCAGGCCTGATCTGGCTGAAGTAGAACTCCTGCTCTGGGCGTGCTACTTTGGCCTAGAGCTGCCAGGCCCAAAGGGCCGCCTTGTTTCCAAAGGGGCTGAGAGTCCCCAAAGCATCTTGCTTCCAAATCTTTGGGAAGCTAAGAAACAACTGGCTCTGCACAGTGCTCTCACAGCCTACCGGCAACGTGACAGAGAAAGGCCTGTGAGACGCAGTTTCTTGGAAGGCCTGATCTGGCTGAGGTAGAACTTGTGCTCTGGGTGTGCTACTTTGGCCTAGAGCTGCCAGGCACAAAGGCTGCTTTGTTTCCAAAGGGGGAGAGAGGCCCCAAATCATGTTGCTTCCAGCTGTTTTTGAAGCTAAGAAACAACTCGCTCTGCCAGGTACTCTTACAGCCTTCCGGGAACACCTCTTACGAAGGCCTGTGAAAAGCAGTTTCTTGGCAGGCCTGATCTGGCTGAGGTAGAACTTCTGCTCTGGGTGTGCTCCATTGCCCTAGAGCTGAAAGGCCCAAAGGGCTGCCTTGTTTCCAAAGGGGGAGAGAGGCCCCAAAGCATCTTGCTTCCACCTCTTGGGAAGCTAAGAAACAACTGGCTGTGCCCAGTGCTCTTATAGCCTAAGAGAACATCTCTTATCAAGGCCTGTGAAACGCACTGTCTAGGCAGGCCTGATCTGGAAGAAGTAGAACTTCGGCTCTGGTTGTGCTCCATTGCCCTAGAGCTGCCAGACCCAACGTGCTGCCTTGTTTCCAAAGGGGCAGAGAGGCCCCAAAGCGTCTTGCTTCCAGCTGTTTGGGAAACAAGGAAACAACTGGCTCTGCACCGTGCTCTCACAGCCTGCCGGGAACGTCACATACAAAGGCCTCTGAAACGCAGTTCCTTGGCAGGCCTGATCTGGCTGAAGTAGGACTTCTGCTCTGGGTGTGCTCCATTGGCCTAGAGCTGAAAGGCCCAAAGGTCGCCCTTGTTGGCAAAGGGGCAGGGAGCCCCCAAAGCATCTTGCTTCCAGCTCTTTGGGAAGCTAAGAAACAAATGGCTCTGCCCAGTGCTCTAACAGAGTACCGGGAACATCTCTTACCAAAGCCTTTGAAACGCAGTTTCTTGGCAGGCCTTATCTGGCTGAGGTAGAACTTCTGCTCTGGGTGTGCTCCATTGGCCTAGAGCTGCCTGGCCCAAAGGTCGGCCTTGTTTGCAAAGGGGATGAGAGGCCCCAAAGCATCTTGCTTCCAGCTCTTCGGGAAGCTAAGAAACATCTGGCGTTGCCCAGTGCTCTTACAGCCTACCGGGAACATCTCTTACCAAGGCCTGTGAAACGCAGTTTGTTGGTGGCCTGAACTGGCCGAAGTAGAACTTCTGCTCTGGGTGTGCTCCATTGGCCTAGAGCTGCCTGGCCCATAGGGCCGCCTTGTTTGCAAAGGGGATGAGAGGCCCCAAAGCATCTTGCTTCCAGCTCTTCGGGAAGCTAAGAAACATCTGGCGTTGCCCAGTGCTCTTACAGCCTACCGGGAACATCTCCTACCAAGGCCTGTGAAACGCAGTTTGTTGGTGGCCTGAACTGGCCCAAGTAGAACTTCTGCTCTGGGTGTGCTCCACTGGGCTAGAGCTACCTGCCCCAGAGGGCTGCCTTGAGTCCAAAGTGAGAGAGTGGCACCAAAGCTTCTCGCTTCCAGCTCTTCGGGAAGCTAAGAAACATCTGGCGTTGCCCAGTGCTCTTACAGCCTACCGGGAACATCTCTTACCAAGGCCTGTGAAACGCCGTTTCCTGGCTGGCCTGATTTGGCCCAAGTAGAACTTCTGCTCTGGGTGTGCTCCATTGCCCTAGAGCTGCCAGGCCCAAGGTGCTGCCTTGTTTCCAAAGGGGCAGAGAGGCCCCAAAGCATCTTGCTTCCAGCTCTCTGGGAAGCTAAGAACCAACTCGCTCTGCCCCGTGCTCTTACAGCCTACCGGGAACATGTCTTTGAAAGGCCTGTGAAACGCAGTTTCTTGGCAGGCCTCATCTGGCTGAAGTAGAACTCCGGCTCTGGGTGTGCTCCACTGCCCTAGAGCTGCCAGGCCCAAAGTGCTGCCCTGTTTCCAAGGGGCAGAGAGGCCCAAAGCATCTTGCTTCCCGGTCTTTGCGAAGCTAAGAAACAACTGGCTCTGCCCAGTGCTCTTACACCTACCGGGAACATCTCTTACCAAGGCCTGTCAAACGCTGTTTCTTTGCAGGCCTGATCAGGCTGAAGTAGAACTCCTGCTCTGCGTGTGCTCCATTGGCCTAGAGCTTCCCGACCCAAAAGGCTGCCTTGTTCCCAAACGGGCAGAGGGGCCCCAAGCATCTTGCTTCCAGCTTTTCAGGAAGGTAAGAAACAACTGGCTCTGCCCAGTGCTCTTACAGCCTACCGGGAACATCTCTTACCAAGGCCTGTGAAACGCAGTTTCCTGGCAGGCCTGATCTGGCTGAAGTAGAACTTCTGCTCTGGGTGTGCTCCATTGCCCTAGAGCTGCCAGGCCCAAAGGGCTGCCTTGTTTCCAAAGACGGAGAGTGGACCCAAAGCATCTTGCTCCCAGCTCTTCGGGAAGCTAAGAAACAGCTGGCTCTGCCCAGTGCTCTTACAGCCTAAGAGAACATCTCTTTGAAAGGCCTGTGAAACGCAGTTTCTTGGCAGGCCTGACCTGGCTGAAGTAGAACTTCTGTTCTGGTTGTGCTACATAGGCCTAGAGCTACCAGGACCTAAGGGCTGCCTTGTTTCCAAAGGGTGAGAGAGGCCCCAAAGCATCTTGCCTCCAGCACTTTGGGAAGCTAAAAAACAACTGGTTCTGCCCAGTGCTCTCACAGCCTACCGTGAACATCTCTTACCAAGGGCTGTGAAACGCAGTTTCTGGGCAGGACTGATCTGCCTGAAGTAGAACTTCTGCTGTGGGTGTGCTCCATTGGCCTAGAGCTGCCAGGCCCAAACGGCTGCCTTGTGTCCAAAGGCAGAGAGAGGCCCCAAGGCATCTTGCTTCCAGCTCTGTGGGAAGCTAAAGCAACTGGCTCTCCACAGTGCTCTCACAGCCTACCGGGAACATCTCTTACCAAGGCCTGTGAAACGCAGTTTCTTGGCAGGCCTGATCTGGCTGAAGTAGAACTCCTGCTCTGGGCGTGCTACTTTGGCCTAGAGCTGCCAGGCCCAAAGGGCCGCCTTGTTTCCAAAGGGGCTGAGAGTCCCCAAAGCATCTTGCTTCCAAATCTTTGGGAAGCTAAGAAACAACTGGCTCTGCACAGTGCTCTCACAGCCTACCGGCAACGTGACAGAGAAAGGCCTGTGAGACGCAGTTTCTTGGAAGGCCTGATCTGGCTGAGGTAGAACTTGTGCTCTGGGTGTGCTACTTTGGCCTAGAGCTGCCAGGCACAAAGGCTGCTTTGTTTCCAAAGGGGGAGAGAGGCCCCAAATCATGTTGCTTCCAGCTGTTTTTGAAGCTAAGAAACAACTCGCTCTGCCAGGTACTCTTACAGCCTTCCGGGAACACCTCTTACGAAGGCCTGTGAAAAGCAGTTTCTTGGCAGGCCTGATCTGGCTGAGGTAGAACTTCTGCTCTGGGTGTGCTCCATTGCCCTAGAGCTGAAAGGCCCAAAGGGCTGCCTTGTTTCCAAAGGGGGAGAGAGGCCCCAAAGCATCTTGCTTCCACCTCTTGGGAAGCTAAGAAACAACTGGCTGTGCCCAGTGCTCTTATAGCCTAAGAGAACATCTCTTATCAAGGCCTGTGAAACGCACTGTCTAGGCAGGCCTGATCTGGAAGAAGTAGAACTTCGGCTCTGGTTGTGCTCCATTGCCCTAGAGCTGCCAGACCCAACGTGCTGCCTTGTTTCCAAAGGGGCAGAGAGGCCCCAAAGCGTCTTGCTTCCAGCTGTTTGGGAAACAAGGAAACAACTGGCTCTGCACCGTGCTCTCACAGCCTGCCGGGAACGTCACATACAAAGGCCTCTGAAACGCAGTTCCTTGGCAGGCCTGATCTGGCTGAAGTAGGACTTCTGCTCTGGGTGTGCTCCATTGGCCTAGAGCTGAAAGGCCCAAAGGTCGCCCTTGTTGGCAAAGGGGCAGGGAGCCCCCAAAGCATCTTGCTTCCAGCTCTTTGGGAAGCTAAGAAACAAATGGCTCTGCCCAGTGCTCTAACAGAGTACCGGGAACATCTCTTACCAAAGCCTTTGAAACGCAGTTTCTTGGCAGGCCTTATCTGGCTGAGGTAGAACTTCTGCTCTGGGTGTGCTCCATTGGCCTAGAGCTGCCTGGCCCAAAGGTTGGCCTTGTTTGCAAAGGGGATGAGAGGCCCCAAAGCATCTTGCTTCCAGCTCTTCGGGAAGCTAAGAAACATCTGGCGTTGCCCAGTGCTCTTACAGCCTACCGGGAACATCTCTTACCAAGGCCTGTGAAACGCAGTTTGTTGGTGGCCTGAACTGGCCGAAGTAGAACTTCTGCTCTGGGTGTGCTCCATTGGCCTAGAGCTGCCTGGCCCATAGGGCTGCCTTGTTTGCAAAGGGGATGAGAGGCCCCAAAGCATCTTGCTTCCAGCTCTTCGGGAAGCTAAGAAACATCTGGCGTTGCCCAGTGCTCTTACAGCCTACCGGGAACATCTCCTACCAAGGCCTGTGAAACGCAGTTTGTTGGTGGCCTGAACTGGCCCAAGTAGAACTTCTGCTCTGGGTGTGCTCCACTGGGCTAGAGCTACCTGCCCCAGAGGGCTGCCTTGAGTCCAAAGTGAGAGAGTGGCACCAAAGCTTCTCGCTTCCAGCTCTTCGGGAAGCTAAGAAACATCTGGCGTTGCCCAGTGCTCTTACAGCCTACCGGGAACATCTCTTACCAAGGCCTGTGAAACGCCGTTTCCTGGCTGGCCTGATTTGGCCCAAGTAGAACTTCTGCTCTGGGTGTGCTCCATTGCCCTAGAGCTGCCAGGCCCAAGGTGCTGCCTTGTTTCCAAAGGGGCAGAGAGGCCCCAAAGCATCTTGCTTCCAGCTCTCTGGGAAGCTAAGAACCAACTCGCTCTGCCCCGTGCTCTTACAGCCTACCGGGAACATGTCTTTGAAAGGCCTGTGAAACGCAGTTTCTTGGCAGGCCTCATCTGGCTGAAGTAGAACTCCGGCTCTGGGTGTGCTCCACTGCCCTAGAGCTGCCAGGCCCAAAGTGCTGCCCTGTTTCCAAGGGGCAGAGAGGCCCAAAGCATCTTGCTTCCCGGTCTTTGCGAAGCTAAGAAACAACTGGCTCTGCCCAGTGCTCTTACACCTACCGGGAACATCTCTTACCAAGGCCTGTCAAACGCTGTTTCTTTGCAGGCCTGATCAGGCTGAAGTAGAACTCCTGCTTTGCGTGTGCTCCATTGGCCTAGAGCTTCCCGACCCAAAAGGCTGCCTTGTTCCCAAACGGGCAGAGGGGTCCCAAGCATCTTGCTTCCAGCTTTTCAGGAAGGTAAGAAACAACTGGCTCTGCCCAGTGCTCTTACAGCCTACCGGGAACATCTCTTACCAAGGCCTGTGAAACGCAGTTTCCTGGCAGGCCTGATCTGGCTGAAGTAGAACTTCTGCTCTGGGTGTGCTCCATTGCCCTAGAGCTGCCAGGCCCAAAGGGCTGCCTTGTTTCCAAAGACGGAGAGTGGACCCAAAGCATCTTGCTCCCAGCTCTTCGGGAAGCTAAGAAACAGCTGGCTCTGCCCAGTGCTCTTACAGCCTAAGAGAACATCTCTTTGAAAGGCCTGTGAAACGCAGTTTCTTGGCAGGCCTGACCTGGCTGAAGTAGAACTTCTGTTCTGGTTGTGCTACATAGGCCTAGAGCTACCAGGACCTAAGGGCTGCCTTGTTTCCAAAGGGTGAGAGAGGCCCCAAAGCATCTTGCCTCCAGCACTTTGGGAAGCTAAAAAACAACTGGTTCTGCCCAGTGCTCTCACAGCCTACCGTGAACATCTCTTACCAAGGGCTGTGAAACGCAGTTTCTGGGCAGGACTGATCTGCCTGAAGTAGAACTTCTGCTGTGGGTGTGCTCCATTGGCCTAGAGCTGCCAGGCCCAAACGGCTGCCTTGTGTCCAAAGGGAGAGAGAGGCCCCAAGGCATCTTGCTTCCAGCTCTGTGGGAAGCTAAAGCAACTGGCTCTCCACAGTGCTCTCACAGCCTACCGGGAACATCTCTTACCAAGGCCTGTGAAACGCAGTTTCTTGGCAGGCCTGATCTGGCTGAAGTAGAACTCCTGCTCTGGGCGTGCTACTTTGGCCTAGAGCTGCCAGGCCCAAAGGGCCGCCTTGTTTCCAAAGGGGCTGAGAGTCCCCAAAGCATCTTGCTTCCAAATCTTTGGGAAGCTAAGAAACAACTGGCTCTGCACAGTGCTCTCACAGCCTACCGGCAACGTGACAGAGAAAGGCCTGTGAGACGCAGTTTCTTGGAAGGCCTGATCTGGCTGAGGTAGAACTTCTGCTCTGGGTGTACTCCATTGGCCTAGGGCTGCCAGGCCCAAAGGGCTGCCTTTATTTCCAAAGTGTGAGAGAGGCCCCAAAGCATCTTGCTTCCTGCTCTCTGGGAAGCTAAAACAACTGGCTCTGCACAGTGCTCTCAAAGCCAACCGGGAACGTCACATACAAAGGCCTGTGAAACGCAGCTTCTTGACAGGCCTTATCTGGCTGAGGTAGAACTTGTGCTCTGGGTGTGCTACTTTGGCCTAGAGCTGCCAGGCACAAAGGCTGCTTTGTTTCCAAAGGGGGAGAGAGGCCCCAAATCATGTTGCTTCCAGCTGTTTTTGAAGCTAAGAAACTACTCGCTCTGCCAGGTACTCTTACAGCCTTCCGGGAACACCTCTTACGAAGGCCTGTGAAAAGCAGTTTCTTGGCAGGCCTGATCTGGCTGAGGTAGAACTTCTGCTCTGGGTGTGCTCCATTGCCCTAGAGCTGAAAGGCCCAAAGGGCTGCCTTGTTTCCAAAGGGGGAGAGAGGCCCCAAAGCATCTTGCTTCCACCTCTTGGGAAGCTAAGAAACAACTGGCTGTGCCCAGTGCTCTTATAGCCTAAGAGAACATCTCTTATCAAGGCCTGTGAAACGCACTGTCTAGGCAGGCCTGATCTGGAAGAAGTAGAACTTCGGCTCTGGTTGTGCTCCATTGCCCTAGAGCTGCCAGACCCAACGTGCTGCCTTGTTTGCAAAGGGGCAGAGAGGCCCCAAAGCGTCTTGCTTCCAGCTGTTTGGGAAACAAGGAAACAACTGGCTCTGCACCGTGCTCTCACAGCCTACCGGGAACGTCACATACAAAGGCCTCTGAAACGCAGTTCCTTGGCAGGCCTGATCTGGCTGAAGTAGGACTTCTGCTCTGGGTGTGCTCCATTGGCCTAGAGCTGAAAGGCCCAAAGGTCGCCCTTGTTGGCAAAGGGGCAGGGAGCCCCCAAAGCATCTTGCTTCCAGCTCTTTGGGAAGCTAAGAAACAAATGGCTCTGCCCAGTGCTCTAACAGAGTACCGGGAACATCTCTTACCAAAGCCTTTGAAACGCAGTTTCTTGGCAGGCCTTATCTGGCTGAGGTAGAACTTCTGCTCTAGGTGTGCTCCATTGGCCTAGAGCTGCCTGGCCCAAAGGTCGGCCTTGTTTGCAAAGGGGATGAGAGGCCCCAAAGCATCTTGCTTCCAGCTCTTCGGGAAGCTAAGAAACATCTGGCGTTGCCCAGTGCTCTTACAGCCTACCGGGAACATCTCTTACCAAGGCCTGTGAAACGCAGTTTGTTGGTGGCCTGAACTGGCCGAAGTAGAACTTCTGCTCTGGGTGTGCTCCATTGGCCTAGAGCTGCCATGCCCAAGGTGCTGCCTTGTTTCCAAAGGGGCAGAGAGGCCCCAAAGCATCTTGCTTCCAGCTCTCTGGGAAGCTAAGAACCAACTCGCTCTGCCCCGTGCTCTTACAGCCTACCGGGAACATGTCTTGGAAAGGCCTGTGAAACGCAGTTTCTTGGCAGGCCTCATCTGGCTGAAGTAGAACTCCGGCTCTGGGTGTGCTCCATTGCCCTAGAGCTGCCAGGCCCAAAGTGCTGCCCTGTTTCCAAGGGGCAGAGAGGCCCAAAGCATCTTGCTTCCCGGTCTTTGCGAAGCTAAGAAACAACTGGCTCTGCCCAGTGCTCTTACACCTACCGGGAACATCTCTTACCAAGGCCTGTCAAACGCTGTTTCTTTGCAGGCCTGATCAGGCTGAAGTAGAACTCCTGCTCTGCGTGTGCTCCATTGGCCTAGAGCTTCCCGACCCAAAAGGCTGCCTTGTTCCCAAACGGGCAGAGGGGTCCCAAGCATCTTGCTTCCAGCTTTTCAGGAAGGTAAGAAACAACTGGCTCTGCCCAGTGCTCTTACAGCCTACCGGGAACATCTCTTACCAAGGCCTGTGAAACGCAGTATCCTGGCAGGCCTGATCTGGCTGAAGTAGAACTTCTGCTCTGGGTGTGCTCCATTGCCCTAGAGCTGCCAGGCCCAAAGGGCTGCCTTGTTTCCAAAGACGGAGAGTGGACCCAAAGCATCTTGCTCCCAGCTCTTCGGGAAGCTAAGAAACAGCTGGCTCTGCCCAGTGCTCTTACAGCCTAAGAGAACATCTCTTTGAAAGGCCTGTGAAACGCAGTTTCTTGGCAGGCCTGACCTGGCTGAAGTAGAACTTCTGTTCTGGTTTGCTACATAGGCCTAGAGCTACCAGGACCTAAGGGCTGCCTTGTTTCCAAAGGGTGAGAGAGGCCCCAAAGCATCTTGCCTCCAGCACTTTGGGAAGCTAAAAAACAACTGGTTCTGCCCAGTGCTCTCACAGCCTACCGTGAACATCTCTTACCAAGGGCTGTGAAACGCAGTTTCTGGGCAGGACTGATCTGCCTGAAGTAGAACTTCTGCTGTGGGTGTGCTCCATTGGCCTAGAGCTGCCAGGCCCAAACGGCTGCCTTGTGTCCAAAGGGAGAGAGAGGCCCCAAGGCATCTTGCTTCCAGCTCTGTGGGAAGCTAAAGCAACTGGCTCTCCACAGTGCTCTCACAGCCTACCGGGAACATCTCTTACCAAGGCCTGTGAAACGCAGTTTCTTGGCAGGCCTGATCTGGCTGAAGTAGAACTCCTGCTCTGGGCGTGCTACTTTGGCCTAGAGCTGCCAGGCCCAAAGGGCCGCCTTGTTTCCAAAGGGGCTGAGAGTCCCCAAAGCATCTTGCTTCCAAATCTTTGGGAAGCTAAGAAACAACTGGCTCTGCACAGTGCTCTCACAGCCTACCGGCAACGTGACAGAGAAAGGCCTGTGAGACGCAGTTTCTTGGAAGGCCTGATCTGGCTGAGGTAGAACTTGTGCTCTGGGTGTGCTACTTTGGCCTAGAGCTGCCAGGCACAAAGGCTGCTTTGTTTCCAAAGGGGGAGAGAGGCCCCAAATCATGTTGCTTCCAGCTGTTTTTGAAGCTAAGAAACAACTCGCTCTGCCAGGTACTCTTACAGCCTTCCGGGAACACCTCTTACGAAGGCCTGTGAAAAGCAGTTTCTTGGCAGGCCTGATCTGGCTGAGGTAGAACTTCTGCTCTGGGTGTGCTCCATTGCCCTAGAGCTGAAAGGCCCAAAGGGCTGCCTTGTTTCCAAAGGGGGAGAGAGGCCCCAAAGCATCTTGCTTCCACCTCTTGGGAAGCTAAGAAACAACTGGCTGTGCCCAGTGCTCTTATAGCCTAAGAGAACATCTCTTATCAAGGCCTGGGAAACGCACTGTCTAGGCAGGCCTGATCTGGAAGAAGTAGAACTTCGGCTCTGGTTGTGCTCCATTGCCCTAGAGCTGCCAGACCCAACGTGCTGCCTTGTTTCCAAAGGGGCAGAGAGGCCCCAAAGCGTCTTGCTTCCAGCTGTTTGGGAAACAAGGAAACAACTGGCTCTGCACCGTGCTCTCACAGCCTACCGGGAACGTCACATACAAAGGCCTCTGAAACGCAGTTCCTTGGCAGGCCTGATCTGGCTGAAGTAGGACTTCTGCTCTGGGTGTGCTCCATTGGCCTAGAGCTGAAAGGCCCAAAGGTCGCCCTTGTTGGCAAAGGGGCAGGGAGCCCCCAAAGCATCTTGCTTCCAGCTCTTTGGGAAGCTAAGAAACAAATGGCTCTGCCCAGTGCTCTAACAGAGTACCGGGAACATCTCTTACCAAAGCCTTTGAAACGCAGTTTCTTGGCAGGCCTTATCTGGCTGAGGTAGAACTTCTGCTCTGGGTGTGCTCCATTGGCCTAGAGCTGCCTGGCCCAAAGGTCGGCCTTGTTTGCAAAGGGGATGAGAGGCCCCAAAGCATCTTGCTTCCAGCTCTTCGGGAAGCTAAGAAACATCTGGCGTTGCCCAGTGCTCTTACAGCCTACCGGGAACATCTCTTACCAAGGCCTGTGAAACGCAGTTTGTTGGTGGCCTGAACTGGCCGAAGTAGAACTTCTGCTCTGGGTGTGCTCCATTGGCCTAGAGCTGCCTGGCCCATAGGGCCGCCTTGTTTGCAAAGGGGATGAGAGGCCCCAAAGCATCTTGCTTCCAGCTCTTCGGGAAGCTAAGAAACATCTGGCGTTGCCCAGTGCTCTTACAGCCTACCGGGAACATCTCTTACCAAGGCCTGTGAAACGCAGTTTGTTGGTCGCCTGAACTGGCCCAAGTAGAACTTCTGCTCTGGGTGTGCTCCACTGGGCTAGAGCTACCTGCCCCAGAGGGCTGCCTTGAGTCCAAAGTGAGAGAGTGGCACCAAAGCTTCTCGCTTCCAGCTCTTCGGGAAGCTAAGAAACATCTGGCGTTGCCCAGTGCTCTTACACCTACCGGGAACATCTCTTACCAAGGCCTGTGAAACGCCGTTTCCTGGCAGGCCTGATTTGGCTGAAGTAGAACTTCTGCTCTGGGTGTGCTCCATTGCCCTAGAGCTGCCAGGCCCAAGGTGCTGCCTTGTTTCCAAAGGGGCAGAGAGGCCCCAAAGCATCTTGCTTCCAGCTCTCTGGGAAGCTAAGAACCAACTCGCTCTGCCCCGTGCTCTTACAGCCTACCGGGAACATGTCTTTGAAAGGCCTGTGAAACGCAGTTTCTTGGCAGGCCTCATCTGGCTGAAGTAGAACTCCGGCTCTGGGTGTGCTCCATTGCCCTAGAGCTGCCAGGCCCAAAGTGCTGCCCTGTTTCCAAGGGGCAGAGAGGCCCAAAGCATCTTGCTTCCCGGTCTTTGCGAAGCTAAGAAACAACTGGCTCTGCTCAGTGCTCTTACACCTACCGGGAACATCTCTTACCAAGGCCTGTCAAACGCTGTTTCTTTGCAGGCCTGATCAGGCTGAAGTAGAACTCCTGCTCTGCGTGTGCTCCATTGGCCTAGAGCTTCCCGACCCAAAAGGCTGCCTTGTTCCCAAACGGGCAGAGGGGTCCCAAGCATCTTGCTTCCAGCTTTTCAGGAAGGTAAGAAACAACTGGCTCTGCCCAGTGCTCTTACAGCCTACGGGGAACATCTCTTACCAAGGCCTGTGAAACGCAGTTTCCTGGCAGGCCTGATCTGGCTGAAGTAGAACTTCTGCTCTGGGTGTGCTCCATTGCCCTAGAGCTGCCAGGCCCAAAGGGCTGCCTTGTTTCCAAAGACGGAGAGTGGACCCAAAGCATCTTGCTCCCAGCTCTTCGGGAAGCTAAGAAACAGCTGGCTCTGCCCAGTGCTCTTACAGCCTAAGAGAACATCTCTTTGAAAGGCCTGTGAAACGCAGTTTCTTGGCAGGCCTGACCTGGCTGAAGTAGAACTTCTGTTCTGGTTTGCTACATAGGCCTAGAGCTACCAGGACCTAAGGGCTGCCTTGTTTCCAAAGGGTGAGAGAGGCCCCAAAGCATCTTGCCTCCAGCACTTTGGGAAGCTAAAAAACAACTGGTTCTGCCCAGTGCTCTCACAGCCTACCGTGAACATCTCTTACCAAGGGCTGTGAAACGCAGTTTCTGGGCAGGACTGATCTGCCTGAAGTAGAACTTCTGCTGTGGGTGTGCTCCATTGGCCTAGAGCTGCCAGGCCCAAACGGCTGCCTTGTGTCCAAAGGGAGAGAGAGGCCCCAAGGCATCTTGCTTCCAGCTCTGTGGGAAGCTAAAGCAACTGGCTCTCCACAGTGCTCTCACAGCCTACCGGGAACATCTCTTACCAAGGCCTGTGAAACGCAGTTTCTTGGCAGGCCTGATCTGGCTGAAGTAGAACTCCTGCTCTGGGCGTGCTACTTTGGCCTAGAGCTGCCAGGCCCAAAGGGCCGCCTTGTTTCCAAAGGGGCTGAGAGTCCCCAAAGCATCTTGCTTCCAAATCTTTGGGAAGCTAAGAAACAACTGGCTCTGCACAGTGCTCTCACAGCCTACCGGCAACGTGACAGAGAAAGGCCTGTGAGACGCAGTTTCTTGGAAGGCCTGATCTGGCTGAGGTAGAACTTGTGCTCTGGGTGTGCTACTTTGGCCTAGAGCTGCCAGGCACAAAGGCTGCTTTGTTTCCAAAGGGGGAGAGAGGCCCCAAATCATGTTGCTTCCAGCTGTTTTTGAAGCTAAGAAACAACTCGCTCTGCCAGGTACTCTTACAGCCTTCCGGGAACACCTCTTACGAAGGCCTGTGAAAAGCAGTTTCTTGGCAGGCCTGATCTGGCTGAGGTAGAACTTCTGCTCTGGGTGTGCTCCATTGCCCTAGAGCTGAAAGGCCCAAAGGGCTGCCTTGTTTCCAAAGGGGGAGAGAGGCCCCAAAGCATCTTGCTTCCACCTCTTGGGAAGCTAAGAAACAACTGGCTGTGCCCAGTGCTCTTATAGCCTAAGAGAACATCTCTTATCAAGGCCTGGGAAACGCACTGTCTAGGCAGGCCTGATCTGGAAGAAGTAGAACTTCGGCTCTGGTTGTGCTCCATTGCCCTAGAGCTGCCAGACCCAACGTGCTGCCTTGTTTCCAAAGGGGCAGAGAGGCCCCAAAGCGTCTTGCTTCCAGCTGTTTGGGAAACAAGGAAACAACTGGCTCTGCACCGTGCTCTCACAGCCTACCGGGAACGTCACATACAAAGGCCTCTGAAACGCAGTTCCTTGGCAGGCCTGATCTGGCTGAAGTAGGACTTCTGCTCTGGGTGTGCTCCATTGGCCTAGAGCTGAAAGGCCCAAAGGTCGCCCTTGTTGGCAAAGGGGCAGGGAGCCCCCAAAGCATCTTGCTTCCAGCTCTTTGGGAAGCTAAGAAACAAATGGCTCTGCCCAGTGCTCTAACAGAGTACCGGGAACATCTCTTACCAAAGCCTTTGAAACGCAGTTTCTTGGCAGGCCTTATCTGGCTGAGGTAGAACTTCTGCTCTGGGTGTGCTCCATTGGCCTAGAGCTGCCTGGCCCAAAGGTCGGCCTTGTTTGCAAAGGGGATGAGAGGCCCCAAAGCATCTTGCTTCCAGCTCTTCGGGAAGCTAAGAAACATCTGGCGTTGCCCAGTGCTCTTACAGCCTACCGGGAACATCTCTTACCAAGGCCTGTGAAACGCAGTTTGTTGGTGGCCTGAACTGGCCGAAGTAGAACTTCTGCTCTGGGTGTGCTCCATTGGCCTAGAGCTGCCTGGCCCATAGGGCCGCCTTGTTTGCAAAGGGGATGAGAGGCCCCAAAGCATCTTGCTTCCAGCTCTTCGGGAAGCTAAGAAACATCTGGCGTTGCCCAGTGCTCTTACAGCCTACCGGGAACATCTCTTACCAAGGCCTGTGAAACGCAGTTTGTTGGTCGCCTGAACTGGCCCAAGTAGAACTTCTGCTCTGGGTGTGCTCCACTGGGCTAGAGCTACCTGCCCCAGAGGGCTGCCTTGAGTCCAAAGTGAGAGAGTGGCACCAAAGCTTCTCGCTTCCAGCTCTTCGGGAAGCTAAGAAACATCTGGCGTTGCCCAGTGCTCTTACACCTACCGGGAACATCTCTTACCAAGGCCTGTGAAACGCCGTTTCCTGGCAGGCCTGATTTGGCTGAAGTAGAACTTCTGCTCTGGGTGTGCTCCATTGCCCTAGAGCTGCCAGGCCCAAGGTGCTGCCTTGTTTCCAAAGGGGCAGAGAGGCCCCAAAGCATCTTGCTTCCAGCTCTCTGGGAAGCTAAGAACCAACTCGCTCTGCCCCGTGCTCTTACAGCCTACCGGGAACATGTCTTTGAAAGGCCTGTGAAACGCAGTTTCTTGGCAGGCCTCATCTGGCTGAAGTAGAACTCCGGCTCTGGGTGTGCTCCATTGCCCTAGAGCTGCCAGGCCCAAAGTGCTGCCCTGTTTCCAAGGGGCAGAGAGGCCCAAAGCATCTTGCTTCCCGGTCTTTGCGAAGCTAAGAAACAACTGGCTCTGCTCAGTGCTCTTACACCTACCGGGAACATCTCTTACCAAGGCCTGTCAAACGCTGTTTCTTTGCAGGCCTGATCAGGCTGAAGTAGAACTCCTGCTCTGCGTGTGCTCCATTGGCCTAGAGCTTCCCGACCCAAAAGGCTGCCTTGTTCCCAAACGGGCAGAGGGGTCCCAAGCATCTTGCTTCCAGCTTTTCAGGAAGGTAAGAAACAACTGGCTCTGCCCAGTGCTCTTACAGCCTACGGGGAACATCTCTTACCAAGGCCTGTGAAACGCAGTTTCCTGGCAGGCCTGATCTGGCTGAAGTAGAACTTCTGCTCTGGGTGTGCTCCATTGCCCTAGAGCTGCCAGGCCCAAAGGGCTGCCTTGTTTCCAAAGACGGAGAGTGGACCCAAAGCATCTTGCTCCCAGCTCTTCGGGAAGCTAAGAAACAGCTGGCTCTGCCCAGTGCTCTTACAGCCTAAGAGAACATCTCTTTGAAAGGCCTGTGAAACGCAGTTTCTTGGCAGGCCTGACCTGGCTGAAGTAGAACTTCTGTTCTGGTTGTGCTACATAGGCCTAGAGCTACCAGGACCTAAGGGCTGCCTTGTTTCCAAAGGGTGAGAGAGGCCCCAAAGCATCTTGCCTCCAGCACTTTGGGAAGCTAAAAAACAACTGGTTCTGCCCAGTGCTCTCACAGCCTACCGTGAACATCTCTTACCAAGGGCTGTGAAACGCAGTTTCTGGGCAGGACTGATCTGCCTGAAGTAGAACTTCTGCTGTGGGTGTGCTCCATTGGCCTAGAGCTGCCAGGCCCAAACGGCTGCCTTGTGTCCAAAGGGAGAGAGAGGCCCCAAGGCATCTTGCTTCCAGCTCTGTGGGAAGCTAAAGCAACTGGCTCTCCACAGTGCTCTCACAGCCTACCGGGAACATCTCTTACCAAGGCCTGTGAAACGCAGTTTCTTGGCAGGCCTGATCTGGCTGAAGTAGAACTCCTGCTCTGGGCGTGCTACTTTGGCCTAGAGCTGCCAGGCCCAAAGGGCCGCCTCGTTTCCAAAGGGGCTGAGAGTCCCCAAAGCATCTTGCTTCCAAATCTTTGGGAAGCTAAGAAACAACTGGCTCTGCACAGTGCTCTCACAGCCTACCGGCAACGTGACAGAGAAAGGCCTGTGAGACGCAGTTTCTTGGAAGGCCTGATCTGGCTGAGGTAGAACTTCTGCTCTGGGTGTGCTACTTTGGCCTAGAGCTGCCAGGCACAAAGGCTGCTTTGTTTCCAAAGGGGGAGAGAGGCCCCAAATCATGTTGCTTCCAGCTGTTTTTGAAGCTAAGAAACAACTCGCTCTGCCAGGTACTCTTACAGCCTTCCGGGAACACCTCTTACGAAGGCCTGTGAAAAGCAGTTTCTTGGCAGGCCTGATCTGGCTGAGGTAGAACTTCTGCTCTGGGTGTGCTCCATTGCCCTAGAGCTGAAAGGCCCAAAGGGCTGCCTTGTTTCCAAAGGGGGAGAGAGGCCCCAAAGCATCTTGCTTCCACCTCTTGGGAAGCTAAGAAACAACTGGCTGTGCCCAGTGCTCTTATAGCCTAAGAGAACATCTCTTATCAAGGCCTGTGAAACGCACTGTCTAGGCAGGCCTGATCTGGAAGAAGTAGAACTTCGGCTCTGGTTGTGCTCCATTGCCCTAGAGCTGCCAGACCCAACGTGCTGCCTTGTTTCCAAAGGGGCAGAGAGGCCCCAAAGCGTCTTGCTTCCAGCTGTTTGGGAAACAAGGAGCAACTGGCTCTGCACCGTGCTCTCACAGCCTACCGGGAACGTCACATACAAAGGCCTCTGAAACGCAGTTCCTTGGCAGGCCTGATCTGGCTGAAGTAGGACTTCTGCTCTGGGTGTGCTCCATTGGCCTAGAGCTGAAAGGCCCAAAGGTCGCCCTTGTTGGCAAAGGGGCAGGGAGCCCCCAAAGCATCTTGCTTCCAGCTCTTTGGGAAGCTAAGAAACAAATGGCTCTGCCCAGTGCTCTAACAGAGTAGCGGGAACATCTCTTACCAAAGCCTTTGAAACGCAGTTTCTTGGCAGGCCTTATCTGGCTGAGGTAGAACTTCTGCTCTGGGTGTGCTCCATTGGCCTAGAGCTGCCTGGCCCAAAGGTCGGCCTTGTTTGCAAAGGGGATGAGAGGCCCCAAAGCATCTTGCTTCCAGCTCTTCGGGAAGCTAAGAAACATCTGGCGTTGCCCAGCGCTCTTACAGCCTACCGGGAACATCTCTTACCAAGGCCTGTGAAACGCAGTTTGTTGGTGGCCTGAACTGGCCGAAGTAGAACTTCTGCTCTGGGTGTGCTCCATTGGCCTAGAGCTGCCTGGCCCAAGGTGCTGCCTTGTTTCCAAAGGGGCAGAGAGGCCCCAAAGCATCTTCCTTCCAGCTCTCTGGGAAGCTAAGAACCAACTCGCTCTGCCCCGTGCTCTTACAGCCTACCGGGAACATCTCTTACCAAGGCCTGTCAAACGCTGTTTCTTTGCAGGCCTGATCAGGCTGAAGTAGAACTCCTGCTCTGCGTGTGCTCCATTGGCCTAGAGCTTCCCGACCCAAAAGGCTGCCTTGTTCCCAAACGGGCAGAGGGGTCCCAAGCATCTTGCTTCCAGCTTTTCAGGAAGGTAAGAAACAACTGGCTCTGCCCAGTGCTCTTACAGCCTACCGGGAACATCTCTTACCAAGGCCTGTGAAACGCAGTTTCCTGGCAGGCCTGATCTGGCTGAAGTAGAACTTCTGCTCTGGGTGTGCTCCATTGCCCTAGAGCTGCCAGGCCCAAAGGGCTGCCTTGTTTCCAAAGACGGAGAGTGGACCCAAAGCATCTTGCTCCCAGCTCTTCGGGAAGCTAAGAAACAGCTGGCTCTGCCCAGTGCTCTTACAGCCTAAGAGAACATCTCTTTGAAAGGCCTGTGAAACGCAGTTTCTTGGCAGGCCTGACCTGGCTGAAGTAGAACTTCTGTTCTGGTTGTGCTACATAGGCCTAGAGCTACCAGGACCTAAGGGCTGCCTTGTTTCCAAAGGGTGAGAGAGGCCCCAAAGCATCTTGCCTCCAGCACTTTGGGAAGCTAAAAAACAACTGGTTCTGCCCAGTGCTCTCACAGCCTACCGTGAACATCTCTTACCAAGGGCTGTGAAACGCAGTTTCTGGGCAGGACTGATCTGCCTGAAGTAGAACTTCTGCTGTGGGTGTGCTCCATTGGCCTAGAGCTGCCAGGCCCAAACGGCTGCCTTGTGTCCAAAGGGAGAGAGAGGCCCCAAGGCATCTTGCTTCCAGCTCTGTGGGAAGCTAAAGCAACTGGCTCTCCACAGTGCTCTCACAGCCTACCGGGAACATCTCTTACCAAGGCCTGTGAAACGCAGTTTCTTGGCAGGCCTGATCTGGCTGAAGTAGAACTCCTGCTCTGGGCGTGCTACTTTGGCCTAGAGCTGCCAGGCCCAAAGGGCCGCCTCGTTTCCAAAGGGGCTGAGAGTCCCCAAAGCATCTTGCTTCCAAATCTTTGGGAAGCTAAGAAACAACTGGCTCTGCACAGTGCTCTCACAGCCTACCGGCAACGTGACAGAGAAAGGCCTGTGAGACGCAGTTTCTTGGAAGGCCTGATCTGGCTGAGGTAGAACTTCTGCTCTGGGTGTGCTACTTTGGCCTAGAGCTGCCAGGCACAAAGGCTGCTTTGTTTCCAAAGGGGGAGAGAGGCCCCAAATCATGTTGCTTCCAGCTGTTTTTGAAGCTAAGAAACAACTCGCTCTGCCAGGTACTCTTACAGCCTTCCGGGAACACCTCTTACGAAGGCCTGTGAAAAGCAGTTTCTTGGCAGGCCTGATCTGGCTGAGGTAGAACTTCTGCTCTGGGTGTGCTCCATTGCCCTAGAGCTGAAAGGCCCAAAGGGCTGCCTTGTTTCCAAAGGGGGAGAGAGGCCCCAAAGCATCTTGCTTCCACCTCTTGGGAAGCTAAGAAACAACTGGCTGTGCCCAGTGCTCTTATAGCCTAAGAGAACATCTCTTATCAAGGCCTGTGAAACGCACTGTCTAGGCAGGCCTGATCTGGAAGAAGTAGAACTTCGGCTCTGGTTGTGCTCCATTGCCCTAGAGCTGCCAGACCCAACGTGCTGCCTTGTTTCCAAAGGGGCAGAGAGGCCCCAAAGCGTCTTGCTTCCAGCTGTTTGGGAAACAAGGAGCAACTGGCTCTGCACCGTGCTCTCACAGCCTACCGGGAACGTCACATACAAAGGCCTCTGAAACGCAGTTCCTTGGCAGGCCTGATCTGGCTGAAGTAGGACTTCTGCTCTGGGTGTGCTCCATTGGCCTAGAGCTGAAAGGCCCAAAGGTCGCCCTAGTTGGCAAAGGGGCAGGGAGCCCCCAAAGCATCTTGCTTCCAGCTCTTTGGGAAGCTAAGAAACAAATGGCTCTGCCCAGTGCTCTAACAGAGTAGCGGGAACATCTCTTACCAAAGCCTTTGAAACGCAGTTTCTTGGCAGGCCTTATCTGGCTGAGGTAGAACTTCTGCTCTGGGTGTGCTCCATTGGCCTAGAGCTGCCTGGCCCAAAGGTCGGCCTTGTTTGCAAAGGGGATGAGAGGCCCCAAAGCATCTTGCTTCCAGCTCTTCGGGAAGCTAAGAAACATCTGGCGTTGCCCAGCGCTCTTACAGCCTACCGGGAACATCTCTTACCAAGGCCTGTGAAACGCAGTTTGTTGGTGGCCTGAACTGGCCGAAGTAGAACTTCTGCTCTGGGTGTGCTCCATTGGCCTAGAGCTGCCTGGCCCAAGGTGCTGCCTTGTTTCCAAAGGGGCAGAGTGGCCCCAAAGCATCTTCCTTCCAGCTCTCTGGGAAGCTAAGAACCAACTCGCTCTGCCCCGTGCTCTTACAGCCTACCGGGAACATGTCTTTGAAAGGCCTGTGAAACGCAGTTTCTTGGCAGGCCTCATCTGGCTGAAGTAGAACTCCGGCTCTGGGTGTGCTCCATTGCCCTAGAGCTGCCAGGCCCAAAGTGCTGCCCTGTTTCCAAGGGGCAGAGAGGCCCAAAGCATCTTGCTTCCCGGTCTTTGCGAAGCTAAGAAACAACTGGCTCTGCCCAGTGCTCTTACACCTACCGGGAACATCTCTTACCAAGGCCTGTCAAACGCTGTTTCTTTGCAGGCCTGATCAGGCTGAAGTAGAACTCCTGCTCTGCGTGTGCTCCATTGGCCTAGAGCTTCCCGACCCAAAAGGCTGCCTTGTTCCCAAACGGGCAGAGGGGTCCCAAGCATCTTGCTTCCAGCTTTTCAGGAAGGTAAGAAACAACTGGCTCTGCCCAGTGCTCTTACAGCCTACCGGGAACATCTCTTACCAAGGCCTGTGAAACGCAGTTTCCTGGCAGGCCTGATCTGGCTGAAGTAGAACTTCTGCTCTGGGTGTGCTCCATTGCCCTAGAGCTGCCAGGCCCAAAGGGCTGCCTTGTTTCCAAAGACGGAGAGTGGACCCAAAGCATCTTGCTCCCAGCTCTTCGGGAAGCTAAGAAACAGCTGGCTCTGCCCAGTGCTCTTACAGCCTAAGAGAACATCTCTTTGAAAGGCCTGTGAAACGCAGTTTCTTGGCAGGCCTGACCTGGCTGAAGTAGAACTTCTGTTCTGGTTGTGCTACATAGGCCTAGAGCTACCAGGACCTAAGGGCTGCCTTGTTTCCAAAGGGTGAGAGAGGCCCCAAAGCATCTTGCCTCCAGCACTTTGGGAAGCTAAAAAACAACTGGTTCTGCCCAGTGCTCTCACAGCCTACCGTGAACATCTCTTACCAAGGGCTGTGAAACGCAGTTTCTGGGCAGGACTGATCTGCCTGAAGTAGAACTTCTGCTGTGGGTGTGCTCCATTGGCCTAGAGCTGCCAGGCCCAAACGGCTGCCTTGTGTCCAAAGGCAGAGAGAGGCCCCAAGGCATCTTGCTTCCAGCTCTGTGGGAAGCTAAAGCAACTGGCTCTCCACAGTGCTCTCACAGCCTACCGGGAACATCTCTTACCAAGGCCTGTGAAACGCAGTTTCTTGGCAGGCCTGATCTGGCTGAAGTAGAACTCCTGCTCTGGGCGTGCTACTTTGGCCTAGAGCTGCCAGGCCCAAAGGGCCGCCTCGTTTCCAAAGGGGCTGAGAGTCCCCAAAGCATCTTGCTTCCAAATCTTTGGGAAGCTAAGAAACAACTGGCTCTGCACAGTGCTCTCACAGCCTACCGGGAACGTCACATACAAAGGCCTCTGAAACGCAGTTCCTTGGCAGGCCTGATCTGGCTGAAGTAGGACTTCTGCTCTGGGTGTGCTCCATTGGCCTAGAGCTGAAAGGCCCAAAGGTCGCCCTTGTTGGCAAAGGGGCAGGGAGCCCACAAAGCATCTTGATTCCAGCTCTTTGGGAAGCTAAGAAACAAATGGCTCTGCCCAGTGCTCTAACAGAGTACCGGGAACATCTCTTACCAAAGCCTTTGAAACGCAGTTTCTTGGCATGCCTTATCTGGCTGAGGTAGAACTTCTGCTCTGGGTGTGCTCCATTGGCCTAGAGCTGCCTGGCCCAAAGGTCGGCCTTGTTTGCAAAGGGGATGAGAGGCCCCAAAGCATCTTGCTTCCAGCTCTTCGGGAAGCTAAGAAACATCTGGCGTTGCCCAGTGCTCTTACAGCCTACCGGGAACATCTCTTACCAAGGCCTGTGAAACGCAGTTTGTTGGTGGCCTGAACTGGCCCAAGTAGAACTTCTGCTCTGGGTGTGCTCCACTGGGCTAGAGCTACCTGCCCCAGAGGGCTGCCTTGAGTCCAAAGTGAGAGAGTGGCACCAAAGCTTCTCGCTTCCAGCTCTTCGGGAAGCTAAGAAACATCTGGCGTTGCCCAGTGCTCTTACACCTACCGGGAACATCTCTTACCAAGGCCTGTGAAACGCCGTTTCCTGGCAGGCCTGATTTGGCTGAAGTAGAACTTCTGCTCTGGGTGTGCTCCATTGCCCTAGAGCTGCCAGGCCCAAAGTGCTGCCCTGTTTCCAAGGGGCAGAGAGGCCCAAAGCATCTTGCTTCCCGGTCTTTGCGAAGCTAAGAAACAACTGGCTCTGCCCAGTGCTCTTACACCTACCGCGAACATCTCTTACCAAGGCCTGTCAAACGCTGTTTCTTTGCAGGCCTGATCAGGCTGAAGTAGAACTCCTGCTCTGCGTGTGCTCCATTGGCCTAGAGCTTCCCGACCCAAAAGGCTGCCTTGTTCCCAAACGGGCAGAGGGGTCCCAAGCATCTTGCTTCCAGCTTTTCAGGAAGGTAAGAAACAACTGGCTCTGCCCAGTGCTCTTACAGCCTACGGGGAACATCTCTTACCAAGGCCTGTGAAACGCAGTTTCCTGGCAGGCCTGATCTGGCTGAAGTAGAACTTCTGCTCTGGGTGTGCTCCATTGCCCTAGAGCTGCCAGGCCCAAAGGGCTGCCTTGTTTCCAAAGACGGAGAGTGGACCCAAAGCATCTTGCTCCCAGCTCTTCGGGAAGCTAAGAAACAGCTGGCTCTGCCCAGTGCTCTTACAGCCTAAGAGAACATCTCTTTGAAAGGCCTGTGAAACGCAGTTTCTTGGCAGGCCTGACCTGGCTGAAGTAGAACTTCTGTTCTGGTTGTGCTACATAGGCCTAGAGCTACCAGGACCTAAGGGCTGCCTTGTTTCCAAAGGGTGAGAGAGGCCCCAAAGCATCTTGCCTCCAGCACTTTGGGAAGCTAAAAAACAACTGGTTCTGCCCAGTGCTCTCACAGCCTACCGTGAACATCTCTTACCAAGGGCTGTGAAACGCAGTTTCTGGGCAGGACTGATCTGCCTGAAGTAGAACTTCTGCTGTGGGTGTGCTCCATTGGCCTAGAGCTGCCAGGCCCAAACGGCTGCCTTGTGTCCAAAGGGAGAGAGAGGCCCCAAGGCATCTTGCTTCCAGCTCTGTGGGAAGCTAAAGCAACTGGCTCTCCACAGTGCTCTCACAGCCTACCGGGAACATCTCTTACCAAGGCCTGTGAAACGCAGTTTCTTGGCAGGCCTGATCTGGCTGAAGTAGAACTCCTGCTCTGGGCGTGCTACTTTGGCCTAGAGCTGCCAGGCCCAAAGGGCCGCCTCGTTTCCAAAGGGGCTGAGAGTCCCCAAAGCATCTTGCTTCCAAATCTTTGGGAAGCTAAGAAACAACTGGCTCTGCACAGTGCTCTCACAGCCTACCGGCAACGTGACAGAGAAAGGCCTGTGAGACACAGTTTCTTGGAAGGCCTGATCTGGCTGAGGTAGAACTTGTGCTCTGGGTGTGCTACTTTGGCCTAGAGCTGCCAGGCACAAAGGCTGCTTTGTTTCCAAAGGGGGAGAGAGGCCCCAAATCATGTTGCTTCCAGCTGTTTTTGAAGCTAAGAAACAACTCGCTCTGCCAGGTACTCTTACAGCCTTCCGGGAACACCTCTTACGAAGGCCTGTGAAAAGCAGTTTCTTGGCAGGCCTGATCTGGCTGAGGTAGAACTTCTGCTCTGGGTGTGCTCCATTGCCCTAGAGCTGAAAGGCCCAAAGGGCTGCCTTGTTTCCAAAGGGGGAGAGAGGCCCCAAAGCATCTTGCTTCCACCTCTTGGGAAGCTAAGAAACAACTGGCTGTGCCCAGTGCTCTTATAGCCTAAGAGAACATCTCTTATCAAGGCCTGTGAAACGCACTTTCTAGGCAGGCCTGATCTGGAAGAAGTAGAACTTCTGCTCTGGTTGTGCTCCATTGCCCTAGAGCTGCCAGACCCAACGTGCTGCCTTGTTTCCAAAGGGGCAGAGAGGCCCCAAAGCGTCTTGCTTCCAGCTGTTTGGGAAACAAGGAAACAACTGGCTCTGCACCGTGCTCTCACAGCCTACCGGGAACGTCACATACAAAGGCCTCTGAAACGCAGTTCCTTGGCAGGCCTGATCTGGCTGAAGTAGGACTTCTGCTCTGGGTGTGCTCCATTGGCCTAGAGCTGAAAGGCCCAAAGGTCGCCCTTGTTGGCAAAGGGGCAGGGAGCCCCCAAAGCATCTTGCTTCCAGCTCTTTGGGAAGCTAAGAAACAAATGGCTCTGCCCAGTGCTCTAACAGAGTACCGGGAACATCTCTTACCAAAGCCTTTGAAACGCAGTTTCTTGGCAGGCCTTATCTGGCTGAGGTAGAACTTCTGCTCTGGGTGTGCTCCATTGGCCTAGAGCTGCCTGGCCCAAAGGTCGGCCTTGTTTGCAAAGGGGATGAGAGGCCCCAAAGCATCTTGCTTCCAGCTCTTCGGGAAGCTAAGAAACATCTGGCGTTGCCCAGCGCTCTTACAGCCTACCGGGAACATCTCTTACCAAGGCCTGTGAAACGCAGTTTGTTGGTGGCCTGAACTGGCCGAAGTAGAACTTCTGCTCTGGGTGTGCTCCATTGGCCTAGAGCTGCCTGGCCCAAGGTGCTGCCTTGTTTCCAAAGGGGCAGAGAGGCCCCAAAGCATCTTCCTTCCAGCTCTCTGGGAAGCTAAGAACCAACTCGCTCTGCCCCGTGCTCTTACAGCCTACCGGGAACATGTCTTTGAAAGGCCTGTGAAACGCAGTTTCTTGGCAGGCCTCATCTGGCTGAAGTAGAACTCCGGCTCTGGGTGTGCTCCATTGCCCTAGAGCTGCCAGGCCCAAAGTGCTGCCCTGTTTCCAAGGGGCAGAGAGGCCCAAAGCATCTTGCTTCCCGGTCTTTGCGAAGCTAAGAAACAACTGGCTCTGCCCAGTGCTCTTACACCTACCGGGAACATCTCTTACCAAGGCCTGTCAAACGCTGTTTCTTTGCAGGCCTGATCAGGCTGAAGTAGAACTCCTGCTCTGCGTGTGCTCCATTGGCCTAGAGCTTCCCGACCCAAAAGGCTGCCTTGTTCCCAAACGGGCAGAGGGGTCCCAAGCATCTTGCTTCCAGCTTTTCAGGAAGGTAAGAAACAACTGGCTCTGCCCAGTGCTCTTACAGCCTACCGGGAACATCTCTTACCAAGGCCTGTGAAACGCAGTTTCCTGGCAGGCCTGATCTGGCTGAAGTAGAACTTCTGCTCTGGGTGTGCTCCATTGCCCTAGAGCTGCCAGGCCCAAAGGGCTGCCTTGTTTCCAAAGACGGAGAGTGGACCCAAAGCATCTTGCTCCCAGCTCTTCGGGAAGCTAAGAAACAGCTGGCTCTGCCCAGTGCTCTTACAGCCTAAGAGAACATCTCTTTGAAAGGCCTGTGAAACGCAGTTTCTTGGCAGGCCTGACCTGGCTGAAGTAGAACTTCTGTTCTGGTTGTGCTACATAGGCCTAGAGCTACCAGGACCTAAGGGCTGCCTTGTTTCCAAAGGGTGAGAGAGGCCCCAAAGCATCTTGCCTCCAGCACTTTGGGAAGCTAAAAAACAACTGGTTCTGCCCAGTGCTCTCACAGCCTACCGTGAACATCTCTTACCAAGGGCTGTGAAACGCAGTTTCTGGGCAGGACTGATCTGCCTGAAGTAGAACTTCTGCTGTGGGTGTGCTCCATTGGCCTAGAGCTGCCAGGCCCAAACGGCTGCCTTGTGTCCAAAGGGAGAGAGAGGCCCCAAGGCATCTTGCTTCCAGCTCTGTGGGAAGCTAAAGCAACTGGCTCTCCACAGTGCTCTCACAGCCTACCGGGAACATCTCTTACCAAGGCCTGTGAAACGCAGTTTCTTGGCAGGCCTGATCTGGCTGAAGTAGAACTCCTGCTCTGGGCGTGCTACTTTGGCCTAGAGCTGCCAGGCCCAAAGGGCCGCCTCGTTTCCAAAGGGGCTGAGAGTCCCCAAAGCATCTTGCTTCCAAATCTTTGGGAAGCTAAGAAACAACTGGCTCTGCACAGTGCTCTCACAGCCTACCGGCAACGTGACAGAGAAAGGCCTGTGAGACACAGTTTCTTGGAAGGCCTGATCTGGCTGAGGTAGAACTTGTGCTCTGGGTGTGCTACTTTGGCCTAGAGCTGCCAGGCACAAAGGCTGCTTTGTTTCCAAAGGGGGAGAGAGGCCCCAAATCATGTTGCTTCCAGCTGTTTTTGAAGCTAAGAAACAACTCGCTCTGCCAGGTACTCTTACAGCCTTCCGGGAACACCTCTTACGAAGGCCTGTGAAAAGCAGTTTCTTGGCAGGCCTGATCTGGCTGAGGTAGAACTTCTGCTCTGGGTGTGCTCCATTGCCCTAGAGCTGAAAGGCCCAAAGGGCTGCCTTGTTTCCAAAGGGGGAGAGAGGCCCCAAAGCATCTTGCTTCCACCTCTTGGGAAGCTAAGAAACAACTGGCTGTGCCCAGTGCTCTTATAGCCTAAGAGAACATCTCTTATCAAGGCCTGTGAAACGCACTGTCTAGGCAGGCCTGATCTGGAAGAAGTAGAACTTCGGCTCTGGTTGTGCTCCATTGCCCTAGAGCTGCCAGACCCAACGTGCTGCCTTGTTTCCAAAGGGGCAGAGAGGCCCCAAAGCGTCTTGCTTCCAGCTGTTTGGGAAACAAGGAAACAACTGGCTCTGCACCGTGCTCTCACAGCCTACCGGGAACGTCACATACAAAGGCCTCTGAAACGCAGTTCCTTGGCAGGCCTGATCTGGCTGAAGTAGGACTTCTGCTCTGGGTGTGCTCCATTGGCCTAGAGCTGAAAGGCCCAAAGGTCGCCCTTGTTGGCAAAGGGGCAGGGAGCCCCCAAAGCATCTTGCTTCCAGCTCTTTGGGAAGCTAAGAAACAAATGGCTCTGCCCAGTGCTCTAACAGAGTACCGGGAACATCTCTTACCAAAGCCTTTGAAACGCAGTTTCTTGGCAGGCCTTATCTGGCTGAGGTAGAACTTCTGCTCTGGGTGTGCTCCATTGGCCTAGAGCTGCCTGGCCCAAAGGTCGGCCTTGTTTGCAAAGGGGATGAGAGGCCCCAAAGCATCTTGCGTCCAGCTCTTCGGGAAGCTAAGAAACATCTGGCGTTGCCCAGTGCTCTTACAGCCTACCGGGAACATCTCTTACCAAGGCCTGTGAAACGCAGTTTGTTGGTGGCCTGAACTGGCCGAAGTAGAACTTCTGCTCTGGGTGTGCTCCATTGGCCTAGAGCTGCCTGGCCCATAGGGCCGCCTTGTTTGCAAAGGAGATGAGAGGCCCCAAAGCATCTTGCTTCCAGCTCTTCGGGAAGCTAAGAAACATCTGGCGTTGCCCAGTGCTCTTACAGCCTACCGGGAACATCTCTTACCAAGGCCTGTGAAACGCAGTTTGTTGGTGGCCTGAACTGGCCGAAGTAGAACTTCTGCTCTGGGTGTGCTCCACTGGGCTAGAGCTACCTGCCCCAGAGGGCTGCCTTGAGTCCAAAGTGAGAGAGTGGCACCAAAGCTTCTCGCTTCCAGCTCTTCGGGAAGCTAAGAAACATCTGGCGTTGCCCAGTGCTCTTACAGCCTACCGGGAACATCTCTTACCAAGGCCTGTGAAACGCCGTTTCCTGGCAGGCCTGATTTGGCTGAAGTAGAACTTCTGCTCTGGGTGTGCTCCATTGCCCTAGAGCTGCCAGGCCCAAGGTGCTGCCTTGTTTCCAAAGGGGCAGAGAGGCCCCAAAGCATCTTGCTTCCAGCTCTCTGGGAAGCTAAGAACCAACTCGCTCTGCCCCGTGCTCTTACAGCCTACCGGGAACATGTCTTTGAAAGGCCTGTGAAACGCAGTTTCTTGGCAGGCCTCATCTGGCTGAAGTAGAACTCCGGCTCTGGGTGTGCTCCATTGCCCTAGAGCTGCCAGGCCCATAGGGCCGCCTTGTTTGCAAAGGGGATGAGAGGCCCCAAAGCATCTTGCTTCCAGCTCTTCGGGAAGCTAAGAAACATCTGGCGTTGCCCAGTGCTCTTACAGCCTACCGGGAACATCTCTTACCAAGGCCTGTGAAACGCAGTTTGTTGGTGGCCTGAACTGGCCGAAGTAGAACTTCTGCTCTGGGTGTGCTCCATTGGCCTAGAGCTGCCTGGCCCAAGGTGCTGCCTTGTTTCCAAAGGGGCAGAGAGGCCCCAAAGCATCTTCCTTCCAGCTCTCTGGGAAGCTAAGAACCAACTCGCTCTGCCCCGTGCTCTTACAGCCTACCGGGAACATGTCTTTGAAAGGCCTGTGAAACGCAGTTTCTTGGCAGGCCTCATCTGGCTGAAGTAGAACTCCGGCTCTGGGTGTGCTCCATTGCCCTAGAGCTGCCAGGCCCAAAGTGCTGCCCTGTTTCCAAGGGGCAGAGAGGCCCAAAGCATCTTGCTTCCCGGTCTTTGCGAAGCTAAGAAACAACTGGCTCTGCCCAGTGCTCTTACACCTACCGGGAACATCTCTTACCAAGGCCTGTCAAACGCTGTTTCTTTGCAGGCCTGATCAGGCTGAAGTAGAACTCCTGCTCTGCGTGTGCTCCATTGGCCTAGAGCTTCCCGACCCAAAAGGCTGCCTTGTTCCCAAACGGGCAGAGGGGTCCCAAGCATCTTGCTTCCAGCTTTTCAGGAAGGTAAGAAACAACTGGCTCTGCCCAGTGCTCTTACAGCCTACCGGGAACATCTCTTACCAAGGCCTGTGAAACGCAGTTTCCTGGCAGGCCTGATCTGGCTGAAGTAGAACTTCTGCTCTGGGTGTGCTCCATTGCCCTAGAGCTGCCAGGCCCAAAGGGCTGCCTTGTTTCCAAAGACGGAGAGTGGACCCAAAGCATCTTGCTCCCAGCTCTTCGGGAAGCTAAGAAACAGCTGGCTCTGCCCAGTGCTCTTACAGCCTAAGAGAACATCTCTTTGAAAGGCCTGTGAAACGCAGTTTCTTGGCAGGCCTGACCTGGCTGAAGTAGAACTTCTGTTCTGGTTGTGCTACATAGGCCTAGAGCTACCAGGACCTAAGGGCTGCCTTGTTTCCAAAGGGTGAGAGAGGCCCCAAAGCATCTTGCCTCCAGCACTTTGGGAAGCTAAAAAACAACTGGTTCTGCCCAGTGCTCTCACAGCCTACCGTGAACATCTCTTACCAAGGGCTGTGAAACGCAGTTTCTGGGCAGGACTGATCTGCCTGAAGTAGAACTTCTGCTGTGGGTGTGCTCCATTGGCCTAGAGCTGCCAGGCCCAAACGGCTGCCTTGTGTCCAAAGGGAGAGAGAGGCCCCAAGGCATCTTGCTTCCAGCTCTGTGGGAAGCTAAAGCAACTGGCTCTCCACAGTGCTCTCACAGCCTACCGGGAACATCTCTTACCAAGGCCTGTGAAACGCAGTTTCTTGGCAGGCCTGATCTGGCTGAAGTAGAACTCCTGCTCTGGGCGTGCTACTTTGGCCTAGAGCTGCCAGGCCCAAAGGGCCGCCTCGTTTCCAAAGGGGCTGAGAGTCCCCAAAGCATCTTGCTTCCAAATCTTTGGGAAGCTAAGAAACAACTGGCTCTGCACAGTGCTCTCACAGCCTACCGGCAACGTGACAGAGAAAGGCCTGTGAGACGCAGTTTCTTGGAAGGCCTGATCTGGCTGAGGTAGAACTTGTGCTCTGGGTGTGCTACTTTGGCCTAGAGCTGCCAGGCACAAAGGCTGCTTTGTTTCCAAAGGGGGAGAGAGGCCCCAAATCATGTTGCTTCCAGCTGTTTTTGAAGCTAAGAAACAACTCGCTCTGCCAGGTACTCTTACAGCCTTCCGGGAACACCTCTTACGAAGGCCTGTGAAAAGCAGTTTCTTGGCAGGCCTGATCTGGCTGAGGTAGAACTTCTGCTCTGGGTGTGCTCCATTGCCCTAGAGCTGAAAGGCCCAAAGGGCTGCCTTGTTTCCAAAGGGGGAGAGAGGCCCCAAAGCATCTTGCTTCCACCTCTTGGGAAGCTAAGAAACAACTGGCTGTGCCCAGTGCTCTTATAGCCTAAGAGAACATCTCTTATCAAGGCCTGTGAAACGCACTGTCTAGGCAGGCCTGATCTGGAAGAAGTAGAACTTCGGCTCTGGTTGTGCTCCATTGCCCTAGAGCTGCCAGACCCAACGTGCTGCCTTGTTTCCAAAGGGGCAGAGAGGCCCCAAAGCGTCTTGCTTCCAGCTGTTTGGGAAACAAGGAAACAACTGGCTCTGCACCGTGCTCTCACAGCCTACCGGGAACGTCACATACAAAGGCCTCTGAAACGCAGTTCCTTGGCAGGCCTGATCTGGCTGAAGTAGGACTTCTGCTCTGGGTGTGCTCCATTGGCCTAGAGCTGAAAGGCCCAAAGGTCGCCCTTGTTGGCAAAGGGGCAGGGAGCCCCCAAAGCATCTTGCTTCCAGCTCTTTGGGAAGCTAAGAAACAAATGGCTCTGCCCAGTGCTCTAACAGAGTACCGGGAACATCTCTTACCAAAGCCTTTGAAACGCAGTTTCTTGGCAGGCCTTATCTGGCTGAGGTAGAACTTCTGCTCTGGGTGTGCTCCATTGGCCTAGAGCTGCCTGGCCCAAAGGTCGGCCTTGTTTGCAAAGGGGATGAGAGGCCCCAAAGCATCTTGCGTCCAGCTCTTCGGGAAGCTAAGAAACATCTGGCGTTGCCCAGTGCTCTTACAGCCTACCGGGAACATCTCTTACCAAGGCCTGTGAAACGCAGTTTGTTGGTGGCCTGAACTGGCCGAAGTAGAACTTCTGCTCTGGGTGTGCTCCATTGGCCTAGAGCTGCCTGGCCCATAGGGCCGCCTTGTTTGCATAGGGGATGAGAGGCCCCAAAGCATCTTGCTTCCAGCTCTTCGGGAAGCTAAGAAACATCTGGCGTTGCCCAGTGCTCTTACAGCCTACCGGGAACATCTCTTACCAAGGCCTGTGAAACGCAGTTTGTTGGTGGCCTGAACTGGCCGAAGTAGAACTTCTGCTCTGGGTGTGCTCCACTGGGCTAGAGCTACCTGCCCCAGAGGGCTGCCTTGAGTCCAAAGTGAGAGAGTGGCACCAAAGCTTCTCGCTTCCAGCTCTTCGGGAAGCTAAGAAACATCTGGCGTTGCCCAGTGCTCTTACAGCCTACCGGGAACATCTCTTACCAAGGCCTGTGAAACGCCGTTTCCTGGCAGGCCTGATTTGGCTGAAGTAGAACTTCTGCTCTGGGTGTGCTCCATTGCCCTAGAGCTGCCAGGCCCAAGGTGCTGCCTTGTTTCCAAAGGGGCAGAGAGGCCCCAAAGCATCTTGCTTCCAGCTCTCTGGGAAGCTAAGAACCAACTCGCTCTGCCCCGTGCTCTTACAGCCTACCGGGAACATGTCTTTGAAAGGCCTGTGAAACGCAGTTTCTTGGCAGGCCTCATCTGGCTGAAGTAGAACTCCGGCTCTGGGTGTGCTCCATTGCCCTAGAGCTGCCAGGCCCAAAGTGCTGCCCTGTTTCCAAGGGGCAGAGAGGCCCAAAGCATCTTGCTTCCCGGTCTTTGCGAAGCTAAGACACAACTGGCTCTGCCCAGTGCTCTTACACCTACCGGGAACATCTCTTACCAAGGCCTGTCAAACGCTGTTTCTTTGCAGGCCTGATCAGGCTGAAGTAGAACTCCTGCTCTGCGTGTGCTCCATTGGCCTAGAGCTTCCCGACCCAAAAGGCTGCCTTGTTCCCAAACGGGCAGAGGGGTCCCAAGCATCTTGCTTCCAGCTTTTCAGGAAGGTAAGAAACAACTGGCTCTGCCCAGTGCTCTTACAGCCTACCGGGAACATCTCTTACCAAGGCCTGTGAAACGCAGTTTCCTGGCAGGCCTGATCTGGCTGAAGTAGAACTTCTGCTCTGGGTGTGCTCCATTGCCCTAGAGCTGCCAGGCCCAAAGGGCTGCCTTGTTTCCAAAGACGGAGAGTGGACCCAAAGCATCTTGCTCCCAGCTCTTCGGGAAGCTAAGAAACAGCTGGCTCTGCCCAGTGCTCTTACAGCCTAAGAGAACATCTCTTTGAAAGGCCTGTGAAACGCAGTTTCTTGGCAGGCCTGACCTGGCTGAAGTAGAACTTCTGTTCTGGTTGTGCTACATAGGCCTAGAGCTACCAGGACCTAAGGGCTGCCTTGTTTCCAAAGGGTGAGAGAGGCCCCAAAGCATCTTGCCTCCAGCACTTTGGGAAGCTAAAAAACAACTGGTTCTGCCCAGTGCTCTCACAGCCTACCGTGAACATCTCTTACCAAGGGCTGTGAAACGCAGTTTCTGGGCAGGACTGATCTGCCTGAAGTAGAACTTCTGCTGTGGGTGTGCTCCATTGGCCTAGAGCTGCCAGGCCCAAACGGCTGCCTTGTGTCCAAAGGGAGAGAGAGGCCCCAAGGCATCTTGCTTCCAGCTCTGTGGGAAGCTAAAGCAACTGGCTCTCCACAGTGCTCTCACAGCCTACCGGGAACATCTCTTACCAAGGCCTGTGAAACGCAGTTTCTTGGCAGGCCTGATCTGGCTGAAGTAGAACTCCTGCTCTGGGCGTGCTACTTTGGCCTAGAGCTGCCAGGCCCAAAGGGCCGCCTCGTTTCCAAAGGGGCTGAGAGTCCCCAAAGCATCTTGCTTCCAAATCTTTGGGAAGCTAAGAAACAACTGGCTCTGCACAGTGCTCTCACAGCCTACCGGCAACGTGACAGAGAAAGGCCTGTGAGACGCAGTTTCTTGGAAGGCCTGATCTGGCTGAGGTAGAACTTGTGCTCTGGGTGTGCTACTTTGGCCTAGAGCTGCCAGGCACAAAGGCTGCTTTGTTTCCAAAGGGGGAGAGAGGCCCCAAATCATGTTGCTTCCAGCTGTTTTTGAAGCTAAGAAACAACTCGCTCTGCCAGGTACTCTTACAGCCTTCCGGGAACACCTCTTACGAAGGCCTGTGAAAAGCAGTTTCTTGGCAGGCCTGATCTGGCTGAGGTAGAACTTCTGCTCTGGGTGTGCTCCATTGCCCTAGAGCTGAAAGGCCCAAAGGGCTGCCTTGTTTCCAAAGGGGGAGAGAGGCCCCAAAGCATCTTGCTTCCACCTCTTGGGAAGCTAAGAAACAACTGGCTGTGCCCAGTGCTCTTATAGCCTAAGAGAACATCTCTTATCAAGGCCTGTGAAACGCACTGTCTAGGCAGGCCTGATCTGGAAGAAGTAGAACTTCGGCTCTGGTTGTGCTCCATTGCCCTAGAGCTGCCAGACCCAACGTGCTGCCTTGTTTCCAAAGGGGCAGAGAGGCCCCAAAGCGTCTTGCTTCCAGCTGTTTGGGAAACAAGGAAACAACTGGCTCTGCACCGTGCTCTCACAGCCTACCGGGAACGTCACATACAAAGGCCTCTGAAACGCAGTTCCTTGGCAGGCCTGATCTGGCTGAAGTAGGACTTCTGCTCTGGGTGTGCTCCATTGGCCTAGAGCTGAAAGGCCCAAAGGTCGCCCTTGTTGGCAAAGGGGCAGGGAGCCCCCAAAGCATCTTGCTTCCAGCTCTTTGGGAAGCTAAGAAACAAATGGCTCTGCCCAGTGCTCTAACAGAGTACCGGGAACATCTCTTACCAAAGCCTTTGAAACGCAGTTTCTTGGCAGGCCTTATCTGGCTGAGGTAGAACTTCTGCTCTGGGTGTGCTCCATTGGCCTAGAGCTGCCTGGCCCAAAGGTCGGCCTTGTTTGCAAAGGGGATGAGAGGCCCCAAAGCATCTTGCGTCCAGCTCTTCGGGAAGCTAAGAAACATCTGGCGTTGCCCAGTGCTCTTACAGCCTACCGGGAACATCTCTTACCAAGGCCTGTGAAACGCAGTTTGTTGGTGGCCTGAACTGGCCGAAGTAGAACTTCTGCTCTGGGTGTGCTCCATTGGCCTAGAGCTGCCTGGCCCATAGGGCCGCCTTGTTTGCATAGGGGATGAGAGGCCCCAAAGCATCTTGCTTCCAGCTCTTCGGGAAGCTAAGAAACATCTGGCGTTGCCCAGTGCTCTTACAGCCTACCGGGAACATCTCTTACCAAGGCCTGTGAAACGCAGTTTGTTGGTGGCCTGAACTGGCCGAAGTAGAACTTCTGCTCTGGGTGTGCTCCACTGGGCTAGAGCTACCTGCCCCAGAGGGCTGCCTTGAGTCCAAAGTGAGAGAGTGGCACCAAAGCTTCTCGCTTCCAGCTCTTCGGGAAGCTAAGAAACATCTGGCGTTGCCCAGTGCTCTTACAGCCTACCGGGAACATCTCTTACCAAGGCCTGTGAAACGCCGTTTCCTGGCAGGCCTGATTTGGCTGAAGTAGAACTTCTGCTCTGGGTGTGCTCCATTGCCCTAGAGCTGCCAGGCCCAAGGTGCTGCCTTGTTTCCAAAGGGGCAGAGAGGCCCCAAAGCATCTTGCTTCCAGCTCTCTGGGAAGCTAAGAACCAACTCGCTCTGCCCCGTGCTCTTACAGCCTACCGGGAACATGTCTTTGAAAGGCCTGTGAAACGCAGTTTCTTGGCAGGCCTCATCTGGCTGAAGTAGAACTCCGGCTCTGGGTGTGCTCCATTGCCCTAGAGCTGCCAGGCCCAAAGTGCTGCCCTGTTTCCAAGGGGCAGAGAGGCCCAAAGCATCTTGCTTCCCGGTCTTTGCGAAGCTAAGACACAACTGGCTCTGCCCAGTGCTCTTACACCTACCGGGAACATCTCTTACCAAGGCCTGTCAAACGCTGTTTCTTTGCAGGCCTGATCAGGCTGAAGTAGAACTCCTGCTCTGCGTGTGCTCCATTGGCCTAGAGCTTCCCGACCCAAAAGGCTGCCTTGTTCCCAAACGGGCAGAGGGGTCCCAAGCATCTTGCTTCCAGCTTTTCAGGAAGGTAAGAAACAACTGGCTCTGCCCAGTGCTCTTACAGCCTACCGGGAACATCTCTTACCAAGGCCTGTGAAACGCAGTTTCCTGGCAGGCCTGATCTGGCTGAAGTAGAACTTCTGCTCTGGGTGTGCTCCATTGCCCTAGAGCTGCCAGGCCCAAAGGGCTGCCTTGTTTCCAAAGACGGAGAGTGGACCCAAAGCATCTTGCTCCCAGCTCTTCGGGAAGCTAAGAAACAGCTGGCTCTGCCCAGTGCTCTTACAGCCTAAGAGAACATCTCTTTGAAAGGCCTGTGAAACGCAGTTTCTTGGCAGGCCTGACCTGGCTGAAGTAGAACTTCTGTTCTGGTTGTGCTACATAGGCCTAGAGCTACCAGGACCTAAGGGCTGCCTTGTTTCCAAAGGGTGAGAGAGGCCCCAAAGCATCTTGCTTCCACCTCTTGGGAAGCTAAGAAACAACTGGCTGTGCCCAGTGCTCTTATAGCCTAAGAGAACATCTCTTATCAAGGCCTGTGAAACGCACTGTCTAGGCAGGCCTGATCTGGAAGAAGTAGAACTTCGGCTCTGGTTGTGCTCCATTGCCCTAGAGCTGCCAGACCCAACGTGCTGCCTTGTTTCCAAAGGGGCAGAGAGGCCCCAAAGCGTCTTGCTTCCAGCTGTTTGGGAAACAAGGAAACAACTGGCTCTGCACCGTGCTCTCACAGCCTACCGGGAACGTCACATACAAAGGCCTCTGAAACGCAGTTCCTTGGCAGGCCTGATCTGGCTGAAGTAGGACTTCTGCTCTGGGTGTGCTCCATTGGCCTAGAGCTGAAAGGCCCAAAGGTCGCCCTTGTTGGCAAAGGGGCAGGGAGCCCCCAAAGCATCTTGCTTCCAGCTCTTTGGGAAGCTAAGAAACAAATGGCTCTGCCCAGTGCTCTAACAGAGTACCGGGAACATCTCTTACCAAAGCCTTTGAAACGCAGTTTCTTGGCAGGCCTTATCTGGCTGAGGTAGAACTTCTGCTCTGGGTGTGCTCCATTGGCCTAGAGCTGCCTGGCCCAAAGGTCGGCCTTGTTTGCAAAGGGGATGAGAGGCCCCAAAGCATCTTGCGTCCAGCTCTTCGGGAAGCTAAGAAACATCTGGCGTTGCCCAGTGCTCTTACAGCCTACCGGGAACATCTCTTACCAAGGCCTGTGAAACGCAGTTTGTTGGTGGCCTGAACTGGCCGAAGTAGAACTTCTGCTCTGGGTGTGCTCCATTGGCCTAGAGCTGCCTGGCCCATAGGGCCGCCTTGTTTGCATAGGGGATGAGAGGCCCCAAAGCATCTTGCTTCCAGCTCTTCGGGAAGCTAAGAAACATCTGGCGTTGCCCAGTGCTCTTACAGCCTACCGGGAACATCTCTTACCAAGGCCTGTGAAACGCAGTTTGTTGGTGGCCTGAACTGGCCGAAGTAGAACTTCTGCTCTGGGTGTGCTCCACTGGGCTAGAGCTACCTGCCCCAGAGGGCTGCCTTGAGTCCAAAGTGAGAGAGTGGCACCAAAGCTTCTCGCTTCCAGCTCTTCGGGAAGCTAAGAAACATCTGGCGTTGCCCAGTGCTCTTACAGCCTACCGGGAACATCTCTTACCAAGGCCTGTGAAACGCCGTTTCCTGGCAGGCCTGATTTGGCTGAAGTAGAACTTCTGCTCTGGGTGTGCTCCATTGCCCTAGAGCTGCCAGGCCCAAGGTGCTGCCTTGTTTCCAAAGGGGCAGAGAGGCCCCAAAGCATCTTGCTTCCAGCTCTCTGGGAAGCTAAGAACCAACTCGCTCTGCCCCGTGCTCTTACAGCCTACCGGGAACATGTCTTTGAAAGGCCTGTGAAACGCAGTTTCTTGGCAGGCCTCATCTGGCTGAAGTAGAACTCCGGCTCTGGGTGTGCTCCATTGCCCTAGAGCTGCCAGGCCCAAAGTGCTGCCCTGTTTCCAAGGGGCAGAGAGGCCCAAAGCATCTTGCTTCCCGGTCTTTGCGAAGCTAAGACACAACTGGCTCTGCCCAGTGCTCTTACACCTACCGGGAACATCTCTTACCAAGGCCTGTCAAACGCTGTTTCTTTGCAGGCCTGATCAGGCTGAAGTAGAACTCCTGCTCTGCGTGTGCTCCATTGGCCTAGAGCTTCCCGACCCAAAAGGCTGCCTTGTTCCCAAACGGGCAGAGGGGTCCCAAGCATCTTGCTTCCAGCTTTTCAGGAAGGTAAGAAACAACTGGCTCTGCCCAGTGCTCTTACAGCCTACCGGGAACATCTCTTACCAAGGCCTGTGAAACGCAGTTTCCTGGCAGGCCTGATCTGGCTGAAGTAGAACTTCTGCTCTGGGTGTGCTCCATTGCCCTAGAGCTGCCAGGCCCAAAGGGCTGCCTTGTTTCCAAAGACGGAGAGTGGACCCAAAGCATCTTGCTCCCAGCTCTTCGGGAAGCTAAGAAACAGCTGGCTCTGCCCAGTGCTCTTACAGCCTAAGAGAACATCTCTTTGAAAGGCCTGTGAAACGCAGTTTCTTGGCAGGCCTGACCTGGCTGAAGTAGAACTTCTGTTCTGGTTGTGCTACATAGGCCTAGAGCTACCAGGACCTAAGGGCTGCCTTGTTTCCAAAGGGTGAGAGAGGCCCCAAAGCATCTTGCCTCCAGCACTTTGGGAAGCTAAAAAACAACTGGTTCTGCCCAGTGCTCTCACAGCCTACCGTGAACATCTCTTACCAAGGGCTGTGAAACGCAGTTTCTGGGCAGGACTGATCTGCCTGAAGTAGAACTTCTGCTGTGGGTGTGCTCCATTGGCCTAGAGCTGCCAGGCCCAAACGGCTGCCTTGTGTCCAAAGGGAGAGAGAGGCCCCAAGGCATCTTGCTTCCAGCTCTGTGGGAAGCTAAAGCAACTGGCTCTCCACAGTGCTCTCACAGCCTACCGGGAACATCTCTTACCAAGGCCTGTGAAACGCAGTTTCTTGGCAGGCCTGATCTGGCTGAAGTAGAACTCCTGCTCTGGGCGTGCTACTTTGGCCTAGAGCTGCCAGGCCCAAAGGGCCACCTCGTTTCCAAAGGGGCTGAGAGTCCCCAAAGCATCTTGCTTCCAAATCTTTGGGAAGCTAAGAAACAACTGGCTCTGCACAGTGCTCTCACAGCCTACCGGCAACGTGACAGAGAAAGGCCTGTGAGACGCAGTTTCTTGGAAGGCCTGATCTGGCTGAGGTAGAACTTGTGCTCTGGGTGTGCTACTTTGGCCTAGAGCTGCCAGGCACAAAGGCTGCTTTGTTTCCAAAGGGGGAGAGAGGCCCCAAATCATGTTGCTTCCAGCTGTTTTTGAAGCTAAGAAACAACTCGCTCTGCCAGGTACTCTTACAGCCTTCCGGGAACACCTCTTACGAAGGCCTGTGAAAAGCAGTTTCTTGGCAGGCCTGATCTGGCTGAGGTAGAACTTCTGCTCTGGGTGTGCTCCATTGCCCTAGAGCTGAAAGGCCCAAAGGGCTGCCTTGTTTCCAAAGGGGGAGAGAGGCCCCAAAGCATCTTGCTTCCACCTCTTGGGAAGCTAAGAAACAACTGGCTGTGCCCAGTGCTCTTATAGCCTAAGAGAACATCTCTTATCAAGGCCTGTGAAACGCACTGTCTAGGCAGGCCTGATCTGGAAGAAGTAGAACTTCGGCTCTGGTTGTGCTCCATTGCCCTAGAGCTGCCAGACCCAACGTGCTGCCTTGTTTCCAAAGGGGCAGAGAGGCCCCAAAGCGTCTTGCTTCCAGCTGTTTGGGAAACAAGGAAACAACTGGCTCTGCACCGTGCTCTCACAGCCTACCGGGAACGTCACATACAAAGGCCTCTGAAACGCAGTTCCTTGGCAGGCCTGATCTGGCTGAAGTAGGACTTCTGCTCTGGGTGTGCTCCATTGGCCTAGAGCTGAAAGGCCCAAAGGTCGCCCTTGTTGGCAAAGGGGCAGGGAGCCCCCAAAGCATCTTGCTTCCAGCTCTTTGGGAAGCTAAGAAACAAATGGCTCTGCCCAGTGCTCTAACAGAGTACCGGGAACATCTCTTACCAAAGCCTTTGAAACGCAGTTTCTTGGCAGGCCTTATCTGGCTGAGGTAGAACTTCTGCTCTGGGTGTGCTCCATTGGCCTAGAGCTGCCTGGCCCAAAGGTCGGCCTTGTTTGCAAAGGGGATGAGAGGCCCCAAAGCATCTTGCGTCCAGCTCTTCGGGAAGCTAAGAAACATCTGGCGTTGCCCAGTGCTCTTACAGCCTACCGGGAACATCTCTTACCAAGGCCTGTGAAACGCAGTTTGTTGGTGGCCTGAACTGGCCGAAGTAGAACTTCTGCTCTGGGTGTGCTCCATTGGCCTAGAGCTGCCTGGCCCATAGGGCCGCCTTGTTTGCAAAGGGGATGAGAGGCCCCAAAGCATCTTGCTTCCAGCTCTTCGGGAAGCTAAGAAACATCTGGCGTTGCCCAGTGCTCTTACAGCCTACCGGGAACATCTCTTACCAAGGCCTGTGAAACGCAGTTTGTTGGTGGCCTGAACTGGCCGAAGTAGAACTTCTGCTCTGGGTGTGCTCCACTGGGCTAGAGCTACCTGCCCCAGAGGGCTGCCTTGAGTCCAAAGTGAGAGAGTGGCACCAAAGCTTCTCGCTTCCAGCTCTTCGGGAAGCTAAGAAACATCTGGCGTTGCCCAGTGCTCTTACAGCCTACCGGGAACATCTCTTACCAAGGCCTGTGAAACGCCGTTTCCTGGCAGGCCTGATTTGGCTGAAGTAGAACTTCTGCTCTGGGTGTGCTCCATTGCCCTAGAGCTGCCAGGCCCAAGGTGCTGCCTTGTTTCCAAGGGGCAGAGAGGCCCAAAGCATCTTGCTTCCCGGTCTCTGGGAAGCTAAGAACCAACTCGCTCTGCCCCGTGCTCTTACAGCCTACCGGGAACATGTCTTTGAAAGGCCTGTGAAACGCAGTTTCTTGGCAGGCCTCATCTGGCTGAAGTAGAACTCCGGCTCTGGGTGTGCTCCATTGCCCTAGAGCTGCCAGGCCCAAAGTGCTGCCCTGTTTCCAAGGGGCAGAGAGGCCCAAAGCATCTTGCTTCCCGGTCTTTGCGAAGCTAAGACACAACTGGCTCTGCCCAGTGCTCTTACACCTACCGGGAACATCTCTTACCAAGGCCTGTCAAACGCTGTTTCTTTGCAGGCCTGATCAGGCTGAAGTAGAACTCCTGCTCTGCGTGTGCTCCATTGGCCTAGAGCTTCCCGACCCAAAAGGCTGCCTTGTTCCCAAACGGGCAGAGGGGTCCCAAGCATCTTGCTTCCAGCTTTTCAGGAAGGTAAGAAACAACTGGCTCTGCCCAGTGCTCTTACAGCCTACCGGGAACATCTCTTACCAAGGCCTGTGAAACGCAGTTTCCTGGCAGGCCTGATCTGGCTGAAGTAGAACTTCTGCTCTGGGTGTGCTCCATTGCCCTAGAGCTGCCAGGCCCAAAGGGCTGCCTTGTTTCCAAAGACGGAGAGTGGACCCAAAGCATCTTGCTCCCAGCTCTTCGGGAAGCTAAGAAACAGCTGGCTCTGCCCAGTGCTCTTACAGCCTAAGAGAACATCTCTTTGAAAGGCCTGTGAAACGCAGTTTCTTGGCAGGCCTGACCTGGCTGAAGTAGAACTTCTGTTCTGGTTGTGCTACATAGGCCTAGAGCTACCAGGACCTAAGGGCTGCCTTGTTTCCAAAGGGTGAGAGAGGCCCCAAAGCATCTTGCCTCCAGCACTTTGGGAAGCTAAAAAACAACTGGTTCTGCCCAGTGCTCTCACAGCCTACCGTGAACATCTCTTACCAAGGGCTGTGAAACGCAGTTTCTGGGCAGGACTGATCTGCCTGAAGTAGAACTTCTGCTGTGGGTGTGCTCCATTGGCCTAGAGCTGCCAGGCCCAAACGGCTGCCTTGTGTCCAAAGGGAGAGAGAGGCCCCAAGGCATCTTGCTTCCAGCTCTGTGGGAAGCTAAAGCAACTGGCTCTCCACAGTGCTCTCACAGCCTACCGGGAACATCTCTTACCAAGGCCTGTGAAACGCAGTTTCTTGGCAGGCCTGATCTGGCTGAAGTAGAACTCCTGCTCTGGGCGTGCTACTTTGGCCTAGAGCTGCCAGGCCCAAAGGGCCGCCTCGTTTCCAAAGGGGCTGAGAGTCCCCAAAGCATCTTGCTTCCAAATCTTTGGGAAGCTAAGAAACAACTGGCTCTGCACAGTGCTCTCACAGCCTACCGGCAACGTGACAGAGAAAGGCCTGTGAGACACAGTTTCTTGGAAGGCCTGATCTGGCTGAGGTAGAACTTGTGCTCTGGGTGTGCTACTTTGGCCTAGAGCTGCCAGGCACAAAGGCTGCTTTGTTTCCAAAGGGGGAGAGAGGCCCCAAATCATGTTGCTTCCAGCTGTTTTTGAAGCTAAGAAACAACTCGCTCTGCCAGGTACTCTTACAGCCTTCCGGGAACACCTCTTACGAAGGCCTGTGAAAAGCAGTTTCTTGGCAGGCCTGATCTGGCTGAGGTAGAACTTCTGCTCTGGGTGTGCTCCATTGCCCTAGAGCTGAAAGGCCCAAAGGGCTGCCTTGTTTCCAAAGGGGGAGAGAGGCCCCAAAGCATCTTGCTTCCACCTCTTGGGAAGCTAAGAAACAACTGGCTGTGCCCAGTGCTCTTATAGCCTAAGAGAACATCTCTTATCAAGGCCTGTGAAACGCACTGTCTAGGCAGGCCTGATCTGGAAGAAGTAGAACTTCGGCTCTGGTTGTGCTCCATTGCCCTAGAGCTGCCAGACCCAACGTGCTGCCTTGTTTCCAAAGGGGCAGAGAGGCCCCAAAGCGTCTTGCTTCCAGCTGTTTGGGAAACAAGGAAACAACTGGCTCTGCACCGTGCTCTCACAGCCTACCGGGAACGTCACATACAAAGGCCTCTGAAACGCAGTTCCTTGGCAGGCCTGATCTGGCTGAAGTAGGACTTCTGCTCTGGGTGTGCTCCATTGGCCTAGAGCTGAAAGGCCCAAAGGTCGCCCTTGTTGGCAAAGGGGCAGGGAGCCCCCAAAGCATCTTGCTTCCAGCTCTTTGGGAAGCTAAGAAACAAATGGCTCTGCCCAGTGCTCTAACAGAGTACCGGGAACATCTCTTACCAAAGCCTTTGAAACGCAGTTTCTTGGCAGGCCTTATCTGGCTGAGGTAGAACTTCTGCTCTGGGTGTGCTCCATTGGCCTAGAGCTGCCTGGCCCAAAGGTCGGCCTTGTTTGCAAAGGGGATGAGAGGCCCCAAAGCATCTTGCGTCCAGCTCTTCGGGAAGCTAAGAAACATCTGGCGTTGCCCAGTGCTCTTACAGCCTACCGGGAACATCTCTTACCAAGGCCTGTGAAACGCAGTTTGTTGGTGGCCTGAACTGGCCGAAGTAGAACTTCTGCTCTGGGTGTGCTCCATTGGCCTAGAGCTGCCTGGCCCATAGGGCCGCCTTGTTTGCATAGGGGATGAGAGGCCCCAAAGCATCTTGCTTCCAGCTCTTCGGGAAGCTAAGAAACATCTGGCGTTGCCCAGTGCTCTTACAGCCTACCGGGAACATCTCTTACCAAGGCCTGTGAAACGCAGTTTGTTGGTGGCCTGAACTGGCCGAAGTAGAACTTCTGCTCTGGGTGTGCTCCACTGGGCTAGAGCTACCTGCCCCAGAGGGCTGCCTTGAGTCCAAAGTGAGAGAGTGGCACCAAAGCTTCTCGCTTCCAGCTCTTCGGGAAGCTAAGAAACATCTGGCGTTGCCCAGTGCTCTTACAGCCTACCGGGAACATCTCTTACCAAGGCCTGTGAAACGCCGTTTCCTGGCAGGCCTGATTTGGCTGAAGTAGAACTTCTGCTCTGGGTGTGCTCCATTGCCCTAGAGCTGCCAGGCCCAAGGTGCTGCCTTGTTTCCAAAGGGGCAGAGAGGCCCCAAAGCATCTTGCTTCCAGCTCTCTGGGAAGCTAAGAACCAACTCGCTCTGCCCCGTGCTCTTACAGCCTACCGGGAACATGTCTTTGAAAGGCCTGTGAAACGCAGTTTCTTGGCAGGCCTCATCTGGCTGAAGTAGAACTCCGGCTCTGGGTGTGCTCCATTGCCCTAGAGCTGCCAGGCCCAAAGTGCTGCCCTGTTTCCAAGGGGCAGAGAGGCCCAAAGCATCTTGCTTCCCGGTCTTTGCGAAGCTAAGACACAACTGGCTCTGCCCAGTGCTCTTACACCTACCGGGAACATCTCTTACCAAGGCCTGTCAAACGCTGTTTCTTTGCAGGCCTGATCAGGCTGAAGTAGAACTCCTGCTCTGCGTGTGCTCCATTGGCCTAGAGCTTCCCGACCCAAAAGGCTGCCTTGTTCCCAAACGGGCAGAGGGGTCCCAAGCATCTTGCTTCCAGCTTTTCAGGAAGGTAAGAAACAACTGGCTCTGCCCAGTGCTCTTACAGCCTACCGGGAACATCTCTTACCAAGGCCTGTGAAACGCAGTTTCCTGGCAGGCCTGATCTGGCTGAAGTAGAACTTCTGCTCTGGGTGTGCTCCATTGCCCTAGAGCTGCCAGGCCCAAAGGGCTGCCTTGTTTCCAAAGACGGAGAGTGGACCCAAAGCATCTTGCTCCCAGCTCTTCGGGAAGCTAAGAAACAGCTGGCTCTGCCCAGTGCTCTTACAGCCTAAGAGAACATCTCTTTGAAAGGCCTGTGAAACGCAGTTTCTTGGCAGGCCTGACCTGGCTGAAGTAGAACTTCTGTTCTGGTTGTGCTACATAGGCCTAGAGCTACCAGGACCTAAGGGCTGCCTTGTTTCCAAAGGGTGAGAGAGGCCCCAAAGCATCTTGCCTCCAGCACTTTGGGAAGCTAAAAAACAACTGGTTCTGCCCAGTGCTCTCACAGCCTACCGTGAACATCTCTTACCAAGGGCTGTGAAACGCAGTTTCTGGGCAGGACTGATCTGCCTGAAGTAGAACTTCTGCTGTGGGTGTGCTCCATTGGCCTAGAGCTGCCAGGCCCAAACGGCTGCCTTGTGTCCAAAGGGAGAGAGAGGCCCCAAGGCATCTTGCTTCCAGCTCTGTGGGAAGCTAAAGCAACTGGCTCTCCACAGTGCTCTCACAGCCTACCGGGAACATCTCTTACCAAGGCCTGTGAAACGCAGTTTCTTGGCAGGCCTGATCTGGCTGAAGTAGAACTCCTGCTCTGGGCGTGCTACTTTGGCCTAGAGCTGCCAGGCCCAAAGGGCCGCCTCGTTTCCAAAGGGGCTGAGAGTCCCCAAAGCATCTTGCTTCCAAATCTTTGGGAAGCTAAGAAACAACTGGCTCTGCACAGTGCTCTCACAGCCTACCGGCAACGTGACAGAGAAAGGCCTGTGAGACGCAGTTTCTTGGAAGGCCTGATCTGGCTGAGGTAGAACTTGTGCTCTGGGTGTGCTACTTTGGCCTAGAGCTGCCAGGCACAAAGGCTGCTTTGTTTCCAAAGGGGGAGAGAGGCCCCAAATCATGTTGCTTCCAGCTGTTTTTGAAGCTAAGAAACAACTCGCTCTGCCAGGTACTCTTACAGCCTTCCGGGAACACCTCTTACGAAGGCCTGTGAAAAGCAGTTTCTTGGCAGGCCTGATCTGGCTGAGGTAGAACTTCTGCTCTGGGTGTGCTCCATTGCCCTAGAGCTGAAAGGCCCAAAGGGCTGCCTTGTTTCCAAAGGGGGAGAGAGGCCCCAAAGCATCTTGCTTCCACCTCTTGGGAAGCTAAGAAACAACTGGCTGTGCCCAGTGCTCTTATAGCCTAAGAGAACATCTCTTATCAAGGCCTGTGAAACGCACTGTCTAGGCAGGCCTGATCTGGAAGAAGTAGAACTTCGGCTCTGGTTGTGCTCCATTGCCCTAGAGCTGCCAGACCCAACGTGCTGCCTTGTTTCCAAAGGGGCAGAGAGGCCCCAAAGCGTCTTGCTTCCAGCTGTTTGGGAAACAAGGAAACAACTGGCTCTGCACCGTGCTCTCACAGCCTACCGGGAACGTCACATACAAAGGCCTCTGAAACGCAGTTCCTTGGCAGGCCTGATCTGGCTGAAGTAGGACTTCTGCTCTGGGTGTGCTCCATTGGCCTAGAGCTGAAAGGCCCAAAGGTCGCCCTTGTTGGCAAAGGGGCAGGGAGCCCCCAAAGCATCTTGCTTCCAGCTCTTTGGGAAGCTAAGAAACAAATGGCTCTGCCCAGTGCTCTAACAGAGTACCGGGAACATCTCTTACCAAAGCCTTTGAAACGCAGTTTCTTGGCAGGCCTTATCTGGCTGAGGTAGAACTTCTGCTCTGGGTGTGCTCCATTGGCCTAGAGCTGCCTGGCCCAAAGGTCGGCCTTGTTTGCAAAGGGGATGAGAGGCCCCAAAGCATCTTGCGTCCAGCTCTTCGGGAAGCTAAGAAACATCTGGCGTTGCCCAGTGCTCTTACAGCCTACCGGGAACATCTCTTACCAAGGCCTGTGAAACGCAGTTTGTTGGTGGCCTGAACTGGCCGAAGTAGAACTTCTGCTCTGGGTGTGCTCCATTGGCCTAGAGCTGCCTGGCCCATAGGGCCGCCTTGTTTGCAAAGGGGATGAGAGGCCCCAAAGCATCTTGCTTCCAGCTCTTCGGGAAGCTAAGAAACATCTGGCGTTGCCCAGTGCTCTTACAGCCTACCGGGAACATCTCTTACCAAGGCCTGTGAAACGCAGTTTGTTGGTGGCCTGAACTGGCCGAAGTAGAACTTCTGCTCTGGGTGTGCTCCACTGGGCTAGAGCTACCTGCCCCAGAGGGCTGCCTTGAGTCCAAAGTGAGAGAGTGGCACCAAAGCTTCTCGCTTCCAGCTCTTCGGGAAGCTAAGAAACATCTGGCGTTGCCCAGTGCTCTTACAGCCTACCGGGAACATCTCTTACCAAGGCCTGTGAAACGCCGTTTCCTGGCAGGCCTGATTTGGCTGAAGTAGAACTTCTGCTCTGGGTGTGCTCCATTGCCCTAGAGCTGCCAGGCCCAAGGTGCTGCCTTGTTTCCAAAGGGGCAGAGAGGCCCCAAAGCATCTTGCTTCCAGCTCTCTGGGAAGCTAAGAACCAACTCGCTCTGCCCCGTGCTCTTACAGCCTACCGGGAACATGTCTTTGAAAGGCCTGTGAAACGCAGTTTCTTGGCAGGCCTCATCTGGCTGAAGTAGAACTCCGGCTCTGGGTGTGCTCCATTGCCCTAGAGCTGCCAGGCCCAAAGTGCTGCCCTGTTTCCAAGGGGCAGAGAGGCCCAAAGCATCTTGCTTCCCGGTCTTTGCAAAGCTAAGAAACAACTGGCTCTGCTCAGTGCTCTTACACCTACCGGGAACATCTCTTACCAAGGCCTGTCAAACGCTGTTTCTTTGCAGGCCTGATCAGGCTGAAGTAGAACTCCTGCTCTGCGTGTGCTCCATTGGCCTAGAGCTTCCCGACCCAAAAGGCTGCCTTGTTCCCAAACGGGCAGAGGGGTCCCAAGCATCTTGCTTCCAGCTTTTCAGGAAGGTAAGAAACAACTGGCTCTGCCCAGTGCTCTTACAGCCTACCGGGAACATCTCTTACCAAGGCCTGTGAAACGCAGTTTCCTGGCAGGCCTGATCTGGCTGAAGTAGAACTTCTGCTCTGGGTGTGCTCCATTGCCCTAGAGCTGCCAGGCCCAAAGGGCTGCCTTGTTTCCAAAGACGGAGAGTGGACCCAAAGCATCTTGCTCCCAGCTCTTCGGGAAGCTAAGAAACAGCTGGCTCTGCCCAGTGCTCTTACAGCCTAAGAGAACATCTCTTTGAAAGGCCTGTGAAACGCAGTTTCTTGGCAGGCCTGACCTGGCTGAAGTAGAACTTCTGTTCTGGTTGTGCTACATAGGCCTAGAGCTACCAGGACCTAAGGGCTGCCTTGTTTCCAAAGGGTGAGAGAGGCCCCAAAGCATCTTGCCTCCAGCACTTTGGGAAGCTAAAAAACAACTGGTTCTGCCCAGTGCTCTCACAGCCTACCGTGAACATCTCTTACCAAGGGCTGTGAAACGCAGTTTCTGGGCAGGACTGATCTGCCTGAAGTAGAACTTCTGCTGTGGGTGTGCTCCATTGGCCTAGAGCTGCCAGGCCCAAACGGCTGCCTTGTGTCCAAAGGGAGAGAGAGGCCCCAAGGCATCTTGCTTCCAGCTCTGTGGGAAGCTAAAGCAACTGGCTCTCCACAGTGCTCTCACAGCCTACCGGGAACATCTCTTACCAAGGCCTGTGAAACGCAGTTTCTTGGCAGGCCTGATCTGGCTGAAGTAGAACTCCTGCTCTGGGCGTGCTACTTTGGCCTAGAGCTGCCAGGCCCAAAGGGCCGCCTCGTTTCCAAAGGGGCTGAGAGTCCCCAAAGCATCTTGCTTCCAAATCTTTGGGAAGCTAAGAAACAACTGGCTCTGCACAGTGCTCTCACAGCCTACCGGCAACGTGACAGAGAAAGGCCTGTGAGACGCAGTTTCTTGGAAGGCCTGATCTGGCTGAGGTAGAACTTGTGCTCTGGGTGTGCTACTTTGGCCTAGAGCTGCCAGGCACAAAGGCTGCTTTGTTTCCAAAGGGGGAGAGAGGCCCCAAATCATGTTGCTTCCAGCTGTTTTTGAAGCTAAGAAACAACTCGCTCTGCCAGGTACTCTTACAGCCTTCCGGGAACACCTCTTACGAAGGCCTGTGAAAAGCAGTTTCTTGGCAGGCCTGATCTGGCTGAGGTAGAACTTCTGCTCTGGGTGTGCTCCATTGCCCTAGAGCTGAAAGGCCCAAAGGGCTGCCTTGTTTCCAAAGGGGGAGAGAGGCCCCAAAGCATCTTGCTTCCACCTCTTGGGAAGCTAAGAAACAACTGGCTGTGCCCAGTGCTCTTATAGCCTAAGAGAACATCTCTTATCAAGGCCTGTGAAACGCACTGTCTAGGCAGGCCTGATCTGGAAGAAGTAGAACTTCGGCTCTGGTTGTGCTCCATTGCCCTAGAGCTGCCAGACCCAACGTGCTGCCTTGTTTCCAAAGGGGCAGAGAGGCCCCAAAGCGTCTTGCTTCCAGCTGTTTGGGAAACAAGGAAACAACTGGCTCTGCACCGTGCTCTCACAGCCTACCGGGAACGTCACATACAAAGGCCTCTGAAACGCAGTTCCTTGGCAGGCCTGATCTGGCTGAAGTAGGACTTCTGCTCTGGGTGTGCTCCATTGGCCTAGAGCTGAAAGGCCCAAAGGTCGCCCTTGTTGGCAAAGGGGCAGGGAGCCCCCAAAGCATCTTGCTTCCAGCTCTTTGGGAAGCTAAGAAACAAATGGCTCTGCCCAGTGCTCTAACAGAGTACCGGGAACATCTCTTACCAAAGCCTTTGAAACGCAGTTTCTTGGCAGGCCTTATCTGGCTGAGGTAGAACTTCTGCTCTGGGTGTGCTCCATTGGCCTAGAGCTGCCTGGCCCAAAGGTCGGCCTTGTTTGCAAAGGGGATGAGAGGCCCCAAAGCATCTTGCTTCCAGCTCTTCGGGAAGCTAAGAAACATCTGGCGTTGCCCAGTGCTCTTACAGCCTACCGGGAACATCTCTTACCAAGGCCTGTGAAACGCAGTTTGTTGGTGGCCTGAACTGGCCGAAGTAGAACTTCTGCTCTGGGTGTGCTCCATTGGCCTAGAGCTGCCTGGCCCAAGGTGCTGCCTTGTTTGCAAAGGGGCAGAGAGGCCCCAAAGCATCTTGCTTCCAGCTCTCTGGGAAGCTAAGAACCAACTCGCTCTGCCCCGTGCTCTTACAGCCTACCGGGAACATGTCTTTGAAAGGCCTGTGAAACGCAGTTTCTTGGCAGGCCTCATCTGGCTGAAGTAGAACTCTGGCTCTGGGTGTGCTCCATTGCCCTAGAGCTGCCAGGCCCAAAGTGCTGCCCTGTTTCCAAGGGGCAGAGAGGCCCAAAGCATCTTGCTTCCCGGTCTTTGCGAAGCTAAGAAACAACTGGCTCTGCCCAGTGCTCTTACACCTACCGGGAACATCTCTTACCAAGGCCTGTCAAACGCTGTTTCTTTGCAGGCCTGATCAGGCTGAAGTAGAACTCCTGCTCTGCATGTGCTCCATTGGCCTAGAGCTTCCCGACCCAAAAGGCTGCCTTGTTCCCAAACGGGCAGAGGGGTCCCAAGCATCTTGCTTCCAGCTTTTCAGGAAGGTAAGAAACAACTGGCTCTGCCCAGTGCTCTTACAGCCTACCGGGAACATCTCTTACCAAGGCCTGTGAAACGCAGTTTCCTGGCAGGCCTGATCTGGCTGAAGTAGAACTTCTGCTCTGGGTGTGCTCCATTGCCCTAGAGCTGCCAGGCCCAAAGGGCTTCCTTGTTTCCAAAGACGGAGAGTGGACCCAAAGCATCTTGCTCCCAGCTCTTCGGGAAGCTAAGAAACAGCTGGCTCTGCCCAGTGCTCTTACAGCCTAAGAGAACATCTCTTTGAAAGGCCTGTGAAACGCAGTTTCTTGGCAGGCCTGACCTGGCTGAAGTAGAACTTCTGTTCTGGTTGTGCTACATAGGCCTAGAGCTACCAGGACCTAAGGGCTGCCTTGTTTCCAAAGGGTGAGAGAGGCCCCAAAGCATCTTGCCTCCAGCACTTTGGGAAGCTAAAAAACAACTGGTTCTGCCCAGTGCTCTCACAGCCTACCGTGAACATCTCTTACCAAGGGCTGTGAAACGCAGTTTCTGGGCAGGACTGATCTTCCTGAAGTAGAACTTCTGCTGTGGGTGTGCTCCATTGGCCTAGAGCTGCCAGGCCCAAACGGCTGCCTTGTGTCCAAAGGGAGAGAGAGGCCCCAAGGCATCTTGCTTCCAGCTCTGTGGGAAGCTAAAGCAACTGGCTCTCCACAGTGCTCTCACAGCCTACCGGGAACATCTCTTACCAAGGCCTGTGAAACGCAGTTTCTTGGCAGGCCTGATCTGGCTGAAGTAGAACTCCTGCTCTGGGCGTGCTACTTTGGCCTAGAGCTGCCAGGCCCAAAGGGCCGCCTCGTTTCCAAAGGGGCTGAGAGTCCCCAAAGCATCTTGCTTCCAAATCTTTGGGAAGCTAAGAAACAACTGGCTCTGCACAGTGCTCTCACAGCCTACCGGCAACGTGACAGAGAAAGGCCTGTGAGACGCAGTTTCTTGGAAGGCCTGATCTGGCTGAGGTAGAACTTGTGCTCTGGGTGTGCTACTTTGGCCTAGAGCTGCCAGGCACAAAGGCTGCTTTGTTTCCAAAGGGGGAGAGAGGCCCCAAATCATGTTGCTTCCAGCTGTTTTTGAAGCTAAGAAACAACTCGCTCTGCCAGGTACTCTTACAGCCTTCCGGGAACACCTCTTACGAAGGCCTGTGAAAAGCAGTTTCTTGGCAGGCCTGATCTGGCTGAGGTAGAACTTCTGCTCTGGGTGTGCTCCATTGCCCTAGAGCTGAAAGGCCCAAAGGGCTGCCTTGTTTCCAAAGGGGGAGAGAGGCCCCAAAGCATCTTGCTTCCACCTCTTGGGAAGCTAAGAAACAACTGGCTGTGCCCAGTGCTCTTATAGCCTAAGAGAACATCTCTTATCAAGGCCTGTGAAACGCACTGTCTAGGCAGGCCTGATCTGGAAGAAGTAGAACTTCGGCTCTGGTTGTGCTCCATTGCCCTAGAGCTGCCAGACCCAACGTGCTGCCTTGTTTCCAAAGGGGCAGAGAGGCCCCAAAGCGTCTTGCTTCCAGCTGTTTGGGAAACAAGGAAACAACTGGCTCTGCACCGTGCTCTCACAGCCTACCGGGAACGTCACATACAAAGGCCTCTGAAACGCAGTTCCTTGGCAGGCCTGATCTGGCTGAAGTAGGACTTCTGCTCTGGGTGTGCTCCATTGGCCTAGAGCTGAAAGGCCCAAAGGTCGCCCTTGTTGGCAAAGGGGCAGGGAGCCCCCAAAGCATCTTGCTTCCAGCTCTTTGGGAAGCTAAGAAACAAATGGCTCTGCCCAGTGCTCTAACAGAGTACCGGGAACATCTCTTACCAAAGCCTTTGAAACGCAGTTTCTTGGCAGGCCTTATCTGGCTGAGGTAGAACTTCTGCTCTGGGTGTGCTCCATTGGCCTAGAGCTGCCTGGCCCAAAGGTCGGCCTTGTTTGCAAAGGGGATGAGAGGCCCCAAAGCATCTTGCTTCCAGCTCTTCGGGAAGCTAAGAAACATCTGGCGTTGCCCAGTGCTCTTACAGCCTACCGGGAACATCTCTTACCAAGGCCTGTGAAACGCAGTTTGTTGGTGGCCTGAACTGGCCGAAGTAGAACTTCTGCTCTGGGTGTGCTCCATTGGCCTAGAGCTGCCTGGCCCAAGGTGCTGCCTTGTTTGCAAAGGGGCAGAGAGGCCCCAAAGCATCTTGCTTCCAGCTCTCTGGGAAGCTAAGAACCAACTCGCTCTGCCCCGTGCTCTTACAGCCTACCGGGAACATGTCTTTGAAAGGCCTGTGAAACGCAGTTTCTTGGCAGGCCTCATCTGGCTGAAGTAGAACTCTGGCTCTGGGTGTGCTCCATTGCCCTAGAGCTGCCAGGCCCAAAGTGCTGCCCTGTTTCCAAGGGGCAGAGAGGCCCAAAGCATCTTGCTTCCCGGTCTTTGCGAAGCTAAGAAACAACTGGCTCTGCCCAGTGCTCTTACACCTACCGGGAACATCTCTTACCAAGGCCTGTCAAACGCTGTTTCTTTGCAGGCCTGATCAGGCTGAAGTAGAACTCCTGCTCTGCGTGTGCTCCATTGGCCTAGAGCTTCCCGACCCAAAAGGCTGCCTTGTTCCCAAACGGGCAGAGGGGTCCCAAGCATCTTGCTTCCAGCTTTTCAGGAAGGTAAGAAACAACTGGCTCTGCCCAGTGCTCTTACAGCCTACCGGGAACATCTCTTACCAAGGCCTGTGAAACGCAGTTTCCTGGCAGGCCTGATCTGGCTGAAGTAGAACTTCTGCTCTGGGTGTGCTCCATTGCCCTAGAGCTGCCAGGCCCAAAGGGCTGCCTTGTTTCCAAAGACGGAGAGTGGACCCAAAGCATCTTGCTCCCAGCTCTTCGGGAAGCTAAGAAACAGCTGGCTCTGCCCAGTGCTCTTACAGCCTAAGAGAACATCTCTTTGAAAGGCCTGTGAAACGCAGTTTCTTGGCAGGCCTGACCTGGCTGAAGTAGAACTTCTGTTCTGGTTGTGCTACATAGGCCTAGAGCTACCAGGACCTAAGGGCTGCCTTGTTTCCAAAGGGTGAGAGAGGCCCCAAAGCATCTTGCCTCCAGCACTTTGGGAAGCTAAAAAACAACTGGTTCTGCCCAGTGCTCTCACAGCCTACCGTGAACATCTCTTACCAAGGGCTGTGAAACGCAGTTTCTGGGCAGGACTGATCTGCCTGAAGTAGAACTTCTGCTGTGGGTGTGCTCCATTGGCCTAGAGCTGCCAGGCCCAAACGGCTGCCTTGTGTCCAAAGGGAGAGAGAGGCCCCAAGGCATCTTGCTTCCAGCTCTGTGGGAAGCTAAAGCAACTGGCTCTCCACAGTGCTCTCACAGCCTACCGGGAACATCTCTTACCAAGGCCTGTGAAACGCAGTTTCTTGGCAGGCCTGATCTGGCTGAAGTAGAACTCCTGCTCTGGGCGTGCTACTTTGGCCTAGAGCTGCCAGGCCCAAAGGGCCGCCTCGTTTCCAAAGGGGCTGAGAGTCCCCAAAGCATCTTGCTTCCAAATCTTTGGGAAGCTAAGAAGCAACTGGCTCTGCACAGTGCTCTCACAGCCTACCGGCAACGTGACAGAGAAAGGCCTGTGAGACGCAGTTTCTTGGAAGGCCTGATCTGGCTGAGGTAGAACTTCTGCTCTGGGTGTGCTACTTTGGCCTAGAGCTGCCAGGCACAAAGGCTGCTTTGTTTCCAAAGGGGGAGAGAGGCCCCAAAGCATCTTGCTTCCACCTCTTGGGAAGCTAAGAAACAACTGGCTGTGCCCAGTGCTCTTATAGCCTAAGAGAACATCTCTTATCAAGGCCTGGGAAACGCACTGTCTAGGCAGGCCTGATCTGGAAGAAGTAGAACTTCGGCTCTGGTTGTGCTCCATTGCCCTAGAGCTGCCAGACCCAACGTGCTGCCTTGTTTCCAAAGGGGCAGAGAGGCCCCAAAGCGTCTTGCTTCCAGCTGTTTGGGAAACAAGGAAACAACTGGCTCTGCACCGTGCTCTCACAGCCTACCGGGAACGTCACATACAAAGGCCTCTGAAACGCAGTTCCTTGGCAGGCCTGATCTGGCTGAAGTAGGACTTCTGCTCTGGGTGTGCTCCATTGGCCTAGAGCTGAAAGGCCCAAATGTCGCCCTTGTTGGCAAAGGGGCAGGGAGCCCCCAAAGCATCTTGCTTCCAGCTCTTTGGGAAGCTAAGAAACAAATGGCTCTGCCCAGTGCTCTAACAGAGTACCGGGAACATCTCTTACCAAAGCCTTTGAAACGCAGTTTCTTGGCAGGCCTTATCTGGCTGAGGTAGAACTTCTGCTCTGGGTGTGCTCCATTGGCCTAGAGCTGCCTGGCCCAAAGGTCGGCCTTGTTTGCAAAGGGGATGAGAGGCCCCAAAGCATCTTGCTTCCAGCTCTTCGGGAAGCTAAGAAACATCTGGCGTTGCCCAGTGCTCTTACAGCCTACCGGGAACATCTCTTACCAAGGCCTGTGAAACGCAGTTTGTTGGTGGCCTGAACTGGCCGAAGTAGAACTTCTGCTCTGGGTGTGCTCCATTGGCCTAGAGCTGCCTGGCCCAAGGTGCTGCCTTGTTTGCAAAGGGGCAGAGAGGCCCCAAAGCATCTTGCTTCCAGCTCTCTGGGAAGCTCTGAACCAACTCGCTCTGCCCCGTGCTCTTACAGCCTACCGGGAACATGTCTTTGAAAGGCCTGTGAAACGCAGTTTCTTGGCAGGCCTCATCTGGCTGAAGTAGAACTCCGGCTCTGGGTGTGCTCCATTGCCCTAGAGCTGCCAGGCCCAAAGTGCTGCCCTGTTTCCAAGGGGCAGAGAGGCCCAAAGCATCTTGCTTCCCGGTCTTTGCGAAGCTAAGAAACAACTGGCTCTGCCCAGTGCTCTTACACCTACCGGGAACATCTCTTACCAAGGCCTGTCAAACGCTGTTTCTTTGCAGGCCTGATCAGGCTGAAGTAGAACTCCTGCTCTGCGTGTGCTCCATTGGCCTAGAGCTTCCCGACCCAAAAGGCTGCCTTGTTCCCAAACGGGCAGAGGGGTCCCAAGCATCTTGCTTCCAGCTTTTCAGGAAGGTAAGAAACAACTGGCTCTGCCCAGTGCTCTTACAGCCTACCGGGAACATCTCTTACCAAGGCCTGTGAAACGCAGTTTCCTGGCAGGCCTGATCTGGCTGAAGTAGAACTTCTGCTCTGGGTGTGCTCCATTGCCCTAGAGCTGCCAGGCCCAAAGGGCTGCCTTGTTTCCAAAGACGGAGAGTGGACCCAAAGCATCTTGCTCCCAGCTCTTCGGGAAGCTAAGAAACAGCTGGCTCTGCCCAGTGCTCTTACAGCCTAAGAGAACATCTCTTTGAAAGGCCTGTGAAACGCAGTTTCTTGGCAGGCCTGACCTGGCTGAAGTAGAACTTCTGTTCTGGTTGTGCTACATAGGCCTAGAGCTACCAGGACCTAAGGGCTGCCTTGTTTCCAAAGGGTGAGAGAGGCCCCAAAGCATCTTGCCTCCAGCACTTTGGGAAGCTAAAAAACAACTGGTTCTGCCCAGTGCTCTCACAGCCTACCGTGAACATCTCTTACCAAGGGCTGTGAAACGCAGTTTCTGGGCAGGACTGATCTGCCTGAAGTAGAACTTCTGCTGTGGGTGTGCTCCATTGGCCTAGAGCTGCCAGGCCCAAACGGCTGCCTTGTGTCCAAAGGGAGAGAGAGGCCCCAAGGCATCTTGCTTCCAGCTCTGTGGGAAGCTAAAGCAACTGGCTCTCCACAGTGCTCTCACAGCCTACCGGGAACATCTCTTACCAAGGCCTGTGAAACGCAGTTTCTTGGCAGGCCTGATCTGGCTGAAGTAGAACTCCTGCTCTGGGCGTGCTACTTTGGCCTAGAGCTGCCAGGCCCAAAGGGCCGCCTCGTTTCCAAAGGGGCTGAGAGTCCCCAAAGCATCTTGCTTCCAAATCTTTGGGAAGCTAAGAAGCAACTGGCTCTGCACAGTGCTCTCACAGCCTACCGGCAACGTGACAGAGAAAGGCCTGTGAGACGCAGTTTCTTGGAAGGCCTGATCTGGCTGAGGTAGAACTTCTGCTCTGGGTGTGCTACTTTGGCCTAGAGCTGCCAGGCACAAAGGCTGCTTTGTTTCCAAAGGGGGAGAGAGGCCCCAAAGCATCTTGCTTCCACCTCTTGGGAAGCTAAGAAACAACTGGCTGTGCCCAGTGCTCTTATAGCCTAAGAGAACATCTCTTATCAAGGCCTGGGAAACGCACTGTCTAGGCAGGCCTGATCTGGAAGAAGTAGAACTTCGGCTCTGGTTGTGCTCCATTGCCCTAGAGCTGCCAGACCCAACGTGCTGCCTTGTTTCCAAAGGGGCAGAGAGGCCCCAAAGCGTCTTGCTTCCAGCTGTTTGGGAAACAAGGAAACAACTGGCTCTGCACCGTGCTCTCACAGCCTACCGGGAACGTCACATACAAAGGCCTCTGAAACGCAGTTCCTTGGCAGGCCTGATCTGGCTGAAGTAGGACTTCTGCTCTGGGTGTGCTCCATTGGCCTAGAGCTGAAAGGCCCAAATGTCGCCCTTGTTGGCAAAGGGGCAGGGAGCCCCCAAAGCATCTTGCTTCCAGCTCTTTGGGAAGCTAAGAAACAAATGGCTCTGCCCAGTGCTCTAACAGAGTACCGGGAACATCTCTTACCAAAGCCTTTGAAACGCAGTTTCTTGGCAGGCCTTATCTGGCTGAGGTAGAACTTCTGCTCTGGGTGTGCTCCATTGGCCTAGAGCTGCCTGGCCCAAAGGTCGGCCTTGTTTGCAAAGGGGATGAGAGGCCCCAAAGCATCTTGCTTCCAGCTCTTCGGGAAGCTAAGAAACATCTGGCGTTGCCCAGTGCTCTTACAGCCTACCGGGAACATCTCTTACCAAGGCCTGTGAAACGCAGTTTGTTGGTGGCCTGAACTGGCCGAAGTAGAACTTCTGCTCTGGGTGTGCTCCATTGGCCTAGAGCTGCCTGGCCCAAGGTGCTGCCTTGTTTGCAAAGGGGCAGAGAGGCCCCAAAGCATCTTGCTTCCAGCTCTCTGGGAAGCTCTGAACCAACTCGCTCTGCCCCGTGCTCTTACAGCCTACCGGGAACATGTCTTTGAAAGGCCTGTGAAACGCAGTTTCTTGGCAGGCCTCATCTGGCTGAAGTAGAACTCCGGCTCTGGGTGTGCTCCATTGCCCTAGAGCTGCCAGGCCCAAAGTGCTGCCCTGTTTCCAAGGGGCAGAGAGGCCCAAAGCATCTTGCTTCCCGGTCTTTGCGAAGCTAAGAAACAACTGGCTCTGCCCAGTGCTCTTACACCTACCGGGAACATCTCTTACCAAGGCCTGTCAAACGCTGTTTCTTTGCAGGCCTGATCAGGCTGAAGTAGAACTCCTGCTCTGCGTGTGCTCCATTGGCCTAGAGCTTCCCGACCCAAAAGGCTGCCTTGTTCCCAAACGGGCAGAGGGGTCCCAAGCATCTTGCTTCCAGCTTTTCAGGAAGGTAAGAAACAACTGGCTCTGCCCAGTGCTCTTACAGCCTACCGGGAACATCTCTTACCAAGGCCTGTGAAACGCAGTTTCCTGGCAGGCCTGATCTGGCTGAAGTAGAACTTCTGCTCTGGGTGTGCTCCATTGCCCTAGAGCTGCCAGGCCCAAAGGGCTGCCTTGTTTCCAAAGACGGAGAGTGGACCCAAAGCATCTTGCTCCCAGCTCTTCGGGAAGCTAAGAAACAGCTGGCTCTGCCCAGTGCTCTTACAGCCTAAGAGAACATCTCTTTGAAAGGCCTGTGAAACGCAGTTTCTTGGCAGGCCTGACCTGGCTGAAGTAGAACTTCTGTTCTGGTTGTGCTACATAGGCCTAGAGCTACCAGGACCTAAGGGCTGCCTTGTTTCCAAAGGGTGAGAGAGGCCCCAAAGCATCTTGCCTCCAGCACTTTGGGAAGCTAAAAAACAACTGGTTCTGCCCAGTGCTCTCACAGCCTACCGTGAACATCTCTTACCAAGGGCTGTGAAACGCAGTTTCTGGGCAGGACTGATCTGCCTGAAGTAGAACTTCTGCTGTGGATGTGCTCCATTGGCCTAGAGCTGCCAGGCCCAAACGGCTGCCTTGTGTCCAAAGGGAGAGAGAGGCCCCAAGGCATCTTGCTTCCAGCTCTGTGGGAAGCTAAAGCAACTGGCTCTCCACAGTGCTCTCACAGCCTACCGGGAACATCTCTTACCAAGGCCTGTGAAACGCAGTTTCTTGGCAGGCCTGATCTGGCTGAAGTAGAACTCCTGCTCTGGGCGTGCTACTTTGGCCTAGAGCTGCCAGGCCCAAAGGGCCGCCTCGTTTCCAAAGGGGCTGAGAGTCCCCAAAGCATCTTGCTTCCAAATCTTTGGGAAGCTAAGAAGCAACTGGCTCTGCACAGTGCTCTCACAGCCTACCGGCAACGTGACAGAGAAAGGCCTGTGAGACGCAGTTTCTTGGAAGGCCTGATCTGGCTGAGGTAGAACTTCTGCTCTGGGTGTGCTACTTTGGCCTAGAGCTGCCAGGCACAAAGGCTGCTTTGTTTCCAAAGGGGGAGAGAGGCCCCAAATCATGTTGCTTCCAGCTGTTTTTGAAGCTAAGAAACAACTCGCTCTGCCAGGTACTCTTACAGCCTTCCGGGAACACCTCTTACGAAGGCCTGTGAAAAGCAGTTTCTTGGCAGGCCTGATCTGGCTGAGGTAGAACTTCTGCTCTGGGTGTGCTCCATTGCCCTAGAGCTGAAAGGCCCAAAGGGCTGCCTTGTTTCCAAAGGGGGAGAGAGGCCCCAAAGCATCTTGCTTCCACCTCTTGGGAAGCTAAGAAACAACTGGCTGTGCCCAGTGCTCTTATAGCCTAAGAGAACATCTCTTATCAAGGCCTGGGAAACGCACTGTCTAGGCAGGCCTGATCTGGAAGAAGTAGAACTTCGGCTCTGGTTGTGCTCCATTGCCCTAGAGCTGCCAGACCCAACGTGCTGCCTTGTTTCCAAAGGGGCAGAGAGGCCCCAAAGCGTCTTGCTTCCAGCTGTTTGGGAAACAAGGAAACAACTGGCTCTGCACCGTGCTCTCACAGCCTACCGGGAACATCACATACAAAGGCCTCTGAAACGCAGTTCCTTGGCAGGCCTGATCTGGCTGAAGTAGGACTTCTGCTCTGGGTGTGCTCCATTGGCCTAGAGCTGAAAGGCCCAAAGGTCACCCTTGTTGGCAAAGGGGCAGGGAGCCCCCAAAGCATCTTGCTTCCAGCTCTTTGGGAAGCTAAGAAACAAATGGCTCTGCCCAGTGCTCTAACAGAGTACCGGGAACATCTCTTACCAAAGCCTTTGAAACGCAGTTTCTTGGCAGGCCTTATCTGGCTGAGGTAGAACTTCTGCTCTGGGTGTGCTCCATTGGCCTAGAGCTGCCTGGCCCAAAGGTCGGCCTTGTTTGCAAAGGGGATGAGAGGCCCCAAAGCATCTTGCTTCCAGCTCTTCGGGAAGCTAAGAAACATCTGGCGTTGCCCAGTGCTCTTACAGCCTACCGGGAACATCTCTTACCAAGGCCTGTGAAACGCAGTTTGTTGGTGGCCTGAACTGGCCGAAGTAGAACTTCTGCTCTGGGTGTGCTCCATTGGCCTAGAGCTGCCTGGCCCAAGGTGCTGCCTTGTTTGCAAAGGGGCAGAGAGGCCCCAAAGCATCTTGCTTCCAGCTCTCTGGGAAGCTAAGAACCAACTCGCTCTGCCCCGTGCTCTTACAGCCTACCGGGAACATGTCTTTGAAAGGCCTGTGAAACGCAGTTTCTTGGCAGGCCTCATCTGGCTGAAGTAGAACTCCGGCTCTGGGTGTGCTCCATTGCCCTAGAGCTGCCAGGCCCAAAGTGCTGCCCTGTTTCCAAGGGGCAGAGAGGCCCAAAGCATCTTGCTTCCCGGTCTTTGCGAAGCTAAGAAACAACTGGCTCTGCCCAGTGCTCTTACACCTACCGGGAACATCTCTTACCAAGGCCTGTCAAACGCTGTTTCTTTGCAGGCCTGATCAGGCTGAAGTAGAACTCCTGCTTTGCGTGTGCTCCATTGGCCTAGAGCTTCCCGACCCAAAAGGCTGCCTTGTTCCCAAACGGGCAGAGGGGTCCCAAGCATCTTGCTTCCAGCTTTTCAGGAAGGTAAGAAACAACTGGCTCTGCCCAGTGCTCTTACAGCCTACCGGGAACATCTCTTACCAAGGCCTGTGAAACGCAGTTTCCTGGCAGGCCTGATCTGGCTGAAGTAGAACTTCTGCTCTGGGTGTGCTCCATTGCCCTAGAGCTGCCAGGCCCAAAGGGCTGCCTTGTTTCCAAAGACGGAGAGTGGACCCAAAGCATCTTGCTCCCAGCTCTTCGGGAAGCTAAGAAACAGCTGGCTCTGCCCAGTGCTCTTACAGCCTAAGAGAACATCTCTTTGAAAGGCCTGTGAAACGCAGTTTCTTGGCAGGCCTGACCTGGCTGAAGTAGAACTTCTGTTCTGGTTGTGCTACATAGGCCTAGAGCTACCAGGACCTAAGGGCTGCCTTGCTTCCAAAGGGTGAGAGAGGCCCCAAAGCATCTTGCCTCCAGCACTTTGGGAAGCTAAAAAACAACTGGTTCTGCCCAGTGCTCTCACAGCCTACCGTGAACATCTCTTACCAAGGGCTGTGAAACACAGTTTCTGGGCAGGACTGATCTGCCTGAAGTAGAACTTCTGCTGTGGGTGTGCTCCATTGGCCTAGAGCTGCCAGGCCCAAAGGGCCGCCTTGTTTCCAAAGGGGCTGAGAGTCCCCAAAGCATCTTGCTTCCAAATCTTTGGGAAGCTAAGAAACAAGTGGCTCTGCACAGTGCTCTCACAGCCTACCGGCAACGTGACAGAGAAAGGCCTGTGAGACGCAGTTTCTTGGAAGGCCTGATCTGGCTGAGGTAGAACTTGTGCTCTGGGTGTGCTACTTTGGCCTAGAGCTGCCAGGCACAAAGGCTGCTTTGTTTCCAAAGGGGGAGAGAGGCCCCAAATCATGTTGCTTCCAGCTGTTTTTGAAGCTAAGAAACAACTCGCTCTGCCAGGTACTCTTACAGCCTTCCGGGAACACCTCTTACGAAGGCCTGTGAAAAGCAGTTTCTTGGCAGGCCTGATCTGGCTGAGGTAGAACTTCTGCTCTGGGTGTGCTCCATTGCCCTAGAGCTGAAAGGCCCAAAGGGCTGCCTTGTTTCCAAAGGGGGAGAGAGGCCCCAAAGCATCTTGCTTCCACCTCTTGGGAAGCTAAGAAACAACTGGCTGTGCCCAGTGCTCTTATAGCCTAAGAGAACATCTCTTATCAAGGCCTGTGAAACGCACTGTCTAGGCAGGCCTGATCTGGAAGAAGTAGAACTTCGGCTCTGGTTGTGCTCCATTGCCCTAGAGCTGCCAGACCCAACGTGCTGCCTTGTTTCCAAAGGGGCAGAGAGGCCCCAAAGCGTCTTGCTTCCAGCTGTTTGGGAAACAAGGAAACAACTGGCTCTGCACCGTGCTCTCACAGCCTGCCGGGAACGTCACATACAAAGGCCTCTGAAACGCAGTTCCTTGGCAGGCCTGATCTGGCTGAAGTAGGACTTCTGCTCTGGGTGTGCTCCATTGGCCTAGAGCTGAAAGGCCCAAAGGTCGCCCTTGTTGGCAAAGGGGCAGGGAGCCCCCAAAGCATCTTGCTTCCAGCTCTTTGGGAAGCTAAGAAACAAATGGCTCTGCCCAGTGCTCTAACAGAGTACCGGGAACATCTCTTACCAAAGCCTTTGAAACGCAGTTTCTTGGCAGGCCTTATCTGGCTGAGGTAGAACTTCTGCTCTGGGTGTGCTCCATTGGCCTAGAGCTGCCTGGCCCAAAGGTCGGCCTTGTTTGCAAAGGGGATGAGAGGCCCCAAAGCATCTTGCTTCCAGCTCTTCGGGAAGCTAAGAAACATCTGGCGTTGCCCAGTGCTCTTACAGCCTACCGGGAACATCTCTTACCAAGGCCTGTGAAACGCAGTTTGTTGGTGGCCTGAACTGGCCGAAGTAGAACTTCTGCTCTGGGTGTGCTCCATTGGCCTAGAGCTGCCTGGCCCAAGGTGCTGCCTTGTTTGCAAAGGGGCAGAGAGGCCCCAAAGCATCTTGCTTCCAGCTCTCTGGGAAGCTAAGAACCAACTCGCTCTGCCCCGTGCTCTTACAGCCTACCGGGAACATGTCTTTGAAAGGCCTGTGAAACGCAGTTTCTTGGCAGGCCTCATCTGGCTGAAGTAGAACTCCGGCTCTGGGTGTGCTCCATTGCCCTAGAGCTGCCAGGCCCCAAGTGCTGCCCTGTTTCCAAGGGGCAGAGAGGCCCAAAGCATCTTGCTTCCCGGTCTTTGCGAAGCTAAGAAACAACTGGCTCTGCCCAGTGCTCTTACACCTACCGGGAACATCTCTTACCAAGGCCTGTCAAACGCTGTTTCTTTGCAGGCCTGATCAGGCTGAAGTAGAACTCCTGCTCTGCGTGTGCTCCATTGGCCTAGAGCTTCCCGACCCAAAAGGCTGCCTTGTTCCCAAACGGGCAGAGGGGTCCCAAGCATCTTGCTTCCAGCTTTTCAGGAAGGTAAGAAACAACTGGCCCTGCCCAGTGCTCTTACAGCCTACCGGGAACATCTCTTACCAAGGCCTGTGAAACGCAGTTTCCTGGCAGGCCTGATCTGGCTGAAGTAGAACTTCTGCTCTGGGTGTGCTCCATTGCCCTAGAGCTGCCAGGCCCAAAGGGCTGCCTTGTTTCCAAAGACGGAGAGTGGACCCAAAGCATCTTGCTCCCAGCTCTTCGGGAAGCTAAGAAACAGCTGGCTCTGCCCAGTGCTCTTACAGCCTAAGAGAACATCTCTTTGAAAGGCCTGTGAAACGCAGTTTCTTGGCAGGCCTGACCTGGCTGAAGTAGAACTTCTGTTCTGGTTGTGCTACATAGGCCTAGAGCTACCAGGACCTAAGGGCTGCCTTGTTTCCAAAGGGTGAGAGAGGCCCCAAAGCATCTTGCCTCCAGCACTTTGGGAAGCTAAAAAACAACTGGTTCTGCCCAGTGCTCTCACAGCCTACCGTGAACATCTCTTACCAAGGGCTGTGAAACGCAGTTTCTGGGCAGGACTGATCTGCCTGAAGTAGAACTTCTGCTGTGGGTGTGCTCCATTGGCCTAGAGCTGCCAGGCCCAAACGGCTGCCTTGTGTCCAAAGGGAGAGAGAGGCCCCAAGGCATCTTGCTTCCAGCTCTGTGGGAAGCTAAAGCAACTGGCTCTCCACAGTGCTCTCACAGCCTACCGGGAACATCTCTTACCAAGGCCTGTGAAACGCAGTTTCTTGGCAGGCCTGATCTGGCTGAAGTAGAACTCCTGCTCTGGGCGTGCTACTTTGGCCTAGAGCTGCCAGGCCCAAAGGGCCGCCTTGTTTCCAAAGGGGCTGAGAGTCCCCAAAGCATCTTGCTTCCAAATCTTTGGGAAGCTAAGAAACAACTGGCTCTGCACAGTGCTCTCACAGCCTACCGGCAACGTGACAGAGAAAGGCCTGTGAGACGCAGTTTCTTGGAAGGCCTGATCTGGCTGAGGTAGAACTTGTGCTCTGGGTGTGCTACTTTGGCCTAGAGCTGCCAGGCACAAAGGCTGCTTTGTTTCCAAAGGGGGAGAGAGGCCCCAAATCATGTTGCTTCCAGCTGTTTTTGAAGCTAAGAAACAACTCGCTCTGCCAGGTACTCTTACAGCCTTCCGGGAACACCTCTTACGAAGGCCTGTGAAAAGCAGTTTCTTGGCAGGCCTGATCTGGCTGAGGTAGAACTTCTGCTCTGGGTGTGCTCCATTGCCCTAGAGCTGAAAGGCCCAAAGGGCTGCCTTGTTTCCAAAGGGGGAGAGAGGCCCCAAAGCATCTTGCTTCCACCTCTTGGGAAGCTAAGAAACAACTGGCTGTGCCCAGTGCTCTTATAGCCTAAGAGAACATCTCTTATCAAGGCCTGTGAAACGCACTGTCTAGGCAGGCCTGATCTGGAAGAAGTAGAACTTCGGCTCTGGTTGTGCTCCATTGCCCTAGAGCTGCCAGACCCAACGTGCTGCCTTGTTTCCAAAGGGGCAGAGAGGCCCCAAAGCGTCTTGCTTCCAGCTGTTTGGGAAACAAGGAAACAACTGGCTCTGCACCGTGCTCTCACAGCCTGCCGGGAACGTCACATACAAAGGCCTCTGAAACGCAGTTCTTTGGCAGGCCTGATCTGGCTGAAGTAGGACTTCTGCTCTGGGTGTGCTCCATTGGCCTAGAGCTGAAAGGCCCAAAGGTCGCCCTTGTTGGCAAAGGGGCAGGGAGCCCCCAAAGCATCTTGCTTCCAGCTCTTTGGGAAGCTAAGAAACAAATGGCTCTGCCCAGTGCTCTAACAGAGTACCGGGAACATCTCTTACCAAAGCCTTTGAAACGCAGTTTCTTGGCAGGCCTTATCTGGCTGAGGTAGAACTTCTGCTCTGGGTGTGCTCCATTGGCCTAGAGCTGCCTGGCCCAAAGGTCGGCCTTGTTTGCAAAGGGGATGAGAGGCCCCAAAGCATCTTGCTTCCAGCTCTTCGGGAAGCTAAGAAACATCTGGCGTTGCCCAGTGCTCTTACAGCCTACTGGGAACATCTCTTACCAAGGCCTGTGAAACGCAGTTTGTTGGTGGCCTGAACTGGCCGAAGTAGAACTTCTGCTCTGGGTGTGCTCCATTGGCCTAGAGCTGCCTGGCCCAAGGTGCTGCCTTGTTTGCAAAGGGGCAGAGAGGCCCCAAAGCATCTTGCTTCCAGCTCTCTGGGAAGCTAAGAACCAACTCGCTCTGCCCCGTGCTCTTACAGCCTACCGGGAACATGTCTTTGAAAGGCCTGTGAAACGCAGTTTCTTGGCAGGCCTCATCTGGCTGAAGTAGAACTCCGGCTCTGGGTGTGCTCCATTGCCCTAGAGCTGCCAGGCCCAAAGTGCTGCCCTGTTTCCAAGGGGCAGAGAGGCCCAAAGCATCTTGCTTCCCGGTCTTTGCGAAGCTAAGAAACAACTGGCTCTGCCCAGTGCTCTTACACCTACCGGGAACATCTCTTACCAAGGCCTGTCAAACGCTGTTTCTTTGCAGGCCTGATCAGGCTGAAGTAGAACTCCTGCTTTGCGTGTGCTCCATTGGCCTAGAGCTTCCCGACCCAAAAGGCTGCCTTGTTCCCAAACGGGCAGAGGGGTCCCAAGCATCTTGCTTCCAGCTTTTCAGGAAGGTAAGAAACAACTGGCTCTGCCCAGTGCTCTTACAGCCTACCGGGAACATCTCTTACCAAGGCCTGTGAAACGCAGTTTCCTGGCAGGCCTGATCTGGCTGAAGTAGAACTTCTGCTCTGGGTGTGCTCCATTGCCCTAGAGCTGCCAGGCCCAAAGGGCTGCCTTGTTTCCAAAGACGGAGAGTGGACCCAAAGCATCTTGCTCCCAGCTCTTCGGGAAGCTAAGAAACAGCTGGCTCTGCCCAGTGCTCTTACAGCCTAAGAGAACATCTCTTTGAAAGGCCTGTGAAACGCAGTTTCTTGGCAGGCCTGACCTGGCTGAAGTAGAACTTCTGTTCTGGTTGTGCTACATAGGCCTAGAGCTACCAGGACCTAAGGGCTGCCTTGTTTCCAAACTGTGAGAGAGGCCCCAAAGCATCTTGCCTCCAGCACTTTGGGAAGCTAAAAAACAACTGGTTCTGCCCAGTGCTCTCACAGCCTACCGTGAACATCTCTTACCAAGGGCTGTGAAACGCAGTTTCTGGGCAGGACTGATCTGCCTGAAGTAGAACTTCTGCTGTGGGTGTGCTCCATTGGCCTAGAGCTGCCAGGCCCAAACGGCTGCCTTGTGTCCAAAGGGAGAGAGAGGCCCCAAGGCATCTTGCTTCCAGCTCTGTGGGAAGCTAAAGCAACTGGCTCTCCACAGTGCTCTCACAGCCTACCGGGAACATCTCTTACCAAGGCCTGTGAAACGCAGTTTCTTGGCAGGCCTGATCTGGCTGAAGTAGAACTCCTGCTCTGGGCGTGCTACTTTGGCCTAGAGCTGCCAGGCCCAAAGGGCCGCCTTGTTTCCAAAGGGGCTGAGAGTCCCCAAAGCATCTTGCTTCCAAATCTTTGGGAAGCTAAGAAACAACTGGCTCTGCACAGTGCTCTCACAGCCTACCGGCAACGTGACAGAGAAAGGCCTGTGAGACGCAGTTTCTTGGAAGGCCTGATCTGGCTGAGGTAGAACTTGTGCTCTGGGTGTGCTACTTTGGCCTAGAGCTGCCAGGCACAAAGGCTGCTTTGTTTCCAAAGGGGGAGAGAGGCCCCAAATCATGTTGCTTCCAGCTGTTTTTGAAGCTAAGAAACAACTCGCTCTGCCAGGTACTCTTACAGCCTTCCGGGAACACCTCTTACGAAGGCCTGTGAAAAGCAGTTTCTTGGCAGGCCTGATCTGGCTGAGGTAGAACTTCTGCTCTGGGTGTGCTCCATTGGCCTAGAGCTGAAAGGCCCAAAGGTCGCCCTTGTTGGCAAAGGGGGAGAGAGGCCCCAAAGCATCTTGCTTCCACCTCTTGGGAAGCTAAGAAACAACTGGCTGTGCCCAGTGCTCTTATAGCCTAAGAGAACATCTCTTATCAAGGCCTGTGAAACGCACTGTCTAGGCAGGCCTGATCTGGAAGAAGTAGAACTTCGGCTCTGGTTGTGCTCCATTGCCCTAGAGCTGCCAGACCCAACGTGCTGCCTTGTTTCCAAAGGGGCAGAGAGGCCCCAAAGCGTCTTGCTTCCAGCTGTTTGGGAAACAAGGAAACAACTGGCTCTGCACCGTGCTCTCACAGCCTACCGGGAACGTCACATACAAAGGCCTCTGAAACGCAGTTCCTTGGCAGGCCTGATCTGGCTGAAGTAGGACTTCTGCTCTGGGTGTGCTCCATTGGCCTAGAGCTGAAAGGCCCAAAGGTCGCCCTTGTTGGCAAAGGGGCAGGGAGCCCCCAAAGCATCTTGCTTCCAGCTCTTTGGGAAGCTAAGAAACAAATGGCTCTGCCCAGTGCTCTAACAGAGTACCGGGAACATCTCTTACCAAAGCCTTTGAAACGCAGTTTCTTGGCAGGCCTTATCTGGCTGAGGTAGAACTTCTGCTCTGGGTGTGCTCCATTGGCCTAGAGCTGCCTGGCCCAAAGGTCGGCCTTGTTTGCAAAGGGGATGAGAGGCCCCAAAGCATCTTGCTTCCAGCTCTTCGGGAAGCTAAGAAACATCTGGCGTTGCCCAGTGCTCTTACAGCCTACCGGGAACATCTCTTACCAAGGCCTGTGAAACGCAGTTTGTTGGTGGCCTGAACTGGCCGAAGTAGAACTTCTGCTCTGGGTGTGCTCCATTGGCCTAGAGCTGCCTGGCCCAAGGTGCTGCCTTGTTTGCAAAGGGGCAGAGAGGCCCCAAAGCATCTTGCTTCCAGCTCTCTGGGAAGCTAAGAACCAACTCGCTCTGCCCCGTGCTCTTACAGCCTACCGGGAACATGTCTTTGAAAGGCCTGTGAAACGCAGTTTCTTGGCAGGCCTCATCTGGCTGAAGTAGAACTCCGGCTCTGGGTGTGCTCCATTGCCCTAGAGCTGCCAGGCCCAAAGTGCTGCCCTGTTTCCAAGGGGCAGAGAGGCCCAAAGCATCTTGCTTCCCGGTCTTTGCGAAGCTAAGAAACAACTGGCTCTGCCTAGTGCTCTTACACCTACCGCGAACATCTCTTACCAAGGCCTGTCAAACGCTGTTTCTTTGCAGGCCTGATCAGGCTGAAGTAGAACTCCTGCTTTGCGTGTGCTCCATTGGCCTAGAGCTTCCCGACCCAAAAGGCTGCCTTGTTCCCAAACGGGCAGAGGGGTCCCAAGCATCTTGCTTCCAGCTTTTCAGGAAGGTAAGAAACAACTGGCTCTGCCCAGTGCTCTTACAGCCTACCGGGAACATCTCTTACCAAGGCCTGTGAAACGCAGTTTCCTGGCAGGCCTGATCTGGCTGAAGTAGAACTTCTGCTCTGGGTGTGCTCCATTGCCCTAGAGCTGCCAGGCCCAAAGGGCTGCCTTGTTTCCAAAGACGGAGAGTGGACCCAAAGCATCTTGCTCCCAGCTCTTCGGGAAGCTAAGAAACAGCTGGCTCTGCCCAGTGCTCTTACAGCCTAAGAGAACATCTCTTTGAAAGGCCTGTGAAACGCAGTTTCTTGGCAGGCCTGACCTGGCTGAAGTAGAACTTCTGTTCTGGTTGTGCTACATAGGCCTAGAGCTACGAGGACCTAAGGGCTGCCTTGTTTCCAAAGGGTGAGAGAGGCCCCAAAGCATCTTGCCTCCAGCACTTTGGGAAGCTAAAAAACAACTGGTTCTGCCCAGTGCTCTCACAGCCTACCGTGAACATCTCTTACCAAGGGCTGTGAAACGCAGTTTCTGGGCAGGACTGATCTGCCTGAAGTAGAACTTCTGCTGTGGATGTGCTCCATTGGCCTAGAGCTGCCAGGCCCAAACGGCTGCCTTGTGTCCAAAGGGAGAGAGAGGCCCCAAGGCATCTTGCTTCCAGCTCTGTGGGAAGCTAAAGCAACTGGCTCTCCACAGTGCTCTCACAGCCTACCGGGAACATCTCTTACCAAGGCCTGTGAAACGCAGTTTCTTGGCAGGCCTGATCTGGCTGAAGTAGAACTCCTGCTCTGGGCGTGCTACTTTGGCCTAGAGCTGCCAGGCCCAAAGGGCCGCCTTGTTTCCAAAGGGGCTGAGAGTCCCCAAAGCATCTTGCTTCCAAATCTTTGGGAAGCTAAGAAACAACTGGCTCTGCACAGTGCTCTCACAGCCTACCGGCAACGTGACAGAGAAAGGCCTGTGAGACGCAGTTTCTTGGAAGGCCTGATCTGGCTGAGGTAGAACTTGTGCTCTGGGTGTGCTACTTTGGCCTAGAGCTGCCAGGCACAAAGGCTGCTTTGTTTCCAAAGGGGGAGAGAGGCCCCAAATCATGTTGCTTCCAGCTGTTTTTGAAGCTAAGAAACAACTCGCTCTGCCAGGTACTCTTACAGCCTTCCGGGAACACCTCTTACGAAGGCCTGTGAAAAGCAGTTTCTTGGCAGGCCTGATCTGGCTGAGGTAGAACTTCTGCTCTGGGTGTGCTCCATTGCCCTAGAGCTGAAAGGCCCAAAGGGCTGCCTTGTTTCCAAAGGGGGAGAGAGGCCCCAAAGCATCTTGCTTCCACCTCTTGGGAAGCTAAGAAACAACTGGCTGTGCCCAGTGCTCTTATAGCCTAAGAGAACATCTCTTATCAAGGCCTGTGAAACGCACTGTCTAGGCAGGCCTGATCTGGAAGAAGTAGAACTTCGGCTCTGGTTGTGCTCCATTGCCCTAGAGCTGCCAGACCCAACGTGCTGCCTTGTTTCCAAAGGGGCAGAGAGGCCCCAAAGCGTCTTGCTTCCAGCTGTTTGGGAAACAAGGAAACAACTGGCTCTGCACCGTGCTCTCACAGCCTACCGGGAACGTCACATACAAAGGCCTCTGAAACGCAGTTCCTTGGCAGGCCTGATCTGGCTGAAGTAGGACTTCTGCTCTGGGTGTGCTCCATTGGCCTAGAGCTGAAAGGCCCAAAGGTCGCCCTTGTTGGCAAAGGGGCAGGGAGCCCCCAAAGCATCTTGCTTCCAGCTCTTTGGGAAGCTAAGAAACAAATGGCTCTGCCCAGTGCTCTAACAGAGTACCGGGAACATCTCTTACCAAAGCCTTTGAAACGCAGTTTCTTGGCAGGCCTTATCTGGCTGAGGTAGAACTTCTGCTCTGGGTGTGCTCCATTGGCCTAGAGCTGCCTGGCCCAAAGGTCGGCCTTGCTTGCAAAGGGGATGAGAGGCCCCAAAGCATCTTGCTTCCAGCTCTTCGGGAAGCTAAGAAACATCTGGCGTTGCCCAGTGCTCTTACAGCCTACCGGGAACATCTCTTACCAAGGCCTGTGAAACGCAGTTTGTTGGTGGCCTGAACTGGCCGAAGTAGAACTTCTGCTCTGGGTGTGCTCCATTGGCCTAGAGCTGCCAGGCCCAAGGTGCTGCCTTGTTTCCAAAGGGGCAGAGAGGCCCCAAAGCATCTTGCTTCCAGCTCTCTGGGAAGCTAAGAACCAACTCGCTCTGCCCCGTGCTCTTACAGCCTACCGGGAACATGTCTTTGAAAGGCCTGTGAAACGCAGTTTCTTGGCAGGCCTCATCTGGCTGAAGTAGAACTCCGGCTCTGGGTGTGCTCCATTGCCCTAGAGCTGCCAGGCCCAAAGTGCTGCCCTGTTTCCAAGGGGCAGAGAGGCCCAAAGCATCTTGCTTCCCGGTCTTTGCGAAGCTAAGACACAACTGGCTCTGCCCAGTGCTCTTACACCTACCGGGAACATCTCTTACCAAGGCCTGTCAAACGCTGTTTCTTTGCAGGCCTGATCAGGCTGAAGTAGAACTCCTGCTCTGCGTGTGCTCCATTGGCCTAGAGCTTCCCGACCCAAAAGGCTGCCTTGTTCCCAAACGGGCAGAGGGGTCCCAAGCATCTTGCTTCCAGCTTTTCAGGAAGGTAAGAAACAACTGGCTCTGCCCAGTGCTCTTACAGCCTACCGGGAACATCTCTTACCAAGGCCTGTGAAACGCAGTTTCCTGGCAGGCCTGATCTGGCTGAAGTAGAACTTCTGCTCTGGGTGTGCTCCATTGCCCTAGAGCTGCCAGGCCCAAAGGGCTGCCTTGTTTCCAAAGACGGAGAGTGGACCCAAAGCATCTTGCTCCCAGCTCTTCGGGAAGCTAAGAAACAGCTGGCTCTGCCCAGTGCTCTTACAGCCTAAGAGAACATCTCTTTGAAAGGCCTGTGAAACGCAGTTTCTTGGCAGGCCTGACCTGGCTGAAGTAGAACTTCTGTTCTGGTTGTGCTACATAGGCCTAGAGCTACCAGGACCTAAGGGCTGCCTTGTTTCCAAAGGGTGAGAGAGGCCCCAAAGCATCTTGCCTCCAGCACTTTGGGAAGCTAAAAAACAACTGGTTCTGCCCAGTGCTCTCACAGCCTACCGTGAACATCTCTTACCAAGGGCTGTGAAACGCAGTTTCTGGGCAGGACTGATCTGCCTGAAGTAGAACTTCTGCTGTGGATGTGCTCCATTGGCCTAGAGCTGCCAGGCCCAAACGGCTGCCTTGTGTCCAAAGGGAGAGAGAGGCCCCAAGGCATCTTGCTTCCAGCTCTGTGGGAAGCTAAAGCAACTGGCTCTCCACAGTGCTCTCACAGCCTACCGGGAACATCTCTTACCAAGGCCTGTGAAACGCAGTTTCTTGGCAGGCCTGATCTGGCTGAAGTAGAACTCCTGCTCTGGGCGTGCTACTTTGGCCTAGAGCTGCCAGGCCCAAAGGGCCGCCTCGTTTCCAAAGGGGCTGAGAGTCCCCAAAGCATCTTGCTTCCAAATCTTTGGGAAGCTAAGAAACAACTGGCTGTGCACAGTGCTCTCACAGCCTACCGGCAACGTGACAGAGAAAGGCCTGTGAGACGCAGTTTCTTGGAAGGCCTGATCTGGCTGAGGTAGAACTTGTGCTCTGGGTGTGCTACTTTGGCCTAGAGCTGCCAGGCACAAAGGCTGCTTTGTTTCCAAAGGGGGAGAGAGGCCCCAAATCATGTTGCTTCCAGCTGTTTTTGAAGCTAAGAAACAACTCGCTCTGCCAGGTACTCTTACAGCCTTCCGGGAACACCTCTTACGAAGGCCTGTGAAAAGCAGTTTCTTGGCAGGCCTGATCTGGCTGAGGTAGAACTTCTGCTCTGGGTGTGCTCCATTGGCCTAGAGCTGAAAGGCCCAAAGGTCGCCCTTGTTGGCAAAGGGGGAGAGAGGCCCCAAAGCATCTTGCTTCCACCTCTTGGGAAGCTAAGAAACAACTGGCTGTGCCCAGTGCTCTTATAGCCTAAGAGAACATCTCTTATCAAGGCCTGTGAAACGCACTGTCTAGGCAGGCCTGATCTGGAAGAAGTAGAACTTCGGCTCTGGTTGTGCTCCATTGCCCTAGAGCTGCCAGACCCAACGTGCTGCCTTGTTTCCAAAGGGGCAGAGAGGCCCCAAAGCGTCTTGCTTCCAGCTGTTTGGGAAACAAGGAAACAACTGGCTCTGCACCGTGCTCTCACAGCCTACCGGGAACGTCACATACAAAGGCCTCTGAAACGCAGTTCCTTGGCAGGCCTGATCTGGCTGAAGTAGGACTTCTGCTCTGGGTGTGCTCCATTGGCCTAGAGCTGAAAGGCCCAAAGGTCGCCCTTGTTGGCAAAGGGGCAGGGAGCCCCCAAAGCATCTTGCTTCCAGCTCTTTGGGAAGCTAAGAAACAAATGGCTCTGCCCAGTGCTCTAACAGAGTACCGGGAACATCTCTTACCAAAGCCTTTGAAACGCAGTTTCTTGGCAGGCCTTATCTGGCTGAGGTAGAACTTCTGCTCTGGGTGTGCTCCATTGGCCTAGAGCTGCCTGGCCCAAAGGTCGGCCTTGCTTGCAAAGGGGATGAGAGGCCCCAAAGCATCTTGCTTCCAGCTCTTCGGGAAGCTAAGAAACATCTGGCGTTGCCCAGTGCTCTTACAGCCTACCGGGAACATCTCTTACCAAGGCCTGTGAAACGCAGTTTGTTGGTGGCCTGAACTGGCCGAAGTAGAACTTCTGCTCTGGGTGTGCTCCATTGGCCTAGAGCTGCCAGGCCCAAGGTGCTGCCTTGTTTCCAAAGGGGCAGAGAGGCCCCAAAGCATCTTGCTTCCAGCTCTCTGGGAAGCTAAGAACCAACTCGCTCTGCCCCGTGCTCTTACAGCCTACCGGGAACATGTCTTTGAAAGGCCTGTGAAACGCAGTTTCTTGGCAGGCCTCATCTGGCTGAAGTAGAACTCCGGCTCTGGGTGTGCTCCATTGCCCTAGAGCTGCCAGGCCCAAAGTGCTGCCCTGTTTCCAAGGGGCAGAGAGGCCCAAAGCATCTTGCTTCCCGGTCTTTGCGAAGCTAAGACACAACTGGCTCTGCCCAGTGCTCTTACACCTACCGGGAACATCTCTTACCAAGGCCTGTCAAACGCTGTTTCTTTGCAGGCCTGATCAGGCTGAAGTAGAACTCCTGCTCTGCGTGTGCTCCATTGGCCTAGAGCTTCCCGACCCAAAAGGCTGCCTTGTTCCCAAACGGGCAGAGGGGTCCCAAGCATCTTGCTTCCAGCTTTTCAGGAAGGTAAGAAACAACTGGCTCTGCCCAGTGCTCTTACAGCCTACCGGGAACATCTCTTACCAAGGCCTGTGAAACGCAGTTTCCTGGCAGGCCTGATCTGGCTGAAGTAGAACTTCTGCTCTGGGTGTGCTCCATTGCCCTAGAGCTGCCAGGCCCAAAGGGCTGCCTTGTTTCCAAAGACGGAGAGTGGACCCAAAGCATCTTGCTCCCAGCTCTTCGGGAAGCTAAGAAACAGCTGGCTCTGCCCAGTGCTCTTACAGCCTAAGAGAACATCTCTTTGAAAGGCCTGTGAAACGCAGTTTCTTGGCAGGCCTGACCTGGCTGAAGTAGAACTTCTGTTCTGGTTGTGCTACATAGGCCTAGAGCTACCAGGACCTAAGGGCTGCCTTGTTTCCAAAGGGTGAGAGAGGCCCCAAAGCATCTTGCCTCCAGCACTTTGGGAAGCTAAAAAACAACTGGTTCTGCCCAGTGCTCTCACAGCCTACCGTGAACATCTCTTACCAAGGGCTGTGAAACGCAGTTTCTGGGCAGGACTGATCTGCCTGAAGTAGAACTTCTGCTGTGGATGTGCTCCATTGGCCTAGAGCTGCCAGGCCCAAACGGCTGCCTTGTGTCCAAAGGGAGAGAGAGGCCCCAAGGCATCTTGCTTCCAGCTCTGTGGGAAGCTAAAGCAACTGGCTCTCCACAGTGCTCTCACAGCCTACCGGGAACATCTCTTACCAAGGCCTGTGAAACGCAGTTTCTTGGCAGGCCTGATCTGGCTGAAGTAGAACTCCTGCTCTGGGCGTGCTACTTTGGCCTAGAGCTGCCAGGCCCAAAGGGCCGCCTCGTTTCCAAAGGGGCTGAGAGTCCCCAAAGCATCTTGCTTCCAAATCTTTGGGAAGCTAAGAAACAACTGGCTCTGCACAGTGCTCTCACAGCCTACCAGCAACGTGACAGAGAAAGGCCTGTGAGACGCAGTTTCTTGGAAGGCCTGATCTGGCTGAGGTAGAACTTGTGCTCTGGGTGTGCTACTTTGGCCTAGAGCTGCCAGGCACAAAGTCTGCTTTGTTTCCAAAGGGGGAGAGAGGCCCCAAATCATGTTGCTTCCAGCTGTTTTTGAAGCTAAGAAACAACTCGCTCTGCCAGGTACTCTTACAGCCTTCCGGGAACACCTCTTACGAAGGCCTGTGAAAAGCAGTTTCTTGGCAGGCCTGATCTGGCTGAGGTAGAACTTCTGCTCTGGGTGTGCTCCATTGGCCTAGAGCTGAAAGGCCCAAAGGTCGCCCTTGTTGGCAAAGGGGGAGAGAGGCCCCAAAGCATCTTGCTTCCACCTCTTGGGAAGCTAAGAAACAACTGGCTGTGCCCAGTGCTCTTATAGCCTAAGAGAACATCTCTTATCAAGGCCTGTGAAACGCACTGTCTAGGCAGGCCTGATCTGGAAGAAGTAGAACTTCGGCTCTGGTTGTGCTCCATTGCCCTAGAGCTGCCAGACCCAACGTGCTGCCTTGTTTCCAAAGGGGCAGAGAGGCCCCAAAGCGTCTTGCTTCCAGCTGTTTGGGAAACAAGGAAACAACTGGCTCTGCACCGTGCTCTCACAGCCTACCGGGAACGTCACATACAAAGGCCTCTGAAACGCAGTTCCTTGGCAGGCCTGATCTGGCTGAAGTAGGACTTCTGCTCTGGGTGTGCTCCATTGGCCTAGAGCTGAAAGGCCCAAAGGTCGCCCTTGTTGGCAAAGGGGCAGGGAGCCCCCAAAGCATCTTGCTTCCAGCTCTTTGGGAAGCTAAGAAACAAATGGCTCTGCCCAGTGCTCTAACAGAGTACCGGGAACATCTCTTACCAAAGCCTTTGAAACGCAGTTTCTTGGCAGGCCTTATCTGGCTGAGGTAGAACTTCTGCTCTGGGTGTGCTCCATTGGCCTAGAGCTGCCTGGCCCAAAGGTCGGCCTTGTTTGCAAAGGGGATGAGAGGCCCCAAAGCATCTTGCTTCCAGCTCTTCGGGAAGCTAAGAAACATCTGGCGTTGCCCAGTGCTCTTACAGCCTACCGGGAACATCTCTTACCAAGGCCTGTGAAACGCAGTTTGTTGGTGGCCTGAACTGGCCGAAGTAGAGCTTCTGCTCTGGGTGTGCTCCATTGGCCTAGAGCTGCCTGGCCCATAGGGCTGCCTTGTTTGCAAAGGGGATGAGAGGCCCCAAAGCATCTTGCTTCCAGCTCTTCGGAAAGCTAAGAAACATCTGGCGTTGCCCAGTGCTCTTACAGCTTACCGGGAACATCTCTTACCAAGGCCTGTGAAACGCAGTTTCTTGGTGGCCTGAACTGGCCGAAGTAGAACTTCTGCTCTGGGTGTGCTCCACTGGCCTAGAGCTACCTGGCCCAAAGGGCTGCCTTGAGTCCAAAGTGAGAGAGTGGCACCAAAGCTTCTCGCTTCCAGCTCTTCGGGAAGCTAAGAAACATCTGGCGTTGCCCAGTGCTCTTACAGCCTACCGGGAACATCTCTTACCAAGGCCTGTGAAACGCCGTTTCCTGGCAGGCCTGATTTGGCTGAAGTAGAACTTCTGCTCTGGGTGTGCTCCATTGCCCTAGAGCTGCCAGGCCCAAGGTGCTGCCTTGTTTCCAAAGGGGCAGAGAGGCCCCAAAGCATCTTGCTTCCAGCTCTCTGGGAAGCTAAGAACCAACTCGCTCTGCCCCGTGCTCTTACAGCCTACCGGGAACATGTCTTTGAAAGGCCTGTGAAACGCAGTTTCTTGGCAGGCCTCATCTGGCTGAAGTAGAACTCCGGCTCTGGGTGTGCTCCACTGCCCTAGAGCTGCCAGGCCCAAAGTGCTGCCCTGTTTCCAAGGGGCAGAGAGGCCCAAAGCATCTTGCTTCCCGGTCTTTGCGAAGCTAAGAAACAACTGGCTCTGCCCAGTGCTCTTACACCTACCGGGAACATCTCTTACCAAGGCCTGTCAAACGCTGTTTCTTTGCAGGCCTGATCAGGCTGAAGTAGAACTCCTGCTCTGCGTGTGCTCCATTGGCCTAGAGCTTCCCGACCCAAAAGGCTGCCTTGTTCCCAAACGGGCAGAGGGGTCCCAAGCATCTTGCTTCCAGCTTTTCAGGAAGGTAAGAAACAACTGGCCCTGCCCAGTGCTCTTACAGCCTACCGGGAACATCTCTTACCAAGGCCTGTGAAACGCAGTTTCCTGGCAGGCCTGATCTGGCTGAAGTAGAACTTCTGCTCTGGGTGTGCTCCATTGCCCTAGAGCTGCCAGGCCCAAAGGGCTGCCTTGTTTCCAGAGACGGAGAGTGGACCCAAAGCATCTTGCTCCCAGCTCTTCGGGAAGCTAAGAAACAGCTGGCTCTGCCCAGTGCTCTTACAGCCTAAGAGAACATCTCTTTGAAAGGCCTGTGAAACGCAGTTTCTTGGCAGGCCTGACCTGGCTGAAGTAGAACTTCTGTTCTGGTTGTGCTACATAGGCCTAGAGCTACCAGGACCTAAGGGCTGCCTTGTTTCCAAAGGGTGAGAGAGGCCCCAAAGCATCTTGCCTCCAGCACTTTGGGAAGCTAAAAAACAACTGGTTCTGCCCAGTGCTCTCACAGCCTACCGTGAACATCTCTTACCAAGGGCTGTGAAACGCAGTTTCTGGGCAGGACTGATCTGCCTGAAGTAGAACTTCTGCTGTGGGTGTGCTCCATTGGCCTAGAGCTGCCAGGCCCAAACGGCTGTCTTGTGTCCAAAGGGAGAGAGAGGCCCCAAGGCATCTTGCTTCCAGCTCTGTGGGAAGCTAAAGCAACTGGCTCTCCACAGTGCTCTCACAGCCTACCGGGAACATCTCTTACCAAGGCCTGTGAAACGCAGTTTCTTGGCAGGCCTGATCTGGCTGAGGTAGAACTTGTGCTCTGGGTGTGCTACTTTGGCCTAGAGCTGCCAGGCACAAAGGCTGCTTTGTTTCCAAAGGGGGAGAGAGGCCCCAAATCATGTTGCTTCCAGCTGTTTTTGAAGCTAAGAAACAACTCGCTCTGCCAGGTACTCTTACAGCCTTCCGGGAACACCTCTTACGAAGGCCTGTGAAAAGCAGTTTCTTGGCAGGCCTGATCTGGCTGAGGTAGAACTTCTGCTCTGGGTGTGCTCCATTGGCCTAGAGCTGAAAGGCCCAAAGGTCGCCCTTGTTGGCAAAGGGGGAGAGAGGCCCCAAAGCATCTTGCTTCCACCTCTTGGGAAGCTAAGAAACAACTGGCTGTGCCCAGTGCTCTTATAGCCTAAGAGAACATCTCTTATCAAGGCCTGTGAAACGCACTGTCTAGGCAGGCCTGATCTGGAAGAAGTAGAACTTCGGCTCTGGTTGTGCTCCATTGCCCTAGAGCTGCCAGACCCAACGTGCTGCCTTGTTTCCAAAGGGGCAGAGAGGCCCCAAAGCGTCTTGCTTCCAGCTGTTTGGGAAACAAGGAAACAACTGGCTCTGCACCGTGCTCTCACAGCCTACCGGGAACGTCACATACAAAGGCCTCTGAAACGCAGTTCCTTGGCAGGCCTGATCTGGCTGAAGTAGGACTTCTGCTCTGGGTGTGCTCCATTGGCCTAGAGCTGAAAGGCCCAAAGGTCGCCCTTGTTGGCAAAGGGGCAGGGAGCCCCCAAAGCATCTTGCTTCCAGCTCTTTGGGAAGCTAAGAAACAAATGGCTCTGCCCAGTGCTCTAACAGAGTACCGGGAACATCTCTTACCAAAGCCTTTGAAACGCAGTTTCTTGGCAGGCCTTATCTGGCTGAGGTAGAACTTCTGCTCTGGGTGTGCTCCATTGGCCTAGAGCTGCCTGGCCCAAAGGTCGGCCTTGTTTGCAAAGGGGATGAGAGGCCCCAAAGCATCTTGCTTCCAGCTCTTCGGGAAGCTAAGAAACATCTGGCGTTGCCCAGTGCTCTTACAGCCTACCGGGAACATCTCTTACCAAGGCCTGTGAAACGCAGTTTGTTGGTGGCCTGAACTGGCCGAAGTAGAGCTTCTGCTCTGGGTGTGCTCCATTGGCCTAGAGCTGCCTGGCCCATAGGGCTGCCTTGTTTGCAAAGGGGATGAGAGGCCCCAAGGCATCTTGCTTCCAGCTCTTCGGAAAGCTAAGAAACATCTGGCGTTGCCCAGTGCTCTTACAGCTTACCGGGAACATCTCTTACCAAGGCCTGTGAAACGCAGTTTGTTGGTGGCCTGAACTGGCCGAAGTAGAACTTCTGCTCTGGGTGTGCTCCACTGGCCTAGAGCTACCTGGCCCAAAGGGCTGCCTTGAGTCCAAAGTGAGAGAGTGGCACCAAAGCTTCTCGCTTCCAGCTCTTCGGGAAGCTAAGAAACATCTGGCGTTGCCCAGTGCTCTTACAGCCTACCGGGAACATCTCTTACCAAGGCCTGTGAAACGCCGTTTCCTGGCAGGCCTGATTTGGCTGAAGTAGAACTTCTGCTCTGGGTGTGCTCCATTGCCCTAGAGCTGCCAGGCCCAAGGTGCTGCCTTGTTTCCAAAGGGGCAGAGAGGCCCCAAAGCATCTTGCTTCCAGCTCTCTGGGAAGCTAAGAACCAACTCGCTCTGCCCCGTGCTCTTACAGCCTACCGGGAACATGTCTTTGAAAGGCCTGTGAAACGCAGTTTCTTGGCAGGCCTCATCTGGCTGAAGTAGAACTCCGGCTCTGGGTGTGCTCCACTGCCCTAGAGCTGCCAGGCCCAAAGTGCTGCCCTGTTTCCAAGGGGCAGAGAGGCCCAAAGCATCTTGCTTCCCGGTCTTTGCGAAGCTAAGAAACAACTGGCTCTGCCCAGTGCTCTTACACCTACCGGGAACATCTCTTACCAAGGCCTGTCAAACGCTGTTTCTTTGCAGGCCTGATCAGGCTGAAGTAGAACTCCTGCTCTGCGTGTGCTCCATTGGCCTAGAGCTTCCCGACCCAAAAGGCTGCCTTGTTCCCAAACGGGCAGAGGGGTCCCAAGCATCTTGCTTCCAGCTTTTCAGGAAGGTAAGAAACAACTGGCCCTGCCCAGTGCTCTTACAGCCTACCGGGAACATCTCTTACCAAGGCCTGTGAAACGCAGTTTCCTGGCAGGCCTGATCTGGCTGAAGTAGAACTTCTGCTCTGGGTGTGCTCCATTGCCCTAGAGCTGCCAGGCCCAAAGGGCTGCCTTGTTTCCAAAGACGGAGAGTGGACCCAAAGCATCTTGCTCCCAGCTCTTCGGGAAGCTAAGAAACAGCTGGCTCTGCCCAGTGCTCTTACAGCCTAAGAGAACATCTCTTTGAAAGGCCTGTGAAACGCAGTTTCTTGGCAGGCCTGACCTGGCTGAAGTAGAACTTCTGTTCTGGTTGTGCTACATAGGCCTAGAGCTACCAGGACCTAAGGGCTGCCTTGTTTCCAAAGGGTGAGAGAGGCCCCAAAGCATCTTGCCTCCAGCACTTTGGGAAGCTAAAAAACAACTGGTTCTGCCCAGTGCTCTCACAGCCTACCGTGAACATCTCTTACCAAGGGCTGTGAAACGCAGTTTCTGGGCAGGACTGATCTGCCTGAAGTAGAACTTCTGCTGTGGGTGTGCTCCATTGGCCTAGAGCTGCCAGGCCCAAACGGCTGTCTTGTGTCCAAAGGGAGAGAGAGGCCCCAAGGCATCTTGCTTCCAGCTCTGTGGGAAGCTAAAGCAACTGGCTCTCCACAGTGCTCTCACAGCCTACCGGGAACATCTCTTACCAAGGCCTGTGAAACGCAGTTTCTTGGCAGGCCTGATCTGGCTGAAGTAGAACTCCTGCTCTGGGCGTGCTACTTTGGCCTAGAGCTGCCAGGCCCAAAGGGCCGCCTCGTTTCCAAAGGGGCTGAGAGTCCCCAAAGCATCTTGCTTCCAAATCTTTGGGAAGCTAAGAAACAACTGGCTCTGCACAGTGCTCTCACAGCCTACCGGCAACGTGACAGAGAAAGGCCTGTGAGACGCAGTTTCTTGGAAGGCCTGATCTGGCTGAGGTAGAACTTCTGCTCTGGGTGTACTCCATTGGCCTAGGGCTGCCAGGCCCAAAGGGCTGCCTTTATTTCCAAAGTGTGAGAGAGGCCCCAAAGCATCTTGCTTCCTGCTCTCTGGGAAGCTAAAACAACTGGCTCTGCACAGTGCTCTCAAAGCCAACCGGGAACGTCACATACAAAGGCCTGTGAAACGCAGCTTCTTGACAGGCCTTATCTGGCTGAGGTAGAACTTGTGCTCTGGGTGTGCTACTTTGGCCTAGAGCTGCCAGGCACAAAGGCTGCTTTGTTTCCAAAGGCAAGAGAGGCCCCAAATCATGTTGCTTCCAGCTGTTTTTGAAGCTAAGAAACAACTCGCTCTGCCAGGTACTCTTACAGCCTTCCGGGAACACCTCTTACGAAGGCCTGTGAAAAGCAGTTTCTTGGCAGGCCTGATCTGGCTGAGGTAGAACTTCTGCTCTGGGTGTGCTCCATTGCCCTAGAGCTGAAAGGCCCAAAGGTCGCCCTTGTTGGCAAAGGGGCAGGGAGCCCCCAAAGCATCTTGCTTCCAGCTCTTTGGGAAGCTAAGAAACATCTGGCGTTGCCCAGTGCTCTTACAGCCTACCGGGAACATCTCTTACCAAGGCCTGTGAAACGCAGTTTGTTGGTGGCCTGAACTGGCCGAAGTAGAACTTCTGCTCTGGGTGTGCTCCACTGGGCTAGAGCTACCTGCCCCAGAGGGCTGCCTTGAGTCCAAAGTGAGAGAGTGGCACCAAAGCTTCTCGCTTCCAGCTCTTCGGGAAGCTAAGAAACATCTGGCGTTGCCCAGTGCTCTTACAGCCTACCGGGAACATCTCTTACCAAGGCCTGTGAAACGCCGTTTCCTGGCAGGCCTGATTTGGCTGAAGTAGAACTTCTGCTCTGGGTGTGCTCCATTGCCCTAGAGCTGCCAGGCCCAAGGTGCTGCCTTGTTTCCAAAGGGGCAGAGAGGCCCCAAAGCATCTTGCTTCCAGCTCTCTGGGAAGCTAAGAACCAACTCGCTCTGCCCCGTGCTCTTACAGCCTACCGGGAACATGTCTTTGAAAGGCCTGTGAAACGCAGTTTCTTGGCAGGCCTCATCTGGCTGAAGTAGAACTCCGGCTCTGGGTGTGCTCCATTGCCCTAGAGCTGCCAGGCCCCAAGTGCTGCCCTGTTTCCAAGTGGCAGAGAGGCCCAAAGCATCTTGCTTCCCGGTCTTTGCAAAGCTAAGAAACAACTGGCTCTGCTCAGTGCTCTTACACCTACCGGGAACATCTCTTACCAAGGCCTGTCAAACGCTGTTTCTTTGCAGGCCTGATCAGGCTGAAGTAGAACTCCTGCTCTGCGTGTGCTCCATTGGCCTAGAGCTTCCCGACCCAAAAGGCTGCCTTGTTCCCAAACGGGCAGAGGGGTCCCAAGCATCTTGCTTCCAGCTTTTCAGGAAGGTAAGAAACAACTGGCTCTGCCCAGTGCTCTTACAGCCTACCGGGAACATCTCTTACCAAGGCCTGTGAAACGCAGTTTCCTGGCAGGCCTGATCTGGCTGAAGTAGAACTTCTGCTCTGGGTGTGCTCCATTGCCCTAGAGCTGCCAGGCCCAAAGGGCTGCCTTGTTTCCAGAGACGGAGAGTGGACCCAAAGCATCTTGCTCCCAGCTCTTCGGGAAGCTAAGAAACAGCTGGCTCTGCCCAGTGCTCTTACAGCCTAAGAGAACATCTCTTTGAAAGGCCTGTGAAACGCAGTTTCTTGGCAGGCCTGACCTGGCTGAAGTAGAACTTCTGTTCTGGTTGTGCTACATAGGCCTAGAGCTACCAGGACCTAAGGGCTGCCTTGTTTCCAAAGGGTGAGAGAGGCCCCAAAGCATCTTGCCTCCAGCACTTTGGGAAGCTAAAAAACAACTGGTTCTGCCCAGTGCTCTCACAGCCTACCGTGAACATCTCTTACCAAGGGCTGTGAAACGCAGTTTCTGGGCAGGACTGATCTGCCTGAAGTAGAACTTCTGCTGTGGGTGTGCTCCATTGGCCTAGAGCTGCCAGGCCCAAACGGCTGCCTTGTGTCCAAAGGGAGAGAGAGGCCCCAAGGCATCTTGCTTCCAGCTCTGTGGGAAGCTAAAGCAACTGGCTCTCCACAGTGCTCTCACAGCCTACCGGGAACATCTCTTACCAAGGCCTGTGAAACGCAGTTTCTTGGCAGGCCTGATCTGGCTGAAGTAGAACTCCTGCTCTGGGCGTGCTACTTTGGCCTAGAGCTGCCAGGCCCAAAGGGCCGCCTCGTTTCCAAAGGGGCTGAGAGTCCCCAAAGCATCTTGCTTCCAAATCTTTGGGAAGCTAAGAAACAACTGGCTCTGCACAGTGCTCTCACAGCCTACCGGCAACGTGACAGAGAAAGGCCTGTGAGACGCAGTTTCTTGGAAGGCCTGATCTGGCTGAGGTAGAACTTCTGCTCTGGGTGTGCTACTTTGGCCTAGAGCTGCCAGGCACAAAGGCTGCTTTGTTTCCAAAGGGGGAGAGAGGCCCCAAATCATGTTGCTTCCAGCTGTTTTTGAAGCTAAGAAACAACTCGCTCTGCCAGGTACTCTTACAGCCTTCCGGGAACACCTCTTACGAAGGCCTGTGAAAAGCAGTTTCTTGGCAGGCCTGATCTGGCTGAGGTAGAACTTCTGCTCTGGGTGTGCTCCATTGCCCTAGAGCTGAAAGGCCCAAAGGGCTGCCTTGTTTCCAAAGGGGGAGAGAGGCCCCAAAGCATCTTGCTTCCACCTCTTGGGAAGCTAAGAAACAACTGGCTGTGCCCAGTGCTCTTATAGCCTAAGAGAACATCTCTTATCAAGGCCTGTGAAACGCACTGTCTAGGCAGGCCTGATCTGGAAGAAGTAGAACTTCGGCTCTGGTTGTGCTCCATTGCCCTAGAGCTGCCAGACCCAACGTGCTGCCTTGTTTCCAAAGGGGCAGAGAGGCCCCAAAGCGTCTTGCTTCCAGCTGTTTGGGAAACAAGGAAACAACTGGCTCTGCACCGTGCTCTCACAGCCTACCGGGAACGTCACATACAAAGGCCTCTGAAACGCAGTTCCTTGGCAGGCCTGATCTGGCTGAAGTAGGACTTCTGCTCTGGGTGTGCTCCATTGGCATAGAGCTGAAAGGCCCAAAGGTCGCCCTTGTTGGCAAAGGGGCAGGGAGCCCCCAAAGCATCTTGCTTCCAGCTCTTTGGGAAGCTAAGAAACAAATGGCTCTGCCCAGTGCTCTAACAGAGTACCGGGAACATCTCTTACCAAAGCCTTTGAAACGCAGTTTCTTGGCAGGCCTTATCTGGCTGAGGTAGAACTTCTGCTCTGGGTGTGCTCCATTGGCCTAGAGCTGCCTGGCCCAAAGGTCGGCCTTGTTTGCAAAGGGGATGAGAGGCCCCAAAGCATCTTGCGTCCAGCTCTTCGGGAAGCTAAGAAACATCTGGCGTTGCCCAGTGCTCTTACAGCCTACCGGGAACATCTCTTACCAAGGCCTGTGAAACGCAGTTTGTTGGTGGCCTGAACTGGCCGAAGTAGAACTTCTGCTCTGGGTGTGCTCCATTGGCCTAGAGCTGCCTGGCCCATAGGGCCGCCTTGTTTGCAAAGGGGATGAGAGGCCCCAAAGCATCTTGCTTCCAGCTCTTCGGGAAGCTAAGAAACATCTGGCGTTGCCCAGTGCTCTTACAGCCTACCGGGAACATCTCTTACCAAGGCCTGTGAAACGCAGTTTGTTGGTGGCCTGAACTGGCCGAAGTAGAACTTCTGCTCTGGGTGTGCTCCACTGGGCTAGAGCTACCTGCCCCAGAGGGCTGCCTTGAGTCCAAAGTGAGAGAGTGGCACCAAAGCTTCTCGCTTCCAGCTCTTCGGGAAGCTAAGAAACATCTGGCGTTGCCCAGTGCTCTTACAGCCTACCGGGAACATCTCTTACCAAGGCCTGTGAAACGCCGTTTCCTGGCAGGCCTGATTTGGCTGAAGTAGAACTTCTGCTCTGGGTGTGCTCCATTGCCCTAGAGCTGCCAGGCCCAAGGTGCTGCCTTGTTTCCAAAGGGGCAGAGAGGCCCCAAAGCATCTTGCTTCCAGCTCTCTGGGAAGCTAAGAACCAACTCGCTCTGCCCCGTGCTCTTACAGCCTACCGGGAACATGTCTTTGAAAGGCCTGTGAAACGCAGTTTCTTGGCAGGCCTCATCTGGCTGAAGTAGAACTCCGGCTCTGGGTGTGCTCCATTGCCCTAGAGCTGCCAGGCCCAAAGTGCTGCCCTGTTTCCAAGGGGCAGAGAGGCCCAAAGCATCTTGCTTCCCGGTCTTTGCAAAGCTAAGAAACAACTGGCTCTGCTCAGTGCTCTTACACCTACCGGGAACATCTCTTACCAAGGACTGTCAAACGCTGTTTCTTTGCAGGCCTGATCAGGCTGAAGTAGAACTCCTGCTCTGCGTGTGCTCCATTGGCCTAGAGCTTCCCGACCCAAAAGGCTGCCTTGTTCCCAAACGGGCAGAGGGGTCCCAAGCATCTTGCTTCCAGCTTTTCAGGAAGGTAAGAAACAACTGGCTCTGCCCAGTGCTCTTACAGCCTACCGGGAACATCTCTTACCAAGGCCTGTGAAACGCAGTTTCCTGGCAGGCCTGATCTGGCTGAAGTAGAACTTCTGCTCTGGGTGTGCTCCATTGCCCTAGAGCTGCCAGGCCCAAAGGGCTGCCTTGTTTCCAAAGACGGAGAGTGGACCCAAAGCATCTTGCTCCCAGCTCTTCGGGAAGCTAAGAAACAGCTGGCTCTGCCCAGTGCTCTTACAGCCTAAGAGAACATCTCTTTGAAAGGCCTGTGAAACGCAGTTTCTTGGCAGGCCTGACCTGGCTGAAGTAGAACTTCTGTTCTGGTTGTGCTACATAGGCCTAGAGCTACCAGGACCTAAGGGCTGCCTTGTTTCCAAAGGGTGAGAGAGGCCCCAAAGCATCTTGCCTCCAGCACTTTGGGAAGCTAAAAAACAACTGGTTCTGCCCAGTGCTCTCACAGCCTACCGTGAACATCTCTTACCAAGGGCTGTGAAACGCAGTTTCTGGGCAGGACTGATCTGCCTGAAGTAGAACTTCTGCTGTGGGTGTGCTCCATTGGCCTAGAGCTGCCAGGCCCAAACGGCTGCCTTGTGTCCAAAGGGAGAGAGAGGCCCCAAGGCATCTTGCTTCCAGCTCTGTGGGAAGCTAAAGCAACTGGCTCTCCACAGTGCTCTCACAGCCTACCGGGAACATCTCTTACCAAGGCCTGTGAAACGCAGTTTCTTGGCAGGCCTGATCTGGCTGAAGTAGAACTCCTGCTCTGGGCGTGCTACTTTGGCCTAGAGCTGCCAGGCCCAAAGGGCCGCCTCGTTTCCAAAGGGGCTGAGAGTCCCCAAAGCATCTTGCTTCCAAATCTTTGGGAAGCTAAGAAACAACTGGCTCTGCACAGTGCTCTCACAGCCTACCGGCAACGTGACAGAGAAAGGCCTGTGAGACGCAGTTTCTTGGAAGGCCTGATCTGGCTGAGGTAGAACTTCTGCTCTGGGTGTGCTACTTTGGCCTAGAGCTGCCAGGCACAAAGGCTGCTTTGTTTCCAAAGGGGGAGAGAGGCTCCAAATCATGTTGCTTCCAGCTGTTTTTGAAGCTAAGAAACAACTCGCTCTGCCAGGTACTCTTACAGCCTTCCGGGAACACCTCTTACGAAGGCCTGTGAAAAGCAGTTTCTTGGCAGGCCTGATCTGGCTGAGGTAGAACTTCTGCTCTGGGTGTGCTCCATTGCCCTAGAGCTGAAAGGCCCAAAGGGCTGCCTTGTTTCCAAAGGGGGAGAGAGGCCCCAAAGCATCTTGCTTCCACCTCTTGGGAAGCTAAGAAACAACTGGCTGTGCCCAGTGCTCTTATAGCCTAAGAGAACATCTCTTATCAAGGCCTGTGAAACGCACTGTCTAGGCAGGCCTGATCTGGAAGAAGTAGAACTTCGGCTCTGGTTGTGCTCCATTGCCCTAGAGCTGCCAGACCCAACGTGCTGCCTTGTTTCCAAAGGGGCAGAGAGGCCCCAAAGCGTCTTGCTTCCAGCTGTTTGGGAAACAAGGAAACAACTGGCTCTGCACCGTGCTCTCACAGCCTACCGGGAACGTCACATACAAAGGCCTCTGAAACGCAGTTCCTTGGCAGGCCTGATCTGGCTGAAGTAGGACTTCTGCTCTGGGTGTGCTCCATTGGCCTAGAGCTGAAAGGCCCAAAGGTCGCCCTTGTTGGCAAAGGGGCAGGGAGCCCCCAAAGCATCTTGCTTCCAGCTCTTTGGGAAGCTAAGAAACAAATGGCTCTGCCCAGTGCTCTAACAGAGTACCGGGAACATCTCTTACCAAAGCCTTTGAAACGCAGTTTCTTGGCAGGCCTTATCTGGCTGAGGTAGAACTTCTGCTCTGGGTGTGCTCCATTGGCCTAGAGCTGCCTGGCCCAAAGGTCGGCCTTGTTTGCAAAGGGGATGAGAGGCCCCAAAGCATCTTGCTTCCAGCTCTTCGGGAAGCTAAGAAACATCTGGCGTTGCCCAGTGCTCTTACAGCCTACCGGGAACATCTCTTACCAAGGCCTGTGAAACGCAGTTTGTTGGTGGCCTGAACTGGCCGAAGTAGAACTTCTGCTCTGGGTGTGCTCCATTGGCCTAGAGCTGCCTGGCCCAAGGTGCTGCCTTGTTTGCAAAGGGGCAGAGAGGCCCCAAAGCATCTTGCTTCCAGCTCTCTGGGAAGCTAAGAACCAACTCGCTCTGCCCCGTGCTCTTACAGCCTACCGGGAACATGTCTTTGAAAGGCCTGTGAAACGCAGTTTCTTGGCAGGCCTCATCTGGCTGAAGTAGAACTCCGGCTCTGGGTGTGCTCCATTGCCCTAGAGCTGCCAGGCCCAAAGTGCTGCCCTGTTTCCAAGGGGCAGAGAGGCCCAAAGCATCTTGCTTCCCGGTCTTTGCGAAGCTAAGAAACAACTGGCTCTGCCCAGTGCTCTTACACCTACCGGGAACATCTCTTACCAAGGCCTGTCAAACGCTGTTTCTTTGCAGGCCTGATCAGGCTGAAGTAGAACTCCTGCTCTGCGTGTGCTCCATTGGCCTAGAGCTTCCCGACCCAAAAGGCTGCCTTGTTCCCAAACGGGCAGAGGGGTCCCAAGCATCTTGCTTCCAGCTTTTCAGGAAGGTAAGAAACAACTGGCTCTGCCCAGTGCTCTTACAGCCTACCGGGAACATCTCTTACCAAGGCCTGTGAAACGCAGTTTCCTGGCAGGCCTGATCTGGCTGAAGTAGAACTTCTGCTCTGGGTGTGCTCCATTGCCCTAGAGCTGCCAGGCCCAAAGGGCTTCCTTGTTTCCAAAGACGGAGAGTGGACCCAAAGCATCTTGCTCCCAGCTCTTCGGGAAGCTAAGAAACAGCTGGCTCTGCCCAGTGCTCTTACAGCCTAAGAGAACATCTCTTTGAAAGGCCTGTGAAACGCAGTTTCTTGGCAGGCCTGACCTGGCTGAAGTAGAACTTCTGTTCTGGTTGTGCTACATAGGCCTAGAGCTACCAGGACCTAAGGGCTGCCTTGTTTCCAAAGGGTGAGAGAGGCCCCAAAGCATCTTGCCTCCAGCACTTTGGGAAGCTAAAAAACAACTGGTTCTGCCCAGTGCTCTCACAGCCTACCGTGAACATCTCTTACCAAGGGCTGTGAAACGCAGTTTCTGGGCAGGACTGATCTGCCTGAAGTAGAACTTCTGCTGTGGATGTGCTCCATTGGCCTAGAGCTGCCAGGCCCAAACGGCTGCCTTGTGTCCAAAGGGAGAGAGAGGCCCCAAGGCATCTTGCTTCCAGCTCTGTGGGAAGCTAAAGCAACTGGCTCTCCACAGTGCTCTCACAGCCTACCGGGAACATCTCTTACCAAGGCCTGTGAAACGCAGTTTCTTGGCAGGCCTGATCTGGCTGAAGTAGAACTCCTGCTCTGGGCGTGCTACTTTGGCCTAGAGCTGCCAGGCCCAAAGGGCCGCCTCGTTTCCAAAGGGGCTGAGAGTCCCCAAAGCATCTTGCTTCCAAATCTTTGGGAAGCTAAGAAACAACTGGCTCTGCACAGTGCTCTCACAGCCTACCGGCAACGTGACAGAGAAAGGCCTGTGAGACGCAGTTTCTTGGAAGGCCTGATCTGGCTGAGGTAGAACTTCTGCTCTGGGTGTGCTACTTTGGCCTAGAGCTGCCAGGCACAAAGGCTGCTTTGTTTCCAAAGGGGGAGAGAGGCCCCAAATCATGTTGCTTCCAGCTGTTTTTGAAGCTAAGAAACAACTCGCTCTGCCAGGTACTCTTACAGCCTTCCGGGAACACCTCTTACGAAGGCCTGTGAAAAGCAGTTTCTTGGCAGGCCTGATCTGGCTGAGGTAGAACTTCTGCTCTGGGTGTGCTCCATTGCCCTAGAGCTGAAAGGCCCAAAGGGCTGCCTTGTTTCCAAAGGGGGAGAGAGGCCCCAAAGCATCTTGCTTCCACCTCTTGGGAAGCTAAGAAACAACTGGCTGTGCCCAGTGCTCTTATAGCCTAAGAGAACATCTCTTATCAAGGCCTGTGAAACGCACTGTCTAGGCAGGCCTGATCTGGAAGAAGTAGAACTTCGGCTCTGGTTGTGCTCCATTGCCCTAGAGCTGCCAGACCCAACGTGCTGCCTTGTTTCCAAAGGGGCAGAGAGGCCCCAAAGCGTCTTGCTTCCAGCTGTTTGGGAAACAAGGAAACAACTGGCTCTGCACCGTGCTCTCACAGCCTACCGGGAACGTCACATACAAAGGCCTCTGAAACGCAGTTCCTTGGCAGGCCTGATCTGGCTAAAGTAGGACTTCTGCTCTGGGTGTGCTCCATTGGCCTAGAGCTGAAAGGCCCAAAGGTCGCCCTTGTTGGCAAAGGGGCAGGGAGCCCCCAAAGCATCTTGCTTCCAGCTCTTTGGGAAGCTAAGAAACAAATGGCTCTGCCCAGTGCTCTAACAGAGTACCGGGAACATCTCTTACCAAAGCCTTTGAAACGCAGTTTCTTGGCAGGCCTTATCTGGCTGAGGTAGAACTTCTGCTCTGGGTGTGCTCCATTGGCCTAGAGCTGCCTGGCCCAAAGGTCGGCCTTGTTTGCAAAGGGGATGAGAGGCCCCAAAGCATCTTGCTTCCAGCTCTTCGGGAAGCTAAGAAACATCTGGCGTTGCCCAGTGCTCTTACAGCCTACCGGGAACATCTCTTACCAAGGCCTGTGAAACGCAGTTTGTTGGTGGCCTGAACTGGCCGAAGTAGAACTTCTGCTCTGGGTGTGCTCCATTGGCCTAGAGCTGCCTGGCCCAAGGTGCTGCCTTGTTTGCAAAGGGGCAGAGAGGCCCCAAAGCATCTTGCTTCCAGCTCTCTGGGAAGCTAAGAACCAACTCGCTCTGCCCCGTGCTCTTACAGCCTACCGGGAACATGTCTTTGAAAGGCCTGTGAAACGCAGTTTCTTGGCAGGCCTCATCTGGCTGAAGTAGAACTCCGGCTCTGGGTGTGCTCCATTGCCCTAGAGCTGCCAGGCCCAAAGTGCTGCCCTGTTTCCAAGGGGCAGAGAGGCCCAAAGCATCTTGCTTCCCGGTCTTTGCGAAGCTAAGAAACAACTGGCTCTGCCCAGTGCTCTTACACCTACCGCGAACATCTCTTACCAAGGCCTGTCAAACGCTGTTTCTTTGCAGGCCTGATCAGGCTGAAGTAGAACTCCTGCTTTGCGTGTGCTCCATTGGCCTAGAGCTTCCCGACCCAAAAGGCTGCCTTGTTCCCAAACGGGCAGAGGGGTCCCAAGCATCTTGCTTCCAGCTTTTCAGGAAGGTAAGAAACAACTGGCTCTGCCCAGTGCTCTTACAGCCTACCGGGACCATCTCTTACCAAGGCCTGTGAAACGCAGTTTCCTGGCAGGCCTGATCTGGCTGAAGTAGAACTTCTGCTCTGGGTGTGCTCCATTGCCCTAGAGCTGCCAGGCCCAAAGGGCTGCCTTGTTTCCAAAGACGGAGAGTGGACCCAAAGCATCTTGCTCCCAGCTCTTCGGGAAGCTAAGAAACAGCTGGCTCTGCCCAGTGCTCTTACAGCCTAAGAGAACATCTCTTTGAAAGGCCTGTGAAACGCAGTTTCTTGGCAGGCCTGACCTGGCTGAAGTAGAACTTCTGTTCTGGTTGTGCTACATAGGCCTAGAGCTACCAGGACCTAAGGGCTGCCTTGTTTCCAAAGGGTGAGAGAGGCCCCAAAGCATCTTGCCTCCAGCACTTTGGGAAGCTAAAAAACAACTGGTTCTGCCCAGTGCTCTCACAGCCTACCATGAACATCTCTTACCAAGGGCTGTGAAACGCAGTTTCTGGGCAGGACTGATCTGCCTGAAGTAGAACTTCTGCTGTGGGTGTGCTCCATTGGCCTAGAGCTGCCAGGCCCAAACGGCTGCCTTGTGTCCAAAGGGAGAGAGAGGCCCCAAGGCATCTTGCTTCCAGCTCTGTGGGAAGCTAAAGCAACTGGCTCTCCACAGTGCTCACAGCCTACCGGGAACATCTCTTACCAAGGCCTGTGAAACGCAGTTTCTTGGCAGGCCTGATCTGGCTGAAGTAGAACTCCTGCTCTGGGCGTGCTACTTTGGCCTAGAGCTGCCAGGCCCAAAGGGCCGCCTCGTTTCCAAAGGGGCTGAGAGTCCCCAAAGCATCTTGCTTCCAAATCTTTGGGAAGCTAAGAAACAACTGGCTCTGCACAGTGCTCTCACAGCCTACCGGCAACGTGACAGAGAAAGGCCTGTGAGACGCAGTTTCTTGGAAGGCCTGATCTGGCTGAGGTAGAACTTGTGCTCTGGGTGTGCTACTTTGGCCTAGAGCTGCCAGGCACAAAGGCTGCTTTGTTTCCAAAAGGGGAGAGAGGCCCCAAATCATGTTGCTTCCAGCTGTTTTTGAAGCTAAGAAACAACTCGCTCTGCCAGGTACTCTTACAGCCTTCCGGGAACACCTCTTACGAAGGCCTGTGAAAAGCAGTTTCTTGGCAGGCCTGATCTGGCTGAGGTAGAACTTCTGCTCTGGGTGTGCTCCATTGCCCTAGAGCTGAAAGGCCCAAAGGGCTGCCTTGTTGGCAAAGGGGGAGAGAGGCCCCAAAGCATCTTGCTTCCACCTCTTGGGAAGCTAAGAAACAACTGGCTGTGCCCAGTGCTCTTATAGCCTAAGAGAACATCTCTTATCAAGGCCTGTGAAACGCACTGTCTAGGCAGGCCTGATCTGGAAGAAGTAGAACTTCGGCTCTGGTTGTGCTCCATTGCCCTAGAGCTGCCAGACCCAACGTGCTGCCTTGTTTCCAAAGGGGCAGAGAGGCCCCAAAGCGTCTTGCTTCCAGCTGTTTGGGAAACAAGGAAACAACTGGCTCTGCACCGTGCTCTCACAGCCTACCGGGAACGTCACATACAAAGGCCTCTGAAACGCAGTTCCTTGGCAGGCCTGATCTGGCTGAAGTAGGACTTCTGCTCTGGGTGTGCTCCATTGGCCTAGAGCTGAAAGGCCCAAAGGTCGCCCTTGTTGGCAAAGGGGCAGGGAGCCCCCAAAGCATCTTGCTTCCAGCTCTTTGGGAAGCTAAGAAACAAATGGCTCTGCCCAGTGCTCTAACAGAGTACCGGGAACATCTCTTACCAAAGCCTTTGAAACGCAGTTTCTTGGCAGGCCTTATCTGGCTGAGGTAGAACTTCTGCTCTGGGTGTGCTCCATTGGCCTAGAGCTGCCTGGCCCAAAGGTCGGCCTTGTTTGCAAAGGGGATGAGAGGCCCCAAAGCATCTTGCTTCCAGCTCTTCGGGAAGCTAAGAAACATCTGGCGTTGCCCAGTGCTCTTACAGCCTACCGGGAACATCTCTTACCAAGGCCTGTGAAACGCAGTTTGTTGGTGGCCTGAACTGGCCGAAGTAGAACTTCTGCTCTGGGTGTGCTCCATTGGCCTAGAGCTGCCTGGCCCAAGGTGCTGCCTTGTTTGCAAAGGGGCAGAGAGGCCCCAAAGCATCTTGCTTCCAGCTCTCTGGGAAGCTAAGAACCAACTCGCTCTGCCCCGTGCTCTTACAGCCTACCGGGAACATGTCTTTGAAAGGCCTGTGAAACGCAGTTTCTTGGCAGGCCTCATCTGGCTGAAGTAGAACTCCGGCTCTGGGTGTGCTCCATTGCCCTAGAGCTGCCAGGCCCAAAGTGCTGCCCTGTTTCCAAGGGGCAGAGAGGCCCAAAGCATCTTGCTTCCCGGTCTTTGCGAAGCTAAGAAACAACTGGCTCTGCCCAGTGCTCTTACACCTACCGGGAACATCTCTTACCAAGGCCTGCCAAACGCTGTTTCTTTGCAGGCCTGATCAGGCTGAAGTAGAACTCCTGCTTTGCGTGTGCTCCATTGGCCTAGAGCTTCCCGACCCAAAAGGCTGCCTTGTTCCCAAACGGGCAGAGGGGTCCCAAGCATCTTGCTTCCAGCTTTTCAGGAAGGTAAGAAACAACTGGCTCTGCCCAGTGCTCTTACAGCCTACCGGGAACATCTCTTACCAAGGCCTGTGAAACGCCGTTTCCTGGCAGGCCTGATCTGGCTGAAGTAGAACTTCTGCTCTGGGTGTGCTCCATTGCCCTAGAGCTGCCAGGCCCAAAGGGCTGCCTTGTTTCCAAAGACGGAGAGTGGACCCAAAGCATCTTGCTCCCAGCTCTTCGGGAAGCTAAGAAACAGCTGGCTCTGCCCAGTGCTCTTACAGCCTAAGAGAACATCTCTTTGAAAGGCCTGTGAAACGCAGTTTCTTGGCAGGCCTGACCTGGCTGAAGTAGAACTTCTGTTCTGGTTGTGCTACATAGGCCTAGAGCTACCAGGACCTAAGGGCTGCCTTGTTTCCAAAGGGTGAGAGAGGCCCCAAAGCATCTTGCCTCCAGCACTTTGGGAAGCTAAAAAACAACTGGTTCTGCCCAGTGCTCTCACAGCCTACCGTGAACATCTCTTACCAAGGGCTGTGAAACGCAGTTTCTGGGCAGGACTGATCTGCCTGAAGTAGAACTTCTGCTGTGGATGTGCTCCATTGGCCTAGAGCTGCCAGGCCCAAACGGCTGCCTTGTGTCCAAAGGGAGAGAGAGGCCCCAAGGCATCTTGCTTCCAGCTCTGTTGGAAGCTAAAGCAACTGGCTCTCCACAGTGCTCTCACAGCCTACCGGGAACATCTCTTACCAAGGCCTGTGAAACACAGTTTCTTGGCAGGCCTGATCTGGCTGAAGTAGAACTCCTGCTCTGGGCGTGCTACTTTGGCCTAGAGCTGCCAGGCCCAAAGGGCCGCCTTGTTTCCAAAGGGGCTGAGAGTCCCCAAAGCATCTTGCTTCCAAATCTTTGGGAAGCTAAGAAACAACTGGCTCTGCACAGTGCTCTCACAGCCTACCGGCAACGTGACAGAGAAAGGCCTGTGAGACGCAGTTTCTTGGAAGGCCTGATCTGGCTGAGGTAGAACTTGTGCTCTGGGTGTGCTACTTTGGCCTAGAGCTGCCAGGCACAAAGGCTGCTTTGTTTCCAAAGGGGGAGAGAGGCCCCAAATCATGTTGCTTCCAGCTGTTTTTGAAGCTAAGAAACAGCTCGCTCTGCCAGGTACTCTTACAGCCTTCCGGGAACACCTCTTACGAAGGCCTGTGAAAAGCAGTTTCTTGGCAGGCCTGATCTGGCTGAGGTAGAACTTCTGCTCTGGGTGTGCTCCATTGGCCTAGAGCTGAAAGGCCCAAAGGTCGCCCTTGTTGGCAAAGGGGGAGAGAGGCCCCAAAGCATCTTGCTTCCACCTCTTGGGAAGCTAAGAAACAACTGGCTGTGCCCAGTGCTCTTATAGCCTAAGAGAACATCTCTTATCAAGGCCTGTGAAACGCACTGTCTAGGCAGGCCTGATCTGGAAGAAGTAGAACTTCGGCTCTGGTTGTGCTCCATTGCCCTAGAGCTGCCAGACCCAACGTGCTGCCTTGTTTCCAAAGGGGCAGAGAGGCCCCAAAGCGTCTTGCTTCCAGCTGTTTGGGAAACAAGGAAACCACTGGCTCTGCACCGTGCTCTCACAGCCTACCGGGAACGTCACATACAAAGGCCTCTGAAACGCAGTTCCTTGGCAGGCCTGATCTGGCTGAAGTAGGACTTCTGCTCTGGGTGTGCTCCATTGGCCTAGAGCTGAAAGGCCCAAAGGTCGCCCTTGTTGGCAAAGGGGCAGGGAGCCCCCAAAGCATCTTGCTTCCAGCTCTTTGGGAAGCTAAGAAACAAATGGATCTGCCCAGTGCTCTAACAGAGTACCGGGAACATCTCTTACCAAAGCCTTTGAAACGCAGTTTCTTGGCAGGCCTTATCTGGCTGAGGTAGAACTTCTGCTCTGGGTGTGCTCCATTGGCCTAGAGCTGCCTGGCCCAAGGTGCTGCCTTGTTTGCAAAGGGGCAGAGAGGCCCCAAAGCATCTTGCTTCCAGCTCTTTGGGAAGCTAAGAACCAACTCGCTCTGCCCCGTGCTCTTACAGCCTACCGGGAACATGTCTTTGAAAGGCCTGTGAAACGCAGTTTCTTGGCAGGCCTCATCTGGCTGAAGTAGAACTCCGGCTCTGGGTGTGCTCCATTGCCCTAGAGCTGCCAGGCCCAAAGTGCTGCCCTGTTTCCAAGGGGCAGAGAGGCCCAAAGCATCTTGCTTCCCGGTCTTTGCGAAGCTAAGAAACAACTGGCTCTGCCCAGTGCTCTTACACCTACCGCGAACATCTCTTACCAAGGCCTGTGAAACGCCGTTTCCTGGCAGGCCTGATCAGGCTGAAGTAGAACTCCTGCTTTGCGTGTGCTCCATTGGCCTAGAGCTTCCCGACCCAAAAGGCTGCCTTGTTCCCAAACGGGCAGAGGGGTCCCAAGCATCTTGCTTCCAGCTTTTCAGGAAGGTAAGAAACAACTGGCTCTGCCCAGTGCTCTTACAGCCAACCGGGAACATCTCTTACCAAGGCCTGTGAAACGCCGTTTCCTGGCAGGCCTGATCTGGCTGAAGTAGAACTTCTGCTCTGGGTGTGCTCCATTGCCCTAGAGCTGCCAGGCCCAAAGGGCTGCCTTGTTTCCAAAGACGGAGAGTGGACCCAAAGCATCTTGCTCCCAGCTCTTCGGGAAGCTAAGAAACAGCTGGCTCTGCCCAGTGCTCTTACAGCCTAAGAGAACATCTCTTTGAAAGGCCTGTGAAACGCAGTTTCTTGGCAGGCCTGACCTGGCTGAAGTAGAACTTCTGTTCTGGTTGTGCTACATAGGCCTAGAGCTACCAGGACCTAAGGGCTGCCTTGTTTCCAAAGGGTGAGAGAGGCCCCAAAGCATCTTGCCTCCAGCACTTTGGGAAGCTAAAAAACAACTGGTTCTGCCCAGTGCTCTCACAGCCTACCGTGAACATCTCTTACCAAGGGCTGTGAAACGCAGTTTCTGGGCAGGACTGATCTGCCTGAAGTAGAACTTCTGCTGTGGATGTGCTCCATTGGCCTAGAGCTGCCAGGCCCAAACGGCTGCCTTGTGTCCAAAGGGAGAGAGAGGCCCCAAGGCATCTTGCTTCCAGCTCTGTGGGAAGCTAAAGCAACTGGCTCTCCACAGTGCTCTCACAGCCTACCGGGAACATCTCTTACCAAGGCCTGTGAAACACAGTTTCTTGGCAGGCCTGATCTGGCTGAAGTAGAACTCCTGCTCTGGGCGTGCTACTTTGGCCTAGAGCTGCCAGGCCCAAAGGGCCGCCTTGTTTCCAAAGGGGCTGAGAGTCCCCAAAGCATCTTGCTTCCAAATCTTTGGGAAGCTAAGAAACAACTGGCTCTGCACAGTGCTCTCACAGCCTACCGGCAACGTGACAGAGAAAGGCCTGTGAGACGCAGTTTCTTGGAAGGCCTGATCTGGCTGAGGTAGAACTTGTGCTCTGGGTGTGCTACTTTGGCCTAGAGCTGCCAGGCACAAAGGCTGCTTTGTTTCCAAAGGGGGAGAGAGGCCCCAAATCATGTTGCTTCCAGCTGTTTTTGAAGCTAAGAAACAGCTCGCTCTGCCAGGTACTCTTACAGCCTTCCGGGAACACCTCTTACGAAGGCCTGTGAAAAGCGGTTTCTTGGCAGGCCTGATCTGGCTGAGGTAGAACTTCTGCTCTGGGTGTGCTCCATTGGCCTAGAGCTGAAAGGCCCAAAGGTCGCCCTTGTTGGCAAAGGGGGAGAGAGGCCCCAAAGCATCTTGCTTCCACCTCTTGGGAAGCTAAGAAACAACTGGCTGTGCCCAGTGCTCTTATAGCCTAAGAGAACATCTCTTATCAAGGCCTGGGAAACGCACTGTCTAGGCAGGCCTGTTCTGGAAGAAGTAGAACTTCGGCTCTGGTTGTGCTCCATTGCCCTAGAGCTGCCAGACCCAACGTGCTGCCTTGTTTCCAAAGGGGCAGAGAGGCCCCAAAGCGTCTTGCTTCCAGCTGTTTGGGAAACAAGGAAACAACTGGCTCTGCACCGTGCTCTCACAGCCTACCGGGAACGTCACATACAAAGGCCTCTGAAACGCAGTTCCTTGGCAGGCCTGATCTGGCTGAAGTAGGACTTCTGCTCTGGGTGTGCTCCATTGGCCTAGAGCTGAAAGGCCCAAAGGTCGCCCTTGTTGGCAAAGGGGCAGGGAGCCCCCAAAGCATCTTGCTTCCAGCTCTTTGGGAAGCTAAGAAACAAATGGCTCTGCCCAGTGCTCTAACAGAGTACCGGGAACATCTCTTACCAAAGCCTTTGAAACGCAGTTTCTTGGCAGGCCTTATCTGGCTGAGGTAGAACTTCTGCTCTGGGTGTGCTCCATTGGCCTAGAGCTGCCTGGCCCAAAGGTCGGCCTTGTTTGCAAAGGGGATGAGAGGCCCCAAAGCATCTTGCTTCCAGCTCTTCGGGAAGCTAAGAAACATCTGGCGTTGCCCAGTGCTCTTACAGCCTACCGGGAACATCTCTTACCAAGGCCTGTGAAACGCAGTTTGTTGGTGGCCTGAACTGGCCGAAGTAGAACTTCTGCTCTGGGTGTGCTCCATTGGCCTAGAGCTGCCTGGCCCAAGGTGCTGCCTTGTTTGCAAAGGGGCAGAGAGGCCACAAAGCATCTTGCTTCCAGCTCTCTGGGAAGCTAAGAACCAACTCGCTCTGCCCCGTGCTCTTACAGCCTACCGGGAACATGTCTTTGAAAGGCCTGTGAAACGCAGTTTCTTGGCAGGCCTCATCTGGCTGAAGTAGAACTCCGGCTCTGGGTGTGCTCCATTGCCCTAGAGCTGCCAGGCCCAAAGTGCTGCCCTGTTTCCAAGGGGCAGAGAGGCCCAAAGCATCTTGCTTCCCGGTCTTTGCGAAGCTAAGAAACAACTGGCTCTGCCCAGTGCTCTTACACCTACCGCGAACATCTCTTACCAAGGCCTGTCAAACGCTGTTTCTTTGCAGGCCTGATCAGGCTGAAGTAGAACTCCTGCTTTGCGTGTGCTCCATTGGCCTAGAGCTTCCCGACCCAAAAGGCTGCCTTGTTCCCAAACGGGCAGAGGGGTCCCAAGCATCTTGCTTCCAGCTTTTCAGGAAGGTAAGAAACAACTGGCTCTGCCCAGTGCTCTTACAGCCTACCGGGAACATCTCTTACCAAGGCCTGTGAAACGCAGTTTCCTGGCAGGCCTGATCTGGCTGAAGTAGAACTTCTGCTCTGGGTGTGCTCCATTGCCCTAGAGCTGCCAGGCCCAAAGGGCTGCCTTGTTTCCAAAGACGGAGAGTGGACCCAAAGCATCTTGCTCCCAGCTCTTCGGGAAGCTAAGAAACAGCTGGCTCTGCCCAGTGCTCTTACAGCCTAAGAGAACATCTCTTTGAAAGGCCTGTGAAACGCAGTTTCTTGGCAGGCCTGACCTGGCTGAAGTAGAACTTCTGTTCTGGTTGTGCTACATAGGCCTAGAGCTACCAGGACCTAAGGGCTGCCTTGTTTCCAAAGGGTGAGAGAGGCCCCAAAGCATCTTGCCTCCAGCACTTTGGGAAGCTAAAAAACAACTGGTTCTGCCCAGTGCTCTCACAGCCTACCGTGAACATCTCTTACCAAGGGCTGTGAAACGCAGTTTCTGGGCAGGACTGATCTGCCTGAAGTAGAACTTCTGCTGTGGATGTGCTCCATTGGCCTAGAGCTGCCAGGCCCAAACGGCTGCCTTGTGTCCAAAGGGAGAGAGAGGCCCCAAGGCATCTTGCTTCCAGCTCTGTGGGAAGCTAAAGCAACTGGCTCTCCACAGTGCTCTCACAGCCTACCGGGAACATCTCTTACCAAGGCCTGTGAAACGCAGTTTCTTGGCAGGCCTGATCTGGCTGAAGTAGAACTCCTGCTCTGGGCGTGCTACTTTGGCCTAGAGCTGCCAGGCCCAAAGGGCCGCCTCGTTTCCAAAGGGGCTGAGAGTCCCCAAAGCATCTTGCTTCCAAATCTTTGGGAAGCTAAGAAACAACTGGCTCTGCACAGTGCTCTCACAGCCTACCGGCAACGTGACAGAGAAAGGCCTGTGAGACGCAGTTTCTTGGAAGGCCTGATCTGGCTGAGGTAGAACTTGTGCTCTGGGTGTGCTACTTTGGCCTAGAGCTGCCAGGCACAAAGGCTGCTTTGTTTCCAAAGGGGGAGAGAGGCCCCAAATCATGTTGCTTCCAGCTGTTTTTGAAGCTAAGAAACAGCTCGCTCTGCCAGGTACTCTTACAGCCTTCCGGGAACACCTCTTACGAAGGCCTGTGAAAAGCGGTTTCTTGGCAGGCCTGATCTGGCTGAGGTAGAACTTCTGCTCTGGGTGTGCTCCATTGGCCTAGAGCTGAAAGGCCCAAAGGTCGCCCTTGTTGGCAAAGGGGGAGAGAGGCCCCAAAGCATCTTGCTTCCACCTCTTGGGAAGCTAAGAAACAACTGGCTGTGCCCAGTGCTCTTATAGCCTAAGAGAACATCTCTTATCAAGGCCTGGGAAACGCACTGTCTAGGCAGGCCTGTTCTGGAAGAAGTAGAACTTCGGCTCTGGTTGTGCTCCATTGCCCTAGAGCTGCCAGACCCAACGTGCTGCCTTGTTTCCAAAGGGGCAGAGAGGCCCCAAAGCGTCTTGCTTCCAGCTGTTTGGGAAACAAGGAAACAACTGGCTCTGCACCGTGCTCTCACAGCCTACCGGGAACGTCACATACAAAGGCCTCTGAAACGCAGTTCCTTGGCAGGCCTGATCTGGCTGAAGTAGGACTTCTGCTCTGGGTGTGCTCCATTGGCCTAGAGCTGAAAGGCCCAAAGGTCGCCCTTGTTGGCAAAGGGGCAGGGAGCCCCCAAAGCATCTTGCTTCCAGCTCTTTGGGAAGCTAAGAAACAAATGGCTCTGCCCAGTGCTCTAACAGAGTACCGGGAACATCTCTTACCAAAGCCTTTGAAACGCAGTTTCTTGGCAGGCCTTATCTGGCTGAGGTAGAACTTCTGCTCTGGGTGTGCTCCATTGGCCTAGAGCTGCCTGGCCCAAAGGTCGGCCTTGTTTGCAAAGGGGATGAGAGGCCCCAAAGCATCTTGCTTCCAGCTCTTCGGGAAGCTAAGAAACATCTGGCGTTGCCCAGTGCTCTTACAGCCTACCGGGAACATCTCTTACCAAGGCCTGTGAAACGCAGTTTGTTGGTGGCCTGAACTGGCCGAAGTAGAACTTCTGCTCTGGGTGTGCTCCATTGGCCTAGAGCTGCCTGGCCCAAGGTGCTGCCTTGTTTGCAAAGGGGCAGAGAGGCCACAAAGCATCTTGCTTCCAGCTCTCTGGGAAGCTAAGAACCAACTCGCTCTGCCCCGTGCTCTTACAGCCTACCGGGAACATGTCTTTGAAAGGCCTGTGAAACGCAGTTTCTTGGCAGGCCTCATCTGGCTGAAGTAGAACTCCGGCTCTGGGTGTGCTCCATTGCCCTAGAGCTGCCAGGCCCAAAGTGCTGCCCTGTTTCCAAGGGGCAGAGAGGCCCAAAGCATCTTGCTTCCCGGTCTTTGCGAAGCTAAGAAACAACTGGCTCTGCCCAGTGCTCTTACACCTACCGCGAACATCTCTTACCAAGGCCTGTCAAACGCTGTTTCTTTGCAGGCCTGATCAGGCTGAAGTAGAACTCCTGCTTTGCGTGTGCTCCATTGGCCTAGAGCTTCCCGACCCAAAAGGCTGCCTTGTTCCCAAACGGGCAGAGGGGTCCCAAGCATCTTGCTTCCAGCTTTTCAGGAAGGTAAGAAACAACTGGCTCTGCCCAGTGCTCTTACAGCCTACCGGGAACATCTCTTACCAAGGCCTGTGAAACGCAGTTTCCTGGCAGGCCTGATCTGGCTGAAGTAGAACTTCTGCTCTGGGTGTGCTCCATTGCCCTAGAGCTGCCAGGCCCAAAGGGCTGCCTTGTTTCCAAAGACGGAGAGTGGACCCAAAGCATCTTGCTCCCAGCTCTTCGGGAAGCTAAGAAACAGCTGGCTCTGCCCAGTGCTCTTACAGCCTAAGAGAACATCTCTTTGAAAGGCCTGTGAAACGCAGTTTCTTGGCAGGCCTGACCTGGCTGAAGTAGAACTTCTGTTCTGGTTGTGCTACATAGGCCTAGAGCTACCAGGACCTAAGGGCTGCCTTGTTTCCAAAGGGTGAGAGAGGCCCCAAAGGATCTTGCCTCCAGCACTTTGGGAAGCTAAAAAACAACTGGTTCTGCCCAGTGCTCTCACAGCCTACCGTGAACATCTCTTACCAAGGGCTGTGAAACGCAGTTTCTGGGCAGGACTGATCTGCCTGAAGTAGAACTTCTGCTGTGGATGTGCTCCATTGGCCTAGAGCTGCCAGGCCCAAACGGCTGCCTTGTGTCCAAAGGGAGAGAGAGGCCCCAAGGCATCTTGCTTCCAGCTCTGTGGGAAGCTAAAGCAACTGGCTCTCCACAGTGCTCTCACAGCCTACCGGGAACATCTCTTACCAAGGCCTGTGAAACGCAGTTTCTTGGCAGGCCTGATCTGGCTGAAGTAGAACTCCTGCTCTGGGCGTGCTACTTTGGCCTAGAGCTGCCAGGCCCAAAGGGCCGCCTTGTTTCCAAAGGGGCTGAGAGTCCCCAAAGCATCTTGCTTCCAAATCTTTGGGAAGCTAAGAAACAACTGGCTCTGCACAGTGCTCTCACAGCCTACCGGCAACGTGACAGAGAAAGGCCTGTGAGACGCAGTTTCTTGGAAGGCCTGATCTGGCTGAGGTAGAACTTGTGCTCTGGGTGTGCTACTTTGGCCTAGAGCTGCCAGGCACAATGGCTGCTTTGTTTCCAAAGGCAAGAGAGGCCCCAAATCATGTTGCTTCCAGCTGTTTTTGAAGCTAAGAAACAACTCGCTCTGCCAGGTACTCTTACAGCCTTCCGGGAACACCTCTTACGAAGGCCTGTGAAAAGCAGTTTCTTGGCAGGCCTGATCTGGCTGAGGTAGAACTTCTGCTCTGGGTGTGCTCCATTGCCCTAGAGCTGAAAGGCCCAAAGGGCTGCCTTGTTTCCAAAGGGGGAGAGAGGCCCCAAAGCATCTTGCTTCCACCTCTTGGGAAGCTAAGAAACAACTGGCTGTGCCCAGTGCTCTTATAGCCTAAGAGAACATCTCTTATCAAGGCCTGGGAAACGCACTGTCTAGGCAGGCCTGATCTGGAAGAAGTAGAACTTCGGCTCTGGTTGTGCTCCATTGCCCTAGAGCTGCCAGACCCAACGTGCTGCCTTGTTTCCAAAGGGGCAGAGAGGCCCCAAAGCGTCTTGCTTCCAGCTGTTTGGGAAACAAGGAAACAACTGGCTCTGCACCGTGCTCTCACAGCCTACCGGGAACGTCACATACAAAGGCCTCTGAAACGCAGTTCCTTGGCAGGCATGATCTGGTTGAAGTAGGACTTCTGCTCTGGGTGTGCTCCATTGGCCTAGAGCTGAAAGGCCCAAAGGTCGCCCTTGTTGGCAAAGGGGCAGGGAGCCCCCAAAGCATCTTGCTTCCAGCTCTTTGGGAAGCTAAGAAACAAATGGCTCTGCCCAGTGCTCTAACAGAGTACCGGGAACATCTCTTACCAAAGCCTTTGAAACGCAGTTTCTTGGCAGGCCTTATCTGGCTGAGGTAGAACTTCTGCTCTGGGTGTGCTCCATTGGCCTAGAGCTGCCTGGCCCAAAGGTCGGCCTTGTTTGCAAAGGGGATGAGAGGCCCCAAAGCATCTTGGTTCCAGCTCTTCGGGAAGCTAAGAAACATCTGGCGTTGCCCAGTGCTCTTACAGCCTACCGGGAACATCTCTTACCAAGGCCTGTGAAACGCAGTTTGTTGGTGGCCTGAACTGGCCGAAGTAGAGCTTCTGCTCTGGGTGTGCTCCATTGGCCTAGAGCTGCCTGGCCCATAGGGCTGCCTTGTTTGCAAAGGGGATGAGAGGCCCCAAAGCATCTTGCTTCCAGCTCTTCGGAAAGCTAAGAAACATCTGGCGTTGCCCAGTGCTCTTACAGCTTACCGGGAACATCTCTTACCAAGGCCTGTGAAACGCAGTTTCTTGGTGGCCTGAACTGGCCGAAGTAGAACTTCTGCTCTGGGTGTGCTCCACTGGCCTAGAGCTACCTGGCCCAAAAGGCTGCCTTGAGTCCAAAGTGAGAGAGTGGCACCAAAGCTTCTCGCTTCCAGCTCTTCGGGAAGCTAAGAAACATCTGGCGTTGCCCAGTGCTCTTACAGCCTACCGGGAACATCTCTTACCAAGGCCTGTGAAACGCCGTTTCCTGGCAGGCCTGATTTGGCTGAAGTAGAACTTCTGCTCTGGGTGTGCTCCATTGCCCTAGAGCTGCCAGGCCCAAGGTGCTGCCTTGTTTCCAAAGGGGCAGAGAGGCCCCAAAGCATCTTGCTTCCAGCTCTCTGGGAAGCTAAGAACCAACTCGCTCTGCCCCGTGCTCTTACAGCCTACCGGGAACATGTCTTTGAAAGGCCTGTGAAACGCAGTTTCTTGGCAGGCCTCATCTGGCTGAAGTAGAACTCCGGCTCTGGGTGTGCTCCACTGCCCTAGAGCTGCCAGGCCCAAAGTGCTGCCCTGTTTCCAAGGGGCAGAGAGGCCCAAAGCATCTTGCTTCCCGGTCTTTGCGAAGCTAAGAAACAACTGGCTCTGCCCAGTGCTCTTACACCTACCGGGAACATCTCTTACCAAGGCCTGTCAAACGCTGTTTCTTTGCAGGCCTGATCAGGCTGAAGTAGAACTCCTGCTCTGCGTGTGCTCCATTGGCCTAGAGCTTCCCGACCCAAAAGGCTGCCTTGTTCCCAAACGGGCAGAGGGGTCCCAAGCATCTTGCTTCCAGCTTTTCAGGAAGGTAAGAAACAACTGGCCCTGCCCAGTGCTCTTACAGCCTACCGGGAACATCTCTTACCAAGGCCTGTGAAACGCAGTTTCCTGGCAGGCCTGATCTGGCTGAAGTAGAACTTCTGCTCTGGGTGTGCTCCATTGCCCTAGAGCTGCCAGGCCCAAAGGGCTGCCTTGTTTCCAAAGACGGAGAGTGGACCCAAAGCATCTTGCTCCCAGCTCTTCGGGAAGCTAAGAAACAGCTGGCTCTGCCCAGTGCTCTTACAGCCTAAGAGAACATCTCTTTGAAAGGCGTGTGAAACGCAGTTTCTTGGCAGGCCTGATCTGGCTGAAGTAGAACTCCTGCTCTGGGCGTGCTACTTTGGCCTAGAGCTGCCAGGCCCAAAGGGCCGCCTTGTTTCCAAAGGGGCTGAGAGTCCCCAAAGCATCTTGCTTCCAAATCTTTGGGAAGCTAAGAAACAACTGGCTCTGCACAGTGCTCTCACAGCCTACCGGCAACGTGACAGAGAAAGGCCTGTGAGACGCAGTTTCTTGGAAGGCCTGATCTGGCTGAGGTAGAACTTCTGCTCTGGGTGTACTCCATTGGCCTAGGGCTGCCAGGCCCAAAGGGCTGCCTTTATTTCCAAAGTGTGAGAGAGGCCCCAAAGCATCTTGCTTCCTGCTCTCTGGGAAGCTAAAACAACTGGCTCTGCACAGTGCTCTCAAAGCCAACCGGGAACGTCACATACAAAGGCCTGTGAAACGCAGCTTCTTGACAGGCCTTATCTGGCTGAGGTAGAACTTGTGCTCTGGGTGTGCTACTTTGGCCTAGAGCTGCCAGGCACAAAGGCTGCTTTGTTTCCAAAGGGGGAGAGAGGCCCCAAATCATGTTGCTTCCAGCTGTTTTTGAAGCTAAGAAACAACTCGCTCTGCCAGGTACTCTTACAGCCTTCCGGGAACACCTCTTACGAAGGCCTGTGAAAAGCAGTTTCTTGGCAGGCCTGATCTGGCTGAGGTAGAACTTCTGCTCTGGGTGTGCTCCATTGCCCTAGAGCTGAAAGGCCCAAAGGGATGCCTTGTTTGCAAAGGGGCAGAGAGGCCCCAAAGCATCTTGCTTCCAGCTCATTGGGAAGCTAAGAGACAACTGTCTCTGCCCAGTGCTCTGACAGAGTACCGGGAACATCTCTTACCAAAGCCTTTGAAACGCAGTTTCTTGGCAGGCCTTATCTGGCTGAGGTAGAACTTCTGCTCTGGGTGTGCTCCATTGGCCTAGAGCTGAAAGGCCCAAAGGTCGGCCTTGTTGGCAAAGGGGCAGGGAGCCCCCAAAGCATCTTGCTTCCAGCTCTTCGGGAAGCTAAGAAACAACTGGCTCTGCCCAGTGCTCTTACAGCCTGAGAGAAAATCTCTTACCAAGGCCTGTGAAACGCACTTTGTAGGTGGCCTGATCTAGCTGAAGTAGAACTTCTGCTCTGGGTGTGCTCCATTGGCCTAGAGCTGCCTGGCCCAAAGGGCCGCCTTGTTTGCAAAGGGGCAGAGAGGCCCCAAAGCATCTTGCTTCCAGCTCTTCGGGAAGCTAAGAAACATCTGGCGTTGCCCAGTGCTCTTACAGCCTACCGGGAACATCTCTTACCAAGGCCTGTGAAACGCAGTTTGTTGGTGGCCTGAACCGGCCGAAGTAGAACTTCTGCTCTGGGTGTGCTCCACTGGCCTGGAGCTACCTGCCCCAAAGGGCTGCCTTGATTCCAAAGTGAGAGAGTGGCACCAAAGCATCTTGCTTCCAGCTCTTCGGGAAGCTAAGAAACATCTGGCGTTGCCCAGTGCTCTTACAGCCTACCGGGAACATCTCTTACCAAGGCCTGTGAAACGCCGTTTCCTGGCAGGCCTGATTTGGCTGAAGTAGAACTTCTGCTCTGGGTGTGCTCCATTGCCCTAGAGCTGCCAGGCCCAAGGTGCTGCCTTGTTTCCAAAGGGGCAGAGAGGCCCCAAAGCCTCTTGCTTCCAGCTCTCTGGGAAGCTAAGAACCAACTCGCTCTGCCCCGTGCTCTTACAGCCTACCGGGAACATGTCTTTGAAAGGCCTGTGAAACGCAGTTTCTTGGCAGGCCTCATCTGGCTGAAGTAGAACTCCGGCTCTGGGTGTGCTCCATTGCCCTAGAGCTGCCAGGCCCCAAGTGCTGCCCTGTTTCCAAGGGGCAGAGAGGCCCAAAGCATCTTGCTTCCCGGTCTTTGCGAAGCTAAGAAACAACTGGCTCTGCCCAGTGCTCTTACACCTACCGGGAACATCTCTTACCAAGGCCTGTCAAACGCTGTTTCTTTGCAGGCCTGATCAGGCTGAAGTAGAACTCCTGCTCTGCGTGTGCTCCATTGGCCTAGAGCTTCCCGACCCAAAAGGCTGCCTTGTTCCCAAACGGGCAGAGGGGTCCCAAGCGTCTTGCTTCCAGCTTTTCAGGAAGGTAAGAAACAACTGGCTCTGCCCAGTGCTCTTACAGCCTACCGGGAACATCTCTTACCAAGGCCTGTGAAACGCAGTTTCTTGGCAGGCCTGATCTGGCTGAAGTAGAACTCCTGCTCTGGGCGTGCTACTTTGGCCTAGAGCTGCCAGGCCCAAAGGGCCGCCTTGTTTCCAAAGGGGCTGAGAGTCCCCAAAGCATCTTGCTTCCAAATCTTTGGGAAGCTAAGAAACAACTGGCTCTGCACAGTGCTCTCACAGCCTACCGGCAACGTGACAGAGAAAGGCCTGTGAGACGCAGTTTCTTGGAAGGCCTGATCTGGCTGAGGTAGAACTTCTGCTCTGGGTGTACTCCATTGGCCTAGGGCTGCCAGGCCCAAAGGGCTGCCTTTATTTCCAAAGTGTGAGAGAGGCCCCAAAGCATCTTGCTTCCTGCTCTCTGGGAAGCTAAAACAACTGGCTCTGCACAGTGCTCTCAAAGCCAACCGGGAACGTCACATACAAAGGCCTGTGAAACGCAGCTTCTTGACAGGCCTTATCTGGCTGAGGTAGAACTTGTGCTCTGGGTGTGCTACTTTGGCCTAGAGCTGCCAGGCACAAAGGCTGCTTTGTTTCCAAAGGGGGAGAGAGGCCCCAAATCATGTTGCTTCCAGCTGTTTTTGAAGCTAAGAAACAACTCGCTCTGCCAGGTACTCTTACAGCCTTCCGGGAACACCTCTTACGAAGGCCTGTGAAAAGCAGTTTCTTGGCAGGCCTGATCTGGCTGAGGTAGAACTTCTGCTCTGGGTGTGCTCCATTGCCCTAGAGCTGAAAGGCCCAAAGGGATGCCTTGTTTGCAAAGGGGCAGAGAGGCCCCAAAGCATCTTGCTTCCAGCTCATTGGGAAGCTAAGAGACAACTGTCTCTGCCCAGTGCTCTGACAGAGTACCGGGAACATCTCTTACCAAAGCCTTTGAAACGCAGTTTCTTGGCAGGCCTTATCTGGCTGAGGTAGAACTTCTGCTCTGGGTGTGCTCCATTGGCCTAGAGCTGAAAGGCCCAAAGGTCGGCCTTGTTGGCAAAGGGGCAGGGAGCCCCCAAAGCATCTTGCTTCCAGCTCTTCGGGAAGCTAAGAAACAACTGGCTCTGCCCAGTGCTCTTACAGCCTGAGAGAAAATCTCTTACCAAGGCCTGTGAAACGCACTTTGTAGGTGGCCTGATCTAGCTGAAGTAGAACTTCTGCTCTGGGTGTGCTCCATTGGCCTAGAGCTGCCTGGCCCAAAGGGCCGCCTTGTTTGCAAAGGGGCAGAGAGGCCCCAAAGCATCTTGCTTCCAGCTCTTCGGGAAGCTAAGAAACATCTGGCGTTGCCCAGTGCTCTTACAGCCTACCGGGAACATCTCTTACCAAGGCCTGTGAAACGCAGTTTGTTGGTGGCCTGAACCGGCCGAAGTAGAACTTCTGCTCTGGGTGTGCTCCACTGGCCTGGAGCTACCTGCCCCAAAGGGCTGCCTTGATTCCAAAGTGAGAGAGTGGCACCAAAGCATCTTGCTTCCAGCTCTTCGGGAAGCTAAGAAACATCTGGCGTTGCCCAGTGCTCTTACAGCCTACCGGGAACATCTCTTACCAAGGCCTGTGAAACGCCGTTTCCTGGCAGGCCTGATTTGGCTGAAGTAGAACTTCTGCTCTGGGTGTGCTCCATTGCCCTAGAGCTGCCAGGCCCAAGGTGCTGCCTTGTTTCCAAAGGGGCAGAGAGGCCCCAAAGCCTCTTGCTTCCAGCTCTCTGGGAAGCTAAGAACCAACTCGCTCTGCCCCGTGCTCTTACAGCCTACCGGGAACATGTCTTTGAAAGGCCTGTGAAACGCAGTTTCTTGGCAGGCCTCATCTGGCTGAAGTAGAACTCCGGCTCTGGGTGTGCTCCATTGCCCTAGAGCTGCCAGGCCCCAAGTGCTGCCCTGTTTCCAAGGGGCAGAGAGGCCCAAAGCATCTTGCTTCCCGGTCTTTAGGAAGCTAAGAAACAACTGGCTCTGCCCAGTGCTCTTACACCTACCGGGAACATCTCTTACCAAGGCCTGTCAAACGCTGTTTCTTTGCAGGCCTGATCAGGCTGAAGTAGAACTCCTGCTCTGCGTGTGCTCCATTGGCCTAGAGCTTCCCGACCCAAAAGGCTGCCTTGTTCCCAAACGGGCAGAGGGGTCCCAAGCGTCTTGCTTCCAGCTTTTCAGGAAGGTAAGAAACAACTGGCTCTGCCCAGTGCTCTTACAGCCTACCGGGAACATCTCTTACCAAGGCCTGTGAAACGCAGTTTCTTGGCAGGCCTGATCTGGCTGAAGTAGAACTCCTGCTCTGGGCGTGCTACTTTGGCCTAGAGCTGCCAGGCCCAAAGGGCCGCCTTGTTTCCAAAGGGGCTGAGAGTCCCCAAAGCATCTTGCTTCCAAATCTTTGGGAAGCTAAGAAACAACTGGCTCTGCACAGTGCTCTCACAGCCTACCGGCAACGTGACAGAGAAAGGCCTGTGAGACGCAGTTTCTTGGAAGGCCTGATCTGGCTGAGGTAGAACTTCTGCTCTGGGTGTACTCCATTGGCCTAGGGCTGCCAGGCCCAAAGGGCTGCCTTTATTTCCAAAGTGTGAGAGAGGCCCCAAAGCATCTTGCTTCCTGCTCTCTGGGAAGCTAAAACAACTGGCTCTGCACAGTGCTCTCAAAGCCAACCGGGAACGTCACATACAAAGGCCTGTGAAACGCAGCTTCTTGACAGGCCTTATCTGGCTGAGGTAGAACTTGTGCTCTGGGTGTGCTACTTTGGCCTAGAGCTGCCAGGCACAAAGGCTGCTTTGTTTCCAAAGGGGGAGAGAGGCCCCAAATCATGTTGCTTCCAGCTGTTTTTGAAGCTAAGAAACAACTCGCTCTGCCAGGTACTCTTACAGCCTTCCGGGAACACCTCTTACGAAGGCCTGTGAAAAGCAGTTTCTTGGCAGGCCTGATCTGGCTGAGGTAGAACTTCTGCTCTGGGTGTGCTCCATTGCCCTAGAGCTGAAAGGCCCAAAGGGATGCCTTGTTTGCAAAGGGGCAGAGAGGCCCCAAAGCATCTTGCTTCCAGCTCATTGGGAAGCTAAGAGACAACTGTCTCTGCCCAGTGCTCTGACAGAGTACCGGGAACATCTCTTACCAAAGCCTTTGAAACGCAGTTTCTTGGCAGGCCTTATCTGGCTGAGGTAGAACTTCTGCTCTGGGTGTGCTCCATTGGCCTAGAGCTGAAAGGCCCAAAGGTCGGCCTTGTTGGCAAAGGGGCAGGGAGCCCCCAAAGCATCTTGCTTCCAGCTCTTCGGGAAGCTAAGAAACAACTGGCTCTGCCCAGTGCTCTTACAGCCTGAGAGAAAATCTCTTACCAAGGCCTGTGAAACGCACTTTGTAGGTGGCCTGATCTAGCTGAAGTAGAACTTCTGCTCTGGGTGTGCTCCATTGGCCTAGAGCTGCCTGGCCCAAAGGGCCGCCTTGTTTGCAAAGGGGCAGAGAGGCCCCAAAGCATCTTGCTTCCAGCTCTTCGGGAAGCTAAGAAACATCTGGCGTTGCCCAGTGCTCTTACAGCCTACCGGGAACATCTCTTACCAAGGCCTGTGAAACGCAGTTTGTTGGTGGCCTGAACCGGCCGAAGTAGAACTTCTGCTCTGGGTGTGCTCCACTGGCCTGGAGCTACCTGCCCCAAAGGGCTGCCTTGATTCCAAAGTGAGAGAGTGGCACCAAAGCATCTTGCTTCCAGCTCTTCGGGAAGCTAAGAAACATCTGGCGTTGCCCAGTGCTCTTACAGCCTACCGGGAACATCTCTTACCAAGGCCTGTGAAACGCCGTTTCCTGGCAGGCCTGATTTGGCTGAAGTAGAACTTCTGCTCTGGGTGTGCTCCATTGCCCTAGAGCTGCCAGGCCCAAGGTGCTGCCTTGTTTCCAAAGGGGCAGAGAGGCCCCAAAGCCTCTTGCTTCCAGCTCTCTGGGAAGCTAAGAACCAACTCGCTCTGCCCCGTGCTCTTACAGCCTACCGGGAACATGTCTTTGAAAGGCCTGTGAAACGCAGTTTCTTGGCAGGCCTCATCTGGCTGAAGTAGAACTCCGGCTCTGGGTGTGCTCCATTGCCCTAGAGCTGCCAGGCCCCAAGTGCTGCCCTGTTTCCAAGGGGCAGAGAGGCCCAAAGCATCTTGCTTCCCGGTCTTTGCGAAGCTAAGAAACAACTGGCTCTGCCCAGTGCTCTTACACCTACCGGGAACATCTCTTACCAAGGCCTGTCAAACGCTGTTTCTTTGCAGGCCTGATCAGGCTGAAGTAGAACTCCTGCTCTGCGTGTGCTCCATTGGCCTAGAGCTTCCCGACCCAAAAGGCTGCCTTGTTCCCAAACGGGCAGAGGGGTCCCAAGCGTCTTGCTTCCAGCTTTTCAGGAAGGTAAGAAACAACTGGCTCTGCCCAGTGCTCTTACAGCCTACCGGGAACATCTCTTACCAAGGCCTGTGAAACGCAGTTTCTTGGCAGGCCTGATCTGGCTGAAGTAGAACTCCTGCTCTGGGCGTGCTACTTTGGCCTAGAGCTGCCAGGCCCAAAGGGCCGCCTTGTTTCCAAAGGGGCTGAGAGTCCCCAAAGCATCTTGCTTCCAAATCTTTGGGAAGCTAAGAAACAACTGGCTCTGCACAGTGCTCTCACAGCCTACCGGCAACGTGACAGAGAAAGGCCTGTGAGACGCAGTTTCTTGGAAGGCCTGATCTGGCTGAGGTAGAACTTCTGCTCTGGGTGTACTCCATTGGCCTAGGGCTGCCAGGCCCAAAGGGCTGCCTTTATTTCCAAAGTGTGAGAGAGGCCCCAAAGCATCTTGCTTCCTGCTCTCTGGGAAGCTAAAACAACTGGCTCTGCACAGTGCTCTCAAAGCCAACCGGGAACGTCACATACAAAGGCCTGTGAAACGCAGCTTCTTGACAGGCCTTATCTGGCTGAGGTAGAACTTGTGCTCTGGGTGTGCTACTTTGGCCTAGAGCTGCCAGGCACAAAGGCTGCTTTGTTTCCAAAGGGGGAGAGAGGCCCCAAATCATGTTGCTTCCAGCTGTTTTTGAAGCTAAGAAACAACTCGCTCTGCCAGGTACTCTTACAGCCTTCCGGGAACACCTCTTACGAAGGCCTGTGAAAAGCAGTTTCTTGGCAGGCCTGATCTGGCTGAGGTAGAACTTCTGCTCTGGGTGTGCTCCATTGCCCTAGAGCTGAAAGGCCCAAAGGGATGCCTTGTTTGCAAAGGGGCAGAGAGGCCCCAAAGCATCTTGCTTCCAGCTCATTGGGAAGCTAAGAGACAACTGTCTCTGCCCAGTGCTCTGACAGAGTACCGGGAACATCTCTTACCAAAGCCTTTGAAACGCAGTTTCTTGGCAGGCCTTATCTGGCTGAGGTAGAACTTCTGCTCTGGGTGTGCTCCATTGGCCTAGAGCTGAAAGGCCCAAAGGTCGGCCTTGTTGGCAAAGGGGCAGGGAGCCCCCAAAGCATCTTGCTTCCAGCTCTTCGGGAAGCTAAGAAACAACTGGCTCTGCCCAGTGCTCTTACAGCCTGAGAGAAAATCTCTTACCAAGGCCTGTGAAACGCACTTTGTAGGTGGCCTGATCTAGCTGAAGTAGAACTTCTGCTCTGGGTGTGCTCCATTGGCCTAGAGCTGCCTGGCCCAAAGGGCCGCCTTGTTTGCAAAGGGGCAGAGAGGCCCCAAAGCATCTTGCTTCCAGCTCTTCGGGAAGCTAAGAAACATCTGGCGTTGCCCAGTGCTCTTACAGCCTACCGGGAACATCTCTTACCAAGGCCTGTGAAACGCAGTTTGTTGGTGGCCTGAACCGGCCGAAGTAGAACTTCTGCTCTGGGTGTGCTCCACTGGCCTGGAGCTACCTGCCCCAAAGGGCTGCCTTGATTCCAAAGTGAGAGAGTGGCACCAAAGCATCTTGCTTCCAGCTCTTCGGGAAGCTAAGAAACATCTGGCGTTGCCCAGTGCTCTTACAGCCTACCGGGAACATCTCTTACCAAGGCCTGTGAAACGCCGTTTCCTGGCAGGCCTGATTTGGCTGAAGTAGAACTTCTGCTCTGGGTGTGCTCCATTGCCCTAGAGCTGCCAGGCCCAAGGTGCTGCCTTGTTTCCAAAGGGGCAGAGAGGCCCCAAAGCCTCTTGCTTCCAGCTCTCTGGGAAGCTAAGAACCAACTCGCTCTGCCCCGTGCTCTTACAGCCTACCGGGAACATGTCTTTGAAAGGCCTGTGAAACGCAGTTTCTTGGCAGGCCTCATCTGGCTGAAGTAGAACTCCGGCTCTGGGTGTGCTCCATTGCCCTAGAGCTGCCAGGCCCCAAGTGCTGCCCTGTTTCCAAGGGGCAGAGAGGCCCAAAGCATCTTGCTTCCCGGTCTTTAGGAAGCTAAGAAACAACTGGCTCTGCCCAGTGCTCTTACACCTACCGGGAACATCTCTTACCAAGGCCTGTCAAACGCTGTTTCTTTGCAGGCCTGATCAGGCTGAAGTAGAACTCCTGCTCTGCGTGTGCTCCATTGGCCTAGAGCTTCCCGACCCAAAAGGCTGCCTTGTTCCCAAACGGGCAGAGGGGTCCCAAGCGTCTTGCTTCCAGCTTTTCAGGAAGGTAAGAAACAACTGGCTCTGCCCAGTGCTCTTACAGCCTACCGGGAACATCTCTTACCAAGGCCTGTGAAACGCAGTTTCTTGGCAGGCCTGATCTGGCTGAAGTAGAACTCCTGCTCTGGGCGTGCTACTTTGGCCTAGAGCTGCCAGGCCCAAAGGGCCGCCTTGTTTCCAAAGGGGCTGAGAGTCCCCAAAGCATCTTGCTTCCAAATCTTTGGGAAGCTAAGAAACAACTGGCTCTGCACAGTGCTCTCACAGCCTACCGGCAACGTGACAGAGAAAGGCCTGTGAGACGCAGTTTCTTGGAAGGCCTGATCTGGCTGAGGTAGAACTTCTGCTCTGGGTGTACTCCATTGGCCTAGGGCTGCCAGGCCCAAAGGGCTGCCTTTATTTCCAAAGTGTGAGAGAGGCCCCAAAGCATCTTGCTTCCTGCTCTCTGGGAAGCTAAAACAACTGGCTCTGCACAGTGCTCTCAAAGCCAACCGGGAACGTCACATACAAAGGCCTGTGAAACGCAGCTTCTTGACAGGCCTTATCTGGCTGAGGTAGAACTTGTGCTCTGGGTGTGCTACTTTGGCCTAGAGCTGCCAGGCACAAAGGCTGCTTTGTTTCCAAAGGGGGAGAGAGGCCCCAAATCATGTTGCTTCCAGCTGTTTTTGAAGCTAAGAAACAACTCGCTCTGCCAGGTACTCTTACAGCCTTCCGGGAACACCTCTTACGAAGGCCTGTGAAAAGCAGTTTCTTGGCAGGCCTGATCTGGCTGAGGTAGAACTTCTGCTCTGGGTGTGCTCCATTGCCCTAGAGCTGAAAGGCCCAAAGGGATGCCTTGTTTGCAAAGGGGCAGAGAGGCCCCAAAGCATCTTGCTTCCAGCTCATTGGGAAGCTAAGAGACAACTGTCTCTGCCCAGTGCTCTGACAGAGTACCGGGAACATCTCTTACCAAAGCCTTTGAAACGCAGTTTCTTGGCAGGCCTTATCTGGCTGAGGTAGAACTTCTGCTCTGGGTGTGCTCCATTGGCCTAGAGCTGAAAGGCCCAAAGGTCGGCCTTGTTGGCAAAGGGGCAGGGAGCCCCCAAAGCATCTTGCTTCCAGCTCTTCGGGAAGCTAAGAAACAACTGGCTCTGCCCAGTGCTCTTACAGCCTGAGAGAAAATCTCTTACCAAGGCCTGTGAAACGCACTTTGTAGGTGGCCTGATCTAGCTGAAGTAGAACTTCTGCTCTGGGTGTGCTCCATTGGCCTAGAGCTGCCTGGCCCAAAGGGCCGCCTTGTTTGCAAAGGGGCAGAGAGGCCCCAAAGCATCTTGCTTCCAGCTCTTCGGGAAGCTAAGAAACATCTGGCGTTGCCCAGTGCTCTTACAGCCTACCGGGAACATCTCTTACCAAGGCCTGTGAAACGCAGTTTGTTGGTGGCCTGAACCGGCCGAAGTAGAACTTCTGCTCTGGGTGTGCTCCACTGGCCTGGAGCTACCTGCCCCAAAGGGCTGCCTTGATTCCAAAGTGAGAGAGTGGCACCAAAGCATCTTGCTTCCAGCTCTTCGGGAAGCTAAGAAACATCTGGCGTTGCCCAGTGCTCTTACAGCCTACCGGGAACATCTCTTACCAAGGCCTGTGAAACGCCGTTTCCTGGCAGGCCTGATTTGGCTGAAGTAGAACTTCTGCTCTGGGTGTGCTCCATTGCCCTAGAGCTGCCAGGCCCAAGGTGCTGCCTTGTTTCCAAAGGGGCAGAGAGGCCCCAAAGCCTCTTGCTTCCAGCTCTCTGGGAAGCTAAGAACCAACTCGCTCTGCCCCGTGCTCTTACAGCCTACCGGGAACATGTCTTTGAAAGGCCTGTGAAACGCAGTTTCTTGGCAGGCCTCATCTGGCTGAAGTAGAACTCCGGCTCTGGGTGTGCTCCATTGCCCTAGAGCTGCCAGGCCCCAAGTGCTGCCCTGTTTCCAAGGGGCAGAGAGGCCCAAAGCATCTTGCTTCCCGGTCTTTGCGAAGCTAAGAAACAACTGGCTCTGCCCAGTGCTCTTACACCTACCGGGAACATCTCTTACCAAGGCCTGTCAAACGCTGTTTCTTTGCAGGCCTGATCAGGCTGAAGTAGAACTCCTGCTCTGCGTGTGCTCCATTGGCCTAGAGCTTCCCGACCCAAAAGGCTGCCTTGTTCCCAAACGGGCAGAGGGGTCCCAAGCGTCTTGCTTCCAGCTTTTCAGGAAGGTAAGAAACAACTGGCTCTGCCCAGTGCTCTTACAGCCTACCGGGAACATCTCTTACCAAGGCCTGTGAAACGCAGTTTCTTGGCAGGCCTGATCTGGCTGAAGTAGAACTCCTGCTCTGGGCGTGCTACTTTGGCCTAGAGCTGCCAGGCCCAAAGGGCCGCCTTGTTTCCAAAGGGGCTGAGAGTCCCCAAAGCATCTTGCTTCCAAATCTTTGGGAAGCTAAGAAACAACTGGCTCTGCACAGTGCTCTCACAGCCTACCGGCAACGTGACAGAGAAAGGCCTGTGAGACGCAGTTTCTTGGAAGGCCTGATCTGGCTGAGGTAGAACTTCTGCTCTGGGTGTACTCCATTGGCCTAGGGCTGCCAGGCCCAAAGGGCTGCCTTTATTTCCAAAGTGTGAGAGAGGCCCCAAAGCATCTTGCTTCCTGCTCTCTGGGAAGCTAAAACAACTGGCTCTGCACAGTGCTCTCAAAGCCAACCGGGAACGTCACATACAAAGGCCTGTGAAACGCAGCTTCTTGACAGGCCTTATCTGGCTGAGGTAGAACTTGTGCTCTGGGTGTGCTACTTTGGCCTAGAGCTGCCAGGCACAAAGGCTGCTTTGTTTCCAAAGGGGGAGAGAGGCCCCAAATCATGTTGCTTCCAGCTGTTTTTGAAGCTAAGAAACAACTCGCTCTGCCAGGTACTCTTACAGCCTTCCGGGAACACCTCTTACGAAGGCCTGTGAAAAGCAGTTTCTTGGCAGGCCTGATCTGGCTGAGGTAGAACTTCTGCTCTGGGTGTGCTCCATTGCCCTAGAGCTGAAAGGCCCAAAGGGATGCCTTGTTTGCAAAGGGGCAGAGAGGCCCCAAAGCATCTTGCTTCCAGCTCATTGGGAAGCTAAGAGACAACTGTCTCTGCCCAGTGCTCTGACAGAGTACCGGGAACATCTCTTACCAAAGCCTTTGAAACGCAGTTTCTTGGCAGGCCTTATCTGGCTGAGGTAGAACTTCTGCTCTGGGTGTGCTCCATTGGCCTAGAGCTGAAAGGCCCAAAGGTCGGCCTTGTTGGCAAAGGGGCAGGGAGCCCCCAAAGCATCTTGCTTCCAGCTCTTCGGGAAGCTAAGAAACAACTGGCTCTGCCCAGTGCTCTTACAGCCTGAGAGAAAATCTCTTACCAAGGCCTGTGAAACGCACTTTGTAGGTGGCCTGATCTAGCTGAAGTAGAACTTCTGCTCTGGGTGTGCTCCATTGGCCTAGAGCTGCCTGGCCCAAAGGGCCGCCTTGTTTGCAAAGGGGCAGAGAGGCCCCAAAGCATCTTGCTTCCAGCTCTTCGGGAAGCTAAGAAACATCTGGCGTTGCCCAGTGCTCTTACAGCCTACCGGGAACATCTCTTACCAAGGCCTGTGAAACGCAGTTTGTTGGTGGCCTGAACCGGCCGAAGTAGAACTTCTGCTCTGGGTGTGCTCCACTGGCCTGGAGCTACCTGCCCCAAAGGGCTGCCTTGATTCCAAAGTGAGAGAGTGGCACCAAAGCATCTTGCTTCCAGCTCTTCGGGAAGCTAAGAAACATCTGGCGTTGCCCAGTGCTCTTACAGCCTACCGGGAACATCTCTTACCAAGGCCTGTGAAACGCCGTTTCCTGGCAGGCCTGATTTGGCTGAAGTAGAACTTCTGCTCTGGGTGTGCTCCATTGCCCTAGAGCTGCCAGGCCCAAGGTGCTGCCTTGTTTCCAAAGGGGCAGAGAGGCCCCAAAGCATCTTGCTTCCAGCTCTCTGGGAAGCTAAGAACCAACTCGCTCTGCCCCGTGCTCTTACAGCCTACCGGGAACATGTCTTTGAAAGGCCTGTGAAACGCAGTTTCTTGGCAGGCCTCATCTGGCTGAAGTAGAACTCCGGCTCTGGGTGTGCTCCATTGCCCTAGAGCTGCCAGGCCCCAAGTGCTGCCCTGTTTCCAAGGGGCAGAGAGGCCCAAAGCATCTTGCTTCCCGGTCTTTGCGAAGCTAAGAAACAACTGGCTCTGCCCAGTGCTCTTACACCTACCGGGAACATCTCTTACCAAGGCCTGTCAAACGCTGTTTCTTTGCAGGCCTGATCAGGCTGAAGTAGAACTCCTGCTCTGCGTGTGCTCCATTGGCCTAGAGCTTCCCGACCCAAAAGGCTGCCTTGTTCCCAAACGGGCAGAGGGGTCCCAAGCGTCTTGCTTCCAGCTTTTCAGGAAGGTAAGAAACAACTGGCTCTGCCCAGTGCTCTTACAGCCTACCGGGAACATCTCTTACCAAGGCCTGTGAAACGCAGTTTCTTGGCAGGCCTGATCTGGCTGAAGTAGAACTCCTGCTCTGGGCGTGCTACTTTGGCCTAGAGCTGCCAGGCCCAAAGGGCCGCCTTGTTTCCAAAGGGGCTGAGAGTCCCCAAAGCATCTTGCTTCCAAATCTTTGGGAAGCTAAGAAACAACTGGCTCTGCACAGTGCTCTCACAGCCTACCGGCAACGTGACAGAGAAAGGCCTGTGAGACGCAGTTTCTTGGAAGGCCTGATCTGGCTGAGGTAGAACTTCTGCTCTGGGTGTACTCCATTGGCCTAGGGCTGCCAGGCCCAAAGGGCTGCCTTTATTTCCAAAGTGTGAGAGAGGCCCCAAAGCATCTTGCTTCCTGCTCTCTGGGAAGCTAAAACAACTGGCTCTGCACAGTGCTCTCAAAGCCAACCGGGAACGTCACATACAAAGGCCTGTGAAACGCAGCTTCTTGACAGGCCTTATCTGGCTGAGGTAGAACTTGTGCTCTGGGTGTGCTACTTTGGCCTAGAGCTGCCAGGCACAAAGGCTGCTTTGTTTCCAAAGGGGGAGAGAGGCCCCAAATCATGTTGCTTCCAGCTGTTTTTGAAGCTAAGAAACAACTCGCTCTGCCAGGTACTCTTACAGCCTTCCGGGAACACCTCTTACGAAGGCCTGTGAAAAGCAGTTTCTTGGCAGGCCTGATCTGGCTGAGGTAGAACTTCTGCTCTGGGTGTGCTCCATTGCCCTAGAGCTGAAAGGCCCAAAGGGATGCCTTGTTTGCAAAGGGGCAGAGAGGCCCCAAAGCATCTTGCTTCCAGCTCATTGGGAAGCTAAGAGACAACTGTCTCTGCCCAGTGCTCTGACAGAGTACCGGGAACATCTCTTACCAAAGCCTTTGAAACGCAGTTTCTTGGCAGGCCTTATCTGGCTGAGGTAGAACTTCTGCTCTGGGTGTGCTCCATTGGCCTAGAGCTGAAAGGCCCAAAGGTCGGCCTTGTTGGCAAAGGGGCAGGGAGCCCCCAAAGCATCTTGCTTCCAGCTCTTCGGGAAGCTAAGAAACAACTGGCTCTGCCCAGTGCTCTTACAGCCTGAGAGAAAATCTCTTACCAAGGCCTGTGAAACGCACTTTGTAGGTGGCCTGATCTAGCTGAAGTAGAACTTCTGCTCTGGGTGTGCTCCATTGGCCTAGAGCTGCCTGGCCCAAAGGGCCGCCTTGTTTGCAAAGGGGCAGAGAGGCCCCAAAGCATCTTGCTTCCAGCTCTTCGGGAAGCTAAGAAACATCTGGCGTTGCCCAGTGCTCTTACAGCCTACCGGGAACATCTCTTACCAAGGCCTGTGAAACGCAGTTTGTTGGTGGCCTGAACCGGCCGAAGTAGAACTTCTGCTCTGGGTGTGCTCCACTGGCCTGGAGCTACCTGCCCCAAAGGGCTGCCTTGATTCCAAAGTGAGAGAGTGGCACCAAAGCATCTTGCTTCCAGCTCTTCGGGAAGCTAAGAAACATCTGGCGTTGCCCAGTGCTCTTACAGCCTACCGGGAACATCTCTTACCAAGGCCTGTGAAACGCCGTTTCCTGGCAGGCCTGATTTGGCTGAAGTAGAACTTCTGCTCTGGGTGTGCTCCATTGCCCTAGAGCTGCCAGGCCCAAGGTGCTGCCTTGTTTCCAAAGGGGCAGAGAGGCCCCAAAGCCTCTTGCTTCCAGCTCTCTGGGAAGCTAAGAACCAACTCGCTCTGCCCCGTGCTCTTACAGCCTACCGGGAACATGTCTTTGAAAGGCCTGTGAAACGCAGTTTCTTGGCAGGCCTCATCTGGCTGAAGTAGAACTCCGGCTCTGGGTGTGCTCCATTGCCCTAGAGCTGCCAGGCCCCAAGTGCTGCCCTGTTTCCAAGGGGCAGAGAGGCCCAAAGCATCTTGCTTCCCGGTCTTTGCGAAGCTAAGAAACAACTGGCTCTGCCCAGTGCTCTTACACCTACCGGGAACATCTCTTACCAAGGCCTGTCAAACGCTGTTTCTTTGCAGGCCTGATCAGGCTGAAGTAGAACTCCTGCTCTGCGTGTGCTCCATTGGCCTAGAGCTTCCCGACCCAAAAGGCTGCCTTGTTCCCAAACGGGCAGAGGGGTCCCAAGCGTCTTGCTTCCAGCTTTTCAGGAAGGTAAGAAACAACTGGCTCTGCCCAGTGCTCTTACAGCCTACCGGGAACATCTCTTACCAAGGCCTGTGAAACGCAGTTTCTTGGCAGGCCTGATCTGGCTGAAGTAGAACTCCTGCTCTGGGCGTGCTACTTTGGCCTAGAGCTGCCAGGCCCAAAGGGCCGCCTTGTTTCCAAAGGGGCTGAGAGTCCCCAAAGCATCTTGCTTCCAAATCTTTGGGAAGCTAAGAAACAACTGGCTCTGCACAGTGCTCTCACAGCCTACCGGCAACGTGACAGAGAAAGGCCTGTGAGACGCAGTTTCTTGGAAGGCCTGATCTGGCTGAGGTAGAACTTCTGCTCTGGGTGTACTCCATTGGCCTAGGGCTGCCAGGCCCAAAGGGCTGCCTTTATTTCCAAAGTGTGAGAGAGGCCCCAAAGCATCTTGCTTCCTGCTCTCTGGGAAGCTAAAACAACTGGCTCTGCACAGTGCTCTCAAAGCCAACCGGGAACGTCACATACAAAGGCCTGTGAAACGCAGCTTCTTGACAGGCCTTATCTGGCTGAGGTAGAACTTGTGCTCTGGGTGTGCTACTTTGGCCTAGAGCTGCCAGGCACAAAGGCTGCTTTGTTTCCAAAGGGGGAGAGAGGCCCCAAATCATGTTGCTTCCAGCTGTTTTTGAAGCTAAGAAACAACTCGCTCTGCCAGGTACTCTTACAGCCTTCCGGGAACACCTCTTACGAAGGCCTGTGAAAAGCAGTTTCTTGGCAGGCCTGATCTGGCTGAGGTAGAACTTCTGCTCTGGGTGTGCTCCATTGCCCTAGAGCTGAAAGGCCCAAAGGGATGCCTTGTTTGCAAAGGGGCAGAGAGGCCCCAAAGCATCTTGCTTCCAGCTCATTGGGAAGCTAAGAGACAACTGTCTCTGCCCAGTGCTCTGACAGAGTACCGGGAACATCTCTTACCAAAGCCTTTGAAACGCAGTTTCTTGGCAGGCCTTATCTGGCTGAGGTAGAACTTCTGCTCTGGGTGTGCTCCATTGGCCTAGAGCTGAAAGGCCCAAAGGTCGGCCTTGTTGGCAAAGGGGCAGGGAGCCCCCAAAGCATCTTGCTTCCAGCTCTTCGGGAAGCTAAGAAACAACTGGCTCTGCCCAGTGCTCTTACAGCCTGAGAGAAAATCTCTTACCAAGGCCTGTGAAACGCACTTTGTAGGTGGCCTGATCTAGCTGAAGTAGAACTTCTGCTCTGGGTGTGCTCCATTGGCCTAGAGCTGCCTGGCCCAAAGGGCCGCCTTGTTTGCAAAGGGGCAGAGAGGCCCCAAAGCATCTTGCTTCCAGCTCTTCGGGAAGCTAAGAAACATCTGGCGTTGCCCAGTGCTCTTACAGCCTACCGGGAACATCTCTTACCAAGGCCTGTGAAACGCAGTTTGTTGGTGGCCTGAACCGGCCGAAGTAGAACTTCTGCTCTGGGTGTGCTCCACTGGCCTGGAGCTACCTGCCCCAAAGGGCTGCCTTGATTCCAAAGTGAGAGAGTGGCACCAAAGCATCTTGCTTCCAGCTCTTCGGGAAGCTAAGAAACATCTGGCGTTGCCCAGTGCTCTTACAGCCTACCGGGAACATCTCTTACCAAGGCCTGTGAAACGCCGTTTCCTGGCAGGCCTGATTTGGCTGAAGTAGAACTTCTGCTCTGGGTGTGCTCCATTGCCCTAGAGCTGCCAGGCCCAAGGTGCTGCCTTGTTTCCAAAGGGGCAGAGAGGCCCCAAAGCATCTTGCTTCCAGCTCTCTGGGAAGCTAAGAACCAACTCGCTCTGCCCCGTGCTCTTACAGCCTACCGGGAACATGTCTTTGAAAGGCCTGTGAAACGCAGTTTCTTGGCAGGCCTCATCTGGCTGAAGTAGAACTCCGGCTCTGGGTGTGCTCCATTGCCCTAGAGCTGCCAGGCCCCAAGTGCTGCCCTGTTTCCAAGGGGCAGAGAGGCCCAAAGCATCTTGCTTCCCGGTCTTTGCGAAGCTAAGAAACAACTGGCTCTGCCCAGTGCTCTTACACCTACCGGGAACATCTCTTACCAAGGCCTGTCAAACGCTGTTTCTTTGCAGGCCTGATCAGGCTGAAGTAGAACTCCTGCTCTGCGTGTGCTCCATTGGCCTAGAGCTTCCCGACCCAAAAGGCTGCCTTGTTCCCAAACGGGCAGAGGGGTCCCAAGCGTCTTGCTTCCAGCTTTTCAGGAAGGTAAGAAACAACTGGCTCTGCCCAGTGCTCTTACAGCCTACCGGGAACATCTCTTACCAAGGCCTGTGAAACGCAGTTTCTTGGCAGGCCTGATCTGGCTGAAGTAGAACTCCTGCTCTGGGCGTGCTACTTTGGCCTAGAGCTGCCAGGCCCAAAGGGCCGCCTTGTTTCCAAAGGGGCTGAGAGTCCCCAAAGCATCTTGCTTCCAAATCTTTGGGAAGCTAAGAAACAACTGGCTCTGCACAGTGCTCTCACAGCCTACCGGCAACGTGACAGAGAAAGGCCTGTGAGACGCAGTTTCTTGGAAGGCCTGATCTGGCTGAGGTAGAACTTCTGCTCTGGGTGTACTCCATTGGCCTAGGGCTGCCAGGCCCAAAGGGCTGCCTTTATTTCCAAAGTGTGAGAGAGGCCCCAAAGCATCTTGCTTCCTGCTCTCTGGGAAGCTAAAACAACTGGCTCTGCACAGTGCTCTCAAAGCCAACCGGGAACGTCACATACAAAGGCCTGTGAAACGCAGCTTCTTGACAGGCCTTATCTGGCTGAGGTAGAACTTGTGCTCTGGGTGTGCTACTTTGGCCTAGAGCTGCCAGGCACAAAGGCTGCTTTGTTTCCAAAGGGGGAGAGAGGCCCCAAATCATGTTGCTTCCAGCTGTTTTTGAAGCTAAGAAACAACTCGCTCTGCCAGGTACTCTTACAGCCTTCCGGGAACACCTCTTACGAAGGCCTGTGAAAAGCAGTTTCTTGGCAGGCCTGATCTGGCTGAGGTAGAACTTCTGCTCTGGGTGTGCTCCATTGCCCTAGAGCTGAAAGGCCCAAAGGGATGCCTTGTTTGCAAAGGGGCAGAGAGGCCCCAAAGCATCTTGCTTCCAGCTCATTGGGAAGCTAAGAGACAACTGTCTCTGCCCAGTGCTCTGACAGAGTACCGGGAACATCTCTTACCAAAGCCTTTGAAACGCAGTTTCTTGGCAGGCCTTATCTGGCTGAGGTAGAACTTCTGCTCTGGGTGTGCTCCATTGGCCTAGAGCTGAAAGGCCCAAAGGTCGGCCTTGTTGGCAAAGGGGCAGGGAGCCCCCAAAGCATCTTGCTTCCAGCTCTTCGGGAAGCTAAGAAACAACTGGCTCTGCCCAGTGCTCTTACAGCCTGAGAGAAAATCTCTTACCAAGGCCTGTGAAACGCACTTTGTAGGTGGCCTGATCTAGCTGAAGTAGAACTTCTGCTCTGGGTGTGCTCCATTGGCCTAGAGCTGCCTGGCCCAAAGGGCCGCCTTGTTTGCAAAGGGGCAGAGAGGCCCCAAAGCATCTTGCTTCCAGCTCTTCGGGAAGCTAAGAAACATCTGGCGTTGCCCAGTGCTCTTACAGCCTACCGGGAACATCTCTTACCAAGGCCTGTGAAACGCAGTTTGTTGGTGGCCTGAACCGGCCGAAGTAGAACTTCTGCTCTGGGTGTGCTCCACTGGCCTGGAGCTACCTGCCCCAAAGGGCTGCCTTGATTCCAAAGTGAGAGAGTGGCACCAAAGCATCTTGCTTCCAGCTCTTCGGGAAGCTAAGAAACATCTGGCGTTGCCCAGTGCTCTTACAGCCTACCGGGAACATCTCTTACCAAGGCCTGTGAAACGCCGTTTCCTGGCAGGCCTGATTTGGCTGAAGTAGAACTTCTGCTCTGGGTGTGCTCCATTGCCCTAGAGCTGCCAGGCCCAAGGTGCTGCCTTGTTTCCAAAGGGGCAGAGAGGCCCCAAAGCATCTTGCTTCCAGCTCTCTGGGAAGCTAAGAACCAACTCGCTCTGCCCCGTGCTCTTACAGCCTACCGGGAACATGTCTTTGAAAGGCCTGTGAAACGCAGTTTCTTGGCAGGCCTCATCTGGCTGAAGTAGAACTCCGGCTCTGGGTGTGCTCCATTGCCCTAGAGCTGCCAGGCCCCAAGTGCTGCCCTGTTTCCAAGGGGCAGAGAGGCCCAAAGCATCTTGCTTCCCGGTCTTTGCGAAGCTAAGAAACAACTGGCTCTGCCCAGTGCTCTTACACCTACCGGGAACATCTCTTACCAAGGCCTGTCAAACGCTGTTTCTTTGCAGGCCTGATCAGGCTGAAGTAGAACTCCTGCTCTGCGTGTGCTCCATTGGCCTAGAGCTTCCCGACCCAAAAGGCTGCCTTGTTCCCAAACGGGCAGAGGGGTCCCAAGCGTCTTGCTTCCAGCTTTTCAGGAAGGTAAGAAACAACTGGCTCTGCCCAGTGCTCTTACAGCCTACCGGGAACATCTCTTACCAAGGCCTGTGAAACGCAGTTTCTTGGCAGGCCTGATCTGGCTGAAGTAGAACTCCTGCTCTGGGCGTGCTACTTTGGCCTAGAGCTGCCAGGCCCAAAGGGCCGCCTTGTTTCCAAAGGGGCTGAGAGTCCCCAAAGCATCTTGCTTCCAAATCTTTGGGAAGCTAAGAAACAACTGGCTCTGCACAGTGCTCTCACAGCCTACCGGCAACGTGACAGAGAAAGGCCTGTGAGACGCAGTTTCTTGGAAGGCCTGATCTGGCTGAGGTAGAACTTCTGCTCTGGGTGTACTCCATTGGCCTAGGGCTGCCAGGCCCAAAGGGCTGCCTTTATTTCCAAAGTGTGAGAGAGGCCCCAAAGCATCTTGCTTCCTGCTCTCTGGGAAGCTAAAACAACTGGCTCTGCACAGTGCTCTCAAAGCCAACCGGGAACGTCACATACAAAGGCCTGTGAAACGCAGCTTCTTGACAGGCCTTATCTGGCTGAGGTAGAACTTGTGCTCTGGGTGTGCTACTTTGGCCTAGAGCTGCCAGGCACAAAGGCTGCTTTGTTTCCAAAGGGGGAGAGAGGCCCCAAATCATGTTGCTTCCAGCTGTTTTTGAAGCTAAGAAACAACTCGCTCTGCCAGGTACTCTTACAGCCTTCCGGGAACACCTCTTACGAAGGCCTGTGAAAAGCAGTTTCTTGGCAGGCCTGATCTGGCTGAGGTAGAACTTCTGCTCTGGGTGTGCTCCATTGCCCTAGAGCTGAAAGGCCCAAAGGGATGCCTTGTTTGCAAAGGGGCAGAGAGGCCCCAAAGCATCTTGCTTCCAGCTCATTGGGAAGCTAAGAGACAACTGTCTCTGCCCAGTGCTCTGACAGAGTACCGGGAACATCTCTTACCAAAGCCTTTGAAACGCAGTTTCTTGGCAGGCCTTATCTGGCTGAGGTAGAACTTCTGCTCTGGGTGTGCTCCATTGGCCTAGAGCTGAAAGGCCCAAAGGTCGGCCTTGTTGGCAAAGGGGCAGGGAGCCCCCAAAGCATCTTGCTTCCAGCTCTTCGGGAAGCTAAGAAACAACTGGCTCTGCCCAGTGCTCTTACAGCCTGAGAGAAAATCTCTTACCAAGGCCTGTGAAACGCACTTTGTAGGTGGCCTGATCTAGCTGAAGTAGAACTTCTGCTCTGGGTGTGCTCCATTGGCCTAGAGCTGCCTGGCCCAAAGGGCCGCCTTGTTTGCAAAGGGGCAGAGAGGCCCCAAAGCATCTTGCTTCCAGCTCTTCGGGAAGCTAAGAAACATCTGGCGTTGCCCAGTGCTCTTACAGCCTACCGGGAACATCTCTTACCAAGGCCTGTGAAACGCAGTTTGTTGGTGGCCTGAACCGGCCGAAGTAGAACTTCTGCTCTGGGTGTGCTCCACTGGCCTGGAGCTACCTGCCCCAAAGGGCTGCCTTGATTCCAAAGTGAGAGAGTGGCACCAAAGCATCTTGCTTCCAGCTCTTCGGGAAGCTAAGAAACATCTGGCGTTGCCCAGTGCTCTTACAGCCTACCGGGAACATCTCTTACCAAGGCCTGTGAAACGCCGTTTCCTGGCAGGCCTGATTTGGCTGAAGTAGAACTTCTGCTCTGGGTGTGCTCCATTGCCCTAGAGCTGCCAGGCCCAAGGTGCTGCCTTGTTTCCAAAGGGGCAGAGAGGCCCCAAAGCCTCTTGCTTCCAGCTCTCTGGGAAGCTAAGAACCAACTCGCTCTGCCCCGTGCTCTTACAGCCTACCGGGAACATGTCTTTGAAAGGCCTGTGAAACGCAGTTTCTTGGCAGGCCTCATCTGGCTGAAGTAGAACTCCGGCTCTGGGTGTGCTCCATTGCCCTAGAGCTGCCAGGCCCCAAGTGCTGCCCTGTTTCCAAGGGGCAGAGAGGCCCAAAGCATCTTGCTTCCCGGTCTTTGCGAAGCTAAGAAACAACTGGCTCTGCCCAGTGCTCTTACACCTACCGGGAACATCTCTTACCAAGGCCTGTCAAACGCTGTTTCTTTGCAGGCCTGATCAGGCTGAAGTAGAACTCCTGCTCTGCGTGTGCTCCATTGGCCTAGAGCTTCCCGACCCAAAAGGCTGCCTTGTTCCCAAACGGGCAGAGGGGTCCCAAGCGTCTTGCTTCCAGCTTTTCAGGAAGGTAAGAAACAACTGGCTCTGCCCAGTGCTCTTACAGCCTACCGGGAACATCTCTTACCAAGGCCTGTGAAACGCAGTTTCTTGGCAGGCCTGATCTGGCTGAAGTAGAACTCCTGCTCTGGGCGTGCTACTTTGGCCTAGAGCTGCCAGGCCCAAAGGGCCGCCTTGTTTCCAAAGGGGCTGAGAGTCCCCAAAGCATCTTGCTTCCAAATCTTTGGGAAGCTAAGAAACAACTGGCTCTGCACAGTGCTCTCACAGCCTACCGGCAACGTGACAGAGAAAGGCCTGTGAGACGCAGTTTCTTGGAAGGCCTGATCTGGCTGAGGTAGAACTTCTGCTCTGGGTGTACTCCATTGGCCTAGGGCTGCCAGGCCCAAAGGGCTGCCTTTATTTCCAAAGTGTGAGAGAGGCCCCAAAGCATCTTGCTTCCTGCTCTCTGGGAAGCTAAAACAACTGGCTCTGCACAGTGCTCTCAAAGCCAACCGGGAACGTCACATACAAAGGCCTGTGAAACGCAGCTTCTTGACAGGCCTTATCTGGCTGAGGTAGAACTTGTGCTCTGGGTGTGCTACTTTGGCCTAGAGCTGCCAGGCACAAAGGCTGCTTTGTTTCCAAAGGGGGAGAGAGGCCCCAAATCATGTTGCTTCCAGCTGTTTTTGAAGCTAAGAAACAACTCGCTCTGCCAGGTACTCTTACAGCCTTCCGGGAACACCTCTTACGAAGGCCTGTGAAAAGCAGTTTCTTGGCAGGCCTGATCTGGCTGAGGTAGAACTTCTGCTCTGGGTGTGCTCCATTGCCCTAGAGCTGAAAGGCCCAAAGGGATGCCTTGTTTGCAAAGGGGCAGAGAGGCCCCAAAGCATCTTGCTTCCAGCTCATTGGGAAGCTAAGAGACAACTGTCTCTGCCCAGTGCTCTGACAGAGTACCGGGAACATCTCTTACCAAAGCCTTTGAAACGCAGTTTCTTGGCAGGCCTTATCTGGCTGAGGTAGAACTTCTGCTCTGGGTGTGCTCCATTGGCCTAGAGCTGAAAGGCCCAAAGGTCGGCCTTGTTGGCAAAGGGGCAGGGAGCCCCCAAAGCATCTTGCTTCCAGCTCTTCGGGAAGCTAAGAAACAACTGGCTCTGCCCAGTGCTCTTACAGCCTGAGAGAAAATCTCTTACCAAGGCCTGTGAAACGCACTTTGTAGGTGGCCTGATCTAGCTGAAGTAGAACTTCTGCTCTGGGTGTGCTCCATTGGCCTAGAGCTGCCTGGCCCAAAGGGCCGCCTTGTTTGCAAAGGGGCAGAGAGGCCCCAAAGCATCTTGCTTCCAGCTCTTCGGGAAGCTAAGAAACATCTGGCGTTGCCCAGTGCTCTTACAGCCTACCGGGAACATCTCTTACCAAGGCCTGTGAAACGCAGTTTGTTGGTGGCCTGAACCGGCCGAAGTAGAACTTCTGCTCTGGGTGTGCTCCACTGGCCTGGAGCTACCTGCCCCAAAGGGCTGCCTTGATTCCAAAGTGAGAGAGTGGCACCAAAGCATCTTGCTTCCAGCTCTTCGGGAAGCTAAGAAACATCTGGCGTTGCCCAGTGCTCTTACAGCCTACCGGGAACATCTCTTACCAAGGCCTGTGAAACGCCGTTTCCTGGCAGGCCTGATTTGGCTGAAGTAGAACTTCTGCTCTGGGTGTGCTCCATTGCCCTAGAGCTGCCAGGCCCAAGGTGCTGCCTTGTTTCCAAAGGGGCAGAGAGGCCCCAAAGCCTCTTGCTTCCAGCTCTCTGGGAAGCTAAGAACCAACTCGCTCTGCCCCGTGCTCTTACAGCCTACCGGGAACATGTCTTTGAAAGGCCTGTGAAACGCAGTTTCTTGGCAGGCCTCATCTGGCTGAAGTAGAACTCCGGCTCTGGGTGTGCTCCATTGCCCTAGAGCTGCCAGGCCCCAAGTGCTGCCCTGTTTCCAAGGGGCAGAGAGGCCCAAAGCATCTTGCTTCCCGGTCTTTGCGAAGCTAAGAAACAACTGGCTCTGCCCAGTGCTCTTACACCTACCGGGAACATCTCTTACCAAGGCCTGTCAAACGCTGTTTCTTTGCAGGCCTGATCAGGCTGAAGTAGAACTCCTGCTCTGCGTGTGCTCCATTGGCCTAGAGCTTCCCGACCCAAAAGGCTGCTTTGTTCCCAAACGGGCAGAGGGGTCCCAAGCGTCTTGCTTCCAGCTTTTCAGGAAGGTAAGAAACAACTGGCTCTGCCCAGTGCTCTTACAGCCTACCGGGAACATCTCTTACCAAGGCCTGTGAAACGCAGTTTCTTGGCAGGCCTGATCTGGCTGAAGTAGAACTCCTGCTCTGGGCGTGCTACTTTGGCCTAGAGCTGCCAGGCCCAAAGGGCCGCCTTGTTTCCAAAGGGGCTGAGAGTCCCCAAAGCATCTTGCTTCCAAATCTTTGGGAAGCTAAGAAACAACTGGCTCTGCACAGTGCTCTCACAGCCTACCGGCAACGTGACAGAGAAAGGCCTGTGAGACGCAGTTTCTTGGAAGGCCTGATCTGGCTGAGGTAGAACTTCTGCTCTGGGTGTACTCCATTGGCCTAGGGCTGCCAGGCCCAAAGGGCTGCCTTTATTTCCAAAGTGTGAGAGAGGCCCCAAAGCATCTTGCTTCCTGCTCTCTGGGAAGCTAAAACAACTGGCTCTGCACAGTGCTCTCAAAGCCAACCGGGAACGTCACATACAAAGGCCTGTGAAACGCAGCTTCTTGACAGGCCTTATCTGGCTGAGGTAGAACTTGTGCTCTGGGTGTGCTACTTTGGCCTAGAGCTGCCAGGCACAAAGGCTGCTTTGTTTCCAAAGGGGGAGAGAGGCCCCAAATCATGTTGCTTCCAGCTGTTTTTGAAGCTAAGAAACAACTCGCTCTGCCAGGTACTCTTACAGCCTTCCGGGAACACCTCTTACGAAGGCCTGTGAAAAGCAGTTTCTTGGCAGGCCTGATCTGGCTGAGGTAGAACTTCTGCTCTGGGTGTGCTCCATTGCCCTAGAGCTGAAAGGCCCAAAGGGATGCCTTGTTTGCAAAGGGGCAGAGAGGCCCCAAAGCATCTTGCTTCCAGCTCATTGGGAAGCTAAGAGACAACTGTCTCTGCCCAGTGCTCTGACAGAGTACCGGGAACATCTCTTACCAAAGCCTTTGAAACGCAGTTTCTTGGCAGGCCTTATCTGGCTGAGGTAGAACTTCTGCTCTGGGTGTGCTCCATTGGCCTAGAGCTGAAAGGCCCAAAGGTCGGCCTTGTTGGCAAAGGGGCAGGGAGCCCCCAAAGCATCTTGCTTCCAGCTCTTCGGGAAGCTAAGAAACAACTGGCTCTGCCCAGTGCTCTTACAGCCTGAGAGAAAATCTCTTACCAAGGCCTGTGAAACGCACTTTGTAGGTGGCCTGATCTAGCTGAAGTAGAACTTCTGCTCTGGGTGTGCTCCATTGGCCTAGAGCTGCCTGGCCCAAAGGGCCGCCTTGTTTGCAAAGGGGCAGAGAGGCCCCAAAGCATCTTGCTTCCAGCTCTTCGGGAAGCTAAGAAACATCTGGCGTTGCCCAGTGCTCTTACAGCCTACCGGGAACATCTCTTACCAAGGCCTGTGAAACGCAGTTTGTTGGTGGCCTGAACCGGCCGAAGTAGAACTTCTGCTCTGGGTGTGCTCCACTGGCCTGGAGCTACCTGCCCCAAAGGGCTGCCTTGATTCCAAAGTGAGAGAGTGGCACCAAAGCATCTTGCTTCCAGCTCTTCGGGAAGCTAAGAAACATCTGGCGTTGCCCAGTGCTCTTACAGCCTACCGGGAACATCTCTTACCAAGGCCTGTGAAACGCCGTTTCCTGGCAGGCCTGATTTGGCTGAAGTAGAACTTCTGCTCTGGGTGTGCTCCATTGCCCTAGAGCTGCCAGGCCCAAGGTGCTGCCTTGTTTCCAAAGGGGCAGAGAGGCCCCAAAGCCTCTTGCTTCCAGCTCTCTGGGAAGCTAAGAACCAACTCGCTCTGCCCCGTGCTCTTACAGCCTACCGGGAACATGTCTTTGAAAGGCCTGTGAAACGCAGTTTCTTGGCAGGCCTCATCTGGCTGAAGTAGAACTCCGGCTCTGGGTGTGCTCCATTGCCCTAGAGCTGCCAGGCCCCAAGTGCTGCCCTGTTTCCAAGGGGCAGAGAGGCCCAAAGCATCTTGCTTCCCGGTCTTTGCGAAGCTAAGAAACAACTGGCTCTGCCCAGTGCTCTTACACCTACCGGGAACATCTCTTACCAAGGCCTGTCAAACGCTGTTTCTTTGCAGGCCTGATCAGGCTGAAGTAGAACTCCTGCTCTGCGTGTGCTCCATTGGCCTAGAGCTTCCCGACCCAAAAGGCTGCCTTGTTCCCAAACGGGCAGAGGGGTCCCAAGCGTCTTGCTTCCAGCTTTTCAGGAAGGTAAGAAACAACTGGCTCTGCCCAGTGCTCTTACAGCCTACCGGGAACATCTCTTACCAAGGCCTGTGAAACGCAGTTTCTTGGCAGGCCTGATCTGGCTGAAGTAGAACTCCTGCTCTGGGCGTGCTACTTTGGCCTAGAGCTGCCAGGCCCAAAGGGCCGCCTTGTTTCCAAAGGGGCTGAGAGTCCCCAAAGCATCTTGCTTCCAAATCTTTGGGAAGCTAAGAAACAACTGGCTCTGCACAGTGCTCTCACAGCCTACCGGCAACGTGACAGAGAAAGGCCTGTGAGACGCAGTTTCTTGGAAGGCCTGATCTGGCTGAGGTAGAACTTCTGCTCTGGGTGTACTCCATTGGCCTAGGGCTGCCAGGCCCAAAGGGCTGCCTTTATTTCCAAAGTGTGAGAGAGGCCCCAAAGCATCTTGCTTCCTGCTCTCTGGGAAGCTAAAACAACTGGCTCTGCACAGTGCTCTCAAAGCCAACCGGGAACGTCACATACAAAGGCCTGTGAAACGCAGCTTCTTGACAGGCCTTATCTGGCTGAGGTAGAACTTGTGCTCTGGGTGTGCTACTTTGGCCTAGAGCTGCCAGGCACAAAGGCTGCTTTGTTTCCAAAGGGGGAGAGAGGCCCCAAATCATGTTGCTTCCAGCTGTTTTTGAAGCTAAGAAACAACTCGCTCTGCCAGGTACTCTTACAGCCTTCCGGGAACACCTCTTACGAAGGCCTGTGAAAAGCAGTTTCTTGGCAGGCCTGATCTGGCTGAGGTAGAACTTCTGCTCTGGGTGTGCTCCATTGCCCTAGAGCTGAAAGGCCCAAAGGGATGCCTTGTTTGCAAAGGGGCAGAGAGGCCCCAAAGCATCTTGCTTCCAGCTCATTGGGAAGCTAAGAGACAACTGTCTCTGCCCAGTGCTCTGACAGAGTACCGGGAACATCTCTTACCAAAGCCTTTGAAACGCAGTTTCTTGGCAGGCCTTATCTGGCTGAGGTAGAACTTCTGCTCTGGGTGTGCTCCATTGGCCTAGAGCTGAAAGGCCCAAAGGTCGGCCTTGTTGGCAAAGGGGCAGGGAGCCCCCAAAGCATCTTGCTTCCAGCTCTTCGGGAAGCTAAGAAACAACTGGCTCTGCCCAGTGCTCTTACAGCCTGAGAGAAAATCTCTTACCAAGGCCTGTGAAACGCACTTTGTAGGTGGCCTGATCTAGCTGAAGTAGAACTTCTGCTCTGGGTGTGCTCCATTGGCCTAGAGCTGCCTGGCCCAAAGGGCCGCCTTGTTTGCAAAGGGGCAGAGAGGCCCCAAAGCATCTTGCTTCCAGCTCTTCGGGAAGCTAAGAAACATCTGGCGTTGCCCAGTGCTCTTACAGCCTACCGGGAACATCTCTTACCAAGGCCTGTGAAACGCAGTTTGTTGGTGGCCTGAACCGGCCGAAGTAGAACTTCTGCTCTGGGTGTGCTCCACTGGCCTGGAGCTACCTGCCCCAAAGGGCTGCCTTGATTCCAAAGTGAGAGAGTGGCACCAAAGCATCTTGCTTCCAGCTCTTCGGGAAGCTAAGAAACATCTGGCGTTGCCCAGTGCTCTTACAGCCTACCGGGAACATCTCTTACCAAGGCCTGTGAAACGCCGTTTCCTGGCAGGCCTGATTTGGCTGAAGTAGAACTTCTGCTCTGGGTGTGCTCCATTGCCCTAGAGCTGCCAGGCCCAAGGTGCTGCCTTGTTTCCAAAGGGGCAGAGAGGCCCCAAAGCCTCTTGCTTCCAGCTCTCTGGGAAGCTAAGAACCAACTCGCTCTGCCCCGTGCTCTTACAGCCTACCGGGAACATGTCTTTGAAAGGCCTGTGAAACGCAGTTTCTTGGCAGGCCTCATCTGGCTGAAGTAGAACTCCGGCTCTGGGTGTGCTCCATTGCCCTAGAGCTGCCAGGCCCCAAGTGCTGCCCTGTTTCCAAGGGGCAGAGAGGCCCAAAGCATCTTGCTTCCCGGTCTTTGCGAAGCTAAGAAACAACTGGCTCTGCCCAGTGCTCTTACACCTACCGGGAACATCTCTTACCAAGGCCTGTCAAACGCTGTTTCTTTGCAGGCCTGATCAGGCTGAAGTAGAACTCCTGCTCTGCGTGTGCTCCATTGGCCTAGAGCTTCCCGACCCAAAAGGCTGCTTTGTTCCCAAACGGGCAGAGGGGTCCCAAGCGTCTTGCTTCCAGCTTTTCAGGAAGGTAAGAAACAACTGGCTCTGCCCAGTGCTCTTACAGCCTACCGGGAACATCTCTTACCAAGGCCTGTGAAACGCAGTTTCTTGGCAGGCCTGATCTGGCTGAAGTAGAACTCCTGCTCTGGGCGTGCTACTTTGGCCTAGAGCTGCCAGGCCCAAAGGGCCGCCTTGTTTCCAAAGGGGCTGAGAGTCCCCAAAGCATCTTGCTTCCAAATCTTTGGGAAGCTAAGAAACAACTGGCTCTGCACAGTGCTCTCACAGCCTACCGGCAACGTGACAGAGAAAGGCCTGTGAGACGCAGTTTCTTGGAAGGCCTGATCTGGCTGAGGTAGAACTTCTGCTCTGGGTGTACTCCATTGGCCTAGGGCTGCCAGGCCCAAAGGGCTGCCTTTATTTCCAAAGTGTGAGAGAGGCCCCAAAGCATCTTGCTTCCTGCTCTCTGGGAAGCTAAAACAACTGGCTCTGCACAGTGCTCTCAAAGCCAACCGGGAACGTCACATACAAAGGCCTGTGAAACGCAGCTTCTTGACAGGCCTTATCTGGCTGAGGTAGAACTTGTGCTCTGGGTGTGCTACTTTGGCCTAGAGCTGCCAGGCACAAAGGCTGCTTTGTTTCCAAAGGGGGAGAGAGGCCCCAAATCATGTTGCTTCCAGCTGTTTTTGAAGCTAAGAAACAACTCGCTCTGCCAGGTACTCTTACAGCCTTCCGGGAACACCTCTTACGAAGGCCTGTGAAAAGCAGTTTCTTGGCAGGCCTGATCTGGCTGAGGTAGAACTTCTGCTCTGGGTGTGCTCCATTGCCCTAGAGCTGAAAGGCCCAAAGGGATGCCTTGTTTGCAAAGGGGCAGAGAGGCCCCAAAGCATCTTGCTTCCAGCTCATTGGGAAGCTAAGAGACAACTGTCTCTGCCCAGTGCTCTGACAGAGTACCGGGAACATCTCTTACCAAAGCCTTTGAAACGCAGTTTCTTGGCAGGCCTTATCTGGCTGAGGTAGAACTTCTGCTCTGGGTGTGCTCCATTGGCCTAGAGCTGAAAGGCCCAAAGGTCGGCCTTGTTGGCAAAGGGGCAGGGAGCCCCCAAAGCATCTTGCTTCCAGCTCTTCGGGAAGCTAAGAAACAACTGGCTCTGCCCAGTGCTCTTACAGCCTGAGAGAAAATCTCTTACCAAGGCCTGTGAAACGCACTTTGTAGGTGGCCTGATCTAGCTGAAGTAGAACTTCTGCTCTGGGTGTGCTCCATTGGCCTAGAGCTGCCTGGCCCAAAGGGCCGCCTTGTTTGCAAAGGGGCAGAGAGGCCCCAAAGCATCTTGCTTCCAGCTCTTCGGGAAGCTAAGAAACATCTGGCGTTGCCCAGTGCTCTTACAGCCTACCGGGAACATCTCTTACCAAGGCCTGTGAAACGCAGTTTGTTGGTGGCCTGAACCGGCCGAAGTAGAACTTCTGCTCTGGGTGTGCTCCACTGGCCTGGAGCTACCTGCCCCAAAGGGCTGCCTTGATTCCAAAGTGAGAGAGTGGCACCAAAGCATCTTGCTTCCAGCTCTTCGGGAAGCTAAGAAACATCTGGCGTTGCCCAGTGCTCTTACAGCCTACCGGGAACATCTCTTACCAAGGCCTGTGAAACGCCGTTTCCTGGCAGGCCTGATTTGGCTGAAGTAGAACTTCTGCTCTGGGTGTGCTCCATTGCCCTAGAGCTGCCAGGCCCAAGGTGCTGCCTTGTTTCCAAAGGGGCAGAGAGGCCCCAAAGCCTCTTGCTTCCAGCTCTCTGGGAAGCTAAGAACCAACTCGCTCTGCCCCGTGCTCTTACAGCCTACCGGGAACATGTCTTTGAAAGGCCTGTGAAACGCAGTTTCTTGGCAGGCCTCATCTGGCTGAAGTAGAACTCCGGCTCTGGGTGTGCTCCATTGCCCTAGAGCTGCCAGGCCCCAAGTGCTGCCCTGTTTCCAAGGGGCAGAGAGGCCCAAAGCATCTTGCTTCCCGGTCTTTGCGAAGCTAAGAAACAACTGGCTCTGCCCAGTGCTCTTACACCTACCGGGAACATCTCTTACCAAGGCCTGTCAAACGCTGTTTCTTTGCAGGCCTGATCAGGCTGAAGTAGAACTCCTGCTCTGCGTGTGCTCCATTGGCCTAGAGCTTCCCGACCCAAAAGGCTGCCTTGTTCCCAAACGGGCAGAGGGGTCCCAAGCGTCTTGCTTCCAGCTTTTCAGGAAGGTAAGAAACAACTGGCTCTGCCCAGTGCTCTTACAGCCTACCGGGAACATCTCTTACCAAGGCCTGTGAAACGCAGTTTCTTGGCAGGCCTGATCTGGCTGAAGTAGAACTCCTGCTCTGGGCGTGCTACTTTGGCCTAGAGCTGCCAGGCCCAAAGGGCCGCCTTGTTTCCAAAGGGGCTGAGAGTCCCCAAAGCATCTTGCTTCCAAATCTTTGGGAAGCTAAGAAACAACTGGCTCTGCACAGTGCTCTCACAGCCTACCGGCAACGTGACAGAGAAAGGCCTGTGAGACGCAGTTTCTTGGAAGGCCTGATCTGGCTGAGGTAGAACTTCTGCTCTGGGTGTACTCCATTGGCCTAGGGCTGCCAGGCCCAAAGGGCTGCCTTTATTTCCAAAGTGTGAGAGAGGCCCCAAAGCATCTTGCTTCCTGCTCTCTGGGAAGCTAAAACAACTGGCTCTGCACAGTGCTCTCAAAGCCAACCGGGAACGTCACATACAAAGGCCTGTGAAACGCAGCTTCTTGACAGGCCTTATCTGGCTGAGGTAGAACTTGTGCTCTGGGTGTGCTACTTTGGCCTAGAGCTGCCAGGCACAAAGGCTGCTTTGTTTCCAAAGGGGGAGAGAGGCCCCAAATCATGTTGCTTCCAGCTGTTTTTGAAGCTAAGAAACAACTCGCTCTGCCAGGTACTCTTACAGCCTTCCGGGAACACCTCTTACGAAGGCCTGTGAAAAGCAGTTTCTTGGCAGGCCTGATCTGGCTGAGGTAGAACTTCTGCTCTGGGTGTGCTCCATTGCCCTAGAGCTGAAAGGCCCAAAGGGATGCCTTGTTTGCAAAGGGGCAGAGAGGCCCCAAAGCATCTTGCTTCCAGCTCATTGGGAAGCTAAGAGACAACTGTCTCTGCCCAGTGCTCTGACAGAGTACCGGGAACATCTCTTACCAAAGCCTTTGAAACGCAGTTTCTTGGCAGGCCTTATCTGGCTGAGGTAGAACTTCTGCTCTGGGTGTGCTCCATTGGCCTAGAGCTGAAAGGCCCAAAGGTCGGCCTTGTTGGCAAAGGGGCAGGGAGCCCCCAAAGCATCTTGCTTCCAGCTCTTCGGGAAGCTAAGAAACAACTGGCTCTGCCCAGTGCTCTTACAGCCTGAGAGAAAATCTCTTACCAAGGCCTGTGAAACGCACTTTGTAGGTGGCCTGATCTAGCTGAAGTAGAACTTCTGCTCTGGGTGTGCTCCATTGGCCTAGAGCTGCCTGGCCCAAAGGGCCGCCTTGTTTGCAAAGGGGCAGAGAGGCCCCAAAGCATCTTGCTTCCAGCTCTTCGGGAAGCTAAGAAACATCTGGCGTTGCCCAGTGCTCTTACAGCCTACCGGGAACATCTCTTACCAAGGCCTGTGAAACGCAGTTTGTTGGTGGCCTGAACCGGCCGAAGTAGAACTTCTGCTCTGGGTGTGCTCCACTGGCCTGGAGCTACCTGCCCCAAAGGGCTGCCTTGATTCCAAAGTGAGAGAGTGGCACCAAAGCATCTTGCTTCCAGCTCTTCGGGAAGCTAAGAAACATCTGGCGTTGCCCAGTGCTCTTACAGCCTACCGGGAACATCTCTTACCAAGGCCTGTGAAACGCCGTTTCCTGGCAGGCCTGATTTGGCTGAAGTAGAACTTCTGCTCTGGGTGTGCTCCATTGCCCTAGAGCTGCCAGGCCCAAGGTGCTGCCTTGTTTCCAAAGGGGCAGAGAGGCCCCAAAGCCTCTTGCTTCCAGCTCTCTGGGAAGCTAAGAACCAACTCGCTCTGCCCCGTGCTCTTACAGCCTACCGGGAACATGTCTTTGAAAGGCCTGTGAAACGCAGTTTCTTGGCAGGCCTCATCTGGCTGAAGTAGAACTCCGGCTCTGGGTGTGCTCCATTGCCCTAGAGCTGCCAGGCCCCAAGTGCTGCCCTGTTTCCAAGGGGCAGAGAGGCCCAAAGCATCTTGCTTCCCGGTCTTTGCGAAGCTAAGAAACAACTGGCTCTGCCCAGTGCTCTTACACCTACCGGGAACATCTCTTACCAAGGCCTGTCAAACGCTGTTTCTTTGCAGGCCTGATCAGGCTGAAGTAGAACTCCTGCTCTGCGTGTGCTCCATTGGCCTAGAGCTTCCCGACCCAAAAGGCTGCCTTGTTCCCAAACGGGCAGAGGGGTCCCAAGCGTCTTGCTTCCAGCTTTTCAGGAAGGTAAGAAACAACTGGCTCTGCCCAGTGCTCTTACAGCCTACCGGGAACATCTCTTACCAAGGCCTGTGAAACGCAGTTTCTTGGCAGGCCTGATCTGGCTGAAGTAGAACTCCTGCTCTGGGCGTGCTACTTTGGCCTAGAGCTGCCAGGCCCAAAGGGCCGCCTTGTTTCCAAAGGGGCTGAGAGTCCCCAAAGCATCTTGCTTCCAAATCTTTGGGAAGCTAAGAAACAACTGGCTCTGCACAGTGCTCTCACAGCCTACCGGCAACGTGACAGAGAAAGGCCTGTGAGACGCAGTTTCTTGGAAGGCCTGATCTGGCTGAGGTAGAACTTCTGCTCTGGGTGTACTCCATTGGCCTAGGGCTGCCAGGCCCAAAGGGCTGCCTTTATTTCCAAAGTGTGAGAGAGGCCCCAAAGCATCTTGCTTCCTGCTCTCTGGGAAGCTAAAACAACTGGCTCTGCACAGTGCTCTCAAAGCCAACCGGGAACGTCACATACAAAGGCCTGTGAAACGCAGCTTCTTGACAGGCCTTATCTGGCTGAGGTAGAACTTGTGCTCTGGGTGTGCTACTTTGGCCTAGAGCTGCCAGGCACAAAGGCTGCTTTGTTTCCAAAGGGGGAGAGAGGCCCCAAATCATGTTGCTTCCAGCTGTTTTTGAAGCTAAGAAACAACTCGCTCTGCCAGGTACTCTTACAGCCTTCCGGGAACACCTCTTACGAAGGCCTGTGAAAAGCAGTTTCTTGGCAGGCCTGATCTGGCTGAGGTAGAACTTCTGCTCTGGGTGTGCTCCATTGCCCTAGAGCTGAAAGGCCCAAAGGGATGCCTTGTTTGCAAAGGGGCAGAGAGGCCCCAAAGCATCTTGCTTCCAGCTCATTGGGAAGCTAAGAGACAACTGTCTCTGCCCAGTGCTCTGACAGAGTACCGGGAACATCTCTTACCAAAGCCTTTGAAACGCAGTTTCTTGGCAGGCCTTATCTGGCTGAGGTAGAACTTCTGCTCTGGGTGTGCTCCATTGGCCTAGAGCTGAAAGGCCCAAAGGTCGGCCTTGTTGGCAAAGGGGCAGGGAGCCCCCAAAGCATCTTGCTTCCAGCTCTTCGGGAAGCTAAGAAACAACTGGCTCTGCCCAGTGCTCTTACAGCCTGAGAGAAAATCTCTTACCAAGGCCTGTGAAACGCACTTTGTAGGTGGCCTGATCTAGCTGAAGTAGAACTTCTGCTCTGGGTGTGCTCCATTGGCCTAGAGCTGCCTGGCCCAAAGGGCCGCCTTGTTTGCAAAGGGGCAGAGAGGCCCCAAAGCATCTTGCTTCCAGCTCTTCGGGAAGCTAAGAAACATCTGGCGTTGCCCAGTGCTCTTACAGCCTACCGGGAACATCTCTTACCAAGGCCTGTGAAACGCAGTTTGTTGGTGGCCTGAACCGGCCGAAGTAGAACTTCTGCTCTGGGTGTGCTCCACTGGCCTGGAGCTACCTGCCCCAAAGGGCTGCCTTGATTCCAAAGTGAGAGAGTGGCACCAAAGCATCTTGCTTCCAGCTCTTCGGGAAGCTAAGAAACATCTGGCGTTGCCCAGTGCTCTTACAGCCTACCGGGAACATCTCTTACCAAGGCCTGTGAAACGCCGTTTCCTGGCAGGCCTGATTTGGCTGAAGTAGAACTTCTGCTCTGGGTGTGCTCCATTGCCCTAGAGCTGCCAGGCCCAAGGTGCTGCCTTGTTTCCAAAGGGGCAGAGAGGCCCCAAAGCCTCTTGCTTCCAGCTCTCTGGGAAGCTAAGAACCAACTCGCTCTGCCCCGTGCTCTTACAGCCTACCGGGAACATGTCTTTGAAAGGCCTGTGAAACGCAGTTTCTTGGCAGGCCTCATCTGGCTGAAGTAGAACTCCGGCTCTGGGTGTGCTCCATTGCCCTAGAGCTGCCAGGCCCCAAGTGCTGCCCTGTTTCCAAGGGGCAGAGAGGCCCAAAGCATCTTGCTTCCCGGTCTTTGCGAAGCTAAGAAACAACTGGCTCTGCCCAGTGCTCTTACACCTACCGGGAACATCTCTTACCAAGGCCTGTCAAACGCTGTTTCTTTGCAGGCCTGATCAGGCTGAAGTAGAACTCCTGCTCTGCGTGTGCTCCATTGGCCTAGAGCTTCCCGACCCAAAAGGCTGCCTTGTTCCCAAACGGGCAGAGGGGTCCCAAGCGTCTTGCTTCCAGCTTTTCAGGAAGGTAAGAAACAACTGGCTCTGCCCAGTGCTCTTACAGCCTACCGGGAACATCTCTTACCAAGGCCTGTGAAACGCAGTTTCTTGGCAGGCCTGATCTGGCTGAAGTAGAACTCCTGCTCTGGGCGTGCTACTTTGGCCTAGAGCTGCCAGGCCCAAAGGGCCGCCTTGTTTCCAAAGGGGCTGAGAGTCCCCAAAGCATCTTGCTTCCAAATCTTTGGGAAGCTAAGAAACAACTGGCTCTGCACAGTGCTCTCACAGCCTACCGGCAACGTGACAGAGAAAGGCCTGTGAGACGCAGTTTCTTGGAAGGCCTGATCTGGCTGAGGTAGAACTTCTGCTCTGGGTGTACTCCATTGGCCTAGGGCTGCCAGGCCCAAAGGGCTGCCTTTATTTCCAAAGTGTGAGAGAGGCCCCAAAGCATCTTGCTTCCTGCTCTCTGGGAAGCTAAAACAACTGGCTCTGCACAGTGCTCTCAAAGCCAACCGGGAACGTCACATACAAAGGCCTGTGAAACGCAGCTTCTTGACAGGCCTTATCTGGCTGAGGTAGAACTTGTGCTCTGGGTGTGCTACTTTGGCCTAGAGCTGCCAGGCACAAAGGCTGCTTTGTTTCCAAAGGGGGAGAGAGGCCCCAAATCATGTTGCTTCCAGCTGTTTTTGAAGCTAAGAAACAACTCGCTCTGCCAGGTACTCTTACAGCCTTCCGGGAACACCTCTTACGAAGGCCTGTGAAAAGCAGTTTCTTGGCAGGCCTGATCTGGCTGAGGTAGAACTTCTGCTCTGGGTGTGCTCCATTGCCCTAGAGCTGAAAGGCCCAAAGGGATGCCTTGTTTGCAAAGGGGCAGAGAGGCCCCAAAGCATCTTGCTTCCAGCTCATTGGGAAGCTAAGAGACAACTGTCTCTGCCCAGTGCTCTGACAGAGTACCGGGAACATCTCTTACCAAAGCCTTTGAAACGCAGTTTCTTGGCAGGCCTTATCTGGCTGAGGTAGAACTTCTGCTCTGGGTGTGCTCCATTGGCCTAGAGCTGAAAGGCCCAAAGGTCGGCCTTGTTGGCAAAGGGGCAGGGAGCCCCCAAAGCATCTTGCTTCCAGCTCTTCGGGAAGCTAAGAAACAACTGGCTCTGCCCAGTGCTCTTACAGCCTGAGAGAAAATCTCTTACCAAGGCCTGTGAAACGCACTTTGTAGGTGGCCTGATCTAGCTGAAGTAGAACTTCTGCTCTGGGTGTGCTCCATTGGCCTAGAGCTGCCTGGCCCAAAGGGCCGCCTTGTTTGCAAAGGGGCAGAGAGGCCCCAAAGCATCTTGCTTCCAGCTCTTCGGGAAGCTAAGAAACATCTGGCGTTGCCCAGTGCTCTTACAGCCTACCGGGAACATCTCTTACCAAGGCCTGTGAAACGCAGTTTGTTGGTGGCCTGAACCGGCCGAAGTAGAACTTCTGCTCTGGGTGTGCTCCACTGGCCTGGAGCTACCTGCCCCAAAGGGCTGCCTTGATTCCAAAGTGAGAGAGTGGCACCAAAGCATCTTGCTTCCAGCTCTTCGGGAAGCTAAGAAACATCTGGCGTTGCCCAGTGCTCTTACAGCCTACCGGGAACATCTCTTACCAAGGCCTGTGAAACGCCGTTTCCTGGCAGGCCTGATTTGGCTGAAGTAGAACTTCTGCTCTGGGTGTGCTCCATTGCCCTAGAGCTGCCAGGCCCAAGGTGCTGCCTTGTTTCCAAAGGGGCAGAGAGGCCCCAAAGCCTCTTGCTTCCAGCTCTCTGGGAAGCTAAGAACCAACTCGCTCTGCCCCGTGCTCTTACAGCCTACCGGGAACATGTCTTTGAAAGGCCTGTGAAACGCAGTTTCTTGGCAGGCCTCATCTGGCTGAAGTAGAACTCCGGCTCTGGGTGTGCTCCATTGCCCTAGAGCTGCCAGGCCCCAAGTGCTGCCCTGTTTCCAAGGGGCAGAGAGGCCCAAAGCATCTTGCTTCCCGGTCTTTGCGAAGCTAAGAAACAACTGGCTCTGCCCAGTGCTCTTACACCTACCGGGAACATCTCTTACCAAGGCCTGTCAAACGCTGTTTCTTTGCAGGCCTGATCAGGCTGAAGTAGAACTCCTGCTCTGCGTGTGCTCCATTGGCCTAGAGCTTCCCGACCCAAAAGGCTGCCTTGTTCCCAAACGGGCAGAGGGGTCCCAAGCGTCTTGCTTCCAGCTTTTCAGGAAGGTAAGAAACAACTGGCTCTGCCCAGTGCTCTTACAGCCTACCGGGAACATCTCTTACCAAGGCCTGTGAAACGCAGTTTCTTGGCAGGCCTGATCTGGCTGAAGTAGAACTCCTGCTCTGGGCGTGCTACTTTGGCCTAGAGCTGCCAGGCCCAAAGGGCCGCCTTGTTTCCAAAGGGGCTGAGAGTCCCCAAAGCATCTTGCTTCCAAATCTTTGGGAAGCTAAGAAACAACTGGCTCTGCACAGTGCTCTCACAGCCTACCGGCAACGTGACAGAGAAAGGCCTGTGAGACGCAGTTTCTTGGAAGGCCTGATCTGGCTGAGGTAGAACTTCTGCTCTGGGTGTACTCCATTGGCCTAGGGCTGCCAGGCCCAAAGGGCTGCCTTTATTTCCAAAGTGTGAGAGAGGCCCCAAAGCATCTTGCTTCCTGCTCTCTGGGAAGCTAAAACAACTGGCTCTGCACAGTGCTCTCAAAGCCAACCGGGAACGTCACATACAAAGGCCTGTGAAACGCAGCTTCTTGACAGGCCTTATCTGGCTGAGGTAGAACTTGTGCTCTGGGTGTGCTACTTTGGCCTAGAGCTGCCAGGCACAAAGGCTGCTTTGTTTCCAAAGGGGGAGAGAGGCCCCAAATCATGTTGCTTCCAGCTGTTTTTGAAGCTAAGAAACAACTCGCTCTGCCAGGTACTCTTACAGCCTTCCGGGAACACCTCTTACGAAGGCCTGTGAAAAGCAGTTTCTTGGCAGGCCTGATCTGGCTGAGGTAGAACTTCTGCTCTGGGTGTGCTCCATTGCCCTAGAGCTGAAAGGCCCAAAGGGATGCCTTGTTTGCAAAGGGGCAGAGAGGCCCCAAAGCATCTTGCTTCCAGCTCATTGGGAAGCTAAGAGACAACTGTCTCTGCCCAGTGCTCTGACAGAGTACCGGGAACATCTCTTACCAAAGCCTTTGAAACGCAGTTTCTTGGCAGGCCTTATCTGGCTGAGGTAGAACTTCTGCTCTGGGTGTGCTCCATTGGCCTAGAGCTGAAAGGCCCAAAGGTCGGCCTTGTTGGCAAAGGGGCAGGGAGCCCCCAAAGCATCTTGCTTCCAGCTCTTCGGGAAGCTAAGAAACAACTGGCTCTGCCCAGTGCTCTTACAGCCTGAGAGAAAATCTCTTACCAAGGCCTGTGAAACGCACTTTGTAGGTGGCCTGATCTAGCTGAAGTAGAACTTCTGCTCTGGGTGTGCTCCATTGGCCTAGAGCTGCCTGGCCCAAAGGGCCGCCTTGTTTGCAAAGGGGCAGAGAGGCCCCAAAGCATCTTGCTTCCAGCTCTTCGGGAAGCTAAGAAACATCTGGCGTTGCCCAGTGCTCTTACAGCCTACCGGGAACATCTCTTACCAAGGCCTGTGAAACGCAGTTTGTTGGTGGCCTGAACCGGCCGAAGTAGAACTTCTGCTCTGGGTGTGCTCCACTGGCCTGGAGCTACCTGCCCCAAAGGGCTGCCTTGATTCCAAAGTGAGAGAGTGGCACCAAAGCATCTTGCTTCCAGCTCTTCGGGAAGCTAAGAAACATCTGGCGTTGCCCAGTGCTCTTACAGCCTACCGGGAACATCTCTTACCAAGGCCTGTGAAACGCCGTTTCCTGGCAGGCCTGATTTGGCTGAAGTAGAACTTCTGCTCTGGGTGTGCTCCATTGCCCTAGAGCTGCCAGGCCCAAGGTGCTGCCTTGTTTCCAAAGGGGCAGAGAGGCCCCAAAGCCTCTTGCTTCCAGCTCTCTGGGAAGCTAAGAACCAACTCGCTCTGCCCCGTGCTCTTACAGCCTACCGGGAACATGTCTTTGAAAGGCCTGTGAAACGCAGTTTCTTGGCAGGCCTCATCTGGCTGAAGTAGAACTCCGGCTCTGGGTGTGCTCCATTGCCCTAGAGCTGCCAGGCCCCAAGTGCTGCCCTGTTTCCAAGGGGCAGAGAGGCCCAAAGCATCTTGCTTCCCGGTCTTTGCGAAGCTAAGAAACAACTGGCTCTGCCCAGTGCTCTTACACCTACCGGGAACATCTCTTACCAAGGCCTGTCAAACGCTGTTTCTTTGCAGGCCTGATCAGGCTGAAGTAGAACTCCTGCTCTGCGTGTGCTCCATTGGCCTAGAGCTTCCCGACCCAAAAGGCTGCCTTGTTCCCAAACGGGCAGAGGGGTCCCAAGCGTCTTGCTTCCAGCTTTTCAGGAAGGTAAGAAACAACTGGCTCTGCCCAGTGCTCTTACAGCCTACCGGGAACATCTCTTACCAAGGCCTGTGAAACGCAGTTTCTTGGCAGGCCTGATCTGGCTGAAGTAGAACTCCTGCTCTGGGCGTGCTACTTTGGCCTAGAGCTGCCAGGCCCAAAGGGCCGCCTTGTTTCCAAAGGGGCTGAGAGTCCCCAAAGCATCTTGCTTCCAAATCTTTGGGAAGCTAAGAAACAACTGGCTCTGCACAGTGCTCTCACAGCCTACCGGCAACGTGACAGAGAAAGGCCTGTGAGACGCAGTTTCTTGGAAGGCCTGATCTGGCTGAGGTAGAACTTCTGCTCTGGGTGTACTCCATTGGCCTAGGGCTGCCAGGCCCAAAGGGCTGCCTTTATTTCCAAAGTGTGAGAGAGGCCCCAAAGCATCTTGCTTCCTGCTCTCTGGGAAGCTAAAACAACTGGCTCTGCACAGTGCTCTCAAAGCCAACCGGGAACGTCACATACAAAGGCCTGTGAAACGCAGCTTCTTGACAGGCCTTATCTGGCTGAGGTAGAACTTGTGCTCTGGGTGTGCTACTTTGGCCTAGAGCTGCCAGGCACAAAGGCTGCTTTGTTTCCAAAGGGGGAGAGAGGCCCCAAATCATGTTGCTTCCAGCTGTTTTTGAAGCTAAGAAACAACTCGCTCTGCCAGGTACTCTTACAGCCTTCCGGGAACACCTCTTACGAAGGCCTGTGAAAAGCAGTTTCTTGGCAGGCCTGATCTGGCTGAGGTAGAACTTCTGCTCTGGGTGTGCTCCATTGCCCTAGAGCTGAAAGGCCCAAAGGGATGCCTTGTTTGCAAAGGGGCAGAGAGGCCCCAAAGCATCTTGCTTCCAGCTCATTGGGAAGCTAAGAGACAACTGTCTCTGCCCAGTGCTCTGACAGAGTACCGGGAACATCTCTTACCAAAGCCTTTGAAACGCAGTTTCTTGGCAGGCCTTATCTGGCTGAGGTAGAACTTCTGCTCTGGGTGTGCTCCATTGGCCTAGAGCTGAAAGGCCCAAAGGTCGGCCTTGTTGGCAAAGGGGCAGGGAGCCCCCAAAGCATCTTGCTTCCAGCTCTTCGGGAAGCTAAGAAACAACTGGCTCTGCCCAGTGCTCTTACAGCCTGAGAGAAAATCTCTTACCAAGGCCTGTGAAACGCACTTTGTAGGTGGCCTGATCTAGCTGAAGTAGAACTTCTGCTCTGGGTGTGCTCCATTGGCCTAGAGCTGCCTGGCCCAAAGGGCCGCCTTGTTTGCAAAGGGGCAGAGAGGCCCCAAAGCATCTTGCTTCCAGCTCTTCGGGAAGCTAAGAAACATCTGGCGTTGCCCAGTGCTCTTACAGCCTACCGGGAACATCTCTTACCAAGGCCTGTGAAACGCAGTTTGTTGGTGGCCTGAACCGGCCGAAGTAGAACTTCTGCTCTGGGTGTGCTCCACTGGCCTGGAGCTACCTGCCCCAAAGGGCTGCCTTGATTCCAAAGTGAGAGAGTGGCACCAAAGCATCTTGCTTCCAGCTCTTCGGGAAGCTAAGAAACATCTGGCGTTGCCCAGTGCTCTTACAGCCTACCGGGAACATCTCTTACCAAGGCCTGTGAAACGCCGTTTCCTGGCAGGCCTGATTTGGCTGAAGTAGAACTTCTGCTCTGGGTGTGCTCCATTGCCCTAGAGCTGCCAGGCCCAAGGTGCTGCCTTGTTTCCAAAGGGGCAGAGAGGCCCCAAAGCCTCTTGCTTCCAGCTCTCTGGGAAGCTAAGAACCAACTCGCTCTGCCCCGTGCTCTTACAGCCTACCGGGAACATGTCTTTGAAAGGCCTGTGAAACGCAGTTTCTTGGCAGGCCTCATCTGGCTGAAGTAGAACTCCGGCTCTGGGTGTGCTCCATTGCCCTAGAGCTGCCAGGCCCCAAGTGCTGCCCTGTTTCCAAGGGGCAGAGAGGCCCAAAGCATCTTGCTTCCCGGTCTTTGCGAAGCTAAGAAACAACTGGCTCTGCCCAGTGCTCTTACACCTACCGGGAACATCTCTTACCAAGGCCTGTCAAACGCTGTTTCTTTGCAGGCCTGATCAGGCTGAAGTAGAACTCCTGCTCTGCGTGTGCTCCATTGGCCTAGAGCTTCCCGACCCAAAAGGCTGCCTTGTTCCCAAACGGGCAGAGGGGTCCCAAGCGTCTTGCTTCCAGCTTTTCAGGAAGGTAAGAAACAACTGGCTCTGCCCAGTGCTCTTACAGCCTACCGGGAACATCTCTTACCAAGGCCTGTGAAACGCAGTTTCTTGGCAGGCCTGATCTGGCTGAAGTAGAACTCCTGCTCTGGGCGTGCTACTTTGGCCTAGAGCTGCCAGGCCCAAAGGGCCGCCTTGTTTCCAAAGGGGCTGAGAGTCCCCAAAGCATCTTGCTTCCAAATCTTTGGGAAGCTAAGAAACAACTGGCTCTGCACAGTGCTCTCACAGCCTACCGGCAACGTGACAGAGAAAGGCCTGTGAGACGCAGTTTCTTGGAAGGCCTGATCTGGCTGAGGTAGAACTTCTGCTCTGGGTGTACTCCATTGGCCTAGGGCTGCCAGGCCCAAAGGGCTGCCTTTATTTCCAAAGTGTGAGAGAGGCCCCAAAGCATCTTGCTTCCTGCTCTCTGGGAAGCTAAAACAACTGGCTCTGCACAGTGCTCTCAAAGCCAACCGGGAACGTCACATACAAAGGCCTGTGAAACGCAGCTTCTTGACAGGCCTTATCTGGCTGAGGTAGAACTTGTGCTCTGGGTGTGCTACTTTGGCCTAGAGCTGCCAGGCACAAAGGCTGCTTTGTTTCCAAAGGGGGAGAGAGGCCCCAAATCATGTTGCTTCCAGCTGTTTTTGAAGCTAAGAAACAACTCGCTCTGCCAGGTACTCTTACAGCCTTCCGGGAACACCTCTTACGAAGGCCTGTGAAAAGCAGTTTCTTGGCAGGCCTGATCTGGCTGAGGTAGAACTTCTGCTCTGGGTGTGCTCCATTGCCCTAGAGCTGAAAGGCCCAAAGGGATGCCTTGTTTGCAAAGGGGCAGAGAGGCCCCAAAGCATCTTGCTTCCAGCTCATTGGGAAGCTAAGAGACAACTGTCTCTGCCCAGTGCTCTGACAGAGTACCGGGAACATCTCTTACCAAAGCCTTTGAAACGCAGTTTCTTGGCAGGCCTTATCTGGCTGAGGTAGAACTTCTGCTCTGGGTGTGCTCCATTGGCCTAGAGCTGAAAGGCCCAAAGGTCGGCCTTGTTGGCAAAGGGGCAGGGAGCCCCCAAAGCATCTTGCTTCCAGCTCTTCGGGAAGCTAAGAAACAACTGGCTCTGCCCAGTGCTCTTACAGCCTGAGAGAAAATCTCTTACCAAGGCCTGTGAAACGCACTTTGTAGGTGGCCTGATCTAGCTGAAGTAGAACTTCTGCTCTGGGTGTGCTCCATTGGCCTAGAGCTGCCTGGCCCAAAGGGCCGCCTTGTTTGCAAAGGGGCAGAGAGGCCCCAAAGCATCTTGCTTCCAGCTCTTCGGGAAGCTAAGAAACATCTGGCGTTGCCCAGTGCTCTTACAGCCTACCGGGAACATCTCTTACCAAGGCCTGTGAAACGCAGTTTGTTGGTGGCCTGAACCGGCCGAAGTAGAACTTCTGCTCTGGGTGTGCTCCACTGGCCTGGAGCTACCTGCCCCAAAGGGCTGCCTTGATTCCAAAGTGAGAGAGTGGCACCAAAGCATCTTGCTTCCAGCTCTTCGGGAAGCTAAGAAACATCTGGCGTTGCCCAGTGCTCTTACAGCCTACCGGGAACATCTCTTACCAAGGCCTGTGAAACGCCGTTTCCTGGCAGGCCTGATTTGGCTGAAGTAGAACTTCTGCTCTGGGTGTGCTCCATTGCCCTAGAGCTGCCAGGCCCAAGGTGCTGCCTTGTTTCCAAAGGGGCAGAGAGGCCCCAAAGCCTCTTGCTTCCAGCTCTCTGGGAAGCTAAGAACCAACTCGCTCTGCCCCGTGCTCTTACAGCCTACCGGGAACATGTCTTTGAAAGGCCTGTGAAACGCAGTTTCTTGGCAGGCCTCATCTGGCTGAAGTAGAACTCCGGCTCTGGGTGTGCTCCATTGCCCTAGAGCTGCCAGGCCCCAAGTGCTGCCCTGTTTCCAAGGGGCAGAGAGGCCCAAAGCATCTTGCTTCCCGGTCTTTGCGAAGCTAAGAAACAACTGGCTCTGCCCAGTGCTCTTACACCTACCGGGAACATCTCTTACCAAGGCCTGTCAAACGCTGTTTCTTTGCAGGCCTGATCAGGCTGAAGTAGAACTCCTGCTCTGCGTGTGCTCCATTGGCCTAGAGCTTCCCGACCCAAAAGGCTGCCTTGTTCCCAAACGGGCAGAGGGGTCCCAAGCGTCTTGCTTCCAGCTTTTCAGGAAGGTAAGAAACAACTGGCTCTGCCCAGTGCTCTTACAGCCTACCGGGAACATCTCTTACCAAGGCCTGTGAAACGCAGTTTCTTGGCAGGCCTGATCTGGCTGAAGTAGAACTCCTGCTCTGGGCGTGCTACTTTGGCCTAGAGCTGCCAGGCCCAAAGGGCCGCCTTGTTTCCAAAGGGGCTGAGAGTCCCCAAAGCATCTTGCTTCCAAATCTTTGGGAAGCTAAGAAACAACTGGCTCTGCACAGTGCTCTCACAGCCTACCGGCAACGTGACAGAGAAAGGCCTGTGAGACGCAGTTTCTTGGAAGGCCTGATCTGGCTGAGGTAGAACTTCTGCTCTGGGTGTACTCCATTGGCCTAGGGCTGCCAGGCCCAAAGGGCTGCCTTTATTTCCAAAGTGTGAGAGAGGCCCCAAAGCATCTTGCTTCCTGCTCTCTGGGAAGCTAAAACAACTGGCTCTGCACAGTGCTCTCAAAGCCAACCGGGAACGTCACATACAAAGGCCTGTGAAACGCAGCTTCTTGACAGGCCTTATCTGGCTGAGGTAGAACTTGTGCTCTGGGTGTGCTACTTTGGCCTAGAGCTGCCAGGCACAAAGGCTGCTTTGTTTCCAAAGGGGGAGAGAGGCCCCAAATCATGTTGCTTCCAGCTGTTTTTGAAGCTAAGAAACAACTCGCTCTGCCAGGTACTCTTACAGCCTTCCGGGAACACCTCTTACGAAGGCCTGTGAAAAGCAGTTTCTTGGCAGGCCTGATCTGGCTGAGGTAGAACTTCTGCTCTGGGTGTGCTCCATTGCCCTAGAGCTGAAAGGCCCAAAGGGATGCCTTGTTTGCAAAGGGGCAGAGAGGCCCCAAAGCATCTTGCTTCCAGCTCATTGGGAAGCTAAGAGACAACTGTCTCTGCCCAGTGCTCTGACAGAGTACCGGGAACATCTCTTACCAAAGCCTTTGAAACGCAGTTTCTTGGCAGGCCTTATCTGGCTGAGGTAGAACTTCTGCTCTGGGTGTGCTCCATTGGCCTAGAGCTGAAAGGCCCAAAGGTCGGCCTTGTTGGCAAAGGGGCAGGGAGCCCCCAAAGCATCTTGCTTCCAGCTCTTCGGGAAGCTAAGAAACAACTGGCTCTGCCCAGTGCTCTTACAGCCTGAGAGAAAATCTCTTACCAAGGCCTGTGAAACGCACTTTGTAGGTGGCCTGATCTAGCTGAAGTAGAACTTCTGCTCTGGGTGTGCTCCATTGGCCTAGAGCTGCCTGGCCCAAAGGGCCGCCTTGTTTGCAAAGGGGCAGAGAGGCCCCAAAGCATCTTGCTTCCAGCTCTTCGGGAAGCTAAGAAACATCTGGCGTTGCCCAGTGCTCTTACAGCCTACCGGGAACATCTCTTACCAAGGCCTGTGAAACGCAGTTTGTTGGTGGCCTGAACCGGCCGAAGTAGAACTTCTGCTCTGGGTGTGCTCCACTGGCCTGGAGCTACCTGCCCCAAAGGGCTGCCTTGATTCCAAAGTGAGAGAGTGGCACCAAAGCATCTTGCTTCCAGCTCTTCGGGAAGCTAAGAAACATCTGGCGTTGCCCAGTGCTCTTACAGCCTACCGGGAACATCTCTTACCAAGGCCTGTGAAACGCCGTTTCCTGGCAGGCCTGATTTGGCTGAAGTAGAACTTCTGCTCTGGGTGTGCTCCATTGCCCTAGAGCTGCCAGGCCCAAGGTGCTGCCTTGTTTCCAAAGGGGCAGAGAGGCCCCAAAGCATCTTGCTTCCAGCTCTCTGGGAAGCTAAGAACCAACTCGCTCTGCCCCGTGCTCTTACAGCCTACCGGGAACATGTCTTTGAAAGGCCTGTGAAACGCAGTTTCTTGGCAGGCCTCATCTGGCTGAAGTAGAACTCCGGCTCTGGGTGTGCTCCATTGCCCTAGAGCTGCCAGGCCCCAAGTGCTGCCCTGTTTCCAAGGGGCAGAGAGGCCCAAAGCATCTTGCTTCCCGGTCTTTGCGAAGCTAAGAAACAACTGGCTCTGCCCAGTGCTCTTACACCTACCGGGAACATCTCTTACCAAGGCCTGTCAAACGCTGTTTCTTTGCAGGCCTGATCAGGCTGAAGTAGAACTCCTGCTCTGCGTGTGCTCCATTGGCCTAGAGCTTCCCGACCCAAAAGGCTGCCTTGTTCCCAAACGGGCAGAGGGGTCCCAAGCGTCTTGCTTCCAGCTTTTCAGGAAGGTAAGAAACAACTGGCTCTGCCCAGTGCTCTTACAGCCTACCGGGAACATCTCTTACCAAGGCCTGTGAAACGCAGTTTCTTGGCAGGCCTGATCTGGCTGAAGTAGAACTCCTGCTCTGGGCGTGCTACTTTGGCCTAGAGCTGCCAGGCCCAAAGGGCCGCCTTGTTTCCAAAGGGGCTGAGAGTCCCCAAAGCATCTTGCTTCCAAATCTTTGGGAAGCTAAGAAACAACTGGCTCTGCACAGTGCTCTCACAGCCTACCGGCAACGTGACAGAGACAGGCCTGTGAGACGCAGTTTCTTGGAAGGCCTGATCTGGCTGAGGTAGAACTTCTGCTCTGGGTGTACTCCATTGGCCTAGGGCTGCCAGGCCCAAAGGGCTGCCTTTATTTCCAAAGTGTGAGAGAGGCCCCAAAGCATCTTGCTTCCTGCTCTCTGGGAAGCTAAAACAACTGGCTCTGCACAGTGCTCTCAAAGCCAACCGGGAACGTCACATACAAAGGCCTGTGAAACGCAGCTTCTTGACAGGCCTTATCTGGCTGAGGTAGAACTTGTGCTCTGGGTGTGCTACTTTGGCCTAGAGCTGCCAGGCACAAAGGCTGCTTTGTTTCCAAAGGGGGAGAGAGGCCCCAAATCATGTTGCTTCCAGCTGTTTTTGAAGCTAAGAAACAACTCGCTCTGCCAGGTACTCTTACAGCCTTCCGGGAACACCTCTTACGAAGGCCTGTGAAAAGCAGTTTCTTGGCAGGCCTGATCTGGCTGAGGTAGAACTTCTGCTCTGGGTGTGCTCCATTGCCCTAGAGCTGAAAGGCCCAAAGGGATGCCTTGTTTGCAAAGGGGCAGAGAGGCCCCAAAGCATCTTGCTTCCAGCTCATTGGGAAGCTAAGAGACAACTGTCTCTGCCCAGTGCTCTGACAGAGTACCGGGAACATCTCTTACCAAAGCCTTTGAAACGCAGTTTCTTGGCAGGCCTTATCTGGCTGAGGTAGAACTTCTGCTCTGGGTGTGCTCCATTGGCCTAGAGCTGAAAGGCCCAAAGGTCGGCCTTGTTGGCAAAGGGGCAGGGAGCCCCCAAAGCATCTTGCTTCCAGCTCTTCGGGAAGCTAAGAAACAACTGGCTCTGCCCAGTGCTCTTACAGCCTGAGAGAAAATCTCTTACCAAGGCCTGTGAAACGCACTTTGTAGGTGGCCTGATCTAGCTGAAGTAGAACTTCTGCTCTGGGTGTGCTCCATTGGCCTAGAGCTGCCTGGCCCAAAGGGCCGCCTTGTTTGCAAAGGGGCAGAGAGGCCCCAAAGCATCTTGCTTCCAGCTCTTCGGGAAGCTAAGAAACATCTGGCGTTGCCCAGTGCTCTTACAGCCTACCGGGAACATCTCTTACCAAGGCCTGTGAAACGCAGTTTGTTGGTGGCCTGAACCGGCCGAAGTAGAACTTCTGCTCTGGGTGTGCTCCACTGGCCTGGAGCTACCTGCCCCAAAGGGCTGCCTTGATTCCAAAGTGAGAGAGTGGCACCAAAGCATCTTGCTTCCAGCTCTTCGGGAAGCTAAGAAACATCTGGCGTTGCCCAGTGCTCTTACAGCCTACCGGGAACATCTCTTACCAAGGCCTGTGAAACGCCGTTTCCTGGCAGGCCTGATTTGGCTGAAGTAGAACTTCTGCTCTGGGTGTGCTCCATTGCCCTAGAGCTGCCAGGCCCAAGGTGCTGCCTTGTTTCCAAAGGGGCAGAGAGGCCCCAAAGCCTCTTGCTTCCAGCTCTCTGGGAAGCTAAGAACCAACTCGCTCTGCCCCGTGCTCTTACAGCCTACCGGGAACATGTCTTTGAAAGGCCTGTGAAACGCAGTTTCTTGGCAGGCCTCATCTGGCTGAAGTAGAACTCCGGCTCTGGGTGTGCTCCATTGCCCTAGAGCTGCCAGGCCCCAAGTGCTGCCCTGTTTCCAAGGGGCAGAGAGGCCCAAAGCATCTTGCTTCCCGGTCTTTGCGAAGCTAAGAAACAACTGGCTCTGCCCAGTGCTCTTACACCTACCGGGAACATCTCTTACCAAGGCCTGTCAAACGCTGTTTCTTTGCAGGCCTGATCAGGCTGAAGTAGAACTCCTGCTCTGCGTGTGCTCCATTGGCCTAGAGCTTCCCGACCCAAAAGGCTGCCTTGTTCCCAAACGGGCAGAGGGGTCCCAAGCGTCTTGCTTCCAGCTTTTCAGGAAGGTAAGAAACAACTGGCTCTGCCCAGTGCTCTTACAGCCTACCGGGAACATCTCTTACCAAGGCCTGTGAAACGCAGTTTCTTGGCAGGCCTGATCTGGCTGAAGTAGAACTCCTGCTCTGGGCGTGCTACTTTGGCCTAGAGCTGCCAGGCCCAAAGGGCCGCCTTGTTTCCAAAGGGGCTGAGAGTCCCCAAAGCATCTTGCTTCCAAATCTTTGGGAAGCTAAGAAACAACTGGCTCTGCACAGTGCTCTCACAGCCTACCGGCAACGTGACAGAGAAAGGCCTGTGAGACGCAGTTTCTTGGAAGGCCTGATCTGGCTGAGGTAGAACTTCTGCTCTGGGTGTACTCCATTGGCCTAGGGCTGCCAGGCCCAAAGGGCTGCCTTTATTTCCAAAGTGTGAGAGAGGCCCCAAAGCATCTTGCTTCCTGCTCTCTGGGAAGCTAAAACAACTGGCTCTGCACAGTGCTCTCAAAGCCAACCGGGAACGTCACATACAAAGGCCTGTGAAACGCAGCTTCTTGACAGGCCTTATCTGGCTGAGGTAGAACTTGTGCTCTGGGTGTGCTACTTTGGCCTAGAGCTGCCAGGCACAAAGGCTGCTTTGTTTCCAAAGGGGGAGAGAGGCCCCAAATCATGTTGCTTCCAGCTGTTTTTGAAGCTAAGAAACAACTCGCTCTGCCAGGTACTCTTACAGCCTTCCGGGAACACCTCTTACGAAGGCCTGTGAAAAGCAGTTTCTTGGCAGGCCTGATCTGGCTGAGGTAGAACTTCTGCTCTGGGTGTGCTCCATTGCCCTAGAGCTGAAAGGCCCAAAGGGATGCCTTGTTTGCAAAGGGGCAGAGAGGCCCCAAAGCATCTTGCTTCCAGCTCATTGGGAAGCTAAGAGACAACTGTCTCTGCCCAGTGCTCTGACAGAGTACCGGGAACATCTCTTACCAAAGCCTTTGAAACGCAGTTTCTTGGCAGGCCTTATCTGGCTGAGGTAGAACTTCTGCTCTGGGTGTGCTCCATTGGCCTAGAGCTGAAAGGCCCAAAGGTCGGCCTTGTTGGCAAAGGGGCAGGGAGCCCCCAAAGCATCTTGCTTCCAGCTCTTCGGGAAGCTAAGAAACAACTGGCTCTGCCCAGTGCTCTTACAGCCTGAGAGAAAATCTCTTACCAAGGCCTGTGAAACGCACTTTGTAGGTGGCCTGATCTAGCTGAAGTAGAACTTCTGCTCTGGGTGTGCTCCATTGGCCTAGAGCTGCCTGGCCCAAAGGGCCGCCTTGTTTGCAAAGGGGCAGAGAGGCCCCAAAGCATCTTGCTTCCAGCTCTTCGGGAAGCTAAGAAACATCTGGCGTTGCCCAGTGCTCTTACAGCCTACCGGGAACATCTCTTACCAAGGCCTGTGAAACGCAGTTTGTTGGTGGCCTGAACCGGCCGAAGTAGAACTTCTGCTCTGGGTGTGCTCCACTGGCCTGGAGCTACCTGCCCCAAAGGGCTGCCTTGATTCCAAAGTGAGAGAGTGGCACCAAAGCATCTTGCTTCCAGCTCTTCGGGAAGCTAAGAAACATCTGGCGTTGCCCAGTGCTCTTACAGCCTACCGGGAACATCTCTTACCAAGGCCTGTGAAACGCCGTTTCCTGGCAGGCCTGATTTGGCTGAAGTAGAACTTCTGCTCTGGGTGTGCTCCATTGCCCTAGAGCTGCCAGGCCCAAGGTGCTGCCTTGTTTCCAAAGGGGCAGAGAGGCCCCAAAGCATCTTGCTTCCAGCTCTCTGGGAAGCTAAGAACCAACTCGCTCTGCCCCGTGCTCTTACAGCCTACCGGGAACATGTCTTTGAAAGGCCTGTGAAACGCAGTTTCTTGGCAGGCCTCATCTGGCTGAAGTAGAACTCCGGCTCTGGGTGTGCTCCATTGCCCTAGAGCTGCCAGGCCCCAAGTGCTGCCCTGTTTCCAAGGGGCAGAGAGGCCCAAAGCATCTTGCTTCCCGGTCTTTGCGAAGCTAAGAAACAACTGGCTCTGCCCAGTGCTCTTACACCTACCGGGAACATCTCTTACCAAGGCCTGTCAAACGCTGTTTCTTTGCAGGCCTGATCAGGCTGAAGTAGAACTCCTGCTCTGCGTGTGCTCCATTGGCCTAGAGCTTCCCGACCCAAAAGGCTGCCTTGTTCCCAAACGGGCAGAGGGGTCCCAAGCGTCTTGCTTCCAGCTTTTCAGGAAGGTAAGAAACAACTGGCTCTGCCCAGTGCTCTTACAGCCTACCGGGAACATCTCTTACCAAGGCCTGTGAAACGCAGTTTCTTGGCAGGCCTGATCTGGCTGAAGTAGAACTCCTGCTCTGGGCGTGCTACTTTGGCCTAGAGCTGCCAGGCCCAAAGGGCCGCCTTGTTTCCAAAGGGGCTGAGAGTCCCCAAAGCATCTTGCTTCCAAATCTTTGGGAAGCTAAGAAACAACTGGCTCTGCACAGTGCTCTCACAGCCTACCGGCAACGTGACAGAGAAAGGCCTGTGAGACGCAGTTTCTTGGAAGGCCTGATCTGGCTGAGGTAGAACTTCTGCTCTGGGTGTACTCCATTGGCCTAGGGCTGCCAGGCCCAAAGGGCTGCCTTTATTTCCAAAGTGTGAGAGAGGCCCCAAAGCATCTTGCTTCCTGCTCTCTGGGAAGCTAAAACAACTGGCTCTGCACAGTGCTCTCAAAGCCAACCGGGAACGTCACATACAAAGGCCTGTGAAACGCAGCTTCTTGACAGGCCTTATCTGGCTGAGGTAGAACTTGTGCTCTGGGTGTGCTACTTTGGCCTAGAGCTGCCAGGCACAAAGGCTGCTTTGTTTCCAAAGGGGGAGAGAGGCCCCAAATCATGTTGCTTCCAGCTGTTTTTGAAGCTAAGAAACAACTCGCTCTGCCAGGTACTCTTACAGCCTTCCGGGAACACCTCTTACGAAGGCCTGTGAAAAGCAGTTTCTTGGCAGGCCTGATCTGGCTGAGGTAGAACTTCTGCTCTGGGTGTGCTCCATTGCCCTAGAGCTGAAAGGCCCAAAGGGATGCCTTGTTTGCAAAGGGGCAGAGAGGCCCCAAAGCATCTTGCTTCCAGCTCATTGGGAAGCTAAGAGACAACTGTCTCTGCCCAGTGCTCTGACAGAGTACCGGGAACATCTCTTACCAAAGCCTTTGAAAGGCAGTTTCTTGGCAGGCCTTATCTGGCTGAGGTAGAACTTCTGCTCTGGGTGTGCTCCATTGGCCTAGAGCTGAAAGGCCCAAAGGTCGGCCTTGTTGGCAAAGGGGCAGGGAGCCCCCAAAGCATCTTGCTTCCAGCTCTTCGGGAAGCTAAGAAACAACTGGCTCTGCCCAGTGCTCTTACAGCCTGAGAGAAAATCTCTTACCAAGGCCTGTGAAACGCACTTTGTAGGTGGCCTGATCTAGCTGAAGTAGAACTTCTGCTCTGGGTGTGCTCCATTGGCCTAGAGCTGCCTGGCCCAAAGGGCCGCCTTGTTTGCAAAGGGGCAGAGAGGCCCCAAAGCATCTTGCTTCCAGCTCTTCGGGAAGCTAAGAAACATCTGGCGTTGCCCAGTGCTCTTACAGCCTACCGGGAACATCTCTTACCAAGGCCTGTGAAACGCAGTTTGTTGGTGGCCTGAACCGGCCGAAGTAGAACTTCTGCTCTGGGTGTGCTCCACTGGCCTGGAGCTACCTGCCCCAAAGGGCTGCCTTGATTCCAAAGTGAGAGAGTGGCACCAAAGCATCTTGCTTCCAGCTCTTCGGGAAGCTAAGAAACATCTGGCGTTGCCCAGTGCTCTTACAGCCTACCGGGAACATCTCTTACCAAGGCCTGTGAAACGCCGTTTCCTGGCAGGCCTGATTTGGCTGAAGTAGAACTTCTGCTCTGGGTGTGCTCCATTGCCCTAGAGCTGCCAGGCCCAAGGTGCTGCCTTGTTTCCAAAGGGGCAGAGAGGCCCCAAAGCATCTTGCTTCCAGCTCTCTGGGAAGCTAAGAACCAACTCGCTCTGCCCCGTGCTCTTACAGCCTACCGGGAACATGTCTTTGAAAGGCCTGTGAAACGCAGTTTCTTGGCAGGCCTCATCTGGCTGAAGTAGAACTCCGGCTCTGGGTGTGCTCCATTGCCCTAGAGCTGCCAGGCCCCAAGTGCTGCCCTGTTTCCAAGGGGCAGAGAGGCCCAAAGCATCTTGCTTCCCGGTCTTTGCGAAGCTAAGAAACAACTGGCTCTGCCCAGTGCTCTTACACCTACCGGGAACATCTCTTACCAAGGCCTGTCAAACGCTGTTTCTTTGCAGGCCTGATCAGGCTGAAGTAGAACTCCTGCTCTGCGTGTGCTCCATTGGCCTAGAGCTTCCCGACCCAAAAGGCTGCCTTGTTCCCAAACGGGCAGAGGGGTCCCAAGCGTCTTGCTTCCAGCTTTTCAGGAAGGTAAGAAACAACTGGCTCTGCCCAGTGCTCTTACAGCCTACCGGGAACATCTCTTACCAAGGCCTGTGAAACGCAGTTTCTTGGCAGGCCTGATCTGGCTGAAGTAGAACTCCTGCTCTGGGCGTGCTACTTTGGCCTAGAGCTGCCAGGCCCAAAGGGCCGCCTTGTTTCCAAAGGGGCTGAGAGTCCCCAAAGTATCTTGCTTCCAAATCTTTGGGAAGCTAAGAAACAACTGGCTCTGCACAGTGCTCTCACAGCCTACCGGCAACGTGACAGAGAAAGGCCTGTGAGACGCAGTTTCTTGGAAGGCCTGATCTGGCTGAGGTAGAACTTCTGCTCTGGGTGTACTCCATTGGCCTAGGGCTGCCAGGCCCAAAGGGCTGCCTTTATTTCCAAAGTGTGAGAGAGGCCCCAAAGCATCTTGCTTCCTGCTCTCTGGGAAGCTAAAACAACTGGCTCTGCACAGTGCTCTCAAAGCCAACCGGGAACGTCACATACAAAGGCCTGTGAAACGCAGCTTCTTGACAGGCCTTATCTGGCTGAGGTAGAACTTGTGCTCTGGGTGTGCTACTTTGGCCTAGAGCTGCCAGGCACCAAGGCTGCTTTGTTTCCAAAGGGGGAGAGAGGCCCCAAATCATGTTGCTTCCAGCTGTTTTTGAAGCTAAGAAACAACTCGCTCTGCCAGGTACTCTTACAGCCTTCCGGGAACACCTCTTACGAAGGCCTGTGAAAAGCAGTTTCTTGGCAGGCCTGATCTGGCTGAGGTAGAACTTCTGCTCTGGGTGTGCTCCATTGCCCTAGAGCTGAAAGGCCCAAAGGGATGCCTTGTTTGCAAAGGGGCAGAGAGGCCTCAAAGCATCTTGCTTCCAGCTCATTGGGAAGCTAAGAGACAACTGTCTCTGCCCAGTGCTCTGACAGAGTACCGGGAACATCTCTTACCAAAGCCTTTGAAACGCAGTTTCTTGGCAGGCCTTATCTGGCTGAGGTAGAACTTCTGCTCTGGGTGTGCTCCATTGGCCTAGAGCTGAAAGGCCCAAAGGTCGGCCTTGTTGGCAAAGGGGCAGGGAGCCCCCAAAGCATCTTGCTTCCAGCTCTTCGGGAAGCTAAGAAACAACTGGCTCTGCCCAGTGCTCTTACAGCCTGAGAGAAAATCTCTTACCAAGGCCTGTGAAACGCACTTTGTAGGTGGCCTGATCTAGCTGAAGTAGAACTTCTGCTCTGGGTGTGCTCCATTGGCCTAGAGCTGCCTGGCCCAAAGGGCCGCCTTGTTTGCAAAGGGGCAGAGAGGCCCCAAAGCATCTTGCTTCCAGCTCTTCGGGAAGCTAAGAAACATCTGGCGTTGCCCAGTGCTCTTACAGCCTACCGGGAACATCTCTTACCAAGGCCTGTGAAACGCAGTTTGTTGGTGGCCTGAACCGGCCGAAGTAGAACTTCTGCTCTGGGTGTGCTCCACTGGCCTGGAGCTACCTGCCCCAAAGGGCTGCCTTGATTCCAAAGTGAGAGAGTGGCACCAAAGCATCTTGCTTCCAGCTCTTCGGGAAGCTAAGAAACATCTGGCGTTGCCCAGTGCTCTTACAGCCTACCGGGAACATCTCTTACCAAGGCCTGTGAAACGCCGTTTCCTGGCAGGCCTGATTTGGCTGAAGTAGAACTTCTGCTCTGGGTGTGCTCCATTGCCCTAGAGCTGCCAGGCCCAAGGTGCTGCCTTGTTTCCAAAGGGGCAGAGAGGCCCCAAAGCATCTTGCTTCCAGCTCTCTGGGAAGCTAAGAACCAACTCGCTCTGCCCCGTGCTCTTACAGCCTACCGGGAACATGTCTTTGAAAGGCCTGTGAAACGCAGTTTCTTGGCAGGCCTCATCTGGCTGAAGTAGAACTCCGGCTCTGGGTGTGCTCCATTGCCCTAGAGCTGCCAGGCCCCAAGTGCTGCCCTGTTTCCAAGGGGCAGAGAGGCCCAAAGCATCTTGCTTCCCGGTCTTTGCGAAGCTAAGAAACAACTGGCTCTGCCCAGTGCTCTTACACCTACCGGGAACATCTCTTACCAAGGCCTGTCAAACGCTGTTTCTTTGCAGGCCTGATCAGGCTGAAGTAGAACTCCTGCTCTGCGTGTGCTCCATTGGCCTAGAGCTTCCCGACCCAAAAGGCTGCCTTGTTCCCAAACGGGCAGAGGGGTCCCAAGCGTCTTGCTTCCAGCTTTTCAGGAAGGTAAGAAACAACTGGCTCTGCCCAGTGCTCTTACAGCCTACCGGGAACATCTCTTACCAAGGCCTGTGAAACGCAGTTTCTTGGCAGGCCTGATCTGGCTGAAGTAGAACTCCTGCTCTGGGCGTGCTACTTTGGCCTAGAGCTGCCAGGCCCAAAGGGCCGCCTTGTTTCCAAAGGGGCTGAGAGTCCCCAAAGTATCTTGCTTCCAAATCTTTGGGAAGCTAAGAAACAACTGGCTCTGCACAGTGCTCTCACAGCCTACCGGCAACGTGACAGAGAAAGGCCTGTGAGACGCAGTTTCTTGGAAGGCCTGATCTGGCTGAGGTAGAACTTCTGCTCTGGGTGTACTCCATTGGCCTAGGGCTGCCAGGCCCAAAGGGCTGCCTTTATTTCCAAAGTGTGAGAGAGGCCCCAAAGCATCTTGCTTCCTGCTCTCTGGGAAGCTAAAACAACTGGCTCTGCACAGTGCTCTCAAAGCCAACCGGGAACGTCACATACAAAGGCCTGTGAAACGCAGCTTCTTGACAGGCCTTATCTGGCTGAGGTAGAACTTGTGCTCTGGGTGTGCTACTTTGGCCTAGAGCTGCCAGGCACCAAGGCTGCTTTGTTTCCAAAGGGGGAGAGAGGCCCCAAATCATGTTGCTTCCAGCTGTTTTTGAAGCTAAGAAACAACTCGCTCTGCCAGGTACTCTTACAGCCTTCCGGGAACACCTCTTACGAAGGCCTGTGAAAAGCAGTTTCTTGGCAGGCCTGATCTGGCTGAGGTAGAACTTCTGCTCTGGGTGTGCTCCATTGCCCTAGAGCTGAAAGGCCCAAAGGGATGCCTTGTTTGCAAAGGGGCAGAGAGGCCCCAAAGCATCTTGCTTCCAGCTCATTGGGAAGCTAAGAGACAACTGTCTCTGCCCAGTGCTCTGACAGAGTACCGGGAACATCTCTTACCAAAGCCTTTGAAACGCAGTTTCTTGGCAGGCCTTATCTGGCTGAGGTAGAACTTCTGCTCTGGGTGTGCTCCATTGGCCTAGAGCTGAAAGGCCCAAAGGTCGGCCTTGTTGGCAAAGGGGCAGGGAGCCCCCAAAGCATCTTGCTTCCAGCTCTTCGGGAAGCTAAGAAACAACTGGCTCTGCCCAGTGCTCTTACAGCCTGAGAGAAAATCTCTTACCAAGGCCTGTGAAACGCACTTTGTAGGTGGCCTGATCTAGCTGAAGTAGAACTTCTGCTCTGGGTGTGCTCCATTGGCCTAGAGCTGCCTGGCCCAAAGGGCCGCCTTGTTTGCAAAGGGGCAGAGAGGCCCCAAAGCATCTTGCTTCCAGCTCTTCGGGAAGCTAAGAAACATCTGGCGTTGCCCAGTGCTCTTACAGCCTACCGGGAACATCTCTTACCAAGGCCTGTGAAACGCAGTTTGTTGGTGGCCTGAACCGGCCGAAGTAGAACTTCTGCTCTGGGTGTGCTCCACTGGCCTGGAGCTACCTGCCCCAAAGGGCTGCCTTGATTCCAAAGTGAGAGAGTGGCACCAAAGCATCTTGCTTCCAGCTCTTCGGGAAGCTAAGAAACATCTGGCGTTGCCCAGTGCTCTTACAGCCTACCGGGAACATCTCTTACCAAGGCCTGTGAAACGCCGTTTCCTGGCAGGCCTGATTTGGCTGAAGTAGAACTTCTGCTCTGGGTGTGCTCCATTGCCCTAGAGCTGCCAGGCCCAAGGTGCTGCCTTGTTTCCAAAGGGGCAGAGAGGCCCCAAAGCCTCTTGCTTCCAGCTCTCTGGGAAGCTAAGAACCAACTCGCTCTGCCCCGTGCTCTTACAGCCTACCGGGAACATGTCTTTGAAAGGCCTGTGAAACGCAGTTTCTTGGCAGGCCTCATCTGGCTGAAGTAGAACTCCGGCTCTGGGTGTGCTCCATTGCCCTAGAGCTGCCAGGCCCCAAGTGCTGCCCTGTTTCCAAGGGGCAGAGAGGCCCAAAGCATCTTGCTTCCCGGTCTTTGCGAAGCTAAGAAACAACTGGCTCTGCCCAGTGCTCTTACACCTACCGGGAACATCTCTTACCAAGGCCTGTCAAACGCTGTTTCTTTGCAGGCCTGATCAGGCTGAAGTAGAACTCCTGCTCTGCGTGTGCTCCATTGGCCTAGAGCTTCCCGACCCAAAAGGCTGCCTTGTTCCCAAACGGGCAGAGGGGTCCCAAGCGTCTTGCTTCCAGCTTTTCAGGAAGGTAAGAAACAACTGGCTCTGCCCAGTGCTCTTACAGCCTACCGGGAACATCTCTTACCAAGGCCTGTGAAACGCAGTTTCTTGGCAGGCCTGATCTGGCTGAAGTAGAACTCCTGCTCTGGGCGTGCTACTTTGGCCTAGAGCTGCCAGGCCCAAAGGGCCGCCTTGTTTCCAAAGGGGCTGAGAGTCCCCAAAGTATCTTGCTTCCAAATCTTTGGGAAGCTAAGAAACAACTGGCTCTGCACAGTGCTCTCACAGCCTACCGGCAACGTGACAGAGAAAGGCCTGTGAGACGCAGTTTCTTGGAAGGCCTGATCTGGCTGAGGTAGAACTTCTGCTCTGGGTGTACTCCATTGGCCTAGGGCTGCCAGGCCCAAAGGGCTGCCTTTATTTCCAAAGTGTGAGAGAGGCCCCAAAGCATCTTGCTTCCTGCTCTCTGGGAAGCTAAAACAACTGGCTCTGCACAGTGCTCTCAAAGCCAACCGGGAACGTCACATACAAAGGCCTGTGAAACGCAGCTTCTTGACAGGCCTTATCTGGCTGAGGTAGAACTTGTGCTCTGGGTGTGCTACTTTGGCCTAGAGCTGCCAGGCACCAAGGCTGCTTTGTTTCCAAAGGGGGAGAGAGGCCCCAAATCATGTTGCTTCCAGCTGTTTTTGAAGCTAAGAAACAACTCGCTCTGCCAGGTACTCTTACAGCCTTCCGGGAACACCTCTTACGAAGGCCTGTGAAAAGCAGTTTCTTGGCAGGCCTGATCTGGCTGAGGTAGAACTTCTGCTCTGGGTGTGCTCCATTGCCCTAGAGCTGAAAGGCCCAAAGGGATGCCTTGTTTGCAAAGGGGCAGAGAGGCCCCAAAGCATCTTGCTTCCAGCTCATTGGGAAGCTAAGAGACAACTGTCTCTGCCCAGTGCTCTGACAGAGTACCGGGAACATCTCTTACCAAAGCCTTTGAAACGCAGTTTCTTGGCAGGCCTTATCTGGCTGAGGTAGAACTTCTGCTCTGGGTGTGCTCCATTGGCCTAGAGCTGAAAGGCCCAAAGGTCGGCCTTGTTGGCAAAGGGGCAGGGAGCCCCCAAAGCATCTTGCTTCCAGCTCTTCGGGAAGCTAAGAAACAACTGGCTCTGCCCAGTGCTCTTACAGCCTGAGAGAAAATCTCTTACCAAGGCCTGTGAAACGCACTTTGTAGGTGGCCTGATCTAGCTGAAGTAGAACTTCTGCTCTGGGTGTGCTCCATTGGCCTAGAGCTGCCTGGCCCAAAGGGCCGCCTTGTTTGCAAAGGGGCAGAGAGGCCCCAAAGCATCTTGCTTCCAGCTCTTCGGGAAGCTAAGAAACATCTGGCGTTGCCCAGTGCTCTTACAGCCTACCGGGAACATCTCTTACCAAGGCCTGTGAAACGCAGTTTGTTGGTGGCCTGAACCGGCCGAAGTAGAACTTCTGCTCTGGGTGTGCTCCACTGGCCTGGAGCTACCTGCCCCAAAGGGCTGCCTTGATTCCAAAGTGAGAGAGTGGCACCAAAGCATCTTGCTTCCAGCTCTTCGGGAAGCTAAGAAACATCTGGCGTTGCCCAGTGCTCTTACAGCCTACCGGGAACATCTCTTACCAAGGCCTGTGAAACGCCGTTTCCTGGCAGGCCTGATTTGGCTGAAGTAGAACTTCTGCTCTGGGTGTGCTCCATTGCCCTAGAGCTGCCAGGCCCAAGGTGCTGCCTTGTTTCCAAAGGGGCAGAGAGGCCCCAAAGCATCTTGCTTCCAGCTCTCTGGGAAGCTAAGAACCAACTCGCTCTGCCCCGTGCTCTTACAGCCTACCGGGAACATGTCTTTGAAAGGCCTGTGAAACGCAGTCTCTTGGCAGGCCTCATCTGGCTGAAGTAGAACTCCGGCTCTGGGTGTGCTCCATTGCCCTAGAGCTGCCAGGCCCCAAGTGCTGCCCTGTTTCCAAGGGGCAGAGAGGCCCAAAGCATCTTGCTTCCCGGTCTTTGCGAAGCTAAGAAACAACTGGCTCTGCCCAGTGCTCTTACACCTACCGGGAACATCTCTTACCAAGGCCTGTCAAACGCTGTTTCTTTGCAGGCCTGATCAGGCTGAAGTAGAACTCCTGCTCTGCGTGTGCTCCATTGGCCTAGAGCTTCCCGACCCAAAAGGCTGCCTTGTTCCCAAACGGGCAGAGGGGTCCCAAGCGTCTTGCTTCCAGCTTTTCAGGAAGGTAAGAAACAACTGGCTCTGCCCAGTGCTCTTACAGCCTACCGGGAACATCTCTTACCAAGGCCTGTGAAACGCAGTTTCTTGGCAGGCCTGATCTGGCTGAAGTAGAACTCCTGCTCTGGGCGTGCTACTTTGGCCTAGAGCTGCCAGGCCCAAAGGGCCGCCTTGTTTCCAAAGGGGCTGAGAGTCCCCAAAGTATCTTGCTTCCAAATCTTTGGGAAGCTAAGAAACAACTGGCTCTGCACAGTGCTCTCACAGCCTACCGGCAACGTGACAGAGAAAGGCCTGTGAGACGCAGTTTCTTGGAAGGCCTGATCTGGCTGAGGTAGAACTTCTGCTCTGGGTGTACTCCATTGGCCTAGGGCTGCCAGGCCCAAAGGGCTGCCTTTATTTCCAAAGTGTGAGAGAGGCCCCAAAGCATCTTGCTTCCTGCTCTCTGGGAAGCTAAAACAACTGGCTCTGCACAGTGCTCTCAAAGCCAACCGGGAACGTCACATACAAAGGCCTGTGAAACGCAGCTTCTTGACAGGCCTTATCTGGCTGAGGTAGAACTTGTGCTCTGGGTGTGCTACTTTGGCCTAGAGCTGCCAGGCACAAAGGCTGCTTTGTTTCCAAAGGGGGAGAGAGGCCCCAAATCATGTTGCTTCCAGCTGTTTTTGAAGCTAAGAAACAACTCGCTCTGCCAGGTACTCTTACAGCCTTCCGGGAACACCTCTTACGAAGGCCTGTGAAAAGCAGTTTCTTGGCAGGCCTGATCTGGCTGAGGTAGAACTTCTGCTCTGGGTGTGCTCCATTGCCCTAGAGCTGAAAGGCCCAAAGGGATGCCTTGTTTGCAAAGGGGCAGAGAGGCCCCAAAGCATCTTGCTTCCAGCTCATTGGGAAGCTAAGAGACAACTGTCTCTGCCCAGTGCTCTGACAGAGTACCGGGAACATCTCTTACCAAAGCCTTTGAAACGCAGTTTCTTGGCAGGCCTTATCTGGCTGAGGTAGAACTTCTGCTCTGGGTGTGCTCCATTGGCCTAGAGCTGAAAGGCCCAAAGGTCGGCCTTGTTGGCAAAGGGGCAGGGAGCCCCCAAAGCATCTTGCTTCCAGCTCTTCGGGAAGCTAAGAAACAACTGGCTCTGCCCAGTGCTCTTACAGCCTGAGAGAAAATCTCTTACCAAGGCCTGTGAAACGCACTTTGTAGGTGGCCTGATCTAGCTGAAGTAGAACTTCTGCTCTGGGTGTGCTCCATTGGCCTAGAGCTGCCTGGCCCAAAGGGCCGCCTTGTTTGCAAAGGGGCAGAGAGGCCCCAAAGCATCTTGCTTCCAGCTCTTCGGGAAGCTAAGAAACATCTGGCGTTGCCCAGTGCTCTTACAGCCTACCGGGAACATCTCTTACCAAGGCCTGTGAAACGCAGTTTGTTGGTGGCCTGAACCGGCCGAAGTAGAACTTCTGCTCTGGGTGTGCTCCACTGGCCTGGAGCTACCTGCCCCAAAGGGCTGCCTTGATTCCAAAGTGAGAGAGTGGCACCAAAGCATCTTGCTTCCAGCTCTTCGGGAAGCTAAGAAACATCTGGCGTTGCCCAGTGCTCTTACAGCCTACCGGGAACATCTCTTACCAAGGCCTGTGAAACGCCGTTTCCTGGCAGGCCTGATTTGGCTGAAGTAGAACTTCTGCTCTGGGTGTGCTCCATTGCCCTAGAGCTGCCAGGCCCAAGGTGCTGCCTTGTTTCCAAAGGGGCAGAGAGGCCCCAAAGCATCTTGCTTCCAGCTCTCTGGGAAGCTAAGAACCAACTCGCTCTGCCCCGTGCTCTTACAGCCTACCGGGAACATGTCTTTGAAAGGCCTGTGAAACGCAGTTTCTTGGCAGGCCTCATCTGGCTGAAGTAGAACTCCGGCTCTGGGTGTGCTCCATTGCCCTAGAGCTGCCAGGCCCCAAGTGCTGCCCTGTTTCCAAGGGGCAGAGAGGCCCAAAGCATCTTGCTTCCCGGTCTTTGCGAAGCTAAGAAACAACTGGCTCTGCCCAGTGCTCTTACACCTACCGGGAACATCTCTTACCAAGGCCTGTCAAACGCTGTTTCTTTGCAGGCCTGATCAGGCTGAAGTAGAACTCCTGCTCTGCGTGTGCTCCATTGGCCTAGAGCTTCCCGACCCAAAAGGCTGCCTTGTTCCCAAACGGGCAGAGGGGTCCCAAGCGTCTTGCTTCCAGCTTTTCAGGAAGGTAAGAAACAACTGGCTCTGCCCAGTGCTCTTACAGCCTACCGGGAACATCTCTTACCAAGGCCTGTGAAACGCAGTTTCTTGGCAGGCCTGATCTGGCTGAAGTAGAACTCCTGCTCTGGGCGTGCTACTTTGGCCTAGAGCTGCCAGGCCCAAAGGGCCGCCTTGTTTCCAAAGGGGCTGAGAGTCCCCAAAGCATCTTGCTTCCAAATCTTTGGGAAGCTAAGAAACAACTGGCTCTGCACAGTGCTCTCACAGCCTACCGGCAACGTGACAGAGAAAGGCCTGTGAGACGCAGTTTCTTGGAAGGCCTGATCTGGCTGAGGTAGAACTTCTGCTCTGGGTGTACTCCATTGGCCTAGGGCTGCCAGGCCCAAAGGGCTGCCTTTATTTCCAAAGTGTGAGAGAGGCCCCAAAGCATCTTGCTTCCTGCTCTCTGGGAAGCTAAAACAACTGGCTCTGCACAGTGCTCTCAAAGCCAACCGGGAACGTCACATACAAAGGCCTGTGAAACGCAGCTTCTTGACAGGCCTTATCTGGCTGAGGTAGAACTTGTGCTCTGGGTGTGCTACTTTGGCCTAGAGCTGCCAGGCACCAAGGCTGCTTTGTTTCCAAAGGGGGAGAGAGGCCCCAAATCATGTTGCTTCCAGCTGTTTTTGAAGCTAAGAAACAACTCGCTCTGCCAGGTACTCTTACAGCCTTCCGGGAACACCTCTTACGAAGGCCTGTGAAAAGCAGTTTCTTGGCAGGCCTGATCTGGCTGAGGTAGAACTTCTGCTCTGGGTGTGCTCCATTGCCCTAGAGCTGAAAGGCCCAAAGGGATGCCTTGTTTGCAAAGGGGCAGAGAGGCCCCAAAGCATCTTGCTTCCAGCTCATTGGGAAGCTAAGAGACAACTGTCTCTGCCCAGTGCTCTGACAGAGTACCGGGAACATCTCTTACCAAAGCCTTTGAAAGGCAGTTTCTTGGCAGGCCTTATCTGGCTGAGGTAGAACTTCTGCTCTGGGTGTGCTCCATTGGCCTAGAGCTGAAAGGCCCAAAGGTCGGCCTTGTTGGCAAAGGGGCAGGGAGCCCCCAAAGCATCTTGCTTCCAGCTCTTCGGGAAGCTAAGAAACAACTGGCTCTGCCCAGTGCTCTTACAGCCTGAGAGAAAATCTCTTACCAAGGCCTGTGAAACGCACTTTGTAGGTGGCCTGATCTAGCTGAAGTAGAACTTCTGCTCTGGGTGTGCTCCATTGGCCTAGAGCTGCCTGGCCCAAAGGGCCGCCTTGTTTGCAAAGGGGCAGAGAGGCCCCAAAGCATCTTGCTTCCAGCTCTTCGGGAAGCTAAGAAACATCTGGCGTTGCCCAGTGCTCTTACAGCCTACCGGGAACATCTCTTACCAAGGCCTGTGAAACGCAGTTTGTTGGTGGCCTGAACCGGCCGAAGTAGAACTTCTGCTCTGGGTGTGCTCCACTGGCCTGGAGCTACCTGCCCCAAAGGGCTGCCTTGATTCCAAAGTGAGAGAGTGGCACCAAAGCATCTTGCTTCCAGCTCTTCGGGAAGCTAAGAAACATCTGGCGTTGCCCAGTGCTCTTACAGCCTACCGGGAACATCTCTTACCAAGGCCTGTGAAACGCCGTTTCCTGGCAGGCCTGATTTGGCTGAAGTAGAACTTCTGCTCTGGGTGTGCTCCATTGCCCTAGAGCTGCCAGGCCCAAGGTGCTGCCTTGTTTCCAAAGGGGCAGAGAGGCCCCAAAGCATCTTGCTTCCAGCTCTCTGGGAAGCTAAGAACCAACTCGCTCTGCCCCGTGCTCTTACAGCCTACCGGGAACATGTCTTTGAAAGGCCTGTGAAACGCAGTTTCTTGGCAGGCCTCATCTGGCTGAAGTAGAACTCCGGCTCTGGGTGTGCTCCATTGCCCTAGAGCTGCCAGGCCCCAAGTGCTGCCCTGTTTCCAAGGGGCAGAGAGGCCCAAAGCATCTTGCTTCCCGGTCTTTGCGAAGCTAAGAAACAACTGGCTCTGCCCAGTGCTCTTACACCTACCGGGAACATCTCTTACCAAGGCCTGTCAAACGCTGTTTCTTTGCAGGCCTGATCAGGCTGAAGTAGAACTCCTGCTCTGCGTGTGCTCCATTGGCCTAGAGCTTCCCGACCCAAAAGGCTGCCTTGTTCCCAAACGGGCAGAGGGGTCCCAAGCGTCTTGCTTCCAGCTTTTCAGGAAGGTAAGAAACAACTGGCTCTGCCCAGTGCTCTTACAGCCTACCGGGAACATCTCTTACCAAGGCCTGTGAAACGCAGTTTCTTGGCAGGCCTGATCTGGCTGAAGTAGAACTCCTGCTCTGGGCGTGCTACTTTGGCCTAGAGCTGCCAGGCCCAAAGGGCCGCCTTGTTTCCAAAGGGGCTGAGAGTCCCCAAAGTATCTTGCTTCCAAATCTTTGGGAAGCTAAGAAACAACTGGCTCTGCACAGTGCTCTCACAGCCTACCGGCAACGTGACAGAGAAAGGCCTGTGAGACGCAGTTTCTTGGAAGGCCTGATCTGGCTGACGTAGAACTTCTGCTGTGGGTGTACTCCATTGGCCTAGGGCTGCCAGGCCCAAAGGGCTGCCTTTATTTCCAAAGTGTGAGAGAGGCCCCAAAGCATCTTGCTTCCTGCTCTCTGGGAAGCTAAAACAACTGGCTCTGCACAGTGCTCTCAAAGCCAACCGGGAACGTCACATACAAAGGCCTGTGAAACGCAGCTTCTTGACAGGCCTTATCTGGCTGAGGTAGAACTTGTGTCTGGGTGTGCTACTTTGGCCTAGAGCTGCCAGGCACCAAGGCTGCTTTGTTTCCAAAGGGGGAGAGAGGCCCCAAATCATGTTGCTTCCAGCTGTTTTTGAAGCTAAGAAACAACTCGCTCTGCCAGGTACTCTTACAGCCTTCCGGGAACACCTCTTACGAAGGCCTGTGAAAAGCAGTTTCTTGGCAGGCCTGATCTGGCTGAGGTAGAACTTCTGCTCTGGGTGTGCTCCATTGCCCTAGAGCTGAAAGGCCCAAAGGGATGCCTTGTTTGCAAAGGGGCAGAGAGGCCCCAAAGCATCTTGCTTCCAGCTCATTGGGAAGCTAAGAGACAACTGTCTCTGCCCAGTGCTCTGACAGAGTACCGGGAACATCTCTTACCAAAGCCTTTGAAACGCAGTTTCTTGGCAGGCCTTATCTGGCTGAGGTAGAACTTCTGCTCTGGGTGTGCTCCATTGGCCTAGAGCTGAAAGGCCCAAAGGTCGGCCTTGTTGGCAAAGGGGCAGGGAGCCCCCAAAGCATCTTGCTTCCAGCTCTTCGGGAAGCTAAGAAACAACTGGCTCTGCCCAGTGCTCTTACAGCCTGAGAGAAAATCTCTTACCAAGGCCTGTGAAACGCACTTTGTAGGTGGCCTGATCTAGCTGAAGTAGAACTTCTGCTCTGGGTGTGCTCCATTGGCCTAGAGCTGCCTGGCCCAAAGGGCCGCCTTGTTTGCAAAGGGGCAGAGAGGCCCCAAAGCATCTTGCTTCCAGCTCTTCGGGAAGCTAAGAAACATCTGGCGTTGCCCAGTGCTCTTACAGCCTACCGGGAACATCTCTTACCAAGGCCTGTGAAACGCAGTTTGTTGGTGGCCTGAACCGGCCGAAGTAGAACTTCTGCTCTGGGTGTGCTCCACTGGCCTGGAGCTACCTGCCCCAAAGGGCTGCCTTGATTCCAAAGTGAGAGAGTGGCACCAAAGCATCTTGCTTCCAGCTCTTCGGGAAGCTAAGAAACATCTGGCGTTGCCCAGTGCTCTTACAGCCTACCGGGAACATCTCTTACCAAGGCCTGTGAAACGCCGTTTCCTGGCAGGCCTGATTTGGCTGAAGTAGAACTTCTGCTCTGGGTGTGCTCCATTGCCCTAGAGCTGCCAGGCCCAAGGTGCTGCCTTGTTTCCAAAGGGGCAGAGAGGCCCCAAAGCATCTTGCTTCCAGCTCTCTGGGAAGCTAAGAACCAACTCGCTCTGCCCCGTGCTCTTACAGCCTACCGGGAACATGTCTTTGAAAGGCCTGTGAAACGCAGTTTCTTGGCAGGCCTCATCTGGCTGAAGTAGAACTCCGGCTCTGGGTGTGCTCCATTGCCCTAGAGCTGCCAGGCCCCAAGTGCTGCCCTGTTTCCAAGGGGCAGAGAGGCCCAAAGCATCTTGCTTCCCGGTCTTTGCGAAGCTAAGAAACAACTGGCTCTGCCCAGTGCTCTTACACCTACCGGGAACATCTCTTACCAAGGCCTGTCAAACGCTGTTTCTTTGCAGGCCTGATCAGGCTGAAGTAGAACTCCTGCTCTGCGTGTGCTCCATTGGCCTAGAGCTTCCCGACCCAAAAGGCTGCCTTGTTCCCAAACGGGCAGAGGGGTCCCAAGCGTCTTGCTTCCAGCTTTTCAGGAAGGTAAGAAACAACTGGCTCTGCCCAGTGCTCTTACAGCCTACCGGGAACATCTCTTACCAAGGCCTGTGAAACGCAGTTTCTTGGCAGGCCTGATCTGGCTGAAGTAGAACTCCTGCTCTGGGCGTGCTACTTTGGCCTAGAGCTGCCAGGCCCAAAGGGCCGCCTTGTTTCCAAAGGGGCTGAGAGTCCCCAAAGTATCTTGCTTCCAAATCTTTGGGAAGCTAAGAAACAACTGGCTCTGCACAGTGCTCTCACAGCCTACCGGCAACGTGACAGAGAAAGGCCTGTGAGACGCAGTTTCTTGGAAGGCCTGATCTGGCTGAGGTAGAACTTCTGCTCTGGGTGTACTCCATTGGCCTAGGGCTGCCAGGCCCAAAGGGCTGCCTTTATTTCCAAAGTGTGAGAGAGGCCCCAAAGCATCTTGCTTCCTGCTCTCTGGGAAGCTAAAACAACTGGCTCTGCACAGTGCTCTCAAAGCCAACCGGGAACGTCACATACAAAGGCCTGTGAAACGCAGCTTCTTGACAGGCCTTATCTGGCTGAGGTAGAACTTGTGCTCTGGGTGTGCTACTTTGGCCTAGAGCTGCCAGGCACCAAGGCTGCTTTGTTTCCAAAGGGGGAGAGAGGCCCCAAATCATGTTGCTTCCAGCTGTTTTTGAAGCTAAGAAACAACTCGCTCTGCCAGGTACTCTTACAGCCTTCCGGGAACACCTCTTACGAAGGCCTGTGAAAAGCAGTTTCTTGGCAGGCCTGATCTGGCTGAGGTAGAACTTCTGCTCTGGGTGTGCTCCATTGCCCTAGAGCTGAAAGGCCCAAAGGGATGCCTTGTTTGCAAAGGGGCAGAGAGGCCCCAAAGCATCTTGCTTCCAGCTCATTGGGAAGCTAAGAGACAACTGTCTCTGCCCAGTGCTCTGACAGAGTACCGGGAACATCTCTTACCAAAGCCTTTGAAACGCAGTTTCTTGGCAGGCCTTATCTGGCTGAGGTAGAACTTCTGCTCTGGGTGTGCTCCATTGGCCTAGAGCTGAAAGGCCCAAAGGTCGGCCTTGTTGGCAAAGGGGCAGGGAGCCCCCAAAGCATCTTGCTTCCAGCTCTTCGGGAAGCTAAGAAACAACTGGCTCTGCCCAGTGCTCTTACAGCCTGAGAGAAAATCTCTTACCAAGGCCTGTGAAACGCACTTTGTAGGTGGCCTGATCTAGCTGAAGTAGAACTTCTGCTCTGGGTGTGCTCCATTGGCCTAGAGCTGCCTGGCCCAAAGGGCCGCCTTGTTTGCAAAGGGGCAGAGAGGCCCCAAAGCATCTTGCTTCCAGCTCTTCGGGAAGCTAAGAAACATCTGGCGTTGCCCAGTGCTCTTACAGCCTACCGGGAACATCTCTTACCAAGGCCTGTGAAACGCAGTTTGTTGGTGGCCTGAACCGGCCGAAGTAGAACTTCTGCTCTGGGTGTGCTCCACTGGCCTGGAGCTACCTGCCCCAAAGGGCTGCCTTGATTCCAAAGTGAGAGAGTGGCACCAAAGCATCTTGCTTCCAGCTCTTCGGGAAGCTAAGAAACATCTGGCGTTGCCCAGTGCTCTTACAGCCTACCGGGAACATCTCTTACCAAGGCCTGTGAAACGCCGTTTCCTGGCAGGCCTGATTTGGCTGAAGTAGAACTTCTGCTCTGGGTGTGCTCCATTGCCCTAGAGCTGCCAGGCCCAAGGTGCTGCCTTGTTTCCAAAGGGGCAGAGAGGCCCCAAAGCATCTTGCTTCCAGCTCTCTGGGAAGCTAAGAACCAACTCGCTCTGCCCCGTGCTCTTACAGCCTACCGGGAACATGTCTTTGAAAGGCCTGTGAAACGCAGTCTCTTGGCAGGCCTCATCTGGCTGAAGTAGAACTCCGGCTCTGGGTGTGCTCCATTGCCCTAGAGCTGCCAGGCCCCAAGTGCTGCCCTGTTTCCAAGGGGCAGAGAGGCCCAAAGCATCTTGCTTCCCGGTCTTTGCGAAGCTAAGAAACAACTGGCTCTGCCCAGTGCTCTTACACCTACCGGGAACATCTCTTACCAAGGCCTGTCAAACGCTGTTTCTTTGCAGGCCTGATCAGGCTGAAGTAGAACTCCTGCTCTGCGTGTGCTCCATTGGCCTAGAGCTTCCCGACCCAAAAGGCTGCCTTGTTCCCAAACGGGCAGAGGGGTCCCAAGCGTCTTGCTTCCAGCTTTTCAGGAAGGTAAGAAACAACTGGCTCTGCCCAGTGCTCTTACAGCCTACCGGGAACATCTCTTACCAAGGCCTGTGAAACGCAGTTTCTTGGCAGGCCTGATCTGGCTGAAGTAGAACTCCTGCTCTGGGCGTGCTACTTTGGCCTAGAGCTGCCAGGCCCAAAGGGCCGCCTTGTTTCCAAAGGGGCTGAGAGTCCCCAAAGTATCTTGCTTCCAAATCTTTGGGAAGCTAAGAAACAACTGGCTCTGCACAGTGCTCTCACAGCCTACCGGCAACGTGACAGAGAAAGGCCTGTGAGACGCAGTTTCTTGGAAGGCCTGATCTGGCTGAGGTAGAACTTCTGCTCTGGGTGTACTCCATTGGCCTAGGGCTGCCAGGCCCAAAGGGCTGCCTTTATTTCCAAAGTGTGAGAGAGGCCCCAAAGCATCTTGCTTCCTGCTCTCTGGGAAGCTAAAACAACTGGCTCTGCACAGTGCTCTCAAAGCCAACCGGGAACGTCACATACAAAGGCCTGTGAAACGCAGCTTCTTGACAGGCCTTATCTGGCTGAGGTAGAACTTGTGCTCTGGGTGTGCTACTTTGGCCTAGAGCTGCCAGGCACCAAGGCTGCTTTGTTTCCAAAGGGGGAGAGAGGCCCCAAATCATGTTGCTTCCAGCTGTTTTTGAAGCTAAGAAACAACTCGCTCTGCCAGGTACTCTTACAGCCTTCCGGGAACACCTCTTACGAAGGCCTGTGAAAAGCAGTTTCTTGGCAGGCCTGATCTGGCTGAGGTAGAACTTCTGCTCTGGGTGTGCTCCATTGCCCTAGAGCTGAAAGGCCCAAAGGGATGCCTTGTTTGCAAAGGGGCAGAGAGGCCCCAAAGCATCTTGCTTCCAGCTCATTGGGAAGCTAAGAGACAACTGTCTCTGCCCAGTGCTCTGACAGAGTACCGGGAACATCTCTTACCAAAGCCTTTGAAAGGCAGTTTCTTGGCAGGCCTTATCTGGCTGAGGTAGAACTTCTGCTCTGGGTGTGCTCCATTGGCCTAGAGCTGAAAGGCCCAAAGGTCGGCCTTGTTGGCAAAGGGGCAGGGAGCCCCCAAAGCATCTTGCTTCCAGCTCTTCGGGAAGCTAAGAAACAACTGGCTCTGCCCAGTGCTCTTACAGCCTGAGAGAAAATCTCTTACCAAGGCCTGTGAAACGCACTTTGTAGGTGGCCTGATCTAGCTGAAGTAGAACTTCTGCTCTGGGTGTGCTCCATTGGCCTAGAGCTGCCTGGCCCAAAGGGCCGCCTTGTTTGCAAAGGGGCAGAGAGGCCCCAAAGCATCTTGCTTCCAGCTCTTCGGGAAGCTAAGAAACATCTGGCGTTGCCCAGTGCTCTTACAGCCTACCGGGAACATCTCTTACCAAGGCCTGTGAAACGCAGTTTGTTGGTGGCCTGAACCGGCCGAAGTAGAACTTCTGCTCTGGGTGTGCTCCACTGGCCTGGAGCTACCTGCCCCAAAGGGCTGCCTTGATTCCAAAGTGAGAGAGTGGCACCAAAGCATCTTGCTTCCAGCTCTTCGGGAAGCTAAGAAACATCTGGCGTTGCCCAGTGCTCTTACAGCCTACCGGGAACATCTCTTACCAAGGCCTGTGAAACGCCGTTTCCTGGCAGGCCTGATTTGGCTGAAGTAGAACTTCTGCTCTGGGTGTGCTCCATTGCCCTAGAGCTGCCAGGCCCAAGGTGCTGCCTTGTTTCCAAAGGGGCAGAGAGGCCCCAAAGCATCTTGCTTCCAGCTCTCTGGGAAGCTAAGAACCAACTCGCTCTGCCCCGTGCTCTTACAGCCTACCGGGAACATGTCTTTGAAAGGCCTGTGAAACGCAGTTTCTTGGCAGGCCTCATCTGGCTGAAGTAGAACTCCGGCTCTGGGTGTGCTCCATTGCCCTAGAGCTGCCAGGCCCCAAGTGCTGCCCTGTTTCCAAGGGGCAGAGAGGCCCAAAGCATCTTGCTTCCCGGTCTTTGCGAAGCTAAGAAACAACTGGCTCTGCCCAGTGCTCTTACACCTACCGGGAACATCTCTTACCAAGGCCTGTCAAACGCTGTTTCTTTGCAGGCCTGATCAGGCTGAAGTAGAACTCCTGCTCTGCGTGTGCTCCATTGGCCTAGAGCTTCCCGACCCAAAAGGCTGCCTTGTTCCCAAACGGGCAGAGGGGTCCCAAGCGTCTTGCTTCCAGCTTTTCAGGAAGGTAAGAAACAACTGGCTCTGCCCAGTGCTCTTACAGCCTACCGGGAACATCTCTTACCAAGGCCTGTGAAACGCAGTTTCTTGGCAGGCCTGATCTGGCTGAAGTAGAACTCCTGCTCTGGGCGTGCTACTTTGGCCTAGAGCTGCCAGGCCCAAAGGGCCGCCTTGTTTCCAAAGGGGCTGAGAGTCCCCAAAGCATCTTGCTTCCAAATCTTTGGGAAGCTAAGAAACAACTGGCTCTGCACAGTGCTCTCACAGCCTACCGGCAACGTGACAGAGAAAGGCCTGTGAGACGCAGTTTCTTGGAAGGCCTGATCTGGCTGAGGTAGAACTTCTGCTCTGGGTGTACTCCATTGGCCTAGGGCTGCCAGGCCCAAAGGGCTGCCTTTATTTCCAAAGTGTGAGAGAGGCCCCAAAGCATCTTGCTTCCTGCTCTCTGGGAAGCTAAAACAACTGGCTCTGCACAGTGCTCTCAAAGCCAACCGGGAACGTCACATACAAAGGCCTGTGAAACGCAGCTTCTTGACAGGCCTTATCTGGCTGAGGTAGAACTTGTGCTCTGGGTGTGCTACTTTGGCCTAGAGCTGCCAGGCACCAAGGCTGCTTTGTTTCCAAAGGGGGAGAGAGGCCCCAAATCATGTTGCTTCCAGCTGTTTTTGAAGCTAAGAAACAACTCGCTCTGCCAGGTACTCTTACAGCCTTCCGGGAACACCTCTTACGAAGGCCTGTGAAAAGCAGTTTCTTGGCAGGCCTGATCTGGCTGAGGTAGAACTTCTGCTCTGGGTGTGCTCCATTGCCCTAGAGCTGAAAGGCCCAAAGGGATGCCTTGTTTGCAAAGGGGCAGAGAGGCCCCAAAGCATCTTGCTTCCAGCTCATTGGGAAGCTAAGAGACAACTGTCTCTGCCCAGTGCTCTGACAGAGTACCGGGAACATCTCTTACCAAAGCCTTTGAAAGGCAGTTTCTTGGCAGGCCTTATCTGGCTGAGGTAGAACTTCTGCTCTGGGTGTGCTCCATTGGCCTAGAGCTGAAAGGCCCAAAGGTCGGCCTTGTTGGCAAAGGGGCAGGGAGCCCCCAAAGCATCTTGCTTCCAGCTCTTCGGGAAGCTAAGAAACAACTGGCTCTGCCCAGTGCTCTTACAGCCTGAGAGAAAATCTCTTACCAAGGCCTGTGAAACGCACTTTGTAGGTGGCCTGATCTAGCTGAAGTAGAACTTCTGCTCTGGGTGTGCTCCATTGGCCTAGAGCTGCCTGGCCCAAAGGGCCGCCTTGTTTGCAAAGGGGCAGAGAGGCCCCAAAGCATCTTGCTTCCAGCTCTTCGGGAAGCTAAGAAACATCTGGCGTTGCCCAGTGCTCTTACAGCCTACCGGGAACATCTCTTACCAAGGCCTGTGAAACGCAGTTTGTTGGTGGCCTGAACCGGCCGAAGTAGAACTTCTGCTCTGGGTGTGCTCCACTGGCCTGGAGCTACCTGCCCCAAAGGGCTGCCTTGATTCCAAAGTGAGAGAGTGGCACCAAAGCATCTTGCTTCCAGCTCTTCGGGAAGCTAAGAAACATCTGGCGTTGCCCAGTGCTCTTACAGCCTACCGGGAACATCTCTTACCAAAGCCTTTGAAAGGCAGTTTCTTGGCAGGCCTTATCTGGCTGAGGTAGAACTTCTGCTCTGGGTGTGCTCCATTGGCCTAGAGCTGAAAGGCCCAAAGGTCGGCCTTGTTGGCAAAGGGGCAGGGAGCCCCCAAAGCATCTTGCTTCCAGCTCTTCGGGAAGCTAAGAAACAACTGGCTCTGCCCAGTGCTCTTACAGCCTGAGAGAAAATCTCTTACCAAGGCCTGTGAAACGCACTTTGTAGGTGGCCTGATCTAGCTGAAGTAGAACTTCTGCTCTGGGTGTGCTCCATTGGCCTAGAGCTGCCTGGCCCAAAGGGCCGCCTTGTTTGCAAAGGGGCAGAGAGGCCCCAAAGCATCTTGCTTCCAGCTCTTCGGGAAGCTAAGAAACATCTGGCGTTGCCCAGTGCTCTTACAGCCTACCGGGAACATCTCTTACCAAGGCCTGTGAAACGCAGTTTGTTGGTGGCCTGAACCGGCCGAAGTAGAACTTCTGCTCTGGGTGTGCTCCACTGGCCTGGAGCTACCTGCCCCAAAGGGCTGCCTTGATTCCAAAGTGAGAGAGTGGCACCAAAGCATCTTGCTTCCAGCTCTTCGGGAAGCTAAGAAACATCTGGCGTTGCCCAGTGCTCTTACAGCCTACCGGGAACATCTCTTACCAAGGCCTGTGAAACGCCGTTTCCTGGCAGGCCTGATTTGGCTGAAGTAGAACTTCTGCTCTGGGTGTGCTCCATTGCCCTAGAGCTGCCAGGCCCAAGGTGCTGCCTTGTTTCCAAAGGGGCAGAGAGGCCCCAAAGCATCTTGCTTCCAGCTCTCTGGGAAGCTAAGAACCAACTCGCTCTGCCCCGTGCTCTTACAGCCTACCGGGAACATGTCTTTGAAAGGCCTGTGAAACGCAGTCTCTTGGCAGGCCTCATCTGGCTGAAGTAGAACTCCGGCTCTGGGTGTGCTCCATTGCCCTAGAGCTGCCAGGCCCCAAGTGCTGCCCTGTTTCCAAGGGGCAGAGAGGCCCAAAGCATCTTGCTTCCCGGTCTTTGCGAAGCTAAGAAACAACTGGCTCTGCCCAGTGCTCTTACACCTACCGGGAACATCTCTTACCAAGGCCTGTCAAACGCTGTTTCTTTGCAGGCCTGATCAGGCTGAAGTAGAACTCCTGCTCTGCGTGTGCTCCATTGGCCTAGAGCTTCCCGACCCAAAAGGCTGCCTTGTTCCCAAACGGGCAGAGGGGTCCCAAGCGTCTTGCTTCCAGCTTTTCAGGAAGGTAAGAAACAACTGGCTCTGCCCAGTGCTCTTACAGCCTACCGGGAACATCTCTTACCAAGGCCTGTGAAACGCAGTTTCTTGGCAGGCCTGATCTGGCTGAAGTAGAACTCCTGCTCTGGGCGTGCTACTTTGGCCTAGAGCTGCCAGGCCCAAAGGGCCGCCTTGTTTCCAAAGGGGCTGAGAGTCCCCAAAGCATCTTGCTTCCAAATCTTTGGGAAGCTAAGAAACAACTGGCTCTGCACAGTGCTCTCACAGCCTACCGGCAACGTGACAGAGAAAGGCCTGTGAGACGCAGTTTCTTGGAAGGCCTGATCTGGCTGAGGTAGAACTTCTGCTCTGGGTGTACTCCATTGGCCTAGGGCTGCCAGGCCCAAAGGGCTGCCTTTATTTCCAAAGTGTGAGAGAGGCCCCAAAGCATCTTGCTTCCTGCTCTCTGGGAAGCTAAAACAACTGGCTCTGCACAGTGCTCTCAAAGCCAACCGGGAACGTCACATACAAAGGCCTGTGAAACGCAGCTTCTTGACAGGCCTTATCTGGCTGAGGTAGAACTTGTGCTCTGGGTGTGCTACTTTGGCCTAGAGCTGCCAGGCACCAAGGCTGCTTTGTTTCCAAAGGGGGAGAGAGGCCCCAAATCATGTTGCTTCCAGCTGTTTTTGAAGCTAAGAAACAACTCGCTCTGCCAGGTACTCTTACAGCCTTCCGGGAACACCTCTTACGAAGGCCTGTGAAAAGCAGTTTCTTGGCAGGCCTGATCTGGCTGAGGTAGAACTTCTGCTCTGGGTGTGCTCCATTGCCCTAGAGCTGAAAGGCCCAAAGGGATGCCTTGTTTGCAAAGGGGCAGAGAGGCCCCAAAGCATCTTGCTTCCAGCTCATTGGGAAGCTAAGAGACAACTGTCTCTGCCCAGTGCTCTGACAGAGTACCGGGAACATCTCTTACCAAAGCCTTTGAAAGGCAGTTTCTTGGCAGGCCTTATCTGGCTGAGGTAGAACTTCTGCTCTGGGTGTGCTCCATTGGCCTAGAGCTGAAAGGCCCAAAGGTCGGCCTTGTTGGCAAAGGGGCAGGGAGCCCCCAAAGCATCTTGCTTCCAGCTCTTCGGGAAGCTAAGAAACAACTGGCTCTGCCCAGTGCTCTTACAGCCTGAGAGAAAATCTCTTACCAAGGCCTGTGAAACGCACTTTGTAGGTGGCCTGATCTAGCTGAAGTAGAACTTCTGCTCTGGGTGTGCTCCATTGGCCTAGAGCTGCCTGGCCCAAAGGGCCGCCTTGTTTGCAAAGGGGCAGAGAGGCCCCAAAGCATCTTGCTTCCAGCTCTTCGGGAAGCTAAGAAACATCTGGCGTTGCCCAGTGCTCTTACAGCCTACCGGGAACATCTCTTACCAAGGCCTGTGAAACGCAGTTTGTTGGTGGCCTGAACCGGCCGAAGTAGAACTTCTGCTCTGGGTGTGCTCCACTGGCCTGGAGCTACCTGCCCCAAAGGGCTGCCTTGATTCCAAAGTGAGAGAGTGGCACCAAAGCATCTTGCTTCCAGCTCTTCGGGAAGCTAAGAAACATCTGGCGTTGCCCAGTGCTCTTACAGCCTACCGGGAACATCTCTTACCAAGGCCTGTGAAACGCCGTTTCCTGGCAGGCCTGATTTGGCTGAAGTAGAACTTCTGCTCTGGGTGTGCTCCATTGCCCTAGAGCTGCCAGGCCCAAGGTGCTGCCTTGTTTCCAAAGGGGCAGAGAGGCCCCAAAGCATCTTGCTTCCAGCTCTCTGGGAAGCTAAGAACCAACTCGCTCTGCCCCGTGCTCTTACAGCCTACCGGGAACATGTCTTTGAAAGGCCTGTGAAACGCAGTTTCTTGGCAGGCCTCATCTGGCTGAAGTAGAACTCCGGCTCTGGGTGTGCTCCATTGCCCTAGAGCTGCCAGGCCCCAAGTGCTGCCCTGTTTCCAAGGGGCAGAGAGGCCCAAAGCATCTTGCTTCCCGGTCTTTGCGAAGCTAAGAAACAACTGGCTCTGCCCAGTGCTCTTACACCTACCGGGAACATCTCTTACCAAGGCCTGTCAAACGCTGTTTCTTTGCAGGCCTGATCAGGCTGAAGTAGAACTCCTGCTCTGCGTGTGCTCCATTGGCCTAGAGCTTCCCGACCCAAAAGGCTGCCTTGTTCCCAAACGGGCAGAGGGGTCCCAAGCGTCTTGCTTCCAGCTTTTCAGGAAGGTAAGAAACAACTGGCTCTGCCCAGTGCTCTTACAGCCTACCGGGAACATCTCTTACCAAGGCCTGTGAAACGCAGTTTCTTGGCAGGCCTGATCTGGCTGAAGTAGAACTCCTGCTCTGGGCGTGCTACTTTGGCCTAGAGCTGCCAGGCCCAAAGGGCCGCCTTGTTTCCAAAGGGGCTGAGAGTCCCCAAAGTATCTTGCTTCCAAATCTTTGGGAAGCTAAGAAACAACTGGCTCTGCACAGTGCTCTCACAGCCTACCGGCAACGTGACAGAGAAAGGCCTGTGAGACGCAGTTTCTTGGAAGGCCTGATCTGGCTGAGGTAGAACTTCTGCTCTGGGTGTACTCCATTGGCCTAGGGCTGCCAGGCCCAAAGGGCTGCCTTTATTTCCAAAGTGTGAGAGAGGCCCCAAAGCATCTTGCTTCCTGCTCTCTGGGAAGCTAAAACAACTGGCTCTGCACAGTGCTCTCAAAGCCAACCGGGAACGTCACATACAAAGGCCTGTGAAACGCAGCTTCTTGACAGGCCTTATCTGGCTGAGGTAGAACTTGTGCTCTGGGTGTGCTACTTTGGCCTAGAGCTGCCAGGCACCAAGGCTGCTTTGTTTCCAAAGGGGGAGAGAGGCCCCAAATCATGTTGCTTCCAGCTGTTTTTGAAGCTAAGAAACAACTCGCTCTGCCAGGTACTCTTACAGCCTTCCGGGAACACCTCTTACGAAGGCCTGTGAAAAGCAGTTTCTTGGCAGGCCTGATCTGGCTGAGGTAGAACTTCTGCTCTGGGTGTGCTCCATTGCCCTAGAGCTGAAAGGCCCAAAGGGATGCCTTGTTTGCAAAGGGGCAGAGAGGCCCCAAAGCATCTTGCTTCCAGCTCATTGGGAAGCTAAGAGACAACTGTCTCTGCCCAGTGCTCTGACAGAGTACCGGGAACATCTCTTACCAAAGCCTTTGAAACGCAGTTTCTTGGCAGGCCTTATCTGGCTGAGGTAGAACTTCTGCTCTGGGTGTGCTCCATTGGCCTAGAGCTGAAAGGCCCAAAGGTCGGCCTTGTTGGCAAAGGGGCAGGGAGCCCCCAAAGCATCTTGCTTCCAGCTCTTCGGGAAGCTAAGAAACAACTGGCTCTGCCCAGTGCTCTTACAGCCTGAGAGAAAATCTCTTACCAAGGCCTGTGAAACGCACTTTGTAGGTGGCCTGATCTAGCTGAAGTAGAACTTCTGCTCTGGGTGTGCTCCATTGGCCTAGAGCTGCCTGGCCCAAAGGGCCGCCTTGTTTGCAAAGGGGCAGAGAGGCCCCAAAGCATCTTGCTTCCAGCTCTTCGGGAAGCTAAGAAACATCTGGCGTTGCCCAGTGCTCTTACAGCCTACCGGGAACATCTCTTACCAAGGCCTGTGAAACGCAGTTTGTTGGTGGCCTGAACCGGCCGAAGTAGAACTTCTGCTCTGGGTGTGCTCCACTGGCCTGGAGCTACCTGCCCCAAAGGGCTGCCTTGATTCCAAAGTGAGAGAGTGGCACCAAAGCATCTTGCTTCCAGCTCTTCGGGAAGCTAAGAAACATCTGGCGTTGCCCAGTGCTCTTACAGCCTACCGGGAACATCTCTTACCAAGGCCTGTGAAACGCCGTTTCCTGGCAGGCCTGATTTGGCTGAAGTAGAACTTCTGCTCTGGGTGTGCTCCATTGCCCTAGAGCTGCCAGGCCCAAGGTGCTGCCTTGTTTCCAAAGGGGCAGAGAGGCCCCAAAGCCTCTTGCTTCCAGCTCTCTGGCAAGCTAAGAACCAACTCGCTCTGCCCCGTGCTCTTACAGCCTACCGGGAACATGTCTTTGAAAGGCCTGTGAAACGCAGTCTCTTGGCAGGCCTCATCTGGCTGAAGTAGAACTCCGGCTCTGGGTGTGCTCCATTGCCCTAGAGCTGCCAGGCCCCAAGTGCTGCCCTGTTTCCAAGGGGCAGAGAGGCCCAAAGCATCTTGCTTCCCGGTCTTTGCGAAGCTAAGAAACAACTGGCTCTGCCCAGTGCTCTTACACCTACCGGGAACATCTCTTACCAAGGCCTGTCAAACGCTGTTTCTTTGCAGGCCTGATCAGGCTGAAGTAGAACTCCTGCTCTGCGTGTGCTCCATTGGCCTAGAGCTTCCCGACCCAAAAGGCTGCCTTGTTCCCAAACGGGCAGAGGGGTCCCAAGCGTCTTGCTTCCAGCTTTTCAGGAAGGTAAGAAACAACTGGCTCTGCCCAGTGCTCTTACAGCCTACCGGGAACATCTCTTACCAAGGCCTGTGAAACGCAGTTTCTTGGCAGGCCTGATCTGGCTGAAGTAGAACTCCTGCTCTGGGCGTGCTACTTTGGCCTAGAGCTGCCAGGCCCAAAGGGCCGCCTTGTTTCCAAAGGGGCTGAGAGTCCCCAAAGTATCTTGCTTCCAAATCTTTGGGAAGCTAAGAAACAACTGGCTCTGCACAGTGCTCTCACAGCCTACCGGCAACGTGACAGAGAAAGGCCTGTGAGACGCAGTTTCTTGGAAGGCCTGATCTGGCTGAGGTAGAACTTCTGCTCTGGGTGTACTCCATTGGCCTAGGGCTGCCAGGCCCAAAGGGCTGCCTTTATTTCCAAAGTGTGAGAGAGGCCCCAAAGCATCTTGCTTCCTGCTCTCTGGGAAGCTAAAACAACTGGCTCTGCACAGTGCTCTCAAAGCCAACCGGGAACGTCACATACAAAGGCCTGTGAAACGCAGCTTCTTGACAGGCCTTATCTGGCTGAGGTAGAACTTGTGCTCTGGGTGTGCTACTTTGGCCTAGAGCTGCCAGGCACCAAGGCTGCTTTGTTTCCAAAGGGGGAGAGAGGCCCCAAATCATGTTGCTTCCAGCTGTTTTTGAAGCTAAGAAACAACTCGCTCTGCCAGGTACTCTTACAGCCTTCCGGGAACACCTCTTACGAAGGCCTGTGAAAAGCAGTTTCTTGGCAGGCCTGATCTGGCTGAGGTAGAACTTCTGCTCTGGGTGTGCTCCATTGCCCTAGAGCTGAAAGGCCCAAAGGGATGCCTTGTTTGCAAAGGGGCAGAGAGGCCCCAAAGCATCTTGCTTCCAGCTCATTGGGAAGCTAAGAGACAACTGTCTCTGCCCAGTGCTCTGACAGAGTACCGGGAACATCTCTTACCAAAGCCTTTGAAAGGCAGTTTCTTGGCAGGCCTTATCTGGCTGAGGTAGAACTTCTGCTCTGGGTGTGCTCCATTGGCCTAGAGCTGAAAGGCCCAAAGGTCGGCCTTGTTGGCAAAGGGGCAGGGAGCCCCCAAAGCATCTTGCTTCCAGCTCTTCGGGAAGCTAAGAAACAACTGGCTCTGCCCAGTGCTCTTACAGCCTGAGAGAAAATCTCTTACCAAGGCCTGTGAAACGCACTTTGTAGGTGGCCTGATCTAGCTGAAGTAGAACTTCTGCTCTGGGTGTGCTCCATTGGCCTAGAGCTGCCTGGCCCAAAGGGCCGCCTTGTTTGCAAAGGGGCAGAGAGGCCCCAAAGCATCTTGCTTCCAGCTCTTCGGGAAGCTAAGAAACATCTGGCGTTGCCCAGTGCTCTTACAGCCTACCGGGAACATCTCTTACCAAGGCCTGTGAAACGCAGTTTGTTGGTGGCCTGAACCGGCCGAAGTAGAACTTCTGCTCTGGGTGTGCTCCACTGGCCTGGAGCTACCTGCCCCAAAGGGCTGCCTTGATTCCAAAGTGAGAGAGTGGCACCAAAGCATCTTGCTTCCAGCTCTTCGGGAAGCTAAGAAACATCTGGCGTTGCCCAGTGCTCTTACAGCCTACCGGGAACATCTCTTACCAAGGCCTGTGAAACGCCGTTTCCTGGCAGGCCTGATTTGGCTGAAGTAGAACTTCTGCTCTGGGTGTGCTCCATTGCCCTAGAGCTGCCAGGCCCAAGGTGCTGCCTTGTTTCCAAAGGGGCAGAGAGGCCCCAAAGCATCTTGCTTCCAGCTCTCTGGGAAGCTAAGAACCAACTCGCTCTGCCCCGTGCTCTTACAGCCTACCGGGAACATGTCTTTGAAAGGCCTGTGAAACGCAGTCTCTTGGCAGGCCTCATCTGGCTGAAGTAGAACTCCGGCTCTGGGTGTGCTCCATTGCCCTAGAGCTGCCAGGCCCCAAGTGCTGCCCTGTTTCCAAGGGGCAGAGAGGCCCAAAGCATCTTGCTTCCCGGTCTTTGCGAAGCTAAGAAACAACTGGCTCTGCCCAGTGCTCTTACACCTACCGGGAACATCTCTTACCAAGGCCTGTCAAACGCTGTTTCTTTGCAGGCCTGATCAGGCTGAAGTAGAACTCCTGCTCTGCGTGTGCTCCATTGGCCTAGAGCTTCCCGACCCAAAAGGCTGCCTTGTTCCCAAACGGGCAGAGGGGTCCCAAGCGTCTTGCTTCCAGCTTTTCAGGAAGGTAAGAAACAACTGGCTCTGCCCAGTGCTCTTACAGCCTACCGGGAACATCTCTTACCAAGGCCTGTGAAACGCAGTTTCTTGGCAGGCCTGATCTGGCTGAAGTAGAACTCCTGCTCTGGGCGTGCTACTTTGGCCTAGAGCTGCCAGGCCCAAAGGGCCGCCTTGTTTCCAAAGGGGCTGAGAGTCCCCAAAGCATCTTGCTTCCAAATCTTTGGGAAGCTAAGAAACAACTGGCTCTGCACAGTGCTCTCACAGCCTACCGGCAACGTGACAGAGAAAGGCCTGTGAGACGCAGTTTCTTGGAAGGCCTGATCTGGCTGAGGTAGAACTTCTGCTCTGGGTGTACTCCATTGGCCTAGGGCTGCCAGGCCCAAAGGGCTGCCTTTATTTCCAAAGTGTGAGAGAGGCCCCAAAGCATCTTGCTTCCTGCTCTCTGGGAAGCTAAAACAACTGGCTCTGCACAGTGCTCTCAAAGCCAACCGGGAACGTCACATACAAAGGCCTGTGAAACGCAGCTTCTTGACAGGCCTTATCTGGCTGAGGTAGAACTTGTGCTCTGGGTGTGCTACTTTGGCCTAGAGCTGCCAGGCACCAAGGCTGCTTTGTTTCCAAAGGGGGAGAGAGGCCCCAAATCATGTTGCTTCCAGCTGTTTTTGAAGCTAAGAAACAACTCGCTCTGCCAGGTACTCTTACAGCCTTCCGGGAACACCTCTTACGAAGGCCTGTGAAAAGCAGTTTCTTGGCAGGCCTGATCTGGCTGAGGTAGAACTTCTGCTCTGGGTGTGCTCCATTGCCCTAGAGCTGAAAGGCCCAAAGGGATGCCTTGTTTGCAAAGGGGCAGAGAGGCCCCAAAGCATCTTGCTTCCAGCTCATTGGGAAGCTAAGAGACAACTGTCTCTGCCCAGTGCTCTGACAGAGTACCGGGAACATCTCTTACCAAAGCCTTTGAAAGGCAGTTTCTTGGCAGGCCTTATCTGGCTGAGGTAGAACTTCTGCTCTGGGTGTGCTCCATTGGCCTAGAGCTGAAAGGCCCAAAGGTCGGCCTTGTTGGCAAAGGGGCAGGGAGCCCCCAAAGCATCTTGCTTCCAGCTCTTCGGGAAGCTAAGAAACAACTGGCTCTGCCCAGTGCTCTTACAGCCTGAGAGAAAATCTCTTACCAAGGCCTGTGAAACGCACTTTGTAGGTGGCCTGATCTAGCTGAAGTAGAACTTCTGCTCTGGGTGTGCTCCATTGGCCTAGAGCTGCCTGGCCCAAAGGGCCGCCTTGTTTGCAAAGGGGCAGAGAGGCCCCAAAGCATCTTGCTTCCAGCTCTTCGGGAAGCTAAGAAACATCTGGCGTTGCCCAGTGCTCTTACAGCCTACCGGGAACATCTCTTACCAAGGCCTGTGAAACGCAGTTTGTTGGTGGCCTGAACCGGCCGAAGTAGAACTTCTGCTCTGGGTGTGCTCCACTGGCCTGGAGCTACCTGCCCCAAAGGGCTGCCTTGATTCCAAAGTGAGAGAGTGGCACCAAAGCATCTTGCTTCCAGCTCTTCGGGAAGCTAAGAAACATCTGGCGTTGCCCAGTGCTCTTACAGCCTACCGGGAACATCTCTTACCAAGGCCTGTGAAACGCCGTTTCCTGGCAGGCCTGATTTGGCTGAAGTAGAACTTCTGCTCTGGGTGTGCTCCATTGCCCTAGAGCTGCCAGGCCCAAGGTGCTGCCTTGTTTCCAAAGGGGCAGAGAGGCCCCAAAGCATCTTGCTTCCAGCTCTCTGGGAAGCTAAGAACCAACTCGCTCTGCCCCGTGCTCTTACAGCCTACCGGGAACATGTCTTTGAAAGGCCTGTGAAACGCAGTCTCTTGGCAGGCCTCATCTGGCTGAAGTAGAACTCCGGCTCTGGGTGTGCTCCATTGCCCTAGAGCTGCCAGGCCCCAAGTGCTGCCCTGTTTCCAAGGGGCAGAGAGGCCCAAAGCATCTTGCTTCCCGGTCTTTGCGAAGCTAAGAAACAACTGGCTCTGCCCAGTGCTCTTACACCTACCGGGAACATCTCTTACCAAGGCCTGTCAAACGCTGTTTCTTTGCAGGCCTGATCAGGCTGAAGTAGAACTCCTGCTCTGCGTGTGCTCCATTGGCCTAGAGCTTCCCGACCCAAAAGGCTGCCTTGTTCCCAAACGGGCAGAGGGGTCCCAAGCGTCTTGCTTCCAGCTTTTCAGGAAGGTAAGAAACAACTGGCTCTGCCCAGTGCTCTTACAGCCTACCGGGAACATCTCTTACCAAGGCCTGTGAAACGCAGTTTCTTGGCAGGCCTGATCTGGCTGAAGTAGAACTCCTGCTCTGGGCGTGCTACTTTGGCCTAGAGCTGCCAGGCCCAAAGGGCCGCCTTGTTTCCAAAGGGGCTGAGAGTCCCCAAAGCATCTTGCTTCCAAATCTTTGGGAAGCTAAGAAACAACTGGCTCTGCACAGTGCTCTCACAGCCTACCGGCAACGTGACAGAGAAAGGCCTGTGAGACGCAGTTTCTTGGAAGGCCTGATCTGGCTGAGGTAGAACTTCTGCTCTGGGTGTACTCCATTGGCCTAGGGCTGCCAGGCCCAAAGGGCTGCCTTTATTTCCAAAGTGTGAGAGAGGCCCCAAAGCATCTTGCTTCCTGCTCTCTGGGAAGCTAAAACAACTGGCTCTGCACAGTGCTCTCAAAGCCAACCGGGAACGTCACATACAAAGGCCTGTGAAACGCAGCTTCTTGACAGGCCTTATCTGGCTGAGGTAGAACTTGTGCTCTGGGTGTGCTACTTTGGCCTAGAGCTGCCAGGCACCAAGGCTGCTTTGTTTCCAAAGGGGGAGAGAGGCCCCAAATCATGTTGCTTCCAGCTGTTTTTGAAGCTAAGAAACAACTCGCTCTGCCAGGTACTCTTACAGCCTTCCGGGAACACCTCTTACGAAGGCCTGTGAAAAGCAGTTTCTTGGCAGGCCTGATCTGGCTGAGGTAGAACTTCTGCTCTGGGTGTGCTCCATTGCCCTAGAGCTGAAAGGCCCAAAGGGATGCCTTGTTTGCAAAGGGGCAGAGAGGCCCCAAAGCATCTTGCTTCCAGCTCATTGGGAAGCTAAGAGACAACTGTCTCTGCCCAGTGCTCTGACAGAGTACCGGGAACATCTCTTACCAAAGCCTTTGAAACGCAGTTTCTTGGCAGGCCTTATCTGGCTGAGGTAGAACTTCTGCTCTGGGTGTGCTCCATTGGCCTAGAGCTGAAAGGCCCAAAGGTCGGCCTTGTTGGCAAAGGGGCAGGGAGCCCCCAAAGCATCTTGCTTCCAGCTCTTCGGGAAGCTAAGAAACAACTGGCTCTGCCCAGTGCTCTTACAGCCTGAGAGAAAATCTCTTACCAAGGCCTGTGAAACGCACTTTGTAGGTGGCCTGATCTAGCTGAAGTAGAACTTCTGCTCTGGGTGTGCTCCATTGGCCTAGAGCTGCCTGGCCCAAAGGGCCGCCTTGTTTGCAAAGGGGCAGAGAGGCCCCAAAGCATCTTGCTTCCAGCTCTTCGGGAAGCTAAGAAACATCTGGCGTTGCCCAGTGCTCTTACAGCCTACCGGGAACATCTCTTACCAAGGCCTGTGAAACGCAGTTTGTTGGTGGCCTGAACCGGCCGAAGTAGAACTTCTGCTCTGGGTGTGCTCCACTGGCCTGGAGCTACCTGCCCCAAAGGGCTGCCTTGATTCCAAAGTGAGAGAGTGGCACCAAAGCATCTTGCTTCCAGCTCTTCGGGAAGCTAAGAAACATCTGGCGTTGCCCAGTGCTCTTACAGCCTACCGGGAACATCTCTTACCAAGGCCTGTGAAACGCCGTTTCCTGGCAGGCCTGATTTGGCTGAAGTAGAACTTCTGCTCTGGGTGTGCTCCATTGCCCTAGAGCTGCCAGGCCCAAGGTGCTGCCTTGTTTCCAAAGGGGCAGAGAGGCCCCAAAGCATCTTGCTTCCAGCTCTCTGGGAAGCTAAGAACCAACTCGCTCTGCCCCGTGCTCTTACAGCCTACCGGGAACATGTCTTTGAAAGGCCTGTGAAACGCAGTCTCTTGGCAGGCCTCATCTGGCTGAAGTAGAACTCCGGCTCTGGGTGTGCTCCATTGCCCTAGAGCTGCCAGGCCCCAAGTGCTGCCCTGTTTCCAAGGGGCAGAGAGGCCCAAAGCATCTTGCTTCCCGGTCTTTGCGAAGCTAAGAAACAACTGGCTCTGCCCAGTGCTCTTACACCTACCGGGAACATCTCTTACCAAGGCCTGTCAAACGCTGTTTCTTTGCAGGCCTGATCAGGCTGAAGTAGAACTCCTGCTCTGCGTGTGCTCCATTGGCCTAGAGCTTCCCGACCCAAAAGGCTGCCTTGTTCCCAAACGGGCAGAGGGGTCCCAAGCGTCTTGCTTCCAGCTTTTCAGGAAGGTAAGAAACAACTGGCTCTGCCCAGTGCTCTTACAGCCTACCGGGAACATCTCTTACCAAGGCCTGTGAAACGCAGTTTCTTGGCAGGCCTGATCTGGCTGAAGTAGAACTCCTGCTCTGGGCGTGCTACTTTGGCCTAGAGCTGCCAGGCCCAAAGGGCCGCCTTGTTTCCAAAGGGGCTGAGAGTCCCCAAAGTATCTTGCTTCCAAATCTTTGGGAAGCTAAGAAACAACTGGCTCTGCACAGTGCTCTCACAGCCTACCGGCAACGTGACAGAGAAAGGCCTGTGAGACGCAGTTTCTTGGAAGGCCTGATCTGGCTGACGTAGAACTTCTGCTCTGGGTGTACTCCATTGGCCTAGGGCTGCCAGGCCCAAAGGGCTGCCTTTATTTCCAAAGTGTGAGAGAGGCCCCAAAGCATCTTGCTTCCTGCTCTCTGGGAAGCTAAAACAACTGGCTCTGCACAGTGCTCTCAAAGCCAACCGGGAACGTCACATACAAAGGCCTGTGAAACGCAGCTTCTTGACAGGCCTTATCTGGCTGAGGTAGAACTTGTGCTCTGGGTGTGCTACTTTGGCCTAGAGCTGCCAGGCACCAAGGCTGCTTTGTTTCCAAAGGGGGAGAGAGGCCCCAAATCATGTTGCTTCCAGCTGTTTTTGAAGCTAAGAAACAACTCGCTCTGCCAGGTACTCTTACAGCCTTCCGGGAACACCTCTTACGAAGGCCTGTGAAAAGCAGTTTCTTGGCAGGCCTGATCTGGCTGAGGTAGAACTTCTGCTCTGGGTGTGCTCCATTGCCCTAGAGCTGAAAGGCCCAAAGGGATGCCTTGTTTGCAAAGGGGCAGAGAGGCCCCAAAGCATCTTGCTTCCAGCTCATTGGGAAGCTAAGAGACAACTGTCTCTGCCCAGTGCTCTGACAGAGTACCGGGAACATCTCTTACCAAAGCCTTTGAAAGGCAGTTTCTTGGCAGGCCTTATCTGGCTGAGGTAGAACTTCTGCTCTGGGTGTGCTCCATTGGCCTAGAGCTGAAAGGCCCAAAGGTCGGCCTTGTTGGCAAAGGGGCAGGGAGCCCCCAAAGCATCTTGCTTCCAGCTCTTCGGGAAGCTAAGAAACAACTGGCTCTGCCCAGTGCTCTTACAGCCTGAGAGAAAATCTCTTACCAAGGCCTGTGAAACGCACTTTGTAGGTGGCCTGATCTAGCTGAAGTAGAACTTCTGCTCTGGGTGTGCTCCATTGGCCTAGAGCTGCCTGGCCCAAAGGGCCGCCTTGTTTGCAAAGGGGCAGAGAGGCCCCAAAGCATCTTGCTTCCAGCTCTTCGGGAAGCTAAGAAACATCTGGCGTTGCCCAGTGCTCTTACAGCCTACCGGGAACATCTCTTACCAAGGCCTGTGAAACGCAGTTTGTTGGTGGCCTGAACCGGCCGAAGTAGAACTTCTGCTCTGGGTGTGCTCCACTGGCCTGGAGCTACCTGCCCCAAAGGGCTGCCTTGATTCCAAAGTGAGAGAGTGGCACCAAAGCATCTTGCTTCCAGCTCTTCGGGAAGCTAAGAAACATCTGGCGTTGCCCAGTGCTCTTACAGCCTACCGGGAACATCTCTTACCAAGGCCTGTGAAACGCCGTTTCCTGGCAGGCCTGATTTGGCTGAAGTAGAACTTCTGCTCTGGGTGTGCTCCATTGCCCTAGAGCTGCCAGGCCCAAGGTGCTGCCTTGTTTCCAAAGGGGCAGAGAGGCCCCAAAGCATCTTGCTTCCAGCTCTCTGGGAAGCTAAGAACCAACTCGCTCTGCCCCGTGCTCTTACAGCCTACCGGGAACATGTCTTTGAAAGGCCTGTGAAACGCAGTTTCTTGGCAGGCCTCATCTGGCTGAAGTAGAACTCCGGCTCTGGGTGTGCTCCATTGCCCTAGAGCTGCCAGGCCCCAAGTGCTGCCCTGTTTCCAAGGGGCAGAGAGGCCCAAAGCATCTTGCTTCCCGGTCTTTGCGAAGCTAAGAAACAACTGGCTCTGCCCAGTGCTCTTACACCTACCGGGAACATCTCTTACCAAGGCCTGTCAAACGCTGTTTCTTTGCAGGCCTGATCAGGCTGAAGTAGAACTCCTGCTCTGCGTGTGCTCCATTGGCCTAGAGCTTCCCGACCCAAAAGGCTGCCTTGTTCCCAAACGGGCAGAGGGGTCCCAAGCGTCTTGCTTCCAGCTTTTCAGGAAGGTAAGAAACAACTGGCTCTGCCCAGTGCTCTTACAGCCTACCGGGAACATCTCTTACCAAGGCCTGTGAAACGCAGTTTCTTGGCAGGCCTGATCTGGCTGAAGTAGAACTCCTGCTCTGGGCGTGCTACTTTGGCCTAGAGCTGCCAGGCCCAAAGGGCCGCCTTGTTTCCAAAGGGGCTGAGAGTCCCCAAAGTATCTTGCTTCCAAATCTTTGGGAAGCTAAGAAACAACTGGCTCTGCACAGTGCTCTCACAGCCTACCGGCAACGTGACAGAGAAAGGCCTGTGAGACGCAGTTTCTTGGAAGGCCTGATCTGGCTGACGTAGAACTTCTGCTCTGGGTGTACTCCATTGGCCTAGGGCTGCCAGGCCCAAAGGGCTGCCTTTATTTCCAAAGTGTGAGAGAGGCCCCAAAGCATCTTGCTTCCTGCTCTCTGGGAAGCTAAAACAACTGGCTCTGCACAGTGCTCTCAAAGCCAACCGGGAACGTCACATACAAAGGCCTGTGAAACGCAGCTTCTTGACAGGCCTTATCTGGCTGAGGTAGAACTTGTGCTCTGGGTGTGCTACTTTGGCCTAGAGCTGCCAGGCACAAAGGCTGCTTTGTTTCCAAAGGGGGAGAGAGGCCCCAAATCATGTTGCTTCCAGCTGTTTTTGAAGCTAAGAAACAACTCGCTCTGCCAGGTACTCTTACAGCCTTCCGGGAACACCTCTTACGAAGGCCTGTGAAAAGCAGTTTCTTGGCAGGCCTGATCTGGCTGAGGTAGAACTTCTGCTCTGGGTGTGCTCCATTGCCCTAGAGCTGAAAGGCCCAAAGGGATGCCTTGTTTGCAAAGGGGCAGAGAGGCCCCAAAGCATCTTGCTTCCAGCTCATTGGGAAGCTAAGAGACAACTGTCTCTGCCCAGTGCTCTGACAGAGTACCGGGAACATCTCTTACCAAAGCCTTTGAAAGGCAGTTTCTTGGCAGGCCTTATCTGGCTGAGGTAGAACTTCTGCTCTGGGTGTGCTCCATTGGCCTAGAGCTGAAAGGCCCAAAGGTCGGCCTTGTTGGCAAAGGGGCAGGGAGCCCCCAAAGCATCTTGCTTCCAGCTCTTCGGGAAGCTAAGAAACAACTGGCTCTGCCCAGTGCTCTTACAGCCTGAGAGAAAATCTCTTACCAAGGCCTGTGAAACGCACTTTGTAGGTGGCCTGATCTAGCTGAAGTAGAACTTCTGCTCTGGGTGTGCTCCATTGGCCTAGAGCTGCCTGGCCCAAAGGGCCGCCTTGTTTGCAAAGGGGCAGAGAGGCCCCAAAGCATCTTGCTTCCAGCTCTTCGGGAAGCTAAGAAACATCTGGCGTTGCCCAGTGCTCTTACAGCCTACCGGGAACATCTCTTACCAAGGCCTGTGAAACGCAGTTTGTTGGTGGCCTGAACCGGCCGAAGTAGAACTTCTGCTCTGGGTGTGCTCCACTGGCCTGGAGCTACCTGCCCCAAAGGGCTGCCTTGATTCCAAAGTGAGAGAGTGGCACCAAAGCATCTTGCTTCCAGCTCTTCGGGAAGCTAAGAAACATCTGGCGTTGCCCAGTGCTCTTACAGCCTACCGGGAACATCTCTTACCAAGGCCTGTGAAACGCCGTTTCCTGGCAGGCCTGATTTGGCTGAAGTAGAACTTCTGCTCTGGGTGTGCTCCATTGCCCTAGAGCTGCCAGGCCCAAGGTGCTGCCTTGTTTCCAAAGGGGCAGAGAGGCCCCAAAGCATCTTGCTTCCAGCTCTCTGGGAAGCTAAGAACCAACTCGCTCTGCCCCGTGCTCTTACAGCCTACCGGGAACATGTCTTTGAAAGGCCTGTGAAACGCAGTTTCTTGGCAGGCCTCATCTGGCTGAAGTAGAACTCCGGCTCTGGGTGTGCTCCATTGCCCTAGAGCTGCCAGGCCCCAAGTGCTGCCCTGTTTCCAAGGGGCAGAGAGGCCCAAAGCATCTTGCTTCCCGGTCTTTGCGAAGCTAAGAAACAACTGGCTCTGCCCAGTGCTCTTACACCTACCGGGAACATCTCTTACCAAGGCCTGTCAAACGCTGTTTCTTTGCAGGCCTGATCAGGCTGAAGTAGAACTCCTGCTCTGCGTGTGCTCCATTGGCCTAGAGCTTCCCGACCCAAAAGGCTGCCTTGTTCCCAAACGGGCAGAGGGGTCCCAAGCGTCTTGCTTCCAGCTTTTCAGGAAGGTAAGAAACAACTGGCTCTGCCCAGTGCTCTTACAGCCTACCGGGAACATCTCTTACCAAGGCCTGTGAAACGCAGTTTCTTGGCAGGCCTGATCTGGCTGAAGTAGAACTCCTGCTCTGGGCGTGCTACTTTGGCCTAGAGCTGCCAGGCCCAAAGGGCCGCCTTGTTTCCAAAGGGGCTGAGAGTCCCCAAAGTATCTTGCTTCCAAATCTTTGGGAAGCTAAGAAACAACTGGCTCTGCACAGTGCTCTCACAGCCTACCGGCAACGTGACAGAGAAAGGCCTGTGAGACGCAGTTTCTTGGAAGGCCTGATCTGGCTGACGTAGAACTTCTGCTCTGGGTGTACTCCATTGGCCTAGGGCTGCCAGGCCCAAAGGGCTGCCTTTATTTCCAAAGTGTGAGAGAGGCCCCAAAGCATCTTGCTTCCTGCTCTCTGGGAAGCTAAAACAACTGGCTCTGCACAGTGCTCTCAAAGCCAACCGGGAACGTCACATACAAAGGCCTGTGAAACGCAGCTTCTTGACAGGCCTTATCTGGCTGAGGTAGAACTTGTGCTCTGGGTGTGCTACTTTGGCCTAGAGCTGCCAGGCACCAAGGCTGCTTTGTTTCCAAAGGGGGAGAGAGGCCCCAAATCATGTTGCTTCCAGCTGTTTTTGAAGCTAAGAAACAACTCGCTCTGCCAGGTACTCTTACAGCCTTCCGGGAACACCTCTTACGAAGGCCTGTGAAAAGCAGTTTCTTGGCAGGCCTGATCTGGCTGAGGTAGAACTTCTGCTCTGGGTGTGCTCCATTGCCCTAGAGCTGAAAGGCCCAAAGGGATGCCTTGTTTGCAAAGGGGCAGAGAGGCCCCAAAGCATCTTGCTTCCAGCTCATTGGGAAGCTAAGAGACAACTGTCTCTGCCCAGTGCTCTGACAGAGTACCGGGAACATCTCTTACCAAAGCCTTTGAAAGGCAGTTTCTTGGCAGGCCTTATCTGGCTGAGGTAGAACTTCTGCTCTGGGTGTGCTCCATTGGCCTAGAGCTGAAAGGCCCAAAGGTCGGCCTTGTTGGCAAAGGGGCAGGGAGCCCCCAAAGCATCTTGCTTCCAGCTCTTCGGGAAGCTAAGAAACAACTGGCTCTGCCCAGTGCTCTTACAGCCTGAGAGAAAATCTCTTACCAAGGCCTGTGAAACGCACTTTGTAGGTGGCCTGATCTAGCTGAAGTAGAACTTCTGCTCTGGGTGTGCTCCATTGGCCTAGAGCTGCCTGGCCCAAAGGGCCGCCTTGTTTGCAAAGGGGCAGAGAGGCCCCAAAGCATCTTGCTTCCAGCTCTTCGGGAAGCTAAGAAACATCTGGCGTTGCCCAGTGCTCTTACAGCCTACCGGGAACATCTCTTACCAAGGCCTGTGAAACGCAGTTTGTTGGTGGCCTGAACCGGCCGAAGTAGAACTTCTGCTCTGGGTGTGCTCCACTGGCCTGGAGCTACCTGCCCCAAAGGGCTGCCTTGATTCCAAAGTGAGAGAGTGGCACCAAAGCATCTTGCTTCCAGCTCTTCGGGAAGCTAAGAAACATCTGGCGTTGCCCAGTGCTCTTACAGCCTACCGGGAACATCTCTTACCAAGGCCTGTGAAACGCCGTTTCCTGGCAGGCCTGATTTGGCTGAAGTAGAACTTCTGCTCTGGGTGTGCTCCATTGCCCTAGAGCTGCCAGGCCCAAGGTGCTGCCTTGTTTCCAAAGGGGCAGAGAGGCCCCAAAGCATCTTGCTTCCAGCTCTCTGGGAAGCTAAGAACCAACTCGCTCTGCCCCGTGCTCTTACAGCCTACCGGGAACATGTCTTTGAAAGGCCTGTGAAACGCAGTTTCTTGGCAGGCCTCATCTGGCTGAAGTAGAACTCCGGCTCTGGGTGTGCTCCATTGCCCTAGAGCTGCCAGGCCCCAAGTGCTGCCCTGTTTCCAAGGGGCAGAGAGGCCCAAAGCATCTTGCTTCCCGGTCTTTGCGAAGCTAAGAAACAACTGGCTCTGCCCAGTGCTCTTACACCTACCGGGAACATCTCTTACCAAGGCCTGTCAAACGCTGTTTCTTTGCAGGCCTGATCAGGCTGAAGTAGAACTCCTGCTCTGCGTGTGCTCCATTGGCCTAGAGCTTCCCGACCCAAAAGGCTGCCTTGTTCCCAAACGGGCAGAGGGGTCCCAAGCGTCTTGCTTCCAGCTTTTCAGGAAGGTAAGAAACAACTGGCTCTGCCCAGTGCTCTTACAGCCTACCGGGAACATCACTTACCAAGGCCTGTGAAACGCAGTTTCTTGGCAGGCCTGTTCTGGCTGAAGTAGAACTCCTGCTCTGGGCGTGCTACTTTGGCCTAGAGCTGCCAGGCCCAAAGGGCCGCCTTGTTTCCAAAGGGGCTGAGAGTCCCCAAAGTATCTTGCTTCCAAATCTTTGGGAAGCTAAGAAACAACTGGCTCTGCACAGTGCTCTCACAGCCTACCGGCAACGTGACAGAGAAAGGCCTGTGAGACGCAGTTTCTTGGAAGGCCTGATCTGGCTGAGGTAGAACTTCTGCTCTGGGTGTACTCCATTGGCCTAGGGCTGCCAGGCCCAAAGGGCTGCCTTTATTTCCAAAGTGTGAGAGAGGCCCCAAAGCATCTTGCTTCCTGCTCTCTGGGAAGCTAAAACAACTGGCTCTGCACAGTGCTCTCAAAGCCAACCGGGAACGTCACATACAAAGGCCTGTGAAACGCAGCTTCTTGACAGGCCTTATCTGGCTGAGGTAGAACTTGTGCTCTGGGTGTGCTACTTTGGCCTAGAGCTGCCAGGCACCAAGGCTGCTTTGTTTCCAAAGGGGGAGAGAGGCCCCAAATCATGTTGCTTCCAGCTGTTTTTGAAGCTAAGAAACAACTCGCTCTGCCAGGTACTCTTACAGCCTTCCGGGAACACCTCTTACGAAGGCCTGTGAAAAGCAGTTTCTTGGCAGGCCTGATCTGGCTGAGGTAGAACTTCTGCTCTGGGTGTGCTCCATTGCCCTAGAGCTGAAAGGCCCAAAGGGATGCCTTGTTTGCAAAGGGGCAGAGAGGCCCCAAAGCATCTTGCTTCCAGCTCATTGGGAAGCTAAGAGACAACTGTCTCTGCCCAGTGCTCTGACAGAGTACCGGGAACATCTCTTACCAAAGCCTTTGAAAGGCAGTTTCTTGGCAGGCCTTATCTGGCTGAGGTAGAACTTCTGCTCTGGGTGTGCTCCATTGGCCTAGAGCTGAAAGGCCCAAAGGTCGGCCTTGTTGGCAAAGGGGCAGGGAGCCCCCAAAGCATCTTGCTTCCAGCTCTTCGGGAAGCTAAGAAACAACTGGCTCTGCCCAGTGCTCTTACAGCCTGAGAGAAAATCTCTTACCAAGGCCTGTGAAACGCACTTTGTAGGTGGCCTGATCTAGCTGAAGTAGAACTTCTGCTCTGGGTGTGCTCCATTGGCCTAGAGCTGCCTGGCCCAAAGGGCCGCCTTGTTTGCAAAGGGGCAGAGAGGCCCCAAAGCATCTTGCTTCCAGCTCTTCGGGAAGCTAAGAAACATCTGGCGTTGCCCAGTGCTCTTACAGCCTACCGGGAACATCTCTTACCAAGGCCTGTGAAACGCAGTTTGTTGGTGGCCTGAACCGGCCGAAGTAGAACTTCTGCTCTGGGTGTGCTCCACTGGCCTGGAGCTACCTGCCCCAAAGGGCTGCCTTGATTCCAAAGTGAGAGAGTGGCACCAAAGCATCTTGCTTCCAGCTCTTCGGGAAGCTAAGAAACATCTGGCGTTGCCCAGTGCTCTTACAGCCTACCGGGAACATCTCTTACCAAGGCCTGTGAAACGCCGTTTCCTGGCAGGCCTGATTTGGCTGAAGTAGAACTTCTGCTCTGGGTGTGCTCCATTGCCCTAGAGCTGCCAGGCCCAAGGTGCTGCCTTGTTTCCAAAGGGGCAGAGAGGCCCCAAAGCATCTTGCTTCCAGCTCTCTGGGAAGCTAAGAACCAACTCGCTCTGCCCCGTGCTCTTACAGCCTACCGGGAACATGTCTTTGAAAGGCCTGTGAAACGCAGTTTCTTGGCAGGCCTCATCTGGCTGAAGTAGAACTCCGGCTCTGGGTGTGCTCCATTGCCCTAGAGCTGCCAGGCCCCAAGTGCTGCCCTGTTTCCAAGGGGCAGAGAGGCCCAAAGCATCTTGCTTCCCGGTCTTTGCGAAGCTAAGAAACAACTGGCTCTGCCCAGTGCTCTTACACCTACCGGGAACATCTCTTACCAAGGCCTGTCAAACGCTGTTTCTTTGCAGGCCTGATCAGGCTGAAGTAGAACTCCTGCTCTGCGTGTGCTCCATTGGCCTAGAGCTTCCCGACCCAAAAGGCTGCCTTGTTCCCAAACGGGCAGAGGGGTCCCAAGCGTCTTGCTTCCAGCTTTTCAGGAAGGTAAGAAACAACTGGCTCTGCCCAGTGCTCTTACAGCCTACCGGGAACATCTCTTACCAAGGCCTGTGAAACGCAGTTTCTTGGCAGGCCTGATCTGGCTGAAGTAGAACTCCTGCTCTGGGCGTGCTACTTTGGCCTAGAGCTGCCAGGCCCAAAGGGCCGCCTTGTTTCCAAAGGGGCTGAGAGTCCCCAAAGTATCTTGCTTCCAAATCTTTGGGAAGCTAAGAAACAACTGGCTCTGCACAGTGCTCTCACAGCCTACCGGCAACGTGACAGAGAAAGGCCTGTGAGACGCAGTTTCTTGGAAGGCCTGATCTGGCTGAGGTAGAACTTCTGCTCTGGGTGTACTCCATTGGCCTAGGGCTGCCAGGCCCAAAGGGCTGCCTTTATTTCCAAAGTGTGAGAGAGGCCCCAAAGCATCTTGCTTCCTGCTCTCTGGGAAGCTAAAACAACTGGCTCTGCACAGTGCTCTCAAAGCCAACCGGGAACGTCACATACAAAGGCCTGTGAAACGCAGCTTCTTGACAGGCCTTATCTGGCTGAGGTAGAACTTGTGCTCTGGGTGTGCTACTTTGGCCTAGAGCTGCCAGGCACCAAGGCTGCTTTGTTTCCAAAGGGGGAGAGAGGCCCCAAATCATGTTGCTTCCAGCTGTTTTTGAAGCTAAGAAACAACTCGCTCTGCCAGGTACTCTTACAGCCTTCCGGGAACACCTCTTACGAAGGCCTGTGAAAAGCAGTTTCTTGGCAGGCCTGATCTGGCTGAGGTAGAACTTCTGCTCTGGGTGTGCTCCATTGCCCTAGAGCTGAAAGGCCCAAAGGGATGCCTTGTTTGCAAAGGGGCAGAGAGGCCCCAAAGCATCTTGCTTCCAGCTCATTGGGAAGCTAAGAGACAACTGTCTCTGCCCAGTGCTCTGACAGAGTACCGGGAACATCTCTTACCAAAGCCTTTGAAAGGCAGTTTCTTGGCAGGCCTTATCTGGCTGAGGTAGAACTTCTGCTCTGGGTGTGCTCCATTGGCCTAGAGCTGAAAGGCCCAAAGGTCGGCCTTGTTGGCAAAGGGGCAGGGAGCCCCCAAAGCATCTTGCTTCCAGCTCTTCGGGAAGCTAAGAAACAACTGGCTCTGCCCAGTGCTCTTACAGCCTGAGAGAAAATCTCTTACCAAGGCCTGTGAAACGCACTTTGTAGGTGGCCTGATCTAGCTGAAGTAGAACTTCTGCTCTGGGTGTGCTCCATTGGCCTAGAGCTGCCTGGCCCAAAGGGCCGCCTTGTTTGCAAAGGGGCAGAGAGGCCCCAAAGCATCTTGCTTCCAGCTCTTCGGGAAGCTAAGAAACATCTGGCGTTGCCCAGTGCTCTTACAGCCTACCGGGAACATCTCTTACCAAGGCCTGTGAAACGCAGTTTGTTGGTGGCCTGAACCGGCCGAAGTAGAACTTCTGCTCTGGGTGTGCTCCACTGGCCTGGAGCTACCTGCCCCAAAGGGCTGCCTTGATTCCAAAGTGAGAGAGTGGCACCAAAGCATCTTGCTTCCAGCTCTTCGGGAAGCTAAGAAACATCTGGCGTTGCCCAGTGCTCTTACAGCCTACCGGGAACATCTCTTACCAAGGCCTGTGAAACGCCGTTTCCTGGCAGGCCTGATTTGGCTGAAGTAGAACTTCTGCTCTGGGTGTGCTCCATTGCCCTAGAGCTGCCAGGCCCAAGGTGCTGCCTTGTTTCCAAAGGGGCAGAGAGGCCCCAAAGCATCTTGCTTCCAGCTCTCTGGGAAGCTAAGAACCAACTCGCTCTGCCCCGTGCTCTTACAGCCTACCGGGAACATGTCTTTGAAAGGCCTGTGAAACGCAGTTTCTTGGCAGGCCTCATCTGGCTGAAGTAGAACTCCGGCTCTGGGTGTGCTCCATTGCCCTAGAGCTGCCAGGCCCCAAGTGCTGCCCTGTTTCCAAGGGGCAGAGAGGCCCAAAGCATCTTGCTTCCCGGTCTTTGCGAAGCTAAGAAACAACTGGCTCTGCCCAGTGCTCTTACACCTACCGGGAACATCTCTTACCAAGGCCTGTCAAACGCTGTTTCTTTGCAGGCCTGATCAGGCTGAAGTAGAACTCCTGCTCTGCGTGTGCTCCATTGGCCTAGAGCTTCCCGACCCAAAAGGCTGCCTTGTTCCCAAACGGGCAGAGGGGTCCCAAGCGTCTTGCTTCCAGCTTTTCAGGAAGGTAAGAAACAACTGGCTCTGCCCAGTGCTCTTACAGCCTACCGGGAACATCTCTTACCAAGGCCTGTGAAACGCAGTTTCTTGGCAGGCCTGATCTGGCTGAAGTAGAACTCCTGCTCTGGGCGTGCTACTTTGGCCTAGAGCTGCCAGGCCCAAAGGGCCGCCTTGTTTCCAAAGGGGCTGAGAGTCCCCAAAGTATCTTGCTTCCAAATCTTTGGGAAGCTAAGAAACAACTGGCTCTGCACAGTGCTCTCACAGCCTACCGGCAACGTGACAGAGAAAGGCCTGTGAGACGCAGTTTCTTGGAAGGCCTGATCTGGCTGAGGTAGAACTTCTGCTCTGGGTGTACTCCATTGGCCTAGGGCTGCCAGGCCCAAAGGGCTGCCTTTATTTCCAAAGTGTGAGAGAGGCCCCAAAGCATCTTGCTTCCTGCTCTCTGGGAAGCTAAAACAACTGGCTCTGCACAGTGCTCTCAAAGCCAACCGGGAACGTCACATACAAAGGCCTGTGAAACGCAGCTTCTTGACAGGCCTTATCTGGCTGAGGTAGAACTTGTGCTCTGGGTGTGCTACTTTGGCCTAGAGCTGCCAGGCACCAAGGCTGCTTTGTTTCCAAAGGGGGAGAGAGGCCCCAAATCATGTTGCTTCCAGCTGTTTTTGAAGCTAAGAAACAACTCGCTCTGCCAGGTACTCTTACAGCCTTCCGGGAACACCTCTTACGAAGGCCTGTGAAAAGCAGTTTCTTGGCAGGCCTGATCTGGCTGAGGTAGAACTTCTGCTCTGGGTGTGCTCCATTGCCCTAGAGCTGAAAGGCCCAAAGGGATGCCTTGTTTGCAAAGGGGCAGAGAGGCCCCAAAGCATCTTGCTTCCAGCTCATTGGGAAGCTAAGAGACAACTGTCTCTGCCCAGTGCTCTGACAGAGTACCGGGAACATCTCTTACCAAAGCCTTTGAAAGGCAGTTTCTTGGCAGGCCTTATCTGGCTGAGGTAGAACTTCTGCTCTGGGTGTGCTCCATTGGCCTAGAGCTGAAAGGCCCAAAGGTCGGCCTTGTTGGCAAAGGGGCAGGGAGCCCCCAAAGCATCTTGCTTCCAGCTCTTCGGGAAGCTAAGAAACAACTGGCTCTGCCCAGTGCTCTTACAGCCTGAGAGAAAATCTCTTACCAAGGCCTGTGAAACGCACTTTGTAGGTGGCCTGATCTAGCTGAAGTAGAACTTCTGCTCTGGGTGTGCTCCATTGGCCTAGAGCTGCCTGGCCCAAAGGGCCGCCTTGTTTGCAAAGGGGCAGAGAGGCCCCAAAGCATCTTGCTTCCAGCTCTTCGGGAAGCTAAGAAACATCTGGCGTTGCCCAGTGCTCTTACAGCCTACCGGGAACATCTCTTACCAAGGCCTGTGAAACGCAGTTTGTTGGTGGCCTGAACCGGCCGAAGTAGAACTTCTGCTCTGGGTGTGCTCCACTGGCCTGGAGCTACCTGCCCCAAAGGGCTGCCTTGATTCCAAAGTGAGAGAGTGGCACCAAAGCATCTTGCTTCCAGCTCTTCGGGAAGCTAAGAAACATCTGGCGTTGCCCAGTGCTCTTACAGCCTACCGGGAACATCTCTTACCAAGGCCTGTGAAACGCCGTTTCCTGGCAGGCCTGATTTGGCTGAAGTAGAACTTCTGCTCTGGGTGTGCTCCATTGCCCTAGAGCTGCCAGGCCCAAGGTGCTGCCTTGTTTCCAAAGGGGCAGAGAGGCCCCAAAGCATCTTGCTTCCAGCTCTCTGGGAAGCTAAGAACCAACTCGCTCTGCCCCGTGCTCTTACAGCCTACCGGGAACATGTCTTTGAAAGGCCTGTGAAACGCAGTTTCTTGGCAGGCCTCATCTGGCTGAAGTAGAACTCCGGCTCTGGGTGTGCTCCATTGCCCTAGAGCTGCCAGGCCCCAAGTGCTGCCCTGTTTCCAAGGGGCAGAGAGGCCCAAAGCATCTTGCTTCCCGGTCTTTGCGAAGCTAAGAAACAACTGGCTCTGCCCAGTGCTCTTACACCTACCGGGAACATCTCTTACCAAGGCCTGTCAAACGCTGTTTCTTTGCAGGCCTGATCAGGCTGAAGTAGAACTCCTGCTCTGCGTGTGCTCCATTGGCCTAGAGCTTCCCGACCCAAAAGGCTGCCTTGTTCCCAAACGGGCAGAGGGGTCCCAAGCGTCTTGCTTCCAGCTTTTCAGGAAGGTAAGAAACAACTGGCTCTGCCCAGTGCTCTTACAGCCTACCGGGAACATCTCTTACCAAGGCCTGTGAAACGCAGTTTCTTGGCAGGCCTGATCTGGCTGAAGTAGAACTCCTGCTCTGGGCGTGCTACTTTGGCCTAGAGCTGCCAGGCCCAAAGGGCCGCCTTGTTTCCAAAGGGGCTGAGAGTCCCCAAAGTATCTTGCTTCCAAATCTTTGGGAAGCTAAGAAACAACTGGCTCTGCACAGTGCTCTCACAGCCTCCGGCAACGTGACAGAGAAAGGCCTGTGAGACGCAGTTTCTTGGAAGGCCTGATCTGGCTGAGGTAGAACTTCTGCTCTGGGTGTACTCCATTGGCCTAGGGCTGCCAGGCCCAAAGGGCTGCCTTTATTTCCAAAGTGTGAGAGAGGCCCCAAAGCATCTTGCTTCCTGCTCTCTGGGAAGCTAAAACAACTGGCTCTGCACAGTGCTCTCAAAGCCAACCGGGAACGTCACATACAAAGGCCTGTGAAACGCAGCTTCTTGACAGGCCTTATCTGGCTGAGGTAGAACTTGTGCTCTGGGTGTGCTCCATTGCCCTAGAGCTGCCAGGCACAAAGGCTGCTTTGTTTCCAAAGGGGGAGAGAGGCCCCAAATCATGTTGCTTCCAGCTGTTTTTGAAGCTAAGAAACAACTCGCTCTGCCAGGTACTCTTACAGCCTTCCGGGAACACCTCTTACGAAGGCCTGTGAAAAGCAGTTTCTTGGCAGGCCTGATCTGGCTGAGGTAGAACTTCTGCTCTGGGTGTGCTCCATTGCCCTAGAGCTGCCTGGCCCAAAGGGCCGCCTTGTTTGCAAAGGGGCAGAGAGGCCCCAAAGCATCTTGCTTCCAGCTCTTCGGGAAGCTAAGAAACATCTGGCGTTGCCCAGTGCTCTTACAGCCTACCGGGAACATCTCTTACCAAGGCCTGTGAAACGCAGTTTGTTGGTGGCCTGAACTGGCCGAAGTAGAACTTCTGCTCTGGGTGTGCTCCACTGGCCTGGAGCTACCTGCCCCAAAGGGCTGCCTTGATTCCAAAGTGAGAGAGTGGCACCAAAGCATCTTGCTTCCAGCTCTTCGGGAAGCTAAGAAACATCTGGCGTTGCCCAGTGCTCTTACAGCCTACCGGGAACATCTCTTACCAAGGCCTGTGAAACGCCGTTTCCTGGCAGGCCTGATTTGGCTGAAGTAGAACTTCTGCTCTGGGTGTGCTCCATTGCCCTAGAGCTGCCAGGCCCAAGGTGCTGCCTTGTTTCCAAAGGGGCAGAGAGGCCCCAAAGCATCTTGCTTCCAGCTCTCTGGGAAGCTAAGAACCAACTCGCTCTGCCCCGTGCTCTTACAGCCTACCGGGAACATGTCTTTGAAAGGCCTGTGAAACGCAGTTTCTTGGCAGGCCTCATCTGGCTGAAGTAGAACTCCGGCTCTGGGTGTGCTCCATTGCCCTAGAGCTGCCAGGCCCCAAGTGCTGCCCTGTTTCCAAGGGGCAGAGAGGCCCAAAGCATCTTGCTTCCCGGTCTTTGCGAAGCTAAGAAACAACTGGCTCTGCCCAGTGCTCTTACACCTACCGGGAACATCTCTTACCAAGGCCTGTCAAACGCTGTTTCTTTGCAGGCCTGATCAGGCTGAAGTAGAACTCCTGCTCTGCGTGTGCTCCATTGGCCTAGAGCTTCCCGACCCAAAAGGCTGCCTTGTTCCCAAACGGGCAGAGGGGTCCCAAGCGTCTTGCTTCCAGCTTTTCAGGAAGGTAAGAAACAACTGGCTCTGCCCAGTGCTCTTACAGCCTACCGGGAACATCTCTTACCAAGGCCTGTGAAACGCAGTTTCTTGGCAGGCCTGATCTGGCTGAAGTAGAACTCCTGCTCTGGGCGTGCTACTTTGGCCTAGAGCTGCCAGGCCCAAAGGGCCGCCTTGTTTCCAAAGGGGCTGAGAGTCCCCAAAGTATCTTGCTTCCAAATCTTTGGGAAGCTAAGAAACAACTGGCTCTGCACAGTGCTCTCACAGCCTACCGGCAACGTGACAGAGAAAGGCCTGTGAGACGCAGTTTCTTGGAAGGCCTGATCTGGCTGAGGTAGAACTTCTGCTCTGGGTGTACTCCATTGGCCTAGGGCTGCCAGGCCCAAAGGGCTGCCTTTATTTCCAAAGTGTGAGAGAGGCCCCAAAGCATCTTGCTTCCTGCTCTCTGGGAAGCTAAAACAACTGGCTCTGCACAGTGCTCTCAAAGCCAACCGGGAACGTCACATACAAAGGCCTGTGAAACGCAGCTTCTTGACAGGCCTTATCTGGCTGAGGTAGAACTTGTGCTCTGGGTGTGCTACTTTGGCCTAGAGCTGCCAGGCACAAAGGCTGCTTTGTTTCCAAAGGGGGAGAGAGGCCCCAAAACATGTTGCTTCCAGCTGTTTTTGAAGCTAAGAAACAACTCGCTCTGCCAGGTACTCTTACAGCCTTCCGGGAACACCTCTTACGAAGGCCTGTGAAAAGCAGTTTCTTGGCAGGCCTGATCTGGCTGAGGTAGAACTTCTGCTCTGGGTGTGCTCCATTGCCCTAGAGCTGAAAGGCCCAAAGGGATGCCTTGTTTGCAAAGGGGCAGAGAGGCCCCAAAGCATCTTGCTTCCAGCTCATTGGGAAGCTAAGAGACAACTGTCTCTGCCCAGTGCTCTGACAGAGTACCGGGAACATCTCTTACCAAAGCCTTTGAAACGCAGTTTCTTGGCAGGCCTTATCTGGCTGAGGTAGAACTTCTGCTCTGGGTGTGCTCCATTGGCCTAGAGCTGAAAGGCCCAAAGGTCGGCCTTGTTGGCAAAGGGGCAGGGAGCCCCCAAAGCATCTTGCTTCCAGCTCTTCGGGAAGCTAAGAAACAACTGGCTCTGCCCAGTGCTCTTACAGCCTGAGAGAAAATCTCTTACCAAGGCCTGTGAAACGCACTTTGTAGGTGGCCTGATCTAGCTGAAGTAGAACTTCTGCTCTGGGTGTGCTCCATTGGCCTAGAGCTGCCTGGCCCAAAGGGCCGCCTTGTTTGCAAAGGGGCAGAGAGGCCCCAAAGCATCTTGCTTCCAGCTCTTCGGGAAGCTAAGAAACATCTGGCGTTGCCCAGTGCTCTTACAGCCTACCGGGAACATCTCTTACCAAGGCCTGTGAAACGCAGTTTGTTGGTGGCCTGAACTGGCCGAAGTAGAACTTCTGCTCTGGGTGTGCTCCACTGGCCTGGAGCTACCTGCCCCAAAGGGCTGCCTTGATTCCAAAGTGAGAGAGTGGCACCAAAGCATCTTGCTTCCAGCTCTTCGGGAAGCTAAGAAACATCTGGCGTTGCCCAGTGCTCTTACAGCCTACCGGGAACATCTCTTACCAAGGCCTGTGAAACGCCGTTTCCTGGCAGGCCTGATTTGGCTGAAGTAGAACTTCTGCTCTGGGTGTGCTCCATTGCCCTAGAGCTGCCAGGCCCAAGGTGCTGCCTTGTTTCCAAAGGGGCAGAGAGGCCCCAAAGCATCTTGCTTCCAGCTCTCTGGGAAGCTAAGAACCAACTCGCTCTGCCCCGTGCTCTTACAGCCTACCGGGAACATGTCTTTGAAAGGCCTGTGAAACGCAGTTTCTTGGCAGGCCTCATCTGGCTGAAGTAGAACTCCGGCTCTGGGTGTGCTCCATTGCCCTAGAGCTGCCAGGCCCCAAGTGCTGCCCTGTTTCCAAGGGGCAGAGAGGCCCAAAGCATCTTGCTTCCCGGTCTTTGCGAAGCTAAGAAACAACTGGCTCTGCCCAGTGCTCTTACACCTACCGGGAACATCTCTTACCAAGGCCTGTCAAACGCTGTTTCTTTGCAGGCCTGATCAGGCTGAAGTAGAACTCCTGCTCTGCGTGTGCTCCATTGGCCTAGAGCTTCCCGACCCAAAAGGCTGCCTTGTTCCCAAACGGGCAGAGGGGTCCCAAGCGTCTTGCTTCCAGCTTTTCAGGAAGGTAAGAAACAACTGGCTCTGCCCAGTGCTCTTACAGCCTACCGAGAACATCTCTTACCAAGGCCTGTGAAACGCAGTTTCTTGGCAGGCCTGATCTGGCTGAAGTAGAACTCCTGCTCTGGGCGTGCTACTTTGGCCTAGAGCTGCCAGGCCCAAAGGGCCGCCTTGTTTCCAAAGGGGCTGAGAGTCCCCAAAGTATCTTGCTTCCAAATCTTTGGGAAGCTAAGAAACAACTGGCTCTGCACAGTGCTCTCACAGCCTACCGGCAACGTGACAGAGAAAGGCCTGTGAGACGCAGTTTCTTGGAAGGCCTGATCTGGCTGAGGTAGAACTTCTGCTCTGGGTGTACTCCATTGGCCTAGGGCTGCCAGGCCCAAAGGGCTGCCTTTATTTCCAAAGTGTGAGAGAGGCCCCAAAGCATCTTGCTTCCTGCTCTCTGGGAAGCTAAAACAACTGGCTCTGCACAGTGCTCTCAAAGCCAACCGGGAACGTCACATACAAAGGCCTGTGAAACGCAGCTTCTTGACAGGCCTTATCTGGCTGAGGTAGAACTTGTGCTCTGGGTGTGCTACTTTGGCCTAGAGCTGCCAGGCACAAAGGCTGCTTTGTTTCCAAAGGGGGAGAGAGGCCCCAAATCATGTTGCTTCCAGCTGTTTTTGAAGCTAAGAAACAACTCGCTCTGCCAGGTACTCTTACAGCCTTCCGGGAACACCTCTTACGAAGGCCTGTGAAAAGCAGTTTCTTGGCAGGCCTGATCTGGCTGAGGTAGAACTTCTGCTCTGGGTGTGCTCCATTGCCCTAGAGCTGAAAGGCCCAAAGGGATGCCTTGTTTGCAAAGGGGCAGAGAGGCCCCAAAGCATCTTGCTTCCAGCTCATTGGGAAGCTAAGAAACAACTGTCTCTGCCCAGTGCTCTGACAGAGTACCGGGAACATCTCTTACCAAAGCCTTTGAAACGCAGTTTCTTGGCAGGCCTTATCTGGCTGAGGTAGAACTTCTGCTCTGGGTGTGCTCCATTGGCCTAGAGCTGAAAGGCCCAAAGGTCGGCCTTGTTGGCAAAGGGGCAGGGAGCCCCCAAAGCATCTTGCTTCCAGCTCTTCGGGAAGCTAAGAAACAACTGGCTCTGCCCAGTGCTCTTACAGCCTGAGAGAAAATCTCTTACCAAGGCCTGTGAAACGCACTTTGTAGGTGGCCTGATCTAGCTGAAGTAGAACTTCTGCTCTGGGTGTGCTCCATTGGCCTAGAGCTGCCTGGCCCAAAGGGCCGCCTTGTTTGCAAAGGGGCAGAGAGGCCCCAAAGCATCTTGCTTCCAGCTCTTCGGGAAGCTAAGAAACATCTGGCGTTGCCCAGTGCTCTTACAGCCTACCGGGAACATCTCTTACCAAGGCCTGTGAAACGCAGTTTGTTGGTGGCCTGAACTGGCCGACGTAGAACTTCTGCTCTGCGTGTGCTCCACTGGCCTGGAGCTACCTGCCCCAAAGGGCTGCCTTGATTCCAAAGTGAGAGAGTGGCACCAAAGCATCTTGCTTCCAGCTCTTCGGGAAGCTAAGAAACATCTGGCGTTGCCCAGTGCTCTTACAGCCTACCGGGAACATCTCTTACCAAGGCCTGTGAAACGCCGTTTCCTGGCAGGCCTGATTTGGCTGAAGTAGAACTTCTGCTCTGGGTGTGCTCCATTGCCCTAGAGCTGCCAGGCCCAAGGTGCTGCCTTGTTTCCAAAGGGGCAGAGAGGCCCCAAAGCATCTTGCTTCCAGCTCTCTGGGAAGCTAAGAACCAACTCGCTCTGCCCCGTGCTCTTACAGCCTACCGGGAACATGTCTTTGAAAGGCCTGTGAAACGCAGTTTCTTGGCAGGCCTCATCTGGCTGAAGTAGAACTCCGGCTCTGGGTGTGCTCCATTGCCCTAGAGCTGCCAGGCCCCAAGTGCTGCCCTGTTTCCAAGGGGCAGAGAGGCCCAAAGCATCTTGCTTCCCGGTCTTTGCGAAGCTAAGAAACAACTGGCTCTGCCCAGTGCTCTTACACCTACCGGGAACATCTCTTACCAAGGCCTGTCAAACGCTGTTTCTTTGCAGGCCTGATCAGGCTGAAGTAGAACTCCTGCTCTGCGTGTGCTCCATTGGCCTAGAGCTTCCCGACCCAAAAGGCTGCCTTGTTCCCAAACGGGCAGAGGGGTCCCAAGCGTCTTGCTTCCAGCTTTTCAGGAAGGTAAGAAACAACTGGCTCTGCCCAGTGCTCTTACAGCCTACCGGGAACATCTCTTACCAAGGCCTGTGAAACGCAGTTTCTTGGCAGGCCTGATCTGGCTGAAGTAGAACTCCTGCTCTGGGCGTGCTACTTTGGCCTAGAGCTGCCAGGCCCAAAGGGCCGCCTTGTTTCCAAAGGGGCTGAGAGTCCCCAAAGTATCTTGCTTCCAAATCTTTGGGAAGCTAAGAAACAACTGGCTCTGCACAGTGCTCTCACAGCCTACCGGCAACGTGACAGAGAAAGGCCTGTGAGACGCAGTTTCTTGGAAGGCCTGATCTGGCTGAGGTAGAACTTCTGCTCTGGGTGTACTCCATTGGCCTAGGGCTGCCAGGCCCAAAGGGCTGCCTTTATTTCCAAAGTGTGAGAGAGGCCCCAAAGCATCTTGCTTCCTGCTCTCTGGGAAGCTAAAACAACTGGCTCTGCACAGTGCTCTCAAAGCCAACCGGGAACGTCACATACAAAGGCCTGTGAAACGCAGCTTCTTGACAGGCCTTATCTGGCTGAGGTAGAACTTGTGCTCTGGGTGTGCTACTTTGGCCTAGAGCTGCCAGGCCCAAAGGGCTGCCTTGTTTCCAAAGACGGAGAGTGGACCCAAAGCATCTTGCTCCCAGCTCTTCGGGAAGCTAAGAAACAGCTGGCTCTGCCCAGTGCTCTTACAGCCTAAGAGAACATCTCTTTGAAAGGCCTGTGAAACGCAGTTTCTTGGCAGGCCTGACCTGGCTGAAGTAGAACTTCTGTTCTGGTTGTGCTACATAGGCCTAGAGCTACCAGGACCTAAGGGCTGCCCTGTTTCCAAAGGGTGAGAGAGGCCCCAAAGCATCTTGCCTCCAGCACTTTGGGAAGCTAAAAAACAACTGGTTCTGCCCAGTGCTCTCACAGCCTACCGTGAACATCTTTTACCAAGGGCTGTGAAACGCAGTTTCTGGGCAGGACTGATCTGCCTGAAGTAGAACTTCTGCTGTGGGTGTGCTCCATTGGCCTAGAGCTGCCAGGCCCAAACGGCTGCCTTGTGTCCAAAGGGAGAGAGAGGCCCCAAGGCATCTTGCTTCCAGCTCTGTGGGAAGCTAAAGCAACTGGCTCTCCACAGTGCTCTCACAGCCTACCGGGAACATCTCTTACCAAGGCCTGTGAAACGCAGTTTATTGGCAGGCCTGATCTGGCTGAAGTAGAACTCCTGCTCTGGGCGTGCTACTTTGGCCTAGAGCTGCCAGGCCCAAAGGGCCGCCTTGTTTCCAAACGGGCTGAGAGTCCCAAAGCATCTTGCTTCCAAATATTTGGGAAGCTAAGAAACAACTGGCTCTGCACAGTGCTCTCACAGCCTACCGGCAACGTGACAGAGAAAGGCCTGTGAGACGCAGTTTCTTGGAAGGCCTGATCTGGCTGAGGTAGAACTTCTGCTCTGGGTGTACTCCATTGGCCTAGGGCTGCCAGGCCCAAAGGGCTGCCTTTATTTCCAAAGTGTGAGAGAGGCCCCAAAGCATCTTGCTTCCTGCTCTCTGGGAAGCTAAAACAACTGGCTCTGCACAGTGCTCTCAAAGCCAACCGGGAACGTCACATACAAAGGCCTGTGAAACGCAGCTTCTTGACAGGCCTTATCTGGCTGAGGTAGAACTTGTGCTCTGGTTGTGCTCCATTCCCCTAGAGCTGCCAGACCCAACGTGCTGCCTTGTTTCCAAAGGGGCAGAGAGGCCCCAAAGCGTCTTGCTTCCAGCTGTTTGGGAAACAAGGAAACAACTGGCTCTGCACCGTACTCTCACAGCCTACCGGGAACGTCACATACAAAGGCCTCTGAAACGCAGTTCCTTGGCAGGCCTGATCTGGCTGAAGTAGGACTTCTGCTCTGGGTGTGCTCCATTGGCCTAGAGCTGCCTGGCCCATAGGGCCGCCTTGTTTGCAAAGGGGATGAGAGGCCCCAAAGCATCTTGCTTCCAGCTCTTCGGGAAGCTAAGAAACATCTGGCGTTGCCCAGTGCTCTTACAGCCTACCGGGAACATCTCTTACCAAGGCCTGTGAAACGCAGTTTGTTGGTGGCCTGAACTGGCCGAAGTAGAACTTCTGCTCTGGGTGTGCTCCACTGGCCTAGAGCTACCTGCCCCAAAGGGCTGCCTTGAGTCCAAAGTGAGAGAGTGGCACCAAAGCTTCTCGCTTCCAGCTCTTCGGGAAGCTAAGAAACATCTGGCGTTGCCCAGCGCTCTTACAGCCTACCGGGAACATCTCTTACCAAGGCCTGTGAAACGCCGTTTCCTGGCAGGCCTGATTTGGCTGAAGTAGAACTTCTGCTCTGGGTGTGCTCCATTGCCCTAGAGCTGCCAGGCCCAAGGTGCTGCCTTGTTTCCAAAGGGGCAGAGAGGCCCCAAAGCATCTTGCTTAGAGCTCTCTGGGAAGCTAAGAACCAACTCGCTCTGCCCCGTGCTCTTACAGCCTACCGGGAACATGTCTTTGAAAGGCCTGTGAAACGCAGTTTCTTGGCAGGCCTCATCTGGCTGAAGTAGAACTCCGGCTCTGGGTGTGCTCCATTGCCCTAGAGCTGCCAGGCCCCAAGTGCTGCCCTGTTTCCAAGGGGCAGAGAGGCCCAAAGCATCTTGCTTCCCGGTCTTTGCGAAGCTAAGAAACAACTGGCTCTGCCCAGTGCTCTTACACCTACCGGGAACATCTCTTACCAAGGCCTGTCAAACGCTGTTTCTTTGCAGGCCTGATCAGGCTGAAGTAGAACTCCTGCTCTGCGTGTGCTCCATTGGCCTAGAGCTTCCCGACCCAAAAGGCTGCCTTGTTCCCAAACGGGCAGAGGGGTCCCAAGCGTCTTGCTTCCAGCTTTTCAGGAAGGTAAGAAACAACTGGCTCTGCCCAGTGCTCTTACAGCCTACCGGGAACATCTCTTACCAAGGCCTGTGAAACGCAGTTTCCTGGCAGGCCTGATCTGGCTGAAGTAGAACTCCGGCTCTGGGCGTGCTACTTTGGCCAAGAGCTGCCAGGCCCAAAGGGCCGCCTTGTTTCCAAAGGGGCTGAGAGTCCCCAAAGCATCTTGCTTCCAAATCTTTGGGAAGCTAAGAAACAACTGGCTCTGCACAGTGCTCTCACAGCCTACCGGCAACGTGACAGAGAAAGGCCTGTGAGACGCAGTTTCTTGGAAGGCCTGATCTGGCTGAGGTAGAACTTCTGCTCTGGGTGTACTCCATTGGCCTAGGGCTGCCAGGCCCAAAGGGCTGCCTTTATTTCCAAAGTGTGAGAGAGGCCCCAAAGCATCTTGCTTCCTGCTCTCTGGGAAGCTAAAACAACTGGCTCTGCACAGTGCTCTCAAAGCCAACCGGGAACGTCACATACAAAGGCCTGTGAAACGCAGCTTCTTGACAGGCCTTATCTGGCTGAGGTAGAACTTGTGCTCTGGGTGTGCTACTTTGGCCTAGAGCTGCCAGGCACAAAGGCTGCTTTGTTTCCAAAGGGGGAGAGAGGCCCCAAATCATGTTGCTTCCAGCTGTTTTTGAAGCTAAGAAACAACTCGCTCTGCCAGGTACTCTTACAGCCTTCCGGGAACACCTCTTACGAAGGCCTGTGAAAAGCAGTTTCTTGGCAGGCCTGATCTGGCTGAGGTAGAACTTCTGCTCTGGGTGTGCTCCATTGCCCTAGAGCTGAAAGGCCCAAAGCGCTGCCTTGTTTCCAAAGGGGGAGAGAGGCCCCAAAGCATCTTGCTTCCACCTCTTGGGAAGCTAAGAAACAACTGGCTGTGCCCAGTGCTCTTATAGCCTAAGAGAACATCTCTTATCAAGGCCTGTGAAACGCACTGTCTAGGCAGGCCTGATCTGGAAGAAGTAGAACTTCGGCTCTGGTTGTGCTCCATTGCCCTAGAGCTGCCAGACCCAACGTGCTGCCTTGTTTCCAAAGGGGCAGAGAGGCCCCAAAGCGTCTTGCTTCCAGCTGTTTGGGAAACAAGGAAACAACTGGCTCTGCACCGTGCTCTCACAGCCTACCGGGAACGTCACATACAAAGGCCTCTGAAACGCAGTTCCTTGGTAGGCCTGATCTGGCTGAAGTAGGACTTCTGCTCTGGGTGTGCTCCATTGGCCTAGAGCTGAAAGGCCCAAAGGTCGCCCTTGTTGGCAAAGGGGCAGGGAGGCCCCAAAGCATCTTGCTTCCAGCTCTTTGGGAAGCTAAGAAACAACTGTCTCTGCCCAGTGCTCTTACAGCCTAAGAGACAATCTCTTACCAAGGCCTGTGAAACGCACTTTGTTGGTGGCCTGATCTAGCTGAAGTAGAACTGCTGCTCTGGGTGTGCTCCATTGGCCTAGAGCTGCCTGGCCCAAAGGGCCGCCTTGTTTGCAAAGGGGCTGAGAGTCCCCAAAGCATCTTGCATCCAGCTCTTCGGGAAGCTAAGAAACATCTGGCGTTACCCAGTGCTCTTACAGCCTACCGGGAACATCTCTTACCAAGGCCTGTGAAACGCCGTTTCCTGGCAGGCCTGATTTGGCTGAAGTAGAACTTCTGCTCTGGGTGTGCTCCATTGCCCTAGAGCTGCCAGGCCCAAGGTGCTGCCTTGTTTCCAAAGGGGCAGAGAGGCCCCAAAGCATCTTGCTTCCAGCTCTCTGGGAAGCTAAGAACCAACTCGCTCTGCCCCGTGCTCTTACAGCCTACCGGGAACATGTCTTTGAAAGGCCTGTGAAACGCAGTTTCTTGGCAGGCCTCATCTGGCTGAAGTAGAACTTCTGCTCTGGGTGTGCTCCATTGCCCTAGAGCTGCCTGGCCCAAAGGGCCGCCTTGTTTGCAAAGGGGATGAGAGGCCCCAAAGCATCTTGCTTCCAGCTCTTTGGGAAGCTAAGAAACATCTGACGTTGCCCAGTGCTCTTACAGCCTACTGGGAACATCTCTTACCAAGGCCTGTGAAATGCAGTTTGTTGGTGGCCTGAACTGGCCGAAGTAGAACTTATGCTCTGGGTGTGCTCCACTGGCCTAGAGCTACCTGCCCCAAAGTGCTGCCTTGAGTCCAAAGTGAGAGAGTGGCACCAAAGCTTCTCGCTTCCAGCTCTTCGGGAAGCTAAGAAGCATCTGTCGTTGCCCAGTGCTCTTACAGCCTACCGGGAACATCTCTTACCAAGGCCTGTGAAACGCCGTTTCCTGGCAGGCCTGATTTGGCTGAAGTAGAACTTCTGCTCTGGGTGTGCTCCATTGCCCTAGAGCTGCCAGGCCCAAGGTGCTGCCTTGTTTCCAAAGGGGCAGAGAGGCCCCAAAGCATCTTGCTTCCAGCTCTCTGGGAAGCTAAGAACCAACTCGCTCTGCCCCGTGCTCTTACAGCCTACCGGGAACATGTCTTTGAAAGGCCTGTGAAACGCAGTTTCTTGGCAGGCCTCATCTGGCTGAAGTAGAACTCCGGCTCTGGGTGTGCTCCATTGCCCTAGAGCTGCCAGGCCCCAAGTGCTGCCCTTTTTCCAAGGGGCAGAGAGGCCCAAAGCATCTTACTTCCCGGTCTTTGCGAAGCTAAGAAACAACTGGCTCTTCCCAGTGCTCTTACACCTACCGGGAACATCTCTTACCAAGGCCTGTCAAACGCTGTTTCTTTGCAGGCCTGATCAGGCTGAAGTAGAACTCCTGCTCTGCGTGTGCTCCATTGGCCTAGAGCTTCCCGACCCAAAAGTCTGCCTTGTTCCCAAACGGGCAGAGGGGTCCCAAGCATCTTGCTTCCAGCTTTTCAGGAAGGTAAGAAACAACTGGCTCTGCCCAGAGCTCTTACAGCCTACCGGGAACATCTCTTACCAAGGCCTGTGAAACGCAGTTTCCTGGAAGGCCTGATCTGGCTGAAGTAGAACTTCTGCTCTGGGCGTGCTCCATTGCCCTAGTTCTGCCAGGCCCAAAGGGCTGCCTTGTTTCCAAAGACGGAGAGTGGACCCAAAGCATCTTGCTCCCAGCTCTTCGGGAAGCTAAGAAACAGCTGGCTCTGCCCAGTGCTCTTACAGCCTAAGAGAACATCTCTTTGAAAGGCCTGTGAAACGCAGTTTCTTGGCAGGCCTGACCTGGCTGAAGTAGAACTTCTGTTCTGGTTGTGCTACATAGGCCTAGAGCTACCAGGACCTAAGGGCTGCCTTGTTTCCAAAGGGTGAGAGAGGCCCCAAAGCATCTTGCCTCCAGCACTTTGGGAAGCTAAAAAACAACTGGTTCTGCCCAGTGCTCTCACAGCCTACCGTGAACATCTCTTACCAAGGGCTGTGAAACGCAGTTTCTGGGCAGGACTGATCTGCCTGAAGTAGAACTTCTGCTGTGGGTGTGCTCCATTGGCCTAGAGCTGCCAGGCCCAAACGGCTGCCTTGTGTCCAAAGGGAGAGAGAGGCCCCAAAGCATCTTGCTTCCAGCTCTGTGGGAAGCTAAAGCAACTGGCTCTCCACAGTGCTCTCACAGCCTACCGGGAACATCTCTTACCAAGGCCTGTGAAACGCAGTTTCTTGGCAGGCCTGATCTGGCTGAAGTAGAACTCCTGCTCTGGGCGTGCTACTTTGGCCTAGAGCTGCCAGGCCCAAAGGGCCGCCTTGTTTCCAAAGGGGCTGAGAGTCCCCAAAGCATCTTGCTTCCAAATCTTTGGGAAGCTAAGAAACAACTGGCTCTGCACAGTGCTCTCACAGCCTACCGGCAACGTGACAGAGAAAGGCCTGTGAGACGCAGTTTCTTGGAAGGCCTGATCTGGCTGAGGTAGAACTTCTGCTCTGGGTGTACTCCATTGGCCTAGGGCTGCCAGGCCCAAAGGGCTGCCTTTATTTCCAAAGTGTGAGAGAGGCCCCAAAGCATCTTGCTTCCTGCTCTCTGGGAAGCTAAAACAACTGGCTCTGCACAGTGCTCTCAAAGCCAACCGGGAACGTCACATACAAAGGCCTGTGAAACGCAGCTTCTTGACAGGCCTTATCTGGCTGAGGTAGAACTTGTGCTCTGGGTGTGCTACTTTGGCCTAGAGCTGCCAGGCACAAAGGCTGCTTTGTTTCCAAAGGGGGAGAGAGGCCCCAAATCATGTTGCTTCCAGCTGTTTTTGAAGCTAAGAAACAACTCGCTCTGCCAGGTACTCTTACAGCCTTCCGGGAACACCTCTTACGAAGGCCTGTGAAAAGCAGTTTCTTGGCAGGCCTGATCTGACTGAGGTAGAACTTCTGCTCTGGGTGTGCTCCATTGCCCAAGAGCTGAAAGGCCCAAAGGTCGGCCTTGTTGGCAAAGGGGCAGAGAGGCCCCAAAGCATCTTGCTTCCAGCTCATTGGGAAGCTAAGAAACAACTGTCTCTGCCCAGTGCTCTGACAGAGTACCGGCAACATCTCTTACCAAAGCCATTGAAACGCAGTTTCTTGGCAGGCCTTATCTGGCTGAGGTAGAACTTCTGCTCTGGGTGTGCTCCATTGGCCTAGAGCTGAAAGGCCCAAAGGTCGGCCTTGTTGGCAAAGGGGCAGGGAGCCCCAAAGCATCTTGCTTCCAGCTCTTTGGGAAGCTAAGAAACAACTGGCTCTGCCCAGTGCTCTTACAGCCTGAGAGAAAATCTCTTACCAAGGTCTGTGAAACGCACTTTGTTGGTGGCCTGATCTAGCTGAAGTAGAACTTCTGCTCTGGGTGTGCTCCATTGGCCTAGAGCTGCCTGGCCCAAAGGGCCGCCTTGTTTGCAAAGGGGCAGAGAGGCCCCAAAGCATCTTGCTTCCAGCTCTTCGGGAAGCTAAGAAACATCTGGCGTTGCCCAGTGCTCTTACAGCCTACCGGGAACATCTCTTACCAAGGCCTGTGAAACGCAGTTTGTTGGTGGCCTGAACTGGCCGAAGTAGAACTTCTGCTCTGGGTGTGCTCCACTGGCCTAGAGCTACCTGCCCCAAAGGGCTGCCTTGATTCCAAAGTGAGAGAGTGGCACCAAAGCATCTTGCTTCCAGCTCTTCGGGAAGCTAAGAAACATCTGGCGTTGCCCAGTGCTCTTACAGCCTACCGGGAACATCTCTTACCAAGGCCTGTGAAACGCCGTTTCCTGGCAGGCCTGATTTGGCTGAAGTAGAACTTCTGCTCTGGGTGTGCTCCATTGCCCTAGAGCTGCCAGGCCCAAGGTGCTGCCTTGTCTCCAAAGGGGCAGAGAGGCCCCAAAGCATCTTGCTTCCAGCTCTCTGGGAAGCTAAGAACCAACTCGCTCTGCCCCGTGCTCTTACAGCCTACCGGGAACATGTCTTTGAAAGGCATGTGAAACGCAGTTTCTTGGCAGGCCTCATCTGGCTGAAGTAGAACTCCGGCTCTGGGTGTGCTCCATTGCCCTAGGGCTGCCAGGCCCAAAGTGCTGCCCTGTTTCCAAGGGGCAGAGAGGCCCAAAGCATCTTGCTTCCCGGTCTTTGCAAAGCTAAGAAACAACTGGCTCTGCCCAGTGCTCTTACACCTACCGGGAACATCTCTTACCAAGGCCTGTCAAACGCTGTTTCTTTGCAGGCCTGATCAGGCTGAAGTAGAACTCCTGCTCTGCGTGTGCTCCATTGGCCTAGAGCTTCCCGACCCAAAAGGCTGCCTTGTTCCCAAACGGGCAGAGGGGTCCCAAGAGTCTTGCTTCCAGCTTTTCAGGAAGGTAAGAAACAACTGGCTCTGCCCAGTGCTCTTACAGCCTACCGGGAACATCTCTTACCAAGGCCTGTGAAACGCACTTTCTAGGCAGGCCTGATCTGGAAGAAGTAGAACTTCTGCTCTGGTTGTGCTCCATTGCCCTAGAGCTGCCAGACCCAACGTGCTGCCTTGTTTCCAAAGGGGCAGAGAGGCCCCTAAGCGTCTTGCTTCCAGCTGTTTGGGAAACAAGGAAACAACTGGCTCTGCACCGTGCTCTCACAGCCTACCGGGAACGTCACATACAAAGGCCTCTGAAACGCAGTTCCATGGCAGGCCAGATCTGGCTGAAGTAGGACTTCTGCTCTGGCTGTGCTCCATTGGCCTAGAGCTGAAAGGCCCAAAGGTCGGCCTTGTTGGCAAAGGGGCAGGGAGCCCCCAAAGCATCTTGCTTCCAGCTCTTTGGGAAGCTAAGAAAAAACTGGCTCTGCCCAGTGCTCTTACAGCCTGAGAGAAAATCTCTTACCAAGGCCTGTGAAACGCACTTTGTTGGTGGCCTGATCTAGCTGAAGTAGAACTTCTGCTCTGGGTGTGCTCCATTGGCCTAGAGCTGCCTGGCCCAAAGAGCCGCCTTGTTTGCAAAGGGGATGAGAGGCCCCAAAGCATCTTGCTTCCAGCTCTTCGGGAAGCTAAGAAACATCTGGCGTTGCCCAGTGCTCTTACAGCCTACCGGGAACATCTCTTACCAAGGCCTGTGAAACACCGTTTCCTGGCAGGCCTGATTTGGCTGAAGTAGAACTTCTGCTCTGGGTGTGCTCCATTGCCCTAGAGCTGCCAGGCCCAAGGTGCTGCCTTGTTTCCTAAGGGGCAGAGAGGCCCCAAAGCATCCTGCTTCCAGCTCTCTGGGAAGCTAAGAACCAACTCGCTCTGCCCCGTGCTCTTACAGCCTACCGGGAACATGTCTTTGAAAGGCCTGTGAAACGCAGTTTCTTGGCAGGCCTCATCTGGCTGAAGTAGAACTCCGGCTCTGGGTGTGCTCCATTGCCCTAGGGCTGCCAGGCCCAAAGTGCTGCCCTGTTTCCAAGGGGCAGAGAGGCCCAAAGCATCTTGCTTCCCGGTCTTTGCAAAGCTAAGAAACAACTGGCTCTGCCCAGTGCTCTTACACCTACCGGGAACATCTCTTACCAAGGCCTGTCAAACGCTGTTTCTTTGCAGGCCTGATCAGGCTGAAGTAGAACTCCTGCTCTGCGTGTGCTCCATTGGCCTAGAGCTTCCCGACCCAAAAGGCTGCCTTGTTCCCAAACGGGCAGAGGGGTCCCAAGAGTCTTGCTTCCAGCTTTTCAGGAAGGTAAGAAACAACTGGCTCTGCCCAGTGCTCTTACAGCCTACCGGGAACATCTCTTACCAAGGCCTGTGAAACGCACTTTCTAGGCAGGCCTGATCTGGAAGAAGTAGAACTTCTGCTCTGGTTGTGCTCCATTGCCCTAGAGCTGCCAGACCCAACGTGCTGCCTTGTTTCCAAAGGGGCAGAGAGGCCCCTAAGCGTCTTGCTTCCAGCTGTTTGGGAAACAAGGAAACAACTGGCTCTGCACCGTGCTCTCACAGCCTACCGGGAACGTCACATACAAAGGCCTCTGAAACGCAGTTCCTTGGCAGGCCAGATCTGGCTGAAGTAGGACTTCTGCTCTGGCTGTGCTCCATTGGCCTAGAGCTGAAAGGCCCAAAGGTCGGCCTTGTTGGCAAAGGGGCAGGGAGCCCCCAAAGCATCTTGCTTCCAGCTCTTTGGGAAGCTAAGATACAACTGGCTCTGCCCAGTGCTCTTACAGCCTGAGAGAAAATCTCTTACCAAGGCCTGTGAAACGCACTTTGTTGGTGGCCTGATCTAGCTGAAGTAGAACTTCTGCTCTGGGTGTGCTCCATTGGCCTAGAGCTGCCTGGCCCAAAGGGCCGCCTTGTTTGCAAAGAGGATGAGAGGCCCCAAAGCATCTTGCTTCCAGCTCTTCGGGAAGCTAAGAAACATCTGGCGTTGCCCAGTGCTCTTACATCCTACCGGGAACATCTCTTACCAAGGCCTGTGAAACGCCGTTTCCTGGCAGGCCTGATTTGGCTGAAGTAGAACTTCTGCTCTGGGTGTGCTCCATTGCCCTAGAGCTGCCAGGCCCAAGGTGCTGCCTTGTTTCCTAAGGGGCAGAGAGGCCCCAAAGCATCCTGCTTCCAGCTCTCTGGGAAGCTAAGAACCAACTCGCTCTGCCCCGTGCTCTTACAGCCTACCGGGAACATGTCTTTGAAAGGCCTGTGAAACGCAGTTTCTTGGCAGGCCTCATCTGGCTGAAGTAGAACTCCGGCTCTGGGTGTGCTCCATTGCCCTAGGGCTGCCAGGCCCAAAGTGCTGCCCTGTTTCCAAGGGGCAGAGAGGCCCAAAGCATCTTGCTTCCCGGTCTTTGTAAAGCTAAGAAACAACTGGCTCTGCCCAGTGCTCTTACACCTACCGCGAACATCTCTTACCAAGGCCTGTCAAACGCTGTTTCTTTGCAGGCCTGATCAGGCTGAAGTAGAACTCCTGCTCTGCGTGTGCTCCATTGGCCTAGAGCTTCCCGACCCAAAAGGCTGCCTTGTTCCCAAACGGGCAGAGGGGTCCCAAGCGTCTTGCTTCCAGCTTTTCAGGAAGGTAAGAAACAACTGGCTCTGCCCAGTGCTCTTACAGCCTACCGGGAACATCTCTTACCAAGGCCTGTGAAACGCAGTTTCCTGGCAGGCCTGATCTGGCTGAAGTAGAACTTCTGCTCTGGGTGTGCTCCATTGCCCTAGAGCTGCCAGGCCCAAAGGGCTGCCTTGTTTCCAAAGACGGAGAGTGGACCCAAAGCATCTTGCTCCCAGCTCTTCGGGAAGCTAAGAAACAGCTGGCTCTGCCCAGTGCTCTTACAGCCTAAGAGAACATCTCTTTGAAAGGCCTGTGAAACGCAGTTTCTTGGCAGGCCTGACCTGGCTGAAGTAGAACTTCTGTTCTGGTTGTGCTACATAGGCCTAGAGCTACCAGGACCTAAGGGCTGCCTTGTTTCCAAAGGGTGAGAGAGGCCCCAAAGCATCTTGCCTCCAGCACTTTGGGAAGCTAAAAAACAACTGGTTCTGCCCAGTGCTCTCACAGCCTACCGTGAACATCTCTTACCAAGGGCTGTGAAACGCAGTTTCTGGGCAGGACTGATCTGGCTGAAGTAGAACTTCTGCTGTGGGTGTGCTCCATTGGCCTAGAGCTGCCAGGCACAAACGGCTGCCTTGTGTCCAAAGGGAGAGAGAAGCCCCAAAGCATCTTGCTTCCAGCTCTGTGGGAAGCTAAAGCAACTGGCTCTCCACAGTGCTCTCACAGCCTACCGGGAACATCTCTTACCAAGGCCTGTGAAACGCAGTTTCTTGGCAGGCCTGATCTGGCTGAAGTAGAACTCCTGCTCTGGGCGTGCTACTTTGGCCTAGAGCTGCCAGGCCCAAAGGGCCGCCTTGTTTCCAAAGGGGCTGAGAGTCCCCAAAGTATCTTGCTTCCAAATCTTTGGGAAGCTAAGAAACAACTGGCTCTGCACAGTGCTCTCACAGCCTACCGGCAACGTGACAGAGAAAGGCCTGTGAGACGCAGTTTCTTGGAAGGCCTGATCTGGCTGAGGTAGAACTTCTGCTCTGGGTGTACTCCATTGGCCTAGGGCTGCCAGGCCCAAAGGGCTGCCTTTATTTCCAAAGTGTGAGAGAGGCCCCAAAGCATCTTGCTTCCTGCTCTCTGGGAAGCTAAAACAACTGGCTCTGCACAGTGCTCTCAAAGCCAACCGGGAACGTCACATACAAAGGCCTGTGAAACGCAGCTTCTTGACAGGCCTTATCTGGCTGAGGTAGAACTTGTGCTCTGGGTGTGCTACTTTGGCCTAGAGCTGCCAGGCACAAAGGCTGCTTTGTTTCCAAAGGGGGAGAGAGGCCCCAAATCATGTTGCTTCCAGCTGTTTTTGAAGCTAAGAAACAACTCGCTCTGCCAGGTACTCTTACAGCCTTCCGGGAACACCTCTTACGAAGGCCTGTGAAAAGCAGTTTCTTGGCAGGCCTGATCTGGCTGAGGTAGAACTTCTGCTCTGGGTGTGCTCCATTGCCCTAGAGCTGAAAGGCCCAAAGGGATGCCTTGTTTGCAAAGGGGCAGAGAGGCCCCAAAGCATCTTGCTTCCAGCTCATTGGGAAGCTAAGAAACAACTGGCTGTGCCCAGTGCTCTTATAGCCTAAGAGAACATCTCTTATCAAGGCCTGTGAAACGCACTGTCTAGGCAGGCCTGATCTGGAAGAAGTAGAACTTCTGCTCTGGTTGTGCTCCATTGCCCTAGAGCTGCCAGACCCAACGTGCTGCCTTGTTTCCAAAGGGGCAGAGAGGCCCCAAAGCGTCCTGCTTCCAGCTGTTTGGGAAACAAGGAAACAACTGGCTCTGCACCGTGCTCTCACAGCCTACCGGGAACGTCACATACAAAGGCCTCTGAAACGCAGTTCCTTGGCAGGCCTGATCTGGCTGAAGTAGGACTTCTGCTCTGGCTGTGCTCCACTGGCCTAGAGCTACCTGCCCCAAAGGGCTGCCTTGATTCCAAAGTGTGAGAGTGGCACCAAAGCATCTTGCTTCCAGCTCTTCGGGAAGCTAAGAAACATCTGGCGTTGCCCAGTGCTCTTACAGCCTACCGGGAACATCTCTTACCAAGGCCTGTGAAACGCCGTTTCCTGGCAGGCCTGATTTGGCTGAAGTAGAACTTCTGCTCTGGGTGTGCTCCATTGCCCTAGAGCTGCCAGGCCCAAGGTGCTGCCTCGTTTCCAAAGGGGCAGAGAGGCCCCAAAGCATCTTGCTTCCAGCTCTCTGGGAAGCTAAGAACCAACTCGCTCTGCCCCGTGCTCTTACAGCCTACCGGGAACATGTCTTTGAAAGGCCTGTGAAACGCAGTTTCTTGGCAGGCCTCATCTGGCTGAAGTAGAACTCCGGCTCTGGGTGTGCTCCATTGCCCTAGAGCTGCCAGGCCCAAAGTGCTGCCCTGTTTCCAAGGGGCAGAGAGGCCCAAAGCATCTTGCTTCCCGGTCTTTGCGAAGCTAAGAAACAACTGGCTCTGCCCAGTGCTCTTACACCTACCGGGAACATCTCTTACCAAGGCCTGTCAAACGCTGTTTCTTTGCAGGCCTGATCAGGCTGAAGTAGAACTCCTGCTCTGCGTGTGCTCCATTGGCCTAGAGCTTCCCGACCCAAAAGGCTGCCTTGTTCCCAAACGGGCAGAGGGGTCCCAAGCATCTTGCTTCCAGCTTTTCAGGAAGGTAAGAAACAACTGGCTCTGCCCAGTGCTCTTACAGCCTACCGGGAACATCTCTTACCAAGGCCTGTGAAACGCAGTTTCCTGGCAGGCCTGATCTGGCTGAAGTAGAACTTCTGCTCTGGGTGTGCTCCATTGCCCTAGAGCTGCCAGGCCCAAAGGGCTGCCTTGTTTCCAAAGACGGAGAGTGGACCCAAAGCATCTTGCTCCCAGCTCTTCGGGAAGCTAAGAAACAGCTGGCTCTGCCCAGTGCTCTTACAGCCTAAGAGAACATCTCTTTGAAAGGCCTGTGAAACGCAGTTTCTTGGCAGGCCTGACCTGGCTGAAGTAGAACTTCTGTTCTGGTTGTGCTACATAGGCCTAGAGCTACCAGGACCTAAGGGCTGCCTTGTTTCCAAAGGGTGAGAGAGGCCCCAAAGCATCTTGCCTCCAGCACTTTGGGAAGCTAAAAAACAACTGGTTCTGCCCAGTGCTCTCACAGCCTACCGTGAACATCTCTTACCAAGGGCTGTGAAACGCAGTTTCTGGGCAGGACTGATCTGCCTGAAGTAGAACTTCTGCTGTGGGTGTGCTCCATTGGCCTAGAGCTGCCAGGCCCAAACGGCTGCCTTGTGTCCAAAGGGAGAGAGAGGCCACAAGGCATCTTGCTTCCAGCTCTGTGGGAAGCTAAAGCAACTGGCTCTCCACAGTGCTCTCACAGCCTACCGGGAACATCTCTTACCAAGGCCTGTGAAACGCAGTTTCTTGGCAGGCCTGATCTGGCTGAAGTAGAACTCCTGCTCTGGGCGTGCTACTTTGGCCTAGAGCTGCCAGGCCCAAAGGGCCGCCTTGTTTCCAAAGGGGCTGAGAGTCCCCAAAGCATCTTGCTTCCAAATCTTTGGGAAGCTAAGAAACAACTGGCTCTGCACAGTGCTCTCACAGCCTACCGGCAACGTGACAGAGAAAGGCCTGTGAGACGCAGTTTCTTGGAAGGCCTGATCTGGCTGAGGTAGAACTTCTGCTCTGGGTGTACTCCATTGGCCTAGGGCTGCCAGGCCCAAAGGGCTGCCTTTATTTCCAAAGTGTGAGAGAGGCCCCAAAGCATCTTGCTTCCACCTCTTGGGAAGCTAAGAAACAACTGGCTGTGCCCAGTGCTCTTATAGCCTAAGAGAACATCTCTTATCAAGGCCTGTGAAACGCACTGTCTAGGCAGGCCTGATCTGGAAGAAGTAGAACTTCGGCTCTGGTTGTGCTCCATTGCCCTAGAGCTGCCAGACCCAACGTGCTGCCTTGTTTCCAAAGGGGCAGAGAGGCCCCAAAGCGTCTTGCTTCCAGCTGTTTGGGAAACAAGGAAACAACTGGCTCTGCACCGTGCTCTCACAGCCTACCGGGAACGTCACATACAAAGGCCTCTGAAACGCAGTTCCTTGGCAGGCCTGATCTGGCTGAAGTAGGACTTCTGCTCTGGGTGTGCTCCATTGGCCTAGAGCTGAAAGGCCCAAAGGTCGCCCTTGTTGGCAAAGGGGCAGGGAGCCCCCAAAGCATCTTGCTTCCAGCTCTTTGGGAAGCTAAGAAACAAATGGCTCTGCCCAGTGCTCTAACAGAGTACCGGGAACATCTCTTACCAAAGCCTTTGAAACGCAGTTTCTTGGCAGGCCTTATCTGGCTGAGGTAGAACTTCTGCTCTGGGTGTGCTCCATTGGCCTAGAGCTGCCTGGCCCAAAGGTCGGCCTTGTTTGCAAAGGGGATGAGAGGCCCCAAAGCATCTTGCTTCCAGCTCTTCGGGAAGCTAAGAAACATCTGGCGTTGCCCAGTGCTCTTACAGCCTACCGGGAACATCTCTTACCAAGGCCTGTGAAACGCAGTTTGTTGGTGGCCTGAACTGGCCGAAGTAGAACTTCTGCTCTGGGTGTGCTCCATTGGCCTAGAGCTGCCTGGCCCATAGGGCCGCCTTGTTTGCAAAGGGGATGAGAGGCCCCAAAGCATCTTGCTTCCAGCTCTTCGGGAAGCTAAGAAACATCTGGCGTTGCCCAGTGCTCTTACAGCCTACCGGGAACATCTCTTACCAAGGCCTGTGAAACGCAGTTTGTTGGTGGCCTGAACTGGCCCAAGTAGAACTTCTGCTCTGGGTGTGCTCCACTGGCCTAGATCTACCTGCCCCAAAGGGCTGCCTTGAGTCCAAAGTGAGAGAGTGGCACCAAAGCTTCTCGCTTCCAGCTCTTCGGGAAGCTAAGAAACATCTGGCGTTGCCCAGTGCTCTTACAGCCTACCGGGAACATCTCTTACCAAGGCCTGTGAAACGCCGTTTCCTGGCAGGCCTGACTTGGCTGAAGTAGAACTTCTGCTCTGGGTGTGCTCCATTGCCCTAGAGCTGCCAGGCCCAAGGTGCTGCCTTGTTTCCAAAGGGGCAGAGAGGCCCCAAAGCATCTTGCTTCCAGCTCTCTGGGAAGCTAAGAACCAACTCGCTCTGCCCCGTGCTCTTACAGCCTACCGGGAACATGTCTTTGAAAGGCCTGTGAAACGCAGTTTCTTGGCAGGCCTCATCTGGCTGAAGTAGAACTCCGGCTCTGGGTGTGCTCCATTGCCCTAGAGCTGCCAGGCCCAAAGTGCTGCCCTGTTTCCAAGGGGCAGAGAGGCCCAAAGCATCTTGCTTCCTGGTCTTTGCGAAGCTAAGACACAACTGGCTCTGCCCAGTGCTCTTACACCTACCGGGAACATCTCTTACCAAGGCCTGTCAAACGCTGTTTCTTTGCAGGCCTGATCAGGCTGAAGTAGAACTCCTGCTCTGCGTGTGCTCCATTGGCCTAGAGCTTCCCGACCCAAAAGGCTGCCTTGTTCCCAAACGGGCAGAGGGGTCCCAAGCATCTTGCTTCCAGCTTTTCAGGAAGGTAAGAAACAACTGGCTCTGCCCAGTGCTCTTACAGCCTACCGGGAACATCTCTTACCAAGGCCTGTGAAACGCAGTTTCCTGGCAGGCCTGATCTGGCTGAAGTAGAACTTCTGCTCTGGGTGTGCTCCATTGCCCTAGAGCTGCCAGGCCCAAAGGGCTGCCTTGTTTCCAAAGACGGAGAGTGGACCCAAAGCATCTTGCTCCCAGCTCTTCGGGAAGCTAAGAAACAGCTGGCTCTGCCCAGTGCTCTTACAGCCTAAGAGAACATCTCTTTGAAAGGCCTGTGAAACGCAGTTTCTTGGCAGGCCTGACCTGGCTGAAGTAGAACTTCTGTTCTGGTTGTGCTACATAGGCCTAGAGCTACCAGGACCTAAGGGCTGCCTTGTTTCCAAAGGGTGAGAGAGGCCCCAAAGCATCTTGCCTCCAGCACTTTGGGAAGCTAAAAAACAACTGGTTCTGCCCAGTGCTCTCACAGCCTACCGTGAACATCTCTTACCAAGGGCTGTGAAACGCAGTTTCTGGGCAGGACTGATCTGCCTGAAGTAGAACTTCTGCTGTGGGTGTGCTCCATTGGCCTAGAGCTGCCAGGCCCAAACGGCTGCCTAGTGTCCAAAGGGAGAGAGAGGCCCCAAGGCATCTTGCTTCCAGCTCTGTGGGAAGCTAAAGCAACTGGCTCTCCACAGTGCTCTCACAGCCTACCGGGAACATCTCTTACCAAGGCCTGTGAAACGCAGTTTCTTGGCAGGCCTGATCTGGCTGAAGTAGAACTCCTGCTCTGGGCGTGCTACTTTGGCCTAGAGCTGCCAGGCCCAAAGGGCCGCCTTGTTTCCAAAGGGGCTGAGAGTCCCCAAAGCATCTTGCTTCCAAATCTTTGGGAAGCTAAGAAACAACTGGCTCTGCACAGTGCTCTCACAGCCTACCGGCAACGTGACAGAGAAAGGCCTGTGAGACGCAGTTTCTTGGAAGGCCTGATCTGGCTGAGGTAGAACTTCTGCTCTGGGTGTACTCCATTGGCCTAGGGCTGCCAGGCCCAAAGGGCTGCCTTTATTTCCAAAGTGTGAGAGAGGCCCCAAAGCATCTTGCTTCCTGCTCTCTGGGAAGCTAAAACAACTGGCTCTGCACAGTGCTCTCAAAGCCAACCGGGAACGTCACATACAAAGGCCTGTGAAACGCAGCTTCTTGACAGGCCTTATCTGGCTGAGGTAGAACTTGTGCTCTGGGTGTGCTACTTTGGCCTAGAGCTGCCAGGCACAAAGGCTGCTTTGTTTCCAAAGGGGGAGAGAGGCCCCAAATCATGTTGCTTCCAGCTGTTTTTGAAGCTAAGAAACAACTCGCTCTGCCAGGTACTCTTACAGCCTTCCGGGAACACCTCTTACGAAGGCCTGTGAAAAGCAGTTTCTTGGCAGGCCTGATCTGGCTGAGGTAGAACTTCTGCTCTGGGTGTGCTCCATTGCCCTAGAGCTGAAAGGCCCAAAGGGATGCCTTGTTTGCAAAGGGGCAGAGAGGCCCCAAAGCATCTTGCTTCCAGCTCATTGGGAAGCTAAGAAACAACTGGCTGTGCCCAGTGCTCTTATAGCCTAAGAGAACATCTCTTATCAAGGCCTGTGAAACGCAGTTTCTAGGCAGGCCTGATCTGGAAGAAGTAGAACTTCTGCTCTGGTTGTGCTCCATTGCCCTAGAGCTGCCAGACCCAACGTGCTGCCTTGTTTCCAAAGGGGCAGAGAGGCCCCTAAGCGTCTTGCTTCCAGCTGTTTGGGAAACAAGGAAACAACTGGCTCTGCACCGTGCTCTCACAGCCTACTGGGAACGTCACATACAAAGGCCTCTGAAACGCAGTTCCTTGGCAGGCCTGATCTGGCTGAAGTAGGACTTCTGCTCTGGCTGTGCTCCATTGGCCTAGAGCTGAAAGGCCCAAAGGGATGCCTTGTTTGCAAAGGGGCAGAGAGGCCCCAAAGCATCTTGCTTCCAGCGCTTTGGGAAGCTAAGAAACAACTGTCTCTGCCCAGTGCTCTGACAGAGTACCGGCAACATCTCTTACCAAAGCCTTTGAAACGCAGTTTCTTGGCAGGCCTTATCTGGCTGAGGTAGAACTTCTGCTCTCGGTGTGCTCCATTGGCCTAGAGCTGAAAGGCCCAAAGGTCGGCCTTGTTGGCAAAGGGGCAGGGAGCCCCCAAAGCATCTTGCTTCCAGCTCTTTGGGAAGCTAAGAAACAACTGGCTCTGCCCAGTGCTCTTACAGCCTGAGAGAAAATCTCTTACCAAGGCCTGTGAAACGCACTTTGTTGGCGGCCTGATCTAGCTGAAGTAGAACTTCTGCTCTGGGTGTGCTCCATTGGCCTAGAGCTGCCTGGCCCAAAGGGCCGCCTTGCTTGCAAAGGGGATGAGAGGCCCCAAAGCATCTTGCTTCCAGCTCTTCGGGAACCTAAGAAACATCGGGCGTTGCCCAGTGCTCTTACAGCCTACCGGGAACATCTCTTACCAAGGCCTGTGAAACGCAGTTTGTTGGTGGCCTGAACTGGCCGAAGTAGAACTTCTGCTCTGGGTGTGCTCCACTGGCCTAGAGCTACCTGCCCCAAAGGGCTGCCTTGATTCCAAACTGAGAGAGTGGCACCAAAGCATCTTGCTTCCAGCTCTTCGGGAAGCTAAGAAACATCTGGCGTTGCCCAGTGCTCTTACAGCCTACCGGGAACATCTCTTACCAAGGTCTTTGAAACGCCGTTTCCTGGCAGGCCTGATTTGGCTGAAGTAGAACTTCTGCTCTGGGTGTGCTCCATTGCCCTAGAGCTGCCAGGCCCAAGGTGCTGCCTTGTTTCCAAAGGGGCAGAGAGGCCCCAAAGCATCTTGCTTCCGGCTCTCTGGGAAGCTAAGAACCAACTCGCTCTGCCCCGTGCTCTTACAGCCTACCGGGAACATGTCTTTGAAAGGCCTGTGAAACGCAGTTTCTTGGCAGGCCTCATCTGGCTGAAGTAGAACTCCGGCTCTGGGTGTGCTCCATTGCCCTAGGGCTGCCAGGCCCAAAGTGCTGCCCTGTTTCCAAGGGGCAGAGAGGCCCAAAGCATCTTGCTTCCCGGTCTTTGCAAAGCTAAGAAACAACTGGCTCTGCCCAGTGCTCTTACACCTACCGGGAACATCTCTTACCAAGGCCTGTCAAACGCTGTTTCTTTGCAGGCCTGATCAGGCTGAAGTAGAACTCCTGCTCTGCGTGTGCTCCATTGGCCTAGAGCTTCCCGACCCAAAAGGCTGCCTTGTTCCCAAACGGGCAGAGGGGTCCCAAGCGTCTTGCTTCCAGCTTTTCAGGAAGGTAAGAAACAACTGGCTCTGCCCAGTGCTCTTACAGCCTACCGGGAACATCTCTTACCAAGGCCTGTGAAACGCAGTTTCCTGGCAGGCCTGATCTGGCTGAAGTAGAACTCCTGCTCTGGGCATGCTACTTTGGCCTAGAGCTGCCAGGCCCAAAGGGCCGCCTTGTTTCCAAAGGGGCTGAGAGTCCCCAAAGTATCTTGCTTCCAAATCTTTGGGAAGCTAAGAAACAACTGGCTCTGCACAGTGCTCTCACAGCCTACCGGCAACGTGACAGAGAAAGGCCTGTGAGACGCAGTTTCTTGGAAGGCCTGATCTGGCTGAGGTAGAACTTCTGCTCTGGGTGTACTCCATTGGCCTAGGGCTGCCAGGCCCAAAGGGCTGCCTTTATTTCCAAAGTGTGAGAGAGGCCCCAAAGCATCTTGCTTCCTGCTCTCTGGGAAGCTAAAACAACTGGCTCTGCACAGTGCTCTCAAAGCCAACCGGGAACGTCACATACAAAGGCCTGTGAAACGCAGCTTCTTGACAGGCCTTATCTGGCTGAGGTAGAACTTGTGCTCTGGGTGTGCTACTTTGGCCTAGAGCTGCCAGGCACAAAGGCTGCTTTGTTTCCAAAGGGGGAGAGAGGCCCCAAATCATGTTGCTTCCAGCTGTTTTTGAAGCTAAGAAACAACTCGCTCTGCCAGGTACTCTTACAGCCTTCCGGGAACACCTCTTACGAAGGCCTGTGAAAAGCAGTTTCTTGGCAGGCCTGATCTGGCTGAGGTAGAACTTCTGCTCTGGGTGTGCTCCATTGCCCTAGAGCTGAAAGGCCCAAAGGGATGCCTTGTTTGCAAAGGGGCAGAGAGGCCCCAAAGCATCTTGCTTCCAGCTCATTGGGAAGCTAAGAAACAACTGGCTGTGCCCAGTGCTCTTATAGCCTAAGAGAACATCTCTTATCAAGGCCTGTGAAACGCACTGTCTAGGCAGGCCTGATCTGGAAGAAGTAGAACTTCTGCTCTGGTTGTGCTCCATTGCCCTAGAGCTGCCTGGCCCAAAGGGCCGCCTTGCTTGCAAAGGGGATGAGAGGCCCCAAAGCATCTTGCTTCCAGCTCTTCGGGAAGCTAAGAAACATCGGGCGTTGCCCAGTGCTCTTACAGCCTACCGGGAACATCTCTTACCAAGGCCTGTGAAACGCAGTTTGTTGGTGGCCTGAACTGGCCGAAGTAGAACTTCTGCTCTGGGTGTGCTCCATTGGCCTAGAGCTGCCTGGCCCATAGGGCCGCCTTGTTTGCAAAGGGGATGAGAGGCCCCAAAGCATCTTGCTTCCAGCTCTTCGGGAAGCTAAGAAACATCTGGCGTTGCCCAGTGCTCTTACAGCCTACCGGGAACATCTCTTACCAAGGCCTGTGAAACGCAGTTTGTTGGTGGCCTGAACTGGCCCAAGTAGAACTTCTGCTCTGGGTGTGCTCCACTGGCCTAGATCTACCTGCCCCAAAGGGCTGCCTTGAGTCCAAAGTGAGAGAGTGGCACCAAAGCTTCTCGCTTCCAGCTCTTCGGGAAGCTAAGAAACATCTGGCGTTGCCCAGTGCTCTTACAGCCTACCGGGAACATCTCTTACCAAGGCCTGTGAAACGCCGTTTCCTGGCAGGCCTGACTTGGCTGAAGTAGAACTTCTGCTCTGGGTGTGCTCCATTGCCCTAGAGCTGCCAGGCCCAAGGTGCTGCCTTGTTTCCAAAGGGGCAGAGAGGCCCCAAAGCATCTTGCTTCCAGCTCTCTGGGAAGCTAAGAACCAACTCGCTCTGCCCCGTGCTCTTACAGCCTACCGGGAACATGTCTTTGAAAGGCCTGTGAAACGCAGTTTCTTGGCAGGCCTCATCTGGCTGAAGTAGAACTCCGGCTCTGGGTGTGCTCCATTGCCCTAGAGCTGCCAGGCCCAAAGTGCTGCCCTGTTTCCAAGGGGCAGAGAGGCCCAAAGCATCTTGCTTCCTGGTCTTTGCGAAGCTAAGACACAACTGGCTCTGCCCAGTGCTCTTACACCTACCGGGAACATCTCTTACCAAGGCCTGTCAAACGCTGTTTCTTTGCAGGCCTGATCAGGCTGAAGTAGAACTCCTGCTCTGCGTGTGCTCCATTGGCCTAGAGCTTCCCGACCCAAAAGGCTGCCTTGTTCCCAAACGGGCAGAGGGGTCCCAAGCATCTTGCTTCCAGCTTATCAGGAAGGTAAGAAACAACTGGCTCTGCCCAGTGCTCTTACAGCCTACCGGGAACATCTCTTACCAAGGCCTGTGAAACGCAGTTTCCTGGCAGGCCTGATCTAGCTGAAGTAGAACTTCTGCTCTGGGTGTGCTCCATTGCCCTAGAGCTGCCAGGCCCAAAGGGCTGCCTTGTTTCCAAAGACGGAGAGTGGACCCAAAGCATCTTGCTCCCAGCTCTTCGGGAAGCTAAGAAACAGCTGGCTCTGCCCAGTGCTCTTACAGCCTAAGAGAACATCTCTTTGAAAGGCCTGTGAAACGCAGTTTCTTGGCAGGCCTGACCTGGCTGAAGTAGAACTTCTGTTCTGGTTGTGCTACATAGGCCTAGAGCTACCAGGACCTAAGGGCTGCCTTGTTTCCAAAGGGTGAGAGAGGCCCCAAAGCATCTTGCCTCCAGCACTTTGGGAAGCTAAAAAACAACTGGTTCTGCCCAGTGCTCTCACAGCCTACCGTGAACATCTCTTACCAAGGGCTGTGAAACGCAGTTTCTGGGCAGGACTGATCTGCCTGAAGTAGAACTTCTGCTGTGGGTGTGCTCCATTGGCCTAGAGCTGCCAGGCCCAAACGGCTGCCTAGTGTCCAAAGGGAGAGAGAGGCCCCAAGGCATCTTGCTTCCAGCTCTGTGGGAAGCTAAAGCAACTGGCTCTCCACAGTGCTCTCACAGCCTACCGGGAACATCTCTTACCAAGGCCTGTGAAACGCAGTTTCTTGGCAGGCCTGATCTGGCTGAAGTAGAACTCCTGCTCTGGGCGTGCTACTTTGGCCTAGAGCTGCCAGGCCCAAAGGGCCGCCTTGTTTCCAAAGGGGCTGAGAGTCCCCAAAGCATCTTGCTTCCAAATCTTTGGGAAGCTAAGAAACAACTGGCTCTGCACAGTGCTCTCACAGCCTACCGGCAACGTGACAGAGAAAGGCCTGTGAGACGCAGTTTCTTGGAAGGCCTGATCTGGCTGAGGTAGAACTTCTGCTCTGGGTGTACTCCATTGGCCTAGGGCTGCCAGGCCCAAAGGGCTGCCTTTATTTCCAAAGTGTGAGAGAGGCCCCAAAGCATCTTGCTTCCTGCTCTCTGGGAAGCTAAAACAACTGGCTCTGCACAGTGCTCTCAAAGCCAACCGGGAACGTCACATACAAAGGCCTGTGAAACGCAGCTTCTTGACAGGCCTTATCTGGCTGAGGTAGAACTTGTGCTCTGGGTGTGCTACTTTGGCCTAGAGCTGCCAGGCACAAAGGCTGCTTTGTTTCCAAAGGGGGAGAGAGGCCCCAAATCATGTTGCTTCCAGCTGTTTTTGAAGCTAAGAAACAACTCGCTCTGCCAGGTACTCTTACAGCCTTCCGGGAACACCTCTTACGAAGGCCTGTGAAAAGCAGTTTCTTGGCAGGCCTGATCTGGCTGAGGTAGAACTTCTGCTCTGGGTGTGCTCCATTGCCCTAGAGCTGAAAGGCCCAAAGGGATGCCTTGTTTGCAAAGGGGCAGAGAGGCCCCAAAGCATCTTGCTTCCAGCTCATTGGGAAGCTAAGAAACAACTGGCTGTGCCCAGTGCTCTTATAGCCTAAGAGAACATCTCTTATCAAGGCCTGTGAAACGCAGTTTCTAGGCAGGCCTGATCTGGAAGAAGTAGAACTTCTGCTCTGGTTGTGCTCCATTGCCCTAGAGCTGCCAGACCCAACGTGCTGCCTTGTTTCCAAAGGGGCAGAGAGGCCCCTAAGCGTCTTGCTTCCAGCTGTTTGGGAAACAAGGAAACAACTGGCTCTGCACCGTGCTCTCACAGCCTACTGGGAACGTCACATACAAAGGCCTCTGAAACGCAGTTCCTTGGCAGGCCTGATCTGGCTGAAGTAGGACTTCTGCTCTGGCTGTGCTCCATTGGCCTAGAGCTGAAAGGCCCAAAGGGATGCCTTGTTTGCAAAGGGGCAGAGAGGCCCCAAAGCATCTTGCTTCCAGCGCTTTGGGAAGCTAAGAAACAACTGTCTCTGCCCAGTGCTCTGACAGAGTACCGGCAACATCTCTTACCAAAGCCTTTGAAACGCAGTTTCTTGGCAGGCCTTATCTGGCTGAGGTAGAACTTCTGCTCTCGGTGTGCTCCATTGGCCTAGAGCTGAAAGGCCCAAAGGTCGGCCTTGTTGGCAAAGGGGCAGGGAGCCCCCAAAGCATCTTGCTTCCAGCTCTTTGGGAAGCTAAGAAACAACTGGCTCTGCCCAGTGCTCTTACAGCCTGAGAGAAAATCTCTTACCAAGGCCTGTGAAACGCACTTTGTTGGCGGCCTGATCTAGCTGAAGTAGAACTTCTGCTCTGGGTGTGCTCCATTGGCCTAGAGCTGCCTGGCCCAAAGGGCCGCCTTGCTTGCAAAGGGGATGAGAGGCCCCAAAGCATCTTGCTTCCAGCTCTTCGGGAACCTAAGAAACATCGGGCGTTGCCCAGTGCTCTTACAGCCTACCGGGAACATCTCTTACCAAGGCCTGTGAAACGCAGTTTGTTGGTGGCCTGAACTGGCCGAAGTAGAACTTCTGCTCTGGGTGTGCTCCACTGGCCTAGAGCTACCTGCCCCAAAGGGCTGCCTTGATTCCAAACTGAGAGAGTGGCACCAAAGCATCTTGCTTCCAGCTCTTCGGGAAGCTAAGAAACATCTGGCGTTGCCCAGTGCTCTTACAGCCTACCGGGAACATCTCTTACCAAGGTCTTTGAAACGCCGTTTCCTGGCAGGCCTGATTTGGCTGAAGTAGAACTTCTGCTCTGGGTGTGCTCCATTGCCCTAGAGCTGCCAGGCCCAAGGTGCTGCCTTGTTTCCAAAGGGGCAGAGAGGCCCCAAAGCATCTTGCTTCCGGCTCTCTGGGAAGCTAAGAACCAACTCGCTCTGCCCCGTGCTCTTACAGCCTACCGGGAACATGTCTTTGAAAGGCCTGTGAAACGCAGTTTCTTGGCAGGCCTCATCTGGCTGAAGTAGAACTCCGGCTCTGGGTGTGCTCCATTGCCCTAGGGCTGCCAGGCCCAAAGTGCTGCCCTGTTTCCAAGGGGCAGAGAGGCCCAAAGCATCTTGCTTCCCGGTCTTTGCAAAGCTAAGAAACAACTGGCTCTGCCCACTGCTCTTACACCTACCGGGAACATCTCTTACCAAGGCCTGTCAAACGCTGTTTCTTTGCAGGCCTGATCAGGCTGAAGTAGAACTCCTGCTCTGCGTGTGCTCCATTGGCCTAGAGCTTCCCGACCCAAAAGGCTGCCTTGTTCCCAAACGGGCAGAGGGGTCCCAAGCATCTTGCTTCCAGCTTATCAGGAAGGTAAGAAACAACTGGCTCTGCCCAGTGCTCTTACAGCCTACCGGGAACATCTCTTACCAAGGCCTGTGAAACGCAGTTTCCTGGCAGGCCTGATCTAGCTGAAGTAGAACTTCTGCTCTGGGTGTGCTCCATTGCCCTAGAGCTGCCAGGCCCAAAGGGCTGCCTTGTTTCCAAAGACGGAGAGTGGACCCAAAGCATCTTGCTCCCAGCTCTTCGGGAAGCTAAGAAACAGCTGGCTCTGCCCAGTGCTCTTACAGCCTAAGAGAACATCTCTTTGAAAGGCCTGTGAAACGCAGTTTCTTGGCAGGCCTGACCTGGCTGAAGTAGAACTTCTGTTCTGGTTGTGCTACATAGGCCTAGAGCTACCAGGACCTAAGGGCTGCCTTGTTTCCAAAGGGTGAGAGAGGCCCCAAAGCATCTTGCCTCCAGCACTTTGGGAAGCTAAAAAACAACTGGTTCTGCCCAGTGCTCTCACAGCCTACCGTGAACATCTCTTACCAAGGGCTGTGAAACGCAGTTTCTGGGCAGGACTGATCTGCCTGAAGTAGAACTTCTGCTGTGGGTGTGCTCCATTGGCCTAGAGCTGCCAGGCCCAAACGGCTGCCTAGTGTCCAAAGGGAGAGAGAGGCCCCAAGGCATCTTGCTTCCAGCTCTGTGGGAAGCTAAAGCAACTGGCTCTCCACAGTGCTCTCACAGCCTACCGGGAACATCTCTTACCAAGGCCTGTGAAACGCAGTTTCTTGGCAGGCCTGATCTGGCTGAAGTAGAACTCCTGCTCTGGGCGTGCTACTTTGGCCTAGAGCTGCCAGGCCCAAAGGGCCGCCTTGTTTCCAAAGGGGCTGAGAGTCCCCAAAGCATCTTGCTTCCAAATCTTTGGGAAGCTAAGAAACAACTGGCTCTGCACAGTGCTCTCACAGCCTACCGGCAACGTGACAGAGAAAGGCCTGTGAGACGCAGTTTCTTGGAAGGCCTGATCTGGCTGAGGTAGAACTTCTGCTCTGGGTGTACTCCATTGGCCTAGGGCTGCCAGGCCCAAAGGGCTGCCTTTATTTCCAAAGTGTGAGAGAGGCCCCAAAGCATCTTGCTTCCTGCTCTCTGGGAAGCTAAAACAACTGGCTCTGCACAGTGCTCTCAAAGCCAACCGGGAACGTCACATACAAAGGCCTGTGAAACGCAGCTTCTTGACAGGCCTTATCTGGCTGAGGTAGAACTTGTGCTCTGGGTGTGCTACTTTGGCCTAGAGCTGCCAGGCACAAAGGCTGCTTTGTTTCCAAAGGGGGAGAGAGGCCCCAAATCATGTTGCTTCCAGCTGTTTTTGAAGCTAAGAAACAACTCGCTCTGCCAGGTACTCTTACAGCCTTCCGGGAACACCTCTTACGAAGGCCTGTGAAAAGCAGTTTCTTGGCAGGCCTGATCTGGCTGAGGTAGAACTTCTGCTCTGGGTGTGCTCCATTGCCCTAGAGCTGAAAGGCCCAAAGGGATGCCTTGTTTGCAAAGGGGCAGAGAGGCCCCAAAGCATCTTGCTTCCAGCTCATTGGGAAGCTAAGAAACAACTGGCTGTGCCCAGTGCTCTTATAGCCTAAGAGAACATCTCTTATCAAGGCCTGTGAAACGCAGTTTCTAGGCAGGCCTGATCTGGAAGAAGTAGAACTTCTGCTCTGGTTGTGCTCCATTGCCCTAGAGCTGCCAGACCCAACGTGCTGCCTTGTTTCCAAAGGGGCAGAGAGGCCCCTAAGCGTCTTGCTTCCAGCTGTTTGGGAAACAAGGAAACAACTGGCTCTGCACCGTGCTCTCACAGCCTACTGGGAACGTCACATACAAAGGCCTCTGAAACGCAGTTCCTTGGCAGGCCTGATCTGGCTGAAGTAGGACTTCTGCTCTGGCTGTGCTCCATTGGCCTAGAGCTGAAAGGCCCAAAGGGATGCCTTGTTTGCAAAGGGGCAGAGAGGCCCCAAAGCATCTTGCTTCCAGCGCTTTGGGAAGCTAAGAAACAACTGTCTCTGCCCAGTGCTCTGACAGAGTACCGGCAACATCTCTTACCAAAGCCTTTGAAACGCAGTTTCTTGGCAGGCCTTATCTGGCTGAGGTAGAACTTCTGCTCTCGGTGTGCTCCATTGGCCTAGAGCTGAAAGGCCCAAAGGTCGGCCTTGTTGGCAAAGGGGCAGGGAGCCCCCAAAGCATCTTGCTTCCAGCTCTTTGGGAAGCTAAGAAACAACTGGCTCTGCCCAGTGCTCTTACAGCCTGAGAGAAAATCTCTTACCAAGGCCTGTGAAACGCACTTTGTTGGCGGCCTGATCTAGCTGAAGTAGAACTTCTGCTCTGGGTGTGCTCCATTGGCCTAGAGCTGCCTGGCCCAAAGGGCCGCCTTGCTTGCAAAGGGGATGAGAGGCCCCAAAGCATCTTGCTTCCAGCTCTTCGGGAAGCTAAGAAACATCGGGCGTTGCCCAGTGCTCTTACAGCCTACCGGGAACATCTCTTACCAAGGCCTGTGAAACGCAGTTTGTTGGTGGCCTGAACTGGCCGAAGTAGAACTTCTGCTCTGGGTGTGCTCCACTGGCCTAGAGCTACCTGCCCCAAAGGGCTGCCTTGATTCCAAACTGAGAGAGTGGCACCAAAGCATCTTGCTTCCAGCTCTTCGGGAAGCTAAGAAACATCTGGCGTTGCCCAGTGCTCTTACAGCCTACCGGGAACATCTCTTACCAAGGTCTTTGAAACGCCGTTTCCTGGCAGGCCTGATTTGGCTGAAGTAGAACTTCTGCTCTGGGTGTGCTCCATTGCCCTAGAGCTGCCAGGCCCAAGGTGCTGCCTTGTTTCCAAAGGGGCAGAGAGGCCCCAAAGCATCTTGCTTCCGGCTCTCTGGGAAGCTAAGAACCAACTCGCTCTGCCCCGTGCTCTTACAGCCTACCGGGAACATGTCTTTGAAAGGCCTGTGAAACGCAGTTTCTTGGCAGGCCTCATCTGGCTGAAGTAGAACTCCGGCTCTGGGTGTGCTCCATTGCCCTAGGGCTGCCAGGCCCAAAGTGCTGCCCTGTTTCCAAGGGGCAGAGAGGCCCAAAGCATCTTGCTTCCCGGTCTTTGCAAAGCTAAGAAACAACTGGCTCTGCCCAGTGCTCTTACACCTACCGGGAACATCTCTTACCAAGGCCTGTCAAACGCTGTTTCTTTGCAGGCCTGATCAGGCTGAAGTAGAACTCCTGCTCTGCGTGTGCTCCATTGGCCTAGAGCTTCCCGACCCAAAAGGCTGCCTTGTTCCCAAACGGGCAGAGGGGTCCCAAGCGTCTTGCTTCCAGCTTTTCAGGAAGGTAAGAAACAACTGGCTCTGCCCAGTGCTCTTACAGCCTACCGGGAACATCTCTTACCAAGGCCTGTGAAACGCAGTTTCCTGGCAGGCCTGATCTGGCTGAAGTAGAACTCCTGCTCTGGGCATGCTACTTTGGCCTAGAGCTGCCAGGCCCAAAGGGCCGCCTTGTTTCCAAAGGGGCTGAGAGTCCCCAAAGTATCTTGCTTCCAAATCTTTGGGAAGCTAAGAAACAACTGGCTCTGCACAGTGCTCTCACAGCCTACCGGCAACGTGACAGAGAAAGGCCTGTGAGACGCAGTTTCTTGGAAGGCCTGATCTGGCTGAGGTAGAACTTCTGCTCTGGGTGTACTCCATTGGCCTAGGGCTGCCAGGCCCAAAGGGCTGCCTTTATTTCCAAAGTGTGAGAGAGGCCCCAAAGCATCTTGCTTCCTGCTCTCTGGGAAGCTAAAACAACTGGCTCTGCACAGTGCTCTCAAAGCCAACCGGGAACGTCACATACAAAGGCCTGTGAAACGCAGCTTCTTGACAGGCCTTATCTGGCTGAGGTAGAACTTGTGCTCTGGGTGTGCTACTTTGGCCTAGAGCTGCCAGGCACAAAGGCTGCTTTGTTTCCAAAGGGGGAGAGAGGCCCCAAATCATGTTGCTTCCAGCTGTTTTTGAAGCTAAGAAACAACTCGCTCTGCCAGGTACTCTTACAGCCTTCCGGGAACACCTCTTACGAAGGCCTGTGAAAAGCAGTTTCTTGGCAGGCCTGATCTGGCTGAGGTAGAACTTCTGCTCTGGGTGTGCTCCATTGCCCTAGAGCTGAAAGGCCCAAAGGGATGCCTTGTTTGCAAAGGGGCAGAGAGGCCCCAAAGCATCTTGCTTCCAGCTCATTGGGAAGCTAAGAAACAACTGGCTGTGCCCAGTGCTCTTATAGCCTAAGAGAACATCTCTTATCAAGGCCTGTGAAACGCAGTTTCTAGGCAGGCCTGATCTGGAAGAAGTAGAACTTCTGCTCTGGTTGTGCTCCATTGCCCTAGAGCTGCCAGACCCAACGTGCTGCCTTGTTTCCAAAGGGGCAGAGAGGCCCCTAAGCGTCTTGCTTCCAGCTGTTTGGGAAACAAGGAAACAACTGGCTCTGCACCGTGCTCTCACAGCCTACCGGGAACGTCACATACAAAGGCCTCTGAAACGCAGTTCCTTGGCAGGCCTGATCTGGCTGAAGTAGGACTTCTGCTCTGGCTGTGCTCCATTGGCCTAGAGCTGAAAGGCCCAAAGGGATGCCTTGTTTGCAAAGGGGCAGAGAGGCCCCAAAGCATCTTGCTTCCAGCTCTTTGGGAAGCTAAGAAACAACTGTCTCTGCCCAGTGCTCTGACAGAGTACCGGCAACATCTCTTACCAAAGCCTTTGAAACGCAGTTTCTTGGCAGGCCTTATCTGGCTGAGGTAGAACTTCTGCTCTCGGTGTGCTCCATTGGCCTAGAGCTGAAAGGCCCAAAGGTCGGCCTTGTTGGCAAAGGGGCAGGGAGCCCCCAAAGCATCTTGCTTCCAGCTCTTTGGGAAGCTAAGAAACAACTGGCTCTGCCCAGTGCTTTTACAGCCTGAGAGAAAATCTCTTACCAAGGCCTGTGAAACGCACTTTGTTGGTGGCCTGATCTAGCTGAAGTAGAACTTCTGCTCTGGGTGTGCTCCATTGGCCTAGAGCTGCCTGGCCCAAAGGGCCGCCTTGCTTGCAAAGGGGATGAGAGGCCCCAAAGCATCTTGCTTCCAGCTCTTCGGGAAGCTAAGAAACATCGGGCGTTGCCCAGTGCTCTTACAGCCTACCGGGAACATCTCTTACCAAGGCCTGTGAAACGCAGTTTGTTGGTGGCCTGAACTGGCCGAAGTAGAACTTCTGCTCTGGGTGTGCTCCAGTGGCCTAGAGCTACCTGCCCCAAAGGGCTGCCTTCATTCCAAAGTGAGAGAGTGGCACCAAAGCATCTTGCTTCCAGCTCTTCGGGAAGCTAAGAAACATCTGGCGTTGCCCAGTGCTCTTACAGCCTACCGGGAACATCTCTTACCAAGGCCTGTGAAACGCCGTTTCCTGGCAGGCCTGATTTGGCTGAAGTAGAACTTCTGCTCTGGGTGTGCTCCATTGCCCTAGAGCTGCCAGGCCCAAGGTGCTGCCTTGTTTCCAAAGGGGCAGAGAGGCCCCAAAGCATCTTGCTTCCGGCTCTCTGGGAAGCTAAGAACCAACTCGCTCTGCCCCGTGCTCTTACAGCCTACCGGGAACATGTCTTTGAAAGGCCTGTGAAACGCAGTTTCTTGGCAGGCCTCATCTGGCTGAAGTAGAACTCCGGCTCTGGGTGTGCTCCATTGCCCTAGGGCTGCCAGGCCCAAAGTGCTGCCCTGTTTCCAAGGGGCAGAGAGGCCCAAAGCATCTTGCTTCCCGGTCTTTGCAAAGCTAAGACACAACTGGCTCTGCCCAGTGCTCTTACACCTACCGGGAACATCTCTTACCAAGGCCTGTCAAACGCTGTTTCTTTGCAGGCCTGATCAGGCTGAAGTAGAACTCCTGCTCTGCGTGTGCTCCATTGGCCTAGAGCTTCCCGACCCAAAAGGCTGCCTTGTTCCCAAACGGGCAGAGGGGTCCCAAGCGTCTTGCTTCCAGCTTTTCAGGAAGGTAAGAAACAACTGGCTCTGCCCAGTGCTCTTACAGCCTACCGGGAACATCTCTTACCAAGGCCTGTGAAACGCAGTTTCCTGGCAGGCCTGATCTGGCTGAAGTAGAACTTCTGCTCTGGGTGTGCTCCATTGCCCTGGAGCTGCCAGGCCCAAAGGGCTGCCTTGTTTCGAAAGACGGAGAGTGGACCCAAAGCATCTTGCTCCCAGCTCTTCGGGAAGCTAAGAAACAGCTGGCTCTGCCCAGTGCTCTTACAGCCTAAGAGAACATCTCTTTGAAAGGCCTGTGAAACGCAGTTTCTTGGCAGGCCTGATCTGGCTGAAGTAGAACTCCTGCTCTGGGCGTGCTACTTTGGCCTAGAGCTGCCAGGCCCAAAGGGCCGCCTTGTTTCCAAAGGGGCTGAGAGTCCCCAAAGTATCTTGCTTCCAAATCTTTGGGAAGCTAAGAAACAACTGGCTCTGCACAGTGCTCTCACAGCCTACCGGCAACGTGACAGAGAAAGGCCTGTGAGACGCAGTTTCTTGGAAGGCCTGATCTGGCTGAGGTAGAACTTCTGCTCTGGGTGTACTCCATTGGCCTAGGGCTGCCAGGCGCAAACGGCTGCCTTTATTTCCAAAGTGTGAGAGAGGCCCCAAAGCATCTTGCTTCCTGCTCTCTGGGAAGCTAAAACAACTGGCTCTGCACAGTGCTCTCAAAGCCAACCGGGAACGTCACATACAAAGGCCTGTGAAACGCAGCTTCTTGACAGGCCTTATCTGGCTGAGGTAGAACTTGTGCTCTGGGTGTGCTACTTTGGCCTAGAGCTGCCAGGCACCAAGGCTGCTTTGTTTCCAAAGGGGGAGAGAGGCCCCAAATCATGTTGCTTCCAGCTGTTTTTGAAGCTAAGAAACAACTCGCTCTGCCAGGTACTCTTACAGCCTTCCGGGAACACCTCTTACGAAGGCCTGTGAAAAGCAGTTTCATGGCAGGCCTGATCTGGCTGAGGTAGAACTTCTGCTCTGGGTGTGCTCCATTGCCCTAGAGCTGCCAGGCCCAAAGGGCTGCCTTGATTCCAAAGACGGAGATTGGACCCAAAGCATCTTGCTCCCAGCTCTTCGGGAAGCTAAGAAACAGCTGGCTCTGCCCAGTGCTCTTACAGCCTAAGAGAACATCTCTTTGAAAGGCCTGTGAAACGCAGTTTCTTGGCAGGCCTGACCTGGCTGAAGTAGAACTTCTGTTCTGGTTGTGCTACATAGGCCTAGAGCTACCAGGACCTAAGGGCTGCCTTGTTTCCAAAGGGTGAGAGAGGCCCCAAAGCATCTTGCCTCCAGCACTTTGGGAAGCTAAAAAACAACTGGTTCTGCCCAGTGCTCTCACAGCCTACCGTGAACATCTCTTACCAAGGGCTGTGAAACGCAGTTTCTGGGCAGGACTGATCTGGCTGAAGTAGAACTTCTGCTGTGGGTGTGCTCCATTGGCCTAGAGCTGCCAGGCGCAAACGGCTGCCTTGTGTCCAAAGGGAGAGAGAGGCCCCAAAGCATCTTGCTTCCAGCTCTGTGGGAAGCTAAAGCAACTGGCTCTCCACAGTGCTCTCACAGCCTACCAGGAACATCTCTTACCAAGGCCTGTGAAACGCAGTTTCTTGGCAGGCCTGATCTGGCTGAAGTAGAACTCCTGCTCTGGGCATGCTACTTTGGCCTAGAGCTGCCAGGCCCAAGGTGCTGCCTTGTTTCCAAAGGGGCAGAGAGGCCCCAAAGCATCTTGCTTCCGGCTCTCTGGGAAGCTAAGAACCAACTCGCTCTGCCCCGTGCTCTTACAGCCTACCGGGAACATGTCTTTGAAAGGCCTGTGAAACGCAGTTTCTTGGCAGGCCTCATCTGGCTGAAGTAGAACTCCGGCTCTGGGTGTGCTCCATTGCCCTAGGGCTGCCAGGCCCAAAGTGCTGCCCTGTTTCCAAGGGGCAGAGAGGCCCAAAGCATCTTGCTTCCCGGTCTTTGCAAAGCTAAGACACAACTGGCTCTGCCCAGTGCTCTTACACCTACCGGGAACATCTCTTACCAAGGCCTGTCAAACGCTGTTTCTTTGCAGGCCTGATCAGGCTGAAGTAGAACTCCTGCTCTGCGTGTGCTCCATTGGCCTAGAGCTTCCCGACCCAAAAGGCTGCCTTGTTCCCAAACGGGCAGAGGGGTCCCAAGCGTCTTGCTTCCAGCTTTTCAGGAAGGTAAGAAACAACTGGCTCTGCCCAGTGCTCTTACAGCCTACCGGGAACATCTCTTACCAAGGCCTGTGAAACGCAGTTTCCTGGCAGGCCTGATCTGGCTGAAGTAGAACTTCTGCTCTGGGTGTGCTCCATTGCCCTGGAGCTGCCAGGCCCAAAGGGCTGCCTTGTTTCGAAAGACGGAGAGTGGACCCAAAGCATCTTGCTCCCAGCTCTTCGGGAAGCTAAGAAACAGCTGGCTCTGCCCAGTGCTCTTACAGCCTAAGAGAACATCTCTTTGAAAGGCCTGTGAAACGCAGTTTCTTGGCAGGCCTGATCTGGCTGAAGTAGAACTCCTGCTCTGGGCGTGCTACTTTGGCCTAGAGCTGCCAGGCCCAAAGGGCCGCCTTGTTTCCAAAGGGGCTGAGAGTCCCCAAAGTATCTTGCTTCCAAATCTTTGGGAAGCTAAGAAACAACTGGCTCTGCACAGTGCTCTCACAGCCTACCGGCAACGTGACAGAGAAAGGCCTGTGAGACGCAGTTTCTTGGAAGGCCTGATCTGGCTGAGGTAGAACTTCTGCTCTGGGTGTACTCCATTGGCCTAGGGCTGCCAGGCGCAAACGGCTGCCTTTATTTCCAAAGTGTGAGAGAGGCCCCAAAGCATCTTGCTTCCTGCTCTCTGGGAAGCTAAAACAACTGGCTCTGCACAGTGCTCTCAAAGCCAACCGGGAACGTCACATACAAAGGCCTGTGAAACGCAGCTTCTTGACAGGCCTTATCTGGCTGAGGTAGAACTTGTGCTCTGGGTGTGCTACTTTGGCCTAGAGCTGCCAGGCACCAAGGCTGCTTTGTTTCCAAAGGGGGAGAGAGGCCCCAAATCATGTTGCTTCCAGCTGTTTTTGAAGCTAAGAAACAACTCGCTCTGCCAGGTACTCTTACAGCCTTCCGGGAACACCTCTTACGAAGGCCTGTGAAAAGCAGTTTCATGGCAGGCCTGATCTGGCTGAGGTAGAACTTCTGCTCTGGGTGTGCTCCATTGCCCTAGAGCTGCCAGGCCCAAAGGGCTGCCTTGATTCCAAAGACGGAGATTGGACCCAAAGCATCTTGCTCCCAGCTCTTCGGGAAGCTAAGAAACAGCTGGCTCTGCCCAGTGCTCTTACAGCCTAAGAGAACATCTCTTTGAAAGGCCTGTGAAACGCAGTTTCTTGGCAGGCCTGACCTGGCTGAAGTAGAACTTCTGTTCTGGTTGTGCTACATAGGCCTAGAGCTACCAGGACCTAAGGGCTGCCTTGTTTCCAAAGGGTGAGAGAGGCCCCAAAGCATCTTGCCTCCAGCACTTTGGGAAGCTAAAAAACAACTGGTTCTGCCCAGTGCTCTCACAGCCTACCGTGAACATCTCTTACCAAGGGCTGTGAAACGCAGTTTCTGGGCAGGACTGATCTGGCTGAAGTAGAACTTCTGCTGTGGGTGTGCTCCATTGGCCTAGAGCTGCCAGGCGCAAACGGCTGCCTTGTGTCCAAAGGGAGAGAGAGGCCCCAAAGCATCTTGCTTCCAGCTCTGTGGGAAGCTAAAGCAACTGGCTCTCCACAGTGCTCTCACAGCCTACCAGGAACATCTCTTACCAAGGCCTGTGAAACGCAGTTTCTTGGCAGGCCTGATCTGGCTGAAGTAGAACTCCTGCTCTGGGCATGCTACTTTGGCCTAGAGCTGCCAGGCCCAAAGGGCCGCCTTGTTTCCAAAGGGGCTGCGAGTCCCCAAAGTATCTTGCTTCCAAATCTTTGGGAAGCTAAGAAACAACTGGCTCTGCACAGTGCTCTCACAGCCTACCGGCAACGTGACAGAGAAAGGCCTGTGAGACGCAGTTTCTTGGAAGGCCTGATCTGGGTGAGGTAGAACTTCTGCTCTGGGTGTACTCCATTGGCCTAGGGCTGCCAGGCCCAAAGGGCTGCCTTTATTTCCAAAGTGTGAGAGAGGCCCCAAAGCATCTTGCTTCCTGCTCTCTGGGAAGCTAAAACAACTGGCTCTGCACAGTGCTCTCAAAGCCAACCGGGAACGTCACATACAAAGGCCTGTGAAACGCAGCTTCTTGACAGGCCTTATCTGGCTGAGGTAGAACTTGTGCTCTGGGTGTGCTACTTTGGCCTAGAGCTGCCAGGCACAAAGGCTGCTTTGTTTCCAAAGGGGGAGAGAGGCCCCAAATCATGTTGCTTCCAGCTGTTTTTGAAGCTAAGAAACAACTCGCTCTGCCAGGTACTCTTACAGCCTTCCGGGAACACCTCTTACGAAGGCCTGTGAAAAGCAGTTTCTTGGCAGGCCTGATCTGGCTGAGGTAGAACTTCTGCTCTGGGTGTGCTCCATTGCCCTAGAGCTGAAAGGCCCAAAGGGATGCCTTGTTTGCAAAGGGGCAGAGAGGCCCCAAAGCATCTTGCTTCCAGCTCATTGGGAAGCTAAGAAACAACTGGCTGTGCCCAGTGCTCTTATAGCCTAAGAGAACATCTCTTATCAAGGCCTGTGAAACGCACTGTCTAGGCAGGCCTGATCTGGAAGAAGTAGAACTTCTGCTCTGGTTGTGCTCCATTGCCCTAGAGCTGCCAGACCCAACGTGCTGCCTTGTTTCCAAAGGGGCAGAGAGGCCCCAAAGCGTCCTGCTTCCAGCTGTTTGGGAAACAAGGAAACAACTGGCTCTGCACCGTGCTCTCACAGCCTACCGGGAACGTCACATACAAAGGCCTCTGAAACGCAGTTCCTTGGCAGGCCTGATCTGGCTGAAGTAGGACTTCTGCTCTGGCTGTGCTCCATTGGCCTAGAGCTGAAAGGCCCAAAGGGATGCCTTGTTTGCAAAGGGGCAGAGAGGCCCCAAAGCATCTTGCTTCCAGCTCTTTGGGAAGCTAAGAAACAACTGTCTCTGCCCAGTGCTCTGACAGAGTACCGGGAACATCTCTTACCAAAGCCTTTGAAACGCAGTTTCTTGGCAGGCCTTATCTGGCTGAGGTAGAACTTCTGCTCTCGGTGTGCTCCATTGGCCTAGAGCTGAAAGGCCCAAAGGTCGGCCTTGTTGGCAAAGGGGCAGGGAGCCCCCAAAGCATCTTGCTTCCAGCTCTTTGGGAAGCTAAGAAACAACTGGCTCTGCCCAGTGCTTTTACAGCCTGAGAGAAAATCTCTTACCAAGGCCTGTGAAACGCTCTTTGTTGGTGGCCTGAACTAGCTGAAGTAGAACTTCTGCTCTGGGTGTGCTCCATTGGCCTAGAGCTGCCTGGCCCAAAGGGCCGCCTTGCTTGCAAAGGGGATGAGAGGCCCCAAAGCATCTTGCTTCCAGCTCTTCGGGAAGCTAAGAAACATCGGGCGTTGCCCAGTGCTCTTACAGCCTACCGGGAACATCTCTTACCAAGGCCTGTGAAACGCAGTTTGTTGGTGGCCTGAACTGGCCCAAGTAGAACTTCTGCTCTGGGTGTGCTCCAGTGGCCTAGAGCTACCTGCCCCAAAGGGCTGCCTTCATTCCAAAGTGAGAGAGTGGCACCAAAGCATCTTGCTTCCAGCTCTTCGGGAAGCTAAGAAACATCTGGCGTTGCCCAGTGCTCTTACAGCCTACCGGGAACATCTCTTACCAAGGCCTGTGAAACGCCGTTTCCTGGCAGGCCTGATTTGGCTGAAGTAGAACTTCTGCTCTGGGTGTGCTCCATTCCCCTAGAGCTGCCAGGCCCAAGGTGCTGCCTTGTTTCCAAAGGGGCAGAGAGGCCCCAAATCATCTTGCTTCCGGCTCTCTGGGAAGCTAAGAACCAACTCGCTCTGCCCCGTGCTCTTACAGCCTACCGGGAACATGTCTTTGAAAGGCCTGTGAAACGCAGTTTCTTGGCAGGCCTCATCTGGCTGAAGTAGAACTCCGGCTCTGGGTGTGCTCCATTGCCCTAGGGCTGCCAGGCCCAAAGTGCTGCCCTGTTTCCAAGGGGCAGAGAGGCCCAAAGCATCTTGCTTCCCGGTCTTTGCAAAGCTAAGAAACAACTGGCTCTGCCCAGTGCTCTTACACCTACCGGGAACATCTCTTACCAAGGCCTGTCAAACGCTGTTTCTTTGCAGGCCTGATCAGGCTGAAGTAGAACTCCTGCTCTGCGTGTGCTCCATTGGCCTAGAGCTTCCCGACCCAAAAGGCTGCCTTGTTCCCAAACGGGCAGAGGGGTCCCAAGCGTCTTGCTTCCAGCTTTTCAGGAAGGTAAGAAACAACTGGCTCTGCCCAGTGCTCTTACAGCCTACCGGGAACATCTCTTACCAAGGCCTGTGAAACGCAGTTTCCTGGCAGGCCTGATCTGGCTGAAGTAGAACTTCTGCTCTGGGTGTGCTCCATTGCCCTGGAGCTGCCAGGCCCAAAGGGCTGCCTTGTTTCGAAAGACGGAGAGTGGACCCAAAGCATCTTGCTCCCAGCTCTTCGGGAAGCTAAGAAACAGCTGGCTCTGCCCAGTGCTCTTACAGCCTAAGAGAACATCTCTTTGAAAGGCCTGTGAAACGCAGTTTCTTGGCAGGCCTGATCTGGCTGAAGTAGAACTCCTGCTCTGGGCGTGCTACTTTGGCCTAGAGCTGCCAGGCCCAAAGGGCCGCCTTGTTTCCAAAGGGGCTGAGAGTCCCCAAAGTATCTTGCTTCCAAATCTTTGGGAAGCTAAGAAACAACTGGCTCTGCACAGTGCTCTCACAGCCTACCGGCAACGTGACAGAGAAAGGCCTGTGAGACGCAGTTTCTTGGAAGGCCTGATCTGGCTGAGGTAGAACTTCTGCTCTGGGTGTACTCCATTGGCCTAGGGCTGCCAGGCCCAAAGGGCTGCCTTTATTTCCAAAGTGTGAGAGAGGCCCCAAAGCATCTTGCTTCCTGCTCTCTGGGAAGCTAAAACAACTGGCTCTGCACAGTGCTCTCAAAGCCAACCGGGAACGTCACATACAAAGGCCTGTGAAACGCAGCTTCTTGACAGGCCTTATCTGGCTGAGGTAGAACTTGTGCTCTGGGTGTGCTACTTTGGCCTAGAGCTGCCAGGCACCAAGGCTGCTTTGTTTCCAAAGGGGGAGAGAGACCCCAAATCATGTTGCTTCCAGCTGTTTTTGAAGCAAAGAAACAACTCGCTCTGCCAGGTACTCTTACAGCCTTCCGGGAACACCTCTTACGAAGGCCTGTGAAAAGCAGTTTCATGGCAGGCCTGATCTGGCTGAGGTAGAACTTCTGCTCTGGGTGTGCTCCATTGCCCTAGAGCTGCCAGGCCCAAAGGGCTGCCTTGATTCCAAAGACGGAGATTGGACCCAAAGCATCTTGCTCCCAGCTCTTCGGGAAGCTAAGAAACAGCTGGCTCTGCCCAGTGCTCTTACAGCCTAAGAGAACATCTCTTTGAAAGGCCTGTGAAACGCAGTTTCTTGGCAGGCCTGACCTGGCTGAAGTAGAACTTCTGTTCTGGTTGTGCTACATAGGCCTAGAGCTACCAGGACCTAAGGGCTGCCTTGTTTCCAAAGGGTGAGAGAGGCCCCAAAGCATCTTGCCTCCAGCACTTTGGGAAGCTAAAAAACAACTGGTTCTGCCCAGTGCTCTCACAGCCTACCGTGAACATCTCTTACCAAGGGCTGTGAAACGCAGTTTCTGGGCAGGACTGATCTGGCTGAAGTAGAACTTCTGCTGTGGGTGTGCTCCATTGGCCTAGAGCTGCCAGGCGCAAACGGCTGCCTTGTGTCCAAAGGGAGAGAGAGGCCCCAAAGCATCTTGCTTCCAGCTCTGTGGGAAGCTAAAGCAACTGGCTCTCCACAGTGCTCTCACAGCCTACCAGGAACATCTCTTACCAAGGCCTGTGAAACGCAGTTTCTTGGCAGGCCTGATCTGGCTGAAGTAGAACTCCTGCTCTGGGCATGCTACTTTGGCCTAGAGCTGCCAGGCCCAAAGGGCCGCCTTGTTTCCAAAGGGGCTGCGAGTCCCCAAAGTATCTTGCTTCCAAATCTTTGGGAAGCTAAGAAACAACTGGCTCTGCACAGTGCTCTCACAGCCTACCGGCAACGTGACAGAGAAAGGCCTGTGAGACGCAGTTTCTTGGAAGGCCTGATCTGGCTGAGGTAGAACTTCTGCTCTGGGTGTACTCCATTGGCCTAGGGCTGCCAGGCCCAAAGGGCTGCCTTTATTTCCAAAGTGTGAGAGAGGCCCCAAAGCATCTTGCTTCCTGCTCTCTGGGAAGCTAAAACAACTGGCTCTGCACAGTGCTCTCAAAGCCAACCGGGAACGTCACATACAAAGGCCTGTGAAACGCAGCTTCTTGACAGGCCTTATCTGGCTGAGGTAGAACTTGTGCTCTGGGTGTGCTACTTTGGCCTAGAGCTGCCAGGCACAAAGGCTGCTTTGTTTCCAAAGGGGGAGAGAGGCCCCAAATCATGTTGCTTCCAGCTGTTTTTGAAGCTAAGAAACAACTCGCTCTGCCAGGTACTCTTACAGCCTTCCGGGAACACATCTTACGAAGGCCTGTGAAAAGCAGTTTCTTGGCAGGCCTGATCTGGCTGAGGTAGAACTTCTGCTCTGGGTGTGCTCCATTGCCCTAGAGCTGAAAGGCCCAAAGGGATGCCTTGTTTGCAAAGGGGCAGAGAGGCCCCAAAGCATCTTGCTTCCAGCTCATTGGGAAGCTAAGAAACAACTGGCTGTGCCCAGTGCTCTTATAGCCTAAGAGAACATCTCTTATCAAGGCCTGTGAAACGCAGTTTCTAGGCAGGCCTGATCTGGAAGAAGTAGAACTTCTGCTCTGGTTGTGCTCCATTGCCCTAGAGCTGCCAGACCCAACGTGCTGCCTTGTTTCCAAAGGGGCAGAGAGGCCCCTAAGCGTCTTGCTTCCAGCTGTTTGGGAAACAAGGAAACAACTGGCTCTGCACCGTGCTCTCACAGCCTACCGGGAACGTCACATACAAAGGCCTCTGAAACGCAGTTCCTTGGCAGGCCTGATCTGGCTGAAGTAGGACTTCTGCTCTGGCTGTGCTCCATTGGCCTAGAGCTGAAAGGCCCAAAGGGATGCCTTGTTTGCAAAGGGGCAGAGAGGCCCCAAAGCATCTTGCTTCCAGCTCTTTGGGAAGCTAAGAAACAACTGTCTCTGCCCAGTGCTCTGACAGAGTACCGGCAACATCTCTTACCAAAGCCTTTGAAACGCAGTTTCTTGGCAGGCCTTATCTGGCTGAGGTAGAACTTCTGCTCTCGGTGTGCTCCATTGGCCTAGAGATGAAAGGCCCAAAGGTCGGCCTTGTTGGCAAAGGGGCAGGGAGCCCCCAAAGCATCTTGCTTCCAGCTCTTTGGGAAGCTAAGAAACAACTGGCTCTGCCCAGTGCTCTTACAGCCTGAGAGAAAATCTCTTACCAAGGCCTGTGAAACGCACTTTGTTGGTGGCCTGATCTAGCTGAAGTAGAACTTCTGCTCTGGGTGTGCTCCATTGGCCTAGAGCTGCCTGGCCCAAAGGGCCGCCTTGCTTGCAAAGGGGATGAGAGGCCCCAAAGCATCTTGCTTCCAGCTCTTCGGGAAGCTAAGAAACATCGGGCGTTGCCCAGTGCTCTTACAGCCTACCGGGAACATCTCTTACCAAGGCCTGTGAAACGCAGTTTGTTGGTGGCCTGAACTGGCCCAAGTAGAACTTCTGCTCTGGGTGTGCTCCAGTGGCCTAGAGCTACCTGCCCCAAAGGGCTGCCTTCATTCCAAAGTGAGAGAGTGGCACCAAAGCATCTCGCTTCCAGCTCTTCGGGAAGCTAAGAAACATCTGGCGTTGCCCAGTGCTCTTACAGCCTACCGGGAACATCTCTTACCAAGGTCTTTGAAACGCCGTTTCCTGGCAGGCCTGATTTGGCTGAAGTAGAACTTCTGCTCTGGGTGTGCTCCATTGCCCTAGAGCTGCCAGGCCCAAGGTGCTGCCTTGTTTCCAAAGGGGATGAGAGGCCCCAAAGCATCTTCCTTCCAGCTCTCTGGGAAGCTAAGAACCAACTCGCTCTGCCCCGTGCTCTTACAGCCTACCGGGAACATGTCTTTGAAAGGCCTGTGAAACGCAGTTTCTTGGCAGGCCTCATCTGGCTGAAGTAGAACTCCGGCTCTGGGTGTGCTCCATTGCCCTAGAGCTGCCAGGCCCAAAGTGCTGCCCTGTTTCCAAGGGGCAGAGAGGCCCAAAGCATCTTGCTTCCCGGTCTTTGCGAAGCTAAGACACAACTGGCTCTGCCCAGTGCTCTTACACCTACCGGGAACATCTCTTACCAAGGCCTGTCAAACGCTGTTTCTTTGCAGGCCTGATCAGGCTGAAGTAGAACTCCTGCTCTGCGTGTGCTCCATTGGCCTAGAGCTTCCCGACCCAAAAGGCTGCCTTGTTCCCAAACGGGCAGAGGGGTCCCAAGCATCTTGCTTCCAGCTTTTCAGGAAGGTAAGAAACAACTTGCTCTGCCCAGTGCTCTTACAGCCTACCGGGAACATCTCTTACCAAGGCCTGTGAAACGCAGTTTCCTGGAAGGCCTGATCTGGCTGAAGTAGAACTTCTGCTCTGGGCGTGCTCCATTGCCCTAGAGCTGCCAGGCCCAAAGGGCTGCCTTGTTTCCAAAGACGGAGACTGGACCCAAAGCATCTTGCTCCCAGCTCTTCGGGAAGCTAAGAAACAGCTGGCTCTGCCCAGTGCTCTTACAGCCTAAGAGAACAACTCTTTGAAAGGCCTGTGAAACGCAGTTTCTTGGCAGGCCTGACCTGGCTGAAGTAGAACTTCTGTTCTGGTTGTGCTACATAGGCCTAGAGCTACCAGGACCTAAGGGCTGCCTTGTTTCCAAAGGGTGAGAGAGGCCCCAAAGCATCTTGCCTCCAGCACTTTGGGAAGCTAAAAAACAAATGGTTCTGCCCAGTGCTCTCACAGCCTACCGTGAACATCTCTTACCAAGGGCTGTGAAACGCAGTTTCTGGGCAGGACTGATCTGCCTGAAGTAGAACTTCTGCTGTGGGTGTGCTCCATTGGCCTAGAGCTGCCAGGCCCAAACGGCTGCCTTGTGTCCAAAGGGAGAGAGAGGCCCCAAGGCATCTTGCTTCCAGCTCTGTGGGAAGCTAAAGCAACTGGCTCTCCACAGTGCTCTCACAGCCTACCTGGAACATCTCTTACCAAGGCCTGTGAAACGCAGTTTCTTGGCAGGCCTGATCTGGCTGAAGTAGAACTCCTGCTTTGGGCGTGCTACTTTGGCCTAGAGCTGCCAGGCCCAAAGGGCCGCCTTGTTTCCAAAGGGGCTGAGAGTCCCCAAAGCATCTTGCTTCCAAATCTTTGGGAAGCTAAGAAACAACTGGCTCTGCACAGTGCTCTCACAGCCTACCGGCAACGTGACAGAGAAAGGCCTGTGAGACGCAGTTTCTTGGAAGGCCTGATCTGGCTGAGGTAGAACTTCTGCTCTGGGTGTACTCCATTGGCCTAGGGCTGCCAGGCCCAAAGGGCTGCCTTTATTTCCAAAGTGTGAGAGAGGCCCCAAAGCATCTTGCTTCCACCTCTTGGGAAGCTAAGAAACAACTGGCTGTGCCCAGTGCTCTTATAGCCTAAGAGAACATCTCTTATCAAGGCCTGTGAAACGCACTGTCTAGGCAGGCCTGATCTGGAAGAAGTAGAACTTCGGCTCTGGTTGTGCTTCATTGCCCTAGAGCTGCCAGACCCAACGTGCTGCCTTGTTTCCAAAGGGGCATAGGGCCCCAAAGCGTCTTGCTTCCAGCTGTTTGGGAAACAAGGAAACAACTGGCTCTGCACCGTGCTCTCTCAGCCTACCGGGAACGTCACATACAAAGGCCTCTGAAACGCAGTTCCTTGGCAGGCCTGATCTGGCTGAAGTAGGACTTCTGCTCTGGGTGTGCTCCATTGGCCAAGAGCTGAAAGGCCCAAAGGTCGCCCTTGTTGGCAAAGGGGCAGGGAGCCCCCAAAGCATCTTGCTTCCAGCTCTTTGGGAAGCTAAGAAACAAATGGCTCTGCCCAGTGCTCTAACAGAGTACCGGGAACATCTCTTAACAAAGCCTTTGAAACGCAGTTTCGTGGCAGGCCTTATCTGGCTGAGGTAGAACTTCTGCTCTGGGTGTGCTCCATTGGCCTAGAGCTGCCTGGCCCAAAGGTCGGCCTTGTTTGCAAAGGGGATGAGAGGCCCCAAAGCATCTTGCTTCCAGCTCTTCGGGAAGCTAAGAAACATCTGGCGTTGCCCAGTGCTCTTACAGCCTACCGGGAACATCTCTTACCAAGGCCTGTGAAACGCAGTTTGTTGGTGGCCTGAACTGGCCGAAGTAGAACTTCTGCTCTGGGTGTGCTCCATTGGCCTAGAGCTGCCTGGCCCATAGGGCCGCCTTGTTTGCAAAGGGGATGAGAGGCCCCAAAGCATCTTGCTTCCAGCTCTTCGGGAAGCTAAGAAACATCTGGCGTTGCCCAGTGCTCTTACAGCCTACCGGGAACATCTCTTACCAAGGTCTTTGAAACGCCGTTTCCTGGCAGGCCTGATTTGGCTGAAGTAGAACTTCTGCTCTGGGTGTGCTCCATTGCCCTAGAGCTGCCAGGCCCAAGGTGCTGCCTTGTTTCCAAAAGGGCAGAGAGGCCCCAAAGCATCTTGCTTCCAGCTCTCTGGGAAGCTAAGAACCAACTCGCTCTGCCCCGTGCTCTTACAGCCTACCGGGAACATGTCTTTGAAAGGCCTGTGAAACGCAGTTTCTTGGCAGGCCTCATCTGGCTGAAGTAGAACTCCGGCTCTGGGTGTGCTCCATTGCCCTAGAGCTGCCAGGCCCAAAGTGCTGCCCTGTTTCCAAGGGGCAGAGAGGCCCAAAGCATCTTGCTTCCCGGTCTTTGCGAAGCTAAGACACAACTGGCTCTGCCCAGTGCTCTTACACCTACCGGGAACATCTCTTACCAAGGCCTGTCAAACGCTGTTTCTTTGCAGGCCTGATCAGGCTGAAGTAGAACTCCTGCTCTGCGTGTGCTCCATTGGCCTAGAGCTTCCCGACCCAAAAGGCTGCCTTGTTCCCAAACGGGCAGAGGGGTCCCAAGCATCTTGCTTCCAGCTTTTCAGGAAGGTAAGAAACAACTGGCTCTGCCCAGTGCTCTTACAGCCTACCGGGAACATCTCTTACCAAGGCCTGTGAAACGCAGTTTCCTGGCAGGCCTGATCTGGCTGAAGTAGAACTTCTGCTCTGGGTGTGCTCCATTGCCCTAGAGCTGCCAGGCCCAAAGGGCTGCCTTGTTTCCAAAGACGGAGAGTGGACCCAAAGCATCTTGCTCCCAGCTCTTCGGGAAGCTAAGAAACAGCTGGCTCTGCCCAGTGCTCTTACAGCCTAAGAGAACATCTCTTTGAAAGGCCTGTGAAACGCAGTTTCTTGGCAGGCCTGACCTGGCTGAAGTAGAACTTCTGTTCTGGTTGTGCTACATAGGCCTAGAGCTACCAGGACCTAAGGGCTGCCTTGTTTCCAAAGGGTGAGAGAGGCCCCAAAGCATCTTGCCTCCAGCACTTTGGGAAGCTAAAAAACAACTGGTTCTGCCCAGTGCTCTCACAGCCTACCGTGAACATCTCTTACCAAGGGCTGTGAAACGCAGTTTCTGGGCAGGACTGATCTGCCTGAAGTAGAACTTCTGCTGTGGGTGTGCTCCATTGGCCAAGAGCTGCCAGGCCCAAACGGCTGCCTTGTGTCCAAAGGGAGAGAGAGGCCCCAAGGCATCTTGCTTCCAGCTCTGTGGGAAGCTAAAGCAACTGGCTCTCCACAGTGCTCTCACAGCCTACCGGGAACATCTCTTACCAAGGCCTGTGAAACGCAGTTTCTTGGCAGGCCTGATCTGGCTGAAGTAGAACTCCTGCTCTGGGCGTGCTACTTTGGCCTAGAGCTGCCAGGCCCAAAGGGCCGCCTTGTTTCCAAAGGGGCTGAGAGTCCCCAAAGCATCTTGCTTCCAAATCTTTGGGAAGCTAAGAAACAACTGGCTCTGCACAGTGCTCTCACAGCCTACCGGCAACGTGACAGAGAAAGGCCTGTGAGACGCAGTTTCTTGGAAGGCCTGATCTGGCTGAGGTAGAACTTCTGCTCTGGGTGTACTCCATTGGCCTAGGGCTGCCAGGCCCAAAGGGCTGCCTTTATTTCCAAAGTGTGAGAGAGGCCCCAAAGCATCTTGCTTCCACCTCTTGGGAAGCTAAGAAACAACTGGCTGTGCCCAGTGCTCTTATAGCCTAAGAGAACATCTCTTATCAAGGCCTGTGAAACGCACTGTCTAGGCAGGCCTGATCTGGAAGAAGTAGAACTTCGGCTCTGGTTGTGCTTCATTGCCCTAGAGCTGCCAGACCCAACGTGCTGCCTTGTTTCCAAAGGGGCATAGGGCCCCAAAGCGTCTTGCTTCCAGCTGTTTGGGAAACAAGGAAACAACTGGCTCTGCACCGTGCTCTCACAGCCTACCGGGAACGTCACATACAAAGGCCTCTGAAACGCAGTTCCTTGGCAGGCCTGATCTGGCTGAAGTAGGACTTCTGCTCTGGGTGTGCTCCATTGGCCTAGAGCTGAAAGGCCCAAAGGTCGCCCTTGTTGGCAAAGGGGCAGGGAGCCCCCAAAGCATCTTGCTTCCAGCTCTTTGGGAAGCTAAGAAACAAATGGCTCTGCCCAGTGCTCTAACAGAGTACCGGGAACATCTCTTACCAAAGCCTTTGAAACGCAGTTTCTTGGCAGGCCTTATCTGGCTGAGGTAGAACTTCTGCTCTGGGTGTGCTCCATTGGCCTAGAGCTGCCTGGCCCAAAGGTCGGCCTTGTTTGCAAAGGGGATGAGAGGCCCCAAAGCATCTTGCTTCCAGCTCTTCGGGAAGCTAAGAAACATCTGGCGTTGCCCAGTGCTCTTACAGCCTACCGGGAACATCTCTTACCAAGGCCTGTGAAACGCAGTTTGTTGGTGGCCTGAACTGGCCGAAGTAGAACTTCTGCTCTGGGTGTGCTCCATTGGCCTAGAGCTGCCTGGCCCATAGGGCCGCCTTGTTTGCAAAGGGGATGAGAGGCCCCAAAGCATCTTGCTTCCAGCTCTTCGGGAAGCTAAGAAACATCTGGCGTTGCCCAGTGCTCTTACAGCCTACCGGGAACATCTCTTACCAAGGCCTGTGAAACGCAGTTTGTTGGTGGCCTGAACTGGCCGAAGTAGAACTTCTGCTCTGGGTGTGCTCCACTGGCCTAGAGCTACCTGCCCCAAAGGGCTGCCTTGATTCCAAAGTGTGAGAGTGGCACCAAAGCATCTTGCTTCCAGCTCTTCGGGAAGCTAAGAAACAGCTGGCGTTGCCCAGTGCTCTTACAGCCTACCGGGAACATCTCTTACCAAGGTCTTTGAAACGCCGTTTCCTGGCAGGCCTGATTTGGCTGAAGTAGAACTTCTGCTCTGGGTGTGCTCCATTGCCCTAGAGCTGCCAGGCCCAAGGTGCTGCCTTGTTTCCAAAGGGGCAGAGAGGCCCCAAAGCATCTTGCTTCCAGCTCTCTGGGAAGCTAAGAACCAACTCGCTCTGCCCCGTGCTCTTACAGCCTACCGGGAACATGTCTTTGAAAGGCCTGTGAAACGCAGTTTCTTGGCAGGCCTCATCTGGCTGAAGTAGAACTCCGGCTCTGGGTGTGCTCCATTGCCCTAGAGCTGCCAGGCCCCAAGTGCTGCCCTGTTTCCAAGGGGCAGAGAGGCCCAAAGCATCTTGCTTCCCGGTCTTTGCGAAGCTAAGACACAACTGGCTCTGCCCAGTGCTCTTACACCTACCGGGAACATCTCTTACCAAGGCCTGTCAAACGCTGTTTCTTTGCAGGCCTGATCAGGCTGAAGTAGAACTCCTGCTCTGCGTGTGCTCCATTGGCCTAGAGCTTCCCGACCCAAAAGGCTGCCTTGTTCCCAAACGGGCAGAGGGGTCCCAAGCATCTTGCTTCCAGCTTTTCAGGAAGGTAAGAAACAACTGGCTCTGCCCAGTGCTCTTACAGCCTACCGGGAACATCTCTTACCAAGGCCTGTGAAACGCAGTTTCCTGGCAGGCCTGATCTGGCTGAAGTAGAACTTCTGCTCTGGGCGTGCTCCATTGCCCTAGAGCTGCCAGGCCCAAAGGGCTGCCTTGTTTCCAAAGACGGAGACTGGACCCAAAGCATCTTGCTCCCAGCTCTTCGGGAAGCTAAGAAACAGCTGGCTCTGCCCAGTGCTCTTACAGCCTAAGAGAACAACTCTTTGAAAGGCCTGTGAAACGCAGTTTCTTGGCAGGCCTGACCTGGCTGAAGTAGAACTTCTGTTCTGGTTGTGCTACATAGGCCTAGAGCTACCAGGACCTAAGGGCTGCCTTGTTTCCAAAGGGTGAGAGAGGCCCCAAAGCATCTTGCCTCCAGCACTTTGGGAAGCTAAAAAACAAATGGTTCTGCCCAGTGCTCTCACAGCCTACCGTGAACATCTCTTACCAAGGGCTGTGAAACGCAGTTTCTGGGCAGGACTGATCTGCCTGAAGTAGAACTTCTGCTGTGGGTGTGCTCCATTGGCCTAGAGCTGCCAGGCCCAAACGGCTGCCTTGTGTCCAAAGGGAGAGAGAGGCCCCAAGGCATCTTGCTTCCAGCTCTGTGGGAAGCTAAAGCAACTGGCTCTCCACAGTGCTCTCACAGCCTACCGGGAACATCTCTTACCAAGGCCTGTGAAACGCAGTTTCTTGGCAGGCCTGATCTGGCTGAAGTAGAACTCCTGCTTTGGGCGTGCTACTTTGGCCTAGAGCTGCCAGGCCCAAAGGGCCGCCTTGTTTCCAAAGGGGCTGAGAGTCCCCAAAGCATCTTGCTTCCAAATCTTTGGGAAGCTAAGAAACAACTGGCTCTGCACAGTGCTCTCACAGCCTACCGGCAACGTGACAGAGAAAGGCCTGTGAGACGCAGTTTCTTGGAAGGCCTGATCTGGCTGAGGTAGAACTTCTGCTCTGGGTGTACTCCATTGGCCTAGGGCTGCCAGGCCCAAAGGGCTGCCTTTATTTCCAAAGTGTGAGAGAGGCCCCAAAGCATCTTGCTTCCACCTCTTGGGAAGCTAAGAAACAACTGGCTGTGCCCAGTGCTCTTATAGCCTAAGAGAACATCTCTTATCAAGGCCTGTGAAACGCACTGTCTAGGCAGGCCTGATCTGGAAGAAGTAGAACTTCGGCTCTGGTTGTGCTTCATTGCCCTAGAGCTGCCAGACCCAACGTGCTGCCTTGTTTCCAAAGGGGCATAGGGCCCCAAAGCGTCTTGCTTCCAGCTGTTTGGGAAACAAGGAAACAACTGGCTCTGCACCGTGCTCTCTCAGCCTACCGGGAACGTCACATACAAAGGCCTCTGAAACGCAGTTCCTTGGCAGGCCTGATCTGGCTGAAGTAGGACTTCTGCTCTGGGTGTGCTCCATTGGCCTAGAGCTGAAAGGCCCAAAGGTCGCCCTTGTTGGCAAAGGGGCAGGGAGCCCCCAAAGCATCTTGCTTCCAGCTCTTTGGGAAGCTAAGAAACAAATGGCTCTGCCCAGTGCTCTAACAGAGTACCGGGAACATCTCTTAACAAAGCCTTTGAAACGCAGTTTCGTGGCAGGCCTTATCTGGCTGAGGTAGAACTTCTGCTCTGGGTGTGCTCCATTGGCCTAGAGCTGCCTGGCCCAAAGGTCGGCCTTGTTTGCAAAGGGGATGAGAGGCCCCAAAGCATCTTGCTTCCAGCTCTTCGGGAAGCTAAGAAACATCTGGCGTTGCCCAGTGCTCTTACAGCCTACCGGGAACATCTCTTACCAAGGCCTGTGAAACGCAGTTTGTTGGTGGCCTGAACTGGCCGAAGTAGAACTTCTGCTCTGGGTGTGCTCCATTGGCCTAGAGCTGCCTGGCCCATAGGGCCGCCTTGTTTGCAAAGGGGATGAGAGGCCCCAAAGCATCTTGCTTCCAGCTCTTCGGGAAGCTAAGAAACATCTGGCGTTGCCCAGTGCTCTTACAGCCTACCGGGAACATCTCTTACCAAGGTCTTTGAAACGCCGTTTCCTGGCAGGCCTGATTTGGCTGAAGTAGAACTTCTGCTCTGGGTGTGCTCCATTGCCCTAGAGCTGCCAGGCCCAAGGTGCTGCCTTGTTTCCAAAGGGGCAGAGAGGCCCCAAAGCATCTTGCTTCCAGCTCTCTGGGAAGCTAAGAACCAACTCGCTCTGCCCCGTGCTCTTACAGCCTACCGGGAACATGTCTTTGAAAGGCCTGTGAAACGCAGTTTCTTGGCAGGCCTCATCTGGCTGAAGTAGAACTCCAGCTCTGGGTGTGCTCCATTGCCCTAGAGCTGCCAGGCCCAAAGTGCTGCCCTGTTTCCAAGGGGCAGAGAGGCCCAAAGCATCTTGCTTCCCGGTCTTTGCGAAGCTAAGACACAACTGGCTCTGCCCAGTGCTCTTACACCTACCGGGAACATCTCTTACCAAGGCCTGTCAAACGCTGTTTCTTTGCAGGCCTGATCAGGCTGAAGTAGAACTCCTGCTCTGCGTGTGCTCCATTGGCCTAGAGCTTCCCGACCCAAAAGGCTGCCTTGTTCCCAAACGGGCAGAGGGGTCCCAAGCATCTTGCTTCCAGCTTTTCAGGAAGGTAAGAAACAACTGGCTCTGCCCAGTGCTCTTACAGCCTACCGGGAACATCTCTTACCAAGGCCTGTGAAACGCAGTTTCCTGGCAGGCCTGATCTGGCTGAAGTAGAACTTCTGCTCTGGGTGTGCTCCATTGCCCTAGAGCTGCCAGGCCCAAAGGGCTGCCTTGTTTCCAAAGACGGAGAGTGGACCCAAAGCATCTTGCTCCCAGCTCTTCGGGAAGCTAAGAAACAGCTGGCTCTGCCCAGTGCTCTTACAGCCTAAGAGAACATCTCTTTGAAAGGCCTGTGAAACGCAGTTTCTTGGCAGGCCTGACCTGGCTGAAGTAGAACTTCTGTTCTGGTTGTGCTACATAGGCCTAGAGCTACCAGGACCTAAGGGCTGCCTTGTTTCCAAAGGGTGAGAGAGGCCCCAAAGCATCTTGCCTCCAGCACTTTGGGAAGCTAAAAAACAACTGGTTCTGCCCAGTGCTCTCACAGCCTACCGTGAACATCTCTTACCAAGGGCTGTGAAACGCAGTTTCTGGGCAGGACTGATCTGCCTGAAGTAGAACTTCTGCTGTGGGTGTGCTCCATTGGCCAAGAGCTGCCAGGCCCAAACGGCTGCCTTGTGTCCAAAGGGAGAGAGAGGCCCCAAGGCATCTTGCTTCCAGCTCTGTGGGAAGCTAAAGCAACTGGCTCTCCACAGTGCTCTCACAGCCTACCGGGAACATCTCTTACCAAGGCCTGTGAAACGCAGTTTCTTGGCAGGCCTGATCTGGCTGAAGTAGAACTCCTGCTCTGGGCGTGCTACTTTGGCCTAGAGCTGCCAGGCCCAAAGGGCCGCCTTGTTTCCAAAGGGGCTGAGAGTCCCCAAAGCATCTTGCTTCCAAATCTTTGGGAAGCTAAGAAACAACTGGCTCTGCACAGTGCTCTCACAGCCTACCGGCAACGTGACAGAGAAAGGCCTGTGAGACGCAGTTTCTTGGAAGGCCTGATCTGGCTGAGGTAGAACTTCTGCTCTGGGTGTACTCCATTGGCCTAGGGCTGCCAGGCCCAAAGGGCTGCCTTTATTTCCAAAGTGTGAGAGAGGCCCCAAAGCATCTTGCTTCCACCTCTTGGGAAGCTAAGAAACAACTGGCTGTGCCCAGTGCTCTTATAGCCTAAGAGAACATCTCTTATCAAGGCCTGTGAAACGCACTGTCTAGGCACGCCTGATCTGGAAGAAGTAGAACTTCGGCTCTGGTTGTGCTTCATTGCCCTAGAGCTGCCAGACCCAACGTGCTGCCTTGTTTCCAAAGGGGCATAGGGCCCCAAAGCGTCTTGCTTCCAGCTGTTTGGGAAACAAGGAAACAACTGGCTCTGCACCGTGCTCTCACAGCCTACCGGGAACGTCACATACAAAGGCCTCTGAAACGCAGTTCCTTGGCAGGCCTGATCTGGCTGAAGTAGGACTTCTGCTCTGGGTGTGCTCCATTGGCCTAGAGCTGAAAGGCCCAAAGGTCGCCCTTGTTGGCAAAGGGGCAGGGAGCCCCCAAAGCATCTTGCTTCCAGCTCTTTGGGAAGCTAAGAAACAAATGGCTCTGCCCAGTGCTCTAACAGAGTACCGGGAACATCTCTTACCAAAGCCTTTGAAACGCAGTTTCTTGGCAGGCCTTATCTGGCTGAGGTAGAACTTCTGCTCTGGGTGTGCTCCATTGGCCTAGAGCTGCCTGGCCCAAAGGTCGGCCTTGTTTGCAAAGGGGATGAGAGGCCCAAAAGCATCTTGCTTCCAGCTCTTCGGGAAGCTAAGAAACATCTGGCGTTGCCCAGTGCTCTTACAGCCTACCGGGAACATCTCTTACCAAGGCCTGTGAAACGCAGTTTGTTGGTGGCCTGAACTGGCCGAAGTAGAACTTCTGCTCTGGGTGTGCTCCATTGGCCTAGAGCTGCCTGGCCCATAGGGCCGCCTTGTTTGCAAAGGGGATGAGAGGCCCCAAAGCATCTTGCTTCCAGCTCTTCGGGAAGCTAAGAAACATCTGGCGTTGCCCAGTGCTCTTACAGCCTACCGGGAACATCTCTTACCAAGGCCTGTGAAACGCAGTTTGTTGGTGGCCTGAACTGGCCGAAGTAGAACTTCTGCTCTGGGTGTGCTCCACTGGCCTAGAGCTACCTGCCCCAAAGGGCTGCCTTGATTCCAAAGTGTGAGAGTGGCACCAAAGCATCTTGCTTCCAGCTCTTCGGGAAGCTAAGAAACAGCTGGCGTTGCCCAGTGCTCTTACAGCCTACCGGGAACATCTCTTACCAAGGTCTTTGAAACGCCGTTTCCTGGCAGGCCTGATTTGGCTGAAGTAGAACTTCTGCTCTGGGTGTGCTCCATTGCCCTAGAGCTGCCAGGCCCAAGGTGCTGCCTTGTTTCCAAAGGGGCAGAGAGGCCCCAAAGCATCTTGCTTCCAGCTCTCTGGGAAGCTAAGAACCAACTCGCTCTGCCCCGTGCTCTTACAGCCTACCGGGAACATGTCTTTGAAAGGCCTGTGAAACGCAGTTTCTTGGCAGGCCTCATCTGGCTGAAGTAGAACTCCGGCTCTGGGTGTGCTCCATTGCCCTAGAGCTGCCAGGCCCAAAGTGCTGCCCTGTTTCCAAGGGGCAGAGAGGCCCAAAGCATCTTGCTTCCCGGTCTTTGCGAAGCTAAGACACAACTGGCTCTGCCCAGTGCTCTTACACCTACCGGGAACATCTCTTACCAAGGCCTGTCAAACGCTGTTTCTTTGCAGGCCTGATCAGGCTGAAGTAGAACTCCTGCTCTGCGTGTGCTCCATTGGCCTAGAGCTTCCCGACCCAAAAGGCTGCCTTGTTCCCAAACGGGCAGAGGGGTCCCAAGCATCTTGCTTCCAGCTTTTCAGGAAGGTAAGAAACAACTGGCTCTGCCCAGTGCTCTTACAGCCTACCGGGAACATCTCTTACCAAGGCCTGTGAAACGCAGTTTCCTGGCAGGCCTGATCTGGCTGAAGTAGAACTTCTGCTCTGGGTGTGCTCCATTGCCCTAGAGCTGCCAGGCCCAAAGGGCTGCCTTGTTTCCAAAGACGGAGAGTGGACCCAAAGCATCTTGCTCCCAGCTCTTCGGGAAGCTAAGAAACAGCTGGCTCTGCCCAGTGCTCTTACAGCCTAAGAGAACATCTCTTTGAAAGGCCTGTGAAACGCAGTTTCTTGGCAGGCCTGACCTGGCTGAAGTAGAACTTCTGTTCTGGTTGTGCTACATAGGCCTAGAGCTACCAGGACCTAAGGGCTGCCTTGTTTCCAAAGGGTGAGAGAGGCCCCAAAGCATCTTGCCTCCAGCACTTTGGGAAGCTAAAAAACAACTGGTTCTGCCCAGTGCTCTCACAGCCTACCGTGAACATCTCTTACCAAGGGCTGTGAAACGCAGTTTCTGGGCAGGACTGATCTGCCTGAAGTAGAACTTCTGCTGTGGGTGTGCTCCATTGGCCTAGAGCTGCCAGGCCCAAACGGCTGCCTAGTGTCCAAAGGGAGAGAGAGGCCCCAAGGCATCTTGCTTCCAGCTCTGTGGGAAGCTAAAGCAACTGGCTCTCCACAGTGCTCTCACAGCCTACCGGGAACATCTCTTACCAAGGCCTGTGAAACGCAGTTTCTTGGCAGGCCTGATCTGGCTGAAGTAGAACTCCTGCTCTGGGCGTGCTACTTTGGCCTAGAGCTGCCAGGCCCAAAGGGCCGCCTTGTTTCCAAAGGGGCTGAGAGTCCCCAAAGCATCTTGCTTCCAAATCTTTGGGAAGCTAAGAAACAACTGGCTCTGCACAGTGCTCTCACAGCCTACCGGCAACGTGACAGAGAAAGGCCTGTGAGACGCAGTTTCTTGGAAGGCCTGATCTGGCTGAGGTAGAACTTCTGCTCTGGGTGTACTCCATTGGCCTAGGGCTGCCAGGCCCAAAGGGCTGCCTTTATTTCCAAAGTGTGAGAGAGGCCCCAAAGCATCTTGCTTCCACCTCTTGGGAAGCTAAGAAACAACTGGCTGTGCCCAGTGCTCTTATAGCCTAAGAGAACATCTCTTATCAAGGCCTGTGAAACGCACTGTCTAGGCAGGCCTGATCTGGAAGAAGTAGAACTTCGGCTCTGGTTGTGCTTCATTGCCCTAGAGCTGCCAGACCCAACGTGCTGCCTTGTTTCCAAAGGGGCATAGGGCCCCAAAGCGTCTTGCTTCCAGCTGTTTGGGAAACAAGGAAACAACTGGCTCTGCACCGTGCTCTCACAGCCTACCGGGAACGTCACATACAAAGGCCTCTGAAACGCAGTTCCTTGGCAGGCCTGATTTGGCTGAAGTAGGACTTCTGCTCTGGGTGTGCTCCATTGGCCTAGAGCTGAAAGGCCCAAAGGTCGCCCTTGTTGGCAAAGGGGCAGGGAGCCCCCAAAGCATCTTGCTTCCAGCTCTTTGGGAAGCTAAGAAACAACTGGCTCTGCCCAGTGCTCTAACAGAGTACCGGGAACATCTCTTACCAAAGCCTTTGAAACGCAGTTTCTTGGCAGGCCTTATCTGGCTGAGGTAGAACTTCTGCTCTGGGTGTGCTCCATTGGCCTAGAGCTGCCTGGCCCAAAGGTCGGCCTTGTTTGCAAAGGGGATGAGAGGCCCCAAAGCATCTTGCTTCCAGCTCTTCGGGAAGCTAAGAAACATCTGGCGTTGCCCAGTGCTCTTACAGCCTACCGGGAACATCTCTTACCAAGGCCTGTGAAACGCAGTTTGTTGGTGGCCTGAACTGGCCGAAGTAGAACTTCTGCTCTGGGTGTGCTCCATTGGCCTAGAGCTGCCTGGCCCATAGGGCCGCCTTGTTTGCAAAGGGGATGAGAGGCCCCAAAGCATCTTGCTTCCAGCTCTTCGGGAAGCTAAGAAACATCTGGCGTTGCCCAGTGCTCTTACAGCCTACCGGGAACATCTCTTACCAAGGCCTGTGAAACGCAGTTTGTTGGTGGCCTGAACTGGCCGAAGTAGAACTTCTGCTCTGGGTGTGCTCCACTGGCCTAGAGCTACCTGCCCCAAAGGGCTGCCTTGATTCCAAAGTGTGAGAGTGGCACCAAAGCATCTTGCTTCCAGCTCTTCGGGAAGCTAAGAAACAGCTGGCGTTGCCCAGTGCTCTTACAGCCTACCGGGAACATCTCTTACCAAGGTCTTTGAAACGCCGTTTCCTGGCAGGCCTGATTTGGCTGAAGTAGAACTTCTGCTCTGGGTGTGCTCCATTGCCCTAGAGCTGCCAGGCCCAAGGTGCTGCCTTGTTTCCAAAGGGGCAGAGAGGCCCCAAAGCATCTTGCTTCCAGCTCTCTGGGAAGCTAAGAACCAACTCGCTCTGCCCCGTGCTCTTACAGCCTACCGGGAACATGTCTTTGAAAGGCCTGTGAAACGCAGTTTCTTGGCAGGCCTCATCTGGCTGAAGTAGAACTCCGGCTCTGGGTGTGCTCCATTGCCCTAGAGCTGCCAGGCCCCAAGTGCTGCCCTGTTTCCAAGGGGCAGAGAGGCCCAAAGCATCTTGCTTCCCGGTCTTTGCGAAGCTAAGACACAACTGGCTCTGCCCAGTGCTCTTACACCTACCGGGAACATCTCTTACCAAGGCCTGTCAAACGCTGTTTCTTTGCAGGCCTGATCAGGCTGAAGTAGAACTCCTGCTCTGCGTGTGCTCCATTGGCCTAGAGCTTCCCGACCCAAAAGGCTGCCTTGTTCCCAAACGGGCAGAGGGGTCCCAAGCATCTTGCTTCCAGCTTTTCAGGAAGGTAAGAAACAACTGGCTCTGCCCAGTGCTCTTACAGCCTACCGGGAACATCTCTTACCAAGGCCTGTGAAACGCAGTTTCCTGGCAGGCCTGATCTGGCTGAAGTAGAACTTCTGCTCTGGGTGTGCTCCATTGCCCTAGAGCTGCCAGGCCCAAAGGGCTGCCTTGTTTCCAAAGACGGAGAGTGGACCCAAAGCATCTTGCTCCCAGCTCTTCGGGAAGCTAAGAAACAGCTGGCTCTGCCCAGTGCTCTTACAGCCTAAGAGAACATCTCTTTGAAAGGCCTGTGAAACGCAGTTTCTTGGCAGGCCTGACCTGGCTGAAGTAGAACTTCTGTTCTGGTTGTGCTACATAGGCCTAGAGCTACCAGGACCTAAGGGCTGCCTTGTTTCCAAAGGGTGAGAGAGGCCCCAAAGCATCTTGCCTCCAGCACTTTGGGAAGCTAAAAAACAACTGGTTCTGCCCAGTGCTCTCACAGCCTACCGTGAACATCTCTTACCAAGGGCTGTGAAACGCAGTTTCTGGGCAGGACTGATCTGCCTGAAGTAGAACTTCTGCTGTGGGTGTGCTCCATTGGCCTAGAGCTGCCAGGCCCAAACGGCTGCCTTGTGTCCAAAGGGAGAGAGAGGCCCCAAGGCATCTTGCTTCCAGCTCTGTGGGAAGCTAAAGCAACTGGCTCTCCACAGTGCTCTCACAGCCTACCGGGAACATCTCTTACCAAGGCCTGTGAAACGCAGTTTCTTGGCAGGCCTGATCTGGCTGAAGTAGAACTCCTGCTCTGGGCGTGCTACTTTGGCCTAGAGCTGCCAGGCCCAAAGGGCCGCCTTGTTTCCAAAGGGGCTGAGAGTCCCCAAAGCATCTTGCTTCCAAATCTTTGGGAAGCTAAGAAACAACTGGCTCTGCACAGTGCTCTCACAGCCTACCGGCAACGTGACAGAGAAAGGCCTGTGAGACGCAGTTTCTTGGAAGGCCTGATCTGGCTGAGGTAGAACTTCTGCTCTGGGTGTACTCCATTGGCCTATGGCTGCCAGGCCCAAAGGGCTGCCTTTATTTCCAAAGTGTGAGAGAGGCCCCAAAGCATCTTGCTTCCTGCTCTCTGGGAAGCTAAAACAACTGGCTCTGCACAGTGCTCTCAAAGCCAACCGGGAACGTCACATACAAAGGCCTGTGAAACGCAGCTTCTTGACAGGCCTTATCTGGCTGAGGTAGAACTTGTGCTCTGGGTGTGCTACTTTGGCCTAGAGCTGCCAGGCACAAAGGCTGCTTTGTTTCCAAAGGGGGAGAGAGGCCCCAAATCATGTTGCTTCCAGCTGTTTTTGAAGCTAAGAAACAACTCGCTCTGCCAGGTACTCTTACAGCCTTCCGGGAACACCTCTTACGAAGGCCTGTGAAAAGCAGTTTCTTGGCAGGCCTGATCTGGCTGAGGTAGAACTTCTGCTCTGGGTGTGCTCCATTGCCCTAGAGCTGAAAGGCCCAAAGGGCTGCCTTGTTTCCAAAGGGGGAGAGAGGCCCCAAAGCATCTTGCTTCCACCTCTTGGGAAGCTAAGAAACAACTGGCTGTGCCCAGTGCTCTTATAGCCTAAGAGAACATCTCTTATCAAGGCCTGTGAAACGCACTGTCTAGGCAGGCCTGATCTGGAAGAAGTAGAACTTCGGCTGTGGTTGTGCTTCATTGCCCTAGAGCTGCCAGACCCAACGTGCTGCCTTGTTTCCAAAGGGGCAGAGAGGCCCCAAAGCGTCTTGCTTCCAGCTGTTTGGGAAACAAGGAAACAACTGGCTCTGCACCGTGCTCTCACAGCCTACCGGGAACGTCACATACAAAGGCCTCTGAAACGCAGTTCCTTGGCAGGCCTGATCTGGCTGAAGTAGGACTTCTGCTCTGGGTGTGCTCCATTGGCCTAGAGCTGAAAGGCCCAAAGGTCGCCCTTGTTGGCAAAGGGGCAGGGAGGCCCCAAAGCATCTTGCTTCCAGCTCTTCGGGAAGCTAAGAAACAAATGGCTCTGCCCAGTGCTCTAACAGAGTACCGGGAACATCTCTTACCAAAGCCTTTGAAACGCAGTTTCTTGGCAGGCCTTATCTGGCTGAGGTAGAACTTCTGCTCTGGGTGTGCTCTATTGGCCTAGAGCTGCCTGGCCCAAAGGTCGGCCTTGTTTGCAAAGGGGATGAGAGGCCCCAAAGCATCTTGCTTCCAGCTCTTCGGGAAGCTAAGAAACATCTGGCGTTGCCCAGTGCTCTTACAGCCTACCGGGAACATCTCTTACCAAGGCCTGTGAAACGCAGTTTGTTGGTGGCCTGAACTGGCCGAAGTAGAACTTCTGCTCTTGGTGTGCTCCATTGGCCTAGAGCTGCCTGGCCCATAGGGCCGCCTTGTTTACAAAGGGGATGAGAGGCCCCAAAGCATCTTGCTTCCAGCTCTTCGGGAAGCTAAGAAACATCTGGCGTTGCCCAGTGCTCTTACAGCCTACCGGGAACATCTCTTACCAAGGCCTGTGAAACGCAGTTTGTTGCTGGCCTGAACTGGCCGAAGTAGAACTTCTGCTCTGGGTGTGCTCCACTGGCCTAGAGCTACCTGCCCCAAAGGGCTGCCTTGATTCCAAAGTGTGAGAGTGGCACCAAAGCTTCTCGCTTCCAGCTCTTCGGGAAGCTAAGAAACATCTGGCGTTGCCCAGTGCTCTTACAGCCTACCGGGAACATCTCTTACCAAGGTCTTTGAAACGCCGTTTCCTGGCAGGCCTGATTTGGCTGAAGTAGAACTTCTGCTCTGGGTGTGCTCCATTGCCCTAGAGCTGCCAGGCCCAAGGTGCTGCCTTGTTTCCAAAGGGGCAGAGAGGCCCCAAAGCATCTTCCTTCCAGCTCTCTGGGAAGCTAAGAACCAACTCGCTCTGCCCCGTGCTCTTACAGCCTACCGGGAACATGTCTTTGAAAGGCCTGTGAAACGCAGTTTCTTGGCAGGCCTCATCTGGCTGAAGTAGAACTCCGGCTCTGGGTGTGCTCCATTGCCCTAGAGCTGCCAGGCCCCAAGTGCTGCCCTGTTTCCAAGGGGCAGAGAGGCCCAAAGCATCTTGCTTCCCGGTCTTTGCGAAGCTAAGAAACAACTGGCTCTGCCCAGTGCTCTTACACCTACCGGGAACATCTCTTACCAAGGCCTGTCAAACGCTGTTTCTTTGCAGGCCTGATCAGGCTGAAGTAGAACTCCTGCTCTGCGTGTGCTCCATTGGCCTAGAGCTTCCCGACCCAAAAGGCTGCCTTGTTCCCAAACGGGCAGAGGGGTCCCAAGCATCTTGCTTCCAGCTTTTCAGGAAGGTAAGAAACAACTGGCTCTGCCCAGTGCTCTTACAGCCTACCGGGAACATCTCTTACCAAGGCCTGTGAAACGCAGTTTCCTGGCAGGCCTGATCTGGCTGAAGTAGAACTTCTGCTCTGGGTGTGCTCCATTGCCCTAGAGCTGCCAGGCCCAAAGGGCTGCCTTGTTTCCAAAGACGGAGAGTGGACCCAAAGCATCTTGCTCCCAGCTCTTCGGGAAGCTAAGAAACAGCTGGCTCTGCCCAGTGCTCTTACAGCCTAAGAGAACATCTCTTTGAAAGGCCTGTGAAACGCAGTTTCTTGGCAGGCCTGACCTGGCTGAAGTAGAACTTCTGTTCTGGTTGTGCTACATAGGCCTAGAGCTACCAGGACCTAAGGGCTGCCTTGTTTCCAAAGGGTGAGAGAGGCCCCAAAGCATCTTGCCTCCAGCACTTTGGGAAGCTAAAAAACAACTGGTTCTGCCCAGTGCTCTCACAGCCTACCGTGAACATCTCTTACCAAGGGCTGTGAAACGCAGTTTCTGGGCAGGACTGATCTGCCTGAAGTAGAACTTCTGCTGTGGGTGTGCTCCATTGGCCTAGAGCTGCCAGGCCCAAACGGCTGCCTTGTGTCCAAAGGGAGAGAGAGGCCCCAAGGCATCTTGCTTCCAGCTCTGTGGGAAGCTAAAGCAACTGGCTCTCCACAGTGCTCTCACAGCCTACCGGGAACATCTCTTACCAAGGCCTGTGAAACGCAGTTTCTTGGCAGGCCTGATCTGGCTGAAGTAGAACTCCTGCTCTGGGCGTGCTACTTTGGCCTAGAGCTGCCAGGCCCAAAGGGCCGCCTTGTTTCCAAAGGGGCTGAGAGTCCCCAAAGCATCTTGCTTCCAAATCTTTGGGAAGCTAAGAAACAACTGGCTCTGCACAGTGCTCTCACAGCCTACCGGCAACGTGACAGAGAAAGGCCTGTGAGACGCAGTTTCTTGGAAGGCCTGATCTGGCTGAGGTAGAACTTCTGCTCTGGGTGTACTCCATTGGCCTAGGGCTGCCAGGCCCAAAGGGCTGCCTTTATTTCCAAAGTGTGAGAGAGGCCCCAAAGCATCTTGCTTCCACCTCTTGGGAAGCTAAGAAACAACTGGCTGTGCCCAGTGCTCTTATAGCCTAAGAGAACATCTCTTATCAAGGCCTGTGAAACGCACTGTCTAGGCAGGCCTGATCTGGAAGAAGTAGAACTTCGGCTCTGGTTGTGCTCCATTGCCCTAGAGCTGCCAGACCCAACGTGCTGCCTTGTTTCCAAAGGGGCAGAGAGGCCCCAAAGCGTCTTGCTTCCAGCTGTTTGGGAAACAAGGAAACAACTGGCTCTGCACCGTGCTCTCACAGCCTACCGGGAACGTCACATACAAAGGCCTCTGAAACGCAGTTCCTTGGCAGGCCTGATCTGGCTGAAGTAGGACTTCTGCTCTGGGTGTGCTCCATTGGCCTAGAGCTGAAAGGCCCAAAGGTCGCCCTTGTTGGCAAAGGGGCAGGGAGCCCCCAAAGCATCTTGCTTCCAGCTCTTTGGGAAGCTAAGAAACAAATGGCTCTGCCCAGTGCTCTAACAGAGTACCGGGAACATCTCTTACCAAACCCTTTGAAACGCAGTTTCTTGGCAGGCCTTATCTGGCTGAGGTAGAACTTCTGCTCTGGGTGTGCTCCATTGGCCTAGAGCTGCCTGGCCCAAAGGTCGGCCTTGTTTGCAAAGGGGATGAGAGGCCCCAAAGCATCTTGCTTCCAGCTCTTCGGGAAGCTAAGAAACATCTGGCGTTGCCCAGTGCTCTTACAGCCTACCGGGAACATCTCTTGCCAAGGCCTGTGAAACGCAGTTTGTTGGTGGCCTGAACTGGCCGAAGTAGAACTTCTGCTCTGGGTGTGCTCCATTGGCCTAGAGCTGCCTGGCCCATAGGGCCGCCTTGTTTGCAAAGGGGATGAGAGGCCCCAAAGCATCTTGCTTCCAGCTCTTCGGGAAGCTAAGAAACATCTGGCATTGCCCAGTGCTCTTACAGCCTACCGGGAACATCTCTTACCAAGGCCTGTGAAACGCAGTTTGTTGGTGGCCTGAACTGGCCCAAGTAGAACTTCTGCTCTGGGTGTGCTCCACTGGCCTAGATCTACCTGCCCCAAAGGGCTGCCTTGAGTCCAAAGTGAGAGAGTGGCACCAAAGCTTCTCGCTTCCAGCTCTTCGGGAAGCTAAGAAACATCTGGCGTTGCCCAGTGCTCTTACAGCCTACCGGGAACATCTCTTACCAAGGTCTTTGAAACGCCGTTTCCTGGCAGGCCTGATTTGGCTGAAGTAGAACTTCTGCTCTGGGTGTGCTCCATTGCCCTAGAGCTGCCAGGCCCAAGGTGCTGCCTTGTTTACAAAGGGGCAGAGAGGCCCCAAAGCATCTTCCTTCCAGCTCTCTGGGAAGCTAAGAACCAACTCGCTCTGCCCCGTGCTCTTACAGCCTACCGGGAACATGTCTTTGAAAGGCCTGTGAAACGCAGTTTCTTGGCAGGCCTCATCTGGCTGAAGTAGAACTCCGGCTCTGGGTGTGCTCCATTGCCCTAGAGCTGCCAGGCCCAAAGTGCTGCCCTGTTTCCAAGGGGCAGAGAGGCCCAAAGCATCTTGCTTCCCGGTCTTTGCGAAGCTAAGACACAACTGGCTCTGCCCAGTGCTCTTACACCTACCGGGAACATCTCTTACCAAGGCCTGTCAAACGCTGTTTCTTTGCAGGCCTGATCAGGCTGAAGTAGAACTCCTGCTCTGCGTGTGCTCCATTGGCCTAGAGCTTCCCGACCCAAAAGGCTGCCTTGTTCCCAAACGGGCAGAGGGGTCCCAAGCATCTTGCTTCCAGCTTTTCAGGAAGGTAAGAAACAACTGGCTCTGCCCAGTGCTCTTACAGCCTACCGGGAACATCTCTTACCAAGGCCTGTGAAACGCAGTTTCCTGGCAGGCCTGATCTGGCTGAAGTAGAACTTCTGCTCTGGGTGTGCTCCATTGCCCTAGAGCTGCCAGGCCCAAAGGGCTGCCTTGTTTCCAAAGACGGAGAGTGGACCCAAAGCATCTTGCTCCCAGCTCTTCGGGAAGCTAAGAAACAGCTGGCTCTGCCCAGTGCTCTTACACCCTAAGAGAACATCTCTTTGAAAGGCCTGTGAAACGCAGTTTCTTGGCAGGCCTGACCTGGCTGAAGTAGAACTTCTGTTCTGGTTGTGCTACATAGGCCTAGAGCTACCAGGACCTAAGGGCTGCCTTGTTTCCAAAGGGTGAGAGAGGCCCCAAAGCATCTTGCCTCCAGCACTTTGGGAAGCTAAAAAACAACTGGTTCTGCCCAGTGCTCTCACAGCCTACCGTGAACATCTCTTACCAAGGGCTGTGAAACGCAGTTTCTGGGCAGGACTGATCTGCCTGAAGTAGAACTTCTGCTGTGGGTGTGCTCCATTGGCCTAGAGCTGCCAGGCCCAAACGGCTGCCTTGTGTCCAAAGGGAGAGAGAGGCCCCAAGGCATCTTGCTTCCAGCTCTGTGGGAAGCTAAAGCAACTGGCTCTCCACAGTGCTCTCACAGCCTACCGGGAACATCTCTTACCAAGGCCTGTGAAACGCAGTTTCTTGGCAGGCCTGATCTGGCTGAAGTAGAACTCCTGCTCTGGGCGTGCTACTTTGGCCTAGAGCTGCCAGGCCCAAAGGGCCGCCTTGTTTCCAAAGGGGCTGAGAGTCCCCAAAGCATCTTGCTTCCAAATCTTTGGGAAGCTAAGAAACAACTGGCTCTGCACAGTGCTCTCACAGCCTACCGGCAACGTGACAGAGAAAGGCCTGTGAGACGCAGTTTCTTGGAAGGCCTGATCTGGCTGAGGTAGAACTTCTGCTCTGGGTGTACTCCATTGGCCTAGGGCTGCCAGGCCCAAAGGGCTGCCTTTATTTCCAAAGTGTGAGAGAGGCCCCAAAGCATCTTGCTTCCTGCTCTCTGGGAAGCTAAAACAACTGGCTCTGCACAGTGCTCTCAAAGCCAACCGGGAACGTCACATACAAAGGCCTGTGAAACGCAGCTTCTTGACAGGCCTTATCTGGCTGAGGTAGAACTTGTGCTCTGGGTGTGCTACTTTGGCCTAGAGCTGCCAGGCACAAAGGCTGCTTTGTTTCCAAAGGGGGAGAGAGGCCCCAAATCATGTTGCTTCCAGCTGTTTTTGAAGCTAAGAAACAACTCGCTCTGCCAGGTACTCTTACAGCCTTCCGGGAACACCTCTTACGAAGGCCTGTGAAAAGCAGTTTCTTGGCAGGCCTGATCTGGCTGAGGTAGAACTTCTGCTCTGGGTGTGCTCCATTGCCCTAGAGCTGAAAGGCCCAAAGGGCTGCCTTGTTTCCAAAGGGGGAGAGAGGCCCCAAAGCATCTTGCTTCCACCTCTTGGGAAGCTAAGAAACAACTGGCTGTGCCCAGTGCTCTTATAGCCTAAGAGAACATCTCTTATCAAGGCCTGTGAAACGCACTGTCTAGGCAGGCCTGATCTGGAAGAAGTAGAACTTCGGCTCTGGTTGTGCTCCATTGCCCTAGAGCTGCCAGACGCAACGTGCTGCCTTGTTTCCAAAGGGGCAGAGAGGCCCCAAAGCGTCTTGCTTCCAGCTGTTTGGGAAACAAGGAAACAACTGGCTCTGCACCGTGCTCTCACAGCCTACCGGGAACGTCACATACAAAGGCCTCTGAAACGCAGTTCCTTGGCAGGCCTGATCTGGCTGAAGTAGGACTTCTGCTCTGGGTGTGCTCCATTGGCCTAGAGCTGAAAGGCCCAAAGGTCGCCCTTGTTGGCAAAGGGGCAGGGAGCCCCCAAAGCATCTTGCTTCCAGCTCTTTGGGAAGCTAAGAAACAAATGGCTCTGCCCAGTGCTCTAACAGAGTACCGGGAACATCTCTTACCAAAGCCTTTGAAACGCAGTTTCTTGGCAGGCCTTATCTGGCTGAGGTAGAACTTCTGCTCTGGGTGTGCTCCATTGGCCTAGAGCTGCCTGGCCCATAGGGCCGCCTTGTTTGCAAAGGGGATGAGAGGCCCCAAAGCATCTTGCTTCCAGCTCTTCGGGAAGCTAAGAAACATCTGGCGTTGCCCAGTGCTCTTACAGCCTACCGGGAACATCTCTTACCAAGGCCTGTGAAATGCAGTTTGTTGGTGGCCTGAACTGGCCCAAGTAGAACTTCTGCTCTGGGTGTGCTCCACTGGCCTAGATCTACCTGCCCCAAAGGGCTGCCTTGAGTCCAAAGTGAGAGAGTGGCACCAAAGCTTCTCGCTTCCAGCTCTTCGGGAAGCTAAGAAACATCTGGCGTTGCCCAGTGCTCTTACAGCCTACCGGGAACATCTCTTACCAAGGCCTGTGAAACGCCGTTTCCTGGCAGGCCTGATTTGGCTGAAGTAGAACTTCTGCTCTGGGTGTGCTCCATTGCCCTAGAGCTGCCAGGCCCAAAGGGCTGCCTTGTTTCCAAAGACGGAGAGTGGACCCAAAGCATCTTGCTCCCAGCTCTTCGGGAATCTAAGAAACAGCTGGCTCTGCCCAGTGCTCTTACAGCCTAAGAGAACATCTCTTTGAAAGGCCTGGGAAACGCAGTTTCTTGGCAGGCCTGACCTGGCTGAAGTAGAACTTCTGTTCTGGTTGTGCTACATAGGCCTAGAGCTACCAGGACCTAAGGGCTGCCTTGTTTCCAAAGGGTGAGAGAGGCCCCAAAGCATCTTGCCTCCAGCATTTTGGGAAGCTAAAAAACAACTGGTTCTGCCCAGTGCTCTCACAGCCTACCGTGAACATCTCTTACCAAGGGCTGTGAAACGCAGTTTCTGGGCAGGACTGATCTGCCTGAAGTAGAACTTCTGCTGTGGGTGTGCTCCATTGGCCTAGAGCTGCCAGGCCCAAACGGCTGCCTTGTGTCCAAAGGGAGAGAGAGGCCCCAAGGCATCTTGCTTCCAGCTCTGTGGGAAGCTAAAGCAACTGGCTCTCCACAGTGCTCTCACAGCCTACCGGGAACATCTCTTACCAAGGCCTGTGAAACGCAGTTTCTTGGCAGGCCTGATCTGGCTGAAGTAGAACTCCTGCTCTGGGCGTGCTACTTTGGCCTAGAGCTGCCAGGCCCAAAGGGCCGCCTTGTTTCCAAAGGGGCTGAGAGTCCCCAAAGCATCTTGCTTCCAAATCTTTGGGAAGCTAAGAAACAACTGGCTCTGCACAGTGCTCTCACAGCCTACCGGCAACGTGACAGAGAAAGGCCTGTGAGACGCAGTTTCTTGGAAGGCCTGATCTGGCTGAGGTAGAACTTCTGCTCTGGGTGTACTCCATTGGCCTAGGGCTGCCAGGCCCAAAGGGCTGTCTTTATTTCCAAAGTGTGAGAGAGGCCCCAAAGCATCTTGCTTCCACCTCTTGGGAAGCTAAGAAACAACTGGCTGTGCCCAGTGCTCTTATAGCCTAAGAGAACATCTCTTATCAAGGCCTGTGAAACGCACTGTCTAGGCAGGCCTGATCTGGAAGAAGTAGAACTTCGGCTCTGGTTGTGCTCCATTGCCCTAGAGCTGCCAGACCCAACGTGCTGCCTTGTTTCCAAAGGGGCAGAGAGGCCCCAAAGCGTCTTGCTTCCAGCTGTTTGGGAAACAAGGAAACAACTGGCTCTGCACCGTGCTCTCACAGCCTACCGGGAACGTCACATACAAAGGCCTCTGAAACGCAGTTCCTTGGCAGGCCTGATCTGGCTGAAGTAGGACTTCTGCTCTGGGTGTGCTCCATTGGCCTAGAGCTGAAAGGCCCAAAGGTCGCCCTTGTTGGCAAAGGGGCAGGGAGCCCCCAAAGCATCTTGCTTCCAGCTCTTTGGGAAGCTAAGAAACAAATGGCTCTGCCCAGTGCTCTAACAGAGTACCGGGAACATCTCTTACCAAACCCTTTGAAACGCAGTTTCTTGGCAGGCCTTATCTGGCTGAGGTAGAACTTCTGCTCTGGGTGTGCTCCATTGGCCTAGAGCTGCCTGGCCCAAAGGTCGGCCTTGTTTGCAAAGGGGATGAGAGGTCCCAAAGCATCTTGCTTCCAGCTCTTCGGGAAGCTAAGAAACATCTGGCGTTGCCCAGTGCTCTTACAGCCTACCGGGAACATCTCTTGCCAAGGCCTGTGAAACGCAGTTTGTTGGTGGCCTGAACTGGCCGAAGTAGAACTTCTGCTCTGGGTGTGCTCCATTGGCCTAGAGCTGCCTGGCCCATAGGGCCGCCTTGTTTGCAAAGGGGATGAGAGGCCCCAAAGCATCTTGCTTCCAGCTCTTCGGGAAGCTAAGAAACATCTGGCATTGCCCAGTGCTCTTACAGCCTACCGGGAACATCTCTTACCAAGGCCTGTGAAACGCAGTTTGTTGGTGGCCTGAACTGGCCCAAGTAGAACTTCTGCTCTGGGTGTGCTCCACTGGCCTAGATCTACCTGCCCCAGAGGGCTGCCTTGAGTCCAAAGTGAGAGAGTGGCACCAAAGCTTCTCGCTTCCAGCTCTTCGGGAAGCTAAGAAACATCTGGCGTTGCCCAGTGCTCTTACAGCCTACCGGGAACATCTCTTACCAAGGTCTTTGAAACGCCGTTTCCTGGCAGGCCTGATTTGGCTGAAGTAGAACTTCTGCTCTGGGTGTGCTCCATTGCCCTAGAGCTGCCAGGCCCAAGGTGCTGCCTTGTTTACAAAGGGGCAGAGAGGCCCCAAAGCATCTTCCTTCCAGCTCTCTGGGAAGCTAAGAACCAACTCGCTCTGCCCCGTGCTCTTACAGCCTACCGGGAACATGTCTTTGAAAGGCCTGTGAAACGCATTTTCTTGGCAGGCCTCATCTGGCTGAAGTAGAACTCCGGCTCTGGGTGTGCTCCATTGCCCTAGAGCTGCCAGGCCCAAAGTGCTGCCCTGTTTCCAAGGGGCAGAGAGGCCCAAAGCATCTTGCTTCCCGGTCTTTGCGAAGCTAAGACACAACTGGCTCTGCCCAGTGCTCTTACACCTACCGGGAACATCTCTTACCAAGGCCTGTCAAACGCTGTTTCTTTGCAGGCCTGATCAGGCTGAAGTAGAACTCCTGCTCTGCGTGTGCTCCATTGGCCTAGAGCTTCCCGACCCAAAAGGCTGCCTTGTTCCCAAACGGGCAGAGGGGTCCCAAGCATCTTGCTTCCAGCTTTTCAGGAAGGTAAGAAACAACTGGCTCTGCCCAGTGCTCTTACAGCCTACCGGGAACATCTCTTACCAAGGCCTGTGAAACGCAGTTTCCTGGCAGGCCTGATCTGGCTGAAGTAGAACTTCTGCTCTGGGTGTGCTCCATTGCCCTAGAGCTGCCAGGCCCAAAGGGCTGCCTTGTTTCCAAAGACGGAGAGTGGACCCAAAGCATCTTGCTCCCAGCTCTTCGGGAAGCTAAGAAACAGCTGGCTCTGCCCAGTGCTCTTACAGCCTAAGAGAACATCTCTTTGAAAGGCCTGTGAAACGCAGTTTCTTGGCAGGCCTGACCTGGCTGAAGTAGAACTTCTGTTCTGGTTGTGCTACATAGGCCTAGAGCTACCAGGACCTAAGGGCTGCCTTGTTTCCAAAGGGTGAGAGAGGCCCCAAAGCATCTTGCCTCCAGCACTTTGGGAAGCTAAAAAACAACTGGTTCTGCCCAGTGCTCTCACAGCCTACCGTGAACATCTCTTACCAAGGGCTGTGAAACGCAGTTTCTGGGCAGGACTGATCTGCCTGAAGTAGAACTTCTGCTGTGGGTGTGCTCCATTGGCCTAGAGCTGCCAGGCCCATACGGCTGCCTTGTGTCCAAAGGGAGAGAGAGGCCCCAAGGCATCTTGCTTCCAGCTCTGTGGGAAGCTAAAGCAACTGGCTCTCCACAGTGCTCTCACAGCCTACCGGGAACATCTCTTACCAAGGCCTGTGAAACGCAGTTTCTTGGCAGGCCTGATGTGGCTGAAGTAGAACTCCTGCTCTGGGCGTGCTACTTTGGCCTAGAGCTGCCAGGCCCAAAGGGCCGCCTTGTTTCCAAAGGGGCTGAGAGTCCCCAAAGCATCTTGCTTCCAAATCTTTGGGAAGCTAAGAAACAACTGGCTCTGCACAGTGCTCTCACAGCCTACCGGCAACGTGACAGAGAAAGGCCTGTGAGACGCAGTTTCTTGGAAGGCCTGATCTGGCTGAGGTAGAACTTCTGCTCTGGGTGTACTCCATTGGCCTAGGGCTGCCAGGCCCAAAGGGCTGCCTTTATTTCCAAAGTGTGAGAGAGGCCCCAAAGCATCTTGCTTCCTGCTCTCTGGGAAGCTAAAACAACTGGCTCTGCACAGTGCTCTCAAAGCCAACCGGGAACGTCACATACAAAGGCCTGTGAAACGCAGCTTCTTGACAGGCCTTATCTGGCTGAGGTAGAACTTGTGCTCTGGGTGTGCTACTTTGGCCTAGAGCTGCCAGGCACAAAGGCTGCTTTGTTTCCAAAGGGGGAGAGAGGCCCCAAATCATGTTGCTTCCAGCTGTTTTTGAAGCTAAGAAACAACTCGCTCTGCCAGGTACTCTTACAGCCTTCCGGGAACACCTCTTACGAAGGCCTGTGAAAAGCAGTTTCTTGGCAGGCCTGATCTGGCTGAGGTAGAACTTCTGCTCTGGGTGTGCTCCATTGCCCTAGAGCTGAAAGGCCCAAAGGGCTGCCTTGTTTCCAAAGGGGGAGAGAGGCCCCAAAGCATCTTGCTTCCACCTCTTGGGAAGCTAAGAAACAACTGGCTGTGCCCAGTGCTCTTATAGCCTAAGAGAACATCTCTTATCAAGGCCTGTGAAACGCACTGTCTAGGCAGGCCTGATCTGGAAGAAGTAGAACTTCGGCTCTGGTTGTGCTTCATTGCCCTAGAGCTGCCAGACCCAACGTGCTGCCTTGTTTCCAAAGGGGCATAGGGCCCCAAAGCGTCTTGCTTCCAGCTGTTTGGGAAACAAGGAAACAACTGGCTCTGCACCGTGCTCTCACAGCCTACCGGGAACGTCACATACAAAGGCCTCTGAAACGCAGTTCCTTGGCAGGCCTGATCTGGCTGAAGTAGGACTTCTGCTCTGGGTGTGCTCCATTGGCCTAGAGCTGAAAGGCCCAAAGGTCGCCCTTGTTGGCAAAGGGGCAGGGAGCCCCCAAAGCATCTTGCTTCCAGCTCTTTGGGAAGCTAAGAAACAAATGGCTCTGCCCAGTGCTCTAACAGAGTACCGGGAACATCTCTTACCAAAGCCTTTGAAACGCAGTTTCTTGGCAGGCCTTATCTGGCTGGGGTAGAACTTCTGCTCTGGGTGTGCTCTATTGGCCTAGAGCTGCCTGGCCCAAAGGTCGGCCTTGTTTGCAAAGGGGATGAGAGGCCCCAAAGCATCTTGCTTCCAGCTCTTCGGGAAGCTAAGAAACATCTGGCGTTGCCCAGTGCTCTTACAGCCTACCGGGAACATCTCTTACCAAGGCCTGTGAAACGCAGTTTGTTGGTGGCCTGAACTGGCCGAAGTAGAACTTCTGCTCTGGGTGTGCTCCATTGGCCTAGAGCTGCCTGGCCCATAGGGCCGCCTTGTTTACAAAGGGGATGAGAGGCCCCAAAGCATCTTGCTTCCAGCTCTTCGGGAAGCTAAGAAACATCTGGCGTTGCCCAGTGCTCTTACAGCCTACCGGGAACATCTCTTACCAAGGCCTGTGAAACGCAGTTTGTTGGTGGCCTGAACTGGCCGAAGTAGAACTTCTGCTCTGGGTGTGCTCCACTGGCCTAGAGCTACCTGCCCCAAAGGGCTGCCTTGATTCCAAAGTGTGAGAGTGGCACCAAAGCATCTTGCTTCCAGCTCTTCGGGAAGCTAAGAAACATCTGGCGTTGCCCAGTGCTCTTACAGCCTACCGGGAACATCTCTTACCAAGGCCTGTGAAACGCCGTTTCCTGGCAGGCCTGATTTGGCTGAAGTAGAACTTCTGCTCTGGGTGTGCTCCATTGCCCTAGAGCTGCCAGGCCCAAGGTGCTGCCTCGTTTCCAAAGGGGCAGAGAGGCCCCAAAGCATCTTGCTTCCAGCTCTCTGGGAAGCTAAGAACCAACTCGCTCTGCCCCGTGCTCTTACAGCCTACCGGGAACATGTCTTTGAAAGGCCTGTGAAACGCAGTTTCTTGGCAGGCCTCATCTGGCTGAAGTAGAACTCCGGCTCTGGGTGTGCTCCATTGCCCTAGAGCTGCCAGGCCCAAAGTGCTGCCCTGTTTCCAAGGGGCAGAGAGGCCCAAAGCATCTTGCTTCCCGGTCTTTGCGAAGCTAAGAAACAACTGGCTCTGCCCAGTGCTCTTACACCTACCGGGAACATCTCTTACCAAGGCCTGTCAAACGCTGTTTCTTTGCAGGCCTGATCAGGCTGAAGTAGAACTCCTGCTCTGCGTGTGCTCCATTGGCCTAGAGCTTCCCGACCCAAAAGGCTGCCTTGTTCCCAAACGGGCAGAGGGGTCCCAAGCATCTTGCTTCCAGCTTTTCAGGAAGGTAAGAAACAACTGGCTCTGCCCAGTGCTCTTACAGCCTACCGGGAACATCTCTTACCAAGGCCTGTGAAACGCAGTTTCCTGGCAGGCCTGATCTGGCTGAAGTAGAACTTCTGCTCTGGGTGTGCTCCATTGCCCTTGAGCTGCCAGGCCCAAAGGGCTGCCTTGTTTCCAAAGACGGAGAGTGGACCCAAAGCATCTTGCTCCCAGCTCTTCGGGAAGCTAAGAAACAGCTGGCTCTGCCCAGTGCTCTTACAGCCTAAGAGAACATCTCTTTGAAAGGCCTGTGAAACGCAGTTTCTTGGCAGGCCTGACCTGGCTGAAGTAGAACTTCTGTTCTGGTTGTGCTACATAGGCCTAGAGCTACCAGGACCTAAGGGCTGCCTTGTTTCCAAAGGGTGAGAGAGGCCCCAAAGCATCTTGCCTCCAGCACTTTGGGAAGCTAAAAAACAACTGGTTCTGCCCAGTGCTCTCACAGCCTACCGTGAACATCTCTTACCAAGGGCTGTGAAACGCAGTTTCTGGGCAGGACTGATCTGCCTGAAGTAGAACTTCTGCTGTGGGTGTGCTCCATTGGCCTAGAGCTGCCAGGCCCAAACGGCTGCCTTGTGTCCAAAGGGAGAGAGAGGCCCCAAGGCATCTTGCTTCCAGCTCTGTGGGAAGCTAAAGCAACTGGCTCTCCACAGTGCTCTCACAGCCTACCGGGAACATCTCTTACCAAGGCCTGTGAAACGCAGTTTCTTGGCAGGCCTGATCTGGCTGAAGTAGAACTCCTGCTCTGGGCGTGCTACTTTGGCCTAGAGCTGCCAGGCCCAAAGGGCCGCCTTGTTTCCAAAGGGGCTGAGAGTCCCCAAAGCATCTTGCTTCCAAATCTTTGGGAAGCTAAGAAACAACTGGCTCTGCACAGTGCTCTCACAGCCTACCGGCAACGTGACAGAGAAAGGCCTGTGAGACGCAGTTTCTTGGAAGGCCTGATCTGGCTGAGGTAGAACTTCTGCTCTGGGTGTACTCCATTGGCCTAGAGATGAAAGGCCTAAAGGGCTGCCTTTATTTCCAAAGTGTGAGAGAGGCCCCAAAGCATCTTGCTTCCTGCTCTCTGGGAAGCTAAAACAACTGGCTCTGCACAGTGCTCTCAAAGCCAACCGGGAACGTCACATACAAAGGCCTGTGAAACGCAGCTTCTTGACAGGCCTTATCTGGCTGAGGTAGAACTTGTGCTCTGGGTGTGCTACTTTGGCCTAGAGCTGCCAGGCACAAAGGCTGCTTTGTTTCCAAAGGGGGAGAGAGGCCCCAAATCATGTTGCTTCCAGCTGTTTTTGAAGCTAAGAAACAACTCGCTCTGCCAGGTACTCTTACAGCCTTCCGGGAACACCTCTTACGAAGGCCTGTGAAAAGCAGTTTCTTGGCAGGCCTGATCTGGCTGAGGTAGAACTTCTGCTCTGGGTGTGCTCCATTGCCCTAGAGCTGAAAGGCCCAAAGGGCTGCCTTGTTTCCAAAGGGGGAGAGAGGCCCCAAAGCATCTTGCTTCCACCTCTTGGGAAGCTAAGAAACAACTGGCTGTGCCCAGTGCTCTTATAGCCTAAGAGAACATCTCTTATCAAGGCCTGTGAAACGCACTGTCTAGGCAGGCCTGATCTGGAAGAAGTAGAACTTCGGCTCTGGTTGTGCTTCATTGCCCTAGAGCTGCCAGACCCAACGTGCTGCCTTGTTTCCAAAGGGGCATAGAGGCCCCAAAGCGTCTTGCTTCCAGCTGTTTGGGAAACAAGGAAACAACTGGCTCTGCACCGTGCTCTCACAGCCTACCGGGAACGTCACATACAAAGGCCTCTGAAACGCAGTTCCTTGGCAGGCCTGATCTGGCTGAAGTAGGACTTCTGCTCTGGGTGTGCTCCATTGGCCTAGAGCTGAAAGGCCCAAAGGTCGCCCTTGTTGGCAAAGGGGCAGGGAGCCCCCAAAGCATCTTGCTTCCAGCTCTTTGGGAAGCTAAGAAACAAATGGCTCTGCCCAGTGCTCTAACAGAGTACCGGGAACATCTCTTACCAAAGCCTTTGAAACGCAGTTTCTTGGCAGGCCTTATCTGGCTGAGGTAGAACTTCTGCTCTGGGTGTGCTCCATTGGCCTAGAGCTGCCTGGCCCAAAGGTCGGCCTTGTTTGCAAAGGGGATGAGAGGCCCCAAAGCATCTTGCTTCCAGCTCTTCGGGAAGCTAAGAAACATCTGGCGTTGCCCAGTGCTCTTACAGCCTACCGGGAACATCTCTTACCAAGGCCTGTGAAACGCAGTTTGTTGGTGGCCTGAACTGGCCGAAGTAGAACTTCTGCTCTGGGTGTGCTCCACTGGCCTAGATCTACCTGCCCCAAAGGGCTGCCTTGAGTCCAAAGTGAGAGAGTGGCACCAAAGCTTCTCGCTTCCAGCTCTTCGGGAAGCTAAGAAACATCTGGCGTTGCCCAGTGCTCTTACAGCCTACCGGGAACATCTCTTACCAAGGCCTGTGAAACGCCGTTTCCTGGCAGGCCTGATTTGGCTGAAGTAGAACTTCTGCTCTGGGTGTGCTCCATTGCCCTAGAGCTGCCAGGCCCAAGGTGCTGCCTTGTTTCCAAAGGGGCAGAGAGGCCCCAAAGCATCTTGCTTCCAGCTCTCTGGGAAGCTAAGAACCAACTCGCTCTGCCCCGTGCTCTTACAGCCTACCGGGAACATGTCTTTGAAAGGCCTGTGAAACGCAGTTTCTTGGCAGGCCTCATCTGGCTGAAGTAGAACTCCGGCTCTGGGTGTGCTCCATTGCCCTAGAGCTGCCAGGCCCAAAGTGCTGCCCTGTTTCCAAGGGGCAGAGAGGCCCAAAGCATCTTGCTTCCCGGTCTTTGCGAAGCTAAGACACAACTGGCTCTGCCCAGTGCTCTTACACCTACCGGGAACATCTCTTACCAAGGCCTGTCAAACGCTGTTTCTTTGCAGGCCTGATCAGGCTGAAGTAGAACTCCTGCTCTGCGTGTGCTCCATTGGCCTAGAGCTTCCCGACCCAAAAGGCTGCCTTGTTCCCAAACGGGCAGAGGGGTCCCAAGCATCTTGCTTCCAGCTTTTCAGGAAGGTAAGAAACAACTGGCTCTGCCCAGTGCTCTTACAGCCTACCGGGAACATCTCTTACCAAGGCCTGTGAAACGCAGTTTCCTGGCAGGCCTGATCTGGCTGAAGTAGAACTCCGGCTCTGGGCGTGCTACTTTGGCCTAGAGCTGCCAGGCCCAAAGGGCCGCCTTGTTTCCAAAGGGGCTGAGAGTCCCCAAAGCATCTTGCTTCCAAATCTTTGGGAAGCTAAGAAACAACTGGCTCTGCACAGTGCTCTCACAGCCTACCGGCAACGTGACAGAGAAAGGCCTGTGAGACGCAGTTTCTTGGAAGGCCTGATCTGGCTGAGGTAGAACTTCTGCTCTGGGTGTACTCCATTGGCCTAGGGCTGCCAGGCCCAAAGGGCTGCCTTTATTTCCAAAGTGTGAGAGAGGCCCCAAAGCATCTTGCTTCCTGCTCTCTGGGAAGCTAAAACAACTGGCTCTGCACAGTGCTCTCAAAGCCAACCGGGAACGTCACATACAAAGGCCTGTGAAACGCAGCTTCTTGACAGGCCTTATCTGGCTGAGGTAGAACTTGTGCTCTGGGTGTGCTACTTTGGCCTAGAGCTGCCAGGCACAAAGGCTGCTTTGTTTCCAAAGGGGGAGAGAGGCCCCAAATCATGTTGCTTCCAGCTGTTTTTGAAGCTAAGAAACAACTCGCTCTGCCAGGTACTCTTACAGCCTTCCGGGAACACCTCTTACGAAGGCCTGTGAAAAGCAGTTTCTTGGCAGGCCTGATCTGGCTGAGGTAGAACTTCTGCTCTGGGTGTGCTCCATTGCCCTAGAGCTGAAAGGCCCAAAGGGCTGCCTTGTTTCCAAAGGGGGAGAGAGGCCCCAAAGCATCTTGCTTCCACCTCTTGGGAAGCTAAGAAACAACTGGCTGTGCCCAGTGCTCTTATAGCCTAAGAGAACATCTCTTATCAAGGCCTGTGAAACGCACTGTCTAGGCAGGCCTGATCTGGAAGAAGTAGAACTTCGGCTCTGGTTGTGCTCCATTGCCCTAGAGCTGCCAGACCCAACGTGCTGCCTTGTTTCCAAAGGGGCAGAGAGGCCCCAAAGCGTCTTGCTTCCAGCTGTTTGGGAAACAAGGAAACAACTGGCTCTGCACCATGCTCTCACAGCCTACCGGGAACGTCACATACAAAGGCCTCTGAAACGCAGTTCCTTGGCAGGCCTGATCTGGCTGAAGTAGGACTTCTGCTCTGGGTGTGCTCCATTGGCCTAGAGCTGAAAGGCCCAAAGGTCGCACTTGTAGGCAAAGGGGCAGGGAGCCCCCAAAGCATCTTGCTTCCAGCTCTTTGGGAAGCTAAGAAACAAATGGCTCTGCCCAGTGCTCTAACAGAGTACCGGGAACATCTCTTACCAAAGCCTTTGAAACGCAGTTTCTTGGCAGGCCTTATCTGGCTGAGGTAGAACTTCTGCTCTGGGTGTGCTCCATTGGCCTAGAGCTGCCTGGCCCAAAGGTCGGCCTTGTTTGCAAAGGGGATGAGAGGCCCCAAAGCATCTTGCTTCCAGCTCTTCGGGAAGCTAAGAAACATCTGGCGTTGCCCAGTGCTCTTACAGCCTACCGGGAACATCTCTTACCAAGGCCTGTGAAACGCAGTTTGTTGGTGGCCTGAACTGGCCGAAGTAGAACTTCTGCTCTGGGTGTGCTCCACTGGCCTAGATCTACCTGCCCCAAAGGGCTGCCTTGAGTCCAAAGTGAGAGAGTGGCACCAAAGCTTCTCGCTTCCAGCTCTTCGGGAAGCTAAGAAACATCTGGCGTTGCCCAGTGCTCTTACAGCCTACCGGGAACATCTCTTACCAAGGCCTGTGAAACGCCGTTTCCTGGCAGGCCTGATTTGGCTGAAGTAGAACTTCTGCTCTGGGTGTGCTCCATTGCCCTAGAGCTGCCAGGCCCAAGGTGCTGCCTTGTTTCCAAAGGGGCAGAGAGGCCCCAAAGCATCTTGCTTCCAGCTCTCTGGGAAGCTAAGAACCAACTCGCTCTGCCCCGTGCTCTTACAGCCTACCGGGAACATGTCTTTGAAAGGCCTGTGAAACGCAGTTTCTTGGCAGGCCTCATCTGGCTGAAGTAGAACTCCGGCTCTGGGTGTGCTCCATTGCCCTAGAGCTGCCAGGCCCAAAGTGCTGCCCTGTTTCCAAGGGGCAGAGAGGCCCAAAGCATCTTGCTTCCCGGTCTTTGCGAAGCTAAGACACAACTGGCTCTGCCCAGTGCTCTTACACCTACCGGGAACATCTCTTACCAAGGCCTGTCAAACGCTGTTTCTTTGCAGGCCTGATCAGGCTGAAGTAGAACTCCTGCTCTGCGTGTGCTCCATTGGCCTAGAGCTTCCCGACCCAAAAGGCTGCCTTGTTCCCAAACGGGCAGAGGGGTCCCAAGCATCTTGCTTCCAGCTTTTCAGGAAGGTAAGAAACAACTGGCTCTGCCCAGTGCTCTTACAGCCTACCGGGAACATCTCTTACCAAGGCCTGTGAAACGCAGTTTCCTGGCAGGCCTGATCTGGCTGAAGTAGAACTCCGGCTCTGGGCGTGCTACTTTGGCCTAGAGCTGCCAGGCCCAAAGGGCCGCCTTGTTTCCAAAGGGGCTGAGAGTCCCCAAAGCATCTTGCTTCCAAATCTTTGGGAAGCTAAGAAACAACTGGCTCTGCACAGTGCTCTCACAGCCTACCGGCAACGTGACAGAGAAAGGCCTGTGAGACGCAGTTTCTTGGAAGGCCTGATCTGGCTGAGGTAGAACTTCTGCTCTGGGTGTACTCCATTGGCCTAGGGCTGCCAGGCCCAAAGGGCTGCCTTTATTTCCAAAGTGTGAGAGAGGCCCCAAAGCATCTTGCTTCCTGCTCTCTGGGAAGCTAAAACAACTGGCTCTGCACAGTGCTCTCAAAGCCAACCGGGAACGTCACATACAAAGGCCTGTGAAACGCAGCTTCTTGACAGGCCTTATCTGGCTGAGGTAGAACTTGTGCTCTGGGTGTGCTACTTTGGCCTAGAGCTGCCAGGCACAAAGGCTGCTTTGTTTCCAAAGGGGGAGAGAGGCCCCAAATCATGTTGCTTCCAGCTGTTTTTGAAGCTAAGAAACAACTCGCTCTGCCAGGTACTCTTACAGCCTTCCGGGAACACCTCTTACGAAGGCCTGTGAAAAGCAGTTTCTTGGCAGGCCTGATCTGGCTGAGGTAGAACTTCTGCTCTGGGTGTGCTCCATTGCCCTAGAGCTGAAAGGCCCAAAGGGCTGCCTTGTTTCCAAAGGGGGAGAGAGGCCCCAAAGCATCTTGCTTCCACCTCTTGGGAAGCTAAGAAACAACTGGCTGTGCCCAGTGCTCTTATAGCCTAAGAGAACATCTCTTATCAAGGCCTGTGAAACGCACTGTCTAGGCAGGCCTGATCTGGAAGAAGTAGAACTTCGGCTCTGGTTGTGCTCCATTGCCCTAGAGCTGCCAGACCCAACGTGCTGCCTTGTTTCCAAAGGGGCAGAGAGGCCCCAAAGCGTCTTGCTTCCAGCTGTTTGGGAAACAAGGAAACAACTGGCTCTGCACCGTGCTCTCACAGCCTACCGGGAACGTCACATACAAAGGCCTCTGAAACGCAGTTCCTTGGCAGGCCTGATCTGGCTGAAGTAGGACTTCTGCTCTGGGTGTGCTCCATTGGCCTAGAGCTGAAAGGCCCAAAGGTCGCCCTTGTTGGCAAAGGGGCAGGGAGCCCCCAAAGCATCTTGCTTCCAGCTCTTCGGGAAGCTAAGAAACAAATGGCTCTGCCCAGTGCTCTAACAGAGTACCGGGAACATCTCTTACCAAAGCCTTTGAAACGCAGTTTCTTGGCAGGCCTTATCTGGCTGAGGTAGAACATCTGCTCTGGGTGTGCTCCATTGGCCTAGAGCTGCCTGGCCCAAAGGTCGGCCTTGTTTGCAAAGGGGATGAGAGGCCCCAAAGCATCTTGCTTCCAGCTCTTCGGGAAGCTAAGAAACATCTGGCGTTGCCCAGTGCTCTTACAGCCTACCGGGAACATCTCTTACCAAGGCCTGTGAAACGCAGTTTGTTGGTGGCCTGAACTGGCCGAAGTAGAACTTCTGCTCTGGGTGTGCTCCATTGGCCTAGAGCTGCCTGGCCCATAGGGCCGCCTTGTTTGTAAAGGGGATGAGAGGCCCCAAAGCATCTTGCTTCCAGCTCTACGGGAAGCTAAGAAACATCTGGCGTTGCCCAGTGCTCTTACAGCCTACCGGGAACATCTCTTACCACGTTCTTTGAAACGCCGTTTCCTGGCAGGCCTGATTTGGCTGAAGTAGAACTTCTGCTCTGGGTGTGCTCCATTGCCCTAGAGCTGCCAGGCCCAAGGTGCTGCCTTGTTTCCAAAGGGGCAGAGAGGCCCCAAAGCATCTTGCTTCCAGCTCTCTGGGAAGCTAAGAACCAACTCGCTCTGCCCCGTGCTCTTACAGCCTACCGGGAACATGTCTTTGAAAGGCCTGTGAAACGCAGTTTCTTGGCAGGCCTCATCTGGCTGAAGTAGAACTCCGGCTCTGGGTGTGCTCCATTGCCCTAGAGCTGCCAGGCCCAAAGTGCTGCCCTGTTTCCAAGGGGCAGAGAGGCCCAAAGCATCTTGCTTCCCGGTCTTTGCGAAGCTAAGACACAACTGGCTCTGCCCAGTGCTCTTACACCTACCGGGAACATCTCTTACCAAGGCCTGTCAAACGCTGTTTCTTTGCAGGCCTGATCAGGCTGAAGTAGAACTCCTGCTCTGCGTGTGCTCCATTGGCCTAGAGCTTCCCGACCCAAAAGGCTGCCTTGTTCCCAAACGGGCAGAGGGGTCCCAAGCATCTTGCTTCCAGCTTTTCAGGAAGGTAAGAAACAACTGGCTCTGCCCAGTGCTCTTACAGCCTACCGGGAACATCTCTTACCAAGGCCTGTGAAACGCAGTTTCCTGGCAGGCCTGATCTGGCTGAAGTAGAACTCCGGCTCTGGGCGTGCTACTTTGGCCAAGAGCTGCCAGGCCCAAAGGGCCGCCTTGTTTCCAAAGGGGCTGAGAGTCCCCAAAGCATCTTGCTTCCAAATCTTTGGGAAGCTAAGAAACAACTGGCTCTGCACAGTGCTCTCACAGCCTACCGGCAACGTGACAGAGAAAGGCCTGTGAGACGCAGTTTCTTGGAAGGCCTGATCTGGCTGAGGTAGAACTTCTGCTCTGGGTGTACTCCATTGGCCTAGGGCTGCCAGGCCCAAAGGGCTGCCTTTATTTCCAAATTGTGAGAGAGGCCCCAAAGCATCTTGCTTCCTGCTCTCTGGGAAGCTTAAACAACTGGCTCTGCACAGTGCTCTCAAAGCCAACCGGGAACGTCACATACAAAGGCCTGTGAAACGCAGCTTCTTGACAGGCCTTATCTGGCTGAGGTAGAACTTGTGCTCTGGGTGTGCTACTTTGGCCTAGAGCTGCCAGGCACAAAGGCTGCTTTGTTTCCAAAGGGGGAGAGAGGCCCCAAATCATGTTGCTTCCAGCTGTTTTTGAAGCTAAGAAACAACTCGCTCTGCCAGGTACTCTTACAGCCTTCCGGGAACACCTCTTACGAAGGCCTGTGAAAAGCAGTTTCTTGGCAGGCCTGATCTGGCTGAGGTAGAACTTCTGCTCTGGGTGTGCTCCATTGGCCTAGAGCTTCCTGGCCCAAAGGTCGGCCTTGTTTGCAAAGGGGATGAGAGGCCCCAAAGCATCTTGCTTCCAGCTCTTCGGGAAGCTAAGAAACATCTGGCGTTGCCCAGTGCTCTTACAGCCTACCGGGAACATCTCTTACCAAGGCCTGTGAAACGCAGTTTGTTGGTGGCCTGAACTGGCCGAAGTAGAACTTCTGCTCTGGGTGTGCTCCACTGGCCTAGAGCTACCTGCCCCAAAGGGCTGCCTTGATTCCAAAGTGTGAGAGTGGCACCAAAGCATCTTGCTTCCAGCTCTTCGGGAAGCTAAGAAACATCTGGCGTTGCCCAGTGCTCTTACAGCCTACCGGGAACATCTCTTACCAAGGTCTTTGAAACGCCGTTTCCTGGCAGGCCTGATTTGGCTGAAGTAGAACTTCTGCTCTGGGTGTTCTCCATTGCCCTAGAGCTGCCAGGCCCAAGGTGCTGCCTTGTTTCCAAAGGGGCAGAGAGGCCCCAAAGCATCTTGCTTCCAGCTCTCTGGGAAGCTAAGAACCAACTCGCTCTGCCCCGTGCTCTTACAGCCTACCGGGAACATGTCTTTGAAAGGCCTGTGAAACGCAGTTTCTTGGCAGGCCTCATCTGGCTGAAGTAGAACTCCGGCTCTGGGTGTGCTCCATTGCCCTAGAGCTGCCAGGCCCAAAGTGCTGCCCTGTTTCCAAGGGGCAGAGAGGCCCAAAGCATCTTGCTTCCCGGTCTTTGCGAAGCTAAGAAACAACTGGCTCTGCCCAGTGCTCTTACACCTACCGGGAACATCTCTTACCAAGGCCTGTCAAACGCTGTTTCTTTGCAGGCCTGATCAGGCTGAAGTAGAACTCCTGCTCTGCGTGTGCTCCATTGGCCTAGAGCTTCCTGACCCAAAAGGCTGCCTTGTTCCCAAACGGGCAGAGGGGTCCCAAGCATCTTGCTTCCAGCTTTTCAGGAAGGTAAGAAACAACTGGCTCTGCCCAGTGCTCTTACAGCCTACCGGGAACATCTCTTACCAAGGCCTGTGAAACGCAGTTTCCTGGCAGGCCTGATCTGGCTGAAGTAGAACTTCTGCTCTGGATGTGCTCCATTGCCCTAGAGCTGCCAGGCCCAAAGGGCTGCCTTGTTTCCAAAGACGGAGAGTGGACCCAAAGCATCTTGCTCCCAGCTCTTCGGGAAGCTAAGAAACAGCTGGCTCTGCCCAGTGCTCTTACAGCCTAAGAGAACATCTCTTTGAAAGGCCTGTGAAACGCAGTTTCTTGGCAGGCCTGACCTGGCTGAAGTAGAACTTCTGTTCTGGTTGTGCTACATAGGCCTAGAGCTACCAGGACCTAAGGGCTGCCTTGTTTCCAAAGGGTGAGAGAGGCCCCAAAGCATCTTGCCTCCAGCACTTTGGGAAGCTAAAAAACAACTGGTTCTGCCCAGTGCTCTCACAGCCTACCGTGAACATCTCTTACCAAGGGCTGTGAAACGCAGTTTCTGGGCAGGACTGATCTGCCTGAAGTAGAACTTCTGCTGTGGGTGTGCTCCATTGGCCTAGAGCTGCCAGGCCCAAACGGCTGCCTTGTGTCCAAAGGGAGAGAGAGGCCCCAAGGCATCTTGCTTCCAGCTCTGTGGGAAGCTAAAGCAACTGGCTCTCCACAGTGCTCTCACAGCCTACCGGGAACATCTCTTACCAAGGCCTGTGAAACGCAGTTTCTTGGCAGGCCTGATCTGGCTGAAGTAGAACTCCTGCTCTGGGCGTGCTACTTTGGCCTAGAGCTGCCAGGCCCAAAGGGCCGCCTTGTTTCCAAAGGGGCTGAGAGTCCCCAAAGCATCTTGCTTCCAAATCTTTGGGAAGCTAAGAAACAACTGGCTCTGCACAGTGCTCTCACAGCCTACCGGCAACGTGACAGAGAAAGGCCTGTGAGACGCAGTTTCTTGGAAGGCCTGATCTGGCTGAGGTAGAACTTCTGCTCTGGGTGTACTCCATTGGCCTAGAGATGAAAGGCCTAAAGGGCTGCCTTTATTTCCAAAGTGTGAGAGAGGCCCCAAAGCATCTTGCTTCCTGCTCTCTGGGAAGCTAAAACAACTGGCTCTGCACAGTGCTCTCAAAGCCAACCGGGAACGTCACATACAAAGGCCTGTGAAACGCAGCTTCTTGACAGGCCTTATCTGGCTGAGGTAGAACTTGTGCTCTGGGTGTGCTACTTTGGCCTAGAGCTGCCAGGCACAAAGGCTGCTTTGTTTCCAAAGGGGGAGAGAGGCCCCAAATCATGTTGCTTCCAGCTGTTTTTGAAGCTAAGAAACAACTCGCTCTGCCAGGTACTCTTACAGCCTTCCGGGAACACCTCTTACGAAGGCCTGTGAAAAGCAGTTTCTTGGCAGGCCTGATCTGGCTGAGGTAGAACTTCTGCTCTGGGTGTGCTCCATTGCCCTAGAGCTGAAAGGCCCAAAGGGCTGCCTTGTTTCCAAAGGGGGAGAGAGGCCCCAAAGCATCTTGCTTCCACCTCTTGGGAAGCTAAGAAACAACTGGCTGTGCCCAGTGCTCTTATAGCCTAAGAGAACATCTCTTATCAAGGCCTGTGAAACGCACTGTCTAGGCAGGCCTGATCTGGAAGAAGTAGAACTTCGGCTCTGGTTGTGCTCCATTGCCCTAGAGCTGCCAGACCCAACGTGCTGCCTTGTTTCCAAAGGGGCAGAGAGGCCCCAAAGCGTCTTGCTTCCAGCTGTTTGGGAAACAAGGAAACAACTGGCTCTGCACCGTGCTCTCACAGCCTACCGGGAACGTCACATACAAAGGCCTCTGAAACGCAGTTCCTTGGCAGGCCTGATCTGGCTGAAGTAGGACTTCTGCTCTGGGTGTGCTCCATTGGCCTAGAGCTGAAAGGCCCAAAGGTCGCCCTTGTTGGCAAAGGGGCAGGGAGCCCCCAAAGCATCTTGCTTCCAGCTCTTTGGGAAGCTAAGAAACAAATGGCTCTGCCCAGTGCTCTAACAGAGTACCGGGAACATCTCTTACCAAAGCCTTTGAAACGCAGTTTCTTGGCAGGCCTTATCTGGCTGAGGTAGAACTTCTGCTCTGGGTGTGCTCCATTGGCCTAGAGCTGCCTGGCCCAAAGGTCGGCCTTGTTTGCAAAGGGGATGAGAGGCCCCAAAGCATCTTGCTTCCAGCTCTTCGGGAAGCTAAGAAACATCTGGCGTTGCCCAGTGCTCTTACAGCCTACCGGGAACATCTCTTACCAAGGCCTGTGAAACGCAGTTTGTTGGTGGCCTGAACTGGCCGAAGTAGAACTTCTGCTCTGGGTGTGCTCCACTGGCCTAGATCTACCTGCCCCAAAGGGCTGCCTTGAGTCCAAAGTGAGAGAGTGGCACCAAAGCTTCTCGCTTCCAGCTCTTCGGGAAGCTAAGAAACATCTGGCGTTGCCCAGTGCTCTTACAGCCTACCGGGAACATCTCTTACCAAGGTCTTTGAAACGCCGTTTCCTGGCAGGCCTGATTTGGCTGAAGTAGAACTTCTGCTCTGGGTGTGCTCCATTGCCCTAGAGCTGCCAGGCCCAAGGTGCTGCCTTGTTTCCAAAGGGGCAGAGAGGCCCCAAAGCATCTTGCTTCCAGCTCTCTGGGAAGCTAAGAACCAACTCGCTCTGCCCCGTGCTCTTACAGCCTACCGGGAACATGTCTTTGAAAGGCCTGTGAAACGCAGTTTCTTGGCAGGCCTCATCTGGCTGAAGTAGAACTCCGGCTCTGGGTGTGCTCCATTGCCCTAGAGCTGCCAGGCCCAAAGTGCTGCCCTGTTTCCAAGGGGCAGAGAGGCCCAAAGCATCTTGCTTCCCGGTCTTTGCGAAGCTAAGACACAACTGGCTCTGCCCAGTGCTCTTACACCTACCGGGAACATCTCTTACCAAGGCCTGTCAAACGCTGTTTCTTTGCAGGCCTGATCAGGCTGAAGTAGAACTCCTGCTCTGCGTGTGCTCCATTGGCCTAGAGCTTCCCGACCCAAAAGGCTGCCTTGTTCCCAAACGGGCAAAGGGGTCCCAAGCATCTTGCTTCCAGCTTTTCAGGAAGGTAAGAAACAACTGGCTCTGCCCAGTGCTCTTACAGCCTACCGGGAACATCTCTTACCAAGGCCTGTGAAACGCAGTTTCCTGGCAGGCCTGATCTGGCTGAAGTAGAACTCCGGCTCTGGGCGTGCTACTTTGGCCTAGAGCTGCCAGGCCCAAAGGGCCGCCTTGTTTCCAAAGGGGCTGAGAGTCCCCAAAGCATCTTGCTTCCAAATCTTTGGGAAGCTAAGAAACAACTGGCTCTGCACAGTGCTCTCACAGCCTACCGGCAACGTGACAGAGAAAGGCCTGTGAGACGCAGTTTCTTGGAAGGCCTGATCTGGCTGAGGTAGAACTTCTGCTCTGGGTGTACTCCATTGGCCTAGGGCTGCCAGGCCCAAAGGGCTGCCTTTATTTCCAAAGTGTGAGAGAGGCCCCAAAGCATCTTGCTTCCTGCTCTCTGGGAAGCTAAAACAACTGGCTCTGCACAGTGCTCTCAAAGCCAACCGGGAACGTCACATACAAAGGCCTGTGAAACGCAGCTTCTTGACAGGCCTTATCTGGCTGAGGTAGAACTTGTGCTCTGGGTGTGCTACTTTGGCCTAGAGCTGCCAGGCACAAAGGCTGCTTTGTTTCCAAAGGGGGAGAGAGGCCCCAAATCATGTTGCTTCCAGCTGTTTTTGAAGCTAAGAAACAACTCGCTCTGCCAGGTACTCTTACAGCCTTCCGGGAACACCTCTTACGAAGGCCTGTGAAAAGCAGTTTCTTGGCAGGCCTGATCTGGCTGAGGTAGAACTTCTGCTCTGGGTGTGCTCCATTGCCCTAGAGCTGAAAGGCCCAAAGGGCTGCCTTGTTTCCAAATGGGGAGAGAGGCCCCAAAGCATCTTGCTTCCACCTCTTGGGAAGCTAAGAAACAACTGGCTGTGCCCAGTGCTCTTATAGCCTAAGAGAACATCTCTTATCAAGGCCTGTGAAACGCACTGTCTAGGCAGGCCTGATCTGGAAGAAGTAGAACTTCGGCTCTGGTTGTGCTTCATTGCCCTAGAGCTGCCAGACCCAACGTGCTGCCTTGTTTCCAAAGGGGCATAGAGGCCCCAAAGCGTCTTGCTTCCAGCTGTTTGGGAAACAAGGAAACAACTGGCTCTGCACCGTGCTCTCACAGCCTACCGGGAACGTCACATACAAAGGCCTCTGAAACGCAGTTCCTTGGCAGGCCTGATCTGGCTGAAGTAGGACTTCTGCTCTGGGTGTGCTCCATTGGCCTAGAGCTGAAAGGCCCAAAGGTCGCCCTTGTTGGCAAAGGGGCAGGGAGCCCCCAAAGCATCTTGCTTCCAGCTCTTCGGGAAGCTAAGAAACAAATGGCTCTGCCCAGTGCTCTAACAGAGTACCGGGAACATCTCTTACCAAAGCCTTTGAAACGCAGTTTCTTGGCAGGCCTTATCTGGCTGAGGTAGAACTTCTGCTCTGGGTGTGCTCCATTGGCCTAGAGCTGCCTGGCCCAAAGGTCGGCCTTGTTTGCAAAGGGGATGAGAGGCCCCAAAGCATCTTGCTTCCAGCTCTTCGGGAAGCTAAGAAACATCTGGCGTTGCCCAGTGCTCTTACAGCCTACCGGGAACATCTCTTACCACGTTCTTTGAAACGCCGTTTCCTGGCAGGCCTGATTTGGCTGAAGTAGAACTTCTGCTCTGGGTGTGCTCCATTGCCCTAGAGCTGCCAGGCCCAAGGTGCTGCCTTGTTTCCAAAGGGGCAGAGAGGCCCCAAAGCATCTTGCTTCCAGCTCTCTGGGAAGCTAAGAACCAACTCGCTCTGCCCCGTGCTCTTACAGCCTACCGGGAACATGTCTTTGAAAGGCCTGTGAAACGCAGTTTCTTGGCAGGCCTCATCTGGCTGAAGTAGAACTCCGGCTCTGGGTGTGCTCCATTGCCCTAGAGCTGCCAGGCCCAAAGTGCTGCCCTGTTTCCAAGGGGCAGAGAGGCCCAAAGCATCTTGCTTCCCGGTCTTTGCGAAGCTAAGACACAACTGGCTCTGCCCAGTGCTCTTACACCTACCGGGAACATCTCTTACCAAGGCCTGTCAAACGCTGTTTCTTTGCAGGCCTGATCAGGCTGAAGTAGAACTCCTGCTCTGCGTGTGCTCCATTGGCCTAGAGCTTCCCGACCCAAAAGGCTGCCTTGTTCCCAAACGGGCAGAGGGGTCCCAAGCATCTTGCTTCCAGCTTTTCAGGAAGGTAAGAAACAACTGGCTCTGCCCAGTGCTCTTACAGCCTACCGGGAACATCTCTTACCAAGGCCTGTGAAACGCAGTTTCCTGGCAGGCCTGATCTGGCTGAAGTAGAACTCCGGCTCTGGGCGTGCTACTTTGGCCAAGAGCTGCCAGGCCCAAAGGGCCGCCTTGTTTCCAAAGGGGCTGAGAGTCCCCAAAGCATCTTGCTTCCAAATCTTTGGGAAGCTAAGAAACAACTGGCTCTGCACAGTGCTCTCACAGCCTACCGGCAACGTGACAGAGAAAGGCCTGTGAGACGCAGTTTCTTGGAAGGCCTGATCTGGCTGAGGTAGAACTTCTGCTCTGGGTGTACTCCATTGGCCTAGGGCTGCCAGGCCCAAAGGGCTGCCTTTATTTCCAAAGTGTGAGAGAGGCCCCAAAGCATCTTGCTTCCTGCTCTCTGGGAAGCTAAAACAACTGGCTCTGCACAGTGCTCTCAAAGCCAACCGGGAACGTCACATACAAAGGCCTGTGAAACGCAGCTTCTTGACAGGCCTTATCTGGCTGAGGTAGAACTTGTGCTCTGGGTGTGCTACTTTGGCCTAGAGCTGCCAGGCACAAAGGCTGCTTTGTTTCCAAAGGGGGAGAGAGGCCCCAAATCATGTTGCTTCCAGCTGTTTTTGAAGCTAAGAAACAACTCGCTCTGCCAGGTACTCTTACAGCCTTCCGGGAACACCTCTTACGAAGGCCTGTGAAAAGCAGTTTCTTGGCAGGCCTGATCTGGCTGAGGTAGAACTTCTGCTCTGGGTGTGCTCCATTGCCCTAGAGCTGAAAGGCCCAAAGGGCTGCCTTGTTTCCAAAGGGGGAGAGAGGCCCCAAAGCATCTTGCTTCCACCTCTTGGGAAGCTAAGAAACAACTGGCTGTGCCCAGTGCTCTTATAGCCTAAGAGAACATCTCTTATCAAGGCCTGTGAAATGCACTGTCTAGGCAGGCCTGATCTGGAAGAAGTAGAACTTCGGCTCTGGTTGTGCTTCATTGCCCTAGAGCTGCCAGACCCAACGTGCTGCCTTGTTTCCAAAGGGGCATAGAGGCCCCAAAGCGTCTTGCTTCCAGCTGTTTGGGAAACAAGGAAACAACTGGCTCTGCACCGTGCTCTCACAGCCTACCGGGAACGTCACATACAAAGGCCTCTGAAACGCAGTTCCTTGGCAGGCCTGATCTGGCTGAAGTAGGACTTCTGCTCTGGGTGTGCTCCATTGGCCTAGAGCTGAAAGGCCCAAAGGTCGCCCTTGTTGGCAAAGGGGCAGGGAGCCCCCAAAGCATCTTGCTTCCAGCTCTTTGGGAAGCTAAGAAACAAATGGCTCTGCCCAGTGCTCTAACAGAGTACCGGGAACATCTCTTACCAAAGCCTTTGAAACGCAGTTTCTTGGCAGGCCTTATCTGGCTGAGGTAGAACTTCTGCTCTGGGTGTGCTCCATTGGCCTAGAGCTGCCTGGCCCAAAGGTCGGCCTTGTTTGCAAAGGGGATGAGAGGCCCCAAAGCATCTTGCTTCCAGCTCTTCGGGAAGCTAAGAAACATCTGGCGTTGCCCAGTGCTCTTACAGCCTACCGGGAACATCTCTTACCAAGGCCTGTGAAACGCAGTTTGTTGGTGGCCTGAACTGGCCGAAGTAGAACTTCTGCTCTGGGTGTGCTCCACTGGCCTAGATCTACCTGCCCCAAAGGGCTGCCTTGAGTCCAAAGTGAGAGAGTGGCACCAAAGCTTCTCGCTTCCAGCTCTTCGGGAAGCTAAGAAACATCTGGCGTTGCCCAGTGCTCTTACAGCCTACCGGGAACATCTCTTACCAAGGCCTGTGAAACGCCGTTTCCTGGCAGGCCTGATTTGGCTGAAGTAGAACTTCTGCTCTGGGTGTGCTCCATTGCCCTAGAGCTGCCAGGCCCAAGGTGCTGCCTTGTTTCCAAAGGGGCAGAGAGGCCCCAAAGCATCTTGCTTCCGGCTCTCTGGGAAGCTAAGAACCAAATCGCTCTGCCCCGTGCTCTTACAGCCTACCGGGAACATGTCTTTGAAAGGCCTGTGAAACGCAGTTTCTTGGCAGGCCTCATCTGGCTGAAGTAGAACTCCGGCTCTGGGTGTGCTCCATTGCCCTAGGGCTGCCAGGCCCAAAGTGCTGCCCTGTTTCCAAGGGGCAGAGAGGACCAAAGCATCTTGCTTCCCGGTCTTTGCGAAGCTAAGACACAACTGGCTCTGCCCAGTGCTCTTACACCTACCGGGAACATCTCTTACCAAGGCCTGTCAAACGCTGTTTCTTTGCAGGCCTGATCAGGCTGAAGTAGAACTCCTGCTCTGCGTGTGCTCCATTGGCCTAGAGCTTCCCGACCCAAAAGGCTGCCTTGTTCCCAAACGGGCAGAGGGGTCCCAAGCATCTTGCTTCCAGCTTTTCAGGAAGGTAAGAAACAACTGGCTCTGCCCAGTGCTCTTACAGCCTACCGGGAACATCTCTTACCAAGGCCTGTGAAACGCAGTTTCCTGGCAGGCCTGATCTGGCTGAAGTAGAACTCCGGCTCTGGGCGTGCTACTTTGGCCAAGAGCTGCCAGGCCCAAAGGGCCGCCTTGTTTCCAAAGGGGCTGAGAGTCCCCAAAGCATCTTGCTTCCAAATCTTTGGGAAGCTAAGAAACAACTGGCTCTGCACAGTGCTCTCACAGCCTACCGGCAACGTGACAGAGAAAGGCCTGTGAGACGCAGTTTCTTGGAAGGCCTGATCTGGCTGAGGTAGAACTTCTGCTCTGGGTGTACTCCATTGGCCTAGAGCTGAAAGGCCCTAAGGGCTGCCTTTATTTCCAAAGTGTGAGAGAGGCCCCAAAGCATCTTGCTTCCTGCTCTCTGGGAAGCTAAAACAACTGGCTCTGCACAGTGCTCTCAAAACCAACCGGGAACGTCACATACAAAGGCCTGTGAAACGCAGCTTCTTGACAGGCCTTATCTGGCTGAGGTAGAACTTGTGCTCTGGGTGTGCTACTTTGGCCTAGAGCTGCCAGGCACAAAGGCTGCTTTGTTTACAAAGGGGGAGAGAGGCCCCAAATCATGTTGCTTCCAGCTGTTTTTGAAGCTAAGAAACAACTCGCTCTGCCAGGTACTCTTACAGCCTTCCGGGAACACCTCTTACGAAGGCCTGTGAAAAGCAGTTTCTTGGCAGGCCTGATCTGGCTGAGGTAGAACTTCTGCTCTGGGTGTGCTCCATTGCCCTAGAGCTGAAAGGCCCAAAGGGCTGCCTTGTTTCCAAAGGGGGAGAGAGGCCCCAAAGCATCTTGCTTCCACCTCTTGGGAAGCTAAGAAACAACTGGCTGTGCCCAGTGCTCTTATAGCCTAAGAGAACATCTCTTATCAAGGCCTGTGAAATGCACTGTCTAGGCAGGCCTGATCTGGAAGAAGTAGAACTTCGGCTCTGGTTGTGCTCCATTGCCCTAGAGCTGCCAGACCCAACGTGCTGCCTTGTTTCCAAAGGGGCAGAGAGGCCCCAAAGCGTCTTGCTTCCAGCTGTTTGGGAAACAAGGAAACAACTGGCTCTGCACCGTGCTCTCACAGCCTACCGGGAACGTCACATACAAAGGCCTCTGAAACGCAGTTCCTTGGCAGGCCTGATCTGGCTGAAGTAGGACTTCTGCTCTGGGTGTGCTCCATTGGCCTAGAGCTGAAAGGCCCAAAGGTCGCCCTTGTTGGCAAAGGGGCAGGGAGCCCCCAAAGCATCTTGCTTCCAGCTCTTTGGGAAGGTAAGAAACAAATGGCTCTGCCCAGTGCTCTTACAGCCTACCGGGAACATCTCTTGCCAAGGCCTGTGAAACGCAGTTTGTTGGTGGCCTGAACTGGCCGAAGTAGAACTTCTGCTCTGGGTGTGCTCCATTGGCCTAGAGCTGCCTGGCCCAAAGGTCGGCCTTGTTTGCAAAGGGGATGAGAGGCCCCAAAGCATCTTGCTTCCAGCTCTTCGGGAAGCTAAGAAACATCTGGCGTTGCCCAGTGCTCTTACAGCCTACCGGGAACATCTCTTACCAAGGCCTGTGAAACGCAGTTTGTTGGTGGCCTGAACTGGCCCAAGTAGAACTTCTGCTCTGGGTGTGCTCCACTGGCCTGGATCTACCTGCCCGAAAGGGCTACCTTGAGTCCAAAGTGAGAGAGTGGCACCAAAGCTTCTCGCTTCCAGCTCTTCGGGAAGCTAAGAAACATCTGGCGTTGCCCAGTGCTCTTACAGCCTACCGGGAACATCTCTTACCAAGGCCTGTGAAACGCCGTTTCCTGGCAGGCCTGATTTGGCTGAAGTAGAACTTCTGCTCTGGGTGTGCTCCATTGCCCTAGAGCTGCCAGGCCCAAGGTGCTGCCTTGTTTCCAGAGGGGCAGAGAGGCCCCAAAGCATCTTGCTTGAAGCTCTCTGGGAAGCTAAGAACCAACTCGCTCTGCCCCGTGCTCTTACAGCCTACCGGGAACATGTCTTTGAAAGGCCTGTGAAACGCAGTTTCTTGGCAGGCCTCATCTGGCTGAAGTAGAACTCCGGCTCTGGGTGTGCTCCATTGCCCTAGAGCTGCCAGGCCCAAAGTGCTGCCCTGTTTCCAAGGGGCAGAGAGGCCCAAAGCATCTTGCTTCCCGGTCTTTGCGAAGCTAAGACACAACTGGCTCTGCCCAGTGCTCTTACACCTACCGGGAACATCTCTTACCAAGGCCTGTCAAACGCTGTTTCTTTGCAGGCCTGATCAGGCTGAAGTAGAACTCCTGCTCTGCGTGTGCTCCATTGGCCTAGAGCTTCCCGACCCAAAAGGCTGCCTTGTTCCCAAACGGGCAGAGGGGTCCCAAGCATCTTGCTTCCAGCTTTTCAGGAAGGTAAGAAACAACTGGCTCTGCCCAGTGCTCTTACAGCCTACCGGGAACATCTCTTACCAAGGCCTGTGAAACGCAGTTTCCTGGCAGGCCTGATCTGGCTGAAGTAGAACTCCTGCTCTGGGCGTGCTACTTTGGCCTAGAGCTGCCAGGCCCAAAGGGCCGCCTTGTTTCCAAAGGGGCTGAGAGTCCCCAAAGCATCTTGCTTCCAAATCTTTGGGAAGCTAAGAAACAACTGGCTCTGCACAGTGCTCTCACAGCCTACCGGCAACGTGACAGAGAAAGGCCTGTGAGACGCAGTTTCTTGGAAGGCCTGATCTGGCTGAGGTAGAACTTCTGCTCTGGGTGTACTCCATTGGCCTAGGGCTGCCAGGCCCAAAGGGCTGCCTTTATTTCCAAAGTGTGAGAGAGGCCCCAAAGCATCTTGCTTCCTGCTCTCTGGGAAGCTAAAACAACTGGCTCTGCACAGTGCTCTCAAAACCAACCGGGAACGTCACATACAAAGGCCTGTGAAACGCAGCTTCTTGACAGGCCTTATCTGGCTGAGGTAGAACTTGTGCTCTGGGTGTGCTACTTTGGCCTAGAGCTGCCAGGCACAAAGGCTGCTTTGTTTCCAAAGGGGGAGAGAGGTCCCAAATCATGTTGCTTCCAGCTGTTTTTGAAGCTAAGAAACAACTCGCTCTGCCAGGTACTCTTACAGCCTTCCGGGAACACCTCTTACGAAGGCCAGTGAAAAGCAGTTTCTTGGCAGGCCTGATCTGGCTGAGGTAGAACTTCTGCTCTGGGTGTGCCCCATTGCCCTAGAGCTGAAAGGCCCAAAGGGATGCCTTGTTTGCAAAGGGGGAGAGAGGCCCCAAAGCATCTTGCTTCCACCTCTTGGGAAGCTAAGAAACAACTGGCTGTGCCCAGTGCTCTTATAGCCTAAGAGAACATCTCTTATCAAGGCCTGTGAAACGCACTGTCTAGGCAGGCCTGATCTGGAAGAAGTAGAACTTCGGCTCTGGTTGTGCTCCATTGCCCTAGAGCTGCCAGACCCAACGTGCTGCCTTGTTTCCAAAGGGGCAGAGAGGCCCCAAAGCGTCTTGCTTCCAGCTGTTTGGGAAACAAGGAAACAACTGGCTCTGCACCGTGCTCTCACAGCCTACCGGGAACGTCACATACAAAGGCCTCTGAAACGCAGTTCCTTGGCAGGCCTGATCTGGCTGAAGTAGGACTTCTGCTCTGGGTGTGCTCCATTGGCCTAAAGCTGAAAGGCCCAAAGGTCGCCCTTGTTGGCAAAGGGGCAGGGAGCCCCCAAAGCATCTTGATTCCAGCTCTTTGGGAAGCTAAGAAACAAATGGCTCTGCCCAGTGCTCTTACAGCCTACCGGGAACATCTCTTGCCAAGGCCTGTGAAACGCAGTTTGTTGGTGGCCTGAACTGGCCGAAGTAGAACTTCTGCTCTGGGTGTGCTCCATTGGCCTAGAGCTGCCTGGCCCAAAGGTCGGCCTTGTTTGCAAAGGGGATGAGAGGCCCCAAAGCATCTTGCTTCCAGCTCTTCGGGAAGCTAAGAAACATCTGGCGTTGCCCAGTGCTCTTACAGCCTACCGGGAACATCTCTTGCCAAGGCCTGTGAAACGCAGTTTGTTGGTGGCCTGAACTGGCCGAAGTAGAACTTCTGCTCTGGGTGTGCTCCATTGGCCTAGAGCTGCCTGGCCCATAGGGCCGCCTTGTTTGCAAAGGGGATGAGAGGCCCCAAAGCATCTTGCTTCCAGCTCTTCGGGAAGCTAAGAAACATCTGGCGTTGCCCAGTGCTCTTACAGCCTACCGGGAACATCTCTTACCAAGGCCTGTGAAACGCAGTTTGTTGGTGGCCTGAACTGGCCCAAGTAGAACTTCTGCTCTGGGTGTGCTCCACTGGCCTAGATCTACCTGCCCCAAAGGGCTGCCTTGAGTCCAAAGTGAGAGAGTGGCACCAAAGCTTCTCGCTTCCAGCTCTTCGGGAAGCTAAGAAACATCTGGCGTTGCCCAGTGCTCTTACAGCCTACCGGGAACATCTCTTACCAAGGCCTGTGAAACGCCGTTTCCTGGCAGGCCTGATTTGGCTGAAGTAGAACTTCTGCTCTGGGTGTGCTCCATTGCCCTAGAGCTGCCAGGCCCAAGGTGCTGCCTTGTTTCCAAAGGGGCAGAGAGGCCCCAAAGCATCTTGCTTCCAGCTCTCTGGGAAGCTAAGAACCAACTCGCTCTGCCCCGTGCTCTTACAGCCTACCGGGAACATGTCTTTGAAAGGCCTGTGAAACGCAGTTTCTTGGCAGGCCTCATCTGGCTGAAGTAGAACTCCGGCTCTGGGTGTGCTCCATTGCCCTAGAGCTGCCAGGCCCAAAGTGCTGCCCTGTTTCCAAGGGGCAGAGAGGCCCAAAGCATCTTGCTTCCCGGTCTTTGCGAAGCTAAGACACAACTGGCTCTGCCCAGTGCTCTTACACCTACCGGGAACATCTCTTACCAAGGCCTGTCAAACGCTGTTTCTTTGCAGGCCTGATCAGGCTGAAGTAGAACTCCTGCTCTGCGTGTGCTCCATTGGCCTAGAGCTTCCCGACCCAAAAGGCTGCCTTGTTCCCAAACGGGCAGAGGGGTCCCAAGCATCTTGCTTCCAGCTTTTCAGGAAGGTAAGAAACAACTGGCTCTGCCCAGTGCTCTTACAGCCTACCGGGAACATCTCTTACCAAGGCCTGTGAAACGCAGTTTCCTGGCAGGCCTGATCTGGCTGAAGTAGAACTCCGGCTCTGGGCGTGCTACTTTGGCCAAGAGCTGCCAGGCCCAAAGGGCCGCCTTGTTTCCAAAGGGGCTGAGAGTCCCCAAAGCATCTTGCTTCCAAATCTTTGGGAAGCTAAGAAACAACTGGCTCTGCACAGTGCTCTCACAGCCTACCGGCAACGTGACAGAGAAAGGCCTGTGAGACGCAGTTTCTTGGAAGGCCTGATCTGGCTGAGGTAGAACTTCTGCTCTGGGTGTACTCCATTGGCCTAGGGCTGCCAGGCCCAAAGGGCTGCCTTTATTTCCAAAGTGTGAGAGAGGCCCCAAAGCATCTTGCTTCCTGCTCTCTGGGAAGCTAAAACAACTGGCTCTGCACAGTGCTCTCAAAGCCAACCGGGAACGTCACATACAAAGGCCTGTGAAACGCAGCTTCTTGACAGGCCTTATCTGGCTGAGGTAGAACTTGTGCTCTGGGTGTGCTACTTTGGCCTAGAGCTGCCAGGCACAAAGGCTGCTTTGTTTCCAAAGGGGGAGAGAGGCCCCAAATCATGTTGCTTCTAGCTGTTTTTGAAGCTAAGAAACAACTCGCTCTGCCAGGTACTCTTACAGCCTTCCGGGAACACCTCTTACGAAGGCCTGTGAAAAGCAGTTTCTTGGCAGGCCTGATCTGGCTGAGGTAGAACTTCTGCTCTGGGTGTGCTCCATTGCCCTAGAGCTGAAAGGCCCAAAGGGATGCCTTGTTTGCAAAGGGGCAGAGAGGCCCCAAAGCATCTTGCTTCCAGCTCATTGGGAAGCTAAGAAACAACTGTCTCTGCCCAGTGTTCTAACAGAGTACCGGGAACATCTCTTACCAAAGCCTTTGAAACGCAGTTTCTTGGCAGGCCTTATCTGGCTGAGGTAGAACTTCTGCTCTGGGTGTGCTCCATTGGCCTAGAGCTGCCTGGCCCAAAGGTCGGCCTTGTTTGCAAAGGGGATGAGAGGCCCCAAAGCATCTTGCTTCCAGCTCTACGGGAGCTAAGAAACATCTGGCGTTGCCCAGTGCTCTTACAGCCTACCGGGAACATCTCTTACCAAGGTCTTTGAAACGCCGTTTCCTGGCAGGCCTGATTTGGCTGAAGTAGAACTTCTGCTCTGGGTGTGCTCCATTGCCCTAGAGCTGCCAGGCCCAAGGTGCTGCCTTGTTTCCAAAGGGGCAGAGAGGCCCCAAAGCATCTTGCTTCCAGCTCTCTGGGAAGCTAAGAACCAACTCGCTCTGCCCCGTGCTCTTACAGCCTACCGGGAACATGTCTTTGAAAGGCCTGTGAAACGCAGTTTCTTGGCAGGCCTCATCTGGCTGAAGTAGAACTCCGGCTCTGGGTGTGCTCCATTGCCCTAGAGCTGCCAGGCCCAAAGTGCTGCCCTGTTTCCAAGGGGCAGAGAGGCCCAAAGCATCTTGCTTCCCGGTCTTTGCGAAGCTAAGACACAACTGGCTCTGCCCAGTGCTCTTACACCTACCGGGAACATCTCTTACCAAGGCCTGTCAAACGCTGTTTCTTTGCAGGCCTGATCAGGCTGAAGTAGAACTCCTGCTCTGCGTGTGCTCCATTGGCCTAGAGCTTCCCGACCCAAAAGGCTGCCTTGTTCCCAAACGGGCAGAGGGGTCCCAAGCATCTTGCTTCCAGCTTTTCAGGAAGGTAAGAAACAACTGGCTCTGCCCAGTGCTCTTACAGCCTACCGGGAACATCTCTTACCAAGGCCTGTGAAACGCAGTTTCCTGGCAGGCCTGATCTGGCTGAAGTAGAACTCCGGCTCTGGGCGTGCTACTTTGGCCAAGAGCTGCCAGGCCCAAAGGGCCGCCTTGTTTCCAAAGGGGCTGAGAGTCCCCAAAGCATCTTGCTTCCAAATCTTTGGGAAGCTAAGAAACAACTGGCTCTGCACAGTGCTCTCACAGCCTACCGGCAACGTGACAGAGAAAGGCCTGTGAGACGCAGTTTCTTGGAAGGCCTGATCTGGCTGAGGTAGAACTTCTGCTCTGGGTGTACTCCATTGGCCTAGAGCTGAAAGGCCCTAAGGGCTGCCTTTATTTCCAAAGTGTGAGAGAGGCCCCAAAGCATCTTGCTTCCTGCTCTCTGGGAAGCTAAAACAACTGGCTCTGCACAGTGCTCTCAAAACCAACCGGGAACGTCACATACAAAGGCCTGTGAAACGCAGCTTCTTGACAGGCCTTATCTGGCTGAGGTAGAACTTGTGCTCTGGGTGTGCTACTTTGGCCTAGAGCTGCCAGGCACAAAGGCTGCTTTGTTTCCAAAGGGGGAGAGAGGCCCCAAATCATGTTGCTTCCAGCTGTTTTTGAAGCTAAGAAACAACTCGCTCTGCCAGGTACTCTTACAGCCTTCCGGGAACACCTCTTACGAAGGCCAGTGAAAAGCAGTTTCTTGGCAGGCCTGATCTGGCTGAGGTAGAACTTCTGCTCTGGGTGTGCCCCATTGCCCTAGAGCTGAAAGGCCCAAAGGGATGCCTTGTTTGCAAAGGGGGAGAGAGGCCCCAAAGCATCTTGCTTCCACCTCTTGGGAAGCTAAGAAACAACTGGCTGTGCCCAGTGCTCTTATAGCCTAAGAGAACATCTCTTATCAAGGCCTGTGAAACGCACTGTCTAGGCAGGCCTGATCTGGAAGAAGTAGAACTTCGGCTCTGGTTGTGCTCCATTGCCCTAGAGCTGCCAGACCCAACGTGCTGCCTTGTTTCCAAAGGGGCAGAGAGGCCCCAAAGCGTCTTGCTTCCAGCTGTTTGGGAAACAAGGAAACAACTGGCTCTGCACCGTGCTCTCACAGCCTACCGGGAACGTCACATACAAAGGCCTCTGAAACGCAGTTCCTTGGCAGGCCTGATCTGGCTGAAGTAGGACTTCTGCTCTGGGTGTGCTCCATTGGCCTAAAGCTGAAAGGCCCAAAGGTCGCCCTTGTTGGCAAAGGGGCAGGGAGCCCCCAAAGCATCTTGATTCCAGCTCTTTGGGAAGCTAAGAAACAAATGGCTCTGCCCAGTGCTCTTACAGCCTACCGGGAACATCTCTTGCCAAGGCCTGTGAAACGCAGTTTGTTGGTGGCCTGAACTGGCCGAAGTAGAACTTCTGCTCTGGGTGTGCTCCATTGGCCTAGAGCTGCCTGGCCCAAAGGTCGGCCTTGTTTGCAAAGGGGATGAGAGGCCCCAAAGCATCTTGCTTCCAGCTCTTCGGGAAGCTAAGAAACATCTGGCGTTGCCCAGTGCTCTTACAGCCTACCGGGAACATCTCTTGCCAAGGCCTGTGAAACGCAGTTTGTTGGTGGCCTGAACTGGCCGAAGTAGAACTTCTGCTCTGGGTGTGCTCCATTGGCCTAGAGCTGCCTGGCCCATAGGGCCGCCTTGTTTGCAAAGGGGATGAGAGGCCCCAAAGCATCTTGCTTCCAGCTCTTCGGGAAGCTAAGAAACATCTGGCGTTGCCCAGTGCTCTTACAGCCTACCGGGAACATCTCTTACCAAGGCCTGTGAAACGCAGTTTGTTGGTGGCCTGAACTGGCCCAAGTAGAACTTCTGCTCTGGGTGTGCTCCACTGGCCTAGATCTACCTGCCCCAAAGGGCTGCCTTGAGTCCAAAGTGAGAGAGTGGCACCAAAGCTTCTCGCTTCCAGCTCTTCGGGAAGCTAAGAAACATCTGGCGTTGCCCAGTGCTCTTACAGCCTACCGGGAACATCTCTTACCAAGGCCTGTGAAACGCCGTTTCCTGGCAGGCCTGATTTGGCTGAAGTAGAACTTCTGCTCTGGGTGTGCTCCATTGCCCTAGAGCTGCCAGGCCCAAGGTGCTGCCTTGTTTCCAAAGGGGCAGAGAGGCCCCAAAGCATCTTGCTTCCAGCTCTCTGGGAAGCTAAGAACCAACTCGCTCTGCCCTGTGCTCTTACAGCCTACCGGGAACATGTCTTTGAAAGGCCTGTGAAACGCAGTTTCTTGGCAGGCCTCATCTGGCTGAAGTAGAACTCCGGCTCTGGGTGTGCTCCATTGCCCTAGAGCTGCCAGGCCCAAAGTGCTGCCCTGTTTCCAAGGGGCAGAGAGGCCCAAAGCATCTTGCTTCCCGGTCTTTGCGAAGCTAAGACACAACTGGCTCTGCCCAGTGCTCTTACACCTACCGGGAACATCTCTTACCAAGGCCTGTCAAACGCTGTTTCTTTGCAGGCCTGATCAGGCTGAAGTAGAACTCCTGCTCTGCGTGTGCTCCATTGGCCTAGAGCTTCCCGACCCAAAAGGCTGCCTTGTTCCCAAACGGGCAGAGGGGTCCCAAGCATCTTGCTTCCAGCTTTTCAGGAAGGTAAGAAACAACTGGCTCTGCCCAGTGCTCTTACAGCCTACCGGGAACATCTCTTACCAAGGCCTGTGAAACGCAGTTTCCTGGCAGGCCTGATCTGGCTGAAGTAGAACTCCGGCTCTGGGCGTGCTACTTTGGCCAAGAGCTGCCAGGCCCAAAGGGCCGCCTTGTTTCCAAAGGGGCTGAGAGTCCCCAAAGCATCTTGCTTCCAAATCTTTGGGAAGCTAAGAAACAACTGGCTCTGCACAGTGCTCTCACAGCCTACCGGCAACGTGACAGAGAAAGGCCTGTGAGACGCAGTTTCTTGGAAGGCCTGATCTGGCTGAGGTAGAACTTCTGCTCTGGGTGTACTCCATTGGCCTAGGGCTGCCAGGCCCAAAGGGCTGCCTTTATTTCCAAAGTGTGAGAGAGGCCCCAAAGCATCTTGCTTCCTGCTCTCTGGGAAGCTAAAACAACTGGCTCTGCACAGTGCTCTCAAAGCCAACCGGGAACGTCACATACAAAGGCCTGTGAAACGCAGCTTCTTGACAGGCCTTATCTGGCTGAGGTAGAACTTGTGCTCTGGGTGTGCTACTTTGGCCTAGAGCTGCCAGGCACAAAGGCTGCTTTGTTTCCAAAGGGGGAGAGAGGCCCCAAATCATGTTGCTTCTAGCTGTTTTTGAAGCTAAGAAACAACTCGCTCTGCCAGGTACTCTTACAGCCTTCCGGGAACACCTCTTACGAAGGCCTGTGAAAAGCAGTTTCTTGGCAGGCCTGATCTGGCTGAGGTAGAACTTCTGCTCTGGGTGTGCTCCATTGCCCTAGAGCTGAAAGGCCCAAAGGGATGCCTTGTTTGCAAAGGGGCAGAGAGGCCCCAAAGCATCTTGCTTCCAGCTCATTGGGAAGCTAAGAAACAACTGTCTCTGCCCAGTGTTCTAACAGAGTACCGGGAACATCTCTTACCAAAGCCTTTGAAACGCAGTTTCTTGGCAGGCCTTATCTGGCTGAGGTAGAACTTCTGCTCTGGGTGTGCTCCATTGGCCTAGAGCTGCCTGGCCCAAAGGTCGGCCTTGTTTGCAAAGGGGATGAGAGGCCCCAAAGCATCTTGCTTCCAGCTCTACGGGAGCTAAGAAACATCTGGCGTTGCCCAGTGCTCTTACAGCCTACCGGGAACATCTCTTACCAAGGTCTTTGAAACGCCGTTTCCTGGCAGGCCTGATTTGGCTGAAGTAGAACTTCTGCTCTGGGTGTGCTCCATTGCCCTAGAGCTGCCAGGCCCAAGGTGCTGCCTTGTTTCCAAAGGGGCAGAGAGGCCCCAAAGCATCTTGCTTCCAGCTCTCTGGGAAGCTAAGAACCAACTCGCTCTGCCCCGTGCTCTTACAGCCTACCGGGAACATGTCTTTGAAAGGCCTGTGAAACGCAGTTTCTTGGCAGGCCTCATCTGGCTGAAGTAGAACTCCGGCTCTGGGTGTGCTCCATTGCCCTAGAGCTGCCAGGCCCAAAGTGCTGCCCTGTTTCCAAGGGGCAGAGAGGCCCAAAGCATCTTGCTTCCCGGTCTTTGCGAAGCTAAGACACAACTGGCTCTGCCCAGTGCTCTTACACCTACCGGGAACATCTCTTACCAAGGCCTGTCAAACGCTGTTTCTTTGCAGGCCTGATCAGGCTGAAGTAGAACTCCTGCTCTGCGTGTGCTCCATTGGCCTAGAGCTTCCCGACCCAAAAGGCTGCCTTGTTCCCAAACGGGCAGAGGGGTCCCAAGCATCTTGCTTCCAGCTTTTCAGGAAGGTAAGAAACAACTGGCTCTGCCCAGTGCTCTTACAGCCTACCGGGAACATCTCTTACCAAGGCCTGTGAAACGCAGTTTCCTGGCAGGCCTGATCTGGCTGAAGTAGAACTCCGGCTCTGGGCGTGCTACTTTGGCCAAGAGCTGCCAGGCCCAAAGGGCCGCCTTGTTTCCAAAGGGGCTGAGAGTCCCCAAAGCATCTTGCTTCCAAATCTTTGGGAAGCTAAGAAACAACTGGCTCTGCACAGTGCTCTCACAGCCTACCGGCAACGTGACAGAGAAAGGCCTGTGAGACGCAGTTTCTTGGAAGGCCTGATCTGGCTGAGGTAGAACTTCTGCTCTGGGTGTACTCCATTGGCCTAGAGCTGAAAGGCCCTAAGGGCTGCCTTTATTTCCAAAGTGTGAGAGAGGCCCCAAAGCATCTTGCTTCCTGCTCTCTGGGAAGCTAAAACAACTGGCTCTGCACAGTGCTCTCAAAACCAACCGGGAACGTCACATACAAAGGCCTGTGAAACGCAGCTTCTTGACAGGCCTTATCTGGCTGAGGTAGAACTTGTGCTCTGGGTGTGCTACTTTGGCCTAGAGCTGCCAGGCACAAAGGCTGCTTTGTTTCCAAAGGGGGAGAGAGGCCCCAAATCATGTTGCTTCCAGCTGTTTTTGAAGCTAAGAAACAACTCGCTCTGCCAGGTACTCTTACAGCCTTCCGGGAACACCTCTTACGAAGGCCTGTGAAAAGCAGTTTCTTGGCAGGCCTGATCTGGCTGAGGTAGAACTTCTGCTCTGGGTGTGCTCCATTGCCCTAGAGCTGAAAGGCCCAAAGGGCTGCCTTGTTTCCAAAGCCGGAGAGAGGCCCCAAAGCATCTTGCTTCCACCTCTTGGGAAGCTAAGAAACAACTGGCTGTGCCCAGTGCTCTTATAGCCTAAGAGAACATCTCTTATCAAGGCCTGTGAAACGCACTGTCTAGGCAGGCCTGATCTGGAAGAAGTAGAACTTCGGCTCTGGTTGTGCTCCATTGCCCTAGAGCTGCCAGACCCAACGTGCTGCCTTGTTTCCAAAGGGGCAGAGAGGCCCCAAAGCGTCTTGCTTCCAGCTGTTTGGGAAACAAGGAAACAACTGGTTCTGCACCGTGCTCTCACAGCCTACCGGGAACGTCACATACAAAGGCCTCTGAAACGCAGTTCCTTGGCAGGCCTGATCTGGCTAAAGTAGGACTTCTGCTCTGGGTGTGCTCCATTGGCCTAGAGCTGAAAGGCCCAAAGGTCGCCCTTGTTGGCAAAGGGCAGGGAGCCCCCAAAGCATCTTGCTTCCAGCTCTTTGGGAAGCTAAGAAACAAATGGCTCTGCCCAGTGCTCTTACAGCCTGAGAGAAAATCTCTTACCAAGGCCTGTGAAACGCACTTTGTTGGTGGCCTGATCTAGCTGAAGTAGAACTTCTGCTCTGGGTGTGCTCCATTGGCCTAGAGCTGCCTGGCCCAAAGGGCCGCCTTGTTTGCAAAGGGGCAGAGAGGCCCCAAAGCATCTTGCTTCCAGCTCTTCGGGAAGCTAAGAAACATCTGGCGTTGCCCAGTGCTCTTACAGCCTACCGGGAACATCTCTTACCAAGGCCTGTGAAACGCAGTTTGTTGGTGGCCTGAACCGGCCGAAGTAGAACTTCTGCTCTGGGTGTGCTCCACTGGCCTGGAGCTACCTGCCCCAAAGGGCTGCCTTGATTCCAAAGTGAGAGAGTGGCACCAAAGCATCTTGCTTCCAGCTCTTCGGGAAGCTAAGAAACATCTGGCGTTGCCCAGTGCTCTTACAGCCTACCGGGAACATCTCTTACCAAGGCCTGTGAAACGCCGTTTCCTGGCAGGCCTGATTTGGCTGAAGTAGAACTTCTGCTCTGGGTGTGCTCCATTGCCCTAGAGCTGCCAGGCCCAAGGTGCTGCCTTGTTTCCAAAGGGGCAGAGAGGCCCCAAAGCCTCTTGCTTCCAGCTCTCTGGCAAGCTAAGAACCAACTCGCTCTGCCCCGTGCTCTTACAGCCTACCGGGAACATGTCTTTGAAAGGCCTGTGAAACGCAGTTTCTTGGCAGGCCTCATCTGGCTGAAGTAGAACTCCGGCTCTGGGTGTGCTCCATTGCCCTAGAGCTGCCAGGCCCCAAGTGCTGCCCTGTTTCCAAGGGGCAGAGAGGCCCAAAGCATCTTGCTTCCCGGTCTTTGTGAAGCTAAGAAACAACTGGCTCTGCCCAGTGCTCTTACACCTACCGGGAACATCTCTTACCAAGGCCTGTCAAACGCTGTTTCTTTGCAGGCCTGATCAGGCTGAAGTAGAACTCCTGCTCTGCGTGTGCTCCATTGGCCTAGAGCTTCCCGACCCAAAAGGCTGCCTTGTTCCCAAACGGGCAGAGGGGTCCCAAGCGTCTTGCTTCCAGCTTTTCAGGAAGGTAAGAAACAACTGGCTCTGCCCAGTGCTCTTACAGCCTACCGGGAACATCTCTTACCAAGGCCTGTGAAACGCAGTTTCTTGGCAGGCCTGATCTGGCTGAAGTAGAACTCCTGCTCTGGGCGTGCTACTTTGGCCTAGAGCTGCCAGGCCCAAAGGGCCGCCTTGTTTCCAAAGGGGCTGAGAGTCCCCAAAGTATCTTGCTTCCAAATCTTTGGGAAGCTAAGAAACAACTGGCTCTGCACAGTGCTCTCACAGCCTACCGGCAACGTGACAGAGACAGGCCTGTGAGACGCAGTTTCTTGGAAGGCCTGATCTGGCTGAGGTAGAACTTCTGCTCTGGGTGTACTCCATTGGCCTAGGGCTGCCAGGCCCAAAGGGCTGCCTTTATTTCCAAAGTGTGAGAGAGGCCCCAAAGCATCTTGCTTCCTGCTCTCTGGGAAGCTAAAACAACTGGCTCTGCACAGTGCTCTCAAAGCCAACCGGGAACGTCACATACAAAGGCCTGTGAAACGCAGCTTCTTGACAGGCCTTATCTGGCTGAGGTAGAACTTGTGCTCTGGGTGTGCTACTTTGGCCTAGAGCTGCCAGGCACAAAGGCTGCTTTGTTTCCAAAGGGGGAGAGAGGCCCCAAATCATGTTGCTTCCAGCTGTTTTTGAAGCTAAGAAACAACTCGCTCTGCCAGGTACTCTTACAGCCTTCCGGGAACACCTCTTACGAAGGCCTGTGAAAAGCAGTTTCTTGGCAGGCCTGATCTGGCTGAGGTAGAACTTCTGCTCTGGGTGTGCTCCATTGCCCTAGAGCTGAAAGGCCCAAAGGGATGCCTTGTTTGCAAAGGGGCAGAGAGGCCCCAAAGCATCTTGCTTCCAGCTCATTGGGAAGCTAAGAGACAACTGTCTCTGCCCAGTGCTCTGACAGAGTACCGGGAACATCTCTTACCAAAGCCTTTGAAACGCAGTTTCTTGGCAGGCCTTATCTGGCTGAGGTAGAACTTCTGCTCTGGGTGTGCTCCATTGGCCTAGAGCTGAAAGGCCCAAAGGTCGGCCTTGTTGGCAAAGGGGCAGGGAGCCCCCAAAGCATCTTGCTTCCAGCTCTTTGGGAAGCTAAGAAACAACTGGCTCTGCCCAGTGCTCTTACAGCCTGAGAGAAAATCTCTTACCAAGGCCTGTGAAACGCACTTTGTTGGTGGCCTGATCTAGCTGAAGTAGAACTTCTGCTCTGGGTGTGCTCCATTGGCCTAGAGCTGCCTGGCCCAAAGGGCCGCCTTGTTTGCAAAGGGGCAGAGAGGCCCCAAAGCATCTTGCTTCCAGCTCTTCGGGAAGCTAAGAAACATCTGGCGTTGCCCAGTGCTCTTACAGCCTACCGGTAACATCTCTTACCAAGGCCTGTGAAACGCAGTTTGTTGGTGGCCTGAACCGGCCGAAGTAGAACTTCTGCTCTGGGTGTGCTCCACTGGCCTGGAGCTACCTGCCCCAAAGGGCTGCCTTGATTCCAAAGTGAGAGAGTGGCACCAAAGCATCTTGCTTCCAGCTCTTCGGGAAGCTAAGAAACATCTGGCGTTGCCCAGTGCTCTTACAGCCTACCGGGAACATCTCTTACCAAGGCCTGTGAAACGCCGTTTCCTGGCAGGCCTGATTTGGCTGAAGTAGAACTACTGCTCTGGGTGTGCTCCATTGCCCTAGAGCTGCCAGGCCCAAGGTGCTGCCTTGTTTCCAAAGGGGCAGAGAGGCCCCAAAGCCTCTTGCTTCCAGCTCTCTGGGAAGCTAAGAACCAACTCGCTCTGCCCCGTGCTCTTACAGCCTACCGGGAACATGTCTTTGAAAGGCCTGTGAAACGCAGTTTCTTGGCAGGCCTCATCTGGCTGAAGTAGAACTCCGGCTCTGGGTGTGCTCCATTGCCCTAGAGCTGCCAGGCCCCAAGTGCTGCCCTGTTTCCAAGGGGCAGAGAGGCCCAAAGCATCTTGCTTCCCGGTCTTCGCGAAGCTAAGAAACAACTGGCTCTGCCCAGTGCTCTTACACCTACCGGGAACATCTCTTACCAAGGCCTGTCAAACGCTGTTTCTTTGCAGGCCTGATCAGGCTGAAGTAGAACTCCTGCTCTGCGTGTGCTCCATTGGCCTAGAGCTTCCCGACCCAAAAGGCTGCCTTGTTCCCAAACGGGCAGAGGGGTCCCAAGCGTCTTGCTTCCAGCTTTTCAGGAAGGTAAGAAACAACTGGCTCTGCCCAGTGCTCTTACAGCCTACCGGGAACATCTCTTACCAAGGCCTGTGAAACGCAGTTTCTTGGCAGGCCTGATCTGGCTGAAGTAGAACTCCTGCTCTGGGCGTGCTACTTTGGCCTAGAGCTGCCAGGCCCAAAGGGCCGCCTTGTTTCCAAAGGGGCTGAGAGTCCCCAAAGTATCTTGCTTCCAAATCTTTGGGAAGCTAAGAAACAACTGGCTCTGCACAGTGCTCTCACAGCCTACCGGCAACGTGACAGAGACAGGCCTGTGAGACGCAGTTTCTTGGAAGGCCTGATCTGGCTGAGGTAGAACTTCTGCTCTGGGTGTACTCCATTGGCCTAGGGCTGCCAGGCCCAAAGGGCTGCCTTTATTTCCAAAGTGTGAGAGAGGCCCCAAAGCATCTTGCTTCCTGCTCTCTGGGAAGCTAAAACAACTGGCTCTGCACAGTGCTCTCAAAGCCAACCGGGAACGTCACATACAAAGGCCTGTGAAACGCAGCTTCTTGACAGGCCTTATCTGGCTGAGGTAGAACTTGTGCTCTGGGTGTGCTACTTTGGCCTAGAGCTGCCAGGCACAAAGGCTGCTTTGTTTCCAAAGGGGGAGAGAGGCCCCAAATCATGTTGCTTCCAGCTGTTTTTGAAGCTAAGAAACAACTCGCTCTGCCAGGTACTCTTACAGCCTTCCGGGAACACCTCTTACGAAGGCCTGTGAAAAGCAGTTTCTTGGCAGGCCTGATCTGGCTGAGGTAGAACTTCTGCTCTGGGTGTGCTCCATTGCCCTAGAGCTGAAAGGCCCAAAGGGATGCCTTGTTTGCAAAGGGGCAGAGAGGCCCCAAAGCATCTTGCTTCCAGCTCATTGGAAAGCTAAGAAACAACTGTCTCTGCCCAGTGCTCTGACAGAGTACCGGCAACATCTCTTACCAAAGCCTTTGAAACGCAGTTTCTTGGCAGGCCTTATCTGGCTGAGGTAGAACTTCTGCTCTGGGTGTGCTCCATTGGCCTAGAGCTGAAAGGCCCAAAGGACGGCCTTGTTGGCAAAGGGGCAGGGAGACCCCAAAGCATCTTGCTTCCAGCTCTTTGGGAAGCTAAGAAACAACTGGCTCTGCCCAGTGCTCTTACAGCCTGAGAGAAAATCTCGTACCAAGGCCTGTGAAACGCACTTTGTTGGTGGCCTGATCTAGCTGAAGTAGAACTTCTGCTCTGGGTGTGCTCCATTGGCCTAGAGCTGCCTGGCCCAAAGGGCCGCCTTGTTTGCAAAGGGGATGAGAGGCCCCAAAGCATCTTGCTTCCAGCTCTTCGGGAAGCTAAGAAACATCTGGCGTTGCCCAGTGCTCTTACAGCCTACCGGGAACATCTCTTACCAAGGCCTGTGAAACGCAGTTTGTTGGTGGCCTGAACTGGCCGAAGTAGAACTTCTGCTCTGGGTGTGCTCCACTGGCCTAGAGCTACCTGCCCCAAAGGGCTGCCTTGATTCCAAAGTGAGAGAGTGGCACCAAAGCATCTTGCTTCCAGCTCTTCGGGAAGCTAAGAAACATCTGGCGTTGCCCAGTGCTCTTACAGCCTACCGGGAACATCTCTTACCAAGGCCTGTGAAACGCCGTTTCCTGGCAGGCCTGATTTGGCTGAAGTAGAACTTCTGCTCTGGGTGTGCTCCGTTGCCCTAGAGCTGCCAGGCCCAAGGTGCTGCCTTGTTTCCAAAGGGGCAGAGAGGCCCCAAAGCATCTTGCTTCCAGCTCTCTGGGAAGCTAAGAACCAACTCGCTCTGCCCCGTGCTCTTACACCTACCGGGAACATCTCTTACCAAGGCCTGTCAAATGCTGTTTCTTTGCAGGCCTGATCAGGCTGAAGTAGATCTCCTGCTCTGCGTGTGCTCCATTGGCCTAGAGCTTCCCGACCCAAAAGGCTGCCTTGTTCCCAAACGGGCAGAGGGGTCCCAAGCGTCTTGCTTCCAGCTTTTCAGGAAGGTAAGAAACAACTGGCTCTGCCCAGTGCTCTTACAGCCTACCGGGAACATCTCTTACCAAGGCCTGTGAAACGCAGTTTCCTGGCAGGCCTGATCTGGCTGAAGTAGAACTTCTGCTCTGGGTGTGCTCCATTGCCCTAGAGCTGCCAGGCCCAAAGGGCTGCCTTGTTTCCAAAGACGGAGAGTGGACCCAAAGCATCTTGCTCCCAGCTCTTCGGGAAGCTAAGAAACAGCTGGCTCTGCCCAGTGCTCTTACAGCCTAAGAGAACATCTCTTTGAAAGGCCTGTGAAACGCAGTTTCTTGGCAGGCCTGACCTGGCTGAAGTAGAACTTCTGTTCTGGTTGTGCTACATAGGCCTAGAGCTACCAGGACCTAAGGGCTGCCTTGTTTCCAAAGGGTGAGAGAGGCCCCAAAGCATCTTGCCTCCAGCACTTTGGGAAGCTAAAAAACAACTGGTTCTGCCCAGTGCTCTCACAGCCTACCGTGAACATCTCTTACCAAGGGCTGTGAAACGCAGTTTCTGGGCAGGACTGATCTGCCTGAAGTAGAACTTCTGCTGTGGGTGTGCTCCATTGGCCTAGAGCTGCCAGGCGCAAACGGCTGCCTTGTGTCCAAAGGGAGAGAGAGGCCCCAAAGCATCTTGCTTCCAGCTCTGTGGGAAGCTAAAGCAACTGGCTCTCCACAGTGCTCTCACAGCCTACCGGGAACATCTCTTACCAAGGCCTGTGAAACGCAGTTTCTTGGCAGGCCTGATCTGGCTGAAGTAGAACTCCTGCTCTGGGCGTGCTACTTTGGCCTAGAGCTGCCAGGCCCAAAGGGCCGCCTTGTTTCCAAAGGGGCTGAGAGTCCCCAAAGTATCTTGCTTCCAAATCTTTGGGAAGCTAAGAAACAACTGGCTCTGCACAGTGCTCTCACAGCCTACCGGCAACGTGACAGAGACAGGCCTGTGAGACGCAGTTTCTTGGAAGGCCTGATCTGGCTGAGGTAGAACTTCTGCTCTGGGTGTACTCCATTGGCCTAGGGCTGCCAGGCACAAAGGGCTGCCTTTATTTCCAAAGTGTGAGAGAGGCCCCAAAGCATCTTGCTTCCTGCTCTCTGGGAAGCTAAAACAACTGGCTCTGCACAGTGCTCTCAAAGCCAACCGGGAACGTCACATACAAAGGCCTGTGAAACGCAGCTTCTTGACAGGCCTTATCTGGCTGAGGTAGAACTTGTGCTCTGGGTGTGCTACTTTGGCCTAGAGCTGCCAGGCACAAAGGCTGCTTTGTTTCCAAAGGGGGAGAGAGGCCCCAAATCATGTTGCTTCCAGCTGTTTTTGAAGCTAAGAAACAACTCGCTCTGCCAGGTACTCTTACAGCCTTCCGGGAACACCTCTTACGAAGGCCTGTGAAAAGCAGTTTCTTGGCAGGCCTGATCTGGCTGAGGTAGAACTTCTGCTCTGGGTGTGCTCCATTGCCCTAGAGCTGAAAGGCCCAAAGGGCTGCCTTGTTTCCAAAGGGGGAGAGAGGCCCCAAAGCATCTTGCTTCCACCTTTTGGTAAGCTAAGAAACAACTGGCTGTGCCCAGTGCTCTTATAGCCTAAGAGAACATCTCTTATCAAGGCCTGTGAAACGCACTGCCTAGGCAGGCCTGATCTTGAAGAAGTAGAACTTCTGCTCTGGTTGTGCTCCATAGCCCTAGAGCTGCCAGACCCAACGTGCTGCCTTGTTTCCAAAGGGGCAGAGAGGCCCCAAAGCGTCTTGCTTCCAGCTGTTTGGGAAACAAGGAAACAACTGGCTCTGCACCGTGCTCTCACAGCCTACCGGGAACGTCACATACAAAGGCCTCTGAAACGCAGTTCCTTGGCAGGCCTGATCTGGCTGAAGTAGGACTTCTGCTCTGGCTGTGCTCCATTGGCCTAGAGCTGAAAGGCCCAAAGGGATGCCTTGTTTGCAAAGGGGCAGAGAGGCCCCAAAGCATTTTGCCTCCAGCTCTTCGGGAAGCTAAGAAACATCTGGCGTTGCCCAGTGCTCTTACAGCCTACCGGGAACATCTCTTACCAAGGCCTGTGAAACGCCATTTCCTGGCAGGCCTGATTTGGCTGAAGTAGAACTTCTGCTCTGGGTGTGCTCCGTTGCCCTAGAGCTGCCAGGCCCAAGGTGCTGCCTTGTTTCCAAAGGGGCAGAGAGGCCCCAAAGCATCTTGCTTCCAGCTCTCTGGGAAGCTAAGAACCAACTCGCTCTGCCCCGTGCTCTTACACCTACCGGGAACATCTCTTACCAAGGCCTGTCAAACGCTGTTTCTTTGCAGGCCTGATCAGGCTGAAGTAGAACTCCTGCTCTGCGTGTGCTCCATTGGCCTAGAGCTTCCCGACCCAAAAGGCTGCCTTGTTCCCAAACGGGCAGAGGGGTCCCAAGCGTCTTGCTTCCAGCTTTTCAGGAAGGTAAGAAACAACTGGCTCTGCCCAGTGCTCTTACAGCCTACCGGGAACATCTCTTACCAAGGCCTGTGAAACGCAGTTTCCTGGCAGGCCTGATCTGGCTGAAGTAGAACTTCTGCTCTGGGTGTGCTCCATTGCCCTAGAGCTGCCAGGCCCAAAGGGCTGCCTTGTTTCCAAAGACGGAGAGTGGACCCAAAGCATCTTGCTCCCAGCTCTTCGGGAAGCTAAGAAACAGCTGGCTCTGCCCAGTGCTCTTACAGCCTAAGAGAACATCTCTTTGAAAGGCCTGTGAAACGCAGTTTCTTGGCAGGCCTGACCTGGCTGAAGTAGAACTTCTGTTCTGGTTGTGCTACATAGGCCTAGAGCTACCAGGACCTAAGGGCTGCCTTGTTTCCAAAGGGTGAGAGAGGCCCCAAAGCATCTTGCCTCCAGCACTTTGGGAAGCTAAAAAACAACTGGTTCTGCCCAGTGCTCTCACAGCCTACCGTGAACATCTCTTACCAAGGGCTGTGAAACGCAGTTTCTGGGCAGGACTGATCTGCCTGAAGTAGAACTTCTGCTGTGGGTGTGCTCCATTGGCCTAGAGCTGCCAGGCGCAAACGGCTGCCTTGTGTCCAAAGGGAGAGAGAGGCCCCAAAGCATCTTGCTTCCAGCTCTGTGGGAAGCTAAAGCAACTGGCTCTCCACAGTGCTCTCACAGCCTACCGGGAACATCTCTTACCAAGGCCTGTGAAACGCAGTTTCTTGGCAGGCCTGATCTGGCTGAAGTAGAACTCCTGCTCTGGGCGTGCTACTTTGGCCTAGAGCTGCCAGGCCCAAAGGGCCGCCTTGTTTCCAAAGGGGCTGAGAGTCCCCAAAGTATCTTGCTTCCAAATCTTTGGGAAGCTAAGAAACAACTGGCTCTGCACAGTGCTCTCACAGCCTACCGGCAACGTGACAGAGACAGGCCTGTGAGACGCAGTTTCTTGGAAGGCCTGATCTGGCTGAGGTAGAACTTCTGCTCTGGGTGTACTCCATTGGCCTAGGGCTGCCAGGCCCAAAGGGCTGCCTTTATTTCCAAAGTGTGAGAGAGGCCCCAAAGCATCTTGCTTCCTGCTCTCTGGGAAGCTAAAACAACTGGCTCTGCACAGTGCTCTCAAAGCCAACCGGGAACGTCACATACAAAGGCCTGTGAAACGCAGCTTCTTGACAGGCCTTATCTGGCTGAGGTAGAACTTGTGCTCTGGGTGTGCTACTTTGGCCTAGAGCTGCCAGGCACAAAGGCTGCTTTGTTTCCAAAGGGGGAGAGAGGCCCCAAATCATGTTGCTTCCAGCTGTTTTTGAAGCTAAGAAACAACTCGCTCTGCCAGGTACTCTTACAGCCTTCCGGGAACACCTCTTACGAAGGCCTGTGAAAAGCAGTTTCTTGGCAGGCCTGATCTGGCTGAGGTAGAACTTCTGCTCTGGGTGTGCTCCATTGGCCTAGAGCTGAAAGGCCCAAAGGGCTGCCTTGTTTCCAAAGGGGGAGAGAGGCCCCAAAGCGTCTTGCTTCCAGCTGTTTGGGAAACAAGGAAACAACTGGCTCTGCACCGTGCTCTCACAGCCTACCGGGAACGTCACATACAAAGGCCTCTGAAACGCAGTTCCTTGGCAGGCCTGATCTGGCTGAAGTAGGACTTCTGCTCTGGCTGTGCTCCATTGGCCTAGAGCTGAAAGGCCCAAAGGGATGCCTTGTTTGCAAAGGGGCAGAGAGGCCCCAAAGCATCTTGCTTCCAGCTCTCTGGGAAGCTAAGAACCAACTCGCTCTGCCCCGTGCTCTTACAGCCTACCGGGAACATGTCTTTGAAAGGCCTGTGAAACGCAGTTTCTTGGCAGGCCTCATCTGGCTGAAGTAGAACTCCGGCTCTGGGTGTGCTCCATTGCCCTAGAGCTGCCAGGCCCCAAGTGCTGCCCTGTTTCCTAGGGGCAGAGAGGCCCAAAGCATCTTGCTTCCCGGTCTCTGCGAAGCTAAGAAACAACTGGCTCTGCCCAGTGCTCTTACACCTACCGGGAACATCTCTTACCAAGGCCTGTCAAACGCTGTTTCTTTGCAGGCCTGATCAGGCTGAAGTAGAACTCCTGCTCTGCGTGTGCTCCATTGGCCTAGAGCTTCCCGACCCAAAAGGCTGCCGTGTTCCCAAACGGGCAGAGGGGTCCCAAGCATCTTGCTTCCAGCTTTTCAGGAAGGTAAGAAACAACTGGCTCTGCCCAGTGCTCTTACAGCCTACGGGGAACATCTCTTACCAAGGCCTGTGAAACGCAGTTTCCTGGCAGGCCTGATCTGGCTGAAGTAGAACTCCGGCTCTGGGCGTGCTACTTTGGCCAAGAGCTGCCAGGCCCAAAGGGCCGCCTTGTTTCCAAAGGGGCTGAGAGTCCCCAAAGCATCTTGCTTCCAAATCTTTGGGAAGCTAAGAAACAACTGGCTCTGCACAGTGCTCTCACAGCCTACCGGCAACGTGACAGAGAAAGGCCTGTGAGACGCAGTTTCTTGGAAGGCCTGATCTGGCTGAGGTAGAACTTCTGCTCTGGGTGTACTCCATTGGCCTAGGGCTGCCAGGCCCAAAGGGCTGCCTTTATTTCCAAAGTGTGAGAGAGGCCCCAAAGCATCTTGCTTCATGCTCTCTGGGAAGCTAAAACAACTGGCTCTGCACAGTGCTCTCAAAGCCAACCGGGAACGTCACATACAAAGGCCTGTGAAACGCAGCTTCTTGACAGGCCTTATCTGGCTGAGGTAGAACTTGTGCTCTGGGTGTGCTACTTTGGCCTAGAGCTGCCAGGCACAAAGGCTGCTTTGTTTCCAAAGGGGGAGAGAGGCCCCAAATCATGTTGCTTCCAGCTGTTTTTGAAGCTAAGAAACAACTCGCTCTGCCAGGTACTCTTACAGCCTTCCGGGAACACCTCTTACGAAGGCCTGTGAAAAGCAGTTTCTTGGCAGGCCTGATCTGGCTGAGGTAGAACTTCTGCTCTGGGTGTGCTCCATTGCCCTAGAGCTGAAAGGCCCAAAGGGCTGCCTTGTTTCCAAAGGGGGAGAGAGGCCCCAAAGCATCTTGCTTCCACCTCTTGGGAAGCTAAGAAACAACTGGCTGTGCCCAGTGCTCTTATAGCCTAAGAGAACATCTCTTATCAAGGCCTGTGAAACGCATTTTCTAGGCAGGCCTGATCTGGAAGAAGTAGAACTTCTGCTCTGGTTGTGCTCCATAGCCCTAGAGCTGCCAGACCCAACGTGCTGCCTTGTTTCCAAAGGGGCAGAGAGGCCCCAAAGCGTCTTGCTTCCAGCTGTTTGGGAAACAAGGAAACAACTGGCTCTGCACCGTGCTCTCACAGCCTACCGGGAACGTCACATACAAAGGCCTCTGAAACGCAGTTCCTTGGCAGGCCTGATCTGGCTGAAGTAGGACTTCTGCTCTGGCTGTGCTCCATTGGCCTAGAGCTGAAAGGCCCAAAGGGATGCCTTGTTTGCAAAGGGGCAGAGAGGCCCCAAAGCATCTTGCTTCCAGCTCATTGGGAAGCTAAGAAACAACTGTCTCTGCCCAGTGCTCTGACAGAGTACCGGCAACGTCTCTTACCAAAGCCTTTGAAACGCAGTTTCTTGGCAGGCCTTATCTGGCTGAGGTAGAACTTCTGCTCTGGGTGTGCTCCATTGGCCTAGAGCTGAAAGGCCCAAAGGTCGGCCTTGTTGGCAAAGGGGCAGGGAGCCCCCAAAGCATCTTGCTTCCAGCTCTTTGGGAAGCTAAGAAAAAACTGGCTCTGCCCAGTGCTCTTACAGCCTGGGAGAAAATCTCTTACCAAGGCCTGTGAAACGCACTTTGTTGGTGGCCTGATCTAGCTGAAGTAGAACTTCTGCTCTGGGTGTGCTCGATTGGCCTAGAGCTGCCTGGCCCAAAGGGCCACCTTGTTTGCAAAGGGGATGAGAGGCCCCAAAGCATCTTGCTTCCAGCTCTTCGGGAAGCTAAGAAACATCTGGCGTTGCCCAGTGCTCTTACAGCCTACCGGGAACATCTCTTACCAAGGCCTGTGAAACGCAGTTTGATGGTGGCCTGAACTGGCCGAAGTAGAACTTCTGCTCTGGGTGTGCTCCACTGGCCTAGAGCTACCTGCTCCAAAGGGCTGCCTTGATTCCAAAGTGAGAGAGTGGCACCAAAGCATCTTGCTTCCAGCTCTTCGGGAAGCTAAGAAACATCTGGCGTTGCCCAGTGCTCTTACAGCCTACCGGGAACATCTCTTACCAAGGCCTGTGAAACGCCGTTTCCTGGCAGGCCTGATTTGGCTGAAGTAGAACTTCTGCTCTGGGTGTGCTCCGTTGCCCTAGAGCTGCCAGGCCCAAGGTGCTGCCTTGTTTGCAAAGGGGCAGAGAGGCCCCAAAGCATCTTGCTTCCAGCTCTCTGGGAAGCTAAGAACCAACTCGCTCTGCCCCGTGCTCTTACACCTACCGGGAACATCTCTTACCAAGGCCTGTCAAACGCTGTTTCTTTGCAGGCCTGATCAGGCTGAAGTAGAACTCCTGCTCTGCGTGTGCTCCATTGGCCTAGAGCTTCCCGACCCAAAAGGCTGCCTTGTTCCCAAACGGGCAGAGGGGTCCCAAGCGTCTTGCTTCCAGCTTTTCAGGAAGGTAAGAAACAACTGGCTCTGCCCAGTGCTCTTACAGCCTACCGGGAACATCTCTTACCAAGGCCTGTGAAACGCAGTTTCCTGGCAGGCCTGATCTGGCTGAAGTAGAACTTCTGCTCTGGGTGTGCTCCATTGCCCTAGAGCTGCCAGGCCCAAAGGGCTGCCTTGTTTCCAAAGACGGAGAGTGGACCCAAAGCATCTTGCTCCCAGCTCTTCGGGAAGCTAAGAAACAGCTGGCTCTGCCCAGTGCTCTTACAGCCTAAGAGAACATCTCTTTGAAAGTCCTGTGAAACGCAGTTTCTTGGCAGGCCTGACCTGGCTGAAGTAGAACTTCTGTTATGGTTGTGCTACATAGGCCTAGAGCTACCAGGACCTAAGGGCTGCCTTGTTTCCAAAGGGTGAGAGAGGCCCCAAAGCATCTTGCCTCCAGCACTTTGGGAAGCTAAAAAACAACTGGTTCTGCCCAGTGCTCTCACAGCCTACCGTGAACATCTCTTACCAAGGGCTGTGAAACGCAGTTTCTGGGCAGGACTGATCTGCCTGAAGTAGAACTTCTGCTGTGGGTGTGCTACATTGGCCTAGAGCTGCCAGGCGCAAACGGCTGCCTTGTGTCCAAAGGGAGAGAGAGGCCCCAAAGCATCTTGCTTCCAGCTCATTGGGAAGCTAAGAAACAACTGTCTCTGCCCAGTGCTCTGACAGAGTACCGGCAACATCTCTTACCAAAGCCTTTGAAACGCAGTTTCTTGGCAGGCCTTATCTGGCTGAGGTAGAACTTTTGCTCTGGGTGTGCTCCATTGGCCTAGAGCTGAAAGGCCCAAAGGTCGGCCTTGTTGGCAAAGGGACAGGGAGCCCCCAAAGCATCTTGCTTCCAGCTCTTTGGGAAGCTAAGAAACAACTGGCTCTGCCCAGTGCTCTTACAGCCTGAGAGAAAATCTCTTACCAAGGCCTGTGAAACGCACTTTGTTGGTGGCCTGATCTAGCTGAAGTAGAACTTCTGCTCTGGGTGTGCTCGATTGGCCTAGAGCTGCCTGGCCCAAAGGGCCGCCTTGTTTGCAAAGGGGATGAGAGGCCCCAAAGCATCTTGCTTCCAGCTCTTCGGGAAGCTAAGAAACATCTGGCGTTGCCCAGTGCTCTTACAGCCTACCGGGAACATCTCTTACCAAGGCCTGTGAAACGCAGTTTGTTGGTGGCCTGAACTGGCCGAAGTAGAACTTCTGCTCTGGGTGTGCTCCACTGGCCTAGAGCTACCTGCTCCAAAGGGCTGCCTTGATTCCAAAGTGAGAGAGTGGCACCAAAGCATCTTGCTTCCAGCTCTTCGGGAAGCTAAGAAACATCTGGCGTTGCCCAGTGCTCTTACAGCCTACCGGGAACATCTCTTACCAAGGCCTGTGAAACGCCGTTTCCTGGCAGGCCTGATTTGGCTGAAGTAGAACTTCTGCTCTGGGTGTGCTCCGTTGCCCTAGAGCTGCCAGGCCCAAGGTGCTGCCTTGTTTGCAAAGGGGCAGAGAGGCCCCAAAGCATCTTGCTTCCAGCTCTCTGGGAAGCTAAGAACCAACTCGCTCTGCCCCGTGCTCTTACACCTACCGGGAACATCTCTTACCAAGGCCTGTCAAACGCTGTTTCTTTGCAGGCCTGATCAGGCTGAAGTAGAACTCCTGCTCTGCGTGTGCTCCATTGGCCTAGAGCTTCCCGACCCAAAAGGCTGCCTTGTTCCCAAACGGGCAGAGGGGTCCCAAGCGTCTTGCTTCCAGCTTTTCAGGAAGGTAAGAAACAACTGGCTCTGCCCAGTGCTCTTACAGCCTACCGGGAACATCTCTTACCAAGGCCTGTGAAACGCAGTTTCCTGGCAGGCCTGATCTGGCTGAAGTAGAACTTCTGCTCTGGGTGTGCTCCATTGCCCTAGAGCTGCCAGGCCCAAAGGGCTGCCTTGTTTCCAAAGACGGAGAGTGGACCCAAAGCATCTTGCTCCCAGCTCTTCGGGAAGCTAAGAAACAGCTGGCTCTGCCCAGTGCTCTTACAGCCTAAGAGAACATCTCTTTGAAAGTCCTGTGAAACGCAGTTTCTTGGCAGGCCTGACCTGGCTGAAGTAGAACTTCTGTTATGGTTGTGCTACATAGGCCTAGAGCTACCAGGACCTAAGGGCTGCCTTGTTTCCAAAGGGTGAGAGAGGCCCCAAAGCATCTTGCCTCCAGCACTTTGGGAAGCTAAAAAACAACTGGTTCTGCCCAGTGCTCTCACAGCCTACCGTGAACATCTCTTACCAAGGGCTGTGAAACGCAGTTTCTGGGCAGGACTGATCTGCCTGAAGTAGAACTTCTGCTGTGGGTGTGCTACATTGGCCTAGAGCTGCCAGGCGCAAACGGCTGCCTTGTGTCCAAAGGGAGAGAGAGGCCCCAAAGCATCTTGCTTCCAGCTCATTGGGAAGCTAAGAAACAACTGTCTCTGCCCAGTGCTCTGACAGAGTACGGGCAACATCTCTTACCAAAGCCTTTGAAACGCAGTTTCTTGGCAGGCCTTATCTGGCTGAGGTAGAACTTTTGCTCTGGGTGTGCTCCATTGGCCTAGAGCTGAAAGGCCCAAAGGTCGGCCTTGTTGGCAAAGGGACAGGGAGCCCCCAAAGCATCTTGCTTCCAGCTCTTTGGGAAGCTAAGAAACAACTGGCTCTGCCCAGTGCTCTTACAGCCTGAGAGAAAATCTCTTACCAAGGCCTGTGAAACGCACTTTGTTGGTGGCCTGATCTAGCTGAAGTAGAACTTCTGCTCTGGGTGTGCTCCATTGGCCTAGAGCTGCCTGGCCCAAAGGGCCGCCTTGTTTGCAAAGGGGATGAGAGGCCCCAAAGCATCTTGCTTCCAGCTCTTCGGGAAGCTAAGAAACATCTGGCGTTGCCCAGTGCTCTTACAGCCTACCGGGAACATCTCTTACCAAGGCCTGTGAAACGCACTTTCTAGGCAGGCCTGATTTGGAAGAAGTAGAACTTCTGCTCTGGTTGTGCTCCATTGCCCTAGAGCTGCCAGACCCAACGTGCTGCCTTGTTTCCAAAGAGGCAGAGAGGCCCCAAAGCGTCTTGCTTCCAGCTGTTTGGGAAACAAGGAAACAACTGGCTCTGCACCGTGCTCTTACAGCCTACCGGGAACGTCACATACAAAGGCCTCTGAAACGCAGTTCCTTGGCAGGCCTGATCTGGCTGAAGTAGGACTTCTGCTCTGCTGTGCTCCATTGGCCTAGAGCTGAAAGGCCCAAAGGGATGCCTTGTTTGCAAAGGGGCAGAGAGGCCCCAAAGCATCTTGCTTCCAGCTCTTTGGGAAGCTAAGAAACAACTGTCTCTGCCCAGTGCTCTGACAGAGTACCGGCAACATCTCTTACCAAAGCCTTTGAAACGCAGTTTCTTGGCAGGCCTTATCTGGCTGAGGTAGAACTTCTGCTCTGGGTGTGCTCCATTGGCCTAGAGCTGAAAGGCCCAAAGGTCGGCCTTGTTGGCAAAGGGGCAGGGAGTCCCCAAAGTACCTTGCTTCCAAATCTTTGGGAAGCTAAGAAACAACTGGCTCTGCACAGTGCTCTCACAGCCTACCGGCAACGTGACAGAGACAGGCCTGTGAGACGCAGTTTCTTGGAAGGCCTGATCTGGCTGAGGTAGAACTTCTGCTCTGGGTGTACTCCATTGGCCTAGGGCTGCCAGGCCCAAAGGGCTGCCTTTATTTCCAAAGTGTGAGAGAGGCCCCAAAGCATCTTGCTTCCTGCTCTCTGGGAAGCTAAAACAACTGGCTCTGCACAGTGCTCTCAAAGCCAACCGGGAACGTCACATACAAAGGCCTGTGAAACGCAGCTTCTTGACAGGCCTTATCTGGCTGAGGTAGAACTTGTGCTCTGGGTGTGCTACTTTGGCCTAGAGCTGCCAGGCACAAAGGCTGCTTTGTTTCCAAAGGGGGAGAGAGGCCCCAAATCATGTTGCTTCCAGCTGTTTTTGAAGCTAAGAAACAACTCGCTCTGCCAGGTACTCTTACAGCCTTCCGGGAACACCTCTTACGAAGGCCTGTGAAAAGCAGTTTCTTGGCAGGCCTGATCTGGCTGAGGTAGAAATTCTGCTCTGGGTGTGCTCCATTGGCCTAGAGCTGAAAGGCCCAAAGGGCTGCCTTGTTTCCAAAGGGGGAGAGAGGACCCAAAGCATCTTGCTTCCACCTCTTGGGAAGCTAAGAGACAACTGGCTGTGCCCAGTGCTCTTATAGCCTAAGAGAACATCTCTTATCAAGGCCTGTGAAACGCACTTTCTAGGCAGGCCTGATCTGGAAGAAGTAGAACTTCTGCTCTGGTTGTGCTCCATTGCCCTAGAGCTGCCAGACCCAACGTGCTGCCTTGTTTCCAAAGGGGCAGAGAGGCCCCAAAGCGTCTTGCTTCCAGCTGTTTGGGAAACAAGGAAACAACTGGCTCTGCACCGTGCTCTCACAGCCTACCGGGAACGTCACATACAAAGGCCTCTGAAACGCAGTTCCTTGGCAGGCCTGATCTGGCTGAAGTAGGACTTCTGCTCTGGCTGTGCTCCATTGGCCTAGAGCTGAAAGGCCCAAAGGGATGCCTTGTTTGCAAAGGGGCAGAGAGGCCCCAAAGCATCTTGCTTCCAGCTCTCTGGGAAGCTAAGAACCAACTCGCTCTGCCCCGTGCTCTTACAGCCTACCGGGAACATGTCTTTGAAAGGCCTGTGAAACGCAGTTTCTTGGCAGGCCTCATCTGGCTGAAGTAGAACTCCGGCTCTGGGTGTGCTCCATTGCCCTAGAGCTGCCAGGCCCCAAGTGCTGCCCTGTTTCCTAGGGGCAGAGAGGCCCAAAGCATCTTGCTTCCCGGTCTCTGCGAAGCTAAGAAACAACTGGCTCTGCCCAGTGCTCTTACACCTACCGGGAACATCTCTTACCAAGGCCTGTCAAACGCTGTTTCTTTGCAGGCCTGATCAGGCTGAAGTAGAACTCCTGCTCTGCGTGTGCTCCATTGGCCTAGAGCTTCCCGACCCAAAAGGCTGCCTTGTTCCCAAACGGGCAGAGGGGTCCCAAGCATCTTGCTTCCAGCTTTTCAGGAAGGTAAGAAACAACTGGCTCTGCCCAGTGCTCTTACAGCCTACCGGGAACATCTCTTACCAAGGCCTGTGAAACGCAGTTTCCTGGCAGGCCTGATCTGGCTGAAGTAGAACTTCTGCTCTGGGTGTGCTCCATTGCCCTAGAGCTGCCAGGCCCAAAGGGCTGCCTTGTTTCCAAAGACGGAGAGTGGACCCAAAGCATCTTGCTCCCAGCTCTTCGGGAATCTAAGAAACAGCTGGCTCTGCCCAGTGCTCTTACAGCCTAAGAGAACATCTCTTTGAAAGGCCTGTGAAACGCAGTTTCTTGGCAGGCCTGACCTGGCTGAAGTAGAACTTCTGTTCTGGTTGTGCTACATAGGCCTAGAGCTACCAGGACCTAAGGGCTGCCTTGTTTCCAAAGGGTGAGAGAGGCCCCAAAGCATCTTGCCTCCAGCACTTTGGGAAGCTAAAAAACAACTGGTTCTGCCCAGTGCTCTCACAGCCTACCGTGAACATCTCTTACCAAGGGCTGTGAAACGCAGTTTCTGGGCAGGACTGATCTGCCTGAAGTAGAACTTCTGCTGTGGGTGTGCTCCATTGGCCTAGAGCTGCCAGGCCCAAACGGCTGCCTTGTGTCCAAAGGGAGAGAGAGGCCCCAAAGCATCTTGCTTCCAGCTCTGTGGGAAGCTAAAGCAACTGGCTCTCCACAGTGCTCTCACAGCCTACCGGGAACATCTCTTACCAAGGCCTGTGAAACGCAGTTTCTTGGCAGGCCTGATCTGGCTGAAGTAGAACTCCTGCTCTGGGCGTGCTACTTTGGCCTAGAGCTGCCAGGCCCAAAGGGCCGCCTTGTTTCCAAAGGGGCTGAGAGTCCCCAAAGTATCTTGCTTCCAAATCTTTGGGAAGCTAAGAAACAACTGGCTCTGCACAGTGCTCTCACAGCCTACCGGCAACGTGACAGAGACAGGCCTGTGAGACGCAGTTTCTTGGAAGGCCTGATCTGGCTGAGGTAGAACTTCTGCTCTGGGTGTACTCCATTGGCCTAGGGCTGCCAGGCCCAAAGGGCTGCCTTTATTTCCAAAGTGTGAGAGAGGCCCCAAAGCATCTTGCTTCCTGCTCTCTGGGAAGCTAAAACAACTGGCTCTGCACAGTGCTCTCAAAGCCAACCGGGAACGTCACATACAAAGGCCTGTGAAACGCAGCTTCTTGACAGGCCTTATCTGGCTGAGGTAGAACTTGTGCTCTGGGTGTGCTACTTTGGCCTAGAGCTGCCAGGCACAAAGGCTGCTTTGTTTCCAAAGGGGGAGAGAGGCCCCAAATCATGTTGCTTCCAGCTGTTTTTGAAGCTAAGAAACAACTCGCTCTGCCAGGTACTCTTACAGCCTTCCGGGAACACCTCTTACGAAGGCCTGTGAAAAGCAGTTTCTTGGCAGGCCTGATCTGGCTGAGGTAGAACTTCTGCTCTGGGTGTGCTCCATTGCCCTAGAGCTGAAAGGCCCAAAGGGCTGCCTTGTTTCCAAAGGGGGAGAGAGGCCCCAAAGCATCTTGCTTCCACCTTTTGGGAAGCTAAGAAACAACTGGCTGTGCCCAGTGCTCTTATAGCCTAAGAGAACATCTCTTATCAAGGCCTGTTAAACGCATTTTCTAGGCAGGCCTGATCTTGAAGAAGTAGAACTTCTGCTCTGGTTGTGCTCCATAGCCCTAGAGCTGCCAGACCCAACGTGCTGCCTTGTTTCCAAAGGGGCAGAGAGGCCCCAAAGCGTCTTGCTTCCAGCTGTTTGGGAAACAAGGAAACAACTGGCTCTGCACCGTGCTCTCACAGCCTACCGGGAACGTCACATACAAAGGCCTCTGAAACGCAGTTCCTTGGCAGGCCTGATCTGGCTGAAGTAGGACTTCTGCTCTGTCTGTGCTCCATTGGCCTAGAGCTGAAAGGCCCAAAGGGATGCCTTGTTTGCAAAGGGGCAGAGAGGCCCCAAAGCATCTTGCTTCCAGCTCATTGGGAAGCTAAGAAACAACTGTCTCTGCCCAGTGCTCTGACAGAGTACCGGCAACGTCTCTTACCAAAGCCTTTGAAACGCAGTTTCTTGGCAGGCCTTATCTGGCTGAGGTAGAACTTCTGCTCTGGGTGTGCTCCATTGGCCTAGAGCTGAAAGGCCCAAAGGTCGGCCTTGTTGGCAAAGGGGCAGGGAGCCCCCAAAGCATCTTGCTTCCAGCTCTTTGGGAAGCTAAGAAAAAACTGGCTCTGCCCAGTGCTCTTACAGCCTGGGAGAAAATCTCTTACCAAGGCCTGTGAAACGCACTTTGTTGGTGGCCTGATCTAGCTGAAGTAGAACTTCTGCTCTGGGTGTGCTCCATTGGCCTAGAGCTGCCTGGCCCAAAGGGCCGCCTTGTTTGCAAAGGGGCAGAGAGGCCCCAAAGCATCTTGCTTCCAGCTCTTCGGGAAGCTAAGAAACATCTGGCGTTGCCCAGTGCTCTTACAGCCTACCGGGAACATCTCTTACCAAGGCCTGTGAAACGCAGTTTGTTGGTGGCCTGAACTGGCCGAAGTAGAACTTCTGCTCTGGGTGTGCTCCACTGGCCTAGAGCTACCTGCTCCAAAGGGCTGCCTTGATTCCAAAGTGAGAGAGTGGCACCAAAGCATCTTGCTTCCAGCTCTTCGGGAAGCTAAGAAACATCTGGCGTTGCCCAGTGCTCTTACAGCCTACCGGGAACATCTCTTTCCAAGGCCTGTGAAACGCCGTTTCCTGGCAGGCCTGATTTGGCTGAAGTAGAACTTCTGCTCTGGGTGTGCTCCGTTGCCCTAGAGCTGCCAGGCCCAAGGTGCTGCCTTGTTTCCAAAGGGGCAGAGAGGCCCCAAAGCATCTTGCTTCCAGCTCTCTGGGAAGCTAAGAACCAACTCGCTCTGCCCCGTGCTCTTACACCTACCGGGAACATCTCTTACCAAGGCCTGTCAAACGCTGTTTCTTTGCAGGCCTGATCAGGCTGAAGTAGAACTCCTGCTCTGCGTGTGCTCCATTGGCCCAGGGCTTCCCGACCCAAAAGGCTGCCTTGTTCCCAAACGGGCAGAGGGGTCCCAAGCGTCTTGCTTCCAGCTTTTCAGGAAGGTAAGAAACAACTGGCTCTGCCCAGTGCTCTTACAGCCTACCGGGAACATCTCTTACCAAGGCCTGTGAAACGCAGTTTCCTGGCAGGCCTGATCTGGCTGAAGTAGAACTTCTGCTCTGGGTGTGCTCCATTGCCCTAGAGCTGCCAGGCCCAAAGGGCTGCCTTGTTTCCAAAGACGGAGAGTGGACCCAAAGCATCTTGCTCCCAGCTCTTCGGGAAGCTAAGAAACAGCTGGCTCTGCCCAGTGCTCTTACAGCCTAAGAGAACATCTCTTTGAAAGGCCTGTGAAACGCAGTTTCTTGGCAGGCCTGACCTGGCTGAAGTAGAACTTCTGTTCTGGTTGTGCTACATAGGCCTAGAGCTACCAGGACCTAAGGGCTGCCTTGTTTCCAAAGGGTGAGAGAGGCCCCAAAGCATCTTGCCTCCAGCACTTTGGGAAGCTAAAAAACAACTGGTTCTGCCCAGTGCTCTCACAGCCTACCGTGAACATCTCTTACCAAGGGCTGTGAAACGCAGTTTCTGGGCAGGACTGATCTGCCTGAAGTAGAACTTCTGCTGTGGGTGTGCTCCATTGGCCTAGAGCTGCCAGGCGCAAACGGCTGCCTTGTGTCCAAAGGGAGAGAGAGGCCCCAAAGCATCTTGCTCCAGCTCATTGGGAAGCTAAGAAACAACTGCCTCTGCCCAGTGCTCTGACAGAGTACCGGCAACATCTCTTACCAAAGCCTTTGAAACGCAGTTTCTTAGCAGGCCTTATCTGGCTGAGGTAGAACTTTTGCTCTGGGTGTGCTCCATTGGCCTAGAGCTGAAAGGCCCAAAGGTCGGCCTTGTTGGCAAAGGGACAGGGAGCCCCCAAAGCATCTTGCTTCCAGCTCTTTGGGAAGCTAAGAAACAACTGGCTCTGCCCAGTGCTCTTACAGCCTGAGAGAAAATCTCTTACCAAGGCCTGTGAAACGCACTTTGTTGGTGGTCTGATCTAGCTGAAGTAGAACTTCTGCTCTGGGTGTGCTCCATTGGCCTAGAGCTGCCTGGCCCAAAGGGCCGCCTTGTTTGCAAAGGAGATGAGAGGCCCCAAAGCATCTTGCTTCCAGCTCTTCGGGAAGCTAAGAAACATCTGGCGTTGCCCAGTGCTCTTACAGCCTACCGGGAACATCTCTTACCAAGGCCTGTGAAACGCACTTTCTAGGCAGGCCTGATTTGGAAGAAGTAGAACTTCTGCTCTGGTTGTGCTCCATTGCCCTAGAGCTGCCAGACCCAACGTGCTGCCTTGTTTCCAAAGAGGCAGAGAGGCCCCAAAGCGTCTTGCTTCCAGCTGTTTGGGAAACAAGGAAACAACTGGCTCTGCACCGTGCTCTCACAGCCTACCGGGAACGTCACATACAAAGGCCTCTGAAACGCAGTTCCTTGGCAGGCCTGATCTGGCTGAAGTAGGACTTCTGCTCTGCTGTGCTCCATTGGCCTAGAGCTGAAAGGCCCAAAGGGATGCCTTGTTTGCAAAGGGGCAGAGAGGCCCCAAAGCATCTTGCTTCCAGCTCTTTGGGAAGCTAAGAAACAACTGTCTCTGCCCAGTGCTCTGACAGAGTACCGGCAACATCTCTTACCAAAGCCTTTGAAACGCAGTTTCTTGGCAGGCCTTATCTGGCTGAGGTAGAACTTCTGCTCTGGGTGTGCTCCATTGGCCTAGAGCTGAAAGGCCCAAAGGTCGGCCTTGTTGGCAAAGGGGCAGGGAGTCCCCAAAGTACCTTGCTTCCAAATCTTCGTGAAGCTAAGAAACAACTGGCTCTGCACAGTGCTCTCACAGCCTACCGGCAACGTGACAGAGACAGGCCTGTGAGACGCAGTTTCTTGGAAGGCCTGATCTGGCTGAGGTAGAACTTCTGCTCTGGGTGTACTCCATTGGCCTAGGGCTGCCAGGCCCAAAGGGCTGCCTTTATTTCCAAAGTGTGAGAGAGGCCCCAAAGCATCTTGCTTCCTGCTCTCTGGGAAGCTAAAACAACTGGCTCTGCACAGTGCTCTCAAAGCCAACCGGGAACGTCACATACAAAGGCCTGTGAAATGCAGCTTCTTGACAGGCCTTATCTGGCTGAGGTAGAACTTGTGCTCTGGGTGTGCTACTTTGGCCTAGAGCTGCCAGGCACAAAGGCTGCTTTGTTTCCAAAGGGGGAGAGAGGCCCCAAATCATGTTGCTTCCAGCTGTTTTTGAAGCTAAGAAACAACTCGCTCTGCCAGGTACTCTTACAGCCTTCCGGGAACACCTCTTACGAAGGCCTGTGAAAAGCAGTTTCTTGGCAGGCCTGATCTGGCTGAGGTAGAACTTCTGCTCTGGGTCTGCTCCATTGGTCTAGAGCTGAAAGGCCCAAAGGGCTGCCTTGTTTCCAAAGGGGGAGAGAGGACCCAAAGCATCTTGCTTCCACCTCTTGGGAAGCTAAGAAACAACTGGCTGTGCCCAGTGCTCTTATAGCCTAAGAGAACATCTCTTATCAAGGCCTGTGAAACGCACTTTCTAGGCAGGCCTGATCTGGAAGAAGTAGAACTTCTGCTCTGGTTGTGCTCCATTGCCCTAGAGCTGCCAGACCCAACGTGCTGCCTTGTTTCCAAAGGGGCAGAGAGGCCCCAAAGCGTCTTGCTTCCAGCTGTTTGGGAAACAAGGAAACAACTGGCTCTGCACCGTGCTCTCACAGCCTACCGGGAACGTCACATACAAAGGCCTCTGAAACGCAGTTCCTTGGCAGGCCTGATCTGGCTGAAGTAGGACTTCTGCTCTGGCTGTGCTCCATTGGCCTAGAGCTGAAAGGCCCAAAGGGATGCCTTGTTTGCAAAGGGGCAGAGAGGCCCCAAAGCATCTTGCTTCCAGCTCTCTGGGAAGCTAAGAACCAACTCGCTCTGCCCCGTGCTCTTACAGCCTACCGGGAACATGTCTTTGAAAGGCCTGTGAAACGCAGTTTCTTGGCAGGCCTCATCTGGCTGAAGTAGAACTCCGGCTCTGGGTGTGCTCCATTGCCCTAGAGCTGCCAGGCCCCAAGTGCTGCCCTGTTTCCTAGGGGCAGAGAGGCCCAAAGCATCTTGCTTCCCGGTCTTTGCGAAGCTAAGAAACAACTGGCTCTGCCCAGTGCTCTTACACCTACCGGGAACATCTCTTACCAAGGCCTGTCAAACGCTGTTTCTTTGCAGGCCTGATCAGGCTGAAGTAGAACTCCTGCTCTGCGTGTGCTCCATTGGCCTAGAGCTTCCCGACCCAAAAGGCTGCCTTGTTCCCAAACGGGCAGAGGGGTCCCAAGCATCTTGCTTCCAGCTTTTCAGGAAGGTAAGAAACAACTGGCTCTGCCCAGTGCTCTTACAGCCTACCGGGAACATCTCTTACCAAGGCCTGTGAAACGCAGTTTCCTGGCAGGCCTGATCTGGCTGAAGTAGAACTTCTGCTCTGGGTGTGCTCCATTGCCCTAGAGCTGCCAGGCCCAAAGGGCTGCCTTGTTTCCAAAGACGGAGAGTGGACCCAAAGCATCTTGCTCCCAGCTCTTCGGGAAGCTAAGAAACAGCTGGCTCTGCCCAGTGCTCTTACAGCCTAAGAGAACATCTCTTTGAAAGGCCTGTGAAACGCAGTTTCTTGGCAGGCCTGACCTGGCTGAAGTAGAACTTCTGTTCTGGTTGTGCTACATAGGCCTAGAGCTACCAGGACCTAAGGGCTGCCTTGTTTCCAAAGGGTGAGAGAGGCCCCAAAGCATCTTGCCTCCAGCACTTTGGGAAGCTAAAAAACAACTGGTTCTGCCCAGTGCTCTCACAGCCTACCGTGAACATCTCTTACCAAGGGCTGTGAAACGCAGTTTCTGGGCAGGACTGATCTGCCTGAAGTAGAACTTCTGCTGTGGGTGTGCTCCATTGGCCTAGAGCTGCCAGGCGCAAACGGCTGCCTTGTGTCCAAAGGGAGAGAGAGGCCCCAAAGCATCTTGCTTCCAGCTCTGTGGGAAGCTAAAGCAACTGGCTCTCCACAGTGCTCTCACAGCCTACCGGGAACATCTCTTACCAAGGCCTGTGAAACGCAGTTTCTTGGCAGGCCTGATCTGGCTGAAGTAGAACTCCTGCTCTGGGCGTGCTACTTTGGCCTAGAGCTGCCAGGCCCAAAGGGCCGCCTTGTTTCCAAAGGGGCTGAGAGTCCCCAAAGTATCTTGCTTCCAAATCTTTGGGAAGCTAAGAAACAACTGGCTCTGCACAGTGCTCTCACTGCCTACCGGCAACGTGACAGAGACAGGCCTGTGAGACGCAGTTTCTTGGAAGGCCTGATCTGGCTGAGGTAGAACTTCTGCTCTGGGTGTACTCCATTGGCCTAGGGCTGCCAGGCCCAAAGGGCTGCCTTTATTTCCAAAGTGTGAGAGAGGCCCCAAAGCATCTTGCTTCCTGCTCTCTGGGAAGCTAAAACAACTGGCTCTGCACAGTGCTCTCAAAGCCAACCGGGAACGTCACATACAAAGGCCTGTGAAACGCAGCTTCTTGACAGGCCTTATCTGGCTGAGGTAGAACTTGTGCTCTGGGTGTGCTACTTTGGCCTAGAGCTGCCAGGCACAAAGGCTGCTTTGTTTCCAAAGGGGGAGAGAGGCCCCAAATCATGTTGCTTCCAGCTGTTTTTGAAGCTAAGAAACAACTCGCCCTGCCAGGTACTCTTACAGCCTTCCGGGAACACCTCTTACGAAGGCCTGTGAAAAGCAGTTTCTTGGCAGGCCTGATCTGGCTGAGGTAGAACTTCTGCTCTGGGTGTGCTCCATTGCCCTAGAGCTGAAAGGCCCAAAGGGCTGCCTTGTTTCCAAAGGGGGAGAGAGGCCCCAAAGCATCTTGCTTCCACCTCTTGGGAAGCTAAGAAACAACTGGCTGTGCCCAGTGCTCTTATAGCCTAAGAGAACATCTCTTATCAAGGCCTGTGAAACGCACTTTCTAGGCAGGCCTGATCTGGAAGAAGTAGAACTTCTGCTCTGGTTGTGCTCCATTGCCCTAGAGCTGCCAGACCCAACGTGCTGCCTTGTTTCCAAAGGGGCAGAGAGGCCCCAAAGCGTCTTGCTTCCAGCTGTTTGGGAAACAAGGAAACAACTGGCTCTGCACCGTGCTCTCACAGCCTACCGGGAACGTCACATACAAAGGCCTCTGAAACGCAGTTCCTTGGCAGGCCTGATCTGGCTGAAGTAGGACTTCTGCTCTGGCTGTGCTCCATTGGCCTAGAGCTGAAAGGCCCAAAGGGATGCCTTGTTTGCAAAGGGGCAGAGAGGCCCCAAAGCATCTTGCTTCCAGCTCTCTGGGAAGCTAAGAACCAACTCGCTCTGCCCCGTGCTCTTACAGCCTACCGGGAACATGTCTTTGAAAGGCCTGTGAAACGCAGTTTCTTGGCAGGCCTCATCTGGCTGAAGTAGAACTCCGGCTCTGGGTGTGCTCCATTGCCCTAGAGCTGCCAGGCCCCAAGTGCTGCCCTGTTTCCAAGGGGCAGAGAGGCCCAAAGCATCTTGCTTCCCGGTCTTTGCGAAGCTAAGAAACAACTGGCTCTGCCCAGTGCTCTTACACCTACCGGGAACATCTCTTACCAAGGCCTGTCAAACGCTGTTTCTTTGCAGGCCTGATCAGGCTGAAGTAGAACTCCTGCTCTGCGTGTGCTCCATTGGCCTAGAGCTTCCCGACCCAAAAGGCTGCCTTGTTCCCAAACGGGCAGAGGGGTCCCAAGCGTCTTGCTTCCAGCTTTTCAGGAAGGTAAGAAACAACTGGCTCTGCCCAGTGCTCTTACAGCCTACCGGGAACATCTCTTACCAAGGCCTGTGAAACGCAGTTTCCTGGCAGGCCTGATCTGGCTGAAGTAGAACTTCTGCTCTGGGTGTGCTCCATTGCCCTAGAGCTGCCAGGCCCAAAGGGCTGCCTTGTTTCCAAAGACGGAGAGTGGACCCAAAGCATCTTGCTCCCAGCTCTTCGGGAAGCTAAGAAACAGCTGGCTCTGCCCAGTGCTCTTACAGCCTAAGAGAACATCTCTTTGAAAGGCCTGTGAAACGCAGTTTCTTGGCAGGCCTGACCTGGCTGAAGTAGAACTTCTGTTCTGGTTGTGCTACATAGGCCTAGAGCTACCAGGACCTAAGGGCTGCCTTGTTTCCAAAGGGTGAGAGAGGCCCCAAAGCATCTTGCCTCCAGCACTTTGGGAAGCTAAAAAACAACTGGTTCTGCCCAGTGCTCTCACAGCCTACCGTGAACATCTCTTACCAAGGGCTGTGAAACGCAGTTTCTGGGCAGGACTGATCTGCCTGAAGTAGAACTTCTGCTGTGGGTGTGCTCCATTGGCCTAGAGCTGCCAGGCGCAAACGGCTGCCTTGTGTCCAAAGGGAGAGAGAGGCCCCAAAGCATCTTGCTCCAGCTCATTGGGAAGCTAAGAAACAACTGCCTCTGCCCAGTGCTCTGACAGAGTACCGGCAACATCTCTTACCAAAGCCTTTGAAACGCAGTTTCTTAGCAGGCCTTATCTGGCTGAGGTAGAACTTTTGCTCTGGGTGTGCTCCATTGGCCTAGAGCTGAAAGGCCCAAAGGTCGGCCTTGTTGGCAAAGGGACAGGGAGCCCCCAAAGCATCTTGCTTCCAGCTCTTTGGGAAGCTAAGAAACAACTGGCTCTGCCCAGTGCTCTTACAGCCTGAGAGAAAATCTCTTACCAAGGCCTGTGAAACGCACTTTGTTGGTGGTCTGATCTAGCTGAAGTAGAACTTCTGCTCTGGGTGTGCTCCATTGGCCTAGAGCTGCCTGGCCCAAAGGGCCGCCTTGTTTGCAAAGGAGATGAGAGGCCCCAAAGCATCTTGCTTCCAGCTCTTCGGGAAGCTAAGAAACATCTGGCGTTGCCCAGTGCTCTTACAGCCTACCGGGAACATCTCTTACCAAGGCCTGTGAAACGCACTTTCTAGGCAGGCCTGATTTGGAAGAAGTAGAACTTCTGCTCTGGTTGTGCTCCATTGCCCTAGAGCTGCCAGACCCAACGTGCTGCCTTGTTTCCAAAGAGGCAGAGAGGCCCCAAAGCGTCTTGCTTCCAGCTGTTTGGGAAACAAGGAAACAACTGGCTCTGCACCGTGCTCTCACAGCCTACCGGGAACGTCACATACAAAGGCCTCTGAAACGCAGTTCCTTGGCAGGCCTGATCTGGCTGAAGTAGGACTTCTGCTCTGCTGTGCTCCATTGGCCTAGAGCTGAAAGGCCCAAAGGGATGCCTTGTTTGCAAAGGGGCAGAGAGGCCCCAAAGCATCTTGCTTCCAGCTCTTTGGGAAGCTAAGAAACAACTGTCTCTGCCCAGTGCTCTGACAGAGTACCGGCAACATCTCTTACCAAAGCCTTTGAAACGCAGTTTCTTGGCAGGCCTTATCTGGCTGAGGTAGAACTTCTGCTCTGGGTGTGCTCCATTGGCCTAGAGCTGAAAGGCCCAAAGGTCGGCCTTGTTGGCAAAGGGGCAGGGAGTCCCCAAAGTACCTTGCTTCCAAATCTTCGTGAAGCTAAGAAACAACTGGCTCTGCACAGTGCTCTCACAGCCTACCGGCAACGTGACAGAGACAGGCCTGTGAGACGCAGTTTCTTGGAAGGCCTGATCTGGCTGAGGTAGAACTTCTGCTCTGGGTGTACTCCATTGGCCTAGGGCTGCCAGGCCCAAAGGGCTGCCTTTATTTCCAAAGTGTGAGAGAGGCCCCAAAGCATCTTGCTTCCTGCTCTCTGGGAAGCTAAAACAACTGGCTCTGCACAGTGCTCTCAAAGCCAACCGGGAACGTCACATACAAAGGCCTGTGAAATGCAGCTTCTTGACAGGCCTTATCTGGCTGAGGTAGAACTTGTGCTCTGGGTGTGCTACTTTGGCCTAGAGCTGCCAGGCACAAAGGCTGCTTTGTTTCCAAAGGGGGAGAGAGGCCCCAAATCATGTTGCTTCCAGCTGTTTTTGAAGCTAAGAAACAACTCGCTCTGCCAGGTACTCTTACAGCCTTCCGGGAACACCTCTTACGAAGGCCTGTGAAAAGCAGTTTCTTGGCAGGCCTGATCTGGCTGAGGTAGAACTTCTGCTCTGGGTCTGCTCCATTGGTCTAGAGCTGAAAGGCCCAAAGGGCTGCCTTGTTTCCAAAGGGGGAGAGAGGACCCAAAGCATCTTGCTTCCACCTCTTGGGAAGCTAAGAAACAACTGGCTGTGCCCAGTGCTCTTATAGCCTAAGAGAACATCTCTTATCAAGGCCTGTGAAACGCACTTTCTAGGCAGGCCTGATCTGGAAGAAGTAGAACTTCTGCTCTGGTTGTGCTCCATTGCCCTAGAGCTGCCAGACCCAACGTGCTGCCTTGTTTCCAAAGGGGCAGAGAGGCCCCAAAGCGTCTTGCTTCCAGCTGTTTGGGAAACAAGGAAACAACTGGCTCTGCACCGTGCTCTCACAGCCTACCGGGAACGTCACATACAAAGGCCTCTGAAACGCAGTTCCTTGGCAGGCCTGATCTGGCTGAAGTAGGACTTCTGCTCTGGCTGTGCTCCATTGGCCTAGAGCTGAAAGGCCCAAAGGGATGCCTTGTTTGCAAAGGGGCAGAGAGGCCCCAAAGCATCTTGCTTCCAGCTCTCTGGGAAGCTAAGAACCAACTCGCTCTGCCCCGTGCTCTTACAGCCTACCGGGAACATGTCTTTGAAAGGCCTGTGAAACGCAGTTTCTTGGCAGGCCTCATCTGGCTGAAGTAGAACTCCGGCTCTGGGTGTGCTCCATTGCCCTAGAGCTGCCAGGCCCCAAGTGCTGCCCTGTTTCCTAGGGGCAGAGAGGCCCAAAGCATCTTGCTTCCCGGTCTTTGCGAAGCTAAGAAACAACTGGCTCTGCCCAGTGCTCTTACACCTACCGGGAACATCTCTTACCAAGGCCTGTCAAACGCTGTTTCTTTGCAGGCCTGATCAGGCTGAAGTAGAACTCCTGCTCTGCGTGTGCTCCATTGGCCTAGAGCTTCCCGACCCAAAAGGCTGCCTTGTTCCCAAACGGGCAGAGGGGTCCCAAGCATCTTGCTTCCAGCTTTTCAGGAAGGTAAGAAACAACTGGCTCTGCCCAGTGCTCTTACAGCCTACCGGGAACATCTCTTACCAAGGCCTGTGAAACGCAGTTTCCTGGCAGGCCTGATCTGGCTGAAGTAGAACTTCTGCTCTGGGTGTGCTCCATTGCCCTAGAGCTGCCAGGCCCAAAGGGCTGCCTTGTTTCCAAAGACGGAGAGTGGACCCAAAGCATCTTGCTCCCAGCTCTTCGGGAAGCTAAGAAACAGCTGGCTCTGCCCAGTGCTCTTACAGCCTAAGAGAACATCTCTTTGAAAGGCCTGTGAAACGCAGTTTCTTGGCAGGCCTGACCTGGCTGAAGTAGAACTTCTGTTCTGGTTGTGCTACATAGGCCTAGAGCTACCAGGACCTAAGGGCTGCCTTGTTTCCAAAGGGTGAGAGAGGCCCCAAAGCATCTTGCCTCCAGCACTTTGGGAAGCTAAAAAACAACTGGTTCTGCCCAGTGCTCTCACAGCCTACCGTGAACATCTCTTACCAAGGGCTGTGAAACGCAGTTTCTGGGCAGGACTGATCTGCCTGAAGTAGAACTTCTGCTGTGGGTGTGCTCCATTGGCCTAGAGCTGCCAGGCGCAAACGGCTGCCTTGTGTCCAAAGGGAGAGAGAGGCCCCAAAGCATCTTGCTTCCAGCTCTGTGGGAAGCTAAAGCAACTGGCTCTCCACAGTGCTCTCACAGCCTACCGGGAACATCTCTTACCAAGGCCTGTGAAACGCAGTTTCTTGGCAGGCCTGATCTGGCTGAAGTAGAACTCCTGCTCTGGGCGTGCTACTTTGGCCTAGAGCTGCCAGGCCCAAAGGGCCGCCTTGTTTCCAAAGGGGCTGAGAGTCCCCAAAGTATCTTGCTTCCAAATCTTTGGGAAGCTAAGAAACAACTGGCTCTGCACAGTGCTCTCACTGCCTACCGGCAACGTGACAGAGACAGGCCTGTGAGACGCAGTTTCTTGGAAGGCCTGATCTGGCTGAGGTAGAACTTCTGCTCTGGGTGTACTCCATTGGCCTAGGGCTGCCAGGCCCAAAGGGCTGCCTTTATTTCCAAAGTGTGAGAGAGGCCCCAAAGCATCTTGCTTCCTGCTCTCTGGGAAGCTAAAACAACTGGCTCTGCACAGTGCTCTCAAAGCCAACCGGGAACGTCACATACAAAGGCCTGTGAAACGCAGCTTCTTGACAGGCCTTATCTGGCTGAGGTAGAACTTGTGCTCTGGGTGTGCTACTTTGGCCTAGAGCTGCCAGGCACAAAGGCTGCTTTGTTTCCAAAGGGGGAGAGAGGCCCCAAATCATGTTGCTTCCAGCTGTTTTTGAAGCTAAGAAACAACTCGCCCTGCCAGGTACTCTTACAGCCTTCCGGGAACACCTCTTACGAAGGCCTGTGAAAAGCAGTTTCTTGGCAGGCCTGATCTGGCTGAGGTAGAACTTCTGCTCTGGGTGTGCTCCATTGCCCTAGAGCTGAAAGGCCCAAAGGGCTGCCTTGTTTCCAAAGGGGGAGAGAGGCCCCAAAGCATCTTGCTTCCACCTCTTGGGAAGCTAAGAAACAACTGGCTGTGCCCAGTGCTCTTATAGCCTAAGAGAACATCTCTTATCAAGGCCTGTGAAACGCACTTTCTAGGCAGGCCTGATCTGGAAGAAGTAGAACTTCTGCTCTGGTTGTGCTCCATTGCCCTAGAGCTGCCAGACCCAACGTGCTGCCTTGTTTCCAAAGGGGCAGAGAGGCCCCAAAGCGTCTTGCTTCCAGCTGTTTGGGAAACAAGGAAACAACTGGCTCTGCACCGTGCTCTCACAGCCTACCGGGAACGTCACATACAAAGGCCTCTGAAACGCAGTTCCTTGGCAGGCCTGATCTGGCTGAAGTAGGACTTCTGCTCTGGCTGTGCTCCATTGGCCTAGAGCTGAAAGGCCCAAAGGGATGCCTTGTTTGCAAAGGGGCAGAGAGGCCCCAAAGCATCTTGCTTCCAGCTCTCTGGGAAGCTAAGAACCAACTCGCTCTGCCCCGTGCTCTTACAGCCTACCGGGAACATGTCTTTGAAAGGCCTGTGAAACGCAGTTTCTTGGCAGGCCTCATCTGGCTGAAGTAGAACTCCGGCTCTGGGTGTGCTCCATTGCCCTAGAGCTGCCAGGCCCCAAGTGCTGCCCTGTTTCCTAGGGGCAGAGAGGCCCAAAGCATCTTGCTTCCCGGTCTTTGCGAAGCTAAGAAACAACTGGCTCTGCCCAGTGCTCTTACACCTACCGGGAACATCTCTTACCAAGGCCTGTCAAACGCTGTTTCTTTGCAGGCCTGATCAGGCTGAAGTAGAACTCCTGCTCTGCGTGTGCTCCATTGGCCTAGAGCTTCCCGACCCAAAAGGCTGCCTTGTTCCCAAACGGGCAGAGGGGTCCCAAGCATCTTGCTTCCAGCTTTTCAGGAAGGTAAGAAACAACTGGCTCTGCCCAGTGCTCTTACAGCCTACCGGGAACATCTCTTACCAAGGCCTGTGAAACGCAGTTTCCTGGCAGGCCTGATCTGGCTGAAGTAGAACTTCTGCTCTGGGTGTGCTCCATTGCCCTAGAGCTGCCAGGCCCAAAGGGCTGCCTTGTTTCCAAAGACGGAGAGTGGACCCAAAGCATCTTGCTCCCAGCTCTTCGGGAAGCTAAGAAACAGCTGGCTCTGCCCAGTGCTCTTACAGCCTAAGAGAACATCTCTTTGAAAGGCCTGTGAAACGCAGTTTCTTGGCAGGCCTGACCTGGCTGAAGTAGAACTTCTGTTCTGGTTGTGCTACATAGGCCTAGAGCTACCAGGACCTAAGGGCTGCCTTGTTTCCAAAGGGTGAGAGAGGCCCCAAAGCATCTTGCCTCCAGCACTTTGGGAAGCTAAAAAACAACTGGTTCTGCCCAGTGCTCTCACAGCCTACCGTGAACATCTCTTACCAAGGGCTGTGAAACGCAGTTTCTGGGCAGGACTGATCTGCCTGAAGTAGAACTTCTGCTGTGGGTGTGCTCCATTGGCCTAGAGCTGCCAGGCGCAAACGGCTGCCTTGTGTCCAAAGGGAGAGAGAGGCCCCAAAGCATCTTGCTTCCAGCTCTGTGGGAAGCTAAAGCAACTGGCTCTCCACAGTGCTCTCACAGCCTACCGGGAACATCTCTTACCAAGGCCTGTGAAACGCAGTTTCTTGGCAGGCCTGATCTGGCTGAAGTAGAACTCCTGCTCTGGGCGTGCTACTTTGGCCTAGAGCTGCCAGGCCCAAAGGGCCGCCTTGTTTCCAAAGGGGCTGAGAGTCCCCAAAGTATCTTGCTTCCAAATCTTTGGGAAGCTAAGAAACAACTGGCTCTGCACAGTGCTCTCACAGCCTACCGGCAACGTGACAGAGAAAGGCCTGTGAGACGCAGTTTCTTGGAAGGCCTGATCTGGCTGAGGTAGAACTTCTGCTCTGGGTGTACTCCATTGGCCTAGGGCTGCCAGGCCCAAAGGGCTGCCTTTATTTCCAAAGTGTGAGAGAGGCCCCAAAGCATCTTGCTTCCTGCTCTCTGGGAAGCTAAAACAACTGGCTCTGCACAGTGCTCTCAAAGCCAACCGGGAACGTCACATACAAAGGCCTGTGAAACGCAGCTTCTTGACAGGCCTTATCTGGCTGAGGTAGAACTTGTGCTCTGGGTGTGCTACTTTGGCCTAGAGCTGCCAGGCACAAAGGCTGCTTTGTTTCCAAAGGGGGAGAGAGGCCCCAAATCATGTTGCTTCCAGCTGTTTTTGAAGCTAAGAAACAACTCGCCCTGCCAGGTACTCTTACAGCCTTCCGGGAACACCTCTTACGAAGGCCTGTGAAAAGCAGTTTCTTGGCAGGCCTGATCTGGCTGAGGTAGAACTTCTGCTCTGGGTGTGCTCCATTGCCCTAGAGCTGAAAGGCCCAAAGGGCTGCCTTGTTTCCAAAGGGGGAGAGAGGCCCCAAAGCATCTTGCTTCCACCTCTTGGGAAGCTAAGAAACAACTGGCTGTGCCCAGTGCTCTTATAGCCTAAGAGAACATCTCTTATCAAGGCCTGTGAAACGCACTTTCTAGGCAGGCCTGATCTGGAAGAAGTAGAACTTCTGCTCTGGTTGTGCTCCATTGCCCTAGAGCTGCCAGACCCAACGTGCTGCCTTGTTTCCAAAGGGGCAGAGAGGCCCCAAAGCGTCTTGCTTCCAGCTGTTTGGGAAACAAGGAAACAACTGGCTCTGCACCGTGCTCTCACAGCCTACCGGGAACGTCACATACAAAGGCCTCTGAAACGCAGTTCCTTGGCAGGCCTGATCTGGCTGAAGTAGGACTTCTGCTCTGGCTGTGCTCCATTGGCCTAGAGCTGAAAGGCCCAAAGGGATGCCTTGTTTGCAAAGGGGCAGAGAGGCCCCAAAGCATCTTGCTTCCAGCTCATTGGGAAGCTAAGAAACAACTGTCTCTGCCCAGTGCTCTGACAGAGTACCGGCAACATCTCTTACCAAAGCCTTTGAAACGCAGTTTCTTGGCAGGCCTTATCTGGCTGAGGTAGAACTTCTGCTCTGGGTGTGCTCCATTGGCCTAGAGCTGAAAGGCCCAAAGGTCGGCCTTGTTGGCAAAGGGGCAGGGAGCCCCCAAAGCATCTTGCTTCCAGCTCTTTGGGAAGCTAAGAAAAAACTGGCTCTGCCCAGTGCTCTTACAGCCTGAGAGAAAATCTCTTACCAAGGCCTGTGAAACGCACTTTGTTGGTGGCCTGATCTAGCTGAAGTAGAACTTCTGCTCTGGGTGTGCTCCACTGGCCTAGAGCTGCCTGGCCCAAAAGGCCGCCTTGCTTGCAAAGGGGATGAGAGGCCACAAAGCATCTTGCTTCCAGCTCTTCGGGAAGCTAAGAAACATCTGGCGTTGCCCAGTGCTCTTACAGCCTACCGGGAACATCTCTTACCAAGGCCTGTGAACCGCAGTTTGTTGGTGGCCTGAACTGGCCGAAGTAGAACTTCTGCTCTGGGTGTGCTCCACTGGCCTAGAGCTACCTGCCCCAAAGGGCTGCCTTGATTCCAAAGTGAGAGAGTGGCACCAAAGCATCTTGCTTCCAGCTCTTCGGGAAGCTAAGAAACATCTGGCGTTGCCCAGTGCTCTTACAGCCTACCGGGAACATCTCTTACCAAGGCCTGTGAAACGCCGTTTCCTGGCAGGCCTGATTTGGCTGAAGTAGAACTTCTGTTCTGGTTGTGCTACATAGGCCTAGAGCTACCAGGACCTAAGGGCTGCCTTGTTTCCAAAGGGTGAGAGAGGCCACAAAGCATCTTGCTTCCGGCTCTCTGGGAAGCTAAGAACCAACTCGCTCTGCCCCGTGCTCTTACAGCCGACCGGGAACATGTCTTTGAAAGGCCTGTGAAACGCAGTTTCTTGGCAGGCCTCATCTGGCTGAAGTAGAACTCCGGCTCTGGGTGTGCTCCATTGCCCTAGAGCTGCCAGGCCCCAAGTGCTGCCCTGTTTCCAAGGGGCAGAGAGGCCCAAAGCATCTTGCTTCCCGGTCTTTGCGAAGCTAAGAAACAACTGGCTCTGCCCAGTGCTCTTACACCTACCGGGAACATCTCTTACCAAGGCCTGTCAAACGCTGTTTCTTTGCAGGCCTGATCAGGCTGAAGTAGAACTCCTGCTCTGCGTGTGCTCCATTGGCCTAGAGCTTCCCGAACCAAAAGGCTGCCTTGTTCCCAAACGGGCAGAGGGGTCCCAAGCATCTTGCTTCCAGCTTTTCAGGAAGGTAAGAAACAACTGGCTCTGCCCAGTGCTCTTACAGCCTACCGGGAACATCTCTTACCAAGGCCTGTGAAACGCAGTTTCCTGGCAGGCCTGATCTGGCTGAAGTAGAACTTCTGTTCTGGGTGTGCTCCACTGGCCTAGAGCTGCCTGGCCCAAAAGGCCGCCTTGCTTGCAAAGGGGATGAGAGGCCACAAAGCATCTTGCTTCCAGCTCTTCGGGAAGCTAAGAAACATCTGGCGTTGCCCAGTGCTCTTACAGCCTACCGGGAACATCTCTTACCAAGGCCTGTGAACCGCAGTTTGTTGGTGGCCTGAACTGGCCGAAGTAGAACTTCTGCTTTGGGTGTGCTCCACTGGCCTAGAGCTACCTGCCCCAAAGGGCTGCCTTGATTCCAAAGTGAGAGAGTGGCACCAAAGCATCTTGCTTCCAGCTCTTCGGGAAGCTAAGAAACATCTGGCGTTGCCCAGTGCTCTTACAGCCTACCGGGAACATCTCTTACCAAGGCCTGTGAAACGCCGTTTCCTGGCAGGCCTGATTTGGCTGAAGTAGAACTTCTGCTCTGGGTGTGCTCCATTGCCCTAGAGCTGCCAGACCCAACGTGCTGCCTTGTTTCCAAAGGGGCAGAGAGGCCCCAAAGCGTCTTGCTTCCAGCTGTTTGGGAAACAAGGAAACAACTGGCTCTGCACCGTGCTCTCACAGCCTACCGGGAACGTCACATACAAAGGCCTGTGAAACGCAGTTTCTTGGCAGGCCTGATCTGGCTGAAGTAGGACTTCTGCTCTGGCTGTGCTCCATTGGCCTAGAGCTGAAAGGCCCAAAGGGATGCCTTGTTTGCAAAGGGGCAGAGAGGCCCCAAAGCATCTTGCTTCCAGCTCATTGGGAAGCTAAGAAACAACTGTCTCTGCCCAGTGCTCTGACAGAGTACCGGCAACATCTCTTACCAAAGCCTTTGAAACGCAGTTTCTTGGCAGGCCTTATCTGGCTGAGGTAGAACTTCTGCTCTGGGTGTGCTCCATTGGCCTAGAGCTGAAAGGCCCAAAGGTCGGCCTTGTTGGCAAAGGGGCAGGGAGCCCCCAAAGCATCTTGCTTCCAGCTCTTTGGGAAGCTAAGAAAAAACTGGCTCTGCCCAGTGCTCTTACAGCCTGAGAGAAAATCTCTTACCAAGGCCTGTGAAACGCACTTTGTTGGTGGCCTGATCTAGCTGAAGTAGAACTTCTGCTCTGGGTGTGCTCCACTGGCCTAGAGCTGCCTGGCCCAAAAGGCCGCCTTGCTTGCAAAGGGGATGATAGGCCACAAAGCATCTTGCTTCCAGCTCTTCGGGAAGCTAAGAAACATCTGGCGTTGCCCAGTGCTCTTACAGCGTACCGGGAACATCTCTTACCAAGGCCTGTGAACCGCAGTTTGTTGGTGGCCTGAACTGGCCGAAGTAGAACTTCTGCTCTGGGTGTGCTCCACTGGCCTAGAGCTACCTGCCCCAAAGGGCTGCCTTGATTCCAAAGTGAGAGAGTGGCACCAAAGCATCTTGCTTCCAGCTCTTCGGGAAGCTAAGAAACATCTGGCGTTGCCCAGTGCTCTTACAGCCTACCGGGAACATCTCTTACCAAGGCCTGTGAAACGCCGTTTCCTGGCAGGCCTGATTTGGCTGAAGTAGAACTTCTGCTCTGGGTGTGCTCCATTGCCCTAGAGCTGCCAGGCCCAAGGTGCTGCCTTGTTTCCAAAGGGGCAGAGAGGCCCCAAAGCATCTTGCTTCCGGCTCTCTGGGAAGCTAAGAACCAACTCGCTCTGCCCCGTGCTCTTACAGCCGACCGGGAACATGTCTTTGAAAGGCCTGTGAAACGCAGTTTCTTGGCAGGCCTCATCTGGCTGAAGTAGAACTCCGGCTCTGGGTGTGCTCCATTGCCCTAGAGCTGCCAGGCCCCAAGTGCTGCCCTGTTTCCAAGGGGCAGAGAGGCCCAAAGCATCTTGCTTCCCGGTCTTTGCGAAGCTAAGAAACAACTGGCTCTGCCCAGTGCTCTTACACCTACCGGGAACATCTCTTACCAAGGCCTGTCAAACGCTGTTTCTTTGCAGGCCTGATCAGGCTGAAGTAGAACTCCTGCTCTGCGTGTGCTCCATTGGCCTAGAGCTTCCCGACCCAAAAGGCTGCCTTGTTCCCAAACGGGCAGAGGGGTCCCAAGCATCTTGCTTCCAGCTTTTCAGGAAGGTAAGAAACAACTGGCTCTGCCCAGTGCTCTTACAGCCTACCGGGAACATCTCTTACCAAGGCCTGTGAAACGCAGTTTCCTGGCAGGCCTGATCTGGCTGAAGTAGAACTTCTGCTCTGGGTGTGCTCCATTGCCCTAGAGCTGCCAGGCCCAAAGGACTGCCTTGTTTCCAAAGATGGAGAGTGGACCCAAAGCATCTTGCTCCCGGCTCTTCGGGAAGCTAAGAAACAGCTGGCTCTGCCCAGTGCTATTACAGCCTAAGAGAACATCTCTTTGAAAGGCCTGTGAAACGCAGTTTCTTGGCAGGCCTGACCTGGCTGAAGTAGAACTTCTGTTCTGGTTGTGCTACATAGGCCTAGAGCTACCAGGACCTAAGGGCTGCCTTGTTTCCAAAGGGTGAGAGAGGCCACAAAGCATCTTGCTTCCGGCTCTCTGGGAAGCTAAGAACCAACTCGCTCTGCCCCGTGCTCTTACAGCCGACCGGGAACATGTCTTTGAAAGGCCTGTGAAACGCAGTTTCTTGGCAGGCCTCATCTGGCTGAAGTAGAACTCCGGCTCTGGGTGTGCTCCATTGCCCTAGAGCTGCCAGGCCCCAAGTGCTGCCCTGTTTCCAAGGGGCAGAGAGGCCCAAAGCATCTTGCTTCCCGGTCTTTGCGAAGCTAAGAAACAACTGGCTCTGCCCAGTGCTCTTACACCTACCGGGAACATCTCTTACCAAGGCCTGTCAAACGCTGTTTCTTTGCAGGCCTGATCAGGCTGAAGTAGAACTCCTGCTCTGCGTGTGCTCCATTGGCCTAGAGCTTCCCGACCCAAAAGGCTGCCTTGTTCCCAAACGGGCAGAGGGGTCCCAAGCATCTTGCTTCCAGCTTTTCAGGAAGGTAAGAAACAACTGGCTCTGCCCAGTGCTCTTACAGCCTACCGGGAACATCTCTTACCAAGGCCTGTGAAACGCAGTTTCCTGGCAGGCCTGATCTGGCTGAAGTAGAACTTCTGCTCTGGGTGTGCTCCATTGCCCTAGAGCTGCCAGCCCCAAAGGGCTGCCTTGTTTCCAAAGATGGAGAGTGGACCCAAAGCATCTTGCTCCCGGCTCTTCGGGAAGCTAAGAAACAGCTGGCTCTGCCCAGTGCTATTACAGCCTAAGAGAACATCTCTTTGAAAGGCCTGTGAAACGCAGTTTCTTGGCAGGCCTGACCTGGCTGAAGTAGAACTTCTGTTCTGGTTGTGCTACATAGGCCTAGAGCTACCAGGACCTAAGGGCTGCCTTGTTTCCAAAGGGTGAGAGAGGCCCCAAAGCATCTTGCCTCCAGCACTTTGGGAAGCTAAAAAACAACTGGTTCTGCCCAGTGCTCTCACAGCCTACCGTGAACATCTCTTACCAAGGGCTGTGAAACGCAGTTTCTGGGCAGGACTGATCTGCCTGAAGTAGAACTTCTGCTGTGGGTGTGCTCCATTGGCCTAGAGCTGCCAGGCGCAAACGGCTGCCTTGTGTCCAAAGGGAGAGAGAGGCCCCAAAGCATCTTGCTTCCAGCTCTGTGGGAAGCTAAAGCAACTGGCTCTCCACAGTGCTCTCACAGCCTACCGGGAACATCTCTTACCAAGGCCTGTGAAACGCAGTTTCTTGGCAGGCCTGATCTGGCTGAAGTAGAACTCCTGCTCTGGGCGTGCTACTTTGGCCTAGAGCTGCCAGGCCCAAAGTGCCGCCTTGTTTGCAAAGGGGCTGAGAGTCCCCAAAGTATCTTGCTTCCAAATCTTTGGGAAGCTAAGAAACAACTGGCTCTGCACAGTGCTCTCACAGCCTACCGGCAACGTGACAGAGACAGGCCTGTGAGACGCAGTTTCTTGGAAGGCCTGAACTGGCTGAGGTAGAACTTCTGCTCTGGGTGTACTCCATTGGCCTAGGGCTGCCAGGCCCAAAGGGCTGCCTTTATTTCCAAAGTGTGAGAGAGGCCCCAAAGCATCTTGCTTCCTGCTCTCTGGGAAGCTAAAACAACTGGCTCTGCACAGTGCTCTCAAAGCCAACCGGGAACGTCACATACAAAGGCCTGTGAAACGCAGCTTCTTGACAGGCCTTATCTGGCTGAGGTAGAACTTGTGCCCTGGGTGTGCTACTTTGGCCTAGAGCTGCCAGGCACAAAGGCTGCTTTGTTTCCAAAGGGGGAGAGAGGCCCCAAATCATGTTGCTTCCAGCTGTTTTTGAAGCTAAGAAACAACTCGCTCTGCCAGGTACTCTTACAGCCTTCCGGGAACACCTCTTACGAAGGCCTGTGAAAAGCAGTTTCTTGGCAGGCCTGATCTGGCTGAGGTAGAACTTCTGCTCTGGGTGTGCTCCATTGCCCTAGAGCTGAAAGGCCCAAAGGGCTGCCTTGTTTCCAAAGGGGGAGAGAGGACCCAAAGCATCTTGCTTCCACCTCTTGGGAAGCTAAGAAACAACTGGCTGTGCCCAGTGCTCTTATAGCCTAAGAGAACATCTCTTATCAAGGCCTGTGAAACGCACTTTCTAGGCAGGCCTGATCTGGAAGAAGTAGAACTTCTGCTCTGGTTGTGCTCCATTGCCCTAGAGCTGCCAGACCCAACGTGCTGCCTTGTTTCCAAAGGGGCAGAGAGGCCCCAAAGCGTCTTGCTTCCAGCTGTTTGGGAAACAAGGAAACAACTGGCTCTGCACCGTGCTCTCACAGCCTACCGGGAACGTCACATACAAAAGCCTCTGAAACGCAGTTCCTTGGAAGGCCTGATCTGGCTGAAGTAGGACTTCTGCTCTGGCTGTGCTCCATTGGCCTAGAGCTGAAAGGCCCAAAGGGATGCCTTGTTTGCAAAGGGGCAGAGAGGCCCCAAAGCATCTTGCTTCCAGCTCATTGGGAAGCTAAGAAACAACTGTCTCTGCCCAGTGCTCTGACAGAGTACCGGCAACATCTCTTACCAAAGCCTTTGAAACGCAGTTTCTTGGCAGGCCTTATCTGGCTGAGGTAGAACTTCTGCTCTGGGTGTGCTCCATTGGCCTAGAGCTGAAAGGCCCAAAGGTCGGCCTTGTTGGCAAAGGGGCAGGGAGCCCCCAAAGCATCTTGCTTCCAGCTCTTTGGGAAGCTAAGAAACAACTGGCTCTGCCCAGTGCTCTTACAGCCTGAGAGAAAATCTCTTACCAAGGCCTGTGAAACGCACTTTGTTGGTGGCCTGATCTAGCTGAAGTAGAACTTCTGCTCTGGGTGTGCTCCATTGGATTAGAGCTGCCTGGCCCAAAGGGCCGCCTTGTTTGCAAAGGGGATGAGAGGCCCCAAAGCATCTTGCTTCCAGCTCTTCGGGAAGCTAAGAAACATCTGGCATTGCCCAGTGCTCTTACAGCCTACCGGGAACATCTCTTACCAAGGCCTGTGAAACGCAGTTTGTTGGTGGCCTGAACTGGCCGAAGTAGAACTTCTGCTCTGGGTGTGCTCCACTGGCCTAGAGCTACATGCCCCAAAGGGCTGCCTTGATTCCAAAGTGAGAGAGTGGCACCAAAGCATCTTGCTTCCAGCTCTTCGGGAAGCTAAGAAACATCTGGCGTTGCCCAGTGCTCTTACAGCCTACCGGGAACATCTCTTACCAAGGCCTGTGAAACGCCGTTTCCCGGCAGGCCTGATTTGGCTGAAGTAGAACTTCTGCTCTGGGTGTGCTCCGTTGCCCTAGAGCTGCCAGGCCCAAGGTGCTGCCTTGTTTCCAAAGGGGCAGAGAGGCCCCAAAGCATCTTGCTTCCAGCTCTCTGGGAAGCTAAGAACCAACTCGCTCTGCCCCGTGCTCTTACACCTACCGGGAACATCTCTTACCAAGGCCTGTCAAACGCTGTTTCCTGGCAGGCCTGATCTGGCTGAAGTAGAACTTCTGCTCTGGGTGTGCTCCATTGCCCTAGAGCTGCCAGGCCCAAAGAGCTGCCTTGTTTCCAAAGACGGAGAGTGGACCCAAAGCATCTTGCTCCCAGCTCTTCGGGAAGCTAAGAAACAGCTGGCTCTGCCCAGTGCTCTTACAGCCTAAGAGAACATCTCTTTGAAAGGCCTGTGAAACGCAGTTTCTTGGCAGGCCTGACCTGGCTGAAGTAGAACTTCTGTTCTGGTTGTGCTACATAGGCCTAGAGCTACCAGGACCTAAGGGATGCCTTGTTTCCAAAGGGTGAGAGAGGCCCCAAAGCATCTTGCCTCCAGCACTTTGGGAAGCTAAAAAACAACTGGTTCTGCCCAGTGCTCTCACAGCCTACCGTGAACATCTCTTACCAAGGGCTGTGAAACGCAGTTTCTGGGCAGGACTGATCTGCCTGAAGTAGAACTTCTGCTGTGGGTGTGCTACATTGGCCTAAAGCTGCCAGGCGCAAACGGCTGCCTTGTGTCCAAAGGGAGAGTGAGGCCCCAAAGCATCTTGCTTCCAGCTCATTGGGAAGCTAAGAAACAACTGTCTCTGCCCAGTGCTCTGACAGAGTACCGGCAACATCTCTTACCAAAGCCTTTGAAACGCAGTTTCTTGGCAGGCCTTATCTGGCTGAGGTAGAACTTCTGCTCTGGGTGTGCTCCATTGGCCTAGAGCTGAAAGGCCCAAAGGTCGGCCTTGTTGGCAAAGGGACAGGGAGCCCCCAAAGCATCTTGCTTCCAGCTCTTTGGGAAGCTAAGAAACAACTGGCTCTTCCCAGTGCTCTTACAGCCTGAGAGAAAATCTCTTACCAAGGCCTGTGAAACGCACTTTGTTGGTGGCCTGATCTAGCTGAAGTAGAACTTCTGCTCTGGGTGTGCTCCATTGGCCTAGAGCTGCCTGGCCCAAAGGGCCGCCTTGTTTGCAAAGGGGATGAGAGGCCCCAAAGCATCTTTCTTCCAGCTCTTCGGGAAGCTAAGAAACATCTGGCGTTGCCCAGTGCTCTTACAGCCTACCGGGAACATCTCTTACCAAGGCCTGTGAACCGCAGTTTGTTGGTGGCCTGAACTGGCCGAAGTAGAACTTCTGCTCTGGGTGTGCTCCACTGGCCTAGAGCTACCTGCCCCAAAGGGCTGCCTTGATTCCAAAGTGAGAGAGTGGCACCAAAGCATCTTGCTTCCAGCTCTTCGGGAAGCTAAGAAACATCTGGCGTTGCCCAGTGCTCTTACAGCCTACCGGGAACATCTCTTACCAAGGCCTGTGAAACGCCGTTTCCTGGCAGGCCTGATTTGGCTGAAGTAGAACTTCTGCTCTGGGTGTGCTCCATTGCCCTAGAGCTGCCAGGCCCAAGGTGCTGCCTTGTTTCCAAAGGGGCAGAGAGGCCCCAAAGCATCTTGCTTCCGGCTCTCTGGGAAGCTAAGAACCAACTCGCTCTGCCCCGTGCTCTTACAGCCGACCGGGAACATGTCTTTGAAAGGCCTGTGAAACGCAGTTTCTTGGCAGGCCTCATCTGGCTGAAGTAGAACTCCGGCTCTGGGTGTGCTCCATTGCCCTAGAGCTGCCAGGCCCCAAGTGCTGCCCTGTTTCCAAGGGGCAGAGAGGCCCAAAGCATCTTGCTTCCCGGTCTTTGCGAAGCTAAGAAACAACTGGCTCTGCCCAGTGCTCTTACACCTACCGGGAACATCTCTTACCAAGGCCTGTCAAACGCTGTTTCTTTGCAGGCCTGATCAGGCTGAAGTAGAACTCCTGCTCTGCGTGTGCTCCATTGGCCTAGAGCTTCCCGACCCAAAAGGCTGCCTTGTTCCCAAACGGGCAGAGGGGTCCCAAGCATCTTGCTTCCAGCTTTTCAGGAAGGTAAGAAACAACTGGCTCTGCCCAGTGCTCTTACAGCCTACCGGGAACATCTCTTACCAAGGCCTGTGAAACGCAGTTTCCTGGCAGGCCTGATCTGGCTGAAGTAGAACTTCTGCTCTGGGTGTGCTCCATTGCCCTAGAGCTGCCAGGCCCAAAGGGCTGCCTTGTTTCCAAAGATGGAGAGTGGACCCAAAGCATCTTGCTCCCGGCTCTTCGGGAAGCTAAGAAACAGCTGGCTCTGCCCAGTGCTATTACAGCCTAAGAGAACATCTCTTTGAAAGGCCTGTGAAACGCAGTTTCTTGGCAGGCCTGACCTGGCTGAAGTAGAACTTCTGTTCTGGTTGTGCTACATAGGCCTAGAGCTACCAGGACCTAAGGGCTGCCTTGTTTCCAAAGGGTGAGAGAGGCCACAAAGCATCTTGCTTCCGGCTCTCTGGGAAGCTAAGAACCAACTCGCTCTGCCCCGTGCTCTTACAGCCGACCGGGAACATGTCTTTGAAAGGCCTGTGAAACGCAGTTTCTTGGCAGGCCTCATCTGGCTGAAGTAGAACTCCGGCTCTGGGTGTGCTCCATTGCCCTAGAGCTGCCAGGCCCCAAGTGCTGCCCTGTTTCCAAGGGGCAGAGAGGCCCAAAGCATCTTGCTTCCCGGTCTTTGTGAAGCTAAGAAACAACTGGCTCTGCCCAGTGCTCTTACACCTACCGGGAACATCTCTTACCAAGGCCTGTCAAACGCTGTTTCTTTGCAGGCCTGATCAGGCTGAAGTAGAACTCCTGCTCTGCGTGTGCTCCATTGGCCTAGAGCTTCCCGACCCAAAAGGCTGCCTTGTTCCCAAACGGGCAGAGGGGTCCCAAGCATCTTGCTTCCAGCTTTTCAGGAAGGTAAGAAACAACTGGCTCTGCCCAGTGCTCTTACAGCCTACCGGGAACATCTCTTACCAAGGCCTGTGAAACGCAGTTTCCTGGCAGGCCTGATCTGGCTGAAGTAGAACTTCTGCTCTGGGTGTGCTCCACTGGCCTAGAGCTGCCTGGCCCAAAAGGCCGCCTTGCTTGCAAAGGGGATGAGAGGCCACAAAGCTTCTTGCTTCCAGCTCTTCGGGAAGCTAAGAAACATTTGGCGTTGCCCAGTGCTCTTACAGCCTACCGGGAACATCTCTTACCAAGGCCTGTGAACCGCAGTTTGTTGGTGGCCTGAACTGGCCGAAGTAGAACTTCTGCTCTGGGTGTGCTCCACTGGCCTAGAGCTACCTGCCCCAAAGGGCTGCCTTGATTCCAAAGTGAGAGAGTGGCACCAAAGCATCTTGCTTCCAGCTCTTCGGGAAGCTAAGAAACATCTGGCGTTGCCCAGTGCTCTTACAGCCTACCGGGAACATCTCTTACCAAGGCCTGTGAAACGCCGTTTCCTGGCAGGCCTGATTTGGCTGAAGTAGAACTTCTGCTCTGGGTGTGCTCCATTGCCCTAGAGCTGCCAGGCCCAAGGTGCTGCCTTGTTTCCAAAGGGGCAGAGAGGCCACAAAGCATCTTGCTTCCGGCTCTCTGGGAAGCTAAGAACCAACTCGCTCTGCCCCGTGCTCTTACAGCCGACCGGGAACATGTCTTTGAAAGGCCTGTGAAACGCAGTTTCTTGGCAGGCCTCATCTGGCTGAAGTAGAACTCCGGCTCTGGGTGTGCTCCATTGCCCTAGAGCTGCCAGGCCCCAAGTGCTGCCCTGTTTCCAAGGGGCAGAGAGGCCCAAAGCATCTTGCTTCCCGGTCTTTGCGAAGCTAAGAAACAACTGGCTCTGCCCAGTGCTCTTACACCTACCGGGAACATCTCTTACCAAGGCCTGTCAAACGCTGTTTCATTGCAGGCCTGATCAGGCTGAAGTAGAACTCCTGCTCTGCGTGTGCTCCATTGGCCTAGAGCTTCCCGACCCAAAAGCCTGCCTTGTTCCCAAACGGGCAGAGGGGTCCCAAGCATCTTGCTTCCAGCTTTTCAGGAAGGTAAGAAACAACTGGCTCTGCCCAGTGCTCTTACAGCCTACCGGGAACATCTCTTACCAAGGCCTGTGAAACGCAGTTTCCTGGCAGGCCTGATCTGGCTGAAGTAGAACTTCTGCTCTGGGTGTGCTCCATTGCCCTAGAGCTGCCAGGCCCAAAGGACTGCCTTGTTTCCAAAGATGGAGAGTGGACCCAAAGCATCTTGCTCCCGGCTCTTCGGGAAGCTAAGAAACAGCTGGCTCTGTCCAGTGCTATTACAGCCTAAGAGAACATCTCTTTGAAAGGCCTGTGAAACGCAGTTTCTTGGCAGGCCTGACCTGGCTGAAGTAGAACTTCTGTTCTGGTTGTGCTACATAGGCCTAGAGCTACCAGGACCTAAGGGCTGCCTTGTTTCCAAAGGGTGAGAGAGGCCACAAAGCATCTTGCTTCCGGCTCTCTGGGAAGCTAAGAACCAACTCGCTCTGCCCCGTGCTCTTACAGCCGACCGGGAACATGTCTTTGAAAGGCCTGTGAAACGCAGTTTCTTGGCAGGCCTCATCTGGCTGAAGTAGAACTCCGGCTCTGGGTGTGCTCCATTGCCCTAGAGCTGCCAGGCCCCAAGTGCTGCCCTGTTTCCAAGGGGCAGAGAGGCCCAAAGCATCTTGCTTCCCGGTCTTTGCGAAGCTAAGAAACAACTGGCTCTGCCCAGTGCTCTTACACCTACCGGGAACATCTCTTACCAAGGCCTGTCAAACGCTGTTTCTTTGCAGGCCTGATCAGGCTGAAGTAGAACTCCTGCTCTGCGTGTGCTCCATTGGCCTAGAGCTTCCCGACCCAAAAGGCTGCCTTGTTCCCAAACGGGCAGAGGGGTCCCAAGCATCTTGCTTCCAGCTTTTCAGGAAGGTAAGAAACAACTGGCTCTGCCCAGTGCTCTTACAGCCTACCGGGAACATCTCTTACCAAGGCCTGTGAAACGCAGTTTCCTGGCAGGCCTGATCTGGCTGAAGTAGAACTTCTGCTCTGGGTGTGCTCCATTGCCCTAGAGCTGCCAGGCCCAAAGGGCTGCCTTGTTTCCAAAGATGGAGAGTGGACCCAAAGCATCTTGCTCCCGGCTCTTCGGGAAGCTAAGAAACAGCTGGCTCTGCCCAGTGCTATTACAGCCTAAGAGAACATCTCTTTGAAAGGCCTGTGAAACGCAGTTTCTTGGCAGGCCTGACCTGGCTGAAGTAGAACTTCTGTTCTGGTTGTGCTACATAGGCCTAGAGCTACCAGGACCTAAGGGCTGCCTTGTTTCCAAAGGGTGAGAGAGGCCCCAAAGCATCTTGCCTCCAGCACTTTGGGAAGCTAAAAAACAACTGGTTCTGCCCAGTGCTCTCACAGCCTACCGTGAACATCTCTTACCAAGGGCTGTGAAACTCAGTTTCTGGGCAGGACTGATCTGCCTGAAGTAGAACTTCTGCTGTGGGTGTGCTCCATTGGCCTAGAGCTGCCAGGCGCAAACGGCTGCCTTGTGTCCAAAGGGAGAGAGAGGCCCCAAAGCATCTTGCTTCCAGCTCTGTGGGAAGCTAAAGCAACTGGCTCTCCACAGTGCTCTCACAGCCTACCGGGAACATCTCTTACCAAGGCCTGTGAAACGCAGTTTCTTGGCAGGCCTGATCTGGTTGAAGTAGAACTCCTGCTCTGGGCGTGCTACTTTGGCCTAGAGCTGCCAGGCCCAAAGTGCCGCCTTGTTTGCAAAGGGGCTGAGAGTCCCCAAAGTATCTTGCTTCCAAATCTTTGGGAAGCTAAGAAACAACTGGCTCTGCACAGTGCTCTCACAGCCTACCGGCAACGTGACAGAGACAGGCCTGTGAGTTTCTTGGAAGTTTCTTGGAAGGCCTGAACTGGCTGAGGTAGAACTTCTGCTCTGGGTGTACTCCATTGGCCTAGGGCTGCCAGGCCCAAAGGGCTGCCTTTATTTCCAAAGTGTGAGAGAGGCCCCAAAGCATCTTGCTTCCTGCTCTCTGGGAAGCTAAAACAACTGGCTCTGCACAGTGCTCTCAAAGCCAACCGGGAACGTCACATACAAAGGCCTGTGAAACGCAGCTTCTTGACAGGCCTTATCTGGCTGAGGTAGAACTTGTGCCCTGGGTGTGCTACTTTGGCCTAGAGCTGCCAGGCACAAAGGCTGCTTTGTTTCCAAAGGGGGAGAGAGGCCCCAAATCATGTTGCTTCCAGCTGTTTTTGAAGCTAAGAAACAACTCGCTCTGCCAGGTACTCTTACAGCCTTCCGGGAACACCTCTTACGAAGGCCTGTGAAAAGCAGTTTCTTGGCAGGCCTGATCTGGCTGAGGTAGAACTTCTGCTCTGGGTGTGCTCCATTGCCCTAGAGCTGAAAGGCCCAAAGGGCTGCCTTGTTTCCAAAGGGGGAGAGAGGACCCAAAGCATCTTGCTTCCACCTCTTGGGAAGCTAAGAAACAACTGGCTGTGCCCAGTGCTCTTATAGCCTAAGAGAACATCTCTTATCAAGGCCTGTGAAACGCACTGTCTAGGCAGGCCTGATCTGGAAGAAGTAGAACTTCTGCTCTGGTTGTGCTCCATTGCCCTAGAGCTGCCAGACCCAACGTGCTGCCTTGTTTCCAAAGGGGCAGAGAGGCCCCAAAGCGTCTTGCTTCCAGCTGTTTGGGAAACAAGGAAACAACTGGCTCTGCACCGTGCTCTCACAGCCTACCGGGAACGTCACATACAAAAGCCTCTGAAACGCAGTTCCTTGGCAGGCCTGATCTGGCTGAAGTAGGACTTCTGCTCTGGCTGTGCTCCATTGGCCTAGAGCTGAAAGGCCCAAAGGGATGCCTTGTTTGCAAAGGGGCAGAGAGGCCCCAAAGCATCTTGCTTCCAGCTCATTGGGAAGCTAAGAAACAACTGTCTCTGCCCAGTGCTCTGACAGAGTACCGGCAACATCTCTTACCAAAGCCTTTGAAACGCAGTTTCTTGGCAGGCCTTATCTGGCTGAGGTAGAACTTCTGCTCTGGGTGTGCTCCATTGGCCTAGAGCTGAAAGGCCCAAAGGTCGGCCTTGTTGGCAAAGGGGCAGGGAGCCCCCAAAGCATCTTGCTTCCAGCTCTTTGGGAAGCTAAGAAACAACTGGCTCTGCCCAGTGCTCTTACAGCCTGAGAGAAAATCTCTTACCAAGGCCTGTGAAACACACTTTGTTGGTGGCCTGATCTAGATGAAGTAGAACTTCTGCTCTGGGTGTGCTCCATTGTCCTAGAGCTGCCTGGCCCAAAGGGCCGCCTTGTTTGCAAAGGGGATGAGAGGCCCCAAAGCATCTTGCTTCCAGCTCTTCGGGAAGCTAAGAAACATCTGGCGTTGCCCAGTGCTCTTACAGCCTACCGGGAACATCTCTTACCAAGGCCTGTGAAACGCAGTTTGTTGGTGGCCTGAACTGGCCGAAGTAGAACTTCTGCTCTGGGTGTGCTCCACTGGCCTAGAGCTACATGCCCCAAAGGGCTGCCTTGATTCCAAAGTGAGAGAGTGGCACCAAAGCATCTTGCTTCCAGCTCTTCGGGAAGCTAAGAAACATCTGGCGTTGCCCAGTGCTCTTACAGCCTACCGGGAACATCTCTTACCAAGGCCTGTGAAACGCCGTTTCCCGGCAGGCCTGATTTGGCTGAAGTAGAACTTCTGCTCTGGGTGTGCTCCGTTGCCCTAGAGCTGCCAGGCCCAAGGTGCTGCCTTGTTTCCAAAGGGGCAGAGAGGCCCCAAAGCATCTTGCTTCCAGCTCTCTGGGAAGCTAAGAACCAACTCGCTCTGCCCCGTGCTCTTACACCTACCGGGAACATCTCTTACCAAGGCCTGTCAAACGCTGTTTCCTGGCAGGCCTGATCTGGCTGAAGTAGAACTTCTGCTCTGGGTGTGCTCCATTGCCCTAGAGCTGCCAGGCCCAAAGAGCTGCCTTGTTTCCAAAGACGGAGAGTGGACCCAAAGCATCTTGCTCCCAGCTCTTCGGGAAGCTAAGAAACAGCTGGCTCTGCCCAGTGCTCTTACAGCCTAAGAGAACATCTCTTTGAAAGGCCTGTGAAACGCAGTTTCTTGGCAGACCTGACCTGGCTGAAGTAGAACTTCTGTTCTGATTGTGCTACATAGGCCTAGAGCTACCAGGACCTAAGGGATGCCTTGTTTCCAAAGGGTGAGAGAGGCCCCAAAGCATCTTGCCTCCAGCACTTTGGGAAGCTAAAAAACAACTGGTTCTGCCCAGTGCTCTCACAGCCTACCGTGAACATCTCTTACCAAGGGCTGTGAAACGCAGTTTCTGGGCAGGACTGATCTGCCTGAAGTAGAACTTCTGCTGTGGGTGTGCTACATTGGCCTAAAGCTGCCAGGCGCAAACGGCTGCCTTGTGTCCAAAGGGAGAGTGAGGCCCCAAAGCATCTTGCTTCCAGCTCATTGGGAAGCTAAGAAACAACTGTCTCTGCCCAGTGCTCTGACAGAGTACCGGCAACATCTCTTACCAAAGCCTTTGAAACGCAGTTTCTTGGCAGGCCTTATCTGGCTGAGGTAGAACTTCTGCTCTGGGTGTGCTCCATTGGCCTAGAGCTGAAAGGCCCAAAGGTCGGCCTTGTGGCAAAGGGACAGGGAGCCCCCAAAGCATCTTGCTTCCAGCTCTTTGGGAAGCTAAGAAACAACTGGCTCTGCCCAGTGCTCTTACAGCCTGAGAGAAAATCTCTTACCAAGGCCTGTGAAACGCACTTTGTTGGTGGCCTGATCTAGCTGAAGTAGAACTTCTGCTCTGGGTGTGCTCCATTGGCCTAGAGCTGCCTGGCCCAAAGGGCCGCCTTGTTTGCAAAGGGGATGAGAGGCCCCAAAGCATCTTGCTTCCAGCTCTTCGGGAAGCTAAGAAACATCTGGCGTTGCCCAGTGCTCTTACAGCCAACCGGGAACATCTCTTACCAAGGCCTGTGAAACGCACTTTCTAGGCAGGCCTGATTTGGAAGAAGGAGAACTTCTGCTCTGGTTGTGCTCCATTGACCTAGAGCTGCCAGACCCAACGTGCTGCCTTGTTTCCAAAGGGGCAGAGAGGCCCCAAAGCGTCTTGCTTCCAGCTGTTTGGGAAACAAGGAAACAACTGGCTCTGCACCGTGCTCTCACAGCCTACCGGGAACGTGACATACAAAGGCCTCTGAAACGCAGTTCCTTGGCAGGCCTGATATGGCTGAAGTAGGACTTCTGCTCTGCTGTGCTCCATTGGCCTAGAGCTGAAAGGCCCAAAGGGATGCCTTGTTTGCAAAGGGGCAGAGAGGCCCCAAAGCATCTTGCGTCCAGCTCTTTGGGAAGCTAAGAAACAACTGTCTCTGCCCAGTGCTCTGACAGTGTACCGGCAACATCTCTTACCAAAGCCTTTGAAACGCAGTTTCTTGGCAGGCCTCATCTGGCTGAAGTAGAACTCCTGCTCTGGGCGTGCTACTTTGGCCTAGAGCTGCCAGGCCCAAAGGGCCGCCTTGTTTCCAAAGGGGCTGAGAGTCCCCAAAGTATCTTGCTTCCAAATCTTTGGGAAGCTAAGAAACAACTGGCTCTGCACAGTGCTCTCACAGCCTACCGGGAACATCTCTTACCAAGGCCTGTGAAATGCAGTTTCTTGGCAGGCCTGATCTGGCTGAAGTAGAACTCCTGCTCTGGGCGTGCTACTTTGGCCTAGAGCTGCCAGGCCCAAAGGGCCGCCTTGTTTCCAAAGGGGCTGAGAGTCCCCAAAGTATCTTTCTTCCAAATCTTTGGGAAGCTAAGAAACAACTGGCTCTGCACAGTGCTCTCACAGCCTACCGGCAACGTGACAGAGAAAGGCCTGTGAGACGCAGTTTCTTGGAAGGCCTGATCTGGCTGAGGTAGAACTTCTGCTCTGGGTGTACTCCATTGGCCTAGGGCTGCCAGGCCCAAAGGGCTGCCTTTATTTCCAAAGTGTGAGAGAGGCCCCAAAGCATCTTGCTTCCTGCTCTCTGGGAAGCTAAAACAACTGGCTCTGCACAGTGCTCTCAAAGCCAACCGGGAACGTCACATACAAAGGCCTGTGAAACGCAGCTTCTTGACAGGCCTTATCTGGCTGAGGTAGAACTTGTGCTCTGGGTGTGCTACTTTAGCCTAGAGCTGCCAGGGACAAAGGCTGCTTTGTTTCCAAAGGGGGAGAGAGGCCCCAAATCATGTTGCTTCCAGCTGTTTTTGAAGCTAAGAAACAACTCGCTCTGCCAGGTACTCTTACAGCCTTCCGGGAACACCTCTTACGAAGGCCTGTGAAAAGCAGTTTCTTGGCAGGCCTGATCTGGCTGAGGTAGAACTTCTGCTCTGGGTGTGCTTCATTGGCCTAGAGCTGAAAGGCCCAAAGGGCTGCCTTGTTTCCAAAGGGGGAGAGAGGACCCAAAGCATCTTGCTTCCACCTCTTGGGAAGCTAAGAAACAACTGGCTGTGCCCAGTGCTCTTATAGCCTAAGAGAACATCTCTTATCAAGGCCTGTGAAACGCACTTTCTAGGCAGGCCTGATCTGGAAGAAGTAGAACTTCTGCTCTGGTTGTGCTCCATTGCCCTAGAGCTGCCAGACCCAACGTGCTGCCTTGTTTCCAAAGGGGCAGAGAGGCCCCAAAGCGTCTTGCTTCCAGCTGTTTGGGAAACAAGGAAACAACTGGCTCCGCACCGTGCTCTCACAGCCTACCGGGAACGTCACATACAAAGGCCTCTGAAACGCAGTTCCTTGGCAGGCCTGATCTGGCTGAAGTAGGACTTCTGCTCTGGCTTGCTCCATTGGCCTAGAGCTGAAAGGCCCAAAGGGATGCCTTGTTTGCAAAGGGGCAGAGAGGCCCCAAAGCATCTTGCTTCCAGCTCTCTGGGAAGCTAAGAACCAACTCGCTCTGCCCCGTGCTCTTACAGCCTACCGGGAACATGTCTTTGAAAGGCCTGTGAAACGCAGTTTCTTGGCAGGCCTCATCTGGCTGAAGTAGAACTCCGGCTCTGGGTGTGCTCCATTGCCCTAGAGCTGCCAGGCCCCAAGTGCTGCCCTGTTTCCAAGGGGCAGAGAGGCCCAAAGCATCTTGCTTCCCGGTCTTTGTGAAGCTAAGAAACAACTGGCTCTGCCCAGTGCTCTTACAGCCTGAGAGAAAATCTCTTACCAAGGCCTGTGAAACGCACTTTGTTGGTGGCCTGATCTAGATGAAGTAGAACTTCTGCTCTGGGTGTGCTCCATTGTCCTAGAGCTGCCTGGCCCAAAGGGCCGCCTTGTTTGCAAAGGGGATGAGAGGCCCCAAAGCATCTTGCTTCCAGCTCTTCGGGAAGCTAAGAAACATCTGGCGTTTCCCAGTGCTCTTACAGCCTACCGGGAACATCTCTTACCAAGGCCTGTGAAACGCAGTTTGTTGGTGGCCTGAACTGGCCGAAGTAGAACTTCTGCTCTGGGTGTGCTCCACTGGCCTAGAGCTACATGCCCCAAAGGGCTGCCTTGATTCCAAAGTGAGAGAGTGGCACCAAAGCATCTTGCTTCCAGCTCTTCGGGAAGCTAAGAAACATCTGGCGTTGCCCAGTGCTCTTACAGCCTACCGGGAACATCTCTTACCAAGGCCTGTGAAACGCCGTTTCCCGGCAGGCCTGATTTGGCTGAAGTAGAACTTCTGCTCTGGGTGTGCTCCGTTGCCCTAGAGCTGCCAGGCCCAAGGTGCTGCCTTGTTTCCAAAGGGGCAGAGAGGCCCCAAAGCATCTTGCTTCCAGCTCTCTGGGAAGCTAAGAACCAACTCGCTCTGCCCCGTGCTCTTACACCTACCGGGAACATCTCTTACCAAGGCCTGTCAAACGCTGTTTCCTGGCAGGCCTGATCTGGCTGAAGTAGAACTTCTGCTCTGGGTGTGCTCCATTGCCCTAGAGCTGCCAGGCCCAAAGAGCTGCCTTGTTTCCAAAGACGGAGAGTGGACCCAAAGCATCTTGCTCCCAGCTCTTCGGGAAGCTAAGAAACAGCTGGCTCTGCCCAGTGCTCTTACAGCCTAAGAGAACATCTCTTTGAAAGGCCTGTGAAACGCAGTTTCTTGGCAGACCTGACCTGGCTGAAGTAGAACTTCTGTTCTGATTGTGCTACATAGGCCTAGAGCTACCAGGACCTAAGGGATGCCTTGTTTCCAAAGGGTGAGAGAGGCCCCAAAGCATCTTGCCTCCAGCACTTTGGGAAGCTAAAAAACAACTGGTTCTGCCCAGTGCTCTCACAGCCTACCGTGAACATCTCTTACCAAGGGCTGTGAAACGCAGTTTCTGGGCAGGACTGATCTGCCTGAAGTAGAACTTCTGCTGTGGGTGTGCTACATTGGCCTAAAGCTGCCAGGCGCAAACGGCTGCCTTGTGTCCAAAGGGAGAGTGAGGCCCCAAAGCATCTTGCTTCCAGCTCATTGGGAAGCTAAGAAACAACTGTCTCTGCCCAGTGCTCTGACAGAGTACCGGCAACATCTCTTACCAAAGCCTTTGAAACGCAGTTTCTTGGCAGGCCTTATCTGGCTGAGGTAGAACTTCTGCTCTGGGTGTGCTCCATTGGCCTAGAGCTGAAAGGCCCAAAGGTCGGCCTTGTGGCAAAGGGACAGGGAGCCCCCAAAGCATCTTGCTTCCAGCTCTTTGGGAAGCTAAGAAACAACTGGCTCTGCCCAGTGCTCTTACAGCCTGAGAGAAAATCTCTTACCAAGGCCTGTGAAACGCACTTTGTTGGTGGCCTGATCTAGCTGAAGTAGAACTTCTGCTCTGGGTGTGCTCCATTGGCCTAGAGCTGCCTGGCCCAAAGGGCCGCCTTGTTTGCAAAGGGGATGAGAGGCCCCAAAGCATCTTGCTTCCAGCTCTTCGGGAAGCTAAGAAACATCTGGCGTTGCCCAGTGCTCTTACAGCCAACCGGGAACATCTCTTACCAAGGCCTGTGAAACGCACTTTCTAGGCAGGCCTGATTTGGAAGAAGGAGAACTTCTGCTCTGGTTGTGCTCCATTGACCTAGAGCTGCCAGACCCAACGTGCTGCCTTGTTTCCAAAGGGGCAGAGAGGCCCCAAAGCGTCTTGCTTCCAGCTGTTTGGGAAACAAGGAAACAACTGGCTCTGCACCGTGCTCTCACAGCCTACCGGGAACGTGACATACAAAGGCCTCTGAAACGCAGTTCCTTGGCAGGCCTGATATGGCTGAAGTAGGACTTCTGCTCTGCTGTGCTCCATTGGCCTAGAGCTGAAAGGCCCAAAGGGATGCCTTGTTTGCAAAGGGGCAGAGAGGCCCCAAAGCATCTTGCGTCCAGCTCTTTGGGAAGCTAAGAAACAACTGTCTCTGCCCAGTGCTCTGACAGTGTACCGGCAACATCTCTTACCAAAGCCTTTGAAACGCAGTTTCTTGGCAGGCCTCATCTGGCTGAAGTAGAACTCCTGCTCTGGGCGTGCTACTTTGGCCTAGAGCTGCCAGGCCCAAAGGGCCGCCTTGTTTCCAAAGGGGCTGAGAGTCCCCAAAGTATCTTGCTTCCAAATCTTTGGGAAGCTAAGAAACAACTGGCTCTGCACAGTGCTCTCACAGCCTACCGGGAACATCTCTTACCAAGGCCTGTGAAATGCAGTTTCTTGGCAGGCCTGATCTGGCTGAAGTAGAACTCCTGCTCTGGGCGTGCTACTTTGGCCTAGAGCTGCCAGGCCCAAAGGGCCGCCTTGTTTCCAAAGGGGCTGAGAGTCCCCAAAGTATCTTTCTTCCAAATCTTTGGGAAGCTAAGAAACAACTGGCTCTGCACAGTGCTCTCACAGCCTACCGGCAACGTGACAGAGAAAGGCCTGTGAGACGCAGTTTCTTGGAAGGCCTGATCTGGCTGAGGTAGAACTTCTGCTCTGGGTGTACTCCATTGGCCTAGGGCTGCCAGGACCAAAGGGCTGCCTTTATTTCCAAAGTGTGAGAGAGGCCCCAAAGCATCTTGCTTCCTGCTCTCTGGGAAGCTAAAACAACTGGCTCTGCACAGTGCTCTCAAAGCCAACCGGGAACGTCACATACAAAGGCCTGTGAAACGCAGCTTCTTGACAGGCCTTATCTGGCTGAGGTAGAACTTGTGCTCTGGGTGTGCTACTTTAGCCTAGAGCTGCCAGGCACAAAGGCTGCTTTGTTTCCAAAGGGGGAGAGAGGCCCCAAATCATGTTGCTTCCAGCTGTTTTTGAAGCTAAGAAACAACTCGCTCTGCCAGGTACTCTTACAGCCTTCCGGGAACACCTCTTACGAAGGCCTGTGAAAAGCAGTTTCTTGGCAGGCCTGATCTGGCTGAGGTAGAACTTCTGCTCTGGGTGTGCTTCATTGGCCTAGAGCTGAAAGGCCCAAAGGGCTGCCTTGTTTCCAAAGGGGGAGAGAGGACCCAAAGCATCTTGCTTCCACCTCTTGGGAAGCTAAGAAACAACTGGCTGTGCCCAGTGCTCTTATAGCCTAAGAGAACATCTCTTATCAAGGCCTGTGAAACGCACTTTCTAGGCAGGCCTGATCTGGAAGAAGTAGAATTCTGCTCTGGTTGTGCTCCATTGCCCTAGAGCTGCCAGACCCAACGTGCTGCCTTGTTTCCAAAGGGGCAGAGAGGCCCCAAAGCGTCTTGCTTCCAGCTGTTTGGGAAACAAGGAAACAACTGGCTCCGCACCGTGCTCTCACAGCCTACCGGGAACGTCACATACAAAGGCCTCTGAAACGCAGTTCCTTGGCAGGCCTGATCTGGCTGAAGTAGGACTTCTGCTCTGGCTTGCTCCATTGGCCTAGAGCTGAAAGGCCCAAAGGGATGCCTTGTTTGCAAAGGGGCAGAGAGGCCCCAAAGCATCTTGCTTCCAGCTCTCTGGGAAGCTAAGAACCAACTCGCTCTGCCCCGTGCTCTTACAGCCTACCGGGAACATGTCTTTGAAAGGCCTGTGAAACGCAGTTTCTTGGCAGGCCTCATCTGGCTGAAGTAGAACTCCGGCTCTGGGTGTGCTCCATTGCCCTAGAGCTGCCAGGCCCCAAGTGCTGCCCTGTTTCCAAGGGGCAGAGAGGCCCAAAGCATCTTGCTTCCCGGTCTTTGCGAAGCTAAGAAACAACTGGCTCTGCCCAGTGCTCTTACACCTACCGGGAACATCTCTTACCAAGGCCTGTCAAACGCTGTTTCTTTGCAGGCCTGATCAGGCTGAAGTAGAACTCCTGCTCTGCGTGTGCTCCATTGGCCTAGAGCTTCCCGACCCAAAAGGCTGCCTTGTTCCCAAACGGGCAGAGGGGTCCCAAGCGTCTTGCTTCCAGCTTTTCAGGAAGGTAAGAAACAACTGGCTCTGCCCAGTGCTCTTACAGTCTACCGGGAACATCTCTTACCAAGGCCTGTGAAACGCAGTTTCCTGGCAGGCCTGATCTGGCTGAAGTAGAACTCCTGCTCTGGGCGTGCTACTTTGGCCTAGAGCTGCCAGGCCCAAAGGGCCGCCTTGTTTCCAAAGGGGCTGAGAGTCCCCAAAGTATCTTGCTTCCAAATCTTTGGGAAGCTAAGAAACAACTGGCTCTGCACAGTGCTCTCACAGCCTACCGGCAACGTGACAGAGAAAGGCCTGTGAGACGCAGTTTCTTGGAAGGCCTGATCTGGCTGAGGTAGAACTTCTGCACTGGGTGTACTCCATTGGCCTAGGGCTGCCAGGCCCAAAGGGCTGCCTTTATTTCCAAAGTGTGAGAGAGGCCCCAAAGCATCTTGCTTCCTGCTCTCTGGGAAGCTAAAACAACTAGCTCTGCACAGTGCTCTCAAAGCCAACCGGGAACGTCACATACAAAGGCCTGTGAAACGCAGCTTCTTGACAGGCCTTTTCTGGCTGAGGTAGAACTTGTGCTCTGGGTGTGCTACTTTGGCCTAGAGCTGCCAGGCACAAAGGCTGCTTTGTTTCCAAAGGGGGAGAGAGGCCCCAAATCATGTTGCTTCCAGCTGTTTTTGAAGCTAAGAAACAACTCGCTCTGCCAGGTACTCTTACAGCCTTCCGGGAACACCTCTTACGAAGGCCTGTGAAAAGCAGTTTCTTGGCAGGCCTGATCTGGCTGAGGTAGAACTTCTGCTCTGGGTGTGCTCCATTGCCCTAGAGCTGAAAGGCCCAAAGGGATGCCTTGTTTGCAAAGGGGCAGAGAGGCCCCAAAGCATCTTGCTTCCAGCTCATTGGGAAGCTAAGAGACAACTGTCTCTGCCCAGTGCTCTGACAGAGTACCGGGAACATCTCTTACCAAAGCCTTTGAAACGCAGTTTCTTGGCAGGCCTTATCTGGCTGAGGTAGAACTTCTGCTCTGGGTGTGCTCCATTGGCCTAGAGCTGAAAGGCCCAAAGGTCGGCCTTGTTGGCAAAGGGGCAGGGAGCCCCCAAAGCATCTTGCTTCCAGCTCTTCGGGAATCTAAGAAACAACTGGCTCTGCCCAGTGCTCTTACAGCCTGAGAGAAAATCTCTTACCAAGGCCTGTGAAACGCACTTTGTTGGTGGCCTGATCTAGCTGAAGTAGAACTTCTGCTCTGGGTGTGCTCCATTGGCCTAGAGCTGCCTGGCCCAAAGGGCCGCCTTGTTTGCAAAGGGGCAGAGAGGCCCCAAAGCATCTTGCTTCCAGCTCTTCGGGAAGCTAAGAAACATCTGGCGTTGCCCAGTGCTCTTACAGCCTACCGGGAACATCTCTTACCAAGGCCTGTGAAACGCAGTTTGTTGGTGGCCTGAACCGGCCGAAGTAGAACTTCTGCTCTGGGTGTGCTCCACTGGCCTGGAGCTACCTGCCCCAAAGGGCTGCCTTGATTCCAAAGTGAGAGAGTGGCACCAAAGCATCTTGCTTCCAGCTCTTCGGGAAGCTAAGAAACATCTGGCGTTGCCCAGTGCTCTTACAGCCTACCGGGAACATCTCTTACCAAGGCCTGTGAAACGCCGTTTCCTGGCAGGCCTGATTTGGCTGAAGTAGAACTTCTGCTCTGGGTGTGCTCCATTGCCCTAGAGCTGCCAGGCCCAAGGTGCTGCCTTGTTTCCAAAGGGGCAGAGAGGCCCCAAAGCCTCTTGCTTCCAGCTCTCTGGGAAGCTAAGAACCAACTCGCTCTGCCCCGTGCTCTTACAGCCTACCGGGAACATGTCTTTGAAAGGCCTGTGAAACGCAGTTTCTTGGCAGGCCTCATCTGGCTGAAGTAGAACTCCGGCTCTGGGTGTGCTCCATTGCCCTAGAGCTGCCAGGCCCCAAGTGCTGCCCTGTTTCCAAGGGGCAGAGAGGCCCAAAGCATCTTGCTTCCCGGTCTTTGCGAAGCTAAGAAACAACTGGCTCTGCCCAGTGCTCTTACACCTACCGGGAACATCTCTTACCAAGGCCTGTCAAACGCTGTTTCTTTGCAGGCCTGATCAGGCTGAAGTAGAACTCCTGCTCTGCGTGTGCTCCATTGGCCTAGAGCTTCCCGACCCAAAAGGCTGCCTTGTTCCCAAACGGGCAGAGGGGTCCCAAGCGTCTTGCTTCCAGCTTTTCAGGAAGGTAAGAAACAACTGGCTCTGCCCAGTGCTCTTACAGCCTACCGGGAACATCTCTTACCAAGGCCTGTGAAACGCAGTTTCTTGGCAGGCCAGATCTGGCTGAAGTAGAACTCCTGCTCTGGGCGTGCTACTTTGGCCTAGAGCTGCCAGGCCCAAAGGGCCGCCTTGTTTCCAAAGGGGCTGAGAGTCCCCAAAGTATCTTGCTTCCAAATCTTTGGGAAGCTAAGAAACAACTGGCTCTGCACAGTGCTCTCACAGCCTACCGGCAACGTGACAGAGAAAGGCCTGTGAGACGCAGTTTCTTGGAAGGCCTGATCTGGCTGAGGTAGAACTTCTGCTCTGGGTGTACTCCATTGGCCTAGGGCTGCCAGGCCCAAAGGGCTGCCTTTATTTCCAAAGTGTGAGAGAGGCCCCAAAGCATCTTGCTTCCTGCTCTCTGGGAAGCTAAAACAACTGGCTCTGCACAGTGCTCTCAAAGCCAACCGGGAACGTCACATACAAAGGCCTGTGAAACGCAGCTTCTTGACAGGCCTTATCTGGCTGAGGTAGAACTTGTGCTCTGGGTGTGCTACTTTGGCCTAGAGCTGCCAGGCACAAAGGCTGCTTTGTTTCCAAAGGGGGAGAGAGGCCCCAAATCATGTTGCTTCCAGCTGTTTTTGAAGCTAAGAAACAACTCGCTCTGCCAGGTACTCTTACAGCCTTCCGGGAACACCTCTTACGAAGGCCTGTGAAAAGCAGTTTCTTGGCAGGCCTGATCTGGCTGAGGTAGAACTTCTGCTCTGGGTGTGCTCCATTGCCCTAGAGCTGAAAGGCCCAAAGGGATGCCTTGTTTGCAAAGGGGCAGAGAGGCCCCAAAGCATCTTGCTTCCAGCTCATTGGGAAGCTAAGAGACAACTGTCTCTGCCCAGTGCTCTGACAGAGTACCGGGAACATCTCTTACCAAAGCCTTTGAAAGGCAGTTTCTTGGCAGGCCTTATCTGGCTGAGGTAGAACTTCTGCTCTGGGTGTGCTCCATTGGCCTAGAGCTGAAAGGCCCAAAGGTCGGCCTTGTTGGCAAAGGGGCAGGGAGCCCCCAAAGCATCTTGCTTCCAGCTCTTTGGGAAGCTAAGAAACAAATGGCTCTGCCCAGTGCTCTTACAGCCTGAGAGAAAATCTCTTACCAAGGCCTGTGAAACGCACTTTGTTGGTGGCCTGATCTAGCTGAAGTAGAACTTCTGCTCTGGGTGTGCTCCATTGGCCTAGAGCTGCCTGGCCCAAAGGGCCGCCTTGTTTGCAAAGGGGCAGAGAGGCCCCAAAGCATCTTGCTTCCAGCTCTTCGGGAAGCTAAGAAACATCTGGCGTTGCCCAGTGCTCTTACAGCCTACCGGGAACATCTCTTACCAAGGCCTGTGAAACGCAGTTTGTTGGTGGCCTGAACTGGCCGAAGTAGAACTTCTGCTCTGGGTGTGCTCCACTGGCCTGGAGCTACCTGCCCCAAAGGGCTGCCTTGATTCCAAAGTGAGAGAGTGGCACCAAAGCATCTTGCTTCCAGCTCTTCGGGAAGCTAAGAAACATCTGGCGTTGCCCAGTGCTCTTACAGCCTACCGGGAACATCTCTTACCAAGGCCTGTGAAACGCCGTTTCCTGGCAGGCCTGATTTGGCTGAAGTAGAACTTCTGCTCTGGGTGTGCTCCATTGCCCTAGAGCTGCCAGGCCCAAGGTGCTGCCTTGTTTCCAAAGGGGCAGAGAGGCCCCAAAGCCTCTTGCTTCCAGCTCTCTGGGAAGCTAAGAACCAACTCGCTCTGCCCCGTGCTCTTACAGCCTACCGGGAACATGTCTTTGAAAGGCCTGTGAAACGCAGTTTCTTGGCAGGCCTCATCTGGCTGAAGTAGAACTCCGGCTCTGGGTGTGCTCCATTGCCCTAGAGCTGCCAGGCCCCAAGTGCTGCCCTGTTTCCAAGGGGCAGAGAGGCCCAAAGCATCTTGCTTCCCGGTCTTTGCGAAGCTAAGAAACAACTGGCTCTGCCCAGTGCTCTTACACCTACCGGGACCATCTCTTACCAAGGCCTGTCAAACGCTGTTTCTTTGCAGGCCTGATCAGGCTGAAGTAGAACTCCTGCTCTGCGTGTGCTCCATTGGCCTAGAGCTTCCCGACCCAAAAGGCTGCCTTGTTCCCAAATGGGCAGAGGGGTCCCAAGCGTCTTGCTTCCAGCTTTTCAGGAAGGTAAGAAACAACTGGCTCTGCCCAGTGCTCTTACAGCCTACCGGGAACATCTCTTACCAAGGCCTGTGAAACGCAGTTTCTTGGCAGGCCTGATCTGGCTGAAGTAGAACTCCTGCTCTGGGCGTGCTACTTTGGCCTAGAGCTGCCAGGCCCAAAGGGCCGCCTTGTTTCCAAAGGGGCTGAGAGTCCCCAAAGTATCTTGCTTCCAAATCTTTGGGAAGCTAAGAAACAACTGGCTCTGCACAGTGCTCTCACAGCCTACCGGCAACGTGACAGAGAAAGGCCTGTGAGACGCAGTTTCTTGGAAGGCCTGATCTGGCTGAGGTAGAACTTCTGCTCTGGGTGTACTCCATTGGCCTAGGGCTGCCAGGCCCAAAGGGCTGCCTTTATTTCCAAAGTGTGAGAGAGGCCCCAAAGCATCTTGCTTCCTGCTCTCTGGGAAGCTAAAACAACTGGCTCTGCACAGTGCTCTCAAAGCCAACCGGGAACGTCACATACAAAGGCCTGTGAAACGCAGCTTCTTGACAGGCCTTTTCTGGCTGAGGTAGAACTTGTGCTCTGGGTGTGCTACTTTGGCCTAGAGCTGCCAGGCACAAAGGCTGCTTTGTTTCCAAAGGGGGAGAGAGGCCCCAAATCATGTTGCTTCCAGCTGTTTTTGAAGCTAAGAAACAACTCGCTCTGCCAGGTACTCTTACAGCCTTCCGGGAACACCTCTTACGAAGGCCTGTGAAAAGCAGTTTCTTGGCAGGCCTGATCTGGCTGAGGTAGAACTTCTGCTCTGGGTGTGCTCCATTGCCCTAGAGCTGAAAGGCCCAAAGGGATGCCTTGTTTGCAAAGGGGCAGAGAGGCCCCAAAGCATCTTGCTTCCAGCTCATTGGGAAGCTAAGAGACAACTGTCTCTGCCCAGTGCTCTGACAGAGTACCGGGAACATCTCTTACCAAAGCCTTTGAAACGCAGTTTCTTGGCAGGCCTTATCTGGCTGAGGTAGAACTTCTGCTCTGGGTGTGCTCCATTGGCCTAGAGCTGAAAGGCCCAAAGGTCGGCCTTGTTGGCAAAGGGGCAGGGAGCCCCCAAAGCATCTTGCTTCCAGCTCTTCGGGAAGCTAAGAAACAACTGGCTCTGCCCAGTGCTCTTACAGCCTGAGAGAAAATCTCTTACCAAGGCCTGTGAAACGCACTTTGTTGGTGGCCTGATCTAGCTGAAGTAGAACTTCTGCTCTGGGTGTGCTCCATTGGCCTAGAGCTGCCTGGCCCAAAGGGCCGCCTTGTTTGCAAAGGGGCAGAGAGGCCCCAAAGCATCTTGCTTCCAGCTCTTCGGGAAGCTAAGAAACATCTGGCGTTGCCCAGTGCTCTTACAGCCTACCGGGAACATCTCTTACCAAGGCCTGTGAAACGCAGTTTGTTGGTGGCCTGAACCGGCCGAAGTAGAACTTCTGCTCTGGGTGTGCTCCACTGGCCTGGAGCTACCTGCCCCAAAGGGCTGCCTTGATTCCAAAGTGAGAGAGTGGCACCAAAGCATCTTGCTTCCAGCTCTTCGGGAAGCTAAGAAACATCTGGCGTTGCCCAGTGCTCTTACAGCCTACCGGGAACATCTCTTACCAAGGCCTGTGAAACGCCGTTTCCTGGCAGGCCTGATTTGGCTGAAGTAGAACTTCTGCTCTGGGTGTGCTCCATTGCCCTAGAGCTGCCAGGCCCAAGGTGCTGCCTTGTTTCCAAAGGGGCAGAGAGGCCCCAAAGCCTCTTGCTTCCAGCTCTCTGGGAAGCTAAGAACCAACTCGCTCTGCCCCGTGCTCTTACAGCCTACCGGGAACATGTCTTTGAAAGGCCTGTGAAACGCAGTTTCTTGGCAGGCCTCATCTGGCTGAAGTAGAACTCCGGCTCTGGGTGTGCTCCATTGCCCTAGAGCTGCCAGGCCCCAAGTGCTGCCCTGTTTCCAAGGGGCAGAGAGGCCCAAAGCATCTTGCTTCCCGGTCTTTGCGAAGCTAAGAAACAACTGGCTCTGCCCAGTGCTCTTACACCTACCGGGAACATCTCTTACCAAGGCCTGTCAAACGCTGTTTCTTTGCAGGCCTGATCAGGCTGAAGTAGAACTCCTGCTCTGCGTGTGCTCCATTGGCCTAGAGCTTCCCGACCCAAAAGGCTGCCTTGTTCCCAAACGGGCAGAGGGGTCCCAAGCGTCTTGCTTCCAGCTTTTCAGGAAGGTAAGAAACAACTGGCTCTGCCCAGTGCTCTTACAGCCTACCGGGAACATCTCTTACCAAGGCCTGTGAAACGCAGTTTCTTGGCAGGCCTGATCTGGCTGAAGTAGAACTCCTGCTCTGGGCGTGCTACTTTGGCCTAGAGCTGCCAGGCCCAAAGGGCCGCCTTGTTTCCAAAGGGGCTGAGAGTCCCCAAAGTATCTTGCTTCCAAATCTTTGGGAAGCTAAGAAACAACTGGCTCTGCACAGTGCTCTCACAGCCTACCGGCAACGTGACAGAGAAAGGCCTGTGAGACGCTGTTTCTTGGAAGGCCTGATCTGGCTGAGGTAGAACTTCTGCTCTGGGTGTACTCCATTGGCCTAGGGCTGCCAGGCCCAAAGGGCTGCCTTTATTTCCAAAGTGTGAGAGAGGCCCCAAAGCATCTTGCTTCCTGCTCTCTGGGAAGCTAAAACAACTGGCTCTGCACAGTGCTCTCAAAGCCAACCGGGAACGTCACATACAAAGGCCTGTGAAACGCAGCTTCTTGACAGGCCTTTTCTGGCTGAGGTAGAACTTGTGCTCTGGGTGTGCTACTTTGGCCTAGAGCTGCCAGGCACAAAGGCTGCTTTGTTTCCAAAGGGGGAGAGAGGCCCCAAATCATGTTGCTTCCAGCTGTTTTTGAAGCTAAGAAACAACTCGCTCTGCCAGGTACTCTTACAGCCTTCCGGGAACACCTCTTACGAAGGCCTGTGAAAAGCAGTTTCTTGGCAGGCCTGATCTGGCTGAGGTAGAACTTCTGCTCTGGGTGTGCTCCATTGCCCTAGAGCTGAAAGGCCCAAAGGGATGCCTTGTTTGCAAAGGGGCAGAGAGGCCCCAAAGCATCTTGCTTCCAGCTCATTGGGAAGCTAAGAGACAACTGTCTCTGCCCAGTGCTCTGACAGAGTACCGGGAACATCTCTTACCAAAGCCTTTGAAACGCAGTTTCTTGGCAGGCCTTATCTGGCTGAGGTAGAACTTCTGCTCTGGGTGTGCTCCATTGGCCTAGAGCTGAAAGGCCCAAAGGTCGGCCTTGTTGGCAAAGGGGCAGGGAGCCCCCAAAGCATCTTGCTTCCAGCTCTTCGGGAAGCTAAGAAACAACTGGCTCTGCCCAGTGCTCTTACAGCCTGAGAGAAAATCTCTTACCAAGGCCTGTGAAACGCACTTTGTTGGTGGCCTGATCTAGCTGAAGTAGAACTTCTGCTCTGGGTGTGCTCCATTGGCCTAGAGCTGCCTGGCCCAAAGGGCCGCCTTGTTTGCAAAGGGGCAGAGAGGCCCCAAAGCATCTTGCTTCCAGCTCTTCGGGAAGCTAAGAAACATCTGGCGTTGCCCAGTGCTCTTACAGCCTACCGGGAACATCTCTTACCAAGGCCTGTGAAACGCAGTTTGTTGGTGGCCTGAACCGGCCGAAGTAGAACTTCTGCTCTGGGTGTGCTCCACTGGCCTGGAGCTACCTGCCCCAAAGGGCTGCCTTGATTCCAAAGTGAGAGAGTGGCACCAAAGCATCTTGCTTCCAGCTCTTCGGGAAGCTAAGAAACATCTGGCGTTGCCCAGTGCTCTTACAGCCTACCGGGAACATCTCTTACCAAGGCCTGTGAAACGCCGTTTCCTGGCAGGCCTGATTTGGCTGAAGTAGAACTTCTGCTCTGGGTGTGCTCCATTGCCCTAGAGCTGCCAGGCCCAAGGTGCTGCCTTGTTTCCAAAGGGGCAGAGAGGCCCCAAAGCATCTTGCTTCCAGCTCTCTGGGAAGCTAAGAACCAACTCGCTCTGCCCCGTGCTCTTACAGCCTACCGGGAACATGTCTTTGAAAGGCCTGTGAAACGCAGTTTCTTGGCAGGCCTCATCTGGCTGAAGTAGAACTCCGGCTCTGGGTGTGCTCCATTGCCCTAGAGCTGCCAGGCCCCAAGTGCTGCCCTGTTTCCAAGGGGCAGAGAGGCCCAAAGCATCTTGCTTCCCGGTCTTTGCGAAGCTAAGAAACAACTGGCTCTGCCCAGTGCTCTTACACCTACCGGGAACATCTCTTACCAAGGCCTGTCAAACGCTGTTTCTTTGCAGGCCTGATCAGGCTGAAGTAGAACTCCTGCTCTGCGTGTGCTCCATTGGCCTAGAGCTTCCCGACCCAAAAGGCTGCCTTGTTCCCAAACGGGCAGAGGGGTCCCAAGCGTCTTGCTTCCAGCTTTTCAGGAAGGTAAGAAACAACTGGCTCTGCCCAGTGCTCTTACAGCCTACCGGGAACATCTCTTACCAAGGCCTGTGAAACGCAGTTTCTTGGCAGGCCTGATCTGGCTGAAGTAGAACTCCTGCTCTGGGCGTGCTACTTTGGCCTAGAGCTGCCAGGCCCAAAGGGCCGCCTTGTTTCCAAAGGGGCTGAGAGTCCCCAAAGTATCTTGCTTCCAAATCTTTGGGAAGCTAAGAAACAACTGGCTCTGCACAGTGCTCTCACAGCCTACCGGCAACGTGACAGAGAAAGGCCTGTGAGACGCAGTTTCTTGGAAGGCCTGATCTGGCTGAGGTAGAACTTCTGCTCTGGGTGTACTCCATTGGCCTAGGGCTGCCAGGCCCAAAGGGCTGCCTTTATTTCCAAAGTGTGAGAGAGGCCCCAAAGCATCTTGCTTCCTGCTCTCTGGGAAGCTAAAACAACTGGCTCTGCACAGTGCTCTCAAAGCCAACCGGGAACGTCACATACAAAGGCCTGTGAAACGCAGCTTCTTGACAGGCCTTATCTGGCTGAGGTAGAACTTGTGCTCTGGGTGTGCTACTTTGGCCTAGAGCTGCCAGGCACAAAGGCTGCTTTGTTTCCAAAGGGGGAGAGAGGCCCCAAATCATGTTGCTTCCAGCTGTTTTTGAAGCTAAGAAACAACTCGCTCTGCCAGGTACTCTTACAGCCTTCCGGGAACACCTCTTACGAAGGCCTGTGAAAAGCAGTTTCTTGGCAGGCCTGATCTGGCTGAGGTAGAACTTCTGCTCTGGGTGTGCTCCATTGCCCTAGAGCTGAAAGGCCCAAAGGGATGCCTTGTTTGCAAAGGGGCAGAGAGGCCCCAAAGCATCTTGCTTCCAGCTCATTGGGAAGCTAAGAGACAACTGTCTCTGCCCAGTGCTCTGACAGAGTACCGGGAACATCTCTTACCAAAGCCTTTGAAACGCAGTTTCTTGGCAGGCCTTATCTGGCTGAGGTAGAACTTCTGCTCTGGGTGTGCTCCATTGGCCTAGAGCTGAAAGGCCCAAAGGTCGGCCTTGTTGGCAAAGGGGCAGGGAGCCCCCAAAGCATCTTGCTTCCAGCTCTTCGGGAAGCTAAGAAACAACTGGCTCTGCCCAGTGCTCTTACAGCCTGAGAGAAAATCTCTTACCAAGGCCTGTGAAACGCACTTTGTTGGTGGCCTGATCTAGCTGAAGTAGAAATTCTGCTCTGGGTGTGCTCCATTGGCCTAGAGCTGCCTGGCCCAAAGGGCCGCCTTGTTTGCAAAGGGGCAGAGAGGCCCCAAAGCATCTTGCTTCCAGCTCTTCGGGAAGCTAAGAAACATCTGGCGTTGCCCAGTGCTCTTACAGCCTACCGGGAACATCTCTTACCAAGGCCTGTGAAACGCAGTTTGTTGGTGGCCTGAACCGGCCGAAGTAGAACTTCTGCTCTGGGTGTGCTCCACTGGCCTGGAGCTACCTGCCCCAAAGGGCTGCCTTGATTCCAAAGTGAGAGAGTGGCACCAAAGCATCTTGCTTCCAGCTCTTCGGGAAGCTAAGAAACATCTGGCGTTGCCCAGTGCTCTTACAGCCTACCGGGAACATCTCTTACCAAGGCCTGTGAAACGCCGTTTCCTGGCAGGCCTGATTTGGCTGAAGTAGAACTTCTGCTCTGGGTGTGCTCCATTGCCCTAGAGCTGCCAGGCCCACGGTGCTGCCTTGTTTCCAAAGGGGCAGAGAGGCCCCAAAGCCTCTTGCTTCCAGCTCTCTGGGAAGCTAAGAACCAACTCGCTCTGCCCCGTGCTCTTACAGCCTACCGGGAACATGTCTTTGAAAGGCCTGTGAAACGCAGTTTCTTGGCAGGCCTCATCTGGCTGAAGTAGAACTCCGGCTCTGGGTGTGCTCCATTGCCCTAGAGCTGCCAGGCCCCAAGTGCTGCCCTGTTTCCAAGGGGCAGAGAGGCCCAAAGCATCTTGCTTCCCGGTCTTTGCGAAGCTAAGAAACAACTGGCTCTGCCCAGTGCTCTTACACCTACCGGGAACATCTCTTACCAAGGCCTGTCAAACGCTGTTTCTTTGCAGGCCTGATCAGGCTGAAGTAGAACTCCTGCTCTGCGTGTGCTCCATTGGCCTAGAGCTTCCCGACCCAAAAGGCTGCCTTGTTCCCAAACGGGCAGAGGGGTCCCAAGCGTCTTGCTTCCAGCTTTTCAGGAAGGTAAGAAACAACTGGCTCTGCCCAGTGCTCTTACAGCCTACCGGGAACATCTCTTACCAAGGCCTGTGAAACGCAGTTTCTTGGCAGGCCTGATCTGGCTGAAGTAGAACTCCTGCTCTGGGCGTGCTACTTTGGCCTAGAGCTGCCAGGCCCAAAGGGCCGCCTTGTTTCCAAAGGGGCTGAGAGTCCCCAAAGTATCTTGCTTCCAAATCTTTGGGAAGCTAAGAAACAACTGGCTCTGCACAGTGCTCTCACAGCCTACCGGCAACGTGACAGAGAAAGGCCTGTGAGACGCAGTTTCTTGGAAGGCCTGATCTGGCTGAGGTAGAACTTCTGCTCTGGGTGTACTCCATTGGCCTAGGGCTGCCAGGCCCAAAGGGCTGCCTTTATTTCCAAAGTGTGAGAGAGGCCCCAAAGCATCTTGCTTCCTGCTCTCTGGGAAGCTAAAACAACTGGCTCTGCACAGTGCTCTCAAAGCCAACCGGGAACGTCACATACAAAGGCCTGTGAAACGCAGCTTCTTGACAGGCCTTATCTGGCTGAGGTAGAACTTGTGCTCTGGGTGTGCTACTTTGGCCTAGAGCTGCCAGGCACAAAGGCTGCTTTGTTTCCAAAGGGGGAGAGAGGCCCCAAATCATGTTGCTTCCAGCTGTTTTTGAAGCTAAGAAACAACTCGCTCTGCCAGGTACTCTTACAGCCTTCCGGGAACACCTCTTACGAAGGCCTGTGAAAAGCAGTTTCTTGGCAGGCCTGATCTGGCTGAGGTAGAACTTCTGCTCTGGGTGTGCTCCATTGCCCTAGAGCTGAAAGGCCCAAAGGGATGCCTTGTTTGCAAAGGGGCAGAGAGGCCCCAAAGCATCTTGCTTCCAGCTCATTGGGAAGCTAAGAGACAACTGTCTCTGCCCAGTGCTCTGACAGAGTACCGGGAACATCTCTTACCAAAGCCTTTGAAACTCAGTTTCTTGGCAGGCCTTATCTGGCTGAGGTAGAACTTCTGCTCTGGGTGTGCTCCATTGGCCTAGAGCTGAAAGGCCCAAAGGTCGGCCTTGTTGGCAAAGGGGCAGGGAGCCCCCAAAGCATCTTGCTTCCAGCTCTTCGGGAAGCTAAGAAACAACTGGCTCTGCCCAGTGCTCTTACAGCCTGAGAGAAAATCTCTTACCAAGGCCTGTGAAACGCACTTTGTTGGTGGCCTGATCTAGCTGAAGTAGAACTTCTGCTCTGGGTGTGCTCCATTGGCCTAGAGCTGCCTGGCCCAAAGGGCCGCCTTGTTTGCAAAGGGGCAGAGAGGCCCCAAAGCATCTTGCTTCCAGCTCTTCGGGAAGCTAAGAAACATCTGGCGTTGCCCAGTGCTCTTACAGCCTACCGGGAACATCTCTTACCAAGGCCTGTGAAACGCAGTTTGTTGGTGGCCTGAACCGGCCGAAGTAGAACTTCTGCTCTGGGTGTGCTCCACTGGCCTGGAGCTACCTGCCCCAAAGGGCTGCCTTGATTCCAAAGTGAGAGAGTGGCACCAAAGCATCTTGCTTCCAGCTCTTCGGGAAGCTAAGAAACATCTGGCGTTGCCCAGTGCTCTTACAGCCTACCGGGAACATCTCTTACCAAGGCCTGTGAAACGCCGTTTCCTGGCAGGCCTGATTTGGCTGAAGTAGAACTTCTGCTCTGGGTGTGCTCCATTGCCCTAGAGCTGCCAGGCCCAAGGTGCTGCCTTGTTTCCAAAGGGGCAGAGAGGCCCCAAAGCCTCTTGCTTCCAGCTCTCTGGGAAGCTAAGAACCAACTCGCTCTGCCCCGTGCTCTTACAGCCTACCGGGAACATGTCTTTGAAAGGCCTGTGAAACGCAGTTTCTTGGCAGGCCTCATCTGGCTGAAGTAGAACTCCGGCTCTGGGTGTGCTCCATTGCCCTAGAGCTGCCAGGCCCCAAGTGCTGCCCTGTTTCCAAGGGGCAGAGAGGCCCAAAGCATCTTGCTTCCCGGGCTTTGCGAAGCTAAGAAACAACTGGCTCTGCCCAGTGCTCTTACACCTACCGGGAACATCTCTTACCAAGGCCTGTCAAACGCTGTTTCTTTGCAGGCCTGATCAGGCTGAAGTAGAACTCCTGCTCTGCGTGTGCTCCATTGGCCTAGAGCTTCCCGACCCAAAAGGCTGCCTTGTTCCCAAACGGGCAGAGGGGTCCCAAGCGTCTTGCTTCCAGCTTTTCAGGAAGGTAAGAAACAACTGGCTCTGCCCAGTGCTCTTACAGCCTACCGGGAACATCTCTTACCAAGGCCTGTGAAACGCAGTTTCTTGGCAGGCCTGATCTGGCTGAAGTAGAACTCCTGCTCTGGGCGTGCTACTTTGGCCTAGAGCTGCCAGGCCCAAAGGGCCGCCTTGTTTCCAAAGGGGCTGAGAGTCCCCAAAGTATCTTGCTTCCAAATCTTTGGGAAGCTAAGAAACAACTGGCTCTGCACAGTGCTCTCACAGCCTACCGGCAACGTGACAGAGAAAGGCCTGTGAGACGCAGTTTCTTGGAAGGCCTGATCTGGCTGAGGTAGAACTTCTGCTCTGGGTGTACTCCATTGGCCTAGGGCTGCCAGGCCCAAAGGGCTGCCTTTATTTCCAAAGTGTGAGAGAGGCCCCAAAGCATCTTGCTTCCTGCTCTCTGGGAAGCTAAAACAACTGGCTCTGCACAGTGCTCTCAAAGCCAACCGGGAACGTCACATACAAAGGCCTGTGAAACGCAGCTTCTTGACAGGCCTTTTCTGGCTGAGGTAGAACTTGTGCTCTGGGTGTGCTACTTTGGCCTAGAGCTGCCAGGCACAAAGGCTGCTTTGTTTCCAAAGGGGGAGAGAGGCCCCAAATCATGTTGCTTCCAGCTGTTTTTGAAGCTAAGAAACAACTCGCTCTGCCAGGTACTCTTACAGCCTTCCGGGAACACCTCTTACGAAGGCCTGTGAAAAGCAGTTTCTTGGCAGGCCTGATCTGGCTGAGGTAGAACTTCTGCTCTGGGTGTGCTCCATTGCCCTAGAGCTGAAAGGCCCAAAGGGATGCCTTGTTTGCAAAGGGGCAGAGAGGCCCCAAAGCATCTTGCTTCCAGCTCATTGGGAAGCTAAGAAACAACTGTCTCTGCCCAGTGCTCTGACAGAGTACCGGGAACATCTCTTACCAAAGCCTTTGAAACGCAGTTTCTTGGCAGGCCTTATCTGGCTGAGGTAGAACTTCTGCTCTGGGTGTGCTCCATTGGCCTAGAGCTGAAAGGCCCAAAGGTCGGCCTTGTTGGCAAAGGGGCAGGGAGCCCCCAAAGCATCTTGCTTCCAGCTCTTCGGGAAGCTAAGAAACAACTGGCTCTGCCCAGTGCTCTTACAGCCTGAGAGAAAATCTCTTACCAAGGCCTGTGAAACGCACTTTGTTGGTGGCCTGATCTAGCTGAAGTAGAACTTCTGCTCTGGGTGTGCTCCATTGGCCTAGAGCTGCCTGGCCCAAAGGGCCGCCTTGTTTGCAAAGGGGCAGAGAGGCCCCAAAGCATCTTGCTTCCAGCTCTTCGGGAAGCTAAGAAACATCTGGCGTTGCCCAGTGCTCTTACAGCCTACCGGGAACATCTCTTACCAAGGCCTGTGAAACGCAGTTTGTTGGTGGCCTGAACCGGCCGAAGTAGAACTTCTGCTCTGGGTGTGCTCCACTGGCCTGGAGCTACCTGCCCCAAAGGGCTGCCTTGATTCCAAAGTGAGAGAGTGGCACCAAAGCATCTTGCTTCCAGCTCTTCGGGAAGCTAAGAAACATCTGGCGTTGCCCAGTGCTCTTACAGCCTACCGGGAACATCTCTTACCAAGGCCTGTGAAACGCCGTTTCCTGGCAGGCCTGATTTGGCTGAAGTAGAACTTCTGCTCTGGGTGTGCTCCATTGCCCTAGAGCTGCCAGGCCCAAGGTGCTGCCTTGTTTCCAAAGGGGCAGAGAGGCCCCAAAGCCTCTTGCTTCCAGCTCTCTGGGAAGCTAAGAACCAACTCGCTCTGCCCCGTGCTCTTACAGCCTACCGGGAACATGTCTTTGAAAGGCCTGTGAAACGCAGTTTCTTGGCAGGCCTCATCTGGCTGAAGTAGAACTCCGGCTCTGGGTGTGCTCCATTGCCCTAGAGCTGCCAGGCCCCAAGTGCTGCCCTGTTTCCAAGGGGCAGAGAGGCCCAAAGCATCTTGCTTCCCGGTCTTTGCGAAGCTAAGAAACAACTGGCTCTGCCCAGTGCTCTTACACCTACCGGGAACATCTCTTACCAAGGCCTGTCAAACGCTGTTTCTTTGCAGGCCTGATCAGGCTGAAGTAGAACTCCTGCTCTGCGTGTGCTCCATTGGCCTAGAGCTTCCCGACCCAAAAGGCTGCCTTGTTCCCAAACGGGCAGAGGGGTCCCAAGCGTCTTGCTTCCAGCTTTTCAGGAAGGTAAGAAACAACTGGCTCTGCCCAGTGCTCTTACAGCCTACCGGGAACATCTCTTACCAAGGCCTGTGAAACGCAGTTTCTTGGCAGGCCTGATCTGGCTGAAGTAGAACTCCTGCTCTGGGCGTGCTACTTTGGCCTAGAGCTGCCAGGCCCAAAGGGCCGCCTTGTTTCCAAAGGGGCTGAGAGTCCCCAAAGTATCTTGCTTCCAAATCTTTGGGAAGCTAAGAAACAACTGGCTCTGCACAGTGCTCTCACAGCCTACCGGCAACGTGACAGAGAAAGGCCTGTGAGACGCAGTTTCTTGGAAGGCCTGATCTGGCTGAGGTAGAACTTCTGCTCTGGGTGTACTCCATTGGCCTAGGGCTGCCAGGCCCAAAGGGCTGCCTTTATTTCCAAAGTGTGAGAGAGGCCCCAAAGCATCTTGCTTCCTGCTCTCTGGGAAGCTAAAACAACTGGCTCTGCACAGTGCTCTCAAAGCCAACCGGGAACGTCACATACAAAGGCCTGTGAAAGGCAGCTTCTTGACAGGCCTTATCTGGCTGAGGTAGAACTTGTGCTCTGGGTGTGCTACTTTGGCCTAGAGCTGCCAGGCACAAAGGCTGCTTTGTTTCCAAAGGGGGAGAGAGGCCCCAAATCATGTTGCTTCCAGCTGTTTTTGAAGCTAAGAAACAACTCGCTCTGCCAGGTACTCTTACAGCCTTCCGGGAACACCTCTTACGAAGGCCTGTGAAAAGCAGTTTCTTGGCAGGCCTGATCTGGCTGAGGTAGAACTTCTGCTCTGGGTGTGCTCCATTGCCCTAGAGCTGAAAGGCCCAAAGGGATGCCTTGTTTGCAAAGGGGCAGAGAGGCCCCAAAGCATCTTGCTTCCAGCTCATTGGGAAGCTAAGAGACAACTGTCTCTGCCCAGTGCTCTGACAGAGTACCGGGAACATCTCTTACCAAAGCCTTTGAAACGCAGTTTCTTGGCAGGCCTTATCTGGCTGAGGTAGAACTTCTGCTCTGGGTGTGCTCCATTGGCCTAGAGCTGAAAGGCCCAAAGGTCGGCCTTGTTGGCAAAGGGGCAGGGAGCCCCCAAAGCATCTTGCTTCCAGCTCTTCGGGAAGCTAAGAAACAACTGGCTCTGCCCAGTGCTCTTACAGCCTGAGAGAAAATCTCTTACCAAGGCCTGTGAAACGCACTTTGTTGGTGGCCTGATCTAGCTGAAGTAGAACTTCTGCTCTGGGTGTGCTCCATTGGCCTAGAGCTGCCTGGCCCAAAGGGCCGCCTTGTTTGCAAAGGGGCAGAGAGGCCCCAAAGCATCTTGCTTCCAGCTCTTCGGGAAGCTAAGAAACATCTGGCGTTGCCCAGTGCTCTTACAGCCTACCGGGAACATCTCTTACCAAGGCCTGTGAAACGCAGTTTGTTGGTGGCCTGAACCGGCCGAAGTAGAACTTCTGCTCTGGGTGTGCTCCACTGGCCTGGAGCTACCTGCCCCAAAGGGCTGCCTTGATTCCAAAGTGAGAGAGTGGCACCAAAGCATCTTGCTTCCAGCTCTTCGGGAAGCTAAGAAACATCTGGCGTTGCCCAGTGCTCTTACAGCCTACCGGGAACATCTCTTACCAAGGCCTGTGAAACGCCGTTTCCTGGCAGGCCTGATTTGGCTGAAGTAGAACTTCTGCTCTGGGTGTGCTCCATTGCCCTAGAGCTGCCAGGCCCAAGGTGCTGCCTTGTTTCCAAAGGGGCAGAGAGGCCCCAAAGCCTCTTGCTTCCAGCTCTCTGGGAAGCTAAGAACCAACTCGCTCTGCCCCGTGCTCTTACAGCCTACCGGGAACATGTCTTTGAAAGGCCTGTGAAACGCAGTTTCTTGGCAGGCCTCATCTGGCTGAAGTAGAACTCCGGCTCTGGGTGTGCTCCATTGCCCTAGAGCTGCCAGGCCCCAAGTGCTGCCCTGTTTCCAAGGGGCAGAGAGGCCCAAAGCATCTTGCTTCCCGGTCTTTGCGAAGCTAAGAAACAACTGGCTCTGCCCAGTGCTCTTACACCTACCGGGAACATCTCTTACCAAGGCCTGTCAAACGCTGTTTCTTTGCAGGCCTGATCAGGCTGAAGTAGAACTCCTGCTCTGCGTGTGCTCCATTGGCCTAGAGCTTCCCGACCCAAAAGGCTGCCTTGTTCCCAAACGGGCAGAGGGGTCCCAAGCGTCTTGCTTCCAGCTTTTCAGGAAGGTAAGAAACAACTGGCTCTGCCCAGTGCTCTTACAGCCTACCGGGAACATCTCTTACCAAGGCCTGTGAAACGCAGTTTCTTGGCAGGCCTGATCTGGCTGAAGTAGAACTCCTGCTCTGGGCGTGCTACTTTGGCCTAGAGCTGCCAGGCCCAAAGGGCCGCCTTGTTTCCAAAGGGGCTGAGAGTCCCCAAAGTATCTTGCTTCCAAATCTTTGGGAAGCTAAGAAACAACTGGCTCTGCACAGTGCTCTCACAGCCTACCGGCAACGTGACAGAGAAAGGCCTGTGAGACGCAGTTTCTTGGAAGGCCTGATCTGGCTGAGGTAGAACTTCTGCTCTGGGTGTACTCCATTGGCCTAGGGCTGCCAGGCCCAAAGGGCTGCCTTTATTTCCAAAGTGTGAGAGAGGCCCCAAAGCATCTTGCTTCCTGCTCTCTGGGAAGCTAAAACAACTGGCTCTGCACAGTGCTCTCAAAGCCAACCGGGAACGTCACATACAAAGGCCTGTGAAACGCAGCTTCTTGACAGGCCTTATCTGGCTGAGGTAGAACTTGTGCTCTGGGTGTGCTACTTTGGCCTAGAGCTGCCAGGCACAAAGGCTGCTTTGTTTCCAAAGGGGGAGAGAGGCCCCAAATCATGTTGCTTCCAGCTGTTTTTGAAGCTAAGAAACAACTCGCTCTGCCAGGTACTCTTACAGCCTTCCGGGAACACCTCTTACGAAGGCCTGTGAAAAGCAGTTTCTTGGCAGGCCTGATCTGGCTGAGGTAGAACTTCTGCTCTGGGTGTGCTCCATTGCCCTAGAGCTGAAAGGCCCAAAGGGATGCCTTCTTTGCAAAGGGGCAGAGAGGCCCCAAAGCATCTTGCTTCCAGCTCATTGGGAAGCTAAGAGACAACTGTCTCTGCCCAGTGCTCTGACAGAGTACCGGGAACATCTCTTACCAAAGCCTTTGAAACGCAGTTTCTTGGCAGGCCTTATCTGGCTGAGGTAGAACTTCTGCTCTGGGTGTGCTCCATTGGCCTAGAGCTGAAAGGCCCAAAGGTCGGCCTTGTTGGCAAAGGGGCAGGGAGCCCCCAAAGCATCTTGCTTCCAGCTCTTCGGGAAGCTAAGAAACAACTGGCTCTGCCCAGTGCTCTTACAGCCTGAGAGAAAATCTCTTACCAAGGCCTGTGAAACGCACTTTGTTGGTGGCCTGATCTAGCTGAAGTAGAACTTCTGCTCTGGGTGTGCTCCATTGGCCTAGAGCTGCCTGGCCCAAAGGGCCGCCTTGTTTGCAAAGGGGCAGAGAGGCCCCAAAGCATCTTGCTTCCAGCTCTTCGGGAAGCTAAGAAACATCTGGCGTTGCCCAGTGCTCTTACAGCCTACCGGGAACATCTCTTACCAAGGCCTGTGAAACGCAGTTTGTTGGTGGCCTGAACCGGCCGAAGTAGAACTTCTGCTCTGGGTGTGCTCCACTGGCCTGGAGCTACCTGCCCCAAAGGGCTGCCTTGATTCCAAAGTGAGAGAGTGGCACCAAAGCATCTTGCTTCCAGCTCTTCGGGAAGCTAAGAAACATCTGGCGTTGCCCAGTGCTCTTACAGCCTACCGGGAACATCTCTTACCAAGGCCTGTGAAACGCCGTTTCCTGGCAGGCCTGATTTGGCTGAAGTAGAACTTCTGCTCTGGGTGTGCTCCATTGCCCTAGAGCTGCCAGGCCCAAGGTGCTGCCTTGTTTCCAAAGGGGCAGAGAGGCCCCAAAGCATCTTCCTTCCAGCTCTCTGGGAAGCTAAGAACCAACTCGCTCTGCCCCGTGCTCTTACAGCCTACCGGGAACATGTCTTTGAAAGGCCTGTGAAACGCAGTTTCTTGGCAGGCCTCATCTGGCTGAAGTAGAACTCCGGCTCTGGGTGTGCTCCATTGCCCTAGAGCTGCCAGGCCCCAAGTGCTGCCCTGTTTCCAAGGGGCAGAGAGGCCCAAAGCATCTTGCTTCCCGGTCTTTGCGAAGCTAAGAAACAACTGGCTCTGCCCAGTGCTCTTACACCTACCGGGAACATCTCTTACCAAGGCCTGTCAAACGCTGTTTCTTTGCAGGCCTGATCAGGCTGAAGTAGAACTCCTGCTCTGCGTGTGCTCCATTGGCCTAGAGCTTCCCGACCCAAAAGGCTGCCTTGTTCCCAAACGGGCAGAGGGGTCCCAAGCGTCTTGCTTCCAGCTTTTCAGGAAGGTAAGAAACAACTGGCTCTGCCCAGTGCTCTTACAGCCTACCGGGAACATCTCTTACCAAGGCCTGTGAAACGCAGTTTCTTGGCAGGCCTGATCTGGCTGAAGTAGAACTCCTGCTCTGGGCGTGCTACTTTGGCCTAGAGCTGCCAGGCCCAAAGGGCCGCCTTGTTTCCAAAGGGGCTGAGAGTCCCCAAAGTATCTTGCTTCCAAATCTTTGGGAAGCTAAGAAACAACTGGCTCTGCACAGTGCTCTCACAGCCTACCGGCAACGTGACAGAGAAAGGCCTGTGAGACGCAGTTTCTTGGAAGGCCTGATCTGGCTGAGGTAGAACTTCTGCTCTGGGTGTACTCCATTGGCCTAGGGCTGCCAGGCCCAAAGGGCTGCCTTTATTTCCAAAGTGTGAGAGAGGCCCCAAAGCATCTTGCTTCCTGCTCTCTGGGAAGCTAAAACAACTGGCTCTGCACAGTGCTCTCAAAGCCAACCGGGAACGTCACATACAAAGGCCTGTGAAACGCAGCTTCTTGACAGGCCTTATCTGGCTGAGGTAGAACTTGTGCTCTGGGTGTGCTACTTTGGCCTAGAGCTGCCAGGCACAAAGGCTGCTTTGTTTCCAAAGGGGGAGAGAGGCCCCAAATCATGTTGCTTCCAGCTGTTTTTGAAGCTAAGAAACAACTCGCTCTGCCAGGTACTCTTACAGCCTTCCGGGAACACCTCTTACGAAGGCCTGTGAAAAGCAGTTTCTTGGCAGGCCTGATCTGGCTGAGGTAGAACTTCTGCTCTGGGTGTGCTCCATTGCCCTAGAGCTGAAAGGCCCAAAGGGATGCCTTGTTTGCAAAGGGGCAGAGAGGCCCCAAAGCATCTTGCTTCCAGCTCATTGGGAAGCTAAGAGACAACTGTCTCTGCCCAGTGCTCTGACAGAGTACCGGGAACATCTCTTACCAAAGCCTTTGAAACGCAGTTTCTTGGCAGGCCTTATCTGGCTGAGGTAGAACTTCTGCTCTGGGTGTGCTCCATTGGCCTAGAGCTGAAAGGCCCAAAGGTCGGCCTTGTTGGCAAAGGGGCAGGGAGCCCCCAAAGCATCTTGCTTCCAGCTCTTCGGGAAGCTAAGAAACAACTGGCTCTGCCCAGTGCTCTTACAGCCTGAGAGAAAATCTCTTACCAAGGCCTGTGAAACGCACTTTGTTGGTGGCCTGATCTAGCTGAAGTAGAACTTCTGCTCTGGGTGTGCTCCATTGGCCTAGAGCTGCCTGGCCCAAAGGGCCGCCTTGTTTGCAAAGGGGCAGAGAGGCCCCAAAGCATCTTGCTTCCAGCTCTTCGGGAAGCTAAGAAACATCTGGCGTTGCCCAGTGCTCTTACAGCCTACCGGGAACATCTCTTACCAAGGCCTGTGAAACGCAGTTTGTTGGTGGCCTGAACCGGCCGAAGTAGAACTTCTGCTCTGGGTGTGCTCCACTGGCCTGGAGCTACCTGCCCCAAAGGGCTGCCTTGATTCCAAAGTGAGAGAGTGGCACCAAAGCATCTTGCTTCCAGCTCTTCGGGAAGCTAAGAAACATCTGGCGTTGCCCAGTGCTCTTACAGCCTACCGGGAACATCTCTTACCAAGGCCTGTGAAACGCCGTTTCCTGGCAGGCCTGATTTGGCTGAAGTAGAACTTCTGCTCTGGGTGTGCTCCATTGCCCTAGAGCTGCCAGGCCCAAGGTGCTGCCTTGTTTCCAAAGGGGCAGAGAGGCCCCAAAGCCTCTTGCTTCCAGCTCTCTGGGAAGCTAAGAACCAACTCGCTCTGCCCCGTGCTCTTACAGCCTACCGGGAACATGTCTTTGAAAGGCCTGTGAAACGCAGTTTCTTGGCAGGCCTCATCTGGCTGAAGTAGAACTCCGGCTCTGGGTGTGCTCCATTGCCCTAGAGCTGCCAGGCCCCAAGTGCTGCCCTGTTTCCAAGGGGCAGAGAGGCCCAAAGCATCTTGCTTCCCGGTCTTTGCGAAGCTAAGAAACAACTGGCTCTGCCCAGTGCTCTTACACCTACCGGGAACATCTCTTACCAAGGCCTGTCAAACGCTGTTTCTTTGCAGGCCTGATCAGGCTGAAGTAGAACTCCTGCTCTGCGTGTGCTCCATTGGCCTAGAGCTTCCCGACCCAAAAGGCTGCCTTGTTCCCAAACGGGCAGAGGGGTCCCAAGCGTCTTGCTTCCAGCTTTTCAGGAAGGTAAGAAACAACTGGCTCTGCCCAGTGCTCTTACAGCCTACCGGGAACATCTCTTACCAAGGCCTGTGAAACGCAGTTTCTTGGCAGGCCTGATCTGGCTGAAGTAGAACTCCTGCTCTGGGCGTGCTACTTTGGCCTAGAGCTGCCAGGCCCAAAGGGCCGCCTTGTTTCCAAAGGGGCTGAGAGTCCCCAAAGTATCTTGCTTCCAAATCTTTGGGAAGCTAAGAAACAACTGGCTCTGCACAGTGCTCTCACAGCCTACCGGCAACGTGACAGAGAAAGGCCTGTGAGACGCAGTTTCTTGGAAGGCCTGATCTGGCTGAGGTAGAACTTCTGCTCTGGGTGTACTCCATTGGCCTAGGGCTGCCAGGCCCAAAGGGCTGCCTTTATTTCCAAAGTGTGAGAGAGGCCCCAAAGCATCTTGCTTCCTGCTCTCTGGGAAGCTAAAACAACTGGCTCTGCACAGTGCTCTCAAAGCCAACCGGGAACGTCACATACAAAGGCCTGTGAAACGCAGCTTCTTGACAGGCCTTATCTGGCTGAGGTAGAACTTGTGCTCTGGGTGTGCTACTTTGGCCTAGAGCTGCCAGGCACAAAGGCTGCTTTGTTTCCAAAGGGGGAGAGAGGCCCCAAATCATGTTGCTTCCAGCTGTTTTTGAAGCTAAGAAACAACTCGCTCTGCCAGGTACTCTTACAGCCTTCCGGGAACACCTCTTACGAAGGCCTGTGAAAAGCAGTTTCTTGGCAGGCCTGATCTGGCTGAGGTAGAACTTCTGCTCTGGGTGTGCTCCATTGCCCTAGAGCTGAAAGGCCCAAAGGGATGCCTTGTTTGCAAAGGGGCAGAGAGGCCCCAAAGCATCTTGCTTCCAGCTCATTGGGAAGCTAAGAAACAACTGTCTCTGCCCAGTGCTCTGACAGAGTACCGGGAACATCTCTTACCAAAGCCTTTGAAACGCAGTTTCTTGGCAGGCCTTATCTGGCTGAGGTAGAACTTCTGCTCTGGGTGTGCTCCATTGGCCTAGAGCTGAAAGGCCCAAAGGTCGGCCTTGTTGGCAAAGGGGCAGGGAGCCCCCAAAGCATCTTGCTTCCAGCTCTTCGGGAAGCTAAGAAACAACTGGCTCTGCCCAGTGCTCTTACAGCCTGAGAGAAAATCTCTTACCAAGGCCTGTGAAACGCACTTTGTTGGTGGCCTGATCTAGCTGAAGTAGAACTTCTGCTCTGGGTGTGCTCCATTGGCCTAGAGCTGCCTGGCCCAAAGGGCCGCCTTGTTTGCAAAGGGGCAGAGAGGCCCCAAAGCATCTTGCTTCCAGCTCTTCGGGAAGCTAAGAAACATCTGGCGTTGCCCAGTGCTCTTACAGCCTACCGGGAACATCTCTTACCAAGGCCTGTGAAACGCAGTTTGTTGGTGGCCTGAACCGGCCGAAGTAGAACTTCTGCTCTGGGTGTGCTCCACTGGCCTGGAGCTACCTGCCCCAAAGGGCTGCCTTGATTCCAAAGTGAGAGAGTGGCACCAAAGCATCTTGCTTCCAGCTCTTCGGGAAGCTAAGAAACATCTGGCGTTGCCCAGTGCTCTTACAGCCTACCGGGAACATCTCTTACCAAGGCCTGTGAAACGCCGTTTCCTGGCAGGCCTGATTTGGCTGAAGTAGAACTTCTGCTCTGGGTGTGCTCCATTGCCCTAGAGCTGCCAGGCCCAAGGTGCTGCCTTGTTTCCAAAGGGGCAGAGAGGCCCCAAAGCCTCTTGCTTCCAGCTCTCTGGGAAGCTAAGAACCAACTCGCTCTGCCCCGTGCTCTTACAGCCTACCGGGAACATGTCTTTGAAAGGCCTGTGAAACGCAGTTTCTTGGCAGGCCTCATCTGGCTGAAGTAGAACTCCGGCTCTGGGTGTGCTCCATTGCCCTAGAGCTGCCAGGCCCCAAGTGCTGCCCTGTTTCCAAGGGGCAGAGAGGCCCAAAGCATCTTGCTTCCCGGTCTTTGCGAAGCTAAGAAACAACTGGCTCTGCCCAGTGCTCTTACACCTACCGGGAACATCTCTTACCAAGGCCTGTCAAACGCTGTTTCTTTGCAGGCCTGATCAGGCTGAAGTAGAACTCCTGCTCTGCGTGTGCTCCATTGGCCTAGAGCTTCCCGACCCAAAAGGCTGCCTTGTTCCCAAACGGGCAGAGGGGTCCCAAGCGTCTTGCTTCCAGCTTTTCAGGAAGGTAAGAAACAACTGGCTCTGCCCAGTGCTCTTACAGCCTACCGGGAACATCTCTTACCAAGGCCTGTGAAACGCAGTTTCTTGGCAGGCCTGATCTGGCTGAAGTAGAACTCCTGCTCTGGGCGTGCTACTTTGGCCTAGAGCTGCCAGGCCCAAAGGGCCGCCTTGTTTCCAAAGGGGCTGAGAGTCCCCAAAGCATCTTGCTTCCAAATCTTTGGGAAGCTAAGAAACAACTGGCTCTGCACAGTGCTCTCACAGCCTACCGGCAACGTGACAGAGAAAGGCCTGTGAGACGCAGTTTCTTGGAAGGCCTGATCTGGCTGAGGTAGAACTTCTGCTCTGGGTGTACTCCATTGGCCTAGGGCTGCCAGGCCCAAAGGGCTGCCTTTATTTCCAAAGTGTGAGAGAGGCCCCAAAGCATCTTGCTTCCTGCTCTCTGGGAAGCTAAAACAACTGGCTCTGCACAGTGCTCTCAAAGCCAACCGGGAACGTCACATACAAAGGCCTGTGAAACGCAGCTTCTTGACAGGCCTTATCTGGCTGAGGTAGAACTTGTGCTCTGGGTGTGCTACTTTGGCCTAGAGCTGCCAGGCACAAAGGCTGCTTTGTTTCCAAAGGGGGAGAGAGGCCCCAAATCATGTTGCTTCCAGCTGTTTTTGAAGCTAAGAAACAACTCGCTCTGCCAGGTACTCTTACAGCCTTCCGGGAACACCTCTTACGAAGGCCTGTGAAAAGCAGTTTCTTGGCAGGCCTGATCTGGCTGAGGTAGAACTTCTGCTCTGGGTGTGCTCCATTGCCCTAGAGCTGAAAGGCCCAAAGGGATGCCTTGTTTGCAAAGGGGCAGAGAGGCCCCAAAGCATCTTGCTTCCAGCTCATTGGGAAGCTAAGAGACAACTGTCTCTGCCCAGTGCTCTGACAGAGTACCGGGAACATCTCTTACCAAAGCCTTTGAAACGCAGTTTCTTGGCAGGCCTTATCTGGCTGAGGTAGAACTTCTGCTCTGGGTGTGCTCCATTGGCCTAGAGCTGAAAGGCCCAAAGGTCGGCCTTGTTGGCAAAGGGGCAGGGAGCCCCCAAAGCATCTTGCTTCCAGCTCTTCGGGAAGCTAAGAAACAACTGGCTCTGCCCAGTGCTCTTACAGCCTGAGAGAAAATCTCTTACCAAGGCCTGTGAAACGCACTTTGTTGGTGGCCTGATCTAGCTGAAGTAGAACTTCTGCTCTGGGTGTGCTCCATTGGCCTAGAGCTGCCTGGCCCAAAGGGCCGCCTTGTTTGCAAAGGGGCAGAGAGGCCCCAAAGCATCTTGCTTCCAGCTCTTCGGGAAGCTAAGAAACATCTGGCGTTGCCCAGTGCTCTTACAGCCTACCGGGAACATCTCTTACCAAGGCCTGTGAAACGCAGTTTGTTGGTGGCCTGAACCGGCCGAAGTAGAACTTCTGCTCTGGGTGTGCTCCACTGGCCTGGAGCTACCTGCCCCAAAGGGCTGCCTTGATTCCAAAGTGAGAGAGTGGCACCAAAGCATCTTGCTTCCAGCTCTTCGGGAAGCTAAGAAACATCTGGCGTTGCCCAGTGCTCTTACAGCCTACCGGGAACATCTCTTACCAAGGCCTGTGAAACGCCGTTTCCTGGCAGGCCTGATTTGGCTGAAGTAGAACTTCTGCTCTGGGTGTGCTCCATTGCCCTAGAGCTGCCAGGCCCAAGGTGCTGCCTTGTTTCCAAAGGGGCAGAGAGGCCCCAAAGCCTCTTGCTTCCAGCTCTCTGGGAAGCTAAGAACCAACTCGCTCTGCCCCGTGCTCTTACAGCCTACCGGGAACATGTCTTTGAAAGGCCTGTGAAACGCAGTTTCTTGGCAGGCCTCATCTGGCTGAAGTAGAACTCCGGCTCTGGGTGTGCTCCATTGCCCTAGAGCTGCCAGGCCCCAAGTGCTGCCCTGTTTCCAAGGGGCAGAGAGGCCCAAAGCATCTTGCTTCCCGGTCTTTGCGAAGCTAAGAAACAACTGGCTCTGCCCAGTGCTCTTACACCTACCGGGAACATCTCTTACCAAGGCCTGTCAAACGCTGTTTCTTTGCAGGCCTGATCAGGCTGAAGTAGAACTCCTGCTCTGCGTGTGCTCCATTGGCCTAGAGCTTCCCGACCCAAAAGGCTGCCTTGTTCCCAAACGGGCAGAGGGGTCCCAAGCGTCTTGCTTCCAGCTTTTCAGGAAGGTAAGAAACAACTGGCTCTGCCCAGTGCTCTTACAGCCTACCGGGAACATCTCTTACCAAGGCCTGTGAAACGCAGTTTCTTGGCAGGCCTGATCTGGCTGAAGTAGAACTCCTGCTCTGGGCGTGCTACTTTGGCCTAGAGCTGCCAGGCCCAAAGGGCCGCCTTGTTTCCAAAGGGGCTGAGAGTCCCCAAAGTATCTTGCTTCCAAATCTTTGGGAAGCTAAGAAACAACTGGCTCTGCACAGTGCTCTCACAGCCTACCGGCAACGTGACAGAGAAAGGCCTGTGAGACGCAGTTTCTTGGAAGGCCTGATCTGGCTGAGGTAGAACTTCTGCTCTGGGTGTACTCCATTGGCCTAGGGCTGCCAGGCCCAAAGGGCTGCCTTTATTTCCAAAGTGTGAGAGAGGCCCCAAAGCATCTTGCTTCCTGCTCTCTGGGAAGCTAAAACAACTGGCTCTGCACAGTGCTCTCAAAGCCAACCGGGAACGTCACATACAAAGGCCTGTGAAACGCAGCTTCTTGACAGGCCTTATCTGGCTGAGGTAGAACTTGTGCTCTGGGTGTGCTACTTTGGCCTAGAGCTGCCAGGCACAAAGGCTGCTTTGTTTCCAAAGGGGGAGAGAGGCCCCAAATCATGTTGCTTCCAGCTGTTTTTGAAGCTAAGAAACAACTCGCTCTGCCAGGTACTCTTACAGCCTTCCGGGAACACCTCTTACGAAGGCCTGTGAAAAGCAGTTTCTTGGCAGGCCTGATCTGGCTGAGGTAGAACTTCTGCTCTGGGTGTGCTCCATTGCCCTAGAGCTGAAAGGCCCAAAGGGATGCCTTGTTTGCAAAGGGGCAGAGAGGCCCCAAAGCATCTTGCTTCCAGCTCATTGGGAAGCTAAGAAACAACTGTCTCTGCCCAGTGCTCTGACAGAGTACCGGGAACATCTCTTACCAAAGCCTTTGAAACGCAGTTTCTTGGCAGGCCTTATCTGGCTGAGGTAGAACTTCTGCTCTGGGTGTGCTCCATTGGCCTAGAGCTGAAAGGCCCAAAGGTCGGCCTTGTTGGCAAAGGGGCAGGGAGCCCCCAAAGCATCTTGCTTCCAGCTCTTCGGGAAGCTAAGAAACAACTGGCTCTGCCCAGTGCTCTTACAGCCTGAGAGAAAATCTCTTACCAAGGCCTGTGAAACGCACTTTGTTGGTGGCCTGATCTAGCTGAAGTAGAACTTCTGCTCTGGGTGTGCTCCATTGGCCTAGAGCTGCCTGGCCCAAAGGGCCGCCTTGTTTGCAAAGGGGCAGAGAGGCCCCAAAGCATCTTGCTTCCAGCTCTTCGGGAAGCTAAGAAACATCTGGCGTTGCCCAGTGCTCTTACAGCCTACCGGGAACATCTCTTACCAAGGCCTGTGAAACGCAGTTTGTTGGTGGCCTGAACCGGCCGAAGTAGAACTTCTGCTCTGGGTGTGCTCCACTGGCCTGGAGCTACCTGCCCCAAAGGGCTGCCTTGATTCCAAAGTGAGAGAGTGGCACCAAAGCATCTTGCTTCCAGCTCTTCGGGAAGCTAAGAAACATCTGGCGTTGCCCAGTGCTCTTACAGCCTACCGGGAACATCTCTTACCAAGGCCTGTGAAACGCCGTTTCCTGGCAGGCCTGATTTGGCTGAAGTAGAACTTCTGCTCTGGGTGTGCTCCATTGCCCTAGAGCTGCCAGGCCCAAGGTGCTGCCTTGTTTCCAAAGGGGCAGAGAGGCCCCAAAGCCTCTTGCTTCCAGCTCTCTGGGAAGCTAAGAACCAACTCGCTCTGCCCCGTGCTCTTACAGCCTACCGGGAACATGTCTTTGAAAGGCCTGTGAAACGCAGTTTCTTGGCAGGCCTCATCTGGCTGAAGTAGAACTCCGGCTCTGGGTGTGCTCCATTGCCCTAGAGCTGCCAGGCCCCAAGTGCTGCCCTGTTTCCAAGGGGCAGAGAGGCCCAAAGCATCTTGCTTCCCGGTCTTTGCGAAGCTAAGAAACAACTGGCTCTGCCCAGTGCTCTTACACCTACCGGGAACATCTCTTACCAAGGCCTGTCAAACGCTGTTTCTTTGCAGGCCTGATCAGGCTGAAGTAGAACTCCTGCTCTGCGTGTGCTCCATTGGCCTAGAGCTTCCCGACCCAAAAGGCTGCCTTGTTCCCAAACGGGCAGAGGGGTCCCAAGCGTCTTGCTTCCAGCTTTTCAGGAAGGTAAGAAACAACTGGCTCTGCCCAGTGCTCTTACAGCCTACCGGGAACATCTCTTACCAAGGCCTGTGAAACGCAGTTTCTTGGCAGGCCTGATCTGGCTGAAGTAGAACTCCTGCTCTGGGCGTGCTACTTTGGCCTAGAGCTGCCAGGCCCAAAGGGCCGCCTTGTTTCCAAAGGGGCTGAGAGTCCCCAAAGTATCTTGCTTCCAAATCTTTGGGAAGCTAAGAAACAACTGGCTCTGCACAGTGCTCTCACAGCCTACCGGCAACGTGACAGAGAAAGGCCTGTGAGACGCAGTTTCTTGGAAGGCCTGATCTGGCTGAGGTAGAACTTCTGCTCTGGGTGTACTCCATTGGCCTAGGGCTGCCAGGCCCAAAGGGCTGCCTTTATTTCCAAAGTGTGAGAGAGGCCCCAAAGCATCTTGCTTCCTGCTCTCTGGGAAGCTAAAACAACTGGCTCTGCACAGTGCTCTCAAAGCCAACCGGGAACGTCACATACAAAGGCCTGTGAAACGCAGCTTCTTGACAGGCCTTATCTGGCTGAGGTAGAACTTGTGCTCTGGGTGTGCTACTTTGGCCTAGAGCTGCCAGGCACAAAGGCTGCTTTGTTTCCAAAGGGGGAGAGAGGCCCCAAATCATGTTGCTTCCAGCTGTTTTTGAAGCTAAGAAACAACTCGCTCTGCCAGGTACTCTTACAGCCTTCCGGGAACACCTCTTACGAAGGCCTGTGAAAAGCAGTTTCTTGGCAGGCCTGATCTGGCTGAGGTAGAACTTCTGCTCTGGGTGTGCTCCATTGGCCTAGAGCTGAAAGGCCCAAAGGTCGGCCTTGTTGGCAAAGGGGCAGGGAGCCCCCAAAGCATCTTGCTTCCAGCTCTTCGGGAAGCTAAGAAACAACTGGCTCTGCCCAGTGCTCTTACAGCCTGAGAGAAAATCTCTTACCAAGGCTTGTGAAACGCACTTTGTAGGTGGCCTGATCTAGCTGAAGTAGAACTTCTGCTCTGGGTGTGCTCCATTGGCCTAGAGCTGCCTGGCCCAAAGGGCCGCCTTGTTTGCAAAGGGGCAGAGAGGCCCCAAAGCATCTTGCTTCCAGCTCTTCGGGAAGCTAAGAAACAACTGGCGTTGCCCAGTGCTCTTACAGCCTACCGGGAACATCTCTTACCAAGGCCTGTGAAACGCAGTTTGTTGGTGGCCTGAACCGGCCGAAGTAGAACTTCTGCTCTGGGTGTGCTCCACTGGCCTGGAGCTACCTGCCCCAAAGGGCTGCCTTGATTCCAAAGTGAGAGAGTGGCACCAAAGCATCTTGCTTCCAGCTCTTCGGGAAGCTAAGAAACATCTGGCGTTGCCCAGTGCTCTTACAGCCTACCGGGAACATCTCTTACCAAGGCCTGTGAAACGCCGTTTCCTGGCAGGCCTGATTTGGCTGAAGTAGAACTTCTGCTCTGGGTGTGCTCCATTGCCCTAGAGCTGCCAGGCCCAAGGTGCTGCCTTGTTTCCAAAGGGGCAGAGAGGCCCCAAAGCATCTTGCTTCCAGCTCTCTGGGAAGCTAAGAACCAACTCGCTCTGCCCCGTGCTCTTACAGCCTACCGGGAACATGTCTTTGAAAGGCCTGTGAAACGCAGTTTCTTGGCAGGCCTCATCTGGCTGAAGTAGAACTCCGGCTCTGGGTGTGCTCCATTGCCCTAGAGCTGCCAGGCCCCAAGTGCTGCCCTGTTTCCAAGGGGCAGAGAGGCCCAAAGCATCTTGCTTCCCGGTCTTTGCGAAGCTAAGAAACAACTGGCTCTGCCCAGTGCTCTTACACCTACCGGGAACATCTCTTACCAAGGCCTGTCAAACGCTGTTTCTTTGCAGGCCTGATCAGGCTGAAGTAGAACTCCTGCTCTGCGTGTGCTCCATTGGCCTAGAGCTTCCCGACCCAAAAGGCTGCCTTGTTCCCAAACGGGCAGAGGGGTCCCAAGCGTCTTGCTTCCAGCTTTTCAGGAAGGTAAGAAACAACTGGCTCTGCCCAGTGCTCTTACAGCCTACCGGGAACATCTCTTACCAAGGCCTGTGAAACGCAGTTTCTTGGCAGGCCTGATCTGGCTGAAGTAGAACTCCTGCTCTGGGCGTGCTACTTTGGCCTAGAGCTGCCAGGCCCAAAGGGCCGCCTTGTTTCCAAAGGGGCTGAGAGTCCCCAAAGTATCTTGCTTCCAAATCTTTGGGAAGCTAAGAAACAACTGGCTCTGCACAGTGCTCTCACAGCCTACCGGCAACGTGACAGAGAAAGGCCTGTGAGACGCAGTTTCTTGGAAGGCCTGATCTGGCTGAGGTAGAACTTCTGCTCTGGGTGTACTCCATTGGCCTAGGGCTGCCAGGCCCAAAGGGCTGCCTTTATTTCCAAAGTGTGAGAGAGGCCCCAAAGCATCTTGCTTCCTGCTCTCTGGGAAGCTAAAACAACTGGCTCTGCACAGTGCTCTCAAAGCCAACCGGGAACGTCACATACAAAGGCCTGTGAAACGCAGCTTCTTGACAGGCCTTATCTGGCTGAGGTAGAACTTGTGCTCTGGGTGTGCTACTTTGGCCTAGAGCTGCCAGGCACAAAGGCTGCTTTGTTTCCAAAGGGGGAGAGAGGCCCCAAATCATGTTGCTTCCAGCTGTTTTTGAAGCTAAGAAACAACTCGCTCTGCCAGGTACTCTTACAGCCTTCCGGGAACACCTCTTACGAAGGCCTGTGAAAAGCAGTTTCTTGGCAGGCCTGATCTGGCTGAGGTAGAACTTCTGCTCTGGGTGTGCTCCATTGCCCTAGAGCTGAAAGGCCCAAAGGGATGCCTTGTTTGCAAAGGGGCAGAGAGGCCCCAAAGCATCTTGCTTCCAGCTCATTGGGAAGCTAAGAGACAACTGTCTCTGCCCAGTGCTCTGACAGAGTACCGGGAACATCTCTTACCAAAGCCTTTGAAACGCAGTTTCTTGGCAGGCCTTATCTGGCTGAGGTAGAACTTCTGCTCTGGGTGTGCTCCATTGGCCTAGAGCTGAAAGGCCCAAAGGTCGGCCTTGTTGGCAAAGGGGCAGGGAGCCCCCAAAGCATCTTGCTTCCAGCTCTTCGGGAAGCTAAGAAACAACTGGCTCTGCCCAGTGCTCTTACAGCCTGAGAGAAAATCTCTTACCAAGGCCTGTGAAACGCACTTTGTAGGTGGCCTGATCTAGCTGAAGTAGAACTTCTGCTCTGGGTGTGCTCCATTGGCCTAGAGCTGCCTGGCCCAAAGGGCCGCCTTGTTTGCAAAGGGGCAGAGAGGCCCCAAAGCATCTTGCTTCCAGCTCTTCGGGAAGCTAAGAAACATCTGGCGTTGCCCAGTGCTCTTACAGCCTACCGGGAACATCTCTTACCAAGGCCTGTGAAACGCAGTTTGTTGGTGGCCTGAACCGGCCGAAGTAGAACTTCTGCTCTGGGTGTGCTCCACTGGCCTGGAGCTACCTGCCCCAAAGGGCTGCCTTGATTCCAAAGTGAGAGAGTGGCACCAAAGCATCTTGCTTCCAGCTCTTCGGGAAGCTAAGAAACATCTGGCGTTGCCCAGTGCTCTTACAGCCTACCGGGAACATCTCTTACCAAGGCCTGTGAAACGCCGTTTCCTGGCAGGCCTGATTTGGCTGAAGTAGAACTTCTGCTCTGGGTGTGCTCCATTGCCCTAGAGCTGCCAGGCCCAAGGTGCTGCCTTGTTTCCAAAGGGGCAGAGAGGCCCCAAAGCATCTTGCTTCCAGCTCTCTGGGAAGCTAAGAACCAACTCGCTCTGCCCCGTGCTCTTACAGCCTACCGGGAACATGTCTTTGAAAGGCCTGTGAAACGCAGTTTCTTGGCAGGCCTCATCTGGCTGAAGTAGAACTCCGGCTCTGGGTGTGCTCCATTGCCCTAGAGCTGCCAGGCCCCAAGTGCTGCCCTGTTTCCAAGGGGCAGAGAGGCCCAAAGCATCTTGCTTCCCGGTCTTTGCGAAGCTAAGAAACAACTGGCTCTGCCCAGTGCTCTTACACCTACCGGGAACATCTCTTACCAAGGCCTGTCAAACGCTGTTTCTTTGCAGGCCTGATCAGGCTGAAGTAGAACTCCTGCTCTGCGTGTGCTCCATTGGCCTAGAGCTTCCCGACCCAAAAGGCTGCCTTGTTCCCAAACGGGCAGAGGGGTCCCAAGCGTCTTGCTTCCAGCTTTTCAGGAAGGTAAGAAACAACTGGCTCTGCCCAGTGCTCTTACAGCCTACCGGGAACATCTCTTACCAAGGCCTGTGAAACGCAGTTTCTTGGCAGGCCTGATCTGGCTGAAGTAGAACTCCTGCTCTGGGCGTGCTACTTTGGCCTAGAGCTGCCAGGCCCAAAGGGCCGCCTTGTTTCCAAAGGGGCTGAGAGTCCCCAAAGTATCTTGCTTCCAAATCTTTGGGAAGCTAAGAAACAACTGGCTCTGCACAGTGCTCTCACAGCCTACCGGCAACGTGACAGAGAAAGGCCTGTGAGACGCAGTTTCTTGGAAGGCCTGATCTGGCTGAGGTAGAACTTCTGCTCTGGGTGTACTCCATTGGCCTAGGGCTGCCAGGCCCAAAGGGCTGCCTTTATTTCCAAAGTGTGAGAGAGGCCCCAAAGCATCTTGCTTCCTGCTCTCTGGGAAGCTAAAACAACTGGCTCTGCACAGTGCTCTCCAAGCCAACCGGGAACGTCACATACAAAGGCCTGTGAAACGCAGCTTCTTGACAGGCCTTTTCTGGCTGAGGTAGAACTTGTGCTCTGGGTGTGCTACTTTGGCCTAGAGCTGCCAGGCACAAAGGCTGCTTTGTTTCCAAAGGGGGAGAGAGGCCCCAAATCATGTTGCTTCCAGCTGTTTTTGAAGCTAAGAAACAACTCGCTCTGCCAGGTACTCTTACAGCCTTCCGGGAACACCTCTTACGAAGGCCTGTGAAAAGCAGTTTCTTGGCAGGCCTGATCTGGCTGAGGTAGAACTTCTGCTCTGGGTGTGCTCCATTGCCCTAGAGCTGAAAGGCCCAAAGGGATGCCTTGTTTGCAAAGGGGCAGAGAGGCCCCAAAGCATCTTGCTTCCAGCTCATTGGGAAGCTAAGAGACAACTGTCTCTGCCCAGTGCTCTGACAGAGTACCGGGAACATCTCTTACCAAAGCCTTTGAAACGCAGTTTCTTGGCAGGCCTTATCTGGCTGAGGTAGAACTTCTGCTCTGGGTGTGCTCCATTGGCCTAGAGCTGAAAGGCCCAAAGGTCGGCCTTGTTGGCAAAGGGGCAGGGAGCCCCCAAAGCATCTTGCTTCCAGCTCTTCGGGAAGCTAAGAAACAACTGGCTCTGCCCAGTGCTCTTACAGCCTGAGAGAAAATCTCTTACCAAGGCCTGTGAAACGCACTTTGTTGGTGGCCTGATCTAGCTGAAGTAGAACTTCTGCTCTGGGTGTGCTCCATTGGCCTAGAGCTGCCTGGCCCAAAGGGCCGCCTTGTTTGCAAAGGGGCAGAGAGGCCCCAAAGCATCTTGCTTCCAGCTCTTCGGGAAGCTAAGAAACATCTGGCGTTGCCCAGTGCTCTTACAGCCTACCGGGAACATCTCTTACCAAGGCCTGTGAAACGCAGTTTGTTGGTGGCCTGAACCGGCCGAAGTAGAACTTCTGCTCTGGGTGTGCTCCACTGGCCTGGAGCTACCTGCCCCAAAGGGCTGCCTTGATTCCAAAGTGAGAGAGTGGCACCAAAGCATCTTGCTTCCAGCTCTTCGGGAAGCTAAGAAACATCTGGCGTTGCCCAGTGCTCTTACAGCCTACCGGGAACATCTCTTACCAAGGCCTGTGAAACGCCGTTTCCTGGCAGGCCTGATTTGGCTGAAGTAGAACTTCTGCTCTGGGTGTGCTCCATTGCCCTAGAGCTGCCAGGCCCAAGGTGCTGCCTTGTTTCCAAAGGGGCAGAGAGGCCCCAAAGCATCTTGCTTCCAGCTCTCTGGGAAGCTAAGAACCAACTCGCTCTGCCCCGTGCTCTTACAGCCTACCGGGAACATGTCTTTGAAAGGCCTGTGAAACGCAGTTTCTTGGCAGGCCTCATCTGGCTGAAGTAGAACTCCGGCTCTGGGTGTGCTCCATTGCCCTAGAGCTGCCAGGCCCCAAGTGCTGCCCTGTTTCCAAGGGGCAGAGAGGCCCAAAGCATCTTGCTTCCCGGTCTTTGCGAAGCTAAGAAACAACTGGCTCTGCCCAGTGCTCTTACACCTACCGGGAACATCTCTTACCAAGGCCTGTCAAACGCTGTTTCGTTGCAGGCCTGATCAGGCTGAAGTAGAACTCCTGCTCTGAGTGTGCTCCATTGGCCTAGAGCTTCCCGACCCAAAAGGCTGCCTTGTTCCCAAACGGGCAGAGGGGTCCCAAGCGTCTTGCTTCCAGCTTTTCAGGAAGGTAAGAAACAACTGGCTCTGCCCAGTGCTCTTACAGCCTACCGGGAACATCTCTTACCAAGGCCTGTGAAACGCAGTTTCTTGGCAGGCCTGATCTGGCTGAAGTAGAACTCCTGCTCTGGGCGTGCTACTTTGGCCTAGAGCTGCCAGGCCCAAAGGGCCGCCTTGTTTCCAAAGGGGCTGAGAGTCCCCAAAGTATCTTGCTTCCAAATCTTTGGGAAGCTAAGAAACAACTGGCTCTGCACAGTGCTCTCACAGCCTACCGGCAACGTGACAGAGAAAGGCCTGTGAGACGCAGTTTCTTGGAAGGCCTGATCTGGCTGAGGTAGAACTTCTGCTCTGGGTGTACTCCATTGGCCTAGGGCTGCCAGGCCCAAAGGGCTGCCTTTATTTCCAAAGTGTGAGAGAGGCCCCAAAGCATCTTGCTTCCTGCTCTCTGGGAAGCTAAAACAACTGGCTCTGCACAGTGCTCTCAAAGCCAACCGGGAACGTCACATACAAAGGCCTGTGAAACGCAGCTTCTTGACAGGCCTTATCTGGCTGAGGTAGAACTTGTGCTCTGGGTGTGCTACTTTGGCCTAGAGCTGCCAGGCACAAAGGCTGCTTTGTTTCCAAAGGGGGAGAGAGGCCCCAAATCATGTTGCTTCCAGCTGTTTTTGAAGCTAAGAAACAACTCGCTCTGCCAGGTACTCTTACAGCCTTCCGGGAACACCTCTTACGAAGGCCTGTGAAAAGCAGTTTCTTGGCAGGCCTGATCTGGCTGAGGTAGAACTTCTGCTCTGGGTGTGCTCCATTGCCCTAGAGCTGAAAGGCCCAAAGGGATGCCTTGTTTGCAAAGGGGCAGAGAGGCCCCAAAGCATCTTGCTTCCAGCTCATTGGGAAGCTAAGAGACAACTGTCTCTGCCCAGTGCTCTGACAGAGTACCGGGAACATCTCTTACCAAAGCCTTTGAAACGCAGTTTCTTGGCAGGCCTTATCTGGCTGAGGTAGAACTTCTGCTCTGGGTGTGCTCCATTGGCCTAGAGCTGAAAGGCCCAAAGGTCGGCCTTGTTGGCAAAGGGGCAGGGAGCCCCCAAAGCATCTTGCTTCCAGCTCTTCGGGAAGCTAAGAAACAACTGGCTCTGCCCAGTGCTCTTACAGCCTGAGAGAAAATCTCTTACCAAGGCCTGTGAAACGCACTTTGTAGGTGGCCTGATCTAGCTGAAGTAGAACTTCTGCTCTGGGTGTGCTCCATTGGCCTAGAGCTGCCTGGCCCAAAGGGCCGCCTTGTTTGCAAAGGGGCAGAGAGGCCCCAAAGCATCTTGCTTCCAGCTCTTCGGGAAGCTAAGAAACATCTGGCGTTGCCCAGTGCTCTTACAGCCTACCGGGAACATCTCTTACCAAGGCCTGTGAAACGCAGTTTGTTGGTGGCCTGAACCGGCCGAAGTAGAACTTCTGCTCTGGGTGTGCTCCACTGGCCTGGAGCTACCTGCCCCAAAGGGCTGCCTTGATTCCAAAGTGAGAGAGTGGCACCAAAGCATCTTGCTTCCAGCTCTTCGGGAAGCTAAGAAACATCTGGCGTTGCCCAGTGCTCTTACAGCCTACCGGGAACATCTCTTACCAAGGCCTGTGAAACGCCGTTTCCTGGCAGGCCTGATTTGGCTGAAGTAGAACTTCTGCTCTGGGTGTGCTCCATTGCCCTAGAGCTGCCAGGCCCAAGGTGCTGCCTTGTTTCCAAAGGGGCAGAGAGGCCCCAAAGCATCTTGCTTCCAGCTCTCTGGGAAGCTAAGAACCAACTCGCTCTGCCCCGTGCTCTTACAGCCTACCGGGAACATGTCTTTGAAAGGCCTGTGAAACGCAGTTTCTTGGCAGGCCTCATCTGGCTGAAGTAGAACTCCGGCTCTGGGTGTGCTCCATTGCCCTAGAGCTGCCAGGCCCCAAGTGCTGCCCTGTTTCCAAGGGGCAGAGAGGCCCAAAGCATCTTGCTTCCCGGTCTTTGCGAAGCTAAGAAACAACTGGCTCTGCCCAGTGCTCTTACACCTACCGGGAACATCTCTTACCAAGGCCTGTCAAACGCTGTTTCTTTGCAGGCCTGATCAGGCTGAAGTAGAACTCCTGCTCTGCGTGTGCTCCATTGGCCTAGAGCTTCCCGACCCAAAAGGCTGCCTTGTTCCCAAACGGGCAGAGGGGTCCCAAGCGTCTTGCTTCCAGCTTTTCAGGAAGGTAAGAAACAACTGGCTCTGCCCAGTGCTCTTACAGCCTACCGGGAACATCTCTTACCAAGGCCTGTGAAACGCAGTTTCTTGGCAGGCCTGATCTGGCTGAAGTAGAACTCCTGCTCTGGGCGTGCTACTTTGGCCTAGAGCTGCCAGGCCCAAAGGGCCGCCTTGTTTCCAAAGGGGCTGAGAGTCCCCAAAGTATCTTGCTTCCAAATCTTTGGGAAGCTAAGAAACAACTGGCTCTGCACAGTGCTCTCACAGCCTACCGGCAACGTGACAGAGAAAGGCCTGTGAGACGCAGTTTCTTGGAAGGCCTGATCTGGCTGAGGTAGAACTTCTGCTCTGGGTGTACTCCATTGGCCTAGGGCTGCCAGGCCCAAAGGGCTGCCTTTATTTCCAAAGTGTGAGAGAGGCCCCAAAGCATCTTGCTTCCTGCTCTCTGGGAAGCTAAAACAACTGGCTCTGCACAGTGCTCTCAAAGCCAACCGGGAACGTCACATACAAAGGCCTGTGAAACGCAGCTTCTTGACAGGCCTTTTCTGGCTGAGGTAGAACTTGTGCTCTGGGTGTGCTACTTTGGCCTAGAGCTGCCAGGCACAAAGGCTGCTTTGTTTCCAAAGGGGGAGAGAGGCCCCAAATCATGTTGCTTCCAGCTGTTTTTGAAGCTAAGAAACAACTCGCTCTGCCAGGTACTCTTACAGCCTTCCGGGAACACCTCTTACGAAGGCCTGTGAAAAGCAGTTTCTTGGCAGGCCTGATCTGGCTGAGGTAGAACTTCTGCTCTGGGTGTGCTCCATTGCCCTAGAGCTGAAAGGCCCAAAGGGATGCCTTGTTTGCAAAGGGGCAGAGAGGCCCCAAAGCATCTTGCTTCCAGCTCATTGGGAAGCTAAGAGACAACTGTCTCTGCCCAGTGCTCTGACAGAGTACCGGGAACATCTCTTACCAAAGCCTTTGAAACGCAGTTTCTTGGCAGGCCTTATCTGGCTGAGGTAGAACTTCTGCTCTGGGTGTGCTCCATTGGCCTAGAGCTGAAAGGCCCAAAGGTCGGCCTTGTTGGCAAAGGGGCAGGGAGCCCCCAAAGCATCTTGCTTCCAGCTCTTCGGGAAGCTAAGAAACAACTGGCTCTGCCCAGTGCTCTTACAGCCTGAGAGAAAATCTCTTACCAAGGCCTGTGAAACGCACTTTGTAGGTGGCCTGATCTAGCTGAAGTAGAACTTCTGCTCTGGGTGTGCTCCATTGGCCTAGAGCTGCCTGGCCCAAAGGGCCGCCTTGTTTGCAAAGGGGCAGAGAGGCCCCAAAGCATCTTGCTTCCAGCTCTTCGGGAAGCTAAGAAACAACTGGCGTTGCCCAGTGCTCTTACAGCCTACCGGGAACATCTCTTACCAAGGCCTGTGAAACGCAGTTTGTTGGTGGCCTGAACCGGCCGAAGTAGAACTTCTGCTCTGGGTGTGCTCCACTGGCCTGGAGCTACCTGCCCCAAAGGGCTGCCTTGATTCCAAAGTGAGAGAGTGGCACCAAAGCATCTTGCTTCCAGCTCTTCGGGAAGCTAAGAAACATCTGGCGTTGCCCAGTGCTCTTACAGCCTACCGGGAACATCTCTTACCAAGGCCTGTGAAACGCCGTTTCCTGGCAGGCCTGATTTGGCTGAAGTAGAACTTCTGCTCTGGGTGTGCTCCATTGCCCTAGAGCTGCCAGGCCCAAGGTGCTGCCTTGTTTCCAAAGGGGCAGAGAGGCCCCAAAGCATCTTGCTTCCAGCTCTCTGGGAAGCTAAGAACCAACTCGCTCTGCCCCGTGCTCTTACAGCCTACCGGGAACATGTCTTTGAAAGGCCTGTGAAACGCATTTTCTTGGCAGGCCTCATCTGGCTGAAGTAGAACTCCGGCTCTGGGTGTGCTCCATTGCCCTAGAGCTGCCAGGCCCCAAGTGCTGCCCTGTTTCCAAGGGGCAGAGAGGCCCAAAGCATCTTGCTTCCCGGTCTTTGCGAAGCTAAGAAACAACTGGCTCTGCCCAGTGCTCTTACACCTACCGGGAACATCTCTTACCAAGGCCTGTCAAACGCTGTTTCTTTGCAGGCCTGATCAGGCTGAAGTAGAACTCCTGCTCTGCGTGTGCTCCATTGGCCTAGAGCTTCCCGACCCAAAAGGCTGCCTTGTTCCCAAACGGGCAGAGGGGTCCCAAGCGTCTTGCTTCCAGCTTTTCAGGAAGGTAAGAAACAACTGGCTCTGCCCAGTGCTCTTACAGCCTACCGGGAACATCTCTTACCAAGGCCTGTGAAACGCAGTTTCTTGGCAGGCCTGATCTGGCTGAAGTAGAACTCCTGCTCTGGGCGTGCTACTTTGGCCTAGAGCTGCCAGGCCCAAAGGGCCGCCTTGTTTCCAAAGGGGCTGAGAGTCCCCAAAGTATCTTGCTTCCAAATCTTTGGGAAGCTAAGAAACAACTGGCTCTGCACAGTGCTCTCACAGCCTACCGGCAACGTGACAGAGAAAGGCCTGTGAGACGCAGTTTCTTGGAAGGCCTGATCTGGCTGAGGTAGAACTTCTGCTCTGGGTGTACTCCATTGGCCTAGGGCTGCCAGGCCCAAAGGGCTGCCTTTATTTCCAAAGTGTGAGAGAGGCCCCAAAGCATCTTGCTTCCTGCTCTCTGGGAAGCTAAAACAACTGGCTCTGCACAGTGCTCTCAAAGCCAACCGGGAACGTCACATACAAAGGCCTGTGAAACGCAGCTTCTTGACAGGCCTTATCTGGCTGAGGTAGAACTTGTGCTCTGGGTGTGCTACTTTGGCCTAGAGCTGCCAGGCACAAAGGCTGCTTTGTTTCCAAAGGGGGAGAGAGGCCCCAAATCATGTTGCTTCCAGCTGTTTTTGAAGCTAAGAAACAACTCGCTCTGCCAGGTACTCTTACAGCCTTCCGGGAACACCTCTTACGAAGGCCTGTGAAAAGCAGTTTCTTGGCAGGCCTGATCTGGCTGAGGTAGAACTTCTGCTCTGGGTGTGCTCCATTGCCCTAGAGCTGAAAGGCCCAAAGGGATGCCTTGTTTGCAAAGGGGCAGAGAGGCCCCAAAGCATCTTGCTTCCAGCTCATTGGGAAGCTAAGAGACAACTGTCTCTGCCCAGTGCTCTGACAGAGTACCGGGAACATCTCTTACCAAAGCCTTTGAAACGCAGTTTCTTGGCAGGCCTTATCTGGCTGAGGTAGAACTTCTGCTCTGGGTGTGCTCCATTGGCCTAGAGCTGAAAGGCCCAAAGGTCGGCCTTGTTGGCAAAGGGGCAGGGAGCCCCCAAAGCATCTTGCTTCCAGCTCTTCGGGAAGCTAAGAAACAACTGGCTCTGCCCAGTGCTCTTACAGCCTGAGAGAAAATCTCTTACCAAGGCCTGTGAAACGCACTTTGTAGGTGGCCTGATCTAGCTGAAGTAGAACTTCTGCTCTGGGTGTGCTCCATTGGCCTAGAGCTGCCTGGCCCAAAGGGCCGCCTTGTTTGCAAAGGGGCAGAGAGGCCCCAAAGCATCTTGCTTCCAGCTCTTCGGGAAGCTAAGAAACATCTGGCGTTGCCCAGTGCTCTTACAGCCTACCGGGAACATCTCTTACCAAGGCCTGTGAAACGCAGTTTGTTGGTGGCCTGAACCGGCCGAAGTAGAACTTCTGCTCTGGGTGTGCTCCACTGGCCTGGAGCTACCTGCCCCAAAGGGCTGCCTTGATTCCAAAGTGAGAGAGTGGCACCAAAGCATCTTGCTTCCAGCTCTTCGGGAAGCTAAGAAACATCTGGCGTTGCCCAGTGCTCTTACAGCCTACCGGGAACATCTCTTACCAAGGCCTGTGAAACGCCGTTTCCTGGCAGGCCTGATTTGGCTGAAGTAGAACTTCTGCTCTGGGTGTGCTCCATTGCCCTAGAGCTGCCAGGCCCAAGGTGCTGCCTTGTTTCCAAAGGGGCAGAGAGGCCCCAAAGCATCTTGCTTCCAGCTCTCTGGGAAGCTAAGAACCAACTCGCTCTGCCCCGTGCTCTTACAGCCTACCGGGAACATGTCTTTGAAAGGCCTGTGAAACGCAGTTTCTTGGCAGGCCTCATCTGGCTGAAGTAGAACTCCGGCTCTGGGTGTGCTCCATTGCCCTAGAGCTGCCAGGCCCCAAGTGCTGCCCTGTTTCCAAGGGGCAGAGAGGCCCAAAGCATCTTGCTTCCCGGTCTTTGCGAAGCTAAGAAACAACTGGCTCTGCCCAGTGCTCTTACACCTACCGGGAACATCTCTTACCAAGGCCTGTCAAACGCTGTTTCTTTGCAGGCCTGATCAGGCTGAAGTAGAACTCCTGCTCTGCGTGTGCTCCATTGGCCTAGAGCTTCCCGACCCAAAAGGCTGCCTTGTTCCCAAACGGGCAGAGGGGTCCCAAGCGTCTTGCTTCCAGCTTTTCAGGAAGGTAAGAAACAACTGGCTCTGCCCAGTGCTCTTACAGCCTACCGGGAACATCTCTTACCAAGGCCTGTGAAACGCAGTTTCTTGGCAGGCCTGATCTGGCTGAAGTAGAACTCCTGCTCTGGGCGTGCTACTTTGGCCTAGAGCTGCCAGGCCCAAAGGGCCGCCTTGTTTCCAAAGGGGCTGAGAGTCCCCAAAGTATCTTGCTTCCAAATCTTTGGGAAGCTAAGAAACAACTGGCTCTGCACAGTGCTCTCACAGCCTACCGGCAACGTGACAGAGAAAGGCCTGTGAGACGCAGTTTCTTGGAAGGCCTGATCTGGCTGAGGTAGAACTTCTGCTCTGGGTGTACTCCATTGGCCTAGGGCTGCCAGGCCCAAAGGGCTGCCTTTATTTCCAAAGTGTGAGAGAGGCCCCAAAGCATCTTGCTTCCTGCTCTCTGGGAAGCTAAAACAACTGGCTCTGCACAGTGCTCTCCAAGCCAACCGGGAACGTCACATACAAAGGCCTGTGAAACGCAGCTTCTTGACAGGCCTTTTCTGGCTGAGGTAGAACTTGTGCTCTGGGTGTGCTACTTTGGCCTAGAGCTGCCAGGCACAAAGGCTGCTTTGTTTCCAAAGGGGGAGAGAGGCCCCAAATCATGTTGCTTCCAGCTGTTTTTGAAGCTAAGAAACAACTCGCTCTGCCAGGTACTCTTACAGCCTTCCGGGAACACCTCTTACGAAGGCCTGTGAAAAGCAGTTTCTTGGCAGGCCTGATCTGGCTGAGGTAGAACTTCTGCTCTGGGTGTGCTCCATTGCCCTAGAGCTGAAAGGCCCAAAGGGATGCCTTGTTTGCAAAGGGGCAGAGAGGCCCCAAAGCATCTTGCTTCCAGCTCATTGGGAAGCTAAGAGACAACTGTCTCTGCCCAGTGCTCTGACAGAGTACCGGGAACATCTCTTACCAAAGCCTTTGAAACGCAGTTTCTTGGCAGGCCTTATCTGGCTGAGGTAGAACTTCTGCTCTGGGTGTGCTCCATTGGCCTAGAGCTGAAAGGCCCAAAGGTCGGCCTTGTTGGCAAAGGGGCAGGGAGCCCCCAAAGCATCTTGCTTCCAGCTCTTCGGGAAGCTAAGAAACAACTGGCTCTGCCCAGTGCTCTTACAGCCTGAGAGAAAATCTCTTACCAAGGCCTGTGAAACGCACTTTGTTGGTGGCCTGATCTAGCTGAAGTAGAACTTCTGCTCTGGGTGTGCTCCATTGGCCTAGAGCTGCCTGGCCCAAAGGGCCGCCTTGTTTGCAAAGGGGCAGAGAGGCCCCAAAGCATCTTGCTTCCAGCTCTTCGGGAAGCTAAGAAACATCTGGCGTTGCCCAGTGCTCTTACAGCCTACCGGGAACATCTCTTACCAAGGCCTGTGAAACGCAGTTTGTTGGTGGCCTGAACCGGCCGAAGTAGAACTTCTGCTCTGGGTGTGCTCCACTGGCCTGGAGCTACCTGCCCCAAAGGGCTGCCTTGATTCCAAAGTGAGAGAGTGGCACCAAAGCATCTTGCTTCCAGCTCTTCGGGAAGCTAAGAAACATCTGGCGTTGCCCAGTGCTCTTACAGCCTACCGGGAACATCTCTTACCAAGGCCTGTGAAACGCCGTTTCCTGGCAGGCCTGATTTGGCTGAAGTAGAACTTCTGCTCTGGGTGTGCTCCATTGCCCTAGAGCTGCCAGGCCCAAGGTGCTGCCTTGTTTCCAAAGGGGCAGAGAGGCCCCAAAGCATCTTGCTTCCAGCTCTCTGGGAAGCTAAGAACCAACTCGCTCTGCCCCGTGCTCTTACAGCCTACCGGGAACATGTCTTTGAAAGGCCTGTGAAACGCAGTTTCTTGGCAGGCCTCATCTGGCTGAAGTAGAACTCCGGCTCTGGGTGTGCTCCATTGCCCTAGAGCTGCCAGGCCCCAAGTGCTGCCCTGTTTCCAAGGGGCAGAGAGGCCCAAAGCATCTTGCTTCCCGGTCTTTGCGAAGCTAAGAAACAACTGGCTCTGCCCAGTGCTCTTACACCTACCGGGAACATCTCTTACCAAGGCCTGTCAAACGCTGTTTCGTTGCAGGCCTGATCAGGCTGAAGTAGAACTCCTGCTCTGAGTGTGCTCCATTGGCCTAGAGCTTCCCGACCCAAAAGGCTGCCTTGTTCCCAAACGGGCAGAGGGGTCCCAAGCGTCTTGCTTCCAGCTTTTCAGGAAGGTAAGAAACAACTGGCTCTGCCCAGTGCTCTTACAGCCTACCGGGAACATCTCTTACCAAGGCCTGTGAAACGCAGTTTCTTGGCAGGCCTGATCTGGCTGAAGTAGAACTCCTGCTCTGGGCGTGCTACTTTGGCCTAGAGCTGCCAGGCCCAAAGGGCCGCCTTGTTTCCAAAGGGGCTGAGAGTCCCCAAAGTATCTTGCTTCCAAATCTTTGGGAAGCTAAGAAACAACTGGCTCTGCACAGTGCTCTCACAGCCTACCGGCAACGTGACAGAGAAAGGCCTGTGAGACGCAGTTTCTTGGAAGGCCTGATCTGGCTGAGGTAGAACTTCTGCTCTGGGTGTACTCCATTGGCCTAGGGCTGCCAGGCCCAAAGGGCTGCCTTTATTTCCAAAGTGTGAGAGAGGCCCCAAAGCATCTTGCTTCCTGCTCTCTGGGAAGCTAAAACAACTGGCTCTGCACAGTGCTCTCCAAGCCAACCGGGAACGTCACATACAAAGGCCTGTGAAACGCAGCTTCTTGACAGGCCTTATCTGGCTGAGGTAGAACTTGTGCTCTGGGTGTGCTACTTTGGCCTAGAGCTGCCAGGCACAAAGGCTGCTTTGTTTCCAAAGGGGGAGAGAGGCCCCAAATCATGTTGCTTCCAGCTGTTTTTGAAGCTAAGAAACAACTCGCTCTGCCAGGTACTCTTACAGCCTTCCGGGAACACCTCTTACGAAGGCCTGTGAAAAGCAGTTTCTTGGCAGGCCTGATCTGGCTGAGGTAGAACTTCTGCTCTGGGTGTGCTCCATTGCCCTAGAGCTGAAAGGCCCAAAGGGATGCCTTGTTTGCAAAGGGGCAGAGAGGCCCCAAAGCATCTTGCTTCCAGCTCATTGGGAAGCTAAGAGACAACTGTCTCTGCCCAGTGCTCTGACAGAGTACCGGGAACATCTCTTACCAAAGCCTTTGAAACGCAGTTTCTTGGCAGGCCTTATCTGGCTGAGGTAGAACTTCTGCTCTGGGTGTGCTCCATTGGCCTAGAGCTGAAAGGCCCAAAGGTCGGCCTTGTTGGCAAAGGGGCAGGGAGCCCCCAAAGCATCTTGCTTCCAGCTCTTCGGGAAGCTAAGAAACAACTGGCTCTGCCCAGTGCTCTTACAGCCTGAGAGAAAATCTCTTACCAAGGCCTGTGAAACGCACTTTGTAGGTGGCCTGATCTAGCTGAAGTAGAACTTCTGCTCTGGGTGTGCTCCATTGGCCTAGAGCTGCCTGGCCCAAAGGGCCGCCTTGTTTGCAAAGGGGCAGAGAGGCCCCAAAGCATCTTGCTTCCAGCTCTTCGGGAAGCTAAGAAACATCTGGCGTTGCCCAGTGCTCTTACAGCCTACCGGGAACATCTCTTACCAAGGCCTGTGAAACGCAGTTTGTTGGTGGCCTGAACCGGCCGAAGTAGAACTTCTGCTCTGGGTGTGCTCCACTGGCCTGGAGCTACCTGCCCCAAAGGGCTGCCTTGATTCCAAAGTGAGAGAGTGGCACCAAAGCATCTTGCTTCCAGCTCTTCGGGAAGCTAAGAAACATCTGGCGTTGCCCAGTGCTCTTACAGCCTACCGGGAACATCTCTTACCAAGGCCTGTGAAACGCCGTTTCCTGGCAGGCCTGATTTGGCTGAAGTAGAACTTCTGCTCTGGGTGTGCTCCATTGCCCTAGAGCTGCCAGGCCCAAGGTGCTGCCTTGTTTCCAAAGGGGCAGAGAGGCCCCAAAGCATCTTGCTTCCAGCTCTCTGGGAAGCTAAGAACCAACTCGCTCTGCCCCGTGCTCTTACAGCCTACCGGGAACATGTCTTTGAAAGGCCTGTGAAACGCAGTTTCTTGGCAGGCCTCATCTGGCTGAAGTAGAACTCCGGCTCTGGGTGTGCTCCATTGCCCTAGAGCTGCCAGGCCCCAAGTGCTGCCCTGTTTCCAAGGGGCAGAGAGGCCCAAAGCATCTTGCTTCCCGGTCTTTGCGAAGCTAAGAAACAACTGGCTCTGCCCAGTGCTCTTACACCTACCGGGAACATCTCTTACCAAGGCCTGTCAAACGCTGTTTCTTTGCAGGCCTGATCAGGCTGAAGTAGAACTCCTGCTCTGCGTGTGCTCCATTGGCCTAGAGCTTCCCGACCCAAAAGGCTGCCTTGTTCCCAAACGGGCAGAGGGGTCCCAAGCGTCTTGCTTCCAGCTTTTCAGGAAGGTAAGAAACAACTGGCTCTGCCCAGTGCTCTTACAGCCTACCGGGAACATCTCTTACCAAGGCCTGTGAAACGCAGTTTCTTGGCAGGCCTGATCTGGCTGAAGTAGAACTCCTGCTCTGGGCGTGCTACTTTGGCCTAGAGCTGCCAGGCCCAAAGGGCCGCCTTGTTTCCAAAGGGGCTGAGAGTCCCCAAAGTATCTTGCTTCCAAATCTTTGGGAAGCTAAGAAACAACTGGCTCTGCACAGTGCTCTCACAGCCTACCGGCAACGTGACAGAGAAAGGCCTGTGAGACACAGTTTCTTGGAAGGCCTGATCTGGCTGAGGTAGAACTTCTGCTCTGGGTGTACTCCATTGGCCTAGGGCTGCCAGGCCCAAAGGGCTGCCTTTATTTCCAAAGTGTGAGAGAGGCCCCAAAGCATCTTGCTTCCTGCTCTCTGGGAAGCTAAAACAACTGGCTCTGCACAGTGCTCTCAAAGCCAACCGGGAACGTCACATACAAAGGCCTGTGAAACGCAGCTTCTTGACAGGCCTTTTCTGGCTGAGGTAGAACTTGTGCTCTGGGTGTGCTACTTTGGCCTAGAGCTGCCAGGCACAAAGGCTGCTTTGTTTCCAAAGGGGGAGAGAGGCCCCAAATCATGTTGCTTCCAGCTGTTTTTGAAGCTAAGAAACAACTCGCTCTGCCAGGTACTCTTACAGCCTTCCGGGAACACCTCTTACGAAGGCCTGTGAAAAGCAGTTTCTTGGCAGGCCTGATCTGGCTGAGGTAGAACTTCTGCTCTGGGTGTGCTCCATTGCCCTAGAGCTGAAAGGCCCAAAGGGATGCCTTGTTTGCAAAGGGGCAGAGAGGCCCCAAAGCATCTTGCTTCCAGCTCATTGGGAAGCTAAGAGACAACTGTCTCTGCCCAGTGCTCTGACAGAGTACCGGGAACATCTCTTACCAAAGCCTTTGAAACGCAGTTTCTTGGCAGGCCTTATCTGGCTGAGGTAGAACTTCTGCTCTGGGTGTGCTCCATTGGCCTAGAGCTGAAAGGCCCAAAGGTCGGCCTTGTTGGCAAAGGGGCAGGGAGCCCCCAAAGCATCTTGCTTCCAGCTCTTCGGGAAGCTAAGAAACAACTGGCTCTGCCCAGTGCTCTTACAGCCTGAGAGAAAATCTCTTACCAAGGCCTGTGAAACGCACTTTGTAGGTGGCCTGATCTAGCTGAAGTAGAACTTCTGCTCTGGGTGTGCTCCATTGGCCTAGAGCTGCCTGGCCCAAAGGGCCGCCTTGTTTGCAAAGGGGCAGAGAGGCCCCAAAGCATCTTGCTTCCAGCTCTTCGGGAAGCTAAGAAACATCTGGCGTTGCCCAGTGCTCTTACAGCCTACCGGGAACATCTCTTACCAAGGCCTGTGAAACGCAGTTTGTTGGTGGCCTGAACCGGCCGAAGTAGAACTTCTGCTCTGGGTGTGCTCCACTGGCCTGGAGCTACCTGCCCCAAAGGGCTGCCTTGATTCCAAAGTGAGAGAGTGGCACCAAAGCATCTTGCTTCCAGCTCTTCGGGAAGCTAAGAAACATCTGGCGTTGCCCAGTGCTCTTACAGCCTACCGGGAACATCTCTTACCAAGGCCTGTGAAACGCCGTTTCCTGGCAGGCCTGATTTGGCTGAAGTAGAACTTCTGCTCTGGGTGTGCTCCATTGCCCTAGAGCTGCCAGGCCCAAGGTGCTGCCTTGTTTCCAAAGGGGCAGAGAGGCCCCAAAGCATCTTGCTTCCAGCTCTCTGGGAAGCTAAGAACCAACTCGCTCTGCCCCGTGCTCTTACAGCCTACCGGGAACATGTCTTTGAAAGGCCTGTGAAACGCAGTTTCTTGGCAGGCCTCATCTGGCTGAAGTAGAACTCCGGCTCTGGGTGTGCTCCATTGCCCTAGAGCTGCCAGGCCCCAAGTGCTGCCCTGTTTCCAAGGGGCAGAGAGGCCCAAAGCATCTTGCTTCCCGGTCTTTGCGAAGCTAAGAAACAACTGGCTCTGCCCAGTGCTCTTACACCTACCGGGAACATCTCTTACCAAGGCCTGTCAAACGCTGTTTCGTTGCAGGCCTGATCAGGCTGAAGTAGAACTCCTGCTCTGAGTGTGCTCCATTGGCCTAGAGCTTCCCGACCCAAAAGGCTGCCTTGTTCCCAAACGGGCAGAGGGGTCCCAAGCGTCTTGCTTCCAGCTTTTCAGGAAGGTAAGAAACAACTGGCTCTGCCCAGTGCTCTTACAGCCTACCGGGAACATCTCTTACCAAGGCCTGTGAAACGCAGTTTCTAGGCAGGCCTGATCTGGCTGAAGTAGAACTCCTGCTCTGGGCGTGCTACTTTGGCCTAGAGCTGCCAGGCCCAAAGGGCCGCCTTGTTTCCAAAGGGGCTGAGAGTCCCCAAAGTATCTTGCTTCCAAATCTTTGGGAAGCTAAGAAACAACTGGCTCTGCACAGTGCTCTCACAGCCTACCGGCAACGTGACAGAGAAAGGCCTGTGAGACGCAGTTTCTTGGAAGGCCTGATCTGGCTGAGGTAGAACTTCTGCTCTGGGTGTACTCCATTGGCCTAGGGCTGCCAGGCCCAAAGGGCTGCCTTTATTTCCAAAGTGTGAGAGAGGCCCCAAAGCATCTTGCTTCCTGCTCTCTGGGAAGCTAAAACAACTGGCTCTGCACAGTGCTCTCCAAGCCAACCGGGAACGTCACATACAAAGGCCTGTGAAACGCAGCTTCTTGACAGGCCTTTTCTGGCTGAGGTAGAACTTGTGCTCTGGGTGTGCTACTTTGGCCTAGAGCTGCCAGGCACAAAGGCTGCTTTGTTTCCAAAGGGGGAGAGAGGCCCCAAATCATGTTGCTTCCAGCTGTTTTTGAAGCTAAGAAACAACTCGCTCTGCCAGGTACTCTTACAGCCTTCCGGGAACACCTCTTACGAAGGCCTGTGAAAAGCAGTTTCTTGGCAGGCCTGATCTGGCTGAGGTAGAACTTCTGCTCTGGGTGTGCTCCATTGCCCTAGAGCTGAAAGGCCCAAAGGGATGCCTTGTTTGCAAAGGGGCAGAGAGGCCCCAAAGCATCTTGCTTCCAGCTCATTGGGAAGCTAAGAGACAACTGTCTCTGCCCAGTGCTCTGACAGAGTACCGGGAACATCTCTTACCAAAGCCTTTGAAAGGCAGTTTCTTGGCAGGCCTTATCTGGCTGAGGTAGAACTTCTGCTCTGGGTGTGCTCCATTGGCCTAGAGCTGAAAGGCCCAAAGGTCGGCCTTGTTGGCAAAGGGGCAGGGAGCCCCCAAAGCATCTTGCTTCCAGCTCTTCGGGAAGCTAAGAAACAACTGGCTCTGCCCAGTGCTCTTACAGCCTGAGAGAAAATCTCTTACCAAGGCCTGTGAAACGCACTTTGTTGGTGGCCTGATCTAGCTGAAGTAGAACTTCTGCTCTGGGTGTGCTCCATTGGCCTAGAGCTGCCTGGCCCAAAGGGCCGCCTTGTTTGCAAAGGGGCAGAGAGGCCCCAAAGCATCTTGCTTCCAGCTCTTCGGGAAGCTAAGAAACATCTGGCGTTGCCCAGTGCTCTTACAGCCTACCGGGAACATCTCTTACCAAGGCCTGTGAAACGCAGTTTGTTGGTGGCCTGAACCGGCCGAAGTAGAACTTCTGCTCTGGGTGTGCTCCACTGGCCTGGAGCTACCTGCCCCAAAGGGCTGCCTTGATTCCAAAGTGAGAGAGTGGCACCAAAGCATCTTGCTTCCAGCTCTTCGGGAAGCTAAGAAACATCTGGCGTTGCCCAGTGCTCTTACAGCCTACCGGGAACATCTCTTACCAAGGCCTGTGAAACGCCGTTTCCTGGCAGGCCTGATTTGGCTGAAGTAGAACTTCTGCTCTGGGTGTGCTCCATTGCCCTAGAGCTGCCAGGCCCAAGGTGCTGCCTTGTTTCCAAAGGGGCAGAGAGGCCCCAAAGCATCTTGCTTCCAGCTCTCTGGGAAGCTAAGAACCAACTCGCTCTGGCCCGTGCTCTTACAGCCTACCGGGAACATGTCTTTGAAAGGCCTGTGAAACGCAGTTTCTTGGCAGGCCTCATCTGGCTGAAGTAGAACTCCGGCTCTGGGTGTGCTCCATTGCCCTAGAGCTGCCAGGCCCCAAGTGCTGCCCTGTTTCCAAGGGGCAGAGAGGCCCAAAGCATCTTGCTTCCCGGTCTTTGCGAAGCTAAGAAACAACTGGCTCTGCCCAGTGCTCTTACACCTACCGGGAACATCTCTTACCAAGGCCTGTCAAACGCTGTTTCTTTGCAGGCCTGATCAGGCTGAAGTAGAACTCCTGCTCTGCGTGTGCTCCATTGGCCTAGAGCTTCCCGACCCAAAAGGCTGCCTTGTTCCCAAACGGGCAGAGGGGTCCCAAGCGTCTTGCTTCCAGCTTTTCAGGAAGGTAAGAAACAACTGGCTCTGCCCAGTGCTTTTACAGCCTACCGGGAACATCTCTTACCAAGGCCTGTGAAACGCAGTTTCTTGGCAGGCCTGATCTGGCTGAAGTAGAACTCCTGCTCTGGGCGTGCTACTTTGGCCTAGAGCTGCCAGGCCCAAAGGGCCGCCTTGTTTCCAAAGGGGCTGAGAGTCCCCAAAGCATCTTGCTTCCAAATCTTTGGGAAGCTAAGAAACAACTGGCTCTGCACAGTGCTCTCACAGCCTACCGGCAACGTGACAGAGAAAGGCCTGTGAGACGCAGTTTCTTGGAAGGCCTGATCTGGCTGAGGTAGAACTTCTGCTCTGGGTGTACTCCATTGGCCTAGGGCTGCCAGGCCCAAAGGGCTGCCTTTATTTCCAAAGTGTGAGAGAGGCCCCAAAGCATCTTGCTTCCTGCTCTCTGGGAAGCTAAAACAACTGGCTCTGCACAGTGCTCTCAAAGCCAACCGGGAACGTCACATACAAAGGCCTGTGAAACGCAGCTTCTTGACAGGCCTTATCTGGCTGAGGTAGAACTTGTGCTCTGGGTGTGCTACTTTGGCCTAGAGCTGCCAGGCACAAAGGCTGCTTTGTTTCCAAAGGGGGAGAGAGGCCCCAAATCATGTTGCTTCCAGCTGTTTTTGAAGCTAAGAAACAACTCGCTCTGCCAGGTACTCTTACAGCCTTCCGGGAACACCTCTTACGAAGGCCTGTGAAAAGCAGTTTCTTGGCAGGCCTGATCTGGCTGAGGTAGAACTTCTGCTCTGGGTGTGCTCCATTGCCCTAGAGCTGAAAGGCCCAAAGGGATGCCTTGTTTGCAAAGGGGCAGAGAGGCCCCAAAGCATCTTGCTTCCAGCTCATTGGGAAGCTAAGAGACAACTGTCTCTGCCCAGTGCTCTGACAGAGTACCGGGAACATCTCTTACCAAAGCCTTTGAAACGCAGTTTCTTGGCAGGCCTTATCTGGCTGAGGTAGAACTTCTGCTCTGGGTGTGCTCCATTGGCCTAGAGCTGAAAGGCCCAAAGGTCGGCCTTGTTGGCAAAGGGGCAGGGAGCCCCCAAAGCATCTTGCTTCCAGCTCTTCGGGAAGCTAAGAAACAACTGGCTCTGCCCAGTGCTCTTACAGCCTGAGAGAAAATCTCTTACCAAGGCCTGTGAAACGCACTTTGTAGGTGGCCTGATCTAGCTGAAGTAGAACTTCTGCTCTGGGTGTGCTCCATTGGCCTAGAGCTGCCTGGCCCAAAGGGCCGCCTTGTTTGCAAAGGGGCAGAGAGGCCCCAAAGCATCTTGCTTCCAGCTCTTCGGGAAGCTAAGAAACATCTGGCGTTGCCCAGTGCTCTTACAGCCTACCGGGAACATCTCTTACCAAGGCCTGTGAAACGCAGTTTGTTGGTGGCCTGAACCGGCCGAAGTAGAACTTCTGCTCTGGGTGTGCTCCACTGGCCTGGAGCTACCTGCCCCAAAGGGCTGCCTTGATTCCAAAGTGAGAGAGTGGCACCAAAGCATCTTGCTTCCAGCTCTTCGGGAAGCTAAGAAACATCTGGCGTTGCCCAGTGCTCTTACAGCCTACCGGGAACATCTCTTACCAAGGCCTGTGAAACGCCGTTTCCTGGCAGGCCTGATTTGGCTGAAGTAGAACTTCTGCTCTGGGTGTGCTCCATTGCCCTAGAGCTGCCAGGCCCAAGGTGCTGCCTTGTTTCCAAAGGGGCAGAGAGGCCCCAAAGCATCTTGCTTCCAGCTCTCTGGGAAGCTAAGAACCAACTCGCTCTGGCCCGTGCTCTTACAGCCTACCGGGAACATGTCTTTGAAAGGCCTGTGAAACGCAGTTTCTTGGCAGGCCTCATCTGGCTGAAGTAGAACTCCGGCTCTGGGTGTGCTCCATTGCCCTAGAGCTGCCAGGCACCAAGTGCTGCCCTGTTTCCAAGGGGCAGAGAGGCCCAAAGCATCTTGCTTCCCGGTCTTTGCGAAGCTAAGAAACAACTGGCTCTGCCCAGTGCTCTTACACCTACCGGGAACATCTCTTACCAAGGCCTGTCAAACGCTGTTTCTTTGCAGGCCTGATCAGGCTGAAGTAGAACTCCTGCTCTGCGTGTGCTCCATTGGCCTAGAGCTTCCCGACCCAAAAGGCTGCCTTGTTCCCAAACGGGCAGAGGGGTCCCAAGCGTCTTGCTTCCAGCTTTTCAGGAAGGTAAGAAACAACTGGCTCTGCCCAGTGCTCTTACAGCCTACCGGGAACATCTCTTACCAAGGCCTGTGAAACGCAGTTTCTTGGCAGGCCTGATCTGGCTGAAGTAGAACTCCTGCTCTGGGCGTGCTACTTTGGCCTAGAGCTGCCAGGCCCAAAGGGCCGCCTTGTTTCCAAAGGGGCTGAGAGTCCCCAAAGCATCTTGCTTCCAAATCTTTGGGAAGCTAAGAAACAACTGGCTCTGCACAGTGCTCTCACAGCCTACCGGCAACGTGACAGAGAAAGGCCTGTGAGACGCAGTTTCTTGGAAGGCCTGATCTGGCTGAGGTAGAACTTCTGCTCTGGGTGTACTCCATTGGCCTAGGGCTGCCAGGCCCAAAGGGCTGCCTTTATTTCCAAAGTGTGAGAGAGGCCCCAAAGCATCTTGCTTCCTGCTCTCTGGGAAGCTAAAACAACTGGCTCTGCACAGTGCTCTCCAAGCCAACCGGGAACGTCACATACAAAGGCCTGTGAAACGCAGCTTCTTGACAGGCCTTATCTGGCTGAGGTAGAACTTGTGCTCTGGGTGTGCTACTTTGGCCTAGAGCTGCCAGGCACAAAGGCTGCTTTGTTTCCAAAGGGGGAGAGAGGCCCCAAATCATGTTGCTTCCAGCTGTTTTTGAAGCTAAGAAACAACTCGCTCTGCCAGGTACTCTTACAGCCTTCCGGGAACACCTCTTACGAAGGCCTGTGAAAAGCAGTTTCTTGGCAGGCCTGATCTGGCTGAGGTAGAACTTCTGCTCTGGGTGTGCTCCATTGCCCTAGAGCTGAAAGGCCCAAAGGGATGCCTTGTTTGCAAAGGGGCAGAGAGGCCCCAAAGCATCTTGCTTCCAGCTCATTGGGAAGCTAAGAGACAACTGTCTCTGCCCAGTGCTCTGACAGAGTACCGGGAACATCTCTTACCAAAGCCTTTGAAACGCAGTTTCTTGGCAGGCCTTATCTGGCTGAGGTAGAACTTCTGCTCTGGGTGTGCTCCATTGGCCTAGAGCTGAAAGGCCCAAAGGTCGGCCTTGTTGGCAAAGGGGCAGGGAGCCCCCAAAGCATCTTGCTTCCAGCTCTTCGGGAAGCTAAGAAACAACTGGCTCTGCCCAGTGCTCTTACAGCCTGAGAGAAAATCTCTTACCAAGGCCTGTGAAACGCACTTTGTAGGTGGCCTGATCTAGCTGAAGTAGAACTTCTGCTCTGGGTGTGCTCCATTGGCCTAGAGCTGCCTGGCCCAAAGGGCCGCCTTGTTTGCAAAGGGGCAGAGAGGCCCCAAAGCATCTTGCTTCCAGCTCTTCGGGAAGCTAAGAAACATCTGGCGTTGCCCAGTGCTCTTACAGCCTACCGGGAACATCTCTTACCAAGGCCTGTGAAACGCAGTTTGTTGGTGGCCTGAACCGGCCGAAGTAGAACTTCTGCTCTGGGTGTGCTCCACTGGCCTGGAGCTACCTGCCCCAAAGGGCTGCCTTGATTCCAAAGTGAGAGAGTGGCACCAAAGCATCTTGCTTCCAGCTCTTCGGGAAGCTAAGAAACATCTGGCGTTGCCCAGTGCTCTTACAGCCTACCGGGAACATCTCTTACCAAGGCCTGTGAAACGCCGTTTCCTGGCAGGCCTGATTTGGCTGAAGTAGAACTTCTGCTCTGGGTGTGCTCCATTGCCCTAGAGCTGCCAGGCCCAAGGTGCTGCCTTGTTTCCAAAGGGGCAGAGAGGCCCCAAAGCATCTTGCTTCCAGCTCTCTGGGAAGCTAAGAACCAACTCGCTCTGCCCCGTGCTCTTACAGCCTACCGGGAACATGTCTTTGAAAGGCCTGTGAAACGCAGTTTCTTGGCAGGCCTCATCTGGCTGAAGTAGAACTCCGGCTCTGGGTGTGCTCCATTGCCCTAGAGCTGCCAGGCCCCAAGTGCTGCCCTGTTTCCAAGGGGCAGAGAGGCCCAAAGCATCTTGCTTCCCGGTCTTTGCGAAGCTAAGAAACAACTGGCTCTGCCCAGTGCTCTTACACCTACCGGGAACATCTCTTACCAAGGCCTGTCAAACGCTGTTTCGTTGCAGGCCTGATCAGGCTGAAGTAGAACTCCTGCTCTGAGTGTGCTCCATTGGCCTAGAGCTTCCCGACCCAAAAGGCTGCCTTGTTCCCAAACGGGCAGAGGGGTCCCAAGCGTCTTGCTTCCAGCTTTTCAGGAAGGTAAGAAACAACTGGCTCTGCCCAGTGCTCTTACAGCCTACCGGGAACATCTCTTACCAAGGCCTGTGAAACGCAGTTTCTTGGCAGGCCTGATCTGGCTGAAGTAGAACTCCTGCTCTGGGCGTGCTACTTTGGCCTAGAGCTGCCAGGCCCAAAGGGCCGCCTTGTTTCCAAAGGGGCTGAGAGTCCCCAAAGTATCTTGCTTCCAAATCTTTGGGAAGCTAAGAAACAACTGGCTCTGCACAGTGCTCTCACAGCCTACCGGCAACGTGACAGAGAAAGGCCTGTGAGACGCAGTTTCTTGGAAGGCCTGATCTGGCTGAGGTAGAACTTCTGCTCTGGGTGTACTCCATTGGCCTAGGGCTGCCAGGCCCAAAGGGCTGCCTTTATTTCCAAAGTGTGAGAGAGGCCCCAAAGCATCTTGCTTCCTGCTCTCTGGGAAGCTAAAACAACTGGCTCTGCACAGTGCTCTCCAAGCCAACCGGGAACGTCACATACAAAGGCCTGTGAAACGCAGCTTCTTGACAGGCCTTATCTGGCTGAGGTAGAACTTGTGCTCTGGGTGTGCTACTTTGGCCTAGAGCTGCCAGGCACAAAGGCTGCTTTGTTTCCAAAGGGGGAGAGAGGCCCCAAATCATGTTGCTTCCAGCTGTTTTTGAAGCTAAGAAACAACTCGCTCTGCCAGGTACTCTTACAGCCTTCCGGGAACACCTCTTACGAAGGCCTGTGAAAAGCAGTTTCTTGGCAGGCCTGATCTGGCTGAGGTAGAACTTCTGCTCTGGGTGTGCTCCATTGCCCTAGAGCTGAAAGGCCCAAAGGGATGCCTTGTTTGCAAAGGGGCAGAGAGGCCCCAAAGCATCTTGCTTCCAGCTCATTGGGAAGCTAAGAGACAACTGTCTCTGCCCAGTGCTCTGACAGAGTACCGGGAACATCTCTTACCAAAGCCTTTGAAACGCAGTTTCTTGGCAGGCCTTATCTGGCTGAGGTAGAACTTCTGCTCTGGGTGTGCTCCATTGGCCTAGAGCTGAAAGGCCCAAAGGTCGGCCTTGTTGGCAAAGGGGCAGGGAGCCCCCAAAGCATCTTGCTTCCAGCTCTTCGGGAAGCTAAGAAACAACTGGCTCTGCCCAGTGCTCTTACAGCCTGAGAGAAAATCTCTTACCAAGGCCTGTGAAACGCACTTTGTAGGTGGCCTGATCTAGCTGAAGTAGAACTTCTGCTCTGGGTGTGCTCCATTGGCCTAGAGCTGCCTGGCCCAAAGGGCCGCCTTGTTTGCAAAGGGGCAGAGAGGCCCCAAAGCATCTTGCTTCCAGCTCTTCGGGAAGCTAAGAAACATCTGGCGTTGCCCAGTGCTCTTACAGCCTACCGGGAACATCTCTTACCAAGGCCTGTGAAACGCAGTTTGTTGGTGGCCTGAACCGGCCGAAGTAGAACTTCTGCTCTGGGTGTGCTCCACTGGCCTGGAGCTACCTGCCCCAAAGGGCTGCCTTGATTCCAAAGTGAGAGAGTGGCACCAAAGCATCTTGCTTCCAGCTCTTCGGGAAGCTAAGAAACATCTGGCGTTGCCCAGTGCTCTTACAGCCTACCGGGAACATCTCTTACCAAGGCCTGTGAAACGCCGTTTCCTGGCAGGCCTGATTTGGCTGAAGTAGAACTTCTGCTCTGGGTGTGCTCCATTGCCCTAGAGCTGCCAGGCCCAAGGTGCTGCCTTGTTTCCAAAGGGGCAGAGAGGCCCCAAAGCATCTTGCTTCCAGCTCTCTGGGAAGCTAAGAACCAACTCGCTCTGGCCCGTGCTCTTACAGCCTACCGGGAACATGTCTTTGAAAGGCCTGTGAAACGCAGTTTCTTGGCAGGCCTCATCTGGCTGAAGTAGAACTCCGGCTCTGGGTGTGCTCCATTGCCCTAGAGCTGCCAGGCCCCAAGTGCTGCCCTGTTTCCAAGGGGCAGAGAGGCCCAAAGCATCTTGCTTCCCGGTCTTTGCGAAGCTAAGAAACAACTGGCTCTGCCCAGTGCTCTTACACCTACCGGGAACATCTCTTACCAAGGCCTGTCAAACGCTGTTTCTTTGCAGGCCTGATCAGGCTGAAGTAGAACTCCTGCTCTGCGTGTGCTCCATTGGCCTAGAGCTTCCCGACCCAAAAGGCTGCCTTGTTCCCAAACGGGCAGAGGGGTCCCAAGCGTCTTGCTTCCAGCTTTTCAGGAAGGTAAGAAACAACTGGCTCTGCCCAGTGCTCTTACAGCCTACCGGGAACATCTCTTACCAAGGCCTGTGAAACGCAGTTTCTTGGCAGGCCTGATCTGGCTGAAGTAGAACTCCTGCTCTGGGCGTGCTACTTTGGCCTAGAGCTGCCAGGCCCAAAGGGCCGCCTTGTTTCCAAAGGGGCTGAGAGTCCCCAAAGCATCTTGCTTCCAAATCTTTGGGAAGCTAAGAAACAACTGGCTCTGCACAGTGCTCTCACAGCCTACCGGCAACGTGACAGAGAAAGGCCTGTGAGACGCAGTTTCTTGGAAGGCCTGATCTGGCTGAGGTAGAACTTCTGCTCTGGGTGTACTCCATTGGCCTAGGGCTGCCAGGCCCAAAGGGCTGCCTTTATTTCCAAAGTGTGAGAGAGGCCCCAAAGCATCTTGCTTCCTGCTCTCTGGGAAGCTAAAACAACTGGCTCTGCACAGTGCTCTCAAAGCCAACCGGGAACGTCACATACAAAGGCCTGTGAAACGCAGCTTCTTGACAGGCCTTATCTGGCTGAGGTAGAACTTGTGCTCTGGGTGTGCTACTTTGGCCTAGAGCTGCCAGGCACAAAGGCTGCTTTGTTTCCAAAGGGGGAGAGAGGCCCCAAATCATGTTGCTTCCAGCTGTTTTTGAAGCTAAGAAACAACTCGCTCTGCCAGGTACTCTTACAGCCTTCCGGGAACACCTCTTACGAAGGCCTGTGAAAAGCAGTTTCTTGGCAGGCCTGATCTGGCTGAGGTAGAACTTCTGCTCTGGGTGTGCTCCATTGCCCTAGAGCTGAAAGGCCCAAAGGGATGCCTTGTTTGCAAAGGGGCAGAGAGGCCCCAAAGCATCTTGCTTCCAGCTCATTGGGAAGCTAAGAGACAACTGTCTCTGCCCAGTGCTCTGACAGAGTACCGGGAACATCTCTTACCAAAGCCTTTGAAACGCAGTTTCTTGGCAGGCCTTATCTGGCTGAGGTAGAACTTCTGCTCTGGGTGTGCTCCATTGGCCTAGAGCTGAAAGGCCCAAAGGTCGGCCTTGTTGGCAAAGGGGCAGGGAGCCCCCAAAGCATCTTGCTTTCAGCTCTTCGGGAAGCTAAGAAACAACTGGCTCTGCCCAGTGCTCTTACAGCCTGAGAGAAAATCTCTTACCAAGGCCTGTGAAACGCACTTTGTAGGTGGCCTGATCTAGCTGAAGTAGAACTTCTGCTCTGGGTGTGCTCCATTGGCCTAGAGCTGCCTGGCCCAAAGGGCCGCCTTGTTTGCAAAGGGGCAGAGAGGCCCCAAAGCATCTTGCTTCCAGCTCTTCGGGAAGCTAAGAAACATCTGGCGTTGCCCAGTGCTCTTACAGCCTACCGGGAACATCTCTTACCAAGGCCTGTGAAACGCAGTTTGTTGGTGGCCTGAACCGGCCGAAGTAGAACTTCTGCTCTGGGTGTGCTCCACTGTCCTGGAGCTACCTGCCCCAAAGGGCTGCCTTGATTCCAAAGTGAGAGAGTGGCACCAAAGCATCTTGCTTCCAGCTCTTCGGGAAGCTAAGAAACATCTGGCGTTGCCCAGTGCTCTTACAGCCTACCGGGAACATCTCTTACCAAGGCCTGTGAAACGCCGTTTCCTGGCAGGCCTGATTTGGCTGAAGTAGAACTTCTGCTCTGGGTGTGCTCCATTGCCCTAGAGCTGCCAGGCCCAAGGTGCTGCCTTGTTTCCAAAGGGGCAGAGAGGCCCCAAAGCATCTTGCTTCCAGCTCTCTGGGAAGCTAAGAACCAACTCGCTCTGCCCCGTGCTCTTACAGCCTACCGGGAACATGTCTTTGAAAGGCCTGTGAAACGCAGTTTCTTGGCAGGCCTCATCTGGCTGAAGTAGAACTCCGGCTCTGGGTGTGCTCCATTGCCCTAGAGCTGCCAGGCCCCAAGTGCTGCCCTGTTTCCAAGGGGCAGAGAGGCCCAAAGCATCTTGCTTCCCGGTCTTTGCGAAGCTAAGAAACAACTGGCTCTGCCCAGTGCTCTTACACCTACCGGGAACATCTCTTACCAAGGCCTGTCAAACGCTGTTTCTTTGCAGGCCTGATCAGGCTGAAGTAGAACTCCTGCTCTGCGTGTGCTCCATTGGCCTAGAGCTTCCCGACCCAAAAGGCTGCCTTGTTCCCAAACGGGCAGAGGGGTCCCAAGCGTCTTGCTTCCAGCTTTTCAGGAAGGTAAGAAACAACTGGCTCTGCCCAGTGCTCTTACAGCCTACCGGGAACATCTCTTACCAAGGCCTGTGAAACGCAGTTTCTTGGCAGGCCTGATCTGGCTGAAGTAGAACTCCTGCTCTGGGCGTGCTACTTTGGCCTAGAGCTGCCAGGCCCAAAGGGCCGCCTTGTTTCCAAAGGGGCTGAGAGTCCCCAAAGTATCTTGCTTCCAAATCTTTGGGAAGCTAAGAAACAACTGGCTCTGCACAGTGCTCTCACAGCCTACCGGCAACGTGACAGAGAAAGGCCTGTGAGACGCAGTTTCTTGGAAGGCCTGATCTGGCTGAGGTAGAACTTCTGCTCTGGGTGTACTCCATTGGCCTAGGGCTGCCAGGCCCAAAGGGCTGCCTTTATTTCCAAAGTGTGAGAGAGGCCCCAAAGCATCTTGCTTCCTGCTCTCTGGGAAGCTAAAACAACTGGCTCTGCACAGTGCTCTCCAAGCCAACCGGGAACGTCACATACAAAGGCCTGTGAAACGCAGCTTCTTGACAGGCCTTATCTGGCTGAGGTAGAACTTGTGCTCTGGGTGTGCTACTTTGGCCTAGAGCTGCCAGGCACAAAGGCTGCTTTGTTTCCAAAGGGGGAGAGAGGCCCCAAATCATGTTGCTTCCAGCTGTTTTTGAAGCTAAGAAACAACTCGCTCTGCCAGGTACTCTTACAGCCTTCCGGGAACACCTCTTACGAAGGCCTGTGAAAAGCAGTTTCTTGGCAGGCCTGATCTGGCTGAGGTAGAACTTCTGCTCTGGGTGTGCTCCATTGCCCTAGAGCTGAAAGGCCCAAAGGGATGCCTTGTTTGCAAAGGGGCAGAGAGGCCCCAAAGCATCTTGCTTCCAGCTCATTGGGAAGCTAAGAGACAACTGTCTCTGCCCAGTGCTCTGACAGAGTACCGGGAACATCTCTTACCAAAGCCTTTGAAACGCAGTTTCTTGGCAGGCCTTATCTGGCTGAGGTAGAACTTCTGCTCTGGGTGTGCTCCATTGGCCTAGAGCTGAAAGGCCCAAAGGTCGGCCTTGTTGGCAAAGGGGCAGGGAGCCCCCAAAGCATCTTGCTTCCAGCTCTTCGGGAAGCTAAGAAACAACTGGCTCTGCCCAGTGCTCTTACAGCCTGAGAGAAAATCTCTTACCAAGGCCTGTGAAACGCACTTTGTAGGTGGCCTGATCTAGCTGAAGTAGAACTTCTGCTCTGGGTGTGCTCCATTGGCCTAGAGCTGCCTGGCCCAAAGGGCCGCCTTGTTTGCAAAGGGGCAGAGAGGCCCCAAAGCATCTTGCTTCCAGCTCTTCGGGAAGCTAAGAAACATCTGGCGTTGCCCAGTGCTCTTACAGCCTACCGGGAACATCTCTTACCAAGGCCTGTGAAACGCAGTTTGTTGGTGGCCTGAACCGGCCGAAGTAGAACTTCTGCTCTGGGTGTGCTCCACTGGCCTGGAGCTACCTGCCCCAAAGGGCTGCCTTGATTCCAAAGTGAGAGAGTGGCACCAAAGCATCTTGCTTCCAGCTCTTCGGGAAGCTAAGAAACATCTGGCGTTGCCCAGTGCTCTTACAGCCTACCGGGAACATCTCTTACCAAGGCCTGTGAAACGCCGTTTCCTGGCAGGCCTGATTTGGCTGAAGTAGAACTTCTGCTCTGGGTGTGCTCCATTGCCCTAGAGCTGCCAGGCCCAAGGTGCTGCCTTGTTTCCAAAGGGGCAGAGAGGCCCCAAAGCATCTTGCTTCCAGCTCTCTGGGAAGCTAAGAACCAACTCGCTCTGCCCCGTGCTCTTACAGCCTACCGGGAACATGTCTTTGAAAGGCCTGTGAAACGCAGTTTCTTGGCAGGCCTCATCTGGCTGAAGTAGAACTCCGGCTCTGGGTGTGCTCCATTGCCCTAGAGCTGCCAGGCCCCAAGTGCTGCCCTGTTTCCAAGGGGCAGAGAGGCCCAAAGCATCTTGCTTCCCGGTCTTTGCGAAGCTAAGAACCAACTGGCTCTGCCCAGTGCTCTTACACCTACCGGGAACATCTCTTACCAAGGCCTGTCAAACGCTGTTTCTTTGCAGGCCTGATCAGGCTGAAGTAGAACTCCTGCTCTGCGTGTGCTCCATTGGCCTAGAGCTTCCCGACCCAAAAGGCTGCCTTGTTCCCAAACGGGCAGAGGGGTCCCAAGCGTCTTGCTTCCAGCTTTTCAGGAAGGTAAGAAACAACTGGCTCTGCCCAGTGCTCTTACAGCCTACCGGGAACATCTCTTACCAAGGCCTGTGAAACGCAGTTTCTTGGCAGGCCTGATCTGGCTGAAGTAGAACTCCTGCTCTGGGCGTGCTACTTTGGCCTAGAGCTGCCAGGCCCAAAGGGCCGCCTTGTTTCCAAAGGGGCTGAGAGTCCCCAAAGCATCTTGCTTCCAAATCTTTGGGAAGCTAAGAAACAACTGGCTCTGCACAGTGCTCTCACAGCCTACCGGCAACGTGACAGAGAAAGGCCTGTGAGACGCAGTTTCTTGGAAGGCCTGATCTGGCTGAGGTAGAACTTCTGCTCTGGGTGTACTCCATTGGCCTAGGGCTGCCAGGCCCAAAGGGCTGCCTTTATTTCCAAAGTGTGAGAGAGGCCCCAAAGCATCTTGCTTCCTGCTCTCTGGGAAGCTAAAACAACTGGCTCTGCACAGTGCTCTCCAAGCCAACCGGGAACGTCACATACAAAGGCCTGTGAAACGCAGCTTCTTGACAGGCCTTATCTGGCTGAGGTAGAACTTGTGCTCTGGGTGTGCTACTTTGGCCTAGAGCTGCCAGGCACAAAGGCTGCTTTGTTTCCAAAGGGGGAGAGAGGCCCCAAATCATGTTGCTTCCAGCTGTTTTTGAAGCTAAGAAACAACTCGCTCTGCCAGGTACTCTTACAGCCTTCCGGGAACACCTCTTACGAAGGCCTGTGAAAAGCAGTTTCTTGGCAGGCCTGATCTGGCTGAGGTAGAACTTCTGCTCTGGGTGTGCTCCATTGCCCTAGAGCTGAAAGGCCCAAAGGGATGCCTTGTTTGCAAAGGGGCAGAGAGGCCCCAAAGCATCTTGCTTCCAGCTCATTGGGAAGCTAAGAGACAACTGTCTCTGCCCAGTGCTCTGACAGAGTACCGGGAACATCTCTTACCAAAGCCTTTGAAACGCAGTTTCTTGGCAGGCCTTATCTGGCTGAGGTAGAACTTCTGCTCTGGGTGTGCTCCATTGGCCTAGAGCTGAAAGGCCCAAAGGTCGGCCTTGTTGGCAAAGGGGCAGGGAGCCCCCAAAGCATCTTGCTTCCAGCTCTTCGGGAAGCTAAGAAACAACTGGCTCTGCCCAGTGCTCTTACAGCCTGAGAGAAAATCTCTTACCAAGGCCTGTGAAACGCACTTTGTAGGTGGCCTGATCTAGCTGAAGTAGAACTTCTGCTCTGGGTGTGCTCCATTGGCCTAGAGCTGCCTGGCCCAAAGGGCCGCCTTGTTTGCAAAGGGGCAGAGAGGCCCCAAAGCATCTTGCTTCCAGCTCTTCGGGAAGCTAAGAAACATCTGGCGTTGCCCAGTGCTCTTACAGCCTACCGGGAACATCTCTTACCAAGGCCTGTGAAACGCAGTTTGTTGGTGGCCTGAACCGGCCGAAGTAGAACTTCTGCTCTGGGTGTGCTCCACTGGCCTGGAGCTACCTGCCCCAAAGGGCTGCCTTGATTCCAAAGTGAGAGAGTGGCACCAAAGCATCTTGCTTCCAGCTCTTCGGGAAGCTAAGAAACATCTGGCGTTGCCCAGTGCTCTTACAGCCTACCGGGAACATCTCTTACCAAGGCCTGTGAAACGCCGTTTCCTGGCAGGCCTGATTTGGCTGAAGTAGAACTTCTGCTCTGGGTGTGCTCCATTGCCCTAGAGCTGCCAGGCCCAAGGTGCTGCCTTGTTTCCAAAGGGGCAGAGAGGCCCCAAAGCATCTTGCTTCCAGCTCTCTGGGAAGCTAAGAACCAACTCGCTCTGCCCCGTGCTCTTACAGCCTACCGGGAACATGTCTTTGAAAGGCCTGTGAAACGCAGTTTCTTGGCAGGCCTCATCTGGCTGAAGTAGAACTCCGGCTCTGGGTGTGCTCCATTGCCCTAGAGCTGCCAGGCCCCAAGTGCTGCCCTGTTTCCAAGGGGCAGAGAGGCCCAAAGCATCTTGCTTCCCGGTCTTTGCGAAGCTAAGAAACAACTGGCTCTGCCCAGTGCTCTTACACCTACCGGGAACATCTCTTACCAAGGCCTGTCAAACGCTGTTTCTTTGCAGGCCTGATCAGGCTGAAGTAGAACTCCTGCTCTGCGTGTGCTCCATTGGCCTAGAGCTTCCCGACCCAAAAGGCTGCCTTGTTCCCAAACGGGCAGAGGGGTCCCAAGCGTCTTGCTTCCAGCTTTTCAGGAAGGTAAGAAACAACTGGCTCTGCCCAGTGCTCTTACAGCCTACCGGGAACATCTCTTACCAAGGCCTGTGAAACGCAGTTTCTTGGCAGGCCTGATCTGGCTGAAGTAGAACTCCTGCTCTGGGCGTGCTACTTTGGCCTAGAGCTGCCAGGCCCAAAGGGCCGCCTTGTTTCCAAAGGGGCTGAGAGTCCCCAAAGTATCTTGCTTCCAAATCTTCGGGAAGCTAAGAAACAACTGGCTCTGCACAGTGCTCTCACAGCCTACCGGCAACGTGACAGAGAAAGGCCTGTGAGACGCAGTTTCTTGGAAGGCCTGATCTGGCTGAGGTAGAACTTCTGCTCTGGGTGTACTCCATTGGCCTAGGGCTGCCAGGCCCAAAGGGCTGCCTTTATTTCCAAAGTGTGAGAGAGGCCCCAAAGCATCTTGCTTCCTGCTCTCTGGGAAGCTAAAACAACTGGCTCTGCACAGTGCTCTCCAAGCCAACCGGGAACGTCACATACAAAGGCCTGTGAAACGCAGCTTCTTGACAGGCCTTATCTGGCTGAGGTAGAACTTGTGCTCTGGGTGTGCTACTTTGGCCTAGAGCTGCCAGGCACAAAGGCTGCTTTGTTTCCAAAGGGGGAGAGAGGCCCCAAATCATGTTGCTTCCAGCTGTTTTTGAAGCTAAGAAACAACTCGCTCTGCCAGGTACTCTTACAGCCTTCCGGGAACACCTCTTACGAAGGCCTGTGAAAAGCAGTTTCTTGGCAGGCCTGATCTGGCTGAGGTAGAACTTCTGCTCTGGGTGTGCTCCATTGCCCTAGAGCTGAAAGGCCCAAAGGGATGCCTTGTTTGCAAAGGGGCAGAGAGGCCCCAAAGCATCTTGCTTCCAGCTCATTGGGAAGCTAAGAGACAACTGTCTCTGCCCAGTGCTCTGACAGAGTACCGGGAACATCTCTTACCAAAGCCTTTGAAACGCAGTTTCTTGGCAGGCCTTATCTGGCTGAGGTAGAACTTCTGCTCTGGGTGTGCTCCATTGGCCTAGAGCTGAAAGGCCCAAAGGTCGGCCTTGTTGGCAAAGGGGCAGGGAGCCCCCAAAGCATCTTGCTTCCAGCTCTTCGGGAAGCTAAGAAACAACTGGCTCTGCCCAGTGCTCTTACAGCCTGAGAGAAAATCTCTTACCAAGGCCTGTGAAACGCACTTTGTAGGTGGCCTGATCTAGCTGAAGTAGAACTTCTGCTCTGGGTGTGCTCCATTGGCCTAGAGCTGCCTGGCCCAAAGGGTCGCCTTGTTTGCAAAGGGGCAGAGAGGCCCCAAAGCATCTTGCTTCCAGCTCTTCAGGAAGCTAAGAAACATCTGGCGTTGCCCAGTGCTCTTACAGCCTACCGGGAACATCTCTTACCAAGGCCTGTGAAACGCAGTTTGTTGGTGGCCTGAACCGGCCGAAGTAGAACTTCTGCTCTGGGTGTGCTCCACTGGCCTGGAGCTACCTGCCCCAAAGGGCTGCCTTGATTCCAAAGTGAGAGAGTGGCACCAAAGCATCTTGCTTCCAGCTCTTCGGGAAGCTAAGAAACATCTGGCGTTGCCCAGTGCTCTTACAGCCTACCGGGAACATCTCTTACCAAGGCCTGTGAAACGCCGTTTCCTGGCAGGCCTGATTTGGCTGAAGTAGAACTTCTGCTCTGGGTGTGCTCCATTGCCCTAGAGCTGCCAGGCCCAAGGTGCTGCCTTGTTTCCAAAGGGGCAGAGAGGCCCCAAAGCATCTTGCTTCCAGCTCTCTGGGAAGCTAAGAACCAACTCGCTCTGCCCCGTGCTCTTACAGCCTACCGGGAACATGTCTTTGAAAGGCCTGTGAAACGCAGTTTCTTGGCAGGCCTCATCTGGCTGAAGTAGAACTCCGGCTCTGGGTGTGCTCCATTGCCCTAGAGCTGCCAGGCCCCAAGTGCTGCCCTGTTTCCAAGGGGCAGAGAGGCCCAAAGCATCTTGCTTCCCGGTCTTTGCGAAGCTAAGAAACAACTGGCTCTGCCCAGTGCTCTTACACCTACCGGGAACATCTCTTACCAAGGCCTGTCAAACGCTGTTTCTTTGCAGGCCTGATCAGGCTGAAGTAGAACTCCTGCTCTGCGTGTGCTCCATTGGCCTAGAGCTTCCCGACCCAAAAGGCTGCCTTGTTCCCAAACGGGCAGAGGGGTCCCAAGCGTCTTGCTTCCAGCTTTTCAGGAAGGTAAGAAACAACTGGCTCTGCCCAGTGCTCTTACAGCCTACCGGGAACATCTCTTACCAAGGCCTGTGAAACGCAGTTTCTTGGCAGGCCTGATCTGGCTGAAGTAGAACTCCTGCTCTGGGCGTGCTACTTTGGCCTAGAGCTGCCAGGCCCAAAGGGCCGCCTTGTTTCCAAAGGGGCTGAGAGTCCCCAAAGCATCTTGCTTCCAAATCTTTGGGAAGCTAAGAAACAACTGGCTCTGCACAGTGCTCTCACAGCCTACCGGCAACGTGACAGAGAAAGGCCTGTGAAACGCAGCTTCTTGACAGGCCTTATCTGGCTGAGGTAGAACTTGTGCTCTGGGTGTGCTACTTTGGCCTAGAGCTGCCAGGCACAAAGGCTGCTTTGTTTCCAAAGGGGGAGAGAGGCCCCAAATCATGTTGCTTCCAGCTGTTTTTGAAGCTAAGAAACAACTCGCTCTGCCAGGTACTCTTACAGCCTTCCGGGAACACCTCTTACGAAGGCCTGTGAAAAGCAGTTTCTTGGCAGGCCTGATCTGGCTGAGGTAGAACTTCTGCTCTGGGTGTGCTCCATTGCCCTAGAGCTGAAAGGCCCAAAGGGATGCCTTGTTTGCAAAGGGGCAGAGAGGCCCCAAAGCATCTTGCTTCCAGCTCATTGGGAAGCTAAGAGACAACTGTCTCTGCCCAGTGCTCTGACAGAGTACCGGGAACATCTCTTACCAAAGCCTTTGAAACGCAGTTTCTTGGCAGGCCTTATCTGGCTGAGGTAGAACTTCTGCTCTGGGTGTGCTCCATTGGCCTAGAGCTGAAAGGCCCAAAGGTCGGCCTTGTTGGCAAAGGGGCAGGGAGCCCCCAAAGCATCTTGCTTCCAGCTCTTCGGGAAGCTAAGAAACAACTGGCTCTGCCCAGTGCTCTTACAGCCTGAGAGAAAATCTCTTACCAAGGCCTGTGAAACGCACTTTGTAGGTGGCCTGATCTAGCTGAAGTAGAACTTCTGCTCTGGGTGTGCTCCATTGGCCTAGAGCTGCCTGGCCCAAAGGGCCGCCTTGTTTGCAAAGGGGCAGAGAGGCCCCAAAGCATCTTGCTTCCAGCTCTTCGGGAAGCTAAGAAACATCTGGCGTTGCCCAGTGCTCTTACAGCCTACCGGGAACATCTCTTACCAAGGCCTGTGAAACGCAGTTTGTTGGTGGCCTGAACCGGCCGAAGTAGAACTTCTGCTCTGGGTGTGCTCCACTGGCCTGGAGCTACCTGCCCCAAAGGGCTGCCTTGATTCCAAAGTGAGAGAGTGGCACCAAAGCATCTTGCTTCCAGCTCTTCGGGAAGCTAAGAAACATCTGGCGTTGCCCAGTGCTCTTACAGCCTACCGGGAACATCTCTTACCAAGGCCTGTGAAACGCCGTTTCCTGGCAGGCCTGATTTGGCTGAAGTAGAACTTCTGCTCTGGGTGTGCTCCATTGCCCTAGAGCTGCCAGGCCCAAGGTGCTGCCTTGTTTCCAAAGGGGCAGAGAGGCCCCAAAGCATCTTGCTTCCAGCTCTCTGGGAAGCTAAGAACCAACTCGCTCTGGCCCGTGCTCTTACAGCCTACCGGGAACATGTCTTTGAAAGGCCTGTGAAACGCAGTTTCTTGGCAGGCCTCATCTGGCTGAAGTAGAACTCCGGCTCTGGGTGTGCTCCATTGCCCTAGAGCTGCCAGGCCCCAAGTGCTGCCCTGTTTCCAAGGGGCAGAGAGGCCCAAAGCATCTTGCTTCCCGGTCTTTGCGAAGCTAAGAACCAACTGGCTCTGCCCAGTGCTCTTACACCTACCGGGAACATCTCTTACCAAGGCCTGTCAAACGCTGTTTCTTTGCAGGCCTGATCAGGCTGAAGTAGAACTCCTGCTCTGCGTGTGCTCCATTGGCCTAGAGCTTCCCGACCCAAAAGGCTGCCTTGTTCCCAAACGGGCAGAGGGGTCCCAAGCGTCTTGCTTCCAGCTTTTCAGGAAGGTAAGAAACAACTGGCTCTGCCCAGTGCTCTTACAGCCTACCGGGAACATCTCTTACCAAGGCCTGTGAAACGCAGTTTCTTGGCAGGCCTGATCTGGCTGAAGTAGAACTCCTGCTCTGGGCGTGCTACTTTGGCCTAGAGCTGCCAGGCCCAAAGGGCCGCCTTGTTTCCAAAGGGGCTGAGAGTCCCCAAAGTATCTTGCTTCCAAATCTTTGGGAAGCTAAGAAACAACTGGCTCTGCACAGTGCTCTCACAGCCTACCGGCAACGTGACAGAGAAAGGCCTGTGAGACGCAGTTTCTTGGAAGGCCTGATCTGGCTGAGGTAGAACTTCTGCTCTGGGTGTACTCCATTGGCCTAGGGCTGCCAGGCCCAAAGGGCTGCCTTTATTTCCAAAGTGTGAGAGAGGCCCCAAAGCATCTTGCTTCCTGCTCTCTGGGAAGCTAAAACAACTGGCTCTGCACAGTGCTCTCCAAGCCAACCGGGAACGTCACATACAAAGGCCTGTGAAACGCAGCTTCTTGACAGGCCTTATCTGGCTGAGGTAGAACTTGTGCTCTGGGTGTGCTACTTTGGCCTAGAGCTGCCAGGCACAAAGGCTGCTTTGTTTCCAAAGGGGGAGAGAGGCCCCAAATCATGTTGCTTCCAGCTGTTTTTGAAGCTAAGAAACAACTCGCTCTGCCAGGTACTCTTACAGCCTTCCGGGAACACCTCTTACGAAGGCCTGTGAAAAGCAGTTTCTTGGCAGGCCTGATCTGGCTGAGGTAGAACTTCTGCTCTGGGTGTGCTCCATTGCCCTAGAGCTGAAAGGCCCAAAGGGATGCCTTGTTTGCAAAGGGGCAGAGAGGCCCCAAAGCATCTTGCTTCCAGCTCATTGGGAAGCTAAGAAACAACTGTCTCTGCCCAGTGCTCTGACAGAGTACCGGGAACATCTCTTACCAAAGCCTTTGAAACGCAGTTTCTTGGCAGGCCTTATCTGGCTGAGGTAGAACTTCTGCTCTGGGTGTGCTCCATTGGCCTAGAGCTGAAAGGCCCAAAGGTCGGCCTTGTTGGCAAAGGGGCAGGGAGCCCCCAAAGCATCTTGCTTCCAGCTCTTCGGGAAGCTAAGAAACAACTGGCTCTGCCCAGTGCTCTTACAGCCTGAGAGAAAATCTCTTACCAAGGCCTGTGAAACGCACTTTGTAGGTGGCCTGATCTAGCTGAAGTAGAACTTCTGCTCTGGGTGTGCTCCATTGGCCTAGAGCTGCCTGGCCCAAAGGGCCGCCTTGTTTGCAAAGGGGCAGAGAGGCCCCAAAGCATCTTGCTTCCAGCTCTTCGGGAAGCTAAGAAACATCTGGCGTTGCCCAGTGCTCTTACAGCCTACCGGGAACATCTCTTACCAAGGCCTGTGAAACGCAGTTTGTTGGTGGCCTGAACCGGCCGAAGTAGAACTTCTGCTCTGGGTGTGCTCCACTGGCCTGGAGCTACCTGCCCCAAAGGGCTGCCTTGATTCCAAAGTGAGAGAGTGGCACCAAAGCATCTTGCTTCCAGCTCTTCGGGAAGCTAAGAAACATCTGGCGTTGCCCAGTGCTCTTACAGCCTACCGGGAACATCTCTTACCAAGGCCTGTGAAACGCCGTTTCCTGGCAGGCCTGATTTGGCTGAAGTAGAACTTCTGCTCTGGGTGTGCTCCATTGCCCTAGAGCTGCCAGGCCCAAGGTGCTGCCTTGTTTCCAAAGGGGCAGAGAGGCCCCAAAGCATCTTGCTTCCAGCTCTCTGGGAAGCTAAGAACCAACTCGCTCTGCCCCGTGCTCTTACAGCCTACCGGGAACATGTCTTTGAAAGGCCTGTGAAACGCAGTTTCTTGGCAGGCCTCATCTGGCTGAAGTAGAACTCCGGCTCTGGGTGTGCTCCATTGCCCTAGAGCTGCCAGGCCCCAAGTGCTGCCCTGTTTCCAAGGGGCAGAGAGGCCCAAAGCATCTTGCTTCCCGGTCTTTGCGAAGCTAAGAAACAACTGGCTCTGCCCAGTGCTCTTACACCTACCGGGAACATCTCTTACCAAGGCCTGTCAAACGCTGTTTCTTTGCAGGCCTGATCAGGCTGAAGTAGAACTCCTGCTCTGCGTGTGCTCCATTGGCCTAGAGCTTCCCGACCCAAAAGGCTGCCTTGTTCCCAAACGGGCAGAGGGGTCCCAAGCGTCTTGCTTCCAGCTTTTCAGGAAGGTAAGAAACAACTGGCTCTGCCCAGTGCTCTTACAGCCTACCGGGAACATCTCTTACCAAGGCCTGTGAAACGCAGTTTCTTGGCAGGCCTGATCTGGCTGAAGTAGAACTCCTGCTCTGGGCGTGCTACTTTGGCCTAGAGCTGCCAGGCCCAAAGGGCCGCCTTGTTTCCAAAGGGGCTGAGAGTCCCCAAAGTATCTTGCTTCCAAATCTTTGGGAAGCTAAGAAACAACTGGCTCTGCACAGTGCTCTCACAGCCTACCGGCAACGTGACAGAGAAAGGCCTGTGAGACGCAGTTTCTTGGAAGGCCTGATCTGGCTGAGGTAGAACTTCTGCTCTGGGTGTACTCCATTGGCCTAGGGCTGCCAGGCCCAAAGGGCTGCCTTTATTTCCAAAGTGTGAGAGAGGCCCCAAAGCATCTTGCTTCCTGCTCTCTGGGAAGCTAAAACAACTGGCTCTGCACAGTGCTCTCCAAGCCAACCGGGAACGTCACATACAAAGGCCTGTGAAACGCAGCTTCTTGACAGGCCTTATCTGGCTGAGGTAGAACTTGTGCTCTGGGTGTGCTACTTTGGCCTAGAGCTGCCAGGCACAAAGGCTGCTTTGTTTCCAAAGGGGGAGAGAGGCCCCAAATCATGTTGCTTCCAGCTGTTTTTGAAGCTAAGAAACAACTCGCTCTGCCAGGTACTCTTACAGCCTTCCGGGAACACCTCTTACGAAGGCCTGTGAAAAGCAGTTTCTTGGCAGGCCTGATCTGGCTGAGGTAGAACTTCTGCTCTGGGTGTGCTCCATTGCCCTAGAGCTGAAAGGCCCAAAGGGATGCCTTGTTTGCAAAGGGGCAGAGAGGCCCCAAAGCATCTTGCTTCCAGCTCATTGGGAAGCTAAGAGACAACTGTCTCTGCCCAGTGCTCTGACAGAGTACCGGGAACATCTCTTACCAAAGCCTTTGAAAGGCAGTTTCTTGGCAGGCCTTATCTGGCTGAGGTAGAACTTCTGCTCTGGGTGTGCTCCATTGGCCTAGAGCTGAAAGGCCCAAAGGTCGGCCTTGTTGGCAAAGGGGCAGGGAGCCCCCAAAGCATCTTGCTTCCAGCTCTTCGGGAAGCTAAGAAACAACTGGCTCTGCCCAGTGCTCTTACAGACTGAGAGAAAATCTCTTACCAAGGCCTGTGAAACGCACTTTGTAGGTGGCCTGATCTAGCTGAAGTAGAACTTCTGCTCTGGGTGTGCTCCATTGGCCTAGAGCTGCCTGGCCCAAAGGGTCGCCTTGTTTGCAAAGGGGCAGAGAGGCCCCAAAGCATCTTGCTTCCAGCTCTTCAGGAAGCTAAGAAACATCTGGCGTTGCCCAGTGCTCTTACAGCCTACCGGGAACATCTCTTACCAAGGCCTGTGAAACGCAGTTTGTTGGTGGCCTGAACCGGCCGAAGTAGAACTTCTGCTCTGGGTGTGCTCCACTGGCCTGGAGCTACCTGCCCCAAAGGGCTGCCTTGATTCCAAAGTGAGAGAGTGGCACCAAAGCATCTTGCTTCCAGCTCTTCGGGAAGCTAAGAAACATCTGGCGTTGCCCAGTGCTCTTACAGCCTACCGGGAACATCTCTTACCAAGGCCTGTGAAACGCCGTTTCCTGGCAGGCCTGATTTGGCTGAAGTAGAACTTCTGCTCTGGGTGTGCTCCATTGCCCTAGAGCTGCCAGGCCCAAGGTGCTGCCTTGTTTCCAAAGGGGCAGAGAGGCCCCAAAGCATCTTGCTTCCAGCTCTCTGGGAAGCTAAGAACCAACTCGCTCTGCCCCGTGCTCTTACAGCCTACCGGGAACATGTCTTTGAAAGGCCTGTGAAACGCAGTTTCTTGGCAGGCCTCATCTGGCTGAAGTAGAACTCCGGCTCTGGGTGTGCTCCATTGCCCTAGAGCTGCCAGGCCCCAAGTGCTGCCCTGTTTCCAAGGGGCAGAGAGGCCCAAAGCATCTTGCTTCCCGGTCTTTGCGAAGCTAAGAAACAACTGGCTCTGCCCAGTGCTCTTACACCTACCGGGAACATCTCTTACCAAGGCCTGTCAAACGCTGTTTCTTTGCAGGCCTGATCAGGCTGAAGTAGAACTCCTGCTCTGTGTGTGCTCCATTGGCCTAGAGCTTCCCGACCCAAAAGGCTGCCTTGTTCCCAAACGGGCAGAGGGGTCCCAAGCGTCTTGCTTCCAGCTTTTCAGGAAGGTAAGAAACAACTGGCTCTGCCCAGTGCTCTTACAGCCTACCGGGAACATCTCTTACCAAGGCCTGTGAAACGCAGTTTCTTGGCAGGCCTGATCTGGCTGAAGTAGAACTCCTGCTCTGGGCGTGCTACTTTGGCCTAGAGCTGCCAGGCCCAAAGGGCCGCCTTGTTTCCAAAGGGGCTGAGAGTCCCCAAAGCATCTTGCTTCCAAATCTTTGGGAAGCTAAGAAACAACTGGCTCTGCACAGTGCTCTCACAGCCTACCGGCAACGTGACAGAGAAAGGCCTGTGAGACGCAGTTTCTTGGAAGGCCTGATCTGGCTGAGGTAGAACTTCTGCTCTGGGTGTACTCCATTGGCCTAGGGCTGCCAGGCCCAAAGGGCTGCCTTTATTTCCAAAGTGTGAGAGAGGCCCCAAAGCATCTTGCTTCCTGCTCTCTGGGAAGCTAAAACAACTGGCTCTGCACAGTGCTCTCAAAGCCAACCGGGAACGTCACATACAAAGGCCTGTGAAACGCAGCTTCTTGACAGGCCTTATCTGGCTGAGGTAGAACTTGTGCTCTGGGTGTGCTACTTTGGCCTAGAGCTGCCAGGCACAAAGGCTGCTTTGTTTCCAAAGGGGGAGAGAGGCCCCAAATCATGTTGCTTCCAGCTGTTTTTGAAGCTAAGAAACAACTCGCTCTGCCAGGTACTCTTACAGCCTTCCGGGAACACCTCTTACGAAGGCCTGTGAAAAGCAGTTTCTTGGCAGGCCTGATCTGGCTGAGGTAGAACTTCTGCTCTGGGTGTGCTCCATTGCCCTAGAGCTGAAAGGCCCAAAGGGATGCCTTGTTTGCAAAGGGGCAGAGAGGCCCCAAAGCATCTTGCTTCCAGCTCATTGGGAAGCTAAGAGACAACTGTCTCTGCCCAGTGCTCTGACAGAGTACCGGGAACATCTCTTACCAAAGCCTTTGAAACGCAGTTTCTTGGCAGGCCTTATCTGGCTGAGGTAGAACTTCTGCTCTGGGTGTGCTCCATTGGCCTAGAGCTGAAAGGCCCAAAGGTCGGCCTTGTTGGCAAAGGGGCAGGGAGCCCCCAAAGCATCTTGCTTCCAGCTCTTCGGGAAGCTAAGAAACAACTGGCTCTGCCCAGTGCTCTTACAGCCTGAGAGAAAATCTCTTACCAAGGCCTGTGAAACGCACTTTGTAGGTGGCCTGATCTAGCTGAAGTAGAACTTCTGCTCTGGGTGTGCTCCATTGGCCTAGAGCTGCCTGGCCCAAAGGGCCGCCTTGTTTGCAAAGGGGCAGAGAGGCCCCAAAGCATCTTGCTTCCAGCTCTTCGGGAAGCTAAGAAACATCTGGCGTTGCCCAGTGCTCTTACAGCCTACCGGGAACATCTCTTACCAAGGCCTGTGAAACGCAGTTTCTTGGTGGCCTGAACCGGCCGAAGTAGAACTTCTGCTCTGGGTGTGCTCCACTGGCCTGGAGCTACCTGCCCCAAAGGGCTGCCTTGATTCCAAAGTGAGAGAGTGGCACCAAAGCATCTTGCTTCCAGCTCTTCGGGAAGCTAAGAAACATCTGGCGTTGCCCAGTGCTCTTACAGCCTACCGGGAACATCTCTTACCAAGGCCTGTGAAACGCCGTTTCCTGGCAGGCCTGATTTGGCTGAAGTAGAACTTCTGCTCTGGGTGTGCTCCATTGCCCTAGAGCTGCCAGGCCCAAGGTGCTGCCTTGTTTCCAAAGGGGCAGAGAGGCCCCAAAGCATCTTGCTTCCAGCTCTCTGGGAAGCTAAGAACCAACTCGCTCTGGCCCGTGCTCTTACAGCCTACCGGGAACATGTCTTTGAAAGGCCTGTGAAACGCAGTTTCTTGGCAGGCCTCATCTGGCTGAAGTAGAACTCCGGCTCTGGGTGTGCTCCATTGCCCTAGAGCTGCCAGGCCCCAAGTGCTGCCCTGTTTCCAAGGGGCAGAGAGGCCCAAAGCATCTTGCTTCCCGGTCTTTGCGAAGCTAAGAAACAACTGGCTCTGCCCAGTGCTCTTACACCTACCGGGAACATCTCTTACCAAGGCCTGTCAAACGCTGTTTCTTTGCAGGCCTGATCAGGCTGAAGTAGAACTCCTGCTCTGCGTGTGCTCCATTGGCCTAGAGCTTCCCGACCCAAAAGGCTGCCTTGTTCCCAAACGGGCAGAGGGGTCCCAAGCGTCTTGCTTCCAGCTTTTCAGGAAGGTAAGAAACAACTGGCTCTGCCCAGTGCTCTTACAGCCTACCGGGAACATCTCTTACCAAGGCCTGTGAAACGCAGTTTCTTGGCAGGCCTGATCTGGCTGAAGTAGAACTCCTGCTCTGGGCGTGCTACTTTGGCCTAGAGCTGCCAGGCCCAAAGGGCCGCCTTGTTTCCAAAGGGGCTGAGAGTCCCCAAAGCATCTTGCTTCCAAATCTTTGGGAAGCTAAGAAACAACTGGCTCTGCACAGTGCTCTCACAGCCTACCGGCAACGTGACAGAGAAAGGCCTGTGAGACGCAGTTTCTTGGAAGGCCTGATCTGGCTGAGGTAGAACTTCTGCTCTGGGTGTACTCCATTGGCCTAGGGCTGCCAGGCCCAAAGGGCTGCCTTTATTTCCAAAGTGTGAGAGAGGCCCCAAAGCATCTTGCTTCCTGCTCTCTGGGAAGCTAAAACAACTGGCTCTGCACAGTGCTCTCAAAGCCAACCGGGAACGTCACATACAAAGGCCTGTGAAACGCAGCTTCTTGACAGGCCTTATCTGGCTGAGGTAGAACTTGTGCTCTGGGTGTGCTACTTTGGCCTAGAGCTGCCAGGCCCAAAGGGCTGCCTTGTTTCCAAAGACGGAGAGTGGACCCAAAGCATCTTGCTCCCAGCTCTTCGGGAAGCTAAGAAACAGCTGGCTCTGCCCAGTGCTCTTACAGCCTAAGAGAACATCTCTTTGAAAGGCCTGTGAAACGCAGTTTCTTGGCAGGCCTGACCTGGCTGAAGTAGAACTTCTGTTCTGGTTGTGCTACATAGGCCTAGAGCTACCAGGACCTAAGGGCTGCCTTGTTTCCAAAGGGTGAGAGAGGCCCCAAAGCATCTTGCCTCCAGCACTTTGGGAAGCTAAAAAACAACTGGTTCTGCCCAGTGCTCTCACAGCCTACCGTGAACATCTCTTACCAAGGGCTGTGAAACGCAGTTTCTGGGCAGGACTGATCTGCCTGAAGTAGAACTTCTGCTGTGGGTGTGCTCCATTGGCCTAGAGCTGCCAGGCCCAAACGGCTGCCTTGTGTCCAAAGGGAGAGAGAGGCCCCAAGGCATCTTGCTTCCAGCTCTGTGGGAAGCTAAAGCAACTGGCTCTCCACAGTGCTCTCACAGCCTACCGGGAACATCTCTTACCACGGCCTGTGAAACGCAGTTTATTGGCAGGCCTGATCTGGCTGAAGTAGAACTCCTGCTCTGGGCGTGCTACTTTGGCCTAGAGCTGCCAGGCCCAAAGGGCCGCCTTGTTTACAAAGGGGCTGAGAGTCCCAAAGCATCTTGCTTCCAAATATTTGGGAAGCTAAGAAACAACTGGCTCTGCACAGTGCTCTCACAGCCTACCGGCAACGTGACAGAGAAAGGCCTGTGAGACGCAGTTTCTTGGAAGGCCTGATCTGGCTGAGGTAGAACTTCTGCTCTGGGTGTACTCCATTGGCCTAGGGCTGCCAGGCCCAAAGGGCTGCCTTTATTTCCAAAGTGTGAGAGAGGCCCCAAAGCATCTTGCTTCCTGCTCTCTGGGAAGCTAAAACAACTGGCTCTGCACAGTGCTCTCAAAGCCAACCGGGAACGTCACATACAAAGGCCTGTGAAACGCAGCTTCTTGACAGGCCTTATCTGGCTGAGGTAGAACTTGTGCTCTGGTTGTGCTCCATTCCCCTAGAGCTGCCAGACCCAACGTGCTGCCTTGTTTCCAAAGGGGCAGAGAGGCCCCAAAGCGTCTTGCTTCCAGCTGTTTGGGAAACAAGGAAACAACTGGCTCTGCACCGTACTCTCACAGCCTACCGGGAACGTCACATACAAAGGCCTCTGAAACGCAGTTCCTTGGCAGGCCTGATCTGGCTGAAGTAGGACTTCTGCTCTGGGTGTGCTCCATTGGCCTAGAGCTGAAAGGCCGAAAGGTCGCCCTTGTTGGCAAAGGGGCAGGGAGCCCCCAAAGCATCTTGCTTCCAGCTCTTTGGGAAGCTAAGAAACAAATGGCTCTGCCCAGTGCTCTAACAGAGTACCGGGAACATCTCTTACCAAAGCCTGTGAAACGCAGTTTGTTGGTGGCCTGAACTGGCCGAAGTAGAACTTCTGCTCTGGGTGTGCTCCATTGTCCTAGAGCTGCCTGGCCCATAGGGACGCCTTGTTTGCAAAGGGGATGAGAGGCCCCAAAGCATCTTGCTTCCAGCTCTTCGGGAAGCTAAGAAACATCTGGCGTTGCCCAGTGCTCTTACAGCCTACCGGGAACATCTCTTACCAAGGCCTGTGAAACGCAGTTTGTTGGTGGCCTGAACTGGCCGAAGTAGAACTTCTGCTCTGGGTGTGCTCCACTGGCCTAGAGCTACCTGCCCCAAAGGGCTGCCTTGGGTCCAAAGTGAGAGAGTGGCACCAAAGCTTCTCGCTTCCAGCTCTTCGGGAAGCTAAGAAACATCTGGCGTTGCCCAGCGCTCTTACAGCCTACCGGGAACATCTCTTACCAAGGCCTGTGAAACGCCGTTTCCTGGCAGGCCTGATTTGGCTGAAGTAGAACTTCTGCTCTGGGTGTGCTCCATTGCCCTAGAGCTGCCAGGCCCAAGGTGCTGCCTTGTTTCCAAAGGGGCAGAGAGGCCCCAAAGCATCTTGCTTAGAGCTCTCTGGGAAGCTAAGAACCAACTCGCTCTGGCCCGTGCTCTTACAGCCTACCGGGAACATGTCTTTGAAAGGCCTGTGAAACGCAGTTTCTTGGCAGGCCTCATCTGGCTGAAGTAGAACTCCGGCTCTGGGTGTGCTCCATTGCCCTAGAGCTGCCAGGCCCCAAGTGCTGCCCTGTTTCCAAGGGGCAGAGAGGCCCAAAGCATCTTGCTTCCCGGTCTTTGCGAAGCTAAGAAACAACTGGCTCTGCCCAGTGCTCTTACACCTACCGGGAACATCTCTTACCAAGGCCTGTCAAACGCTGTTTCTTTGCAGGCCTGATCAGGCTGAAGTAGAACTCCTGCTCTGCGTGTGCTCCATTGGCCTAGAGCTTCCCGACCCAAAAGGCTGCCTTGTTCCCAAACGGGCAGAGGGGTCCCAAGCGTCTTGCTTCCAGCTTTTCAGGAAGGTAAGAAACAACTGGCTCTGCCCAGTGCTCTTACAGCCTACCGGGAACATCTCTTACCAAGGCCTGTGAAACGCAGTTTCCTGGCAGGCCTGATCTGGCTGAAGTAGAACTTCTGCTCTGGGTGTGCTCCATTGCCCTAGAGCTGCCAGGCCCAAAGGGCTGCCTTGTTTCCAAAGACGGAGAGTGGACCCAAAGCATCTTGCTCCCAGCTCTTCGGGAAGCTAAGAAACAGCTGGCTCTGCCCAGTGCTCTTACAGCCTAAGAGAACATCTCTTTGAAAGGCCTGTGAAACGCAGTTTCTTGGCAGGCCTGACCTGGCTGAAGTAGAACTTCTGTTCTGGTTGTGCTACATAGGCCTAGAGCTACCAGGACCTAAGGGCTGCCTTGTTTCCAAAGGGTGAGAGAGGCCCCAAAGCATCTTGACTCCAGCACTTTGGGAAGCTAAAAAACAACTGGTTCTGCCCAGTGCTCTCACAGCCTACCGTGAACATCTCTTACCAAGGGCTGTGAAACGCAGTTTCTGGGCAGGACTGATCTGCCTGAAGTAGAACTTCTGCTGTGGGTGTGCTCCATTGGCCTAGAGCTGCCAGGCCCAAACGGCTGCCTTGTGTCCAAAGGGAGAGAGAGGCCCCAAAGCATCTTGCTTCCAGCTCTGTGGGAAGCTAAAGCAACTGGCTCTCCACAGTGCTCTCACAGCCTACCGGGAACATCTCTTACCAAGGCCTGTGAAACGCAGTTTCTTGGCAGGCCTGATCTGGCTGAAGTAGAACTCCTGCTCTGGGCGTGCTACTTTGGCCTAGAGCTGCCAGGCCCAAAGGGCCGCCTTGTTTCCAAGGGGGCTGAGAGTCCCCAAAGCATCTTGCTTCCAAATCTTTGGGAAGCTAAGAAACAACTGGCTCTGCACAGTGCTCTCACAGCCTACCGGCAACGTGACAGAGAAAGGCCTGTGAGACGCAGTTTCTTGGAAGGCCTGATCTGGCTGAGGTAGAACTTCTGCTCTGGGTGTACTCCATTGGCCTAGGGCTGCCAGGCCCAAAGGGCTGCCTTTATTTCCAAAGTGTGAGAGAGGCCCCAAAGCATCTTGCTTCCTGCTCTCTGGGAAGCTAAAACAACTGGCTCTGCACAGTGCTCTCAAAGCCAACCGGGAACGTCACATACAAAGGCCTGTGAAACGCAGCTTCTTGACAGGCCTTATCTGGCTGAGGTAGAACTTGTGCTCTGGGTGTGCTACTTTGGCCTAGAGCTGCCAGGCACAAAGGCTGCTTTGTTTCCAAAGGGGGAGAGAGGCCCCAAATCATGTTGCTTCCAGCTGTTTTTGAAGCTAAGAAACAACTCGCTCTGCCAGGTACTCTTACAGCCTTCCGGGAACACCTCTTACGAAGGCCTGTGAAAAGCAGTTTCTTGGCAGGCCTGATCTGGCTGAGGTAGAACTTCTGCTCTGGGTGTGCTCCATTGCCCTAGAGCTGAAAGGCCCAAAGCGCTGCCTTGTTTCCAAAGGGGGAGAGAGGCCCCAAAGCATCTTGCTTCCACCTCTTGGGAAGCTAAGAAACAACTGGCTGTGCCCAGTGCTCTTATAGCCTAAGAGAACATCTCTTATCAAGGCCTGTGAAACGCACTGTCTAGGCAGGCCTGATCTGGAAGAAGTAGAACTTCGGCTCTGGTTGTGCTCCATTGCCCTAGAGCTGCCAGACCCAACGTGCTGCCTTGTTTCCAAAGGGGCAGAGAGGCCCCAAAGCGTCTTGCTTCCAGCTGTTTGGGAAACAAGGAAACAACTGGCTCTGCACCGTGCTCTCACAGCCTACCGGGAACGTCACATACAAAGGCCTCTGAAACGCAGTTCCTTGGTAGGCCTGATCTGGCTGAAGTAGGACTTCTGCTCTGGGTGTGCTCCATTGGCCTAGAGCTGAAAGGCCCAAAGGTCGCCCTTGTTGGCAAAGGGGCAGGGAGGCCCCAAAGCATCTTGCTTCCAGCTCTTTGGGAAGCTAAGAAACAACTGTCTCTGCCCAGTGCTCTTACAGCCTAAGAGACAATCTCTTACCAAGGCCTGTGAAACGCACTTTGTTGGTGGCCTGATCTAGCTGAAGTAGAACTGCTGCTCTGGGTGTGCTCCATTGGCCTAGAGCTGCCTGGCCCAAAGGGCCGCCTTGTTTGCAAAGGGGCTGAGAGTCCCCAAAGCATCTTGCATCCAGCTCTTCGGGAAGCTAAGAAACATCTGGCGTTACCCAGTGCTCTTACAGCCTACCGGGAACATCTCTTACCAAGGCCTGTGAAACGCCGTTTCCTGGCAGGCCTGATTTGGCTGAAGTAGAACTTCTGCTCTGGGTGTGCTCCATTGCCCTAGAGCTGCCAGGCCCAAGGTGCTGCCTTGTTTCCAAAGGGGCAGAGAGGCCCCAAAGCATCTTGCTTCCAGCTCTCTGGGAAGCTAAGAACCAACTCGCTCTGGCCCGTGCTCTTACAGCCTACCGGGAACATCTCTTTGAAAGGCCTGTAAAACGCAGTTTCTTGGCAGGCCTCATCTGGCTGAAGTAGAACTTCTGCTCTGGGTGTGCTCCATTGCCCTAGAGCTGCCTGGCCCAAAGGGCTGCCTTGTTTCCAAAGACGGAGAGTGGACCCAAAGCATCTTGCTCCCAGCTCTTCGGGAAGCTAAGAAACAGCTGGCTCTGCCCAGTGCTCTTACAGCCTAAGAGAACATCTCTTTGAAAGGCCTGTGAAACGCAGTTTCTTGGCAGGCCTGACCTGGCTGAAGTAGAACTTCTGTTCTGGTTGTGCTACATAGGCCTAGAGCTACCAGGACCTAAGGGCTGCCTTGTTTCCAAAGGGTGAGAGAGGCCCCAAAGCATCTTGCCTCCAGCACTTTGGGAAGCTAAAAAACAACTGGTTCTGCCCAGTGCTCTCACAGCCTACCGTGAACATCTCTTACCAAGGGCTGTGAAACGCAGTTTCTGGGCAGGACTGATCTGCCTGAAGTAGAACTTCTGCTGTGGGTGTGCTCCATTGGCCTAGAGCTGCCAGGCCCAAACGGCTGCCTTGTGTCCAAAGGGAGAGAGAGGCCCCAAAGCATCTTGCTTCCAGCTCTGTGGGAAGCTAAAGCAACTGGCTCTCCACAGTGCTCTCACAGCCTACCGGGAACATCTCTTACCAAGGCCTGTGAAACGCAGTTTCTTGGCAGGCCTGATCTGGCTGAAGTAGAACTCCTGCTCTGGGCGTGCTACTTTGGCCTAGAGCTGCCAGGCCCAAAGGGCCGCCTTGTTTCCAAAGGGGCTGAGAGTCCCTAAAGCATCTTGCTTCCAAATCTTTGGGAAGCTAAGAAACAACTGGCTCTGCACAGTGCTCTCACAGCCTACCGGCAACGTGACAGAGAAAGGCCTGTGAGACGCAGTTTCTTGGAAGGCCTGATCTGGCTGAGGTAGAACTTCTGCTCTGGGTGTACTCCATTGGCCTAGGGCTGCCAGGCCCAAAGGGCTGCCTTTATTTCCAAAGTGTGAGAGAGGCCCCAAAGCATCTTGCTTCCTGCTCTCTGGGAAGCTAAAACAACTGGCTCTGCACAGTGCTCTCAAAGCCAACCGGGAACGTCACATACAAAGGCCTGTGAAACGCAGCTTCTTGACAGGCCTTATCTGGCTGAGGTAGAACTTGTGCTCTGGGTGTGCTACTTTGGCCTAGAGCTGCCAGGCACAAAGGCTGCTTTGTTTCCAAAGGGGGAGAGAGGCCCCAAATCATGTTGCTTCCAGCTGTTTTTGAAGCTAAGAAACAACTCGCTCTGCCAGGTACTCTTACAGCCTTCCGGGAACACCTCTTACGAAGGCCTGTGAAAAGCAGTTTCTTGGCAGGCCTGATCTGGCTGAGGTAGAACTTCTGCTCTGGGTGTGCTCCATTGCCCTAGAGCTGAAAGGCCCAAAGGGCTGCCTTGTTTCCAAAGGGGGAGAGAGGCCCCAAAGCATCTTGCTTCCACCTCTTGGGAAGCTAAGAAACAACTGGCTGTGCCCAGTGCTCTTATAGCCTAAGAGAACATCTCTTATCAAGGCCTGTGAAACGCACTGTCTAGGCAGGCGTGATCTGGAAGAAGTAGAACTTCGGCTCTGGTTGTGCTCCATTGTCCTAGAGCTGCCAGACCCAACGTGCTGCCTTGTTTCCAAAGGGGCAGAGAGGCCCCAAAGCGTCTTGCTTCCAGCTGTTTGGGAAACAAGGAAACAACTGGCTCTGCACCGTGCTCTCACAGCCTACCGGGAACGTCACATACAAAGGCCTCTGAAACGCAGTTCCTTGGCAGGCCTGATCTGGCTGAAGTAGGACTTCTGCTCTGGGTGTGCTCCATTGGCCTAGAGCTGAAAGGCCCAAAGGTCGCCCTTGTTGGCAAAGGGGCAGGGAGCCCCCAAAGCATCTTGCTTCCAGCTCTTTGGGAAGCTAAGAAACAACTGTCTCTGCCCAGTGCACTTACAGCCTAAGAGACAATCTCTTACCAAGGCCTGTGAAACGCACTTTGTTGGTGGCCTGATCTAGCTGAAGTAGAACTTCTGCTCTGGGTGTGCTCCATTGGCCTAGAGCTGCCTGGCCCAAAGGGCCGCCTTGTTTGCAAAGGGGCTGAGAGTCCCCAAAGCATCTTGCTTCCAGCTCTTCGGGAAGCTAAGAAACATCTGGCGTTACCCAGTGCTCTTACAGCCTACCGGGAACATCTCTTACGAAGGCCTGTGAAACGCCGTTTCCTGGCAGGCCTGATTTGGCTGAAGTAGAACTTCTGCTCTGGGTGTGCTCCATTGCCCTAGAGCTGCCAGGCCCAAGGTGCTGCCTTGTTTCCAAAGGGGCAGAGAGGCCCCAAAGCATCTTGCTTCCAGCTCTCTGGGAAGCTAAGAACCAACTCGCTCTGGCCCGTGCTCTTACAGCCTACCGGGAACATCTCTTTGAAAGGCCTGTGAAACGCAGTTTCTTGGCAGGCCTCATCTGCCTGAAGTAGAACTTCTGCTCTGGGTGTGCTCCATTGCCCTCGAGCTGCCTGGTCCAAAGGGCCGCCTTGTTTGCAAAGGGGATGAGAGGCCCCAAAGCATCTTGCTTCCAGCTTTTCAGGAAGGTAAGAAACAACTGGCTCTGCCCAGTGCTCTTACAGCCTACCGGGAACATCTCTTACCAAGGCCTGTGAAACGCAGTTTCCTGGAAGGCCTGATCTGGCTGAAGTAGAACTTCTGCTCTGGGCGTGCTCCATTGCCCTAGAGCTGCCAGGCCCAAAGGGCTGCCTTGTTTCCAAAGGGTGAGAGAGGCCCCAAAGCATCTTGCCTCCAGCACTTTGGGAAGCTAAAAAACAACTGGTTCTGCCCAGTGCTCTCACAGCCT